>NW_027412684.1:13583523-14869148 GCF_025532065.1 Leptinotarsa decemlineata
CTTACGAAAACCAGATTGATTTTCGATGAATAAATTATTTTCATTAATAAATTGATGGATGTAGCCGTTAGTTACTACGTGGTAGGAGATCATAATGAAAAGAGAAATGAAAATTTCTATGTTTCTTACCACTTTCAAAGTATGTTACTAGTTGTTCATACACTGCCAGTTCCAGTACTTTTTCAAGCGTTGGAAGACTGTTAATTGGACGAAAATTACTTGAATTATTAATTTTTGGAATTGGAGTGACTGGAGTGAAAAAATTCTTAATATTACTAGATTTTTTATTCTCTTTTTCATATTTTGGTGGGTTCAACTCTTCTGAACTTACATCCATATATGCCATACACCCTATCTCTTCGTTATTTACCATCGGTACAGAACAGTAGGTATGTATTCCTGTCATTTCAAAGACATTGTAAACCTTTTCATTTCTAAAGAAATAAAAGTACAAATCATTTTGATTCAACTCGAAAAGAACAATTGAAGTAAAGTAGAAGTCACAAGAAACAACATTTTTCTTCATTAAACTCCTCCTTAATCGACCTCCATTCATTTCCTGGTCCATTAGTTATTCGATGGTCAGACACTTGTAGGACACTGTATACAAAGATGGAGAATAGGAAATAGGCGTTTCATGTAGCAGTAAATCCGGTAAACTGCTGCTCTCCGCACACTTTGTTTACACGAAATGCAGAAGCACTGAACCATATGTAACGAACACCCCTTGCCAGTGGCGTTACTATAATCTACCCCGATGTGGTAGAAAACTTTTATTCATGAAAAATGATTCATAAAATAATTGTTACAATGTAAATTCCTAAAAGTAACGATGGTAATACAAACAGCGATATTGACAATTCTATAATATGATTGTTGTTTCGACCTTATTCTAGCCTTTTGGGTAAGTGAACTGGATTCGAAAGGAACTGTACCAACTCGAAAGATGCTTAAAATGATGCATCTTCATGGAAGTATGCATTCTAAATGGTTTCTTTCACGGCCATACATTCATTACATGATAACTGAAAGAGACTTTCAATTTTGAGGTATATTTATAACAGAATATTTTTCCGGAACAGTGGAGAAGTGAAAATCACGGAGTGTCTGCTTTATTTTCAACGTCCACCTGAAAAAAATTCACCTTCTCTTGTTTCAATTCGAAATTTATCACTACTGGAACAGCGTTCACTTCTAATTATTGCTGGAAATAACCTGGGCTGAAAAGTCGCGAACCTAAGAAAATGACTGTTTCGTCTCAACATGGCCACCATCAACTTTTTTTTTAATGCGGACCTGTCCTTTTTATTACAGATATTGATAAAGCGATAAATTCACATTCCAAAGGTAATCACATTCGATATTTTTATAGCGTTTCATTTGAAATAACTAACATCATCAGTAACAACAGTTTTAAATTACGGTCTTGTCGTTAATTTTTCTGTAAATTGTTTTGATTTCTTCAAAATATAATGGGGAATGTTCCTCCTGACGAAAATCAAGTAGTTTTCATAAAAGAGCTCTAAAACAACGCATTTGATACTTATCATTTCAACCTTTTTCTTCAAAAAATAATTTGAATACTTAAAAAAGAGGAATGAAATAATGAATTCAACATTTAAAGGGATTCGTTTCTATTTCACCATTTGGCAACATCGGTTATAGCTAATAAGGGACAATGAATCTGTTACCTGTATGAGAAAAACAAAGATGACATTTTTCAGAGGCGTGCTGTTCTGTTTACTTATGTTCCGAGTTCCGAGACATTCTGTAACAAATGATATTTTGTGTACCTAACCTATCTTCCTCTATATAAATAGATAACAAAACAACTGTTGTTTATGTGGCTTGTGGAGGTGGTATTGAACTATAATTTATATTTTGCCTTAATTGTTGATTCATAAAGATAATTTTCCTTTTTTAAAGTAGAATATCTAGGTACGTATAAATTATTTCAACATGATATAGGCACTGTTGCCAATATGTGAATTAGAAAAAATCGCTTTAAAAATTAAAACCCAACATTTGAAACATCAATTTGAATACTTTTCAAAGTGAATTTGAAAAATTCATGAATCAAACTCAACTTTATTTTGTTCAAACTTGCATTTGCTGTAATAACCCAAATTGAGGAACATTTCCACTCAGACCCAATAAATTCGACAAGTAGATACCCTAACACAATGAAAATTCGTACTTTTTCGTTTTGGAAATTTTTGTATTGCCGTAATCCTTCTTTTAAGGATTATTCCTTCCTAATCAATTATAATTCGTGATATTTTTATAATTCTCAATCCTGGAAGTAACGAAAATATCAGTTTTTGGTCAAAATTCGATTGTTCTATAATTTGGTATGATCAAATAGCATCTCAATTCATTTACCATCTTAAACGCGTAGACTATGCTTGGTTTCTATAGCAGGAAAAATGAATGTGTTATTGATATCTTTTGAGAACTGTCAGACTATTATGAACATATCAAAGATGTATTTAAATGATAAAATAAATTGTTGTTTGGTTTGATTGTTGTCACTGATGATGGTAGTTATTTCAAATGAAACGCTATAAAAACATCAAATGCGATATACCCTTGGATTGTGAATTTATCGCTTGATCAATAAACAAGACAGGTCCATATTTAAAAAAAAAAGTTGATGGTGGCCATGTTGACACGAAACGTTTTATCAAATATTTATTATTGCATCGTCATAGTTCACTTCGAATGCAATTTTCTTTTTCCATTTTTTGATATTCTCTGAAATAATTTCATCAGAAATGAACGAAAAGCAGCATTTTTGGTCTTCCCCGTATAACTCGAGAAGGGCGAGAGCCCCCGTATTTTTTTTGACCATTGTATTGTTCCCGAAGACAGTTACTTTTTTCCCATTTAATCGTTTTCGTTTCTGTTACGGTTTAGAATATAGCAATGTTACCACATGATAAAAGAAACTGCCTGTATAACATCAGTTTCCCTTCGACCACTTTCTATCAGTCTGGATTTTGTTTTCTCTAATCCTGAATCAAGTCTACAGTTTGAAATATTTAAAACACTATATGATAGAGCAAAAATCAACTAGTTATACATGGTACATGATACTCCTCGTAGTCTCATTTGAAATACTCCTTGAAAATAATTATATAACAACCGATAACTCTGCAATTTACCGGCCTCAACACACCACTGGTTCGTGGCTAGCATCCTCTCAACAGCTACAATAGCTCGTTCCGAAATATATAAGACACTTAACTGAAATTTATTACGACCACTTCTTTGTATTACAAAACTTTAAGGCATTCGATGCTATTTTATCGCGAATTTATTTCGAAAAAGTACAAATTCTTTCTGGGAGTTTATTAATAGTGACACTCCATTTAGGAGTACAAAATTTCGTTTCCGCACGCCATCTTGCTATTCTGGCAGGAGATAAAAGATGAGAGGACTATAAAGCATTTTTACGGGGATATACAGAGTCCATTCTGCCTTCAAGATATATTACATTTCGTCTACTGAAATTATTAAAGATGAACTTTTGGTTAGTTTCGAAATTCGTGTGTTTCTCAGTGAAGAGATATAAAAAATAAAAATTGTTCGATAGATAACCTTTTTATTTTGTGGAAATTCATATTGAATATAAGCCACAGAAAATAAATTTGGTCTAATTTCCACTGAGATTTTTATTTGTTACGACCGTTTTGGTTTACTAAACCATTCTCAAGTAAACTTGAGATTTAAATTTATATTTTATGAGTCTTCAGCCAATCATCAAACTCGGATAGTAACACCAACCGCCAATTCACGTGGACTACAGTCCACGTGGACTAGTTTGCTGCCGACTCATTTCTTGTATTTTGTAAGGTTTTTTGGCCTTTGACTATACTAGCATGTTAATATCATACTATCGTCAGACTACTGCTACTAATAACTACATTGTTCTCAGAATCTCGCAGTAGAAACATTTTTTGAAATGAATCAATAATGATATAACAAATTCAACTGTTTCGTAATATGATACGAAATCTTAAGCCAATATTAATCACTGAAATGAAATGTGTGTATTTATTCACACCTATACGTCGAAATATGATCGCATTTCATCCTACCATAATGTAAATAAAAGAAAGTGCAATAATTTTTACATAAATCCCGTCAAATATAATATAACCGCTAACTCACCTTCTTACTTGGTGCTAAAACTTTATAACAAACTGCCCGACTCATTGAAAACTACCGATAGAATTCAGGTTTTGAAAACCATCCTTAAAAGGTTTTTATTAGAATCATTTTTATACTATAGATGGATTTCTCAATCTTCAGTAATATTATTTACGTTTCTATCACAATAATTTAATGAAGCTGGAGTTGAATGAAGTTGATATGTTTTGTATGCATATGACAATCTTTCAAGTATGTTTGATTCAATTTTACTCTAAGTATTATTTTATGTGTATGTACAAATGTTATTTGACCTATCCTATAACTTTGTGAGTTCTATAGGATGAATAAAGTGATTTGATTCGATTTGATGAATTCAAATACATACAATCCTTACGATCTGTTATATCACAGGTAATTCATTATAACTATTTCAAGTTATTTCAAGTTATTCTCAACTAATTGAACTGATTGTCATGTCATGTTTTATTATAAGTATGTGTATCACAATTTTTTTCAAAACATGTCCAAAATATGGTGCTAAAATCGTAATTGAATTTTATGTAAGGAAATTATTGTCCGATATATCAAAATGTCATTGATATCTATCCAGTTTATTCTCTTCAATAGCACATACATTTTCATGTAGCTATCACATCTCAAAATCACTCTCATTGCCCGGTTTCGTGAAATTTGAAGTCGATATTTTTCTTTTTGGGAGAAAATGTTCAAAACTTTGCTAGTTGTATGAAAAACTGCCAGTGAATACAAAACCACTTTTGAGATTTTTTTGTTTTCAGAGCTTCTGTTGCTTTCTTTTTCGTGAATTATTGAACTTTGGAGAGGTACTCAATCAAATTTTGTGGATTGATATTATTCTGATAGAAATTTGAAGTTGTTTTTTGTCTACTTTCCAGCATTAAAACACTTGGTATGTATGAGCGGGTTCAGTATCGTCCGCAATTTCGGAACTAATCCGCAGAAGTACAAATACTAGCATCGAATAATCCGACTTGTCTGAAACTAAATAACCAATCAGCATTGTCACCGCAGATGTTTGCCACACGTTGAATATTCAACAGCGGCGACATTTGCAGGGAATCCGAATCATCGGCTGAATGAAAATTTCCGACAAACGTATTTATTCACTATAACTTTGATCAAACTGTTCTATTATTCATGGATTTTTCAATTATCAGATGCAATCATTCAAACTGATGAATATAGACAAGAGTAATTAAGCTGGTCGGCAATGAATTAAACCCGGGATTTCCATTTTCAGCTTGGTGAAAATTCGAACATTTTTGCAAGAGATTTTTGTGAATCTATACAAGGTATTCCAAAATTTTATTTTGAACATGGTGAATATTTGCAAATTTTAGATACAGAAATAATTGTTTTACTGTCACCAGATAGTGCGGTACAATAAAAAATATTCACTGAGATGTAAAACGTAAGGCAGAAGAAATAACCACTGACAGAAGACAAGCCCTATTACCTTTGAACAGACAACGTGTTACCTCAGGGCTAGTACTAGAGAGCCACCAAGATTCAGAAAAGCCTTGGTAGATAATAACATTATCCTGAGGTGGAGGTGGCACGACAGGAGTAAAGGTTATCGCATTGCCGACTCTTTAGCCTAGGAAGCGGCTGGACTAAGAATTTTAGGACCCAGTGGCATTCACAGCCTGATGAGTTCGACAATTGCGGAACTACTCAAATGTTACACCCATGCTCAATCCCTAAAGAGAGGGGATGTTGTCAAAGGATGCAATCTTGCCAGGATCACTCTGGGCGACCCTGGGAAGCTGGCGCCGAAGAAATATTTGGCTCAACAGTCTACAGTCACCCTCCCTATTCTACAGATACAGAAATCTAATAATTCTGCTTCCTCTTCTTTTGTTCTCCACGTTCTCCTTCTTCTTCTTCATCCTGGTAATATACCCATAAAACATTTCAATGAGCAGCCGGTGAGGTTGGAGGAAGACAAGATGATTGCACTTGTTTTCTATTTCGAGTATTTTTAACGAAACATGCATATGGTAACTTATCCAAACACGTAGTTTTTTTAGGAGCTCCATATATATAGAGAAAAGTAAGCGAATTCCATTGGTAATAACTTCTTGTGGAGTTGAATAATTTTTTTTAAACTTCAGCATATTGAACTAAATCTTGTTTTTCAAACATTCATTTTAAAAACTGTTGGTTTACATTTCCTGAAAAATGCAAATGTCGTATCATAGTTATTGCGTGTAAAAATAGGAAGTACATGATTTGATTTTGACACTTTGCAAATGTAGGTAAATTTTTCGATGAATATTTCCGATTGATGTTGAGCTTTTCTAAGTTGAAAAAAATGTTTTTTTCGATTGAAGTTTGAGCAGTGAGTAATACTCGTAAGTTTATATCTTAACCTACAACAATAGTTGTATTTGTTGAATTGAATCACTCTATTGCTGTTTCAATTATCATTACATCAGTATCATTATTAGCTTGTTTAACCAATACACTTTTAACAGTAAATTTTTCATTCAACATTGAAATGAACCGTGATTTGTTGTATTTGCAAGAAATTTCCGTTGACTGATAGAAACTGTCACAAATTGATCAAATAAAATACGTGGAAAAGTGTTATGATCCTAACAACTCTTCTAACTTTTTGAATCGTTATATCTCAGACATGGTGGCTCTCGTAAAAAAAGTATTCAGAATTTTTTATAGATAATTATCTGTTCTACAATTTTTCTCTGAACTGATTCAATGATTAAACTTACCGTTTTTCTGAAAATCGCAAAATACCCGTTTTTGTGACCTTTGACACCGAGTGAAATTTTTCCAGGTATCGAATCGATGAGGGTTTTTTAGATTCAATTTATGGTTGTTTTGAACAATCCTAGCAAATTTGAGCTGTCTGCGAATTTTTATACCCTCGGTCTGACGGAGCCGTGAAGAATTGGAAAACTTTTCACATGACACCTGAATAAAATAGGGCTGTATGAAAGACACTCGAACTTCAGATAATGCATCATGTCTAATGGAGTATTGCATGAAAGAAGTCAGCTATCTTATTGACAACTAAATTAGATATAGCATGGGAAATATCAAATTGACCAAAGAGAAAATCAAACTTTGCACAAGGAATAGAAATGTAGAATATAGAATGTGCAGGGAATCCGAATCATCGGCTGAATAAAAATTCAGACATATATAGACAAGGGTTATTGAGCTGGTCGGCAATGAATTGAACCCGGGATTTCCATTTTGAGCTTGGTAAAAATTTGCATATTTTTCATAGAGAATTTATAGTGAAATCTATTCGAAAATATAAGTCGAAATAACTGCAAAATAATTGCAAAACTTTCTTTAATTTATAGTGAATAACATTACGTAGTTGTATTGCCATATATGGTTCGATATCATATCCATTATGAATTATGTACGTTATAATGTCTCTTGGTTTTGTTGAGTATCCATGATGTAACGAATATAGTGTTTGTTTTTCCGAAATTTATCAGTATAGAATGAAAAAAAAGCTATAGGTATTGGATGGAAAGCACTCGGTTCCAAAATGAGGCTCATTCATGGATGTATGTGTATTTCTTAAAAAAAAACTTAACAAAATATCTTGACTACCAGCTATTTCACCTCAATCTACTACTCCACTCAATATTTCACTTAAAACTTTGAATCTACTCAACATCCGTCGAAGTGTGGTCACTGTATACGTTAATCTCATCGCTAGTGACGGTTCAGTGTTATACCAAGATATTTCATATTTTTTGTAGAATTCCAACTACGTACTGTTCCCGAGTAGAGAGGACTGGATCCTCAGAGAGAGGGAAATATTAAGAGAAGATAGTTGTTGGTTCACACATGGATCAAAAACACCTTCCGGTTCTGGTGTAGGACAGAGATATCTACCTGCCTAGGAACTTATGAGACTCTATTTCATGCGGGAATTCACGCTATTAGTCCAGTCATTATAGTAAGTTCACCTCGGAATTCGAGATACCCAGCTGTAAGTCTGTAAATACTTGTATATTGACACCCTAAAAGTTGTCTCAAAACCTACGTATGGTAGGCTGTAAGCAACTATTAAATTTCAAGGTCAAAGGTCACAAAAATCGGTTTTTTGCGCTTTTTTTTGGAAATATCTCATTTCCTATGGGTTTTTTGCTATTTGTATTTATTATCAATATTGTAGAATACAAAATTTTCTACAAATTTTGTTTGAAAAAATTTTCTATACGGTGAACCGTTTTCGAGATAGAGGGCGGAGAGCACGCGGTCACAGCATCACTTCAGGTCAACCGGTGCCTCCGGTCGAAAACGCGCCATATATAGTTGATGAACTATCGATAAATCAATGATTATATATATTTGTCAATTTTTATTAACTATTATATTATATTTTATCATTTTTTCCTAACTTATCCAATTTTTATTCAGTATTAATTTATTTAACAACACTTACCTGCCCATGTAATTGCAGAATTGTTAATGAAAATATAGGAATTATATTTGAATTTTAACCTAATTAATATTTATAACTTCTTACATGATGAAAAAAAAACAAACAAATTATGAATTAATCTTTTTATTAAAAAATATCATTGAAAACATTTATTTTTATTGAAAGTAAAGAAATGGAATAAAGGGTACAAAAACTACAATTTATAATTTTAATCATCTTCTTCCTCTTCATCGTCGTCTTCTGGCTGCTGGTAAATTTCAAACTGGTCTTCATTATCGTCTTCAACGACATTTGTCTCAAGTTCTTCCATGATTTCGGGGTCAAAGGTTCCATCTTCGTTAATGTCGCTCTGATATGGTAGAGCATTGAGACAAGCTTGCCCATTACATTGGCCACAAGCTAAAGAGCATTGCAAGCCCGCTTTCCTGCATCCACATCGCGAACCACAACCACTCTTGCAGTTGCAGAAAATTGTATTTAGCAAATATTCTGGAGCAGGTGGTAAAATTGTCATGATAGGCTCCAGAAAATCGTTTCGCATTGCCCAACCCCATACCTGGGGTTCCAAATCATGTCCTAACCAAGTTTGAACTTGATAATATACACGGTTGAAATGTTGATGAGCAGCTGCACTTGTTGGTGGAATATTTGAAAGCTGCACAGGTTTATTAGGTTTTGTAGACTTGACGTAATGCATATGACGAAGATGATCGAGACTTTTCACAGATTTCGGAGCTTTATAGACTGCCAATAAGGTTTGAGTTCCACTCTCTAATAATCTCTGGGCCGAACAATTTTCTTCCTCAAATGCTGCAGCTAGTTCATCCAAATTTGTCAGTTTCTCAAAAACTTTTAAAAATGATTTTTTCCCTTTTTAAAAAGCGCAGAAGTTGTGTCACAACCACTTAATGCGTGCAGAAATAAAATATGTTTTTTAAAATGAGGATAATTATCAAAACTTTTAGTCGAGTATATCTCCGCTTTTACATTACCTTTCCCAACTTTTTTAAAGAAAATTTCTTGTTCGTAAGACAGTGTACGCCCAATTAAAATGACAAGTAAATCAAAATCTTGTCCTATTATCACTGCAGTTTTTTTAGACTTTGATTCTTCAATTGCAGTTTCAACAATAAGAACATCCGCATCTATATATGGCGCGTTTTCGACCGGAGGCACCGGTTGACCTGAAGTGATGCTGTGACCGCGCGCTCTCCGCCCTCTGTCTCGAAAACGGTTCACTGTATAAAAAATTTCTTGAAACAAAATTTGTAGAGAATTTTGTATTCTATAATATTGATCATGAATACAAATAGCAAAAAACCCATAGGAAATGAGATATTTCCAAAAAAAGCGCAAAAAACCGATTTTTGTGACCTTTGACCTTGAAATTTAATAGTTGCTCACACCCTACCATATGTAGGTTTTGAGACAACTTTTAGGGTGTCAATATACAAGTATTTACAGACTTACAGCTGGGTATCTCAAATTCTGAGATTCTTACCTAATTTAAGCTTAAATGACTGGATTATATTGAATTGTGTGCGGAGAGATTTGAAGAATGCAACCTCATACATGAGTCAATAAAAATATTCTCGGACAGCGGTGTTGAAAGCTGATAACAAATTACCAAAAGTGAATCTCCTCGATAGGTAGACTTGACAGATTGTCTCTGGTCTGGATTCCTGGCCATACTGGCCTGGAAGGCGATGGTGCTCCTGACTCTTTCGCAGAGGAGGGTGCTACAAGCAACTTCTTCGAACTAGAACATTGTCATTGGCATCGCTTTAGGCTTTGCCAAACAAAGATTGAACACCTGGATGGCAAGAAGGTTTATGGACTTCTGGTCTCTGTTTGGAAAAACGATGAAACAGCAGAGCAAATACTTTGTGCCTGCTCCGCTGGGGACCGTATCAGGTTTTTAGAGTTCGGCAGAGCCGTTCTCTTACCATCTGACCTGAAAGACCACTTCCCATAAAAACTAATCGGCTTCGTTAAGAAACTGGGTTTATTTGGTCGAGTCTGAATAGGTGTGAGCCACAATAAGCCCCTGCGGGTTGCGGTGGAGTTCGAATAGACCAACTTACTTCGAACCTAACCTAACGCTTGACTTGATAAACATTATTTGGACTTCGCAACACGAAAATCAACCGTTGAGCAGTGGTTTGCTGAGTTTAAACGAGATGAAATGAGCATGAGGACGATGCATGCAGTGGAAGCCCCAAATTGATTTGTTACCGATAAAAACATGAAAAAACTCCACAAAATAATTTTGGATTACCTCAAAGTGAATTTTATCGAGAGGCTTTAGAGATAGTATCGTATCGGACATATTGTGTATGACTATTTGGTAAACGCAAGCCCTGTTCAAAGTGGGTGCCGTGCGAACTCACAATCGACCAAAAACAACAACAAATTGAGCAGTGTTTGAAACTGCTCCACCATAAGAAACCCAAATGTATGTGTCAATAAGTGACAAGGGATGAAACATGGCTCCATCATTCTACACCAGAATCAAAACGATCGTCACCTGAGTGGATTGTATATGTTGAACTGATTTCGAAGCGTTCAAAGACGAAATAGTCGGCTGGCAAGAGAAAAAACATCAACAGCGACTAATACATAACGTTATTGGTGCGATTGAAGAATAAACTTGCAGAAAAATGGCCCCGTTCAAATAAATAGAAAGTGCTGTTACATCAAGACAGTGCACTTTGTCACAAATCAATGAAAACGATCGCAAAATTGTATGAATTGGGCTTTGAATGGCGATTGTTTTCTGTTCTCACACCTCAAGAGAATGCTGGCTGGAAAGAAATTTAGCCCCGATAAAGAATTATTCATCGAAACTGAAGGCTTTTTGAGGCCAAAGACAAATAGTACTAAAAAAGGTTATCAAAAGTTGTATGATCACTATAATCGATGTATCTTCTTTGAAGACAACTATATTGACTGATAAAATCAAATTTCATTAAAATATCATAACCTGAAAGATTGTTTTCGTATGGTGCGAAGAACATACACATACACCACATTGTCACTAAGAAATTCATTATCAAACCATCTCAGGATGTTTCCTAAATCGTCATTCATATTTTGCTATCCCATGCATGCATGCTATCTCATAGATTTTGTCGAATTTCTCCATTACTTACTCGAATCTAGAATATACTGAACAACTCTATTCACTGAAATCCACCACGTAGCGTGATTTATCAACGAATAATAATTGAAGAGAGTTTGTTCAACTTATTAAACGAACTTTGTGATCTATTGATACCCCCATTATATTCCCAAATAAGAAAATGAAACTTCCATTGCTCCGCTATAAATACCTCCAAAAAGGTGACTTCGAAAGTAATCAAACTTGCTAAATTGCTCATTGTGAAATTTAAACAAACTTTTGCCATCCTGAAAAGTTTAATCGATGAAGAATAAGGCGCTTAGAGGTAGAACTCAGTCCGAGCAAATATTAAAGAACAATTTATAACTCCTTGTAGAGCGATGTCATTCCAGAAATTTGCTTAGGATAATGCTGAGAAATGAGTTTTTCTAGAAGAGATTCCGCGTTGCGTTCCCCATCCTCTTAAGAAGGTAAATAGTAATATATTTTTGAAATCTCTTTCATTTATCACCGGAAAAGCTTTGAAGTTTTTCCGGGCGTTGTTGATCTTTTGCACCATCTGGCCTTGTGTCTAATCGAATGAAGGCCATAAATTCCATTCCCCAAGAGATGCTTTACAGAGATCAAATCACTTTGGAGTCTGTGAATGGATAGATGGGATGACTTTCATTCGCTTGATACTGAAGGAAACAATTCTTTTTAGGCTCGTTCTTGTTCGAATGTGCCAAACAATAATGAATGAAAATAATACTAAAGAAGGGTGATGAAACCTTTCGGGAGTTGTTTGTGTTTCTTTTCATGACAGTCAAAACCAGGTCGCACATGAAGTTGATAGAAGATAGGACGTTTTAAAAATCGTGGATGACAATAGAAAATAGTAATTAGTAGTTTCAAGAGTTACTTCGACATTTTTGCTGTTCTTCAAGATGTAATAATTACGGAAATGCTCTTGAATAGAAGAAGGAACATAAACTGCAAAAAGAATTGATACAAAACAAGAATATTTTCTAACACAAAAATAATAATAGCATATGATAACAACACCATGCTAGTATTCAATCTAGTGGAGAATAATAACAATAAGTTTTTACCGAACTTTCTGGGTAATTTCACCCTCCACAATCTGAATAAAGAACTCAATATAGGTGTTGACTATATCATTTGCTATTTCGAATGAAGTTATAATTTTTTGATCATAGCAAATGAGAATCGACATGAAGTCATAAAGTTCACACTAGAGATTGATCAGCTGATGAAAATATTAACTGTTTTTGAACGCATTCTACATTCATAGTCAAACCATAATGGATACCGATAGTACAAAAATGTGTGATTGTGAGTTCGCACTTAGCTGAACACAGCAATCATAGAGCTAGTGACGAGACTTCGGGGCAAGGGAGATTACGACCTCGTCCTCGAGTCATGTAAGTACAGTTCCAAGTGATTCCTGAAAATGGATCCAAAGCAGGAACCGAAACGTCGAAAAGATGACTAACGCGGTTCAACCCGAACAACAGTATATTGAATTACTGACCACGGAAACCTATCCGAACATAGCACCATACTGACGATGGGCCAAACACCCGAAACACGTGCCTATGGTTTGCCAACTTCTTGAGTGCAATGTGCAATTATTAACTTCTTTATTTATATCAAGACATTCAATAAACTACATATTTGTATGATTTCCTGGACCGGATGTCACGCAGGTAGCTATAGCTACCACAAATGTGCGGCTGGCTTCTGCTGATGACTCCGTGCATTTGTATTTCTTTTTTTGGTAACCAAGTATTGTCCATCCTTACACTCAGCTGCACCACACTGACGATGGGCCAAACGCCCGAAACACGTGTCTATGGTTTGCCAACTTCCTGAGTGCTATTATTAACTTCAGAAGGGAAATATTACTTGGAACAGCACTCAAGAAAAATTGATGGCAAACCACGGACATATGTTTCTGGTTATTGGCCTCATCAGCGCGGGTAGCCAAGAAGTGCAAAGTTAGGCAACACTAAGAAGCCCCAGGGCTTCAAGACCTCTAAATCCGGCCCTGTATAGGGGTTAGAATTTTTGCCTTACTCTGAGCCAGCTGATCCAATTTTCAAAGATGAACCACTAATCCGGTCAATCTAGACATTGAAAGGTACATAAATTTACAACAAGCTGCAAACGCGTGTGATTGTTCAAAACATAGTTGAAAATAAGATTTTGAAATCCCGAATGATTACGATGCCTGGAGAAAAATTTATTCGAGGTCAAAGGTCAAAAATCTTGAAAAAAATTGGTTTTTCGCGATTTTCAGGAAAACGGTGAGTTTTATCATAAAATAACTTCCGATAAAAATTGTAGATCATGAAATTCTCTACAAAAATTTTTTCAATACTTTTTTTTCTTAGAGCCACCGTTTCTGAGATATGACGAGTCAAAAAGTTGTAAAAGTTGTAATCGTCATTATATGCACATAGTCTAAGAGCCAGTGAGCGGCTACCTGCATGTATTTGACCAGACTTAGGTTTTTGTACATTGAGGCCCCTATACCTACTGTACATGATATGGGACCTCACTAAGCCCAAAGTGGTGGACGCGGTGAGTGCGCAGGTAGGACAGGTTTCAATTTTTCAGTAATTTTAAATGCATTTGACGACGTTTGCCGTTTTGATATTTTGAAATATATTATTATTGTGAACGGAAAATAATAATGGCTGAACATTACCCCGCGTTCAACATTGTGGCAGACATATTTGAAAATGTTAAAAATAAATATTTTTGAAAGTAATTGACGAGATCTGCCATTGATACATTTCACTCAATATAGTTTCAAAAACTTATATTAATCAGGGCAGAAGTATTCAGTGCGTACAAGCATCAGAAAATAACAAAATCTGAGATACTACCCGGCCAGATGTCTATGTATTACGATAACTGTTTTACATCAAAATAATGTATTTATGATTTACTTAATCACTGCATTTATTTAAATTAATATTTTTTATGTAGTTCATACAATATTTAAAAATTTTGACAATAAAAAAAAGACGAAAAAATTTCAAATATCAAGGTATATTAAGGTAACATACATATTTATAAGTACTCATTATTCTTCATTCATCATCATCCGGGTAACGCTCATAGTTGTGTAAATCATCTTCATCATCAATTGAGTCAGATTCTGTAAAAATTAAACGTAAATTGTAAAATAATAATAATTTATAAATAGATTTGAACATATTCAATAAAGAATTGATTTTTATCAACTTACCAGGAATATTGGTGATTAAGTCACTGACAAAAGATGAAAGTTGATCTCCTTCAAACCATTTGAAGACAAATGTGTTGTCCTGCTCAATCCAGCCGTACTCCAATGGGTCCAAAGTTGTAAGTTGCTTTCTGCAAGAATTTTTCCAAATAGTAGAAATATAATGAGCTCTCAGAAGTTGTTGGTAAAGTTCACTCTTACACGGTGGTATTGACGTTGCGTCAAAATGGTGTACTTTCTTGGTGAAATTCTCATTGGCACCTGAAGCTTTGTAGCTGCTAACGAATAGTTGGAATCTTCCATCATCTACGTCCTTAGATTTTTTGGCATTGTAGAGCTGACAAGTAAACTTCTGAATAACATTAAATATGTCTTGTAATTGGTCCTTAGTTAAATCTTCGCCATCAATAGTAGCAAATGCTTCTTGAAATACAGTATTTTTTTAGCAAAGAGAAAGGTCTTTTCTTCCCTTTATTGAAAAACGCGGGATTAAAATCACTTCCGGTGAACGCATGGAATCCGATTAAACTTTCGGCAAACAATTCACCAAGCTCCGTATACATTTTTGTTATGTCAATATATCTTTCAATGTTTCCAAATCCATTGGGCATCCAAATATTATAATTAGAATACTTCAAGATTGCCATATTACCAATCATTATTATTAAAATATCGGTATCAGAGGCTCTGATAACAATATATGTTGATCAAAGATTACATCAATTCTTTGGGTGAAATATTTAGATACCATTTGCAAAAATTTCTTCGAAATACTTCCGAACGTTTTGGGAACCTCTTTCATAGAATGAAGTATAACATTTTTGTTGGCATCTGCCAAAAAAAAATTTTTTTAAGCTGTAAACGTCCTATAACAACTACTATGATAGCCGGCATAAAAATATCTTCCGGTAAAATTACACCGTTGTACTTTAATTTATGAAGTTTTCGTAACCTCAAAATATTTCGACATTTTACCATAGTCTCTTCCGAAAATATTAATAATTTTTCAGTTTTTGATGTGTCACAAAAACACACTGCACTTTATCTATTTCACTCGACATAATGTCAAAAATATTCAACAATTAATAATCCAATGAACAAAATAAAATAAAGCAACACTATCAATTTTTTTAAATTCACGCAACACGAGGCATCTATATGAAGGTTGACAAATATACTGAAAACATCTGACGGAAACCATTAGATTTGGGATTATAATAGAGCCCTCTCAGGTATAAATCTTATATTATTCAAATGGTAGGTAGTAAATATCAGAAAAAATATTATAGGCTAGAATATATTATAGGCTAGTATTACAATAGTAATACTTTGAAGTGATTAAGTAAATCATAAATACATTATTTTGATGTAAAACAGTTATCGTAATACATAGACATCTGGCCGGGTAGTATCTCAGATTTTGTTATTTACTGATGCTTGTACGCACTGAATACTTCTGCCCTGATTAATATAAGTTTTTGAAACTGTATTAAGTGGAATGTATCAATGGCAGATCTCGTCAATTACTTTCAAAAACTATTATTTTTAACATTTTCAAATATGTCTGCCACAATGTTGAACGCAGGGTAATGTTCAGCCATTATTATTTTCCGTTCACAATAATAATATATTTCAAAATATCAAAACGGCAAACGTCGTCAAATGCATTTAAAATTACTAAAAAATTGAAACCTGTCCTACCTGCGCACTCACCGCGTCCACCACTTTGGGCTTAGTGAGGTCCCATATCATGTACGGTAGGTATAGGGGCCTCAATGTACAAAAACCTAAGTCTGGTCAAATACATGCAGGTAGCCGCTCATTGGCTCTTAGACTAATAACACGTTTCCACGCCACCTATGAGGTAGTGTACTTAGCGCGTTTTTTTTAACGTGGTTTCCCCAGTAGGCCTATTCCACATGTCTGTTGTGATTCTGTCAAATTGAAAACTTGCATAATAAAATATATTAGACAGGGTTGGAAATTATAAAAGCGATTGAAATTGAAAAAATGTAAAAATTCATTCATCTGAGTCATAACCTTCAAATACTTCTTTTTGTCGTTCTTCTTCTTGGTCCTCTTCTTCTTCTTGATCGTCTTCTTCTTCTTGATGTTCATCCTGGGTGTAGGTAAACCGCGTCAAGAGTGATGTATCGCATGTTTCCTCGTTGGTATCAAATGAATCCTCCACTATTGGTGATTCAGCATTAGAACATGACTGGCCTTGACAATATGTACATGCAAGAGAACACAAGAGTCCAACTTTTCTACAACCACATTTAGCGCTGCAGCCCATTTTACAGTTGCAAAAAATTGTGCTCAGCAGTTCTTCCGGCGCAGGTGGGAGTGAAATCTGAATAGGTCTAGCAGATAACCAAGCCACACTTGAACTTGGTAATATACCCAGAAAAGAAGTTGATGAGCAGCAACTGAGGTTGGAGGAAGACAAGCTAATTGTACCTGTTTCTTATTTTTAGTGTTTTTTACGAAACATGCATATCGATACTTATCTAAGCAGGTGGTTTTTTTTCGGAGCTTTGTACATAGAAAGAAGAAACTGAATCCCGTTGGTGATAATTTCTTGTTGATTCGAATCACTTTTTTTGAAAACTTCAGCACATTTTAAAGACTGTTGCTTTACCCCTCCTGTAAAATGCAGACGTCGTATCACAGCCAGTTATTGCGTTTAAAAATATTACATGACATGAGTAGATAAACTTTTTGACGAATATATTTCGGTTTGACTTTGAGCTTTTTCTGTTATCTACGGTTGTAGTTTTGCAAACATTACTCAATTCATTGAAAGTGAACTGAGAGTCATCACTGTTTTCAATGTAAGTAAATATTTCCTCCATTGCCAGATCCATAGCTTCGTCTTTAGGACGATCAACTTTACCCCCAGTGGAAGGTTTCAAGAAAGAAACATAGCAATTATGATGATACTTAGCTTCAGTAGCAACCAAATCATACTCAAATTACTCGAGCAATAAGAGCTTCTGCTATAGCATCGGAACGAGTCCGAGCTACTTCCAAAATTGAATCTTTAAAATTAAGAGTACTTACTTTACTAATGCTCTCACATGCTCTTCATTCAATTACTTGCCGCAAAATAAGCATAGATTTGTGAAATAAAAAGCTGAATCACTTACACGTGATCTTGTACGTGGAGGATTTACTGTTGATGTACTGGCTTCTTGTTCGTCGCGTTGTCTTTTAGCTGCAGCAATAGAACACTTCTGAGTATAATTTCTACGACAATCTTCATGTATTGTCACAGATTTCTGACTTTTCAGATATTCTGAAAAAAAAGTATTGATTCATTTTTTGTAGAGAATTTTATGATCTACAATTTTTATATCAGGTTATTTTTTGATAAAACTCACCGTTTTCCTGAAAATCTCGAAAACCCAATTTTTTCGAGATTTTTGACCGTTGACCTCGAATGAAATTTTTTCCAGGCATCACAATCATTCGGAATTTTAAAATATTATTTTTAACTATGTGTTAAACACGCATTTGCAGCTTGTTATAAATTTATGTACCTTCACTTTTATTTTATAGTCTAATTTGACCGGACTACACTTTCTAATGAAAAATTAAAAGATGTATCCAATGAGGTGATAACATAAATCCCCATTTTCTGTTGAAAAAAATTGTGTTCTTTCGGCGGTGAGTGATGTCACAGTATAGTTTTTTCATCAAAAAGTACTGAAATGATGTTTTCATGTGGATGTTGTTAGTTCTTGACGTATAATTTCAATTGAAAGTTAGACGGTTCGACAATCATCTGCATTTAGTGTTTCGTCGAAGAATAAAGTCAATTTATTATTATCATTGAAATCACTGCAAATCGCGAAATAAAAATCCACCCCCATATCTCGGATTGAATAAACGGGCGACAATAACAAATCCAACAATTTCATCATTCCGCTAAAAGAGTTCCATTCATCTCAGGACCAGATAAAGGACAAAAAGCGCGAAGGACCTCTCTCTCGCTTCTAATTCCCCGTGACAGTTGTCTAATAGATTTCCGACTCAATATCGCTGCTCTTCAACAGCCGCTGCCACCATTACTCAGCGATTTGACACAAAGGAAAAAATAACGCTACAAAAGCTAAATGAAATATATCGACAAGTCTATGAGAGATCAGTTATTTTATCAAACACCCCTGCAGGAGTCCGCGTCAGGAAGCAGCGACATGACACCCCATAAAATCCTGCGACGGAACTAATTGACTGGGTAGATGTATGTTTTGAAATTACTTTCTTGTTCTGATTGATGGTACGTCGTCAGTGGGGAGAGAATATCGTAAAAACCTCATCGTGTTGACAAGGGAGGGCTGATGAATAGAAAACTTCTCTGGCGACGAGACAATAGAAGAATTCCTAAATTATAATAAAAAAAAAGAAATAGTAATGATAAAAAACTATACCTCATATTGCCTAGTAAAATCATTTACAGCAAGTACAATGAGTAATGGAAGTATTTATGTGGAATATAGATTTGGAAAAAATCACATGAAATTATTTATTGCATATACATATTAGTTCTATGATAATACAAGTGGTAATGTCATAATAGTCCCTTATTTGAATTTCATTAGTTCGGATATTCATTGTCTGTTATGATTCTACTATGAATCGAAATCTATTAAAAAACAAATAAAATTCGAATGTACAACTGAAATATAATAATAATAATAATAATAAATATGCCTTATTTTCCAAAGAGAAACTCTTATTTGAGAAAAAAAACATAGTCAAGTACATGAAATCAGAGTATAAGCTAGTCAATTGATAGAAATGTCTAGATTCCTACCGTAAAATTAGAAAATGAAAATTTTTAATGTCGATATACAATATAAATGCAATATAAACAAAATAACATACCTCCACGACTATATAATACATATATATATATATATATATATATATATATATATATATATATATATATATATATATATATATATATATGATACATATGATAATGACAAATGAGATTTTGTCGAAACGTCGGTGAAATTAGAGATAATATCACATACACGGATCATATACCCGGAAAAACCAGTTCAGCATATTCCTATCCGTGAAAGCTTCAGATTTCATATTCGATACCTTAACGGGGAGATGAGGTCAACTAAGAAGAAGAAGAACTCAGGTAAAACTCAACAACATTTAAATAGTAGGTAGTAGAGGGTTTATGGACTACTCTACCTCTGAACACGTAACGAATACCATTTTACCATTATAGTAAGAAGTAAGTTGAGCAAGGTCAACAAAACTTCTGAACACGTAACAGCACACCTTGATAATGACAAATGAGATTTTGTCGAAACGTCGGTGAATATATATATATATATATATATATATATATATATATATATATATATATATATATATATATATTATATATATACATATATATATATACATATATACAAACTCACACCTATACGCATACAAACACAAAAATAATTTTCAAAATGCCAAAATAATGTTTAGATATATATGTCAATAGCTGGGCTGTTACAAAGAAAACTCTTTGTTATTTGTCAAGCTTTCGGTATATTTCACACCTTCGTCAGGACAACTACAATAATAAGATTATATATCTTGTAAAAAATATATAAATATGGAGAACTTACTAACGTGAGAATAAAATATAAAATGGTTCAAAAACAGATAGAAAAACATTAAATAATGACAGTTGATAAAAATTTTGGCTGACAATGTCAAGTGGGAAAATTCTGAATGATACTCGAATTACTAGATCTTTTATATTCTTTATCATATTTCAGTAGGTACGTGTAAATTTTGCTAAGACTATCAATATCAGTTTGTTTATTCATTGAATGTTCTTCGTTATTGATATGTATCATTTCCAAAAAAATTCTTTTAGTTGTATTGGTTTCTCTATCTAAAATATTTGGACTTTCCAAATTCCTTTTATGATCCTCCGAATCAACATGTTCTCTTAATGCACAAGAATTAACATTTCGTCTACAGTCGCTCTTATGGGAAGTGATATGACTACTTAGAGGTCTAGATGTTTGTCGTATATATGTTTTAGAGCAATCCATACAAGAAATTTTGTATACTAAATTGGATTTTTGTTTATTTGAAATTGGAGCTTTTAGTTTACTGTATAATTTAGATATAGAAGTGACATTTGTTTTAGATATTTTGAGGTTATTATTTCGGAATACAATAATTAATTTTGGTGTCAATTATTGAATATATGGGAGTGATTTATATATGAACGAAGGTATAACGTTGTTATGTTCAACTTCTTCATTATTATTTTGAAAGTTTGTTCTTTCACAAAATAAAATTCTGTTTACTAAAGATTTGGGATAAGAATTTTGGATCAGAATTTTACTGAAATTAGACAAACTTTGGTTTCGTAAATCGGGATGGGTAATTTTGATGATTCTGTTTTTTAATGATTTTATTAAATTGATTTTCATTTTATTTGGATGATAGGAATGGTAATTAATAAATCTATTACTTGATGTTGCTTTTCTGTACCATTCAGTGATGATAATATTTTGTTCTGATCTCAATAACTTCATATCGAGGAAAAGAATAGAGTTGTTTATATATCATCATTCCCATATTGATTTCAATTTAAGAGCCACCGGTAGACAGCTGTTTCAGCCTATTGGGCATCGTCAGTACCGGGCAGGCGGTCCTTGATTGAAGACACAATGAGAAAAACCAAGAAAGTACTTGATAAAAATAGCTGCGTAAACGCAAGCGAAACATAAGTGGAACCACCTATTGGTGTGACACCCAAGTCAACTTGCCAAGTTTTTATGTCAGTGTTGGTGATTTGACCAATCAACCGACAACTGCGGTAGCAGAAATTTGGGAAGCTAACCTGAAATGCCATCGGAAAACGAATCCACATGTTTCTAGAAATGTTTCTCATTTTGTCTTCAATCGAGGACCGCCAGCCCGGTACTGACGATGCCCAATAGGCTGAAACAGCTGTCTACCGGTGGCTCTTAAATTGAAATCAATATGGGAATGATCAAAAAGTACTTATCTATTTATTTTTTGATTTTCATGGAATTATTTTCCAGCAGCTTGACTGCATTAACCTTTCTAGATTTCATATCATTTCTACCCTGACCTGAAACCTTTTCACAAACAAATGTATGACAAGAGCAATGGAATGGCTTCAACTCTAAGTTATCAGCAATCAAACCATTGGTCTTACCCTGGAAATCACTTCCAAAAACGGGAAAATTGCAAGTTATTCTGTCATGTCTTCGACTAGGGCATACTCGCCTCACTCATGAATACATCCTCAACGGGTAATAACCCTGCAACATGTGGAGTGATTGTGCTATAAGTGTCAAACATATTTTATCTGAGTGCGCATCTTACTACAACGAGAGAGTCGAGTACGACATCTCCCTTTCAATTGAAGCAGCATTAGGACAAAATTGTAACTATGAAAAGGTGATTGCCTTTCTAAGACGTATAAAGCTGCTGCACCGTATATAAAAATTTATTGTAAGAAATCAATATTTCTATGAAATTTGAATTGTCGCTAATAACCCTTGAGGTTGATGCGACATTAAATAAATGTAATTAAAAACAAACAAATAACTCACAATCCATCGCACGAAATGATTTCTCCACTTACTGTACTAACACAATGTTCGCTATACGAGATCTTCGATGTTAATGAGATATCGCACCACTTTGCCGGCTGATCTACTGCGCATCTAATATTTAAAGACACAGCTAGATTTGCCAAGTTGCACAGTAGACAATGATCAGAAATCTCATCGACATGTTTTGTAAAAGTATCAACAATTAACTCGGTACAACTGATGAATCGATATTTTTTGCTCGAAAATAAGGAATTTCAGTAATATATCTGATCGCTAAGTAGAGAAACTTGAGCGAAGTGGAAACGAAGGCAGTATTGACCAGAAAGCCCAAAGGAGTTAACACTAAAACCATCTTGTTACGAACCGAAGAAATAACTCGAACTCCAACAAAACTTCTCAATCGAGTTCTGTAAACCCCTGGTCGACATCGAACCTGGACGGCTAATATAATTTTTATCTCGGATGGGAAAGTTTTCAGCAGCGGCTGAAGGTAAAAGGTCCTAATTAATAATTGAACTTTTTCTGTAAATGAAGAGGGACTTTTCTTCGTTGTTTGTAATTAAGTTGTTTAGTTCGGAATTAGATGTCTAGGTGCACGGGTCAAAGAGGCGAATCCACCGGAGTGTCACAATTGAGTTAATCTTTCCGCTGAAGTTTTCCATTTAGTTCTGAGAATAAAGTTCAGCGGAACATTAAGGGTTGTTCCCACAAGGAAGGGGGTTCCGGAGGTAATTATCCAAACAGCGTCTGGGTCTTTGTGTCCGAATAGCCGACTTATCTTCAAAGGAGAATATTGATAAGATACTTCAAACGGAAGTGGCTCTGGGATCAACTGTCGGAGTTTAAAATTGATGAGAGACTGGGCGTGTGCAAAATTCCAGAAGTATGGAGTATTGAAGTACAATTCAGAAATGCAGGACATGTTAACTGTAGAACTATACTACAGGGTGGATCATCCAAAATCTTCCGCATAGTATAATTGCCAGGGAAAAACTATGTTGGAAATTCTCAAATAATTTGAAATAATCAAAAGTCCTGGCCAACCTGGTCACACAAAAATTTTGTGGAGTAATAATATCCAGCCGTGAAAATTCACCATAATCATTGTTAATTCAACAATAAGTAATAACGATACATGTAATAAAATTGTAACTGATCGCTGTCTAAAGGTGAAAGATATTTATTCATTTAAAATCTGTTTAAAATCTGTTTTTCCGTTAACCAGCTGTCGCACCCCTACGAACGACGACTCTCAGAAGTCGAAACTTGTGCGAGCTAAGGATTAACGAGGTCTTACCTTTTAACGTCTTATTCCTAACACGGGTTGCACGGTAGCAAGTGAAGATCGATCGTTCAGACTAGGGCTTGAACCACCGATCAACACGGCAGTCAATTCGAGTGAGTGAACAAAGCACACACGCCGCACCGCTTGGCTACCGACCGACCGTTTCGAAACAAACAGGCAGAGCCTAGTTATATGTTTTTTATCATCTACAAGTACAGTTTTGAAACAACAAAAAGACTAAAAGAGAAACCAAGTGAGCGGATATAAACGCAGAAGTGAACTAGTGGAATATGATACCTCGAAGATATCAAACCTAATGATATTTGCGTATTTATTATACATTGACCAAATTCTGTCAATGGGGGATTTATGTTGATTGACATGAAAATGGAAAAATTTGTAATTCATTCATCCATACAAGCCTTGCAGGTTCAATAACATGGATTGTCTTGAATAATATATTTTCTGACAACAGAGAGATCTTCGGGAGCCGTGCTCTCTCCCACGCTGTACTCTCTTTACACCAGTGACCTTTCGAGATCTGAGTGTGTGAAGATATCTCTATACGCCAACGACACGGCTCTCCTCTCATCTTCTATGGGTCGGGAGCTCGGGATCGTATACATACAACGTGCATTGGACGACCTCAAGCGCTGGTACCCCGAATGAACCCGGACAAGATTCAGGCGATAACCATAGAAAGAACGATAGAACAATATCTTCTCCGGCCAGAAACGTGAGAATCTCTGGAAAGGAGGTCGACTGGCAAGCGTGGGTAAAGTACCTCGATGTTCTGATAGACCGTAGGCTCACCTGGAACCCGCACATCACAACCGTGAAGACAAAGAATAAGCGAGAACAAGCGGCTCCATCTAATATCTCCATTCTGGAGAGATTGCAAAACAAGATAATTGTGAATCCTTCGTGGTTCGTGCGGAATGAAGCCATCCGCAGAGATTTGCAGCTGCCTTCCATTCAGCAGTCCATTTAGTCGAGGAATCGGCGATTTTTTGATACTGTGGAAACTCACGGGAATCCGTTAGTTAGGGAAGTTATAGATTATGCTGAAGACGACTCCTCCCGATATAGAAGGCCCCGACACTCTGTCGAATGAGGCCCTCATTCGACAGAGTGTCGATTTCCTCATCCTCATCCATCCCACCCCAGCTAGGTAGGGGTACACCGTGACAGGCGGTACTGATGTCTGAGGACTTTCATAACGTCATCACCTCTTAGTAATGAACCCATTTGTCCTTCTGAAAAAAATCAGCTGCAAGGGTGAGGGAGCTAGGCTCCAACCTGATTGAACTGAAGATGGCTGTCGGTAAAAACACGTTTTCAACTTGTGATTTGTTGATTTTAAATGAACTAGAGACAAGTCCATAAAACTATTACAATCTATGTCACCATTGAATGGTTACTTCATATTTTCTGTGAAGTTCATAGACTCTCATACAGGGTAAGTCAAAAAATCATGGATTTGAAATGATATGAGAATTTATGAGATATTGTGCTGGAACTTGGAATCTAGATGTTCGAAATATGCCCTAATCGAATGGGGTATCCACTTTCCCTATAAAAAATGCCTAGTGGCTCTTTTCGAAATTTCGACCCATTTTGCAGGTCATAGTTAGCCTTGAAAATGGGAAAAATCTTTATCTGTCAACATATTTGAATAGAGCTTGTCGAGTACCTACCATAATTTGAAATTGTCATTTTTCAAGATAGGCTCATGGGTTCCAAAATAACAGGGTGTTGCAGTTTGAAATCACACACACTCTATATATCAGGCAACCATAGATATAAACGCTATCCTTTGAATCTTTGTTTTTAAAACACAGTCATTTCTGAGAGTTCAATGCCTACTATTGTGGAATTACAGTATGTCAAGGTGGGTTATTTCTGATAATATAATATATAAAAAATGAGGAGAAATAGCTCTTAAGAAGAGTATATGTCAAAGATTGTGATAAAAAAAGCCCTCTGCCGTGACCAGGATTCGAACCTGGGTTACCACGGCCACAACGTGGGGTCCTAACCACTAGACGATCACGGCTGGTAGAGAACATATCATTTCAGTCGTTATATAAAGATTACTTTCTCTGTTATAGTTTCGTGTCAGAATTGTAACGAGTTATAAATGAAGGTCATGAGCGCCCAGCTTTTGCTAGTGAAAGAATAACACTGCAACAGCGATTGCATGTGTAGACTAATAGCGTAAACATTCCTCCTAAGAAAAAAATATTTGAATATAATGTATTTGTTGATGAAAAATGAAAATTATAATTAATTATTCAGTAATATATTATTTTTTTGGAAAGAAAGTTTTTGGCTTTCTACTACTCCATCTGATACAAAAAAAGGGATGAGAGAATCTTCCAAAGAAAGGAAGTAGTATCAGATGGAGTAGTAGAAAGCCAAAAACTTTCTTTCCCAAAAATTAATCACTCCTAAAAATATAACCCTCTCAATTCTAATATATTATAAACCTTGAATGAGGTGATTTCGATCGGGACAACCAGTTGATTTCGAATAATATTTAACCTACGCTCGCGCTGCCCTCTATCTCAAAAACGATTCAACGTAAGAAAAATGTTTGAAACAAAAAATTAGCATAAAACCCATTGGAAACAAGATATTGGCAAAAAAGTGCAAAAAGTCTTTTTTTTTACTTTTGACCTCCCAATCTTTGAAGTTGCGGCCGGCGAATCATATGTGAATTTTGAGAATACTTTTATGATGCCAAAATACAAAGTTATACAAATTTACAGCTGGGTATGCCAACTTTCCGAAATACAGTCCTAAATCGACCCAAAACGACTGGACAATATGAGTGGGTTTTCGGTCCTCTTCACCAATACGTCTGAGAATGGCAATTCGTGGTGGACTTCCTTCCCTGCTTCAGGAAGGCATCTAGTTCCGTATTCTTATGGTTCCATATTTTGAAGGTGTCATCAATGTATCTCAACCAGACACGAGGTTTGTGAGCTTATTCAGTGGCCAGAGTTTCAAACCACTCCATATATATGTTGGCTATAACTGGTGAAAATGGTAATCCCTCATCTTGGGTAAAGAATTCGTCCTTCAGTTGGAAATAACAGTTTCGTACACAGCATTCTAGTAATTCCATAATTACTTCTATAGGTAATTTCGTTCTATCTTCCAGGTCCCCGGTACGTTGGTGTAAAGGCTTTCTACGTTGAAACTGACTCCACTACGTTGCAGTGTGACTTCAATTACCCTTAGTAGGTCGACAAAATACCTTGAATTGTTCACAGAAGACGGGTGTATTATGGGGACTAAAAATCTAGACAAGTTTTGAGTAGCTGAGTCTCTGGAGCTGATGATTGGTCTGAGCGAAACGTCCCTCTTGTGGATTTTGGGTAGTCCATACAAGTAGTCCAAAATCTGGTACAATTTCGTTTGAATTGATGCAGTAGGGTCCCGTACGATCTTTGTGTATTGTTCCTTCTAAAGGAACTCTTCGATCTTCTGTTCGTAGAGAACAGTATCCATCACCACAGTAGCGTTTACTTTATCTGCAGGTAGGATTTTGATAGTATTGTCTCTACGTAGGCAGTTCAGAGCTCTACGTTCTTCATTGCTGATGTTAGACGTTGGAACTGGTTCTCGATCCAGCTGTTCACTGATTTTCCAATTGAATTCTTCTGCCTCGGTCAGGTCAATAAGAGAATTGGTGGATTTCACAGCAGTAATTGTCTCCAAAGTGGGCACAGATGTTGGAGCAATAGCGAAGTTCGGGCCTTTCCTCAACAAGGATTCCTCTATTCCCGTGAGCAGGCGGGAACTCATGTTGAGGACGTTGGCGGCCACATAGTTGTTTTATTTTCGGTCTGCATTTGGGCGTTGTTTCCTCACTAACTTTACTACTTTCCGTTGTGGGTATCCTTCATGTCTTGGCGTTTTTTAAGCACGTGCTTCCTATCTTGGCAAAGATTGGTCCATGATCCTCTTTCAATGTCTCTCTTCTTATTTCTTTAAATCGTTCCATGGTATCCTGCAATAAAGCTGATCTCTTCCAACGGTGAGCACTGATAAGGTCTCTAATTGATTATCAAATATAATAAATAGTATACCAGGTTTTTTCCAGTTCTGATATTCACGAACTGGTAATCATCGGATATTTTCTTCGTACTGCTTCTCGCAAAAGGCGCATAACTTCAATATAATAACCCTTATTGACCGTGGCAAAAAATTCTGATGTACTCTGCAACAATAGTCGAAGAGAACTGTGGGGAAAACATTGACATTTGATCGAACTTGACGTACTTTTTTTGGTCTTGGCTCTTTTGGACTCTTCCATTGGGACCATTGGACGTTGGTTTTGATATCTTTGAAGCTATCAATAAAATGAAATCAAATGCTTTCGGTATCGATAATATCAATATTAAAATTATTTCAGTTATTTTTTCACATTGCATAGATGAAGTAAAACATATTTTTAATGAGTATCTGAGGCAAGGCAGTTTTCCTGATCTTTGGAAAATTGCTAATATTTTACCAACTTCAAAAATACCTATACCCACCTGTTACGAGTTACGTCTAATAAGTATTTTACCAGCATTCTCAAAGATTTTTGAAGAAATAATAACACAACAAATCGAAGTATATTTGGATACAGCTAACATACTCCCAGAAGTGCAATCTGGATTCCGACAGTAACACGGTACCAACACTGCTCTGTTGAAGGTTATTACCCAACCTGGGTGAATTCAGCAAAAAATTCAGGTGTATACATCGATAACACCCTCTCGTTTAACGAGCATGTTAAACACATTTACAAAACTTGCTTTTTTAAACTGAAATCCTTATACAAGTTCAAGTTCCAGCTTTCTCAAGAAACAAAACTGAAATTAGTTCTATCATTGATTTATCTCCATATTGAGTATTGCTGCTCAGTCTATTACAACTTCTTGCCAGACTATAATAAACACAAACTTCAACTCATACAAAATGCTTGTATGAGATTTGTCTGCTGCATAAACTACCGTGATCATGTAACTCCATATTTATTGAAATTAGATCAGCTGAATATTGAGTTTAGAATTCGGTATCTCATATCTGTATTCTTATATAAACTATTGGAAAGCACAACTCAAAATTACTTGTTCAGATTAATTAGTAAGCGATCTGATAATCATTCTATCTGTTTAAAATATGCTTTTTCCGTTAACCAGCTGTCGCAGCCCTATGAACGACAACCCTCAGAAGTCGAAACTTGTGCGAACTAAGGATTAACGAGGTCTTACCTTTTAACGTGTGATTCTTAACACGGGTTGGACGATAGCAAGTGAAGATCGATCGTTCAGACTAGGGCTTGAACCACCGACCAACACGGCAGTTAATTCAAGTGAGTGAACAAAGCACCCACGCCGAACCGCTTGGCTACCGACCGACCATCAATTTAAGAAAAGATACATTTACCATTCCATATCATGTTACCACCAAATTTGAGGGATGTTTTTCTTACTTTGGACCGAAGTTTCTGAATAATTTATTACCGTATATTCATTTGTCTATATATCAATTCAAAAAAACTTAAAAATTAATTTCTAAGATGTTCAAAAATGATTGTAATCTTTTATATTATCTCCATAATAGTTTTTTATATTATTTTTGTGTCTATCGTAACTGTTACTTCTAGTCTCACTATATGCTTATTTTTTTTTCTCTTAATTATGGGACAGGTGGAAGATAGCCTCTGGCTAACCCTTTTCCCTTTGTGTATAAAACTTGTTTTCGCACAATAAATGTTATTATCATTATTATTATTATTATTATAACACTCAAAACACTTCCAACTCTCTTGCCTCTCACCAACAAACTAAATATGCTTTATAGCTGAAATTGTGAACATGTGTTCGAAACGAGTGTACCAACAACAAAAAAGAAAACTCGCATGTTTAAGGGTATAAGGTGGAGGAGAAAAATACAAAAAGCTGTAGATCGGAGGTTTCAGCGGTAGAGAGTGAAGTATTCATAAGATATTCCTGCGAAACTTCAGAATCAAAAAACAAAGTCGTATGCTCACCTACTCATAGAAAATCCCATTCAAGGCCGTGGATCTAAAACTCTGGTTCGCAAAAACCCCACACTATTATATCTCGAGCGAGCAATCGATAAAAAACCATACAAAAGAGCATTCATTATAGTTTCATGCATGCATTTTTTCACATTTGACATATGTATAGAGACCCCAATGTATATATTAGCAAGGATCATGTGAGTGGAGACCACACAAAGCGTTCGCCAGCATTTATTCTTAGAAAATTAACGTTTGCCAACAATTTCGGTCGCATACACCTACAATAATTATGTTTCGAGTGGAAATTATAATTGGATATCTGTGAAAGCTCGGTCGACGTACTTCAAATTGAGCCGTGATGTGCTGCAGTACGTTTCTAATTGAAATAAAGCCGTTTGAATCTGGTATTATGATCGTTCGGGAAAGTGTTATTTATTGAAATTGAAATCGTGAGAGAGATGAAAGTGAATTTCTGGCTGAGGAGTTTTTCATTCTGAATTCTTTATCTTTTAGAAACAGTGTTGTCCCTCAATGGAAAATACGTAAAAAATATTTTTCCACTGATAACAATGATGAATATTCTCAATTAATAAAATGATGATACTTGAAATAACAACACTTCTAAAATACAAACCATGAAATTATAAAACAACAACAAAAATTAATTGGCGCTCCGGGGCCACTTCATTGATTCCAGTGGCGCATTTGCTTTTTCAGCTGCAGGAAAACCCGAAAAAACCTGCAGCACCACATCATCTGAAGATCTTGATCTGCCTATATCCCCTCTCTCATAAAAGAAAATGTAGGGTGTCCGTTTCGTCTTTGACCATGGCGTATTAATGACCATATTCAAGGCCAGAACCACAGTTAACAATGACTGCATGAAGATTATAATAGTGGTCTGCTAGATTGAAGGGTTCATCTATTTCGGACCTTCGTAAGAGTTTGGTGCTTCCGTCAGAGGTTGAGTCATGTTCGAAGATTATCAGCGTTAACATTAGTTTGACTGGTGCAGCTATACTTGTTTTCTTATAACAGTCAGTTAGTTTGGTGCATGTTTGGCAATACAGTCGATCATCACCTGGTTAACGTTCCATTTCCAGATAATTCAACAATAAGCTTTGCACGGACTGGTTATTAATCATATTAGGAAACGCTAGTTTTTGTTACCTCTTGAACATTTACTTCAAAGTAAACAAGTGAGAATTTTTCCAGAGTGGTCAGGAGTGTTGATTCTGCTATTGTTTCGCTCACGAAGAGTATTCAACAGAAACCCCAATAATTCCTCATCAACACTTGTAAAATACTATTCATGTAGCAAGTGTTTCCTAGATTAACTAATCTAATTTTCTTCTCAAGATTTTCGGGACAACTCTCTACTGATTCGTAAGGAAGAACATGTTTCACAGAATCTGCATAAGAACCATTTCTCAAACTGCAATCGATCCTTCCAAGTGATGAAGGGTTTCGTAGAGGGCTGTTGCTTCATGAAGCTCTTTCACTGAAAGAGAACCAGGACCACGAGGACTGCAACTCATATTTGGGGGGCAAGGATGACCTAAGTCCATTGACCGCACTGAAAAAAAAAAGAGAGTGAATCAATCACTTGCGAATTAACCTTGATGAATATCTAAATATATCGGCTTGTTTCGAAGAGATTTTAGTTTCGCACTGAAATGAGGGTAATGCATGATTTCATCAAAATTTGGCGAAGGAGGAAATGATCAGCTATACTACTTGGTATCACCTCGAAAATTCAAAATACTTCTAAATTTCTATGTTTGATAGAAAACTACATGTAGAGTATATCATGATTATAATTTAGGATTTACTGTATCAGAATGGACTAAATCATTAATAGTTAAAGAATTTCACATTTGAAATTCCATTCATACTATACGGAATTTTCATTAGTTAAACTACAGTATTACTTCTTTGATTGAGGACTTGTTTATTTTGTGGAAATTCTTGTTCATTGAGGATACACTATACAGACTATAAAAACACACTTCTTTCTATTTTCCACGATAGTTTTAGATTTATTGACTAGTTTCGGTCATTACACAAATAACTAGATTACATTCAAATCTGAGTATTCATACCTACATTGCCTATACCTATCATAAATAGTTTGATTCCTTCATTGTCTATACCTGGGATAACCTCAATTGATAGCAGTATATCGATGAACATAACAAATTTTTTTTTAACATTTTATCAAAAATTTTTGTTATGTTTATTGATATACTGCTATTAATTGAAGTTATCCCAGGTATAGACAATGCATAGGTATCAAATTATTTATGATAGACAATGGCAATGTAGGTATAAACACTTTGAAAATGATGTAATGACCGAAACTAGTTAACAAATATAAAAGTATCATAGAAAATAGACAAACCTATGTTTTTATAGTGCATCCTCAGTAAACTATATTACACTTCAAAATCTATCTGTTGCACCACAATTAGTCATTTATCTAACTCGGTTTCGTAACTACCTACTGTTATATAGGAGACATTGTAGACTAGTTTAATGTACAAGTCAAACTGATGAAACTACCACGTAGCGAAACGCATCTTCAATAAAAATTACAGTGTGAAATTTGTATAATTATTAGTTTGTTTCAGAAGTGTTGTCCGTTTCAATGACATCTGTTTTGGTAGCTCCATATCTCGATGAATATTTACTTTACTATGCCGTGTTATATATTGATCGATAGAGAATGATGATGTTAATTTTTTCAGAATTTGAATTTTTTGCCTCTTTTCAGCCTAATACCATATGATATCGATGACTTTCATCGAATTCTGAGCCATACTTTTTGTGACGAGATTGATCGCCTTTTGTTAAGTTGGAAAAAGTGCATTGATTCAAATGGAACTTTTGTAGATTGAATTGAATTAGTATTAACTGTTCAAAATTTGTTTAAAATCTGTTTTTCCGTTAATCAGCTGTCGCCCCCATACGAACGACAACTCTCAGAAGTTGAGAAACTTGTGCGAGCTAAGGACTAACGAGGTCTTACCTTTTAACGTGTGATTCCTAACACGGTTGCAGAATCATTCCAGCTCATTCCAGATAAATTCTCTCGAGAAAAATATATGGTCGAGGCAGGAATCGAACCCACGGTCTTCCGATAGTGAGTCGGGCGCCCTACCCCCGCGGCCAATTCCACAACAACTGTAATATTGTAGTTCAAGTAGACTCATAAAAACGAACCAAACTTTTGAAGATACTCAATATTATCATAGATAGTGTAAATAACACTAGCCAACAAATATGAAAAAAATTATGGCTATACATGAGAGTTTAAAGCATCTTAACTGCGACTTCAACATCAAAAATTTTCCATCAAGTATAAAATTATAGTTATTTTTATTTCATACAAAAATGTTTACACATTATAGGGAAATATAAGATAAAAACAAGAAAAAAACAATATATTTTGAGGATAACAGAGATACACATGGAAAAACATTCGAATGAAGTCTTTTGTGCATAACCTTTTTGCAAATGTTGACTTGCGTTTATGTGTTTCATCGGTTTCCCCCATAAGGAACCAACAATAATTTCCCATTATTGCTGCATCCCATCTGCCTTGGTAACGTTGCTCTATTGTCAGTATGTCTTGATGAAACCTTTCCCCTTTTTTTCACTGACAGCACCAAAATTTTCTGGGAAAAAATTGAAATGGAAGTGCAAGGAAAACATTTTAACATTTTGAGAGACATACTGCATCCCATTCTGCAGTAGTTTTCAAGTAGTGCTTCTATGATGAAGATTATAATCTTCATCAAGTAACCTATCAGTGTATTTTCAATTTGGGTCAAAACTTTTCCTCAGTCTTGAGAAATTGGGAAATATTTTTTTTAAAATTTTTGTTTTCACGTATTAGAAAACATTATAGAAACATATCATTGCTCAAGAGGATTATATGATTATTTCCGTTACTCATTACCAACTTGAAGGAATAAACTCATCACGAAAAAAAAACTGTGTCAAAAGTGTATTCATGAACCTATTTATTCTACACAAATGTAATTTTATTCCGAGTTTTTTAGACTATAATGAAATCAAATACATAGTGAAAAAAGAAATGGTCCCAGAACTGTTCCCTGTGGTACGCCATACTCTATTATTCGGTATTCGACCCTAAGTTGAACGCATCGTTTCACATCACTCAAATATGTTTTGAATAGCTCCGGACATTTTTTTCATGGTGTCATCGGTAATGACTACATTGGTCATTAGCCTCGTGTCCTGGATACGCAATATTAATAACTCCCCGAGCCACCTAGAGAGCATCATGATTATTCGCAGTCCGTCAGCGATGTAACGTTACAGAATCATACCAATTTCAACAAAATACATTCTCTAATATCTGATCGTGGTTGGGATCGAACTCACGACCTCCGGACATTTTCCTTTTTTTCTAGAGTAGAGAGGATTATTGTGTGGCTAACTATGTCAAAGGCCTCAGCAAGCTCAATGAATACTGTGAGATATGATCTGTTGATATTAAGATTTTCGTAGATGTCTAATATCAGCTCTTGAATAGCATCCTGAGTTGATTATCTTCTCTCGAAGGCAAATAATAATCTATTGAAGCATGTAATTACCGAAATCTATCGGAAATTACGTGTCAGCCGGCACTGTTCAAGAGAAGAGATTCGATCCAGCTCCACGACAACGCTTGTCCGCACGTTCCACAATTGACCATCCGAAATTCAAACTAATTGAGCGTTGAACTTCTTCCTCACCCACTATACTCCCTAGACCTCCCACCAACCGATTATCAACTATTCAAGCACTTCAATAATTTTCTCACCGGTAGAACCAATCAGGACCAGGCCAAAACGGCCTTCGTCGACTTCATCACTTACATGATTATTTCTGTTACTCATTACCGATTTGTAGTGAATAAACTCCTTATCACAAAAAAAAACTGCGTCAAAAGTGTAACCATTGACCATTCATTCTCCACGAATGTATTTTTTTGTTGTTGTTTCCTAGTATAACGAAATCAAACAGTAATACAGGCCACTTCTGCATGATTCCGGAGAAATACGCTAATTTTCGTACCCCTGTCTCATGAAGCAAACAATAAAACAGACACAATATGAGAATCCCGACGATATAAAGGACATAAAGACCAACGTTACCGGTCTAATAAAGGAATACTGCTTCATTACTTACTGGGAGTGACTGAAACGCATTGTCTAAGGACCGGAGTAAATGAGGGATCGACTGTTCCAGCTATGGAATGGGAAGCTTTATATACAGAGGAGAGTTAGTGAAAATGTTATTATTCATTCATCATTTGTTTTATGGAACTCTAGAAAACCTTGTAAGGTTAATTTTGGGTTTTCTATGTTCGGGTAGCTCAGTTGGAGGAAATATATCCAGTGTTCGACAAATAGTAAGTGACGTCAGGTGATGTACAATGAATTTTTTTCTTGAGAACTAAGTGAAGGTGTATAACAAAAATCATATATTCAAATATGGTCAAATCAATTCACTTGTGATGTAGTTGAATTCCCGAAAAAATAGGTAGCGTTGGATTCAACTAGATGGGCTTCAGATCGATAGTGAATTTGATATAGATCAGCTAGCTTCACCTAAGAGAGAGACTCGAGTCTCTCATAGAGACTCGAATCAAATTTAGTTCAAAGGCAACTGCAAACGGCAAACAATCACCAATGCAAAGGGCTCGGCTATGATGAAGATTACTTGGTGGTAAAACTATTGTGGAACTATTTCAAGCAGCTCATTTAGCCGAAGACGACCGTATCGAAACAACTCTACTACGCAAGAATATCTCCAATAGTCGCGGAGTCGGTAACACGTGGCGGCTGGTCTACCTAGCATGAAGCCTTCAATATTCCAGTTGGTTTCCTGATTGATTCGGCCGTTACTTGATGATGATCCATAGTAATTTCATAAACTACACCTCACGATGTACAGTACAGTTTCCTGGTTCGAAACAGTGTTACAAGTGAAGTGAAAAAAATAGTGGACGTTTTATGAACCGTTCTAACCTAGTTAACAGAACAGTTGAATACTCAAGCTAATTCTATTGGAAATGACAAATTCCAGTTGTGGAGATCAAATCGTGAGGTGTTGTTTGTGGGAATACCAGTTGGTCACTGTCGAGTGACATCGGATCTCTGCTTGTCCTGGAATGTCAAATCTATTGGTAAAGTGATCTTAGGAATTCATAGTGAGCCCTATCGGAGGTGAATATCCGAACTATCAGTTCAATATTACAATAGTTCGAGGACAAAATGCAGTTGTCCAAATGAAAGAGTTCTCAAACAGTGAAGTTCGAGGTGTACTGATTTGAACCTCGAAACGATGAGCAGCTGCGTATTTCTGATATATCAGAATCGAATGTTCCATGTCACTTGAACGATTCCCCTAAAAGTATCTATAATAGACAAATCTCGAACCTTTCGTTGATGTTCCAGTCTATCAAAGATGCAAGTGATGTTCTTGTCTCTAGTCAGGCGTATGCCTCTTTCCTGGATGGAATCCAGCAGCTTGGGGAAATGCTAAGGGGCGGATCTCCATACATGAGAACAATACTCCAAAGAATATTTGATCTGAGCTTCATAAAGCATCAAAATTTGCTGAGATTTGAACAGTACAGTTTCTTGATTCGGAACAGTGTTCCAAGTGAAGTGAAAAAAATAGTGGGCATACCAAGTCGTGGAGAAGATGTTACCATGACATTTTATGAACCATTGTAACCTAGTTAACAGAACAATTAAACGCTCAAGCTAATTCTATTGAAAATGACAAATGCCAGTTAATGATAATGCTGAGATCTGGCGGAAGTTTTGTTGTAAATATATAAGAGGAAGAATAATCTTCTTTTTGAAGATGATCACTTGGTGATCGAAACACGTGTCGAGGTGTTGAAATTAATGGTTTGGTGTTGGGATAAAACTCCAGTAATATTGATTAATACACCAAAGGTTCCAAATAGTGCATCACAAGTGGAAATGTGTTTTTCAGAATGTTTTCTGGAAAAAGTATAAGAATACAAAAAGAACTACAAATGCTGAAACCTTCCTGCATTGATGGGTTTTGAAAATACAAGATACTACAGAACATAACCATTTTTTGAACAGTTCCTGAGAAAACCCCAGAGGATAGTTTTTAACCATAGATCTTCAAAAGTATTGACCAAGTACATGAATAATGGAAATCATTATGATAAAAACGATAGAAAGAAATGTTGTTCAGGCTGTATGTATTTTATGACTGTTCTAGGTGATTGAAGATGGGTGATATATGAAAGAAGGTCACCTGTTTATTTTTGCCTCCGAAGATCATATTGGTGATCGCTAGAAATGTTGTAGTAATCATAATATTGAAAAAAAGCTGCCTCACATCATGACATGGATTGTAATGATATAGATCTACTGTTATCTGAAAGAATTTCTGTATTTTTCCGATATAGATATAGACCTAACCTAACCCAACCTAACGAGAAGGAAATAAACAAGCTCCTATGCTTATTATAATGAAAGGTATTGTAGGACTTGAAGCTATGCTGATGTTGAGCTGTTTCAGAAATCGTTTTGTAATATGCAATCGAAACGTAATCCTGCACCATTAATACAAAAATTTGTAACCTGAAAACTGTAATTTTGAAAATATAGGAACTGCAAGTTGCGTCTTCTTGGAAACATCTTGTAACATCCCAGATTTTTGTGAAATGATCGACGGTGTTATTTGGTTTGGTAGTCATCTATCTGCCATCCAACCAAAATGTTTCTGATTCACCTGAAGTGCGTGCTTTTGGAGATATATGGGCTGGAAGTTTCGTACTTCAGATTCCAAGACATATCGGAACATTCGTGAATGCTGTGAAATATTTAGGAATAGCATAGAAGGTTCTGAAACATAGTGTTGATTTTGCCATAACTCCTAAGATATTAATATCGATTGTATGGCCTGATGAGAATGAGATGCTCAAAGCAACAAACTTATTCCATTTGGTTTGATATCCTATCAAATTCATAGCTTACCAATCACTATATTATATGTGATCATCATTTCAGAAATGGTTATAGCGAGCTATCCTTAAAAAATTGACATTTGTCATGGCAGACTTTTCTGTAGACCTTTAGAAGTGGAACAATATGTAATAATTTGTTTTGTCATATCTCAATAGATCCAAAAACAAGCTCCTCCAGGAGATGAAGACACCAACTTGTTTGTTTTCCAAGCGGTGAAGACGTCAACTTGGTGCTTGTTTTTGAATTCATTTTACGCCAGGGGTTCCAGTTCAAGCTTCTATATGGTACCCAGAAAAATGGGATGAAGCGAAGTTTTTCATGAAACATAACATCGTCATCCAGTCAACACAAAAAATTTGTAAATTATACACATAATCATTTCTCTTGAATCAGTCCGACCTTCACTGAAAACAGTGTGAAAACCTGTTTGTAGTTTCTGAAGGCAGACAGAACCGGCGGGAGTACATATACCTATACAAGGTGTGGTGACAAAAAGGTAGCTCATGAATTGGGGTTAAAAATAGCTCGATTGGATATAACTCATCTCAATGCAAATATTCACACAATGTGTGAATGTGCACACAAAAAAGTTATGTGGTATTTACAAGATGGAGCTCCAGCGTATTTCGATGGCGGTGTAAAAGGTATATTTTTTTGGTCCGTACCCTGGAAAAAAGGGAATTATCTTCATAAATCAACAATTGAGGCGAAATATAAATTATAGTTCAATACCACCTCTACAAGCCACATAAACAACAGTTGTTTTGTTATTTTTTATATAGAGGAAGATATGTTAGGTGCACAAAATGTCATATGTCTTAGAATGTCTCGGAACATAACTAAACAGAACAGCACGCCTCTGAAATATGTCATCTTTGTTTGTCTCATACAGGTAACAGATTCATTGTTCTTTATTAGCTATAACCGATGCTGCCAAATGGTGAGATAGAAACGAATCCCTTTAAATGTTCAATGCATTATTTCATTCCTCTTTTTTAAGTATTTAAATAATGTTTTATAGAAAAATGTTGAAATAATAAGTTTAAAATGCGTTGTTTATGAAAACTACTTGATTTTCGTCAGGAGGAACATTCCCCATTCTGTCGGCAAACAAAGACTGAGGCATCGAATCATTGAAAGTGAAAATCGATTTCAAGCCTAATACCTTTCAAAAATTTTGGTTTTTCTTTTTTGAATGGTGTGGATTGTGTATTCAGGGAAATGAAGGCATTTAGAACTTTTATTTTAGGATATACCATACATTTGTACATTTAAATTGATCAGAGTTATTCTGTTTTTATATACATTATTATAACGTTCTAGGAATAGAAATATGAAGACATCGTTGTTCCTTAGATTGCACAAGTTTTGACTTCTGACGGTCAATGAAATAGAAGATTTTGCACAAACATATTTTTTTCTGGCTCACTTTGTAAAACCCCAATATTCCAATATTTTAACGAAGTTCTTAAATGAGTGCGGTTCAGCTTAGCTAGGACTTCGGTTAGCTAAAGTTGAATATCAGGGTATCAATTATTGGATTTGACCATTCTGTTCTTTCTACACAGATGTTCGTATGTCGCCTAATTTTTTCAGAGCGTGGAAGGTCTAACTCATTCTCCTATTACTAAATGGCTCATATACGCTGGCCAAAGACAAACGTACCCATATCTGTCGACCCCTCAGAAAACGAAAGGGCTCTTCATTCTCCTCAACTCCGGCCGGAGTTAAACTAGAAGATACGGACGTCACGTACAAATACTGCTGAACAGAGAATGGTCGAGATAATAAGGAAATTATATTATGCTATACGACTACGTTTGGACCCCTCCCTATCATTTCTCCCTGCTTTTGTGTCATTTCTGTTGTCTCTCGCCACTCCGCTATCTAAATGACGCCGTTAAATATAGTGAACTTGCTATTCAGTCGAAATTAATCGCAGCGAATGATGTAAATGAGCTCCATTGCCAAAATGCTCAAACCATATGCTATTGGCTATTTCGAAGGTATTGGATTCACACACATGGATAAAAACACCGAAACACTGCAAGTTAAGGGAGGATAGGGATATGGGGTTTATGGATTAGGTAATCTCTGCTATTCTCTAATATTCTGTGGATATGTTTTCCACTTCTCTGAAGCTACGATGATTGTTTTGTATTTTACCTCCTAATGAGTAAATATCGTTAATTTGATACAAAGTAATCAAACGTGAGATCCCTAACATTGAGTAAAGGACCCATTTTTTCATAATGAATGAATTATTGTTTGATCAGTATTCGTTGCAGTTGTTAATGAACTCCTATGCAAAGATCACATAATAATTCTTGAAATACCATTTTGTACCAGAAAGCTTTATATATCCCAACAAATTCGTTTTTGAACCCAAGTAGATCATCTTTGAAGCACTGCCTGAAAAGGAACAATTTTTTCAACGGAAAACAGACGAATTCAGAGGAAAATGAAATGAATTGCCTAGAAAAGTGAAGAAAATGTTCTACAGTTCCGGCTTCTGATATTTGTAAATTTATTTTGATTGAATGTGTATGTTGAAAATAATACTTCGCAATTTACACAACACTAACATTCAATGCTAACAGCTGTTTCGACACACTATGTCATCTTCTGAGCGAGTTTTTTATAACTAACTCAGGTACCCATGCACCCTGAAATAGAATCTTCCCCTTCTGCTGTGTGCAGAAGCTACAACCTCATCCATCTACCCCCCACTCACTCCTGAGTGGACCTCAAACCTGCTGACCTACTGCGATCGAAAGTCAGCCTTTAGGTGCTTGTAGTTTCTTCGTCTGTTATTTTCATTTACCGTGACTTTACTGAATATAATTTTGCATGGGTTTCCTTAAACCAACCGGGGACAAGTGTCTTTTGGTCGCGAACTATTTGCTTGTTAGTGTATCTGAAAAAGTGTACGTGTTAGATCTGTTTATGAAGATTTTATACTTACCGGAGCCGCCTGGCAGCGACTCTCGTGGTTGGTCATTGGTTTTGATCCGTAGGCCTCATATGCTTATCTCTCTCACAAAAACAGTCTTCATCTCGAGAATCAGGAATCAGTCGTACGAATGTTTTCAGGATCGTTCATAATTACAAATTTCATCCATATAAGATTAGACTAGTTCATGAATTGAACGAAGATGATTTCGATGAACGTATCGAGTTTTGTGAAAGTCTCACTGAACGGATCAACTTGCATCAGAGTTTCTTGCATAAAATTTGTTTTTCGGATGAATGTACGTTTAGTTTGAATGGTGAGGTCGATATTGGATGATCATTTTTCTGGTCGCTGAATTGGCAGAAGAGGTCCTACAGAATGTCCACCATGGTCTCTGGATGTTACACCTGTACATTTCTCTTTGATATTCTCTTTCAAATCTTCTAATGTTGTTGATTCTATCTCATACACTTCAGACTTCAAATGACGCCATAGAAAGAAATGTACAGGTGTAAGATCCAGAGACCTTGGTGGCCATTCTGTAGGACCTCTTCTGCCAATCCAGCGACCAGAAAAATGATCATCCAATATTGACAATTTTGCCGACCTCACCATTCAAACTAAACATACATTTATCCGGTGGGAGAATCATCAATTTTGCAGATGAAACTACCATAAATTACGAAAGTACTAATGATATTTCCACAGTTCCTGACAGAAAATGGGCCTTCTGTTTCTACTGTATCGATCGCATAGCTCTTTCTAGTTAGTCCTTTCATAATTCATGGTAGTTTCATCTGCAAAATTGATGATTCTCCCACCGGATCAATGTACGTTTAGTTTGAATTGTGAGGTCGGCAAAATTGTTGATATTGGATGGTCATTTTTCATGTCGCTGGATTGGCAGAAGAGGTCCTACAGAATGGCCACCAGAGTCTCCGGATCTCACTCCTGTAGATTTCTTTCAATAGGGTTATTTGAAGTCTGAAGTGTATGAGATAGAACCAACAACATAAGAAGATTTGAGAGAGAATATCAGGAGGCATTGCAGAGGAATAACTCCCGAGATTCTCAACCGTGTGCGGGCGGCAATGAAAGCTCGTTTGTACCATTGTATGGAAGATGGTCGAAACGTTTTTGAACATTGACTATGGAAATTTTTTTTTCTCATTGTCCAGTCAACAGATTTTGATTCAAGAATCAATAAAAAATCTCTTTTTCTGATTTATTGCTTCCATATTTGGCTCTGTTTAAAAAATCTGTTTTTCCGTTAATCAGCTGTCGCCCCTATTCGAACGACAACTCTCAGAAGTTGAGAAACTTGTGCGAGCTAAGGACTAACGAGGTCTCACCTTTTAACGTGTGATTCCTAACACGGTCTCTAGAAAGAATATTTCAAAATGTGGCCTCCTGTATATTTGCTGAACTGTTTCTTTATTTTTCCTGCAAATCATTGTTTCAAAAGTTCAGGATGGCTCATTTTCAACTCAACTAACTCAACTATACATTCATTGAATCAACTTTTTTGAACGAATGTAAGACACCAAAGGAATTTCTTTTCAGGGCTTATGCATAAAAATATGTAACAGGGCGGAATTTTGATGCGTAGTTGTCGTAAGTTGAGGTCGTCCATGGAGAATATCATAAAAACATCATCAGCAGAAGCAGATTCGAAAAAAAATTATTTTCTCATCACTCTGTATTTAATACATCCACTCTAGTTTCAAGATCATAATATGTTCAGGCAGTGAACAGTGAAAGAACAACAATTCATTTTCTGGATTATTTACTTCTCACGAAGAAACGACAAACTTTTTATATCTTTCGTAAAATTTCTTGTCCTTAATGGAGATGGTGACCCCAATAATCTCATTTTTATTGTGACACTCTAATGAATCTTCTACCCCCATTGGGTGATATAATTGGACTATAATGCGATATGATTATAACACAACATTGAAATGGCGTCAGTCTAGAAGGAAAAATCGAATGATGACCTCATTAAAAATAAGAAAACTCTCGTACATCATAACCACTTCTTGAGTTATAGCCATTAATTTTTTGAATGTGACAACATTTTTTGATGATTTGATATGTATGCTGTGGAAGTAGAGTGATGTTTCTTTGACCTTGTAATGAACGTTCCATTTCATGGTGTGTTTCAAAAAGTAGAACTAAATCATCTAAAGGAACAATTCGTTCAGGCCAGTCTCAACACCCTACACAGTAGGTTAATGGACTGACACCTATCAGAAAACAACTACTCCCCTGGCTAATACCACGAAGGGCGTTGGATTATATCCGACAGGTGTCAGTGCAGGATTCTTCACAGAAGTTATTCCTGCATATGCTGTTGGCGATACAACTGCCGCAATAGATTTTCAAATACGTGAAAGTAGAACTAATAATAGACATCTGATGTAATAGTAAAAAAAAAACTAATAAATAGAGTTTATTCTATGATTTTCACTATAAGGGTTTTACAAAAAACGCGACACGTGTTTCGCTATACAATAGCTTCTTCAAGCTTTAATAAGGTATTGTACCCCGAAATACGTTAACATCAGAACCAGGATTGGGAGATATATTAAACCAGTTATTTTTTTTCAAACTTTTTTGTTATTCTCGTTTTTCAGATCATCTTAGAATGAATTGAATGATTTGGGTCCTGTATATTCATATTTTTTCTCACGATTGATTTTTTATGACTGGATATGTGAACTTACGTCGCGATTGTTTCTGTCAATGAATGGCCTGAAATTGATGTTTTTTAAATAAAACTGCCGAATATCAAAGATTTTTGATCCTTGATATGAGGAGTCACTTGAATACCTTCTGCATTTTTAATTAATATTTTAGGAATTACTTCAAGGGATCGTAAATAAGATTCCGATACTCCTTTACATCCTATTATATTGTATGTTATATGGCTTTCAACAAGAGCGAAGTAAACAATTATTTTCTGTTTCAGGGTTAGGAGGTCCTTTAACTATTTGAACTCACATTGGACAAAACTCAACTTTTTCAAAAAGAATACGAAAATATTCCTGAGACGGAGGATATTTCAAACTAATTTTGTATGTTGCGGTGCAAAAAATTTGATATTGTTGATTTGTAGTTTGAAAACGGTAAAAAGAATTATTTTTTGAAATAAAAGGATGTTTCACAGTCGAACTACTAGTCCCTAACGGTGGTCAAGTCTGTTTCATGTTCGAAATTAATGATATTTCCACAGCTCATGACAGAAAATGGGCCATCTGTTTCTACTGTATCGATCGCCTAGCTCTTTCTAGTTATTCCTTTCGTAATTTATGGCAGATTCATCTGCAAAATTAATGATTCTCCCACCGCTCCTGACAGAAGAGGAGCCATCAATATATAATGAGAAATGAACCAGTCCAAGAACTGTTCCTTGTGTTACGCCATACTTTATTATACGGTATTCGTCCCTGAGTTAGACAGACGTATTGTTTCTGATTGCTCAGATATGTTTTGAATAGCTACGGTCATTTTCCACTGATTTCCTTCTTTTCTAAAGTAAAGAGTAGTATGAGGTATGTGACTGATCATGTCAAAGGCATCCGCAAGATCTCTATGAATCTGTTGAGATTAATGTTTTCGTAGATATCGGATATTAGTTCTCAAATGGCATCCTAATATGATTTTTCCTTGTCGAAGCCAAATTGCAGTTTTTTGAAACATGTAATTAACGAAATGTGTCAGTATTTATTGCTGAAAAATGACAAATGAAACTTCCTGTTTTATACCACTTTTCTTTGTAACTAACATCACTACGGTCTCGTCCTATAAGGACATTTTCGAAGCAATGCAATAAACTGTATTCGAAAGTTTTGAATCTCATTTTTCATGATGATCTCCACATCCATCTATAGTTATTTTCTGTTTCGTCACCATTTTCATAGACTGAAATTACTATTGAATATTTTGGGTATCTGAAGGTTCTGATTCAAAAGATTTATTGAAAATGCAAATTTCCGGGAGTTTTCCTATTTTATTAGCTGTTATATAACACTGACAACTCTTTTCATAAGTTGAGACAAAATTCACTTGTAATAATTGTTATATTCTCTCATAGAATGAGTGTTATTCGTTCCTCTTTCATTTGTAGAAAATTTTCTGGCTCATTAAATGAATTGGGGACTTGTTTATCCAATTTTTTTTCACCACCTTTGATGTGAAGTACTTTCAGAATGTTTGATATAGATTTTTATGCTCTTGTGCGTTTTCTTTGTAGTATATTTTTCTTATTTCTTTATCAATAATCTACTGAAATTGCTTGCCAACTCATTTATGTATTATTAATCAATGGCTTCACCTGATTTGTCGTAATTCGAGTATTTTCATTTATTTCTAACATTTTCATTTATGAACAATTCATGAGTAACACACTGTTTCAAAATTCATAATAAGATATAAAGACAGTGAGTACATTCCTCCGAGATTTTGATGAATTAACGTGCTTGTTGCGTGAGATTTTTCGACCGAACAGATACGTTACATTTCAATTATTATTATTATTTATTATTGATATTTCACTTATTGAAAGATACAATGGAAAAAAAACAAATCTTCCCATACACAATAACAAGAAAAACGACGACCTTAAAAACTATTAGTATTTGTAAAACAATTTGCAAAATGAACAAGAAACAAAGAATACTTGGAGAGGGATAAACTCATCGATATTATTCATCCAAAGACTAGCAATATTTTTCAATTGAAAAGGTTCTCCATCTCGATTTGAAAATATTCAAATTAGGAGCTACTTTTATACAGCGTGACTCACGGTCGATGGTAGGTTAGATGTTTCTGGAAAACGTAAAGCATGATTTTGCTGAAAATTTCACCTCTCACATTTCCTTACCTGTTCTATCGATCTGAAATATTTTCAGCATTGCGTCCTTAGTTGAAATTAAGTACATCAGTACTCTCAATTCATGAAAAGTTGATATTTTGGTGATAGTTTGGACAAACTCGAAATATCCAAATAACACCAAGAAATCGACTCCATATCATACAGGGCGTGCTAAAATTTCCATTGTGCATAAAAGTAGTCAAAAGTTCATTTTTTCAAATGAAACCCCCTGTATATTACTCAGTAACGTGAAAGATGGTGAAAAATGCTTCAAGATAATACATCATGTCCCTATACCTAAATCGTCAAGTTTTCTCAATAAAGTCGCCTCTTCTAGAAACATTATTTTTTTTTTAGAATTTGGATTTAGGTAGCAGTGGAATTATCAAGCTTATATCTGTTCGGTTACTTTTATAAGTAATTTACAAAGAGTTATCGACGGTGTTTCGAATCATCTTCCAAAATGAATGCAAATATCGATTATTCAAACGAAGTTCTTATGAAATTCTTTATTATATACATGAACAAAGTGATCAAATCATCGTCAGAACGTGTAAAAAATTCAACCAAATGTATCTTGAATTAACACCAATGAACGAGAGGAAGTTTGTAAGATCACAAAATAATTTCCTTAACTATGGCTCAAAGTTTCCAGGGAACAACTGTACCAAAACTCAGTCATTTCTTGGTAAAAAGTGAGACTTTTTGGGCTAAAACATGTGAAAGTACAGACAATAAAAGAATAGGATGATTCAAAATAACAAAATTGTAAACAAAATATCAAATTTTCACAATAAATGCTGAAAAAAAATGCTTGAAGCATTTTTCACCATCTTTCAATTCACTGAGTAATATATAAGGGGTTTCATTTGAAAAAATGAACTTTTGACTACTTTTATGCACAAAGGAAATAATAGTAATTTTAGCACGCCCTGTATGATATGGAGTCGATTTCTTGGTGTTATTTGAATATTTCGAGTTTGTCCAAACTATCATCAAAATATCAACTTTTCATGAATTGAGAGTACTGATGTACTTAATTTCAATTAAGGCTATGTTTTGGACCATATTAAGCACAATTTATTTTTTATCTCAAAAACAGATAGGGATAGGTATAGGACATTATCGACAATAAAGTATTAAGATACCAGAGCGAATCCAAAAATGTATTAATATACGGGGTGTTCCATTAAAAAAAATAAAGTTTCTAGGACTTTTTAATGGAAGTGGCAACGCCGCAATGCTGAACATATTTTAGATCGATAGAACAGGTAAGGAAATGTGAGAGGTGAAGTTTTCAGAAAAATCATGCTTTGCGTTCTCCAGAAACATCTAACCTACCATCGACCGTGAGTCACGCTGTATATTCATCTACTTTGTTGAAAATTCTTGGTCCTAAATATATAATTCATAAATAAAAATTTCAACCTCAGTGTCGCTGATATTCCAACCACTCATCAGAAGACCCACTCTTTATTCACGTTTTTTTCCTCAACCAACCACTCGGAGTGAAAATACTGGGATGCTGAAGATCCACTTATTCAGACTTCTGGTAAGTAATTCATTTGAACACGAATAGATTTATCAATATAGTCCTTTCAGGCAATCCAAATTACAAAATGGTTCAGACTTCCACGGCTGAGGTTTTCAGTGTCATTGCTTTTCGAATTTGAAAGCCGTGGATTTTTGGAATTTCTTCCTGACGTTTCGCTGGCGCAAGTGGCTAGCTTCTTCAGAGGTTTAACCATCATGGCTTGCTGTTCGATGACTACCTTTTAGGCTTCGTAAAGCGTATTTATGCCTTGTCAGGTAATCAGTTGTATACACGTACAAAGTCAACTGATTACCTGACAAGGCATAAATACGCTTCACAAAGCCTAAAAGATAGTCATCGGACAGCAAGCCATGATGGTTAAACCTCTGAAGAAGCTAGCCACTCGCGCCAGCGAAACGTCAGGAAGGAATTCCAAAAATTCACGGTTTTCAAACTCGAAAAGCAATGATACTGAATCCAAATTACATGAAATTTGACACTGAAACATTATTTATTGGCATTTGTGAGTTGTAAGGATCAGTATGATCATACGAGTATTTATCTATTTTCGAGAGGATTAATTGAGTTACCACGAATCCAGGAGTGAGTCTACAGAGAAGATGGATGTCGACTCTTTACGACTCCAACTGACGACTCCAACTGATCTCCCTGTAAATTTAGTTCAGGAGCCAGTCTACAGAGGAGATGGATGTCGAGTTTACGACTCCAACCGACCTCCCTGTAAATTTAGTTCAAGAGCGAGTCTACAGAGGAGATGGATGTCGAGTTTACGACTCCAACCGACCTCCCTGTAAATATAGTTCAAGAGCGAGTCTACAAAGGAGATGGATGTCGAGTTTACGACTCCAATGGACCTCCCTGTAAATTTAGTTCAGGAGCGAGTCTACAGAGGAGATGGATGTCAAGTTAACGACTCCAACTGATCTCCCTGTAAATTTAGTTCAGGAGCGAGAGCTGCGGCGTATGCAGAATCTGTCTCAGGTGGGGGAACTAATCCCCCATGAGCAGGTTAGCAAACGTTTGAGCTCAAGTGAGGTTTCACCAAAACCAAAGGCGAAAAAGCCCTGCACGCCTGAATCTGAGGCATCGTCAGGTGTAACTGACGTTCAAAAACCCTCATATGGGAAGGTTGTCGTGAGTATCAAGGTGGGAATCTTGCAACTTGACTATCCGACTACCTCATTAACAGAGCATATACTTTGTGCCTGCCCCGCTGGGGACCGAATCAGGTCTATAGAGTTCGGCCATTTGTCTTGTATTATAGAAGAGGTCGCAGCATGTCAGCAGCGCGCCGTGCGTCCCTCGGATGAAAGGTAGTGTGGTTACTATTCGTTCGTGTAAATGAGAAGGATAGCGATGAACTTGAGAAAGACAATGTGTTAATAATTATCATTATCTGTTGGTGAAACTTTCAAAAATTGTTCATTCAAGTTGACTTTTCTCTAAATTTCTAAAAAAAAAGAATTTCAAGTACAATGGAGCTCAGCCAACTGAAATATCACCTGATTCCATTGCATCATACTTTCAGTACGAAGATAATATATAGGATGATAACAAAAAAAATTGGAAGACACCAATGGTTTTTCAAAATTATTGGCATAAGAATGCCCTGCATTATTTCCTCACATAATTTTTGTCAAGCAAATAAGCCAATATTCATGAAATTTTCATTTCATTACAAAAAATCACTTTTCAATACACGTCAATATTTTTGCCCTTGACCAAGGACCAACATGTCTGGATTAAGGTATCTATTCCCAAGTCTCCGCCTATTGTTCCAAAATGATGCTCAGTATTTACTGGGCTATCACAAATTCCTTCAATTACAGGAAAAAGAAAGAATGCGCAATCTCTTTCATCCGAGTGACGCAGCGCGCGCAGTTGCAATGCTGCGTCCTTTTTTATTTCACGGCATGATTTGTTTGGACTTCTTTGTCGCATAGCTATCCTCCTCCTATCAACATTTTGTTTTTGTGAAGCTCGACAAGCATTATTCATGTCAACTTTTCGCAGACTCCTGCTCTTAATCGAAACGAAACGACACTCATTCTGGTATAAGATTCATTTATTAATGAGACGGAAGAAATCATTATTATTGATTAACATTTTTATACTTGCCAACCCAATAGTTACGCCAGGTATAAACAGTCAACCTAACATTTGTACATTCTATAGATTTCATGATTATGATTGCCATAAAATTTGTTTAGTAAACAAATGGTTGTAATATTTGAAAAAAAAATAATTTGAAATTTTTAATAATATCAGTCTGGTCAGTCAGTCTGGCCAGTCCAACCAATCTACTCACTCTACTTCAACATACGAAATTTCTTACTTACCATATATTAAAGGGTGAAGATCGGTCGTAATCAGTATTGTTTCTAGCGTTATTTCAGTAACAAAACGTTACTTTTTGACGTTTGAAATTACGAAGTTACGTTTTTATCCACTTGGCGGTTTACTCGCCAAAACTGACAGTTCATGAATCAAAATTGATAGTAGTATCAGAATGGATAGTTGGCGAATCAGAAAAGATTAGAAGCATTTGACGTGTTTTTTGTCAATTCAGGGTTGATCTTCGTCAACTATCATATTTGAAGATGAATCAGCAAGTAGTACCAACCTCACAGCGCGAAATACTGCGCTTTATGTTTGACTCACTCAGTAGTTACAATTTTATGTCAAATTTTTTTTTTTTCGACATAATTTGTCCCTCTTTTCGAGCAAGAACAATACTGCCTCTGGTTCGGATCTTGGACAATTATATATCAATTAAAACTATCCAGAATCCGAAACAGCTGGAACTATAGTCCCGCTTTCCACATCTATGCTCCTCCAATAACACGTTCTCGGTGTATCTCCTCGCTCGAACCCGAACAAAAGGACATCAGCTTCGTTCGCAATAGTACAAAATCCCATCAGCGAATCGCAGAACTGTGGAAGGCTGTCGCATTCGAATCCCGAAACTAAGATCTAATTCAGCAAATCAACATAAATAACATTATTTCCCTAATTCCCAATTATTCTTGAGGAACGCAGGATGCGTGACTGCTGGAGATTCCCGGTGTTGAAATTAGTAATTCCGTCGAGGATGACTTATTAGGCCAGGTATATTGAGGGTTTCTGCTGTGAATGAGAGGTAAGGAGCTGATAAATTGTAGGAAGCTTTATTTTGCCATTTTTGAAGTTGTTTCGATAGTCTCATGAAATTTCATGTCCGGCTTCAGATAGTCAAGGTCAAATGTCACAAAAATAATTTTTTCGCAAATATCTCGTTTTCCATGGTTTTCATGAAAATTGCATGATCGATGAAAATTGTAGAGCATTAAATTTTCTACAAATTTTGTTTCGAACACTTTTTTATATGCTTAACCATTTTTGAGACAGAACACGCTTAGACAATTAGCATAATGTAAAGTAAAGATTGTTACAATTATTAATAAATTAGATTCGATTTGTTATTGGTAAAGTTATTACTCCTTAGTGCTATGACAAGTCAATAGTGTATAAAATAAATGTAAATTATAATTAAAATTACCGAAAAGGAGTAGGTAGTACATAAAAATTGTATATGATACAAGCAGAAAATGAATTAAATAAATATATTGTAATAACTGCCATTGCGATGGTTACCTGAAATATTATTTCATTCACAGAGATTCGAGATCGATCACCCGTTTCTTCGGTGTCGATATTTATCCAGTTGAAAAATCGCTGAATTACGTTATGACTGTCGGACCTTCGAGCGTCGTTGTGGTCATGTTCAAAGTTGAACTAGACTAAACAAATGAATATTTATATTGCTTCCTGCCGATGATCATATGCTTGGGAAGGTTAAAAAAACGCTGAAATGAGGTTTTTGTGGGTAGCGTTGTTGACGCCAGGGCTTGGGAGAGTTTTTGCGGAGAGACACAAAAAGTCGGTCACCGGAACTCGTCGAGACGAGATCGGGGGTCTCATCCCTCAGCCTCCGAGGCTGGGGAAGGTGGCCTAAATAGGGGAGTTATTTTGACTAAGCGCGTGGTGCGAAATTTAAGGAAAATTGGTAGTGAAACCGTAAACCGATAATGGGTACAGGAGAATTTAAATTAAAAGACACACCAGGTCAACGAAACCTAGGGGTCACCATGAACCACCCAAAGAGGTGTTATGTGAGTGTTTGTTATTTTTTTACTAATCAGTTGATATTTAGAAATAGTTCACATATCATTTGTCCACTTCCTATTTGCAAAGAGGTTACATATTGTTGGGTTCCTAGTGATTATTGTTCAGCTAGAGTTCATAATACAATTACAAAAAAGGGCGAAAATTTATACACCACTCTCCCTGAAGTAAAAGTGAAACCAAAATTATATTGTACCGAGTTGGCGCATTTGTGATTATTCAACAGGTCAGATTAATAGTGAGTAGCATGGTAAAATTGGCGGCATTTCCTTTGTTCTAGTTTGTTTCATTTTATAGAATTTAACATTTTCCTTTTATATACTATTTTACACGTTGTTTTTATTTTGTCCATGAAGTCGTTTTTCTACTTATTATACTTTATATTTGAAATCTTGGACTTTCATTTTCTCTTGGACTGAGAAAAACATCATCCTAGTAGAGTTAGATGAGGTTGAGAGAACAAAAAACAAATGAGAGACTTTTTGTCAATCTATCGAGGAGAGAATAGTGAGTGAAAAGCATTTTAACGAGGATTAAAATTCAGTTCTGGAACCACATAATGAGAGAGAATATAAGTAAATGATCGGATTTCAAAAGACCGGCCCTCGTGCGTTCGGCACGAACCCTACAGCCTTGTTCGGAATTGCCTAACTTCCAAATTTTGATGTGGAGAAATCTGCATCTGGTGACAGCAGCTGCCAAAATTGATTTAAAAAGAAAAAAAAGAAATCAGAAAGGAGCATTTATAGAAAGCTCCATTTATAACAATATAAATGTAAAAATAAATATACACAGAGACAGTACCTACATTGCCGATAGTCACTCTGTAAACCTGTAAACCTGAAGTCAGACGCATCATAGTAAGCATTATCTGAAAGATGTTTTTTTAGTTTCCGTTTGAAATTAGCTATGGTTGCATTTTTCATTGATTGGGGCAGTGATTTGTACAATGATATGTATGAGTTACATCTCCTTGTTATTTCTAGTCTTTGGTTTGGTGCTCTAATATTATCCTTGTTCCTAGTAGTATACAAATGGTTGTTGCCGTTTGTAGTAAACTTTTGTAAATTTTCTTGAATGTGTATCAAATTGCAGTATATCACACATGATGGCAGAGTTAATATATTGAACTTAAACCAATTCTTACAGCTCTCCATTTGACCTATTCCAGGTAAAGCTCTGATTTCACTATTTCAATTTTAGATATTCTCGAGACATGAACATATATGCCCCAGTTTATCAATCCATAAATTAAGGAATTATGAAACATTGCATGATAATCGGTATGGGCAGCTTTATTACTGACTTTATTTTTTATCTGCCTGATTGCATAGACCTTGCATGATATATTTTTTACATTATATCCAAAATACATTATCTTTATTAGGTGTACAGATCCATAGTTACAGTAACTCCGTTATGCAAAAGACTTGAGTGTGATAAATCATTATACAAGAACGCATTTACTTGAAAGCAAAGTTTTGAATACTATGGAATTGCAGTCAAAGACCTCAGTTCTATGATCCAAATTTCACTGTGTATGTGGAATATCTCGGAATTATTCAGTTCATTATAAATATATGTCAAAATATCAATTGTGTTCATTTTGATGTGATGAATAGGTTGAGCAGCTTTCAGCTCAACCTCTAATTTTTCCATCGTTTTAATGCATTTTTTACTCATCAAATATATTTAATGAATGATACTAACCTATTTTGTGTAATTGAGGAAATTTTGAGTGAAATTTTTTGAGAATATTTGGATCATATTCTAATAAATGTCACTTTTTCCCCTTCGGATAAAAATGCGGTGAGTTTGGTGAGAAATCCATTTAGAGTACACGGTACACCCTACAAGAAGTTGCACACACCCCGCGATTTCTATCAAAAACTGTTGAAGGCCAAAAAACAATTTGAAACGGAATCTGTGCGAAAGTAGCGATTCACGTTGGATTTGAGTCGCTGGAGATTAAATTCATTTGAAAAAACGTCCTCAGGAAATTTATTCCACATACACGTAGTTCTCCAAATGAAAGAATTCTTGAGCAATGAAGTTCAAGGTGTATTGAGGTGAACCTCAAAACGATGAGCAGCCACAGTCCGTCGCGTATTTCTAATGTGTACCGCTCTTGGTGGAATCAAATGTGTCACTTGAACACCTCCCGTGAACGTATATATAGAAGAGAGACAAATCCCAAACCTTTCTTCGATGTCCCAGACTATCAAGATTGCAAGTGATGTTCGAGTCTCCATTCAGGTGGATGGCTCTTTTCTGAATGGGATCCAGCAGCTTCAGGATATGGTTGGGGTTGAGCTCCATACATGAGAACCATACTCCAGAGAATGTCTGATATGAGCTTCATAAAGCATCAAGGTGTGTACAGTTTTCTGGGTCGGAGCAGTGTTCCAAACTTTTGAGAAGCAGTCTTTGCAATTCCAGTGACATGATTGTGTCAAGACATATTGGTGTCCATTTTAATCCACAACATACTTATCGAAAAGCAGAAAGCGGAATTGTCGGTCCTGATATTATTATATCCGGTTCAGATATATTTATCTTTTTGGAGAAGACCGAATTGAATTGAAGCTGGTTACTTTCACCACAATTCGAAATGACCTCTAGATCCTCATTGAAATATGCAACTTCCTGCTGCCGGTGAAGATGTGCATCTGCAGTCGATGTCAGGAATCCAAATTGAATGACGAGACAAGTGTGCTGTCGTCAGTAAAGGATTTAACCGATGGCATGAGTTATGTTGGCTTTGATGATTGCTGTGGTTTATGGCTTATTCGCATACATCTGCGACTCAACAAAACTTCATAAGAAAGAGTATAAATACGGTCCCTGAAGAACGTTAGCTGTAGTTGGTTGTTGTGGTGTTACAAACCAACATTTCGTGATGATAACATGGACGATATTGGTTGTGACTCTTGATTCATTTAAGTAGTTGTTTACAGCTGATTCTCGGCCTCCCCCCACCACTATGACGTATTAATTGCTTTTTTTATTGGTTGTTGTTTGGTGAAGTTTTTTTTGTTGTGCAGTGAAGTCAAGGCGTTGTGACCTTGAAGTGTCTGGTGCATGGATCGTTCAGATTTTTTTTTCATATGAGATTTTGTGTGTTTATGTGTGTGTGTAGGAGAATGCACGGTACAGGGTTTCATCATGTGCTTGTTTGTCTATGTACAAACATACGTCTGCATACTTCGAAGATCCTCCAAGTAATAAATGCTCCATCGGTGTTAGGGCACCAAGTTAGTAGTGGAGTGACGTCACAGCAATAACCGTTCAACGGCTAGAGAGCGACATGTTCACTCCACGACGTGTGGCAGAGTAATGCGTATTCATCGGTCTGCCCTCACCTCTCCTGAAGCGATGAAGGTTCGCTCTAGCCCCGCTATCGATGGTGACACAACGGCAGCCGAGGACTGTTTGCCTAGCGTCTACCCTCTCCGAGACCGCAACGACCACTGCTTGCTCGTATATCGACATCTGTTATCGCATTCAGTTGGGAGGTAATCTTGGCGCATGTAGTTGAGAAGTGGGGTTGGCTATGACGTCTTGACGGGTCCTATCAGAGTGTATTTAAGAAGCGTACGAGTGTTGGCTATGTCAGTTTACATCAAGTGAGTTAGTGAGAACTATTATATAAAATGTATTCCTGTGACTGTGGTAAATCTTTCACTCGTAGTGATAATCTTCGTCGGCATCAGCTCCAGAGTTGCCAAGGAGGGCCTGCAGTGAAACGGGTGAGAGTGGATAATGCAACACCTATGTATACGTGCAATTGTTGTAATGTGACAATTCCTATGAGCCAAGTGAATTCTCACCGAAGAACCATGAGTCATAAAAATAATGCATGTGTTCAATTGTCTGACGGTGTTCAAATTATAACGAATGCATTCAATTGCCGCATTGCTACATACAGGGTGGAGAGTTCGATTGTAACCAGTGACTACATTTCATTTTTCAATAAGATTAGGCAGAAGGTCATTGAATTACTGGAATCAGCCATCAGGATCCATAAAAGCATCAAGGTGAATATGGAAGTTTTTGGGAATTATATTCTTCAGACTGATGATTCGAGGGACACGAAGTCATTTAATTCCCAAAATAAAATAGTGGACCAATCTTCAGATTTGAATGCTGTTTTTGATGGATTCCGTGATGTAATTGTGGCACAAACGACTGAGTTCCAGGATCGTGACTCAGGTATTTATTTTTTAAAAATTTCAATAAGATTGAATAGTAATATTTTTTTTTTTTTATAATTCAGGTTGGACTTGTGAAAAAATATTGTTTCTCGAGGTCAACATTAATAAATACAGTCCACTGGAAGGACGTTCATATGTGAAGCTGCCTCAATGTATTCAATGGAAGAAAGCTGTTGTGAATGTTCGTAATGAAGATCAATATTGTTTTGCTTGGGCTATAACATCAGCATTATATCCTGCAGATAGTCGAGTGTCCGAACTTACGTCATATCCACATTTTTCCACTGTTTTAGATGTCACAGGTATGGATTTTCCGGTTAAAGTTAATAATAAGAGTATCGAAATATTCGAAGATAGGAATGATATTTCAATTAATGTTTACGGTTTAGAGAGTACATTTGAGAAGGGTAAAATGAAGTATGAAGTGATTGGTCCATTGCGATACTCACAGAGAAGACTCCGGAGACATGTCAATTTGTTGTTTATAACTGATGACTCCGGTAATGGTCACTATTGTTGGATCAAAGATCTTTCAAGATTAGTTTCTAATCAACTATCAGCTCATAGACAGAAAAAATATTTTTGTGACGGATGTTTGATATATTTTTCTGATGAGAGATTGCTTTTACGTCATAATATGTATGATTGTAATCACATTAGTACCACAACACCAACTACTAATTTAAAGATCAATAAATATGGTAGAATGGTTGCGGAAAATAAACTAATGTTTGAAAACTTTGAGAGGCAAATGAGGGTGCCATTTGTAGTGTATGCTGATTTTGAATCAGTGCTTAAACCGATTCATGTGAATGAGCCAAATCCTGGAAGTTCATACACGATTAAAACATTCAAACATGCCCCATATTCATTTGCTTATTTGATAAAGTGTTCATATAATGATGATTTGACAAAATTTGTTACATATAGGGGTGTAGATGCAGCTCAGAAATTTGTGAGTAGCATTGAAGATGATTTGAAAGAGATACATGAAAATCATCTCAGAAACCCTAAACCAATGGATACACAAACTGTCGAAGAAGAAGAACAGTTTGTTGCAGCCAGAACTTGTGGTATATGTAATAAAGCATTTACTGATGGTGACGTCAAAGTAAGAGATCATTGTCATGTCACAGGAAAGAAAAGATCACATGCCGCTCACTCGAAATGTAATTTAAATTTCAAAATACCAAACTTCATACCTATCATTTTTCATAATTTAAGTGGTTATGATTGTCATTTATTCATAAAAGAATTGTATAGGAATAAAGAGAAAGTTGATGTTATCCCGCAAACTAAAGAGAAATATATATCTTTCACGAAGCATCTCTTTACACACAGCTATACCGATAAAGATGGTGTGGTTAGGAAGAATTATCTCAAAATGAGATTTATCGATAGTTATAAATTTATGACTAATTCGTTGGAGAAGTTGGGTGCAAACTTGACCTCCGATCAATGTTTGGAGATGCACAAACATTTCCCACAAATTGAGAAATTCAATTTGATGAGACAGAAAGGTGTATTTCCATATAGTTTTGTTGATGACATTGACAAATTGAATTATCCATTACTTCCGACAAAAAATCAGTTTTATGACACACTCAATTGTGAACATATATCGGAAACTGATTATGATAGGGCTAGAAAAGTTTGGAATTTATTCGAGTGTCAGAATTTGGGGGAATACTCTGATTTGTATTTGAAGTCGGATGTATTGCTACTATGTGATATTTTTGAAAACTTCCGCACCACAAGTTTAGAGATATATAACTTAGATCCGGCACAATATTACACTGCACCTGGATTATCATGGGATGCCATGTTGAAGTTCACTAATGTTGAATTGGAATTACTAACTGACATTGATATGATTCACTTTTTTCAAAAAGGTATACGAGGTGGAATTAGTCAATGTAGCGAGAGGAAACATATAGCAAATAATAGATTTTTACCCAATTATAATCCCAACGAACCTTCCACATTCATTACATATTTAGATGCAACAAATCTATACGGTCACAGTATGTCACAACCTCTACCAACAAGTGAATTTACATGGTTGACACCAAATGAAATTCTTAATCTCGATGTGATGGATGTGAGTACTGATAGTCCGTATGGGTATGTATTTGAAGTGGACATTCATTATCCACAAGAGTTGCATGATAAACATTCTGACCTTCCATTTTTAGTCGAAAAAATAATACCACCTCGTACACAATCGAAAATTCCCAAATTAATTCCAAATTTGAATGATAAAAGAAAATATATTGTTCATTATAGGAATCTACAGCAAGCTGTCAAAAATGGATTGATTGTAATGAATACACATAGAGTATTGAAATTCAAACAATCATGCTGGATGAAACCCTATATAGATCTTAATACTGAAATGCGTAATAGGTCTAACAACAAATCTGTTAAAGATTTCTATAAACTAATGAATAATGCGGTGTATGGAAAGACAATGGAGAATGTAGATAATCGAATTGATGTTAGACTCGTTACACATTGGGAAAATATAAAGAAAAATATAGGTGCCAGCACTCTCATAGCCAAACCAAATTTCAAAAATTGTTCAATTTTCACTGATAATTTCGTTGCCATTCAATTGGGTAGAGTGAAGGTTCATTACGATAAACCATTATATTTGGGATTTTCCATATTAGAATTATCTAAAACAGTCATGTATGACTTTTTCTATGGATGCATCAAACAACACTTTGATGAAAATGTCTCTTTACTTTACACAGATACCGACTCGCTCATTCTTAAAGTAAACACAGAAAATTTTTATGAATTCATAAAAACTAACATAAGTAGATTTGATACATCCAATTACAGTATAGTTAACCAATTCAATATTCCAGTAACAAGTTCAGTCTTGGGTAACTTCAAAGATGAATTTCCAAATGATCCAATCATGAGTTTTTATGGTACAGGTGCTAAAGCATATTATGTGAAATCTGTTGATGGTGAATTTAAGAAAGCCAAAGGGGTTAAACGATCTGTAATAAAGAATGAATTGACATGCGAAGATTATCAAAAAATCGTCGAACAAGGTGGTATGATATTCAGAAAGATGAATTCATTTAGAAGCGTGTTACATGATATGTATACTGAATTAAAAAATAAAGTTGCATTATCATATCACGATGATAAACGATTTATCATTCCGAATACTACCCACACTCTTCCTTGGGGTCATAATGATATTGAATTTTATGAAAACGATCCAAATGAGAACATTCGTTGGATAAGTAATATTATTCAACAATCACAATCTCAGGAGACTCCATTGGATCAATTGATTAATTTATTATCTGCCGAGATCAATGATTGAAATATCATTCAATATCTTCAAAACCGGAAAATTCAATATTGATATTTATGTAGCCATTTATAATTAATAATATATGATAGAAGTAATGTGATATTAATGTATTATGTATGTATGTATATGTATTACTGTAATGAATATAAAATGATTAAAATTTTATTTGTATTATTTCTATTTCCCTAATCAATTACTGCAATATATAGTATAATGTAAATGACAGAAATATCAGTTTGAAGAGAATCATCGTAGAGTGCACAATGTCTAAAACAATCGATAAGTTTGGTAGAAAAAGAAAATGGGGTGGTAATGTCATTCGAGGTCCTCCTGGGAATGGTTTTAAATTAACAAAAGATGGTCATTATGACATGCAAAGGAAAATATTGAAAAATACAAGTGAACCAATTGACAAGAGTGATTGTGTAACTGTATCATATCTTGAAGGGGAAATTAATGGAGCAAAGGAAGTTATACTTCTAGCCCTACAAGCTGCAATACAATCCACAATAGGCAATATTGCTCGGGACGCCCGGCAAGCATTTGACGATAAAATTGCAGAGGCTCGGATAACTTTCACTCGTAAATTTGACAAACTTACAAGTGATGTAGACATAAAAATGTCTGACATAACAGCGTCTACAAATAAAAAATTTGATGCTATGTCAAACATAACAGGGACTACAATGAAAAAGTATGATGTACTGGAACAGAGAGTTGAAGTATTGGAGAAAAACCATAAAGAAGTTTTGGAGAGAAACTATAAAGTCAGGCCATCATCATCAGGTGGACTGGGATATCCAGGACTGAACATTAATCCAAATCATAGAATAATACAACCAAAACCAAAACCAACTGATGATGTATTAATGGAACCAACATGGTGAATGTATTCCCTCGTTAGGTTAGGTTAATAGCTACGTTAGGTTAGCTGCATACTTACGTTAGGTTAGGTGTTAGGTTAGTATTCCCTCGTTAGGTTAGGTTAATAGTTACTGTAGGTTAGGTTAGGTTAGGTTAGGTTAGGTTAGGTTAGGTTAGGTGTTCGGTTGCATAGCGGTAGGTTAGCGTACTAGGTTAGGTTACGTTAATACATACGATAGGTTAGGTGTTCGGTTGCATAGCGGTAGGTTAGCGTACTAGGTTAGGTTACGTTAATACGTTAATACGTTAGGTTAGGTGTTCGGTTGCATATTATGTTACGAACGCGCGCGCGAAGAGGGCGTAGATGTCTCTCCAGATGTCCCGCCTACCTGGGGCCGGAGGCCCCACCCACCTGGGCGGAGCCCAGGCAGTGGGCGGGGCCCGTTAGGGCCACGCCCCCCCCCCCGTCGCCACCAACTTTTCGGATACCCCGCCCCTTTCCGAAGCCCCGCCCCCTTTCCGAAGCCCCGCCCCTCCCCTCCCCGAAGCCCCGCCCCCCGACTCCCAACATTTGCGCATGTACACCCCTACCCTCATCGCGCATGTGCGCTCCCACCATTTTCCCACCGCTCACGCATCGAAGTCGATACCCTCCGGAGAGCACTCCACAACATTCAGTTCGAGAAGTCATCTCATCGAGAACAGTCCACTCCACAACAAGGCAGTACGTTCCAACGACCAACTTGATATTTGAGTAAGTAAATTAGGAATGTTATTTTTTATATCAACTAACTTTGTATTATTTCTTCTTTTTCAGAATGGCAACCAATACACAGGAGGTGAATAATGCTGTGGCGTCTATTCTGCCGGTGTCCGCTGACCAGGAGGAGGCAGCATCTTCGAGAGCGGTGACGGTTGACCAGCCAACCACTTCGCGTTCGCGAGTTAGGTGCAGATCTTCTAGCCCTGACTTATTCGAGGAGGAGGAGGAAGTCAGGGCTGTGAAGAAGGTTTGCCAACGACCTGCAGCAAAGGTTGGTCCTATTTCAAAGTACCGAGCTACTTGCAATAGGACTAATCCTTATGCAGGTAGTTTTTCGACCTCTCGTAAGAGGGCCTCCACACCAGCAGCAGCACCAGCAGCAGTGGAAATTCCGAGGAGTCCTTCTCCGGAGTTGGTGATATTGTCGCCGTTGGTGACGCGACTACCACCGCTGCCAGCGACACCGGCGGATCCTGAGGTGTTGGTGCCACAGCCTATCGGATCCGCCGGAGAGGTTAGTGAAAAGATGAGTGTTTTTCTGCAGAGATGCAAGAAAGCAGAACGAGCTGCCCGATCTAGCGAGGCCGCGTTGGTTACCATGAAGCGACAAATGGCTGAAATGGATAACCGACGGAGGGAAATCCAAAAGGAAATGGCCGAAATAGATCGGAATTATGCATCTCTGCAGGAAAGGTGTAAAGCAGAGACCTCTTCGATAAAGCTGTACAAAAAAATAGTGACAGTTATGGACACTCTTTTTGTAGATGAAGTGTAAATGTAAGATTAGTTTTAGGTTAGTTAGGAGTATTTAATTATGGTAGTTTTAAGTTTATATTTGTTAAGTTTATATTGAATAAAGGAAAAGGAAGTGAAATAAAGGGTGTACACTGTTTTTTGGTTTGGTACACATTGAACAATGCGATGGTTGGAGCATTTTTCTTCACTTCCTCTTATTATTATTATTTTTTTTATTTCAATTCCAAGTTCTTCTAGACAAATACCTCACATCAATTTTTGTGTCCTCTAATCACTTGTAAATAATTTCATGTGAAGAAAATTTAAAAAATAAAAAATAGACATGTTTCATAGTGAAATCGACAAGTATATTTCATTTGTATTTTATCCATTCAAGTATCTCTTTCATTGAATATGTCTTATGTCACTTTGCAATTTACCCCTACTCATTGAATATGTCTTATGTCACACTACAATTTACCCCTACTCAATGTTCCACTCCTCTCCCACTCCCTCTCGAAAGTATAAAAGTAGAAATCATCTGATGAAACATTCAGTTGATCAGCTAGCATCGAGATGGAACCCGATTCAACCTCCGAACCCTATAGCTGCCCGGATCAGGGGTACAACTTCAATTACTGGGATAACAGCCAGGTACAGGTAGTCTCTTCCACCACGGAACCCCACAGTCCGCCATACGAATACCGGGATCACGACATCAGGATGCAAGTTCAACATGTAACTGGCAGTGACGAAGGACACTTGGATGACTCGGAATATCCAGATCCTGACGGATGGTGGGACCCTGCTTATGATGACATTGTCCCAATGAGTAGCGACGACGATGATGATGACGACGACGACTCTGGTGATGATGCTGATGACGAGCTTGACGTTAGACGTCCTCCACCATCCCCTATCCTCATCGAGGATAGTCCTCCGCCATCCCCAATCCTAATCGATGATGATGTCCTCAATTCCGATGATGACATATAATCATCTACTCGTCCATCATTTCCTTTCCTTTCCTTCCACGGAGTACACACTTTTTGGTTGGTGTACACGAGGCACTGCGAGGCTGGGGCAGTGTCTTCCTCCCTTCCTCTCCCTCTTATTAGTTTTTTTTTCCATAATAATCACTAGAATTTCTCCTAATAATCGCTCAGAGTTTCATTCTTGATGTTTTCGAATCTCAAACACTGTTCTACATTTCACCCCCTCCATTTCATTTCTTCCAATATAAATATAGCAACAATCCCAGTTCTATATCATTCTTCCACAATGTCGAGTACAGGACCCATCCAAGTACATGAAATAGATTCAACGTCTGATCATTTGAGTACAACCTTCGCTCAATTTCTGCAGCGAATCTATGATCTTCCTGATGATTTCGCAGAACGAGTGGAACAAGGTATTCAGGACGACATAGATGCTGTTGACGATAATAATGCGGATGATGTGATTAGTATATCATCTGATTCAGCTGATTATGACGACGACGACATCATGAGTATATCATCTGATTCAGATGACTACTATGAGGATGATATCATTAGTATATCATCTGATTCAGATGACGATACCATAATTATTGTTTCTGATGATGAGGAGCGTTAGTCCATATCATTGCATGGATTAATAAAAAAATAACAGCCCTTTTCAGGGCTACAATTAAAGACTGAAACAATAAAAAAAATAGCTCTTTTCAGAGCTACCATTATACTTTCAAACAGAAACAGATTCATACCATTGTTAACATTATGTTAACATTATAATCTCAAACGAAATATATGTATGTGAAAGTATTCATCATTATATGCATATGAATGATTGACAAATGCCAACTTCAACTTTCATTTAAAGTAGTACTCATCATATGCATAGATATTCAATGACTATCAAATTCCAAATTTCGACTTTTCAGTCAAAGTAGTAATTTATTTGTCATATAATGTATAGATATTCAAAGACTAACAAATTTCCAACTTAGACTTTTATTAATCAAAGTATTCATTTGTCACATAATCTATGAATACTAATACAACTAACTACTGTTTGTGTGAATAATGTAGCCCTGAAAAGGGCTGTTGTTTTTTTTTTGACCAGTAGGTCCACGGTTATTGTGCCACAGGTTGGACATTATTACATATAATACATGTAGATACTCGGGTGAAGTTTGTTAGTGGCCTCTCGCAAGCTTCACACCAATTCTGTCCCATTTCCATAATTGAGACAGTGTTGTGGGTGTTGACATGGGCATACCACCCTCCATTATTGTTTCTATGCGAATAAAACCGAAAGCAGCACCAACATAGTTTTTTGTTCTCTCCATCTATTGTGCTGATCAATACGTATGCATCCAATGCACAATACAAATCCAAGGGATCTTCCAGTGTCTCACTGACATTGAGTGTTCGCATACCGATCCTCATAGCACCATCACCTTCAGTTGTGTCAGCTTCTATCCCTTCATCATCTCCTTCTTCATCCATGACCCTCTCAAACTCCATCACGTCATCATCTTCGTCGCTTTGGTTGGCCTCGTTTTCAACTTCGTCTATCTCATCTTCATCGACTCCAACATCTTCTGCTTCAACTATTACTTCCTCTAGCGGAACATTGACATCCTCATCATCTGATTCGTCTATCCAATTGTTTTCATCAACAGCAGCTATTCTATTTAATGCAGCATTTATTTTTGCAGAATTCATCTTGTTGTTGTTTGCTCACAGTTGTAGAGAGTGAATGAATGAACTCTAGGTTTGCAAGTCAACTTATATAGGAGGTGATGCGACTCCCACTTGACTCGTTTAGAGTGGAATAGTAGGAGAAGTTATCCCACTATACTTCCACATGATGTTGATTTGTATAAATAGAGATCGTAGGTATAGGAGAGAGCATTCAGAGTTTCTGTAAGTCATCTCTTTATATTTCTAATCGAATTAGTAAAATGCCGTTTCCAAAAGAGTGGAATGAAAAACCAAAAGTGTGTGTCTACCCAATGATGATTGCAGGGGCTATTGTGTGCTACTTTTGTCAAATAAGTAGACCTAAGGATTCAATCAATCCATGTACTGGTATGTGTAGTGATTGCGTGTTGCGGATTCAACTATCGCCTCCTTCTCATCCACCGAAGCGAACAAAATCGGATTATCGTCAACAACAGTTACAGTGTCTGAAGTGTTCCGAACCTATAATATTTAACAATATAGGTATCTGTAGAAATATTTGTGGTATCTGTGCTGCCGTTCCAACTCCACTGCAACGTTGTTTGCGTTGTGATACATATTCCATGAATTGTTGGAATCATGTATGCAATGCATGTAGAAGTACTTGGGATCTGTGTGAGAAGGTTGGTCAACTCTACCCCAATAGGAGAATCCATTTTTTTCAATGTTGGTGTTTGACGCACGAGCAACAACTATTGAGGAATAGAGTCAAAGAACGTTCCACATCCACAGAGACATATTAACATTTTTCATTTTTTATTATCGTTATTGTCCTCTATTATTAATAAATATATATATATTTTGAATTTATTTGTATTATTTTCTAACATTTAAAAATACATGCATGCAACACAAAGTTTTCCTCTTAAATGACAAAGATTGTTACATGCGTGAATAGTTTAGTGAGAGAGCGCATGTGCCAGTTGATGAAAGAGCGCATGCGCTAGTTTATTTTCTTCTATAAATGGTGAGGTCTCAGTAACATCATCACCTTTCCTATCCACATTCTATTGCTATCACATATCATTCCTCAGACCTTAATAATCATGAGCTCTATGCCGCTATTGATTGCTGAAGATGGTTCACCACTTGTTGATATCGATCAGACTGATTTTGAAAATATTCCAGTATTACATTTATCGAGTCAAGATTCGATAAATGATTTTGATATTAACGACTTCGTTAACTTTGCAGATGTGCCAGAACCAAATGAGCAAATTATTATTGAAAATCCGATCGTTTCGCAATTATCATCACTCAAACACTCTTCATCTACCCTTCCTCTTGGTGTTGATAAGAAATCTAGAACAATCAAGAGGAAGGTTACTAAGGCATCTTCATCGATTGTCACTGACTTTAAAGAAAAGAAAGAATCCAAAAGTGTTGTGCGACAGAAAAAACCCGCAACGAAAAGTGACAGATCGAAGAGGAAGCCAAAAGGTACTCCTAAAGAAATGAAGAGTGATTTGAAAGCTGAACCGCTATCTTCTTTCAGCCCCCTCCATCGGTTTGGGGAAATGAAAAGGAAAGCAAAATGCCGTCTTGTAAAGGCACAGATGACTATTGCTGAACTTGAAAAGAGTGAGCGAGCTATTAATGCTAATAATGAAACTCTTGAAGCATTAGATGCCAAGATTGCATTAGCGAAGGTTGAATTGGCTAGAATGTCTAAAGATGCTGATGAACTCCGTTCAAAAATTGGTAAAGATAAGCAATTCCATCAACGTTCGAGAATGCAAGCTCAGGCTGAGCTTGAGGAGTCGACTAAGCTTTATGAGACAGCATTATCAGTGAGAGATAATTGGCAAAAAGAGTTGGATACTGCATTTCAAAGTGACGGCGATTAGTTTTGGGAATGATAATGTGTTTTCAATATCGTGAGTTGAAAAATATAAGCGGGAATGGAGTATACAATTAATTTGGTTTGGTATACACAGAACATTGCGAATGGCTGGGGCAATGTTTACCGCTGCAATATTTTTCAGTTCACATACTTATAATTGAAATGAAAACAATAATGAACTTTAATATTACTTTATTCATAAAAGTCACTATTATATACATTTAAACCATATTTGATTCATCAATCCAAGAATTTTGTTCGCTAGGAAGGCCTAACCACTTTACATATACTTTATTTTTTCTTCTCTTCAACACCTTCTCAATCAGATATACGTCAGGATTCTCGGTTCGTAATAACTCTTCTTCGTAAAAACATCCTCTAATCGGCTGTTCATTCATATCTTCAAGATTATAAGTCGTTGGGATGGTTTTATTAATTTTAACAATCTTGAATAGCTCCGTGGTAAAATTCGCAGTGTAAGACTTTTCAAAAATATGTTTGTATTTACTTATACGTACAATATCATTTAATTGGAATTTGGGTTTACTTTGTCTTCCTCCAATTCCATTGATACCCTTGAATTTTAATTTTGTTGTTGAATCAACATTGATGGGTGCCATACCTATTGTACGATGAACTTTATTATTATATCTACTAGTTATAATTGGAAGAATATCAAGCCATTTGTGGTGACCTCTCATCGAAAATTCCTTGTAGAGCCATGCCTTTATTGTACGAATCACTCTTTCTGCTATAGCTGCCTTCTTTGTGCTAAATGTTGAATAATGATTGATATTATATTCTCGCATGAGAGATGAGAAGCTTTTATTGAAAAATTCTTTCCCTTGATCGCTTTGTATGTGTTTGGGGGAGTATTTGGCTTCTTTCAGTACATGTTTCATTGCATTAGTTACTGTACTACCTGTTTTATCTTTAACTGCTACAGTCCACAGATATTTGGAGTAACAATCTATCACTACAAGTATATATCGGTATCCTTCATTACTTTTTGCATAAGGTTGCAGTTCAGCTAAATCTATTTGCCATAGATCTGCAAAACCTTTGATGGTGGTTATTCTTCTACGAAAATTACGTCTTGCAGGTTTATGTAATTCATTAACAACTTGTCGTTTGACATCACTTATTTCATTAGTCATTCTATTTCAATATGATTAAAGAGAAAAGGTGATAATGTTACTGCATTGAATGATGATGTGACAGTGATCATTACATGTGAATATGTTAATATATTATACCTTCTTCACGTAATTCTTCAATTATTGAAATTATTTCATTATCATGTCCGGTATGTCCGGCTGACTTTGAAGCTACCAATAGTCGTAGGCGAGCAACTAACTCTTTCGGTGAATTCCAGTACACATAATTCACAGGTTTAGAATTATATATTTTCTCCATTTTCACTCGTTTGAGTGCTCCACCAATTTTACTTCTACTTCTTATTGGATATTGTCGTGAGTCTAATAGAGGTTTGATAACTTCACGAAATTTTTTAGAATTTGTATTTTTAAAACCATTCTTCAGATGATATTGTTTATATGGAGCATTCGTTATTTTCAATATTTTGGAATATACTTGACGAGTTTCTTCATTATCAACATCTTGTGGATTCTTCAAAAAAATCATATCATACAATTCTGGACTACCTGCGCATTCATATTTTTTCACTTTATTAGCATCCCAAAATGAAATGTTTCCATCTTTGAAATTTACCACTAGACTTCCCATTTTCAGCTTTTGTGTAATTGGATCCATACGTACGCCAAATGTTCCATCATATGCTGGATTTCTAGATTTTATATTATTCAAATGTTTCATCAAAACATCTTCACCACTTTCATTCATAACAGGTGAGATGTCAGGATCCGAGGAATCGATGTGGGACGATGATGGTGTTTCGAATAGAGTTGTTCTCATATCGTCTTGAAGTGTGCTCGTGTCACTATTCACAGATGATACACTACCAAAAGATTGTTTTCTTCCTATTGGAGTACTCATGGGATAATTTGAAGTAGATTGAACAGTTCCATGATTTGGTGATAACACTGGTGATTTAGAAGTAGCGTTTGATGATAAAACATTCAATGGTTTCATTATGGGCTCATACAATCTTTCAAGTGTCGTACGATTTTCAATATTATCATTCTTGATAGAGTTGAATTTCTGCCTGACAGCTTCTGTTGTCTCTACTAGTTGACGTTTCAAATTTATTTCATTGTTTTTATTTTCAGGATCTTTTTTTGTATTCATAATGCCCTTTTTTTTGAATTAAAGCTTAATTCGTTGGTGAAGTGACCACTACAATATTCAGTGATCGAATAAGTTCCAAAAACAAGATCATGGGTATATAAAACTATCGAATCCTTTGCGATATCTACCTTCATCTATTTTTCTATCCTTATCAATGACTAGAAATCCATATTGGTCCTCCCAGCATTTAACACACATCAATTGGAATTGTTTGAATGTTACATCGGGTGAAACATGATCTGAATAAATGTGATGTAAATTCGTCTCATCTTGTTTGAACATTATAATGAAATTGGTATTGTCACGCACTAACTGTTTGGGTACCCGTGAATATGTCTGTGCTAGATAAAAACAATCAACATCCTTATGACGTCCCATACAGAAATATGATCTAATAATATCTTGCTTTTCACATATTACATCATCGAAAATGAAAACAGAATTAGGCTTAGCGTCGGAGGGTTCCACTATTTCTGCATTATTGCTGAATGTATAAAAACCTAATCCTTTTATAGGTTCCAAAACACTTCGCAAGTACTGATATTTAGGTTGATTGAGTGATTTCGAATAGAGATACACATTTCTAAATCTCAGTCCTTGTGGATGTGTTAATAGTGATATCATTGCATTCGTCTTTCCACAATTTGAAGGTCCTATAATGAGTCCTCGAACTGATGATGGAAGTAGTGGACCATGTCTGAATACCCTTTGTCCATTCAATCCACAACCAAATTTCTCATCTAGATTATCTACAGCAAACTTTTCTTTCTGTTTTACAATGCGCATCGTGCCGTGGTTGGAGACTATATAAATGTTATTAGCTTATTCATTTCAATGTGTACCATCAAACGATACGGACGTATTGAAAGTGATCGTAAAATTAAAAGAGGTTGTGGTTTTGTTAATGATTTAATAAACAAACTTCCTTTCGAATTACATCTACCGGAGGTTATCAATACTGTGGACCGGGTACAAAATTGAAACAACGTTTAGCTCGTAACGACCCTGGAATCAATAAATTAGATATTGAATGCAAAAAACACGATATTCAATATTCTAAGCATCCATCCGATCTTGCAGCAAGACATTTAGCCGACAAAGAACTTGAATACAGCGCTTGGGATAGGGTTAAATCGAAGGACGCGAGTATTGGGGAAAGAGCAGCTGCATTACTTGTCACCAACATTATGAAAGCGAAAAGACATATGGGCATGGGTTGTAGTACCAATAAGAAAAAATGTAAGAGGAAACAAACGAAGAAAAATAAAATTAAAAAAGTTGCATTTGGTGCTGGGATAGTCCATAAAGTGCGAAATGTATTGAAGAAAGCTGGTGGGAATCAATTTGTGACGAATAATAGCAAAAAAGCTATCACTGTGGCATTGCAGGCGGCACGTAAATACCTTAAAGCTGCCGGTGGAAAGAAGAAAATCCGCACACCACGCATAATTCCTGTTCCCAAGATCGGTGGACTTTTACCATTGATACCAATTTTTGCTGGACTATCCGCACTAGGAAGTTTGGCGGGAGCTGCTGCTGGTATTACCAAGGCCGTGAATTCGGCAAAAGCCAGCAGAGCGGCTTTAATGGAAGCCAATCGTCACAATAAAACCATGGAGGCTGTAGCATTAGGCAAACGCGGAAGTGGAATATATCTCAAACCATACCGTAAAGGTTTAGGACTATATTTAAAACCATACAAAGCCACAAACAAAACAAAAAACTAATTGAACCCCTACCTCAGAGGCCTCTTACTGATCTCGATCTCAGTTATTATGCACAAAAAATGAAAATTCCACATTTTCGTGGTGTTTTTATGCGTGATAGATTACCATCTTCAGGTCCAAAACAAAACGAGACAGCTATTGTTAATTTAGATGGAATAAGTGGACCAGGAACACATTGGGTGGCATATAAAAAATGTGGGAAAGAAGTCACATATTTCGATAGTTTTGGAGATCTACCCCCACCATTGGAATTGACTCGATTCTTTCGAAAATGTTCGAATGTAAAAATCAAATATAACTATGATCGACAACAGAAATTTAATACAGTTCTCTGTGGTCACTTGTGCTTGCAGTTTCTCTCTAAATAATTTTCCAAATAAAAATGGATTCAACACCAAAACTGGATCGGGAGGCTATCAAGGGAATGGGGTTTTCACTTAGAATGTTTTCAAAATATGGTACCTTGAAAAAAATGGATAAAGTGATGCTTGCAAATATGCCTAAGGAAGTGATACTTGCATGTGTTGCACATGAGATTGCATATGTTTGGGAAAAGTTGCCTAAGCATCTGCAAGATGACATCGATATAATGAAACATAGATATTGTTATGAGCACCACCACCACGATCAAAATTCAGAATCGGATGTTAATGACGGTCCTATACCTCGGAAATCTATGTGTTGTATTTGTAATATAGAGGATGTGAATATTGGTATCAATAAAAATGATACTTATTACAATACAACACCTTCCAAAAAGTGTAAATTGTCTCAAATGTGCTGTTGCTGTGTACAATAATAAATTGAAATGTGTTTCAAAATATTCATCAGTCATGTCACGAAAGTTCGAGCTACAAGCTGTCGGGACAAGTGTCTTGAGTGCGGATTTTTTTCCACCAATTGAATTGGATAGGAACAGTCGTTATGGATTAGGACTTTTGGGATTCTATGGATGCAATACAATCAATAATATAACTGAAGCTAATAACTTAGTTAGTTTTAGAATCAGTAATGACAACTCATCGATACCCCAAAAGTTGACAATTGAAATTCCATGTGGTGCTTATGAAATAGAAGAGATCAATGCCGTCATACAGAAACATATCATGTTCAGATTGTTTCATGATAAAAAACCAAATGATGTCGTTGCAGATGATATTTTCTATCTACACGCCAATAATAATACATTCAAATGTGAAATGCGATCCAAATATGAAATTGATCTGACACATCCAAATTCAATAGCAGAAATGATGGGGTTCGCTCATGAAATATTTCCACCAAATCAGATACATGAATCATCATTACCAATAAACATTACAACTGTGAGACTTATCCGCTTAGATTGCAATATAATATCTGGTTCATATATAAATGGTGAAGAATCCCACATTCTTTTCTCATTCGATATTGATGTTGAACCTGGCTACAATCTTACTAAAGAACCACACAGTATTATATATATGCCTGTCAGTCCAGAAGGTCGTCAATTGATTCACAACATTACAGTGCGTATTTTGGATGAAAAAAATAACCTTATCGATTTTGGAAGTGAAGAAGAGATTTTCATTATTTTGGAATTGAAGAAAATCGAATAACTGTTGTTATGGGTTTCATTTATAATAGACAAAATCGCATTGAACAATCCCAAACGAGTTGCACTATCAAAAAGAAAGGTGTGCATAAAAAGAAGCTCATTCCACAAGTGTATGCTAAACAGTTAGCACATAACGCTCTGTCTGTGAGTGATCTTAAATTTTTGAAATCGATTGGATTGAAAGTGAGAAAATAACAATGGTGCTCGAAACAAACAATGAAAAGTTGAATATATTCAATGAACCAGTGCTCGATCATTCTCTCATAAGTTTACATGAGCACACATATAAGCCCTATGGATCACCGCTATTCAGGAATTCGGATGAAATCAGAATTGCAATCAATAATCAAGATGTTATACTAGATATTGCCGAGAGCTTCATTTACATAGAAGGTAAATTCACCCCCAAAGATGTAGCGAAAACATGCTATCTCTCGAATAATGCAATTGCATTTCTCTTTGACGAAATTCGTTATGAAATGGGAGGTGAACAAGTGGCTGTTGTTAGAAAACCTGGGATAACATCTACAATGAAAACCATGATATCATTTGGACAATCTCATGCTAACACATTATTGACATCTGGTTGGGGACTTTCACAATTGAAGCAAGATATCTTGGATACAAACAGTCATGTTTTTAGTGGAAAACTACCACTGAAATATTTGATGGGTTTTGCTGAAGATTACAACAAAAGTATCTTGAATGCCAAACAGGAATTGATTTTGATTATCGCTCGATCATTCAAAAACTCATATATAGGTGAGGTTGATGCTGATTTGGAAATAAATAAAATCGAATGGAAAATAAGGCATATTGTACCAGATGATAAACACAAGCTCAAACTTTTGAGTAGAATAAACAAAAGCGGTCTGAATGCCAAAATCAAGTTGGCGTATCGTATGTGGGACCTCTATGAACTACCATCATTACGTGGGACTTCTTCAGACATATGGGCCATCAAAACAACTAACGCATTGGAAACTCCTCGTTTTGTCATCATCGCATTCCAAAGTACTACCACATCTGAAGATAGAACACAAGATATTACAAAATTCACAACTGCTGATATCAATAGTATTCGAGTATACTTGAATTCTGAAGTTTATCCATATGAGCGTTGGAATTTGAATTTCGATAAAAAACTTGATGCTCCTGCTTATTATGCTTTTGAGAGTTTCCAGCGAAGTTATTATGATAAAGATATGAGTGAACCTCTGATGGACATTGGACAATTTAGAGAGAATCCACTATTCGTCATCGATTGTTCCCATCAACCGAATGCAACAAAATCATCAACTATTGATATAAAGATTGAGTTTGAGACGAGGAAGACCAAGTTTCCAGACAACACTAAAGTATATGCATTAATTTTGCATGATACAGTTTTAACATACAATGCATTGGATGGTTCAGTTCATAGCAGATATTGACACTTTTTTTTCACTCTATCATGTACTGTTTTATGATCTTTTTTTTTTTTTATTTGTAACTGACTTATATCATGTATTGTATTTTATATCATATTTATTGTTTTGTAATCATTTTCTATTGTATTTCATCAGATTTAAATAAATAAAACATGAAAATAATACAAAGTTTTTTATTTGACATTATTTATGATTCACAGGAACATACAGACTATCTAAAATAACTTCTTCCTCATAATCATCATTTTCGCGACCATCTTCAATTTCCTCTCGATTTTCATCATTCAATTCAAAGTGATGAATAATCCATTCTGGCAAGTATGGTTGGAGGCTATACAGGAATCTTCTTAGGTTCAGTTCAATCATAACCTCACAAAGTTGCCACAATTCCAATTCATTATCCAAAAATTTGTTGCAAACTTCTGCACCACTCCAATAGTTCTCAGCATCACGAAGGCATAATTCGATTTGTTTTTCATCATAGCATACACTCATATCATAAACGCTTGCATGTTCGGCTCCATCACCCAACACCTTCAATTTAGACGACAAATGTTGAACCGATGATTTGAGATCTACAATATCGACCCAATCTTGACTTGCGTACTGCATCCACATCTTTAAATGGTGGAACTGAAATCGAACAAAAAAAAAAAACAATAAGCAACCTCCAATTTTTCAGTGATATAATACTCACATTCCCATTTTACTTGTAGTTACAAAGTGAGTGTATTCAACTAAGTTAGTAATGTTTATATTTCCATATAATTATCATCTAATATATGAATATTAATAAAACAATAAGAAATTCATTATAATTACTATTATTATTCAATCATATTGAATTTGACTAGAGTTATCGTTTTCACACCAAAAAAAACTTTGTAAGCTATGACCTAAAGAAATTCACTATAAATTATTACTATTATTCAATCATATTGAATTTGACTAGAGATCGCGTTTTCATGCCAGCAAAACTTTGTTGGCTCTGTCCTAAATACATCATCGTATATTTACCACCTGATGAGTTGATACAAGATATATCGTCATCACTGAATTGCAACGAAATACGTTTTGGTAGCCATGTTTTAAATAATTTATCATTGCTCACATCTTGCAAAGTTAATAAAATTGATTTACCAAATCGTGTAGAATAAGTTGACATATTTTTAATTATGTACACTTCATCAATTGGCAATGATGATAAGGCCTTTTGCTCTAGTATTTCAACCTCCTGTACAATCAAATTATTAATTTTATTCAAGTCTACTTTTGAAACGGACATGATGAAAATATATATGAAAATATAAACAATTTCCAACAGACAAATACACTCACCGTCTTCCTTCTATTACGAACTGAATAACACTCTACCAATTGCTAACTGCTGCAGATATATTCGTCTACTGATTTCATAGTGTGCCAGGCATTTCTTTTATATTAAACAGTGTGAGTCACCCCCACCATGAAACCGTGAAAGATTCACATTGCTAGTTGCTATCCACTAGAGATGCCTGACGTCACAGCCAAGCCCATCTCCCAACTTGATGCGATAACAGTTGCCGGTACGAGCAAGCAGTGGTCGTTGCGGTCTCGGAGAGGGTAGACGCTAGGCAAACAGTCCTCGGCTGCCGTTGTGTCACCATGGATAGCGGGGCTAGAGCGAACCTTCATCGCTTCAGGAGAGGTGAGGGCAGACCGATGAATACGCATTACTCTGCCACACGTCGTGGAGTGAACATGTCGCTCTCTAGCCGTTGAACGGTTATTGCTGTGACGTCACTCCACTACTAACTTGGTGCCCTAACACCGATGGAGCATTTATTACTTGGAGGATCTTCGAAGTATGCAGACGTATGTTTGTACATAGACAAACAAGCACATGATGAAACCCTGTACCGTGCATTCTCCTACACACACACATAAACACACAAAATCTCATATGAAAAAAAAATCTGAACGATCCATGCACCAGACACTTCAAGGTCACAACGCCTTGACTTCACTGCACAACAAAAAAAACTTCACCAAACAACAACCAATAAAAAAAGCAATTAATACGTCATAGTGGTGGGGGGAGGCCGAGAATCAGCTGTAAACAACTACTCATTTACTGTATCACTATCTAAATAATTTAGATTACGTGATGTTTTAAGCTCTTCTTCATCAACGTTACTATCATCACCAATAGGTGGCGATAGGTTTGAAAGTCTCTCTTCCTAGTCATTCAAATACGGAAGGAGTAAAGTGAGCTCTTTATAGTATTTGGGAGGCTTCAGTTTTGATGCTGCTTGGCCGCTTTTGGTTTTGCGCAGATTCAAAGCCTTCCTATGGTTGTCTCTAGTTCTGGTCCATCGCTCCTTGCATGCATTTCCTGTAATACATTACAATTAATCAATATTTTTTTATTATGATCGAAGCGATTAACGATGTGTTGATTTTCTGAACGGAGTGATGAATGTATTACTTTTGTTTCAGGTGTTTGGTGACTGGGAACTCTTTTCGTTCAATTTAATTTTCCTTCAGTCTAGGAGAACGCACAGTACGAAGAATCGTTCACTCAACTTGCGAAGCCATATCCCAGTTTCTACAGCCCCTAAACCATCTAAACCATCTGAAGGAGTATGGAGAGAATCTGAGGAAGGTTTTCGTGAAAAATGGAATTTTCCTAACGCGATTGCTGCCATTGATGGAAAACACGTGTTGAGTCAGGCACCACCTCACAGTGGATCAAATTATTTTTGTGATAAAAAACACTTCAGTAGGTACGGTGCTATTAGCCTTAGTGGATGCAAATTATAAATTCATAGTCGTAGATATTGGGGCTTTTGTTAAAAACTCTGATGCTAGCATTTTGCGAAATTCTAATTTGGATAAAGGCTTACAGAATGGAACACTAAATATACCTTCACCAAAAATACTACCAGGGGGCAATGACGTAATTGGTGATGAAGCTTTCCCATTATGCACGATTTTGATGCGACCATACTCACGCGACGATACACAAAGAAACGAAGAAAAAAAATTGTTCAACTATCGGTTGAGTCGTGCTAGAAATAGTGTAGAAAATACGTTTGGAATATTGGCACGGAAATTTTGAATTTTCGAACGTAGGTTGTCTATGTCTCAAGAACACATTGTGAGTTTGTAATGGCTACATGCTGCTTGCACAACTTTCTTAGGAATGACACGTGTCACTGGACAGAAAATGATTTGAATATTTCTATTTCCAACATGAGAGGACTGCAAGACGTAAGAAATATAGGTGGAAATTCGAAAACAGATGCTTTAGCAGTTAGGGATGGTTTCAAAAATTATTTCAATTCAGCAGAAGGGTCAGTAGAATGGCAATTAAGGAGAGTTCGAGCTAGAAGGAGGTTCACGTGACTCTATGACACAGTTAACTGAATATTTTGTACCTAAATGGCTCTATTTTCCTAACTACATATTGTTATATTAATTTGTTCATCCCTTCATTAGTTTGCTTTTACAATTCCCAGAAATGAAAGATGGAATTATGGTACTGAGTGGATGAACGAATTTTACAGAATTTATGGCGGAGAGCACACGACAACCCATCATTCTGAGTCCAAAACATGAATTCACCAAATTGTTGATACAAAATTATCACGAAAAATTTCATCATAGAGGAGAATAATTAGTCATAAATGAAATCAGACAGAAATACTGGGTGATAAACTGTCGAGCTGCAGTCAAATCAGCATTCTCAAGCTGTTTGAAATGTAGGATTGAGAAAAGCAAACCTTCAACCTTCCAATTCATTCCACCGTCTGCTCCCCACATGGGAGGAATATGGGAGAGGTTAATAGGTTCAGTGAAAAGTGTCATCGGCAAAGTACTCTACGACTCATCCCTGAAAGAAGAAACTTTACAAACCTTTTTGCGGAAGCGGAGAAAATCGTTAATTCCCGACCATTGACAAAAGTTTCGATGGATTCAACTGACGCGGAAGCACTCATTCCGAATCATTTTTTATTGGATCTTCCAACGGAGAAGGTGATTTGGTACCAATCAATCCAGATGCGAATACTCTGAGAAGAGAATGGAAAATTTCTCGAATGCTAATTAATTCGTTTTGGACTCGCTGGACAAGAGAATATCTGTCAACCTTGTCGAAGTGAAGTAAATGGACTAATGACTGCAAACCCATAGCACTCAATGACATGGTCATCCTGGTCGAGGTCAAGCACCACGTGGAAATTTTGCTGAATATTTCGGTTTTAAAATGGACAAATTAGATAAATCATGGGTTCCTAATAAAGTTTGTAAGTCTTGCGTTGAGTCTTTGCGGTTGTGGAAAAAAGGAGAACGTTCTGGATTAGACTTTGGTAATCCTATGATCTGGATGGAGCCTGAGAATCATTTCGATGATTGTTACTTTTGCGTAGTAGATGCTAAAGGTTTTAATCGAAATCAAACGTGGAGATATCTAGACTCACAGTCCACAAAATGTCCTGTTTTACACAGTGAAAATCTCCCTCGGCCTATTTATGTTTCACAAGTGATTCGCATGCCCTCAGAAACAATGATGTTGCCAAATTCACAGAAATCGAATCAGTCCACCAGTGGAAGTGAATGGGAGGGTGAAATATCTACGCCAAAGTTGTTTTCTCAAAATGAACTCAGTGATTTAATACGTGATCTAAATTTATCAAAACAAGCATCAGAACTGTTAGCTTCAAGATTGAAAGAAAAAAATTTATTGTCACCGACAGTTACAATTACAACGTACAGAACGCGAGAAAGTGAGCTATTACAATTTTTTGATGAAAATGAAGGATTGGTATACTGTAATAATATTGCGAAGCTGCTTCTGGACATGGATTTGGAAGAATACAAACCTATGGAGTGGCGTCTTTTTATTGATAGCTGTAAAAGAAGTTTAAAATGCGTCTTGCTGCATAATGGAAATAAATTTGCATCAATTCCAATTGCCCATTCTACAAAACTCAAAGAAGAATATGAAAATGTCAAATTACTTTTAGAAAAAATCAATTACTCGGAGCATCAATGGTCGATCAGTGTGGATTTAAAAATGGTTAATTTTTTACTTGGTCAACAAAGTGGATACACGAAATACCCTTGCTTCATTTGTATGTGGGACAGTAGAGCAAAGCAAAGTCATTGGGAACAAGATGTTTGGCCTGAAAGAAATTCTTTGACTGTCGGTAAAGCTAATGTAATGAGAGAGCCGTTGGTGAGCAGAGACAAAATTATACTTCCACCATTGCATATTAAGTTAGGAATGATAAAGCAATTCGTAAAAGCTTTGGACAAGGAAGGATATTGTTTTAAATATATTTGTAGAAAATTTCCAAAACTTAGTATGGAAAAGTTGAAAGGTGGAATATTTGATGGTCCTCAAATACGGCAATTGATGAAAGATACTGATTTTATTTAAGTTATTACTGTTCCGGAAAGTAAAGCTTGGGAAAGTTTTGTGTTGGTAGTCGAAAATTTCCTAGGCAACCATAAAGCACTAAATCATGAAGAAATTGTACAAAATATGCTGACAAACTTCCAGATTCTAGGAGCAAATATGAGTATCAAGTTACACTATCTTCGCAACCATTTGGATAAATTTCCAGATAATTTAGGAAATTATAGTGAGGAGCAGGGAGAGCGGTTCCACCAGGATCTAAAAGTAATGGAAGAAAGATATCAGGGTCGACGGGATTGTCACATGATGGCCGATTACTGCTGGTCTTTAAAAAGAGATTGTCCTCTGAAAAATTATAAAAGAAAAGCTCTCAAAAGGCGTTTCATGGAAATATAACATGTTTTCGAAATTTCCGTCTTTATTTACTTCAAAGTATCATATTTTTTTCCAAATAAAACTGAGATTATAAACATATCTGTTATTTTGTTTCTTGTTTTCGAATTTTTGTAATGTAAAATGAAAATAAATATTTAAAAAAAAACGAGAGCAAATCTTAAAAAACCATTGATAATTTCATGAATTGTGAGTATAAATACACCCAAAATCAATTTTATATATAGGGCAACAAAATCACTGTAGACCAGTGTAATTTGTCAAAGGAAAAGTCATTAAAAGTTTATCCCGACTAAAGTAGGATTTATTGGGTATTTCCGAGTTTGATAGTTATCAAGGAAACAACAACATACATTGAAATATGAATAAACTTACCAGTTTGATTTCCAATTTCTTCCCGAATATTATCTCGTCTTTGTTGATTCGAATAATGAGGGTGTTTTAAATTGTACAACTCTGCGTACTCTTGTAGAATTGTGATTAGTCTTGCAATGTCCATGATATGCGTAATAACAATTATAATAAAAGCACGTGTGTGTACTTAGTGTCGAAATGTAACAATATTCAAATAATCTGTGAGGCGACCAGTGACTACCTGTTGTGACATGCGTCCACTTATCGGCAATCCGCATGACGTCATCCGCACCAGTCGGAAAAGTTACCCCTTTCATCAGCATTACCGACGGACCGATAAGTGCGATCCGTCCGCTGCCGGTCAGTGGACGCATATGTATAACTTACTATACTAATAATTCTAAAATCCGTTTCATACGATACGTATGATGCGTACCTATGATAAGATATTTGCACGTATTATTGAATGATGAATCCGCCCATAGTGAGTTGGCAAGACAGACTGAATAACTGACAACTAATTTGACAGATGTTGTTTCAACAAGATGGCAGTTATCAATTGTCAAAATTCGGAGTCATTTTTGAGACCTCCAATTCGGAATATCTCAAAACGAACACGGGACTTCAAGAGACTTCAGGCACAACTTCTAAAATGTCAAAATTAAGGTTTTCAGAAGTGTACAGTTTATTATCTTCCATTCCTTCCTTTGACCATTTTTAGGCTCAAGTTCCTGTATTATTGAGACATGCGGGATGAAGATTCTCAGTGTTGAAATTAGTGATTCCGTTGACGATAACGTACGTTTCAGGAACACCGAAGAACATCGTGCACATCCAGTATCCAGTTAGTTAAGGGCTGATGTAGTTTGGCTTAATTTGATCGGTGCGGGCAGATCTGATTATGATAATATCTATTCTGCTCTTGTAGGACGCTGGGGAGTATCGCATCTTGAGATGCAAGCTATGCTGTTATCAATCAGACTCGGTTTCCGGAGCGGGTGTCGGGTGGTTCATTAAAATTCGGGAGAGTTTCCGAATCGGGCTGAAAAATGCTGTCTGCAACTTTGATAGGCTGCTGCTTCGCGAATTGAAACAAATGGGAAATGCTTCTAGTAATCATGAAATATATTTTGGTGTTTCATGTCGATATTGGGTCCTAAATGAAAAGATTGGCACAGCCATAATTTATGAAGTTGCAAAGCTCACCTAAAAAATACTGTCGAATAGTGAAATAATATTTTTTTTCTACACCCGTACTCTAACAATACACTTATATGACCATAATCCGTTTCATAATGATATCCATTATGATACAGATTTTTCATAACGATACAGATTATCAACCAATAGAAACCCATAATTTTTCAATCAAGAATCCATGCTTCATTGCTAATTGCTTTATTTGTCAAAATCAGTTTTCATATTACCTACCTATATTATCAAAATGTCTGAAAACAGCGATATAGAAGGAATACCATCGACTCCAATATTTTTAAAAGATCAGATTAATTACAGTTGTTATATTCAATATAAATATAATTAGAATCTTTATAGTTTTCATATATCCATGATTATACCATTAAGTTTGTGTTTAAAAAAAATGAGTTAATTACTGTAAATGTGTTCAATACAAATATAATATTTATAGTTTTTCATTATTTATCGGGTTTAGAAAAAATAGCGTATGCAACTCTCATGTAATGGTTATTAATACACTCGCATACACCATACAAAACTCGCCTTCGGCTCGTTTCGTATCCCGGTTAATGCTCGTGTCTTAACAACCATCATTACATGATCGTTGCATAATATACTATAGTAGAACATTTTGACAATAGTTCTGAAAATTATGTCACTCAACCTACTATATTGTCTCACTCCGTAATGTTTTACTAATTTTGGATTCGTGATGGAAATGGCCAATAATTTCTTCGGTTATGTTCAGTACTAACACTCATTGCTGTTGTCATTGTCAGTATTTGAGGTTATGCCTCATTTCAACTAGTCGTAGTATAGTTCCAAAAACTATTATTTTAAATAAAGTGATTTCAGATTATGTTGGATGTGATACCGAAATATGAAGTACAATAGGGACCGCTATTTCAACAAATATATGGAAGAGAAAAGAAACCCGACAATAGATTTACATCCAGAGTTCAATAAAAAACATTTTTGGACGTGGGTCACAGAAATAATAATTTGAACCGATTTATTAAAAAAGATAATGGGAAAATTACAGGATAAGTTGACTTGTGGCTATTGCCCAAAACTTCATATTGGACAAACGGAGAGAACTTTTTTCCAAAGACTTGAAGAGAATATGAGTAGTTTTTTGCATGGAAAGACCGATTCCACATTTCGTCGGCCTAAGATGTAAATGTCCTAACTCCACTTTATGCCGAAATCGAGCTTTCGCTGCCCTCTAGTAACCAAACGACCACTTCATCTGATGACAGTCGTTCTATCTTCAAAATACCACTCTTCGCGCTCAAATATACGAAACGCGTTTGGCGAATCTCCACTTCAGTCAAATTCAATAAGCAAATTGCCGAACTCCCAGTTTCAACACAGATAGCAAAGTTTGTGTCTATGTCTTCTCTTATGTGTTAAAATGTACGTTCAAAAGTGAGTACTATTCGATAATATTATTCAAAATGAATCTTGGTGATTTATGGAGCATACAAAAAATAGTTTCAGTTGAAATATCTAGTAATTCTTCATTCAATTTCACCACAAATTGGTTGGTGAGGAGTTAGGCCATCTTCGGTTTCTGTAGACGGGAGTTTGGTAATCTGATCTCCAAATTGAATTCAATGTTGCTGGATATTTCTGGAATGTTATCAACTTTCAGTAAAAATTTACCCACCATTGTTCGTAATTATTGACTGTATCTTTTACAGAATGAACAAACAATCAAGATCATATAGAATGTTCACCATGGCGGGTGTCGATTTACAAAATTCATTCAATATAGAAAATAACATAAACCGGGTTAACATTCAAACCACGTTTAGTTCCACACGGTCTTCGGAAAAAATATCATTTATCAAACCGACAACATCTACTTGCACTAATATAATGAATTTGGATTCTTTATCTCCTGAATTAGCTACTGAAAATGTAGTATTCTTTGAGGCATACGACATTCAAGTAGATAAAATGGTTGAAAATAATGATCTTGATGCAATATTTACATCTGGAGCTTCAATTGCTGATGATTTAATATTGCAAGCAGCTGATGAAAAAATAAATCTACTGAATTGTATTCATGAACAAGAAATCACTTTTCGAGGTCTGAATGGTATTCAAGAACCTGATACTCATTAAGAACTTACCATTGAAGAAGTTAATACTCGAGAACCTGCTACTCATGAACCTGTTACCCAAAAACCTGCTACTTTAGGACCTGCTAATATTCAAGTACCTGACACGTTACTTCCTGACACTTCAGTACCTGATACTCTGGAAACTGAGACTCACGAATATTATCAACACAATAATCAAGAGCATGGAAATGATAACCAAGAGCCTAATTCTCATTCTGATTCCAACGACCAGACATATGAACAAAGGGAGAGTGACATGGAAACTGATTTCAGTGGCAAAGAAGATCGAGAAGAAGTGCCAAGAAATGAAGGAGCAGCTGAAATTTCTCTGAGAAAGCGCAGAAAAAGAAGACATATAGATCGAGCAACCTGGAAAAAAAACAAGAATAAATTGAATATACAATCTGGAAAGGAATGTTTTGTAAAAAAAGCAGGAGAAGGAATGGGATTTTAATGTACTGAAAGGAGCCAAAGTGATGGGAGCAAAGTGTAACTGTGGGGAAAAATCAGCCTTGAAATGTAAAGGAATATCAGATCAACAGAGGATACAAATATTCGAAACATTTTGGAAACATTTGTGGAGTGGGAAGAGATTTTTTCTCTCAGTACTAGTTGAAAAACTGCCAATCAAAAGAGCTAGAGATCGAAAAGTTGAGAACGAATCAAGAAGAGAATTTTCATATATGTATCATCTAGAAACAAATACTAGAATCAGGGTATGCAAAACCATGTTCTACACAGTAAAATACCTGGATCACACTTTTTTCAAAAATTTCCAACATGTTCAGATTATCAAGTCTATTCGACCAGGAAGAGCAACAGGTGATCCCACTGTGACTAATATAACAGCACTTGATTATAACGAAAATGGCATCATGTATAAAATCTGTCATTCTGAGACCTGGAAACAATTACCATGCAGAAAGATAAGAAAATTTGGAATTATAATGACTTGCCACTGATGTATCCCAATCCTATACCCATAAAAAATGAGAAATTTCAGGATCTCATGAGCCTCAAAGTATCCCTAAAGAAGGACTATCATGCTTTCTATGATAGTTTACCACATTTGTAGAAGTTCACTATTCCTCAATTTAAGTTTCAGAGTTGTATGAATAAAGATAACATCCTTATATATAAGTTTCCATCATTATTTCCTTCACAGATATGAAGTAACCCAACTCCACAATAGTGCCTACACAGCTCTTGAATATGGCATATCTCCTGTATTCAATAGAAAACTTTCACTTTATCATGAGAAGAGTCATAACCCTAATAATATCATAGTATTAATCATCACTTGACAGAAAAAAAATCAAGTTTCACTTTATTTGGGAAATGAGATGTTTTTTGTCTCTCCTGTAAAATTTGTATTTTTAGAGTTAGGACATTTGCATCTTAGGTCGACGATTTGTAAACCATCATGAGTTCAACCATGACTATGATGTGTTACATTTAGAAAAGTTCAGAAATGAATGGATTTGAGAATTCTGGTTATTTACTGAATGACCAAATTGAATCAAAATAACTCTTCGTTACAGAATATTTTTTAAATGTGGTAACTGGTGCATACGCATTTATAACATGTTTATTGGACTGAGTTAGTACATTTTCTCTTCTTTTCTCATGCCAGTGTTAATTGATCTATTCTCAAAGTTGAGTTCACATTTTTAACAACAATTTCTTAAATAAAACTCAGTTACTTGAACTTCAGGTACTTCAAATTGTGAAAACATATGTAAAGCTTTGCATATAGTTTTCAGTCAGTATAGATAGTCCTGAAGAAACTATTGTATACCGAAACGCGTGTTGCGTTTTTTAAAACTGTTCAGTGAGAATTTTGAAATGAAGTGTTTCTTGAATAAATGACCTGAAGCCGACTTGGGTTCAAAAAATATCTAGACAGTTTGAGATGAAGTCGAAAAGTTACACGATGAATTTCAGATGGTCTAATATCACCTCCTTCAATATAAGCTGATTCAGCATAGAAATTGACAAATGTGCTGCCATCCGCGGAGAATTATTTTCATTTCCTCCAAAAAATAATTAGATATAATAGAGTTCAGTTTGTTACATCAATGGTGTTTATAGTATAGGTATTCAAAAGGAAGTCTCATATATCTCCTAACGTACTTTGTACGTTTTCTAAAAAATATGGCCGATAATTGATGGGGATCCACAACGTTTTGAAATAACATATTCTACAGTTTCGGCTTCTAATATGTGTTGATTCATTTAAATTGAATGGGTGAAGTAAAAATGATACTGCACAATTACTAATGACATCTTTCCGATCATTCAGAAGTTGTTTCCAAATTTCTATAAATTCCAATATATTTAATTTTAGACTTTTGGATTGAATGTGTAGAATTTTCACACACTCACGTGTTTCACTATGCAATAGCTCCGTCAGACGTGTTCATAGTGACATAATTTGTGGGATTTTTTATCTACCCAATGATCAATAATGTCACGAGAGTTTAGCTATGAACTAATAATTAATTGAAAAATCATGACAGAAATTTCAGCAACTCATTAAAGGAAAACATAATAAACTAATAACCACATCAGAACATATATTAAACAGAGAGAAAGAATCCAGTTCTACTTGTCCATCCAATAAACTTCTTGAATTCTCAAATCTATCAGTTTACAAGCATTTTGAAAGATTGACGTTCATATTATCGTTTCTAGAAGTTGGGTAGATCTGATAAATGGTTTGTTTTCAAAAGACAAACTTCAATGTCAGATTTCCACTTGACAGTTTACAAAACCGCGACACATGTTTTGCAATACGAAAGCATCTTCTAGCGTCACAATACTGTTTGTATAAGTTCTGTGTTGTGCTTTTTGTAAATATTACTATCTAACAAATTTCTTCATGATGAATTCATCAGCTGAACTATTTACCTATCAAGGAACAACGCATAAGACTGGAGAATAATGAATAACAATTTTCACGTGAGCTATTATTTCACTTACTTTTAAGCTCTGCTCTAATTACCAATCTCTTCGTTGCAAACTAAATTCAATGAAGGGAAGCAGTGCAAATATATTTGATCATCTAGCAATGATCTCAAATTTCACATCTATGGTTTTCTAAACATTCCAAAAGGATGAGTTTTGAACCTTTTTTTTCCAAATGCAATACGTCATAATCGTGTCCCTCTGTCGAAAGATTATTCGCTAATGTTGAATTAGTCTTTCCATTCAAAAAACTACTTCTATTGTCTTTTATTCTTTTGGAAATTTTGGACAAGAGGCAACAAGGTTTTAATGAATTCGTTCAAATTATTATTTCTCCTGTAGGCTACGTCCAATTCTTTGCCTTTAAAAAGATGTGCGATATCATAAGTAGGATCATCAAAATGAATTAGAGTTACATAATAGTCAGTATCATTTTTTGAAACTGGATAGACGCGGTTCAGAGCTTGTTTCTGCAAATTGTTAGAAAGAATTGAGTCAATAATATCCACCTCATTGAATTCAACTACTTTATATTGATGTGGGTATATGGATGAGTTGTGTACACTTATGTCCACGTAAGATGGTTCGTCGAAAAGTGCAAAATCATGTTTATTATTAATTCTTGGGGTTCTTGTTGAATACTCTTCATGAGCTAAACAACAGCAGAATCAATACTCCTGACCGCTCTGAATTGAATGATTCCGTACAGTCTATGTGTTCGTAAATCTTTTGCTGGAAAAATCCTCACTTGTTTACTTTGTAGTAAATGTTCAAGAGGTGGCAAAAACGTATGTGAATTTCTGGAACTTCAACTAGCGTTTCCTAATATAACTAATAAACAGTCCATGCACAGCTTATTGTTGAATCATCTGGAAATGGAACTTTTAACAGGTGATGATCGACTGTATTGCCAAACATGCCCCAAACTAACTGACTGTTTCAAAAAAATAAGCATAGCTGAGGCACCAGCCAATCTAATAAAAACACTGATAATCTTCAAACATAACTCAATCTCTGACGGAAGCACCAAACTCTTACGAAGGTTCGAGGACTGGTTTAAGTTTGATGATAGTCGTGTCACTAAGTGTTTTGGCGATTTATTGAATATAATGGAGCAGACACCCTACATTTTGTTTCATAAGATAGAGAACATTGGAAGATCAAGATTTTTCAGATGATGTGGTGCTGCAGGTTTCTCCGGGTTTTCCTGCAACTGAAAAAGCAAATGCGCCACTGGAATCAATGGAGTCGCCCCGAATCGCCAATTAATTTCTGTTGTTGTTTTATAATTTCATGATTTGTATTTTGAAAGGGTTATTCATACGTCCATGATAAAATAAAAATGAAATTCTAGTGATGGTCAAATCTAAAAAATTCCATCTTAGTCGTGAATTCAATCTAAGGGTGGATTGAATTAACAAATTCGATATACTTGTAATGCACTGCTTGGAACCTTATATTACTGAAGTTCTATCCCACCATTAAACCGTTATTTTTAACACTTCGACACGTGTTTCAATTACCAAGTGATCATCTTCAAGAGGAAGACTGAAGTTGAAGATTCGACTTACTCTTGAAGATGATCACTTGGTGATCAAAATTTCTTCGAAGGGAAGATTAAACTTCATCTTGAAAATGATCACTTGATGATCAAAAGACGTGTCGAGGTGTTGGAAGTAACGGTTCGGTGTTGAGATAGATATTCAAATTCGAAATGAGAAGTGGATTCAGAATTTTCTGTTCTACGGCAAGATTAACACGATTTCTGTGTGAGAGACGTTCCAGACATTCCAACAAATGTTTTTTTTCTGTATAAGGGGAGATATCAATATAATTCTCGTACCCCGTTTCATTTCTCTAATAGCCGAGCTCTTTGCTCATATGTGAACACATTCGAAACACAAATGCGTCGGTGAGCTTGAATATAAAACATTTCTCCATTGTTGGAAAGAAATAGGTGTCTTTTACGTCGCTCAATTTGTTCCAAAAACGGAGTTAGAGTTAGTACTTGAAATCGATTGCCTTCGACAGTCGCAATGTTCAGTAAATGCCGATACTTTTCGGAGGGAACAAACAGAACATTGTATTTCTCCCCTCGGTGTCGGGGAATCTAGGACTGGGATCGTACGTGAGCAGAATTTGAAGAGGGTCACCTCTGGGAAAGGATAATACAGTTTTTTCATGGAGGTTGAATGTGAATTTATCAGAATATTATTCATGTTGATTAAGTGTGACTTGAGGGAATATATTTCCACTACGTGCACGTACTTTCCGGAGGTTTCCGGTTTTGTTCAGAATTCTGTAAAGGAGGAAAATAATATTTCATTGAAATACCGTTGTTCATTCGTTGAAGAACCAACATTCAACAAAAAATATTTTGGTTAATTCAGCGTGAGTGTTTTTTGAATGTGGTGTGTCATAGAAATATTTTTCGTTTGAATGAATCACGGAACTTTGTATAGAAGTGTATAATTGTGAAATTTTATTGCAAAGCGCTTTCGACTTTCGTCATCATCAGTATTCACCTGGAAGTGAATACTCAAACTGAAAAAAAAGTTTTGAGAAAATTTTTTAAATTTGAATTTTGAGGTTGTGTAGTTTGTAAATCGTCAGGCAACAGTAAGTAACGAAGTATGAAAACATAGTAAATTTGTGAAGTTTGATTTGTATTAAACTGATTACCTAGCTTTCCAATCATAACTTTCAGGCCTTCAAATCTACTAAATTCGAGAAGTCTAGCATTTAATTACTCAGGTACAGACCTGAATAATAAGAAGTATCTACAGCAAATCGCAAAAATATATAGAAAACTGAATGTTTTTAATTGTAATGGTATACATATTTATTATTAAATTTATGAATGAAAGACATACCTCTGTTATATATGATTCTTAATTTATTCCATCAATTGGTTCCTTGTTTGAATATTTTTCTTCTGCCAATTGGGGGAGTCATTTCTTTCATTTCTTCATCAGTGAGCCTTTTAGCTATGTCTAAGGTTACATCATTTTCTGTTTTAAAAGTATGTGTTTTAAGTATATTAGTAGGAGATAAATAATATATGTATTTTTTTCACCTTTAAAAATGCCAACCAGGTCATTTAATCCCAAGTTATTAAGAAATTCATCCATGTCTAAAAATGAAAGAGATTATATTGCATGTTTTGAGTTCGTGCAGTTTTGTTGGATGTCATCATTTCTGTAAATATGTTACAAATAACTTTCCTTTTTCGGTATTACTGATTTCAATAAAGTAATACAAGAGAAAACTGTGATTATTTCACAATGTTCTTTGAAAGAAAAATCTTAAAAAGAGGTTTCTTCAAGGATTCAGTATATACTATCATGATGAAAATGAAATCATTGTTTACGGCATCATTCAATTATTTATAATGTAAGAAATTTACAATTCGAAATAAAGGTACAGCTCTTCGCTGACATTGTATACCTACACCTATTTCTGTGGCAAACACCTTAATTGTATTTACTCTGAAAATGTCCAATTCCTCCGTATCCAAAGATCAAAGGTGAACTAGGTACCCAGTGTATGCATACCTACCTACCTCTCAATGATAATCATTTCACTCGACAACTTAAACAGAATTGAAAATATGGAAGCTTTCCTTCAGTCATTACATTAAACAATAAGAACTTCAAGCCACTTTTATAGATAGCTGTCGAGAAAAATGTATGGGCACGTGCTTGAAAAAAACGATGTCCGTTTATCCAATACATGCTATTCATAATTATTTCAAAATATGGAATGAAAGAAAGTATATTATCAACATACCTGTGAAAACACTGAAAAACTTCAATCCACGTATAATCAAAAAGAAACCTTAAACCTCTTCGTCATTTCCTTGAAAAACACAAAACACATTTTCAATTCTTATTCCATTCGTGATTAGTTTACGGTTCTTGCGAAAACGCAAATGGTGCCGACCGGCACTCTATTCCTTAGAAGTATTTCAACTATACCATTTCTTTCAAGGAAACAATTTAATTTTTCAAACCAACAAATAATAAAAATATTGAAATGAAATTATCCATAGGCTTGAAATTATTTCCACTTGTTGAAGTGAAAATAAATATTCAGCTGATTCAATTATATATTAGTGTCAAAACAGCACTCCGTAGTGCTAAACTGAATTGGGAAGTTTTCATTCAACAGACGTACTTTTGATTTGATCAAATTATATTGTTTGACTCAACTGAATTATTTTGAGAACTCAATAAATGTTATTCTTGAAATGATCCACAATTCATTTGACTAAGTAAAAGACCTCTTGAATTGAAATATTAGAGAAATTAAAATGAGAATTTCATTTTGTCTCCGCAAAATTATCATCTAATCGATACAATACACACGTCGTTTGGAATGAATGATACTTAATCAAAGAGATGAAATAATTTAGAGTAAATAAATTTATTTGAAGTAACAAATCTTTTTTTTCCGTGTATTAGTTGATAATTTTTTTCAGTATACTTATCATAAAATAACCATCTGAACCTATAAAATTTCAGCCTAAACATTCACATCCATTTGTTTTCATCCCATCACATTTGATACGTCGTCTTCAAATAATTCCGTTGCATTTTTCATCGAACTACACTTTTCGAGAAAAAAAAATAACAGCTGCACCAACTTTTATGGACGTTGCTGAAAAGTTTCAATATCGAGGAATACTTCACGCCGATAACAAATTGAAGTTGTAGTTGAAGTTGCTTCGAAACTTCCACTAGGTTTACCAGTTGGATGAAAAACAACGTCAAATATTTCATCAGAATTCAATACCCCAAAGGAAAACAACGCGGCTCATCCCTAAGGAAAAAGAGTTTGAAGTTATCTATAATAGTTGGAAAGATTGACAGTCGATTGATGAGGAGAAAGGCCCTGTTGAGAACTGTGGAAGAGAGAGTGGGAGAGAAAGGGAACAAGATAAACAGAGAACTTTGAACGGCAAACTTCTAAATAGAAAAAAAGTACCTACAGAATTGTTCCAGAAATAATAATTTGAGAATTGGGAGAGATACTTGTACAAGGTTACACATATTCTAAACTTTTTGCAATCGAGTTCCAATTTATCATTCGGCCACCCTACTTGCAATACTGGCAAGTCAAATCAAGAACATCAAGAGAATCAAGAGAATTACCATACAGCAATTGAACTTGAAAAGGCTGACAAAAAGAAAGTACGGTAGTCTGAGTATATGGCATTCGTTAAAATAGACTCGCAACAGACAATGCCTGTTCCGAAGTTAACGATATCAAAGGCATTCTACCTGAGGCAGATGTGGTTTTATAACTTCTGAAAACATATAAAGTTCGTTCCAACCAGCGTCAGAAACAGTTTCTGACAGTCAGGATTCTGCGCAGTAATGTGATTGCGTTTCAACGTGAGTTCCCAACCATTAGTAAACTATCAGTTTTCTGTTCCATCCAAGATTCATATAACTGTTTCTGTTTTATTTTCATGCAACTTGTAAACAACATAACCTGCAAACATTGTTATAAAATAAATTATGTATTTGCTGGCGCAGGGAAAATTAGGAATTCTTTAAGTGAACCTGAAATATGAACATCTTTAATTACACAAATTGATTATTGCGGTTACCTTCCAGTTCCATGTTGATTAGTAAATAGAATAGAGATATAAAATACTGCAACCTTCTTTTACTCTCCAGAAATACACTTGATTAGATTTATTTTTTAAGGTTATGTTGAAATTCCATGCCAAACTTCAGTTGAACTATCAGCTGTTCCAATCAGAAATTTCAAATTAATCAGAAACCAATATTTACCAGACATGCGCGTTGACAACGATTTACAAACAGTTGGAAATCTGTTTGTGACTCAAGGTTGGAACGAACCTATAATTGCCAAAAATAAGGAAGGAGCAACTTTTTGTACAAGGACCAAGGATATGGTCGATGGAGGAAGTTCAAAAGTTTGCAGTTCTCTACTTCGATGTATAGAAGTGGACAAAGTGCTCAGAAGAAAAGATTACTTAGTTGTTTGGTTTAATTCATGTGGAGGGAAAAATAAAAATTTCTCTATGATTTGCCTTTATTCGTAGGTACCTACTGCTGGGCGGCTTGGCTGTCCTTGTTCACCTTTTACTGCATGAACCACTGTGCATGCTGTTTTTTGGCGAGTGCATTGGCTTGGGATGTGGGGGTTGCCATCGGCCATCGGATGCCTGCTTCCACGTAGCCCCGCTGGATAAGGGAATGACGAAATCACTTGTGGTTTTGTTATTCCCTAACTGAATGGCATCCCAAGGATGGCTCAATCCTAAGGTGTGTGTATCCATGCCGAGAGGATGAATGACACTGAGACTATCAGCTCTCTCTACGGAACCTTCGAGGTACCGGGTGCCCTCTCTTCGTAGCATCGCCTTGTCACGGTAATGCGGGGCTTTGCCGTGATTGACCTTCTTTCTCTAGCTACTTGTGGAATTTTTATGGATAGAGTGAACTTAAAAATTCTTTCCGACGCTTAGTCTAAATTTAGATCAGAAGCAAAAGCTTCTGGACTCTACAACTCCTGATCCAATAACTGAAACTAAAAAAAATAGGTTTGGTGGTGCAGCCAGGAAACGATTGAGTCGTCTCTTCAAGAGCGGGGTACCTTATGAAACCACATTGCACCAAATTCTTGAGCGGCGTACGCAGAATCTGTCCCGCATGGAGGAACAAACCCTCCATGAGCTCAAGTGGTGATTCACCAAAACCAGGCGAAAAAGCACTGCACGGTTGAATCGAGGGCATCGTCAGTTGCAGTTGACGTGCAAACAACCTCATATGGGAAGGTTGTCGCGGGTATCCAGGTGGGAATCTTACACCTTGACTATTGAACTGCTTCATTAACAATGAAACAGCGGAGTATTTACTTTGTGCCTGCCCTGCTGATAGACCCACTCACTTTGGACCTATCCTAACCTATTGTTGAAAGGTTACTTCCGTATAATAGATCATTAGTTTCCAGAAGTCGGGCATATTTATTTAGAGTCTGACAGAGACTTTAGGAGAATCGAAAATATATTACGCAAGCATGACTCTACATTTGTACCAGATCAATAACGGGAAATAATAGCAAAGACTATTAAAAAAATCTAGGCATCAATATAGATCAACATTTCAGAGAAATAGGTGACCTTCCTATTAAACTTATACTTAAAAATCAGTAAAAGGATGAACAGAATGAAAACGTGAGATTCAGGGATGGCACAGCATCGATAAGAATAAAAGAATACGGGTCTTATCTACATAAATAATCTTATGATGAAATGGTACCGTTTCGAAAAGTTAATATTCTTAAAGGCAAGAAAATTAGGGAACCTCCAGAAAATATTCAGGTAGAAAAGAAAAAGGTGCAGCAATTCAGTTAAAGAAGAATATCGATATTATTATTGTCGCAACTCAGTACTCGCTTGGCTATTAACGAGAGGATTTTTATTTGCTGTTTCACCCATTCATTCATCCATCCAAATAATGGAAGAACTATTTAAAAACTTAATTGAATATTTTATTGTAAAAGAAACGGAAAATACTTTAAATAAACTCAAACTCAAATGTTAATAAGAAAAGTACATTAAAACACCAAAAACTTACATTATACTGCCACCCAGCAGGATCGAAGAGAAGGAGATGTGCTGCATTGCTGATGATCAATCGATACTCAAATGAATACTGTCTGTTGTCTGTTAATGATCTTGACCTCTCTCAATATTTATAAAGAATTAGGTATACGCTGACTTTGATCCGGTCACTTAAGGTAAAATGCTCAGTATGCAATATGTGCAAAGTTTGCGTATTTGGAGATTGTTTTATATTCTATATCCTGTGATCGGATCAATTTCGATGTCTATGAACTTGAAATATTAAAAGATGGAATTCTGAATACTGAGTGTTCTTGTGTTAAAATATTGAAGTGAGGTTGGAATATCTTTCAATTCATGTATTCACTTAAATGAATCTGAATTATTTCATGATTATTCTCTATATTTGACATTATGAAAACAATCTTGGTTTATTATAGTGCTTTTTGGCTGTCGATTTCGTGCGATTTGGTATAAAGTATATTCTTTCAAATCTTGTGTATTTCAATTTTTTTTTCCATTGGATGAAAATGTTATGTACAAATTTTTTATTAAAAACCAACCAAAAAATTATTTTCAAGAATTTTCCCCCAATAAGATGTATTCAATGACTGTTAAGTAACTATTGATTCATTATTAATTATATCAGGAATCAAACTGAAAAAGTTCTCAGTTAAATTTTGACCTCAACTTTCTCAATTGTTCGGATATCTAACTCAATACCTTCATCCACTTGTGCCTTCAATTTATTTGTCAGGGCTTCGAAGAGAAGAATCAGAACAGTCAATATGTCGATTCACCGAAGAGGCCAGAAAATTGGAACAAAAGTGATAAATACTCGCTATATTTCACAGATAATTACCGACACTTAATGTAAAACTGCCTGGAAAATTGATGATTTTACTTCTAGCTAACCCGACGATTTCGGTAGCCGTTGGTTCTGTCTCAAGAGGCTGGAATCGAATATATCATTTTATATCTCCGTTCGAACAATTTAGCTTATAAATCTCGGAAAATGTCTGCTACACTTTCAGACGAATGAAACGTCCGCCAAATTGGTGGATTCGATAAGTTTCACAGTTGGCATCGCGCCGTTTGTTACGAAAAATCTTCGTATTATACGGGAAAACAGGAAGTTCACTCGAATGAGTTCGTGTGATTGTCCTACTGACACTTCAAAATAACTCATCAACTTATCAGTACCAGCAATCATGACTGCACCGTATACTCCAATCATGCTTTTGTGATTTTCGCACTTATTTCACTATTTCGGTGTCATTTTTCTTGCTCTTGAACTATCGAGAAAATGGTTGCACAAACAATTGTGGAATACCTCAATGTCATCAATTCATTTTGCGGTAATCAACAGAATCAGTCAGAGCAGAGTAGTTCAACTCAAGCGTGCTATTCAAAAAGCAAAATATATTAATAGCTGATTTTAACCTATGGAGTTCGGTGATATAATCATAAGAAATAACTTGTTGACATAGTTTCCATCCAATACTGAAAATAATTATCGTTAATAATTTTTTGAGGTAATGGTAGCTTTATTTCGTTTAATGGTTTTACCTAAGTGAAGATGACATAATCATCTTTGAGTTTTTTTCGAAATGTATTTATAAAGATGGTAGCAAAATTTATAAGTAAGTACAGTGATAGGCAATTTGTCCAACATAACCTCCGAACAATTTTATGGCGCAGTCAATTTTGGAGATAATTACCTGTCTAATAAATTTGTATATAAAAATTTTATAACAATAATAATAATAATAATTTATTCACAACGATAAAATGGTACAGACTGTGAATAAAGTAATACCGTGGAAGCAATACTGCCTGTGTATGGATATACATACATATATAAGGCTAATATAGAGTAATATACATATAACAATAATAATAATAGTAACCTTCATTAACCATATGTGTATGAAATCTAACAACAAAGTAATAGTATGGTTAAAAGCAGCCCGATCAGTCAAGACTGGTCTTCCTCGGGAACCTGGGATACAAAATAAACAAAAAAAACCACTAAGATTGAAGAATAAAGATTTGAAAAGTCACAAAAATAAGTAGTTATATAATTATCTTCGAAAATATAGAGGGGATTCAGGAAAAAACATATTAACTAAAATTTATGGTGATTACATGAACTTATATAATCAAACATTGCTCCGCAAAAAGTTTTTTCTGTAGGTGTTTACGAAACCTGACCACTGACATTGTTTTAAGATTTTCAGGGAGTAGGTTGTATGTATGCTTTGACCAGATTGTAGGAGACCGATTTTTCGAATTGTTTAGTGCGGTGATGGGGAATTGTGATTATTTTTTATGCCTTACATTCAAATTGTGAACGTCTATCCTGCATCTGATTTTTTCAGTGAAACAAGAAGGAATTTAATTTATTATCTCTTTATGTAATAGAGATAGGCCATGAAGTTTCCACCGATTACTCATAGACAACCATTCCGTAGTAACTAAGGTATGAGAGACTTTTTCGAATTTCCGGATGCCAAAAATAAGTCTTAGGCAGAAATTTTGCAGTTTTTGGATTCTAGATGTATTTCTTGCAGTCAGACAGGGCCCATAAACGAAATCGCAATAGCTGACTTGGGATAGTACCAGAGAGTTGCATAAAAGAGTTTTGAGTGACCTACTCATAATATGTCTATGACCATATAAAATTTCAAGTTTTGCGTAAGATTTCTGATATGAATATAAAAATTCAGAGTAATATAAGAGGTCACAATTTGAAAAAAAAAGTCTATGCTTAGCTGATTTATATATGAAATGTTTATGCATGTATGTGTTACTATGTAAAAAAAACATTGAAATTTCGATAAAAAATGTATAAATAAATTCAAGGAGTGGTAGAGAACTTGGTAATTATTGAGAATTTGAGAAACATATTTGAAGTTGATAATAACAGAACTTATATATACAATATGGCTGGTAAAGGATGAAGAACGAATATAAAAGAGTTAATGGTATCATTATGCTTAAATAAATGTGTACATGTTAGTGTTAGGATAGAGATTAATTACTAAATTGATTTTTACCTACAATTTTCCATGATTAAAAACTCACCTTTTCAATTAATACTATTATTGAAAATGTGAGTTTCTAATCATAGAAAATTGTGGTGAACAATCAATATAGTAATTAATAAATTAATTTTTTTCTATATGATTTTTTTCCAGTTTTCAATCAGTGCACGAGTCTCATATCGATTAGATTGTTTCGTAAAGAATTTTAATCCTTTCCTGAATCTGAGTTTGAAAGTCTCGTTATTCAATTCTTCAGGAAGTATATTAAATGCCTTTAGAGCTAGAACTCTTACAGTTTTAGCCAACTGATTTGAATACGACGGGTATTGTGCAGTTATCAATTTGCCTCGTCGTTTAAGCATGAGATGGTTCATTATTTTTATTTTAGAACTTGTGTTGTAGTTATATCAATAGAAAATAATTATCTCAGATCAAACGTATAATAAAAAGCATCGCTTAAATACATATTATTTTTGTTGACAATATTTCTCAAAAAACGTTTTTGTGCCACTTCAAGATATTTGAGATGACTTTTAGGGATCTTCCCCATCCTATGATTTCGTAGTTGAAATGGGATTCTACTGGACTCATATGTATAATTTCAAGTTGTTTTGTGTCGTATATTCCTGAAAGTTTCTTGAATCTGTACAAAATACATTGGAGTTTTTTTCCAGATATTCTACATGTGAGTTCCATTTTAGATGATTATCAATTGTAATTTCAAAGTATTTGATTTAATTTGCTGAGAGTATGGTGAAGTTATCATCCAATGCAATTTGATTGAAATGCGGAAGACATGTTTTGTTGTTGCAAAATGGTAGGCAAACGGTTTTTTTAGTTTTATCGAAATAAGGCTATGATTCAGTCATTTTATGTAGATGAACAATGCATGTTCTGGCTCACTTCAAGATCGTGCGTCGTTGGTAAGAATTTCAGAGAGAGACTTTAGTGAGTGAAAGAGAGAAACGTGTAAGGTAATCGATGCAGAGAAGGATGGAATGAGTATCAGAGAGATTCAAAGAGCGTGGGCCCCCTTGGGGCTCCGCCACATCTCTCGGGCCTTCTTGGGCCTTCTTACGCCTTCACCCCTGAGCCCCCTGTCACGTACCAGTCACGTGCTCCTAATTAAAAAACGTTTATCGATGAAAATCGAACCCAGGTCGTCCACGTGGTAGACGTTGTCCTTAGCTTCGACACCAATGTGGAATATTGAAAGTAATTGCGAATGATTGATATTTACAGCGGTTGTTTTGTCGGGACTGAAATTGACTCATTTTATATATCTTGATCGCATTATTTATTTCATATATACTTTGTAATAATAGCATTTCCTATAACTGGGTACTCCCGTTGGAAATAAGTCGCTTTTTTTTTTCATAATGTGACGAAAGTTATTTTCATTTTTTTTTCAGTTTGTGCCAGTATTCATCTTCATCAATAATGACAGTATCATCTGCGATCTCATTTTGTAAAGAAGATATTGTTCATATATATCATAAAGAGAACTGGCCCCTACATCGTGCCTTGAGGTACACCACATGTAATAGATTTTTCTTTAATGATGTGGTTTCGTATTTCAACCTACTATTTTCTGCCAGTTGCAACAGACTGAATCAATGACAACTAATTTGAAAGATGTATCTTCAAATGTGGCAATTATCAATTGTTCAGAAGTCCCTATTGGAACACCCTTTATATAGTCTAGCATATTTCAAAAACACGCCAAATACTGAAAAACAGGAATACAAAGCTATACTCATTTATATGCGATGTACCATTGAATTTTCACTTAGAAGCAAACTGAAAATTCCAGACTCATGAAATAATATTCAGTGAAAACGAATCACCCTCAGTCCGAAGAGATTTCGCAAAGGTGCTCTTTCAAGTCAAACAGCGTTATGTACACAGCGGCGTGTAGGACATTATGTAAATCAGGCTGTATTGATCTGAACAAGAGCTTCATATAAAGTTTCAGACCGGTGAACGATATCGATTGTGTTCTGAAGTGATGAGATTTCTGCATGTTGTCAAGAAACACGAAATGTCACCCAATGTTTATGTTAATTCAGTGTATCCTTCGCGATAGAAACGGCAAACTGTCTGTGCTCTCCTCGGCTGGGACACGGACTACTTAACATACTATTTCAGTTTCTCCAAACCTTCGAATTAATCAATTCTTGGCTAGTTCACGAGAACATTTGGCAAACTTTTCATTTGTCTTTACATGAAATTATGATACGTCAATAGATTCGTAATTTCACTTAAAAGGGTATTCGTTCATTGTGAAATTTGGAACAAAATTGGAACATGGATTTGTAAGGCTCTGCAGCTTCCTGAAAAAATGTTACTTGCAAGTGGCCATCGATGGATATCTCTTGAACATTTTTACCATCAACGCTGGTATTCCCCAGGTATCCATATTGTCTACAATCCTCTTTTTATTGTATATCAACGACTTCAAGAACCCACTTTATTACTTTTCTGACGACAGCACACTTGTCTCGTCATTCTATTTGGATTCCAGAACATGGGCTGCGGATACACATCTCCACTGCAGCAGATGGTTGTATATCTTAAGGAGGATCTAGAACTGATATCGAATTGGGATGAAAGTAACCAAGTTCAATTCAGTGCCACAAAAAACCTAGGCATCGGTTTTCTCCAAGAAGGTAAATGTCTCCAAACAGAATATAATAATGTTAGGACAGACAATTCCGCTTTCTGCCTTGATAAGTTTGCTAGGGGTTAAAATGGATACGTATATGTCTTGATACAATCACGTCGCTGGAATTGCAAAATCTTCGTCTCAAGAGCTTGGAACACTGTTCCGAATCATAAAACTATACAAACCACAGCAACTTTTGATGATGATGATGAGCTCAGATCCGACCCTAAGCATACCCTGAAGCTTTTATAAATACTTTCAAAGGAAGTGTTCAAGTGACTTGCCACATCTGGTTTCACTAAGAGCGGTACACATCAGAAATACGCGAAGGATTGTGGATGCTCATCATTTTAAAGGTTCAACTCAGTACACCTAAAACTTTACTGTTTAAGAACTCTTCCATTTGGAGAACTTCGGTGTGGGATAGATCAGGAGTATATATGTTGACTTGTGGTTCTTGCTCAAAACTGTATATTGGCCAAACAGAGAGAACATTTTCCCAAAGAACAAAATACCATAGAAGTAGTTTTGTGAATAGAAATACCAATTTTACATTTGCAAATCACGTTTTAGCAGAAGGACATGAGTTCAATCATGAATACGATGTGTTACATTAAGAAGAGAAGAATTTGAAACTCAATCTTCTAGAATATTTAAAAATCAATAGATTCAGGAATTCGGGCAATGTACTGAATGTACTGAATATTTTTTCAAATGTGGAAACTGAGACAGCTCAGGCAATTTATTCATTACAAACTTAGGTAAAAATCAGTTACTTGAAATGTAGGTAATTCAAATTGTAGAATAAGGTATATTGAGCATTGAATAGGTAGAAGTAGTTAGTAACGATAAGCCTGAAGAAGCCACTGTATGGCGAAATACGTGTTGAGTTTTTGTAAAACCGTTTAGTGAAAATCTCACAATAAAGTGTTCTTTGAATACAAAAATTTTTGACTGATATTTCTCAATTAACTATGCTTTTCTTAATCAACTAAATTTTGTTATTTGCAAATTAACATGACAATCCGAACTTTTTCAGTTTATTTCTGTAATGAATTGAAGGGGTTATATTTTTAAGGAGTGATTAATAAGGAAAAGTATCTTCTGTATAATTCAGTGTTCATATAGAAGTATTTGTTTCGAAAGAATTTTTTTCTTTCGTGTAATTCACTGTTTATATGAAAGTAGCTGTTTCAGGAGGACTTTCTTTCAGTTTGTGTCTGAAAGTTACTTCTTTGCATGATCTACACATCCATGTATAGAGTTACTTCCTTCCTTTCTTTGGAAGACTCCCTCATCCTACTTTTTCATCCTTCATCAAGATGGAGTAGTAGAGAGCCAAAAACTTTCTTTCCCAAAAATTTCTGTAATCTTTGATGAAAATGATTTTCAAGAGAAATCCACATTTTTTTTTGATGAAGTTGCTGAATATTGCTGAATTAAGTAACAATGTTTCTACCATTAAATATCATTGTCATTCTTTAATGAGTATTTTGGTTTCCTTTCATGATATCCAGAAAAATAATTGATTATATTGATTATATATATACATATACATACATATATATATATATATATATATATATATATATATATATATATATATATATATATATATGTATATATATATATATATACGTGACTCACGGTCGATGGTAGGTTAGACGTTTCTGGAAAACGCAAAGCATGATTTTACTGTAAATTTCACCTCTCACATTTCCTTACCTGTTCTATCGATCTGAAATATTTTCAGCATTGCGGCGTTGCCACTTCCATCAAAAAGTCCTAGCAACTTTATGTTTTTAAATGGAACACGCCGTATATTAATACATTTTTGGAATCGCTCTGGTATTTTGATACTTTTTTGTTGATAATGTCCTATACCTATCTCTATCTGTTTTCGAGATAAAAAATAAATTGTGCTAAATATGGTCCAAACCATAGCCTTAATTGAAATTAAGTACATCCGTACTCTCAATTCATGAAAAATTGATATTTTGATGATAGTTTGGACAAACTCGATATATTCAAATAACACCAAGAAATCGATTCCATATCATACAGGGCATGCAAAAATTACTATTATTTCCATTGTGCATAAAAGTAGTCAGAAGTTCATTTTTTCAAATGAAACACCCTGTATATTACTCGGTAAATTGAAAGATGGTGAAAAATGCTCCAAGATGATATATCATGTCCCTATACCTAAATCGTCGAATTTTCTCAATAAAGTCGCTTTTTCTAGAAACATTATTTTTTTTTAGAATTAGGATTTAGGTAGAAGTGAAATTATCAAGCTTATAGCTGTTCGGTTACTTTCATAAGTAATTTACAAAGAGTTATCGACGGTGTTTCGAATCATCTTCCAAAATGAATGCAAATATCGATTATTCAAACGAAGTTCTTATGAAATGTAGAAAATTCAACCAAATGTATCCTGAATTAACACCAATGAACGAGAGGAAGTTTGCATTCATTTTTGGCGATTTTTTGAAACACCGTTAATAACCATTTATCAATTTCTTATAAAAGTCACCAAACTGTCATAAGCTTGATATTTCCACGGCTACCTAGAAATCAAATTCTTTAAAAATTATTTTTTGTACAACTGTTATTGAAAATCTCTTTGATAGAAACGCTTCAATCAGAACACCTACCAAAAAATCATTTAGAAAAGTTCACACATGCAGTTCGTGCTATTGGTAATATTAAATCCCTGTGAAGTTACTGACGATGACGTAGTATTCAGTCCAACTGTAGAAAGTCCTTCATGACTAACCAATAATCCTTAAAATAACGTGAGTTTGCGTATATAGTTGTAACATATGCCTTGTAATCCAAAGATCGTGTGTTCAAATTCCATGGACCCTATAATTTTTTTTGTTATCAGCAGTAACGTTATACAAAAAAATTTGTATGATACATATGTTAAAAGTGATTTTATTCTGCTCGTGAGTTTGCTCCACTTGCTGACGCTCGTTTTGCAATAATCCCCACTCACAGAATAAAGCCACTTTCAACACTTGTAGGTAGAACGTGAATAACTATTTTTCCACAAAAACGGTTTTATTAAGAAAACTTGATGATTTAAGTATAGGGACATGTAGGTATATCATCTTGAAACATTTTTCACCATCTTTCAATTTATCGAGTATTATACAGGGGGTTTCATTTGAAAAAATGAACTTTCGACTACTTTTATGCACAATGGAAATAATAGTAATTTTAGCACGCCCTGTATAATATGGAGTCGATTTCTTGGTCTTATTTGAATATTTCGAGTTTGTCCAAACTATCATCGAAATATCAACTTTTCATGAATTGAGAGTACTGATGTACTTAATTTCAATTAAGTCTATGCTTTGTACCATATTTAGCACAATTTATTTTTTATCTCGAAAACAGATAGAGATAGGTATAGGACATTATCAACAAAAAAGTATTGAAATACTAGAGCAATTCCAAAAAAGTATTAATATACGGGGTGTTCCATTTAAAAAAAAGTAATTGCTGAGACTTTTTGATAGAAGTGGCAACGCCGCAATGCTGAAAATATTTTAGATCGATAGAACAGGTAAGGAAATGTGAGAGGTGAAATTTTCAGAAAAATCATGCTTTGCGTTTCCAGAAACGTCTAACCTACCATCGACCGTGAGACACGCTGTATACCAACCATGCTTGTTTCATTACTCGCTGTTCAAAATCCAAATTTCACCACTATCAAAAATAGATAGGTACTTTCTTCAACATTTTCAATCTTGATTATCAATTTATCGATGAAATGGTACTTGTGAACCGGACTAACATATTATTTCATTTTCTCCAAACATTCGCGTTGTGGGAGCGTTTATCAATTCGGAGTTGGCAAAGTTTGCGAATTTCGAATTTCCCTAATCACCAACTCCAACACTGCATGTATGGAATTTAAGCTAATAAATAGATTAGCGAGGCGTCCGGTTCAAGCTCTGTATGTGTAACTTCAATGCATATTCATTGCCTGATGGTGAACATTTTCCGAAGGAGGCTTCGAGTTGGAAACTTGGTCAGGTCTAACTTCTAATCTTCTTATGATAAAAAACCTGTGGTATCTCCAATTAGACGGATGGCTCTTTTCTGGTGAGAATCCAGCAGGTTCAGGGTATGTTTGGGGGCGAAGCATAAACAAACTCATGATTATCCAACTCGCTCAGGAAATTTGCTAGTACCTCGATCACATCGAACAGCTCTCTACCAGAAAAGCCATCTTCATCTCGGACCGAAAATTTTCAACGAATTAGACGAAAATATAAAGGCAGCCTCGAATATAAATATTTTTAAATAAAAATTGAGAACTTTTTTGATTTAAAAAAATTGCTACTCCTTGGAGGAATTTTATCGATGATTTTATCTCTCTCCATGTAACTTGTGTTTCTTGTTCATTTGCCACATTATTTGTAAATACCTATAGTTTTTTTCTTTTTTAAGCTGATGTTTTTCTTGTTATTGAATATTGGAAGATATGTTTTTCCATCTTTTTTTCCATTGTACCTTTCAACAAGGGAAATATTTGATAACAAATACATAAATAAAAAAAACACGGATATCTCGGGAACGCCAGCGTTGATAGTGAAAGTATTCGAGATATATCCATCGACGGTCACTTGCAGGAAACGTTCTTTCAGGAAGCTGAAGAGCCATACAGAAAAATGATCTAACAAGCCACAGTATCAAAGTTTGGCTAGCAAACCCTCATGCCACACAAAGTCAAAAGCCTTAGAAATATCAAGCGCAACAGCTCTTGACTCTCCATGTTTCTCGATTGCGTTATTCCAAATATGGGTGACATACGATAGAAGGTCGTCTGTTGTTCTTTGTGTTCGAAAACCATATTAGGTTTGTTTTGGTTTTGTATTTAGAACAGTTATTGAACCGTCCCGTATCGACGCCGAATCAATGCGCAGAACATTACAGTCACAGAACAGTTCTGGAACGGTTTGAACAACTAAAAAACCAAAACATGTGAAAAAATTATTCTGACAATTGAATAAACAAAGATTGGAGGTTGGGTACCTGGTATAACGATTAACGATCATTGGACTTTTAGTTAAGTATAAAGACATGAGTAAAAAAGGTAAGCAAATTGATAATAAAAGTGTAATGATGTTTTTGACAAAAATGAGAGTAACAGGAATTAACTAAGACGTTATCTCCGGTTATCCAAAATTAAAATGAAAATATATTGTCCTCTCTTTGTAATCTTATACTAATGTATAGAAACGCAAGTTTCTGAATGCACAAAATTATACTAATGTGTTTGACAAAAACATGCCAAGAATAAATTTTTGGAATTGTAAAAGATGTGATAATAATAATGATTATTGTTATTGCTACATACATTACACGTCTATCTGTTATAGTATAAGAATAATGATATATAATTTTGTCTTATTTACAGGTTGCAATGAACTCTCAGAGTTTTTTTGTTTTACCGGAGACAGTGAAGAAATGTTCTTCAGTAAAAACAAAACGTTAGGATTAATTTCCTTATATAAAAAATATAAAACAAAATGGGGAACAACAGAAATTACAAATATGAAAAGAATATGGGAAATAATTGCTAGAGATCTCTCCAACGAATTCAAAATTACAATTCTACCCTCCAAATGTGAGAACAAATGGAAAGTTTTGGAGAGAAACTATAAAAAAACAGTTGATAATAACAATAAATCTGGTAGAGAAACAAAATATTTCGAATTTGAAAAAGAATTTGAAGAAATTTATGGAAAAAAACAAATATAAGACCCTTAATTCTTCTCTCGAGTAATAATACATTGCCATCCAGCTCTTCAACCTTCCAATCTGAAGAACCAAAGGCAAGTACTTCAAAGGAGTCCCCACAAGATGTAGTCATGCTCAGTGTCGAGGATTGCTCTACTGGAATAGAAAACAAAAATCTGGAACATACACTAAAACGGAAGCGGTCCATTAGAACTACCACCTCGGCTTATAAAAAAAGGAATGACATTTTATTAGAAATGAAGAATGATTTAAAAACGTATTATGAAGTCAAAACGGAGAGAGATACAGAAAAACTTCGATTGAGTGAAAAAAAACATGAGGATAGAATCAGAAGAACTAACCTTATAGAAGAATTTTTAAAACGGAAGAGTGAGGGTTAGGAAATTCAGTTTGAGAAATTTGTGTTCTTTTTCTGTGATGTTTCAAAAAGTATTGCTTCTTAGACATATAAGTAGTTTAGTTTTGATGTGTTCCCATATTTTGATAATTTGTTTCTATATTTGAGAATAGATTTTTTATTTTTTGTTTTTGATATTTCTGTTAATATATTTTTTTGACAAATTGTAGATAATTTCATTCACCAGAAGAAATAGCTTTAGAAAGACCAAGCTCACTATCATAACAATATTTTTAATAAAAATAGTTTTTTCACATTCTTATAAGTAGTATCAGTGTTGATTTATAAATATATTACTAGTTATATAATTCCTACGTTTCCTTCATTTTCTTCATCAACCTGATCTTCAAATTCAAAAGCCTCATTGGCATTTTCTGCATCTTGTTCCTCATATGATAGTGATAAATTGTGTAATACACAACATGCTCAAATGAAATGACAAACGGTAGGTATGCTCCTAAGTTTTAGGTGGTACAACTGGCGAAATTTTTGTTTTAAAATGCCAAACGTATGTTCTATGGCTACACGACACTTTCTCAACTGTTTGTTGTAATAAATTTCCACAGGGGTTAGATGACCATTATTTTTGTACGGTGTAAGTAGATTTCTCAAGCAAGGGTATGCACAGTCTCCCAATATATACATTTCTCCACATTTTTCTTGTAATGTATGGAATAAAGGAGAATTACGAAATACCCTTCCATCGTGAACAGATCCAGGAAATCCAATAAAAACACAAATGTACGAACTAATAACTACCGTTCTGGATTAGTTCCGAATCAGTTCGGAGAAAACCAAAATACTTTGTGAACGATACTAGAACGTTTCTAACTGAACCAAAACAGATTTCAATAACTGCGCATGATCAAACTGTACAGAACTGTGAACCAAAACAAACGTATTGATGATCGCTTAAGATGTTGACGCCTTCCAAATATTTGAGGTTATGGTGGTTTGCGATTTTCTTCATGATTTTTGATATTACTGATAGCAAAGCGACTGGTTTATAGTTATTTGAAAGAGTTTTCTTGCACTTTTTGGGAATAGGCGGCACGCGAGTAATCTTTCAACAAGAAGGAAAAATCCCTTTCTTGTAAGACATGTTGAAAATTCTGCAAAATACTGGTGCTAGATCATTTGTGCACTTTTTAAGTACGATGACGGGCACTTCATCAGAATTAGACACCTTGTTGATATCGAGCTGTTTGAAGATTCGCCTGACTAGACGATGTCGAAAATTAATTTCCGCCCTAGTGGGGAAATAGTATGTGGCACCTTTTCCAGAAAACCGCTGTGGAGTAGGACGCAAATTGTTCAGCTAGTAGATTTGCTTTTTCTATAGCTGTCGTTACAATTGAACAATCCGCTTGTGCTTATGATGTATTTGTTGATTTTGTAAAGTTCTGATTAACATCTTTAGCTTTAGAAAGATTTATATTGGTAGTCATTGCAAAATTACCCTTTCAGCTATCTTAGCCTTCGAACAGGCTAGATTATTTGAAAGATTTTTCTATGCAAACTCCAAACTCTGTCACTGTTTGGGAGTCTCAACGTCTTCGAGGGGCGTATCTGAGAGCTGGCGAAATATTTATGATGTTTGAAAAGTATTTTCTGAATGTGTCTTGAAGTTTTTCCAAATACTTTTAGGTTATCGAGTCCCCTCCTGGTATATTCTTTGGTTCCGCTTCTGAAGCTGGTCGGGTGTTGTCTTTATTTTCGGCAAGAACATGGCCGATCCGATTTTTCACACAGTCTCGGTCGATGACATGGTCCAGGTACAGATTCATCGTGCCTGTAAAGGCCGAAACCTTCACAACAAAAAAGAAGCATATTTCTGGCTCACTGTAAATCGGTATTAGCGCTATTCCTTGCTCTGATCCTGTCAGAGAACCTCTTTTTTCCAATCATCACCGAACTCAAAGGATTCTAGGAACTTCAAAAGATATCTCAAGAAAATGAGGCTATATAATGGATATCTCAGCTGTAGACAACATCACAAAAGGACAGAAACAGCTTGATATGTTTCATGAGAATGTGAACTAATGGATCACGTTAAGCGGGCAATTCTTAAGCAACCAGAATTGAGTACCTGTACAAACTAGTGGAGAAAACAATAGTGTTGGAATGGATGCCATGCACAAATGAGATAATGAAGCGGTGAAACTATAAGGATCTACGGTTTCCATGTATTTGGAAGGAAATCACAAGGTTTTCGCATTGCTAAAAAATGCGAGTTTATCTAAATTTGAACCCCAAATGAAGTGCGAAATAGAAGTGGGTAAGGGAAGTAAGGGAGTTACTTTATCAACAGAATACCAAAACTAGAAATGTTCGAATATGAAATTTGTACCATACTCTTGCACGACTAACCTTTATCTTCCAATCACTCGATTCTAATTCCAACAAAAGTGTTTTCTCCCCTCCAATATTCCTCAGGTCCATTCATTGAGTGACAATAAAAATCGAGGAATTATCGTCTGAGAATAGCATCATTGTGCCAATGAGCAGCATTTGCATAATCCTAAACATGCATGCAATGTCGGCCGTTCTTTCTCGTGCCGTTTATTCCTGTACCTTGACATGAATGTAAGGGCCCGTGAATCGTGCCAATTGCTGTTTTGTTTTAATTTATTCAAAGGCCCATTGAAACAAACTACAAAAATAAGCTTGTGATTCTCGAAGCAGTTGGCATGTAGACAAACTCGCAAAGAAAAAAGGTAATGGTTAATGTTTTTGAATTTGTTCTTACTTGACGCCAACGGTAATGTTTGGGTCATGCTTTTTTTGAAAATTATGTCTGATAATTTGGTTTTTTATGCATAATTGTTCAAGTAATAAGGTGAAATTTCAAATTTCGTGAGCTACGTTCTTTTTTATTTTTTCATGTCGGCATATCGATTGACTCATGTATTGCAATTTTCCTCGAAATTTTGGGCATGGAGCCTGTGGTAGCAAAATTCGTTTCAAAATTGCTGACTCTAGACCAAAAAAAACCGTCGCATGAGCATCGCTCAGGAATTGTTGAATGACGTCAATGGTGATTCTGATTCGCTTGAAAAGGTCATTATTGGTGACAAAACCAAAGTCCAATCGTCCCAATGGAAGAGCCCAGAAGAATGAAAACGAAAACAGCACGCCAAGTTTGATCAAATCTCAAGGATTTGCTAACTATTTTTTTCGATAACAAAAGTTCTTGTCACATGGTCGTACGGTCAATGAAGGCTATTGTTTTGAGGTTATGCACCGCTTGCGAGAAGCGATACATGGTATTGTGAAAAAACAAATCATAGCTTTTGCAGCACGATAATACAACTGTTAGTTTGTAATTTTTTGTCAAAAACAACATCGTTATCATGCTTCGGCTAACTTATTCACCAGACTTGGGGCCTTGCACTTTCTCCTGTTCCCAAAATTGAAGAGACCCATGAAACGACGGTATTTTGCGACGATTGAGGAGGATGATAGACTTAGAAAAAAGTGCATATCAGAACTGCTTTTTTTTTAAGAAGTTATAATTTGCAAACTCTATTCGATTCGTGATAAACTTTAAATAATGTGTTTGAAGATGCTATGATGCTATGCTATGAATATTTGTGGAGAAAATCAATAATTGTGTCCTGAGGTGAAAATGTGTTGTTGGGTGCTTTGAATTGGAACCTCTGACAGGAAATGAAGATAATGAAAACACTTGCCCCACACCAGAACAAAAAACACCATTTATCAATGCGCAATTTGCTATTACTTTCCGTTATTCTAATTGTACTCGTAATGTCAACTCCTGAGTATGATGCTGTCATACTTGGAATCATTACGTTATGGGCTCTTTGGAATGGAGCTTTAGTCATTGTTAGTATCCTGGGTCATATCCTAGTTCTGGTTGGGGAAAATATTTTCATTAGATTCACAACGTTTCATGGTGAATTTGAGAGATATACGAGGTAATTAAAATAATAAGGTACATTTGAGAGATATACGAGGTACATGAATAAGGTGCATTTTGTTCTCAAACAATAATAATTCATTCATCAATTTCTATTTTGTTCTCTCTAATTTTCACACAATATTTCATGCAAATTTTTTGGGTGAATATTCGTTTTGGGGCACACAACGATTTTAAAAAATTTTTTGAATGTACTTACGTATTTTGATGCGTAGATTACGAATCCGAAAGAAAAAAGCTGCGCTCTCCCTCATTTATTAGAGTTAAGGCCCTCCAAAGTTCAGAAAAGGGCAACTTTTCAGCCTTATTTTTCACAAGATAAACTATTTGAAAACACAAGCATTTATTCACTAGGCCTCCTTTACACCTTATCCCTCCTTTCTTGACACTTTTCACTTCAACAATCAACATTTTCCCAATAAAAATTTAAAAAAATGTACGGAGCTGCTTTTTGGTTATATATCTCTGTATTTTATATTATTAAAGTTAATGGCATAGTTGGTACGACTGATGCTGTCAATATTCCTAAAGCAATTCAAATGTTTTTTGCCTTCTTTTTTTGGATCGTAAGTTGGTTTTTGGTGGTGTATTAAGATAAGATGGATTTAAGAAGTGAACTAACAGCAGCTTATATATTCCGCAAAATAACCCTAGTGAGTATGAGTTATACGCAAATTTTGTACAGTATAATTATTTCCAATTCCAATTTACATTCAAAGAAGGTTCCCATTCTAGCACTTTTTTTTTATTAAAACGATTGTACTGAGCTTTTTTCTTCGGTATTTTGATTTTCGGTTTTTTGTTACATCTATACAGTAAAGTATCATAATTCAATTTGCACTCTTCATTGCAATTGGTACAACGTATTGTTGCTGCAAAACACTCTTATTTAAACCAAATAAATAAATGAATTTTCTTTAAATTTCACTAAATTATTAATTTCGTTCGAATTCATTTTGTGTTTTTCTAATCACTCACGTCAAACTGAAAGTCCCCCCCATGCCCCCTGCCGGGTTGAGTGCCTTGAAGTAGTAGCTTCCCACCCAGCTATTTAGCGAGGAGAACCTACTACCCCACTCCATCTACCCCCGCTTTCCTAGCGGTCCTCAACTTACTGATGGGCACTTCAGCAAGATTGACATTTGACCTCTTTTGGTCGAGAGTCAGCCCTTAGGTGCTATTCTTTCGCGATCGGTAAAAAGTGTTTTGTCTGACTATTCCTAACTGAATTTTTGCACGGGGGCCCCCAAAAACTAACCGGCGGCTATTGCTATTAACGTCGGGCGTTCCTCAGTGAATCTAAGGATAATTAGATCGCGGTCGAGTTGTTCTGCGGTGAACTAGCTGAAAGAAAATCTGATTAGTATGCTTACCGGAGTCGCCTGACGGCGACTCGTGGGGGCGGTATTTGGTTCTGCTTCGTCGGCCTTGGATGTTTGTCCCTTTCTCGGAACCTGGGGTCATCCATGTTCAACGCATCGTGTAGATCGCGTAGCGCTGGGTTGTTGTGCGATCTGATTCTAACGAACACGCTTTCTGCGTGTTCTCTCATATACACGTCCACATATTGCGTGTCCAGTTCTAAGTCTCTGTATATGTATCTATTTGGGATATAGTACGGCGCGTTTACGGCGGCCCTTACGCTCGCGTTCATAAAAGACTGTATCTGCTTCCTGTATGTCTCTGCACACTGGCCCCAGGCAGTGAAGGCATACAGTATTAGGAGCATGAGAACGGTTTTGATCATTAGCAACTTCACTTTGAATCCCATGTTGCTTCTGCGTCCTATGATAGGTCCCAGTCGTTGTCTGGCGTGTCTAGCCATTCCAATTCTCTGCCGTACATGAGACTGAAATGTTAATCTCCTGTCTAAGATGACCCCCCCACATAGCAATAGATATTCCAGGTATATTTCATGAATATACGTTTAAGGATATTGTATTATGCTATGAATATGCCATGGATATATATATCTTCTGGAGAATATTCCCTGGAAGTGCTCCTGGCGAACCTTTGATATATTTTAAGAATATTCCCTGGGAATATTCTTGGAATATCCTATAATATTCTTAGAATATCTAAGGTATATTCTATTAAGAATATTCCAGGAATAGAACCCGAGGAATATTCATAAAATATTCAGGATATTCTTAGTTTATTGTAGGAATATACAATAGAGAAACACCATAGAATATTCTTTAAATATATTTTATGAATATTCTAGGAATATTTGGAATATTCCAAGAATGTGACGAGTAACCGCTATTAGGCATGTATATATTGCATTTTGATACAAGATTCACACAAGTAATAAAACACATAATATTCATAAACAAATATATTTCAAAACAATATACACTGAAATATTTGACGTTTCAACCAATATTAAAAATAAAAAATCTAATTCAAAATATTTATTCACTGAATAAAATATTCCTGAATACTGTCATATTACAAATATTAGAAATGTATTCAAATTAGGATGTTCCTACTCTCAAACAAATGTATACTAAAAAATATGCTAAAATAACAACTCTGTGAATTCGTCAGCACTAATTAAAAAATAATAAATATATCATTTCATTGAAAAAGAAAAAGTATATTACATCAAGAAATAGGTTAGGTTAGGTTTCTCACTTAGAAAAATAAACCCACAAATGAAGTATTTAAAATGAGTGGTATGATGGGTTCTTCAATGAATTTCACTTACTTAAAGTTATTCAAACTTTGCTCACCAGAATAGTTTTCCTTATATTTGTCCAACAATGCATCAGCCAGTGTTTCAATAGTAATACCTGGAACAAAATGTACATAGATATTTTTCGCATAGGTTACTCATGAACATTTACAACATTTTATGACTTGGAGAACAACATGCATTGTCTTGTAAAAAAGTAATCATTACGTTTTCAGTTCCTTGGCGCACCTGCCTGTACCAGGTACCACTCTGTTTCCTTTTGGGCAAATTGATACTATCTTGAAAACGAGTGATAAAAATTATGAAAACAAATGATACAAAAGAATGTGTCATTCACTTACTTTTCTCTATTGAAGATACACAACTGAAATCACTCTAGTTCAAACATGTACTTAGTCAAACCAACAAATCCCACACACCAACTCTCCTCGAACCTAAAATGAGGTAAAGTAGGTTAATCACCATGACTTTACTATCGATACTATTGCATTTTACTTACTTTTCTTGAAGACTGAATAGATGCAACTCTCCTGTTTGAAGATCCAAAATCAAACTATTCGCTGTACTGCAAATTGGACAACCCCAAATTATAAATGGTACACTGAACGTGACAGAATTATACTTTGATAATAACACCAACACACCATGCATTACACACGCGAACTTGCCACGTCAACCGCCATGTTGAATCAAATGTCGAATTTAACGCAAACGCAAATGTACCATGCATTAAGGGACAGCCGCTTTCACAGAGCTTATTCGACTGTCGCGCGCTACACTTCAATTGACCAATGAGAAACGTTTACTCCAATTATTCACTTCCCCATTTCTCTGTTTCCAGGATTTTTCGCTTTGTAATTAAATAATTTCAAATACAAAAAGACAAATAGGATGAGAATTAACCAATTTATTGATGCAATTGGTTCATTTATTGGCCCATTCAAATTTTTTTGTCGTTTCCAACAGTTGCTGTTGGAGCAATTCATCCAGAATCTTTGCGTTGAGTTCAAAAACTGGTTAACACTATCAGGGTTATATACATTAGGTTATGCATTCGATTAAGATCTTCAAATATTTTTGTTTTTGATAATATTGAATTATTTGAATACGTTATTATAAGATAATTCAAAATTCCATTGTATATAATATTCCAAAATATACCGTGGGGATATATTTTAAGAATATACCATATGGTATATTCGATCGACAATATTCTTAGAATATTCAAGGGAGAATAATCCATTTATAGACATTCTATGCACATTCTTTCGGGAATAATCCTGCCATATTCATTCAAGCATATTCTATGAATATTCTAAAGGCATGTATATATTCCAAGAATATTCTATGAATATTTGGAATATATACGTTCGTTTTATGATATACAGGGAATATTCCATGAATATCTAGTGCTGTATGGGCCCAAGTATGTCGCTTTGCTGGTCCACGGAATCTCTTGTCCGTTAAAGGTGACGTTGCCTTCCGGTTGTACCAACCTGCGGGTGAACAGTATCGCCTGACTCTTGTCAAGGTTTATACTGATCTTCCACAGGTTGACCCACTCCTCTCATCTGTCTGCCTGTTGCTGCAAGTATCTTGTAACATGCGCTTAGCTCGTGGATCTCGCCAGCAGGGTCGTGTCGTCTGCGTAGAGCGCCAACTTGTTGAAGTTTTTCTCCGGCTTGGGCACGTCCGCTGTGTATACGGAGAAGAGGTGCGGCGAAAGGACTGCTTCTTGCGAGACCCCTGCTTCCAGTAGTCGAATTGTTGATAGTTCATCTCCTACTTTGCGTCGGGCAGCTAGAAATGACTGAATTAATCTTACCATTGGTTTTGAGTATCCGAAATCGCTCATTTTGGCCAGTAGTCCTTGATGCCAAACTCTGTCGAACGCCTTGGAGACGTCTAGGAAGATTGCACCGGTGTTGTGTCCTTTGCCGAGGTTGAAGCCTTCGGTCGCAAAGTCTACTACCCTCAGGACTTGTAGCTCTGAAACTGAACTCTGAACTGAAAGTTCAAATATACGAATTTGATATAGTAGGCGGCGGCAAATACCAACCGCTTTTATCTAAAATGTCACTAGCTTGACCTAGAAATAGAGGAATGTCACCAGATGACGCATTCGTTTTTAAATTAGGTTTTTTATAAGAAAAATGTTGATTGTTGTATTGAAAATAGTCAGTTAAGGAAAAATAAGGTGTAGAGGTGACTTAGTGAATAAATGCTTGAGATTTTAAATAGTTTATCTTGTGAAAAAGAAGGCTGGAAAGTTGCTTTTTTCCAAACTTTGTAAATAAGGGAAACCGCCGCTTTTTTCTTTCGGATTCGTAATCTATGCATCAAAATACGTAAGCACACTCAAACATTTTTTCAAAATCGCCGGGTACCCTCAAAACGAATATTTACCTAGATTCGAAATCCGGGAGACAATAAATGAATGAAATACCTATCAAAACTAGCCAAGACGAGTTTTCTTGCTTTACTTACTCTACTTCAATAATATGGTCTGTATCCTGAGTTTTTTATGCAAGCAGATCGTAGATGATATTTGTAATACACATAAATTGAGTTGTTCATATACTCACGCACAAATTCGACACTTCATAGAAAATTCCATGGCATTCAAATAACGTTTAACTAGTTTCGAGTTAAAATTGAATAATGGAGTAAGATGTTCCAACAAATCAACATTAAACAGGTATATACATTGCGTAGTACCGACACGGCAAAATACATCAATGTCTATTTTATAATTACTTCTGGAAGCGACAAACCATATTTGTGGCACGACTATGACATTTAAGATAATTTGCTGTCACGCATTATTTGGAAACAGCGCCAACTTCCTGGATATAATGTAGAGCCGGTAATGCAGAGCATGGATGTGGTAGTGGAATTATTTCCCTAACTTCCGTGAATGTATTAATCATTTCGAAAGGCGTTTACGATTCCCTTTCGGTGGTCTGGTTAATGTACAACCGCCATAAATACGATGCAGGAGCGACTCACTGCTTCGAGTCTTCTTCGTTGTGAACTTGATGAAATCGACATGAGCAATGGAAACCAAAATGCTGTTGTGTATGCGAGATATATTTAGTTCCCAGTGACACCTTCAATATGTTTATCAGATTTTCTGATTGATTCGGTCGTTACTTGATGAAGATCTACAGTGATTTCATAAACTATACCTTACCACACCCCATGTAACTACCTAGCCAGGTATTTACCCTATCATAATTATCTAAAGCATCTACTCAACTTTTATATATACCTGAGGTAAATCCTCAATTATGATTACCTACCTAGAGCACATTATATTAATTCTACATCAATAATAACACCAGGATAACATCGATTTCTAAGAAAACAATGTCAATAGTGGTGATCTATTCAAATTCAGTTGGTCATTTAGTAAATTATTTGAATGTTTAAGTTTATTACCGTTAAACATATGATTTTCTTTCAAAAAATGAGTTCCATATGTTGAACTTGTTTTTCTATTTACATTTACAGTTCATATGATGTTCCTGGATGCGATTCCTAAATGTTCCGCCAGTTTGACCAACATATACCTTAGGAGAAGTTACACAATTTGATTCAATAACTCCTGATTTCTCGAATTTGCATGTTTTGTCATTTTCAACTAACTTTCGCAACATATTACATGCTCTATATGCAATTTTAATATTTTGTTCATTCAAAAATGAAGCCACTTTTTTCTGATGTTTGTCCAGAATATATTAAAGATCTATTATTTTGATTATCTAACTTATCAATAGAAACAAAGATACGAATCACTTTTGCGTAGAATTTTTTGGAAAGTATTTTATCTATTATTTCAGTTTTGAAACAGTTCTTTACTGCAGTTCGCTTAATGATATAGAGTTCTTTGTTGAAATTATATATAGAAAGAGAAACATTGACTAATCTTGAAAAATGCTATTATAAGATGTTATTTTGTGTTGAAAAGGATGGGTAGAATCGTAATGAATAGTAATCCATATCGGAAGGTTTGTGATCAATTGAAAACTGTTTTTTTTATTAAGAAAAAAACGCATCAGCTGTAGCTATTAGCGCCAAACATATAAAATGTATCTGAAATATGCAGTTGTTTACATTACAGTTTGAATAAAATGTTACATTCTTCAAGAAATTCAATAATATTGTTCGTATTGGTATTCTGGAAAATTTCACATAGGTCGGAGGGGATTTTATTGTTCAGTATTCCAATTGTGAGGAGCGAACACTCTACCTGAACATGCTTTAGAAATCTTGTTTTTTGTTTATTCTACTAATTGCCGAGTGCAAAAAATTTATTGACTGAATTTTCTGCTTCTATTTCGATAATGAATATAATGTTTTCATGAATTTTGTTAATGTTCCTATGAAAAATATCTAATTGCCTCTCAGTACCTGTGAAACATACCAAAACGTCGTCCACATATGTATGCCAATACAAGAAAAACCTCATCAAAAGATGCTCAAAAATCGACATCTCTATGTTATCCATGAAATTTTTCTCAAGTATTTTCCATAATCAAATATTTTGAAGAGGAATAAATATTGTTGCAGAACAAAATTATTTTCAAATCAACAACCCTTCACTGCAAGTAGCAAGGGTTTATTGTGGCTAACACCTATTTGAACAAATGAAAAAATAAATGAAGTGGACTGTATTTTGATTCATAATTACTACAACCCAAGATAATGTGAACGGACACTTACCAAATTTATAGGTAGGGTGTTTTTGCATGTTTATTCGGGGAATCACAAAGTCCATCAGGATCTTAAGTACCACTGGAAAATCGGTTGGCACTTACTCTTCTGAGCCAATCTAGCGATATTTAAATCATTAGAGCTAACAATAAGAAGCAAAAGACCTCCATATGTCCTGGTAAGACTTGTTTTAAAAAATAATGAATATCGCAATATTCACAGATTTTGTTGAATCTACTGCACATGGTGATCGTAGCATAACATTTGTGCGTGATGCTTCGCAATAGATTTTTAGATTGTGTCGACCTTCACTTCTCGGTACTAAGAAATTGATCTCGGGTAAAAGAACCATACCTACCGTCGAAATTGTTGTTTGGAAATTTATTCAGGAATTTCATACCAAGGATAACTCTCCTATTTTCCAAAGATGTCATATCAAATCGTGTCAACAAAATGTTATGATCGATGCCTCTCGTGGGGTATTGACCATCAACTTTTACCACGGTCTCAATTGATGTTTTTTGGTAGTCGTAAACTGGATTCCATAACACAAAACCATAACTCTGACTTATATCCGGCATACGCAAAATATAGCAATTTTAAGGTGGAAATACTTTTGAAGTTTTTGATATTTCTGTAAATGAATCCAAGTATCCTATTTGCATCAGTAGTCATATTCCTTATATGTGTTGTGAATGTTAATTTACTGTCGTATGTTATACCAAGATCTTTTATCTCATGTACGCGGTTGATTGAATAATCGTACATTAAAGTTAGCTTTTTTGTTGTAAATGGTATTATTTTATATTTGGATACGTTCAGTTGTAGACGATTATTATCACACCAAAGTTTGATTACAACTAATTCATGTTGTACACATTGGCAGTCAGTAAGGTCGTCGATTTTATAATCTAGTTTCAGGTCGTCTGCAAATAGTAGGCTAGAAATATTCAAATATGAAAATTGAAAATAAAAGAGGCCCAAGATCAGAACCTTGTGGTACCCCAGAAGTATCACTACCCGTTCGATTTTTTTTGTTATCAGACGTTTCTCCACTAGCGGCAATGAATCACTGACATTACAAAACTTTCATTGGGACGGGATAAAAAATAATAAACTATGATGACTAAAAGTTTGGTGATTCTGTGAAATACTGACGAGACAGATGGACAAAGTGGGACTCTGCGAAACACTTTGAATCTGATTCAGTTCACGGAGGCGTAGAGTCAGAGTATGTGCTTTGTTAGCAGGTCATTAATTTCTTGTGGAGAATGAGTCATTCTTAGGTTGATGGATCACGTTAATCATTTTTTCGATCTGGTGAAAACCTGATCAGTGGAATGAACTCCTTCTCGATACAGTCATCAGACTGATTTCTGTTGAACCGCCTGAAGAAGCTATTGTTGAAACGGATTTTCAGCAAGTATCGCACAATTACATAACATTCAATATCTGTTTAGATATATTGAAGTTTGTAATCACCCAGAAACATGTTACTGAGTTCTGCCTGTTTGTTTCTGAATGAATGAATGAGTCACAAGAACTCGCTCCGTGAAATAAGTAACACTACTTGAGAAACAACCTGTACAATGATGTAATCAAATCTCAACTTACCATCGTGTTGCTTAAAACTTGGGAAAGTGATTCAAGTATATCCTTCGCACTATTGATAAACCATTAGAGGTGATCTTTAAAATTCAGTTCTTGATAAATCCACTTGCAAACTAAAATCATAAATCCTTCACGAACTTCAACTTGTCTTCTCTACGAGTTATCTGAGATAAGTGCGATACGTTGAAGTATCCTGCCTCAGTGGCCTTGATGCTGTCTAGAACAGAATGTATTACTTTTATCATTTCAATGTTGATCCATTTAAACACTGGAAAATTCTGGTAAAATATTTCTGAGAAGTCACATAATCTGGAAACAAAAAGAAGAAATCATTTAAAATACGGAATGAAATATTTTATTAGTATACATGAAGAATGATATAGTCATAATATAATGGAGTAATCAATAGTCATATCAAAGATGAGAAATTTGAAAACCATACTACTCTGTCCAGAAAATAAGGTGAAATTTGATTTTCATCGAAAAATATTAATTTCTTCATCAGCTTCTATTGTGTCCCCTCCGAAGTCGTCCCCCTCAGATGTAATACACTGGTGCTAGTCATTTATTCAATTTTCGAACCAGTCTTGACATACACCTTTCAGCAGGTCCTTGAATTCCCTCAGCGATTTGGTTTTAACATTCTCAATCATCGCAAAATACCGTCCTTCCATGGGTCTTTTCTTTGGCAACACGAAAAAGTTGCTGGAGGTCAAATCTGTTGAACGCAGTGGCTGAGGCATGATTACGGTGTTATTTCTGGCCAAAAAATCACCAACGATCAGTGATGAATGACCAGGTGCATTATCGTGTTGCAGAAGCCATGCATTGTTTTTCCAAAATAGCGGACATTTTTTTCGTATTGCTTCCCGCAAGCGGCGCATAACTTCAAGGTGAGACTCCGTATTGACCGTAAGACTATATAGCAAGAATTCCTGATGCACTACGCCACAGAAAACAGTGAGCAAAATCTCTTCATTTAATCAAACTTGGCGTGCTTTTTTGGTCTTGGCTCTTGATCTTGGTCCTGGGCTCTGTTATGATTGGACTCTGGTTTTGATGTCATAACCATAATATCCATGTTTTGTCACCAGTTATGACCTCTTCAACCATATTTGGAGTGCCGTCGACATCATTCAATAATTCCTGAGCGATGCTTATGGTCGAGATTCAGCAAATTTGGAAAGAACTGTGCGTGGCATGTGCCAATAGATATGCCCGACATCCCCAGCAACTTTTGTTATAGTGATTCGACGATTATCCATAACAATTTTCTCCGCTTCGTCAACATTTCCATTGGCTGTTGATGTACTGAGGTGTCCAGGGCGAGCGTCGTCTTTCACATCTTTTCGACCTTCTGCATAATCTTGTACCACTCGAAAACATTTTTACGACAAAGAGTTCAATATTACAGAAATTTTATTCCAACACCACACCGTTAATTGAAGTTTGTTCTTTTCCTTGTGGATGATCACTTGGTGATTGAAACACATGGCCAGGTGTTGCTTTGCAGTGAAAACTGCAGTAGAAGAAAGAGAACAAATCTCGTGGGCAGTCGATTTCGAAGCTTCGCTTTGCAACTGACCGCCTTTGGAAGCCTCGTTTATCTTTGCAGAATCCTCAAAAACGCCTTTCTAACTCCAACAAATGTTACGTTAGGTTGAAAGAATGGTGAACGGTCATAAAATAGGTGGAAACTGTCTAATATTGTTGAGAAGAATGTCTGGAAAGTCTGCAAATGGCAAAGTGTGGCACGAGAACCATTAACAGTGACAAAAGTACCATTCCAAACAGTCTATTGCTTTTCAGTGTAACTTTCTTTCAGGTTCGACGACCGTGAATTTTTTGAAATCTCTTCCTGACGAGGCTAACAACTTCAGAGGTTTATACATCCTGGGTTGTTATCTGATGACTCAATATTGCGGTTTCGTAATTTGTATTTATGCTATGTCAGGTAGTTTGGAATGCTAATCCCTGAACCTGGATTAGGTAATTTGTCAGAAACATTCATTTACCCTTCTCTACCTGGCGTCATGCTGTTTGCTATCCTCGAACTTATTTGAATGGTTTTCCATATTCGATTGAGTTTCACCGCTTCTTCTTTTCTGTTGAAATTATTCTGTTGAAACTGTTGTTTTTGAACAGAATCCTGTGATTTCCTCCATTGAGTGCGTGTTCTGCCACAGCCGACTTGTCCATTTGGCCCAGTCTGCCGTTTCTTTATTGCTCCGATATATACCTTCCTACAAGTGCACGGTATGCGATAAATCCCTGCTGCTGATGTGGGTCCTTTTTATCTTTAGGCCACCTGAGGCCTTTTCATATCTTCTTGGTGGGTTTAAAAACTGTTTCAATGTTTTTTTCCCCAATAGTTTGATAGTTTTCCAATTCTGATTGTGATATATGGTAGATACGCGCGGACAACCATCTGATCCTTCTCTCCGTTTCGAACCGTATGACTCTTCAGTTTCATGGCTTTGGGAACACTGTATCCATTGGATCTCGAAGTCACTTAAAGAAGTGGAGATGACTCCTCTATTTTTGTTAGGACGATGGCTCGATAGTGCATGCAGGTACCAACCCGTGTGCATGTGTTTTTGGTACACTTTGTGGGTTAGTCTAGCATCACATCGTTCAATTATTACATTTACTAATGCTATCCACTGATCCTGTTCTCTCTCTTGATGCTAGGGAGTTGAGCGATCAAGTGGTCTTGGAAAAGGTTCAGAGCGTCTCTTCCATGTTTCCAGATGATGATGGTGTCATCCGAGACGTAACTTAGCCACAAGGTCGGTTGTAATTCAAAGGTTTCGATTGATTTATCTTCAAATGACGTTCCATGAAGTGATTGGCTATCACTGAGCCACACCATCTGATTGCTCGTAGAAATTTCGTCTCCATTGTTCTGAAGAGTTCGACAAAACCACTGGAAAACATGTGGGCTAGTCCCCTCAGTGAATCTTTCAAAAATCCACAGCCTTCGAACCCGAAATAAAGTGACACTAAAAACCTCGGCCGCGACAGCCTTAACCATTTTGTCAGTCCTTAGGTTATCTTTGTGAGATTGAATTTATCGCGAATTTCTGCCCTAAATTATTGATGTATTTATGAAAGTGTTCCCTGTGGGATATTTTGAGTTAGGAATCAGTGTACTTTATATCAAGAAAACGCCAACTCATTTAGTGAAACATACATCAAAAAGATTGTTGCAGCTCTGGTGTTTGGTAACAGTGCTTGTTTTAGATGTACACTATGCCAGAAATTCCAGTTTCATTTCAGTAGTGAATGTTGACGTCGGAGAGAGGGAGGTAATCAACCCCATTTCTCGCCCTATAAATCCGACCTTGGCTCCACCGCTTTTACGAATCCTTTGTCTGAAACAAAATCTGTTTCAACTACAGTAGACTAGTAACAGTTTTATCTCACAACGCCCTCAAAGTAAAGAGAATAAGCATCCAGTGTACCAAAACTGCCAAAAACTTTTCAAGTTCCTACCTTGAATTTTTTGTCCCACCCTGTGTGTTCACACAAATACTCCAAAGTCATGTATCGCGCTTGGTTTCATTCTTCCGATGTTAACTGATGCGAGTAGCCTTTGATCGCAGGTATTGGATTCCTGCCAGAAGAAGAATCCTGTTAGCCGGATTCTTTCCTTCGCGTCATACACCTTCGGCTGTCCTAATTTTTATTCGCGTGGCGTTCGGTGAGGGTGGCGTATTTTATCCGAGTTAAATATTATTCCAGATTTCCCGCGTCGCTCGTATTCAGTATCGGCGGGTTAGTTGTCAATTCTTAACAGCTATTTATGTCCTGAAAGGAATATGTAGGAATTGGAAAAAGTTACTTTTGGAAATAATGCTTGGACACATAGATTTGTAGTTTGGGCGCGCTCCTAATAGTCCGGTCAAATTAGACTAAAAATAAGAGTGGAGGCATATAAATTTACAACAAACTGCAAATGCGTGTAATTGTTCAAAACATAGTTGAAAATGAGATTTTAAAATTCCGAATGATTGCGATGCCTGGAAAAAAACTTATTCGAGGTCAAAGGTCAAAAATCTCGAAAAAAATTGGTTTTTTGCGATTTTCAGGAAAACGGTAAGTTTTATCATAAAATAACTCCAAATAAAAATTGTAGATCATGAAATTCTCTACAAAAAATGTATCAATATTTTTTTTTCTTATAGCCACCATTTCTGAGATACGACGAGTCAAAAAGTTGTAATCGGTAATCTTGGTTCATTTCAATGTTGAAGGATAAGTTTATTGGCGAAAATATATTGGTTAAACAGGCTAATAACGATGCCGACGTACTGATTATTGAAACAGCCACAAAGCAATTTAATTTGACAAATACAACTATTGTTGTTGGTGAAGATGTAGACTTACTCGTACTTCTTACTGCTCGAACTCTACCTGAAAAAACTATTTTCTTTCTAAAGCTAAGAAAAGCTCAAAGTCAAACCGAAATATATTCGTTAAAAAGTTCATCCACTTTTGCAAAGAGTCAAAATCATGTACTATTTTTATACGCAATAACTGGCTGTGATACGACGTCTGCATTTTACACGAGGGGTAAAGCAACAGTCTTTAAAATGTTTGAAAAACAAGATTCAGTTCAATGTGCTGAAGTTTTCAAAATAAGTAATTCGACTCAACAAGAAATTATCACCAACGGGATTCAGTTTCTTCTTTCTATGTATAAAGCTCCGAAAAAAAACACCTGATATCGATATGCATGTTTCGTAAAAACACTAAAAATAGGAAACAGGTGCAATTAGCTTGTCTTCCTCCAACCTCAGTTGCTGCTCATCAACATCTTTTCCGGGTATATTACCAAGTTCAAGTGTGGCTTGGTTATCAACTAGACCCAAAAGACTGGGGTTGGAAGTTGGTCGACAATGCATTAGAACCTATTCAGACTTTACTCCCACCTGCGCCGGAAAAACTGCTGAACACAATTTTTTGCAACTGTAAAAAGGGATGCAGCGCTAAATGTGGTTGTAAAAAAGTTGGAACGTTGTGTTCTCTGGCATTTACACATTGTCAAGGCCAGTCATGTTCTAATGCTGAATCACCAATAGTGAAGGATTCATTTGATACCAACGAGGAAACATGCGATAGATCACTCTTGACGCTGTTTACCTTTATCCAGGATGAACATCAAGAAGAAGAGGAAGATCAAGAAGAAGAAGAAGATCAAGAAGAAGAAGACCAAGAAGAAGAAGAACAAGAAAAAGAATGACAAGAAGAAGTATTTGAAGGTTATGACTCAGATGAATACATTTTTACATTTTTTTCATTTCAATCGCGTTTATAATTTCTAACCCTTCCTAATATATTTTATTATGCAAGTTTTCAATTTAACAGAATCACAAGAGACATGTGGAATAATAGGCCTACTGGGGAAACCACGTTAAAAAACGCATTAAGTACACTACCTCATAGGTGAAAACCTGTGCATATAAAGACGATTACAACTTTTACAACTTTTTGACTCGTCGTATCTCAGAAACGGTGGCTCTAAGAAAAAAAAAGTATTGATATATTTTTTGTAGAGAATTTTATGATATACAATTTTTGTCTGATGTTATTCTATGATTAATCGTACCGTTTTCCTGAAAATCGCGAAAAACCAATTTTTTTCGAGATTTTTGACTTTTGACCTTGAATAATTTTTTTTCCAGGCATCGCAATCATTCGGAATTTCATAATCTTATTTTCACCTATGTGTTGAACAACTTCACCCGTTTGCAGCTTGTTGTAAAATTATGTACCTTCCAATGTCTAGATTGACCGGATTATAAATATGTAAATTTCTAGAATGATGAAGTTTGCTGATGATACAACATTTTGGTATAGCTGAATCATATATGGAGGATATGGAGGTTTCTATCGATCGAACTCGGTACTAGTGAAATGACAAAATATTGAAATGAAAATATACGATTTGGAGCAATACATAAGAACTGATTGATGACTATTAATATTTTTGCATTCAACAATCTTTCAACTCTTTCAATCAGAGTAGGAATAGAACTCACATAAATAAGTTTGAAAAACTACTGAAAGACAAGAAAAGTTTCAGTAATAGAGAAAATAACCAACAATTCATGGGAAAAACTGTAGTTGATTTGTCATCACAAATTCTCAATATTCATGAGAAATCGATACTCGGCAACGGACTGAATTTCTCAGTAACTCCAAAAATAGTAACATTTGAACTAGTTACTGCTATAGAAGAAACAGCCCTAAATTTACTTCCTGAAATATCTGGTGATTACAGACCTGAATGTAAAAATATTTTATTAGGACCCCATCATACTAGAACTAACTTGAATGAGTATGAGAGAATTGCAATAATATCCCTTCGTTCAGATACTAATATTAAAATACTTCCAGCGGATAAAGCTAATACCACAGTGATAATGGATACTCTCGATTATGAAAATAAATTATCTCATTTGATTTCGAACACAACATACCGAACAAATAATATAACAAAAAACTGAAGGATGATCCAGCAAAATCAATTGAAGAAAAAATGTGTAGACATAAAGACATGCTAACAAAACAGAACGCACTCAACTAATTTCCCATTTTAGTAAACCTCCTCATTTCTACGGTTTACCAAAAATACATAAACCTAATGTTCCTTTAAGACCAATTATAAGTTCAATTGCATCTCCCAGGAAGAAATTAGCAAGATACCTTTTGGAAATTTTGAAACCAATATCAGGAAAAAGTAATAGTTTCCTAAAAAAATACAACCCATTTCATAGATAAACTTGAAGATATAACACTCAGTGATGGTGATGTTCTGATGAGCTTTGATGTTGAAATTTTTATCACGAATGTTCCTGTTGATAAAACTCTTCAAATTGTCAGGTCCAGGTTAGAAATGACTCAACTTTGAAATATCGAATGGAGTTGGATGTTAGTTCTATATTAGAACTTTCAAGATTATGTATAGACAAAACCTATTTTCAATATGGAGATGATTTCTATCAACAAAAATTTGGCATGGCTGTGGGTTCCCCTTTATCTCCCATCTTAAGTAACATATATATGGAATATTTTGAAGAATCTTTTGTTGAAACTTACCAGAATGGTCCCAAAGTTTGGTGGAGATACGTTGACGATATTTTTGTTGTTTGGAATAGAAACCATGATGACCTGAATGCTTTTTTGAATTATATCAACGAGCTGGAGCCGACAATAAAGTACACAAGAGCGATTGAACAAGATGGTCGACTCCTTTTCCTTGATTTAATGTTGGAGAAGTCATCAGATCAATTTGATACAAATGTTTATCGGAGGAAAATACATACAAATAGATATCTTCACATCGAATCATCATGCGAGTGTTAAAAAAGGTTTAATAGATTGCCTTAACAACAGAGCTGAAACGATATGCAATTCAACTGAAAGTTTCAATGAAGAAATATCATTAAATAAATCTGTTCTGAAAGATAACACTTAACCAGATTCGTTTATAAATTCAACGATAAATGCAATAGAAAACAGATAATAATAATAATATTTATTTTTCATAAGACATGAATATGTATTGGAATAGTCCGCAAGAGTTAATATTTTGTATTGCTTGAAAAGGTCTCTACATGATGTTTGAGGTTCAACTCCTGCCAAGATTCGGAGAATTTTTTTTTGTGCGACAAAAACACTTTGCGCTGATGAAGAACCACCCCAGAGACAAATGCCATATCTAATTCGCGATTCTACATGAGCATGGTAATAATTCAGTATTTGATCACTGGTTAAAATCATTTTGAGGTTTCTCATTAAATATGTGGCAGATGATAATTTGGAGGTAAGTTGGCTACAATGTCCTTTCCAGTTCAGACAGTGGTCTAATGTAAGCCCTAGAAATTTACATTCAGTGACATTAGAAAGTATCCTGTTGTTGGCATTTATTTTGATGTCAGAACAAGTTTTTTGTCGATGGTGAAATCGAATAGAAAAGGTTTTCTCAGAGTTAAAAAACAGAGAATTGGAATTGCACCATAAAACTAAATTATTTAGTGACCGGTTACACTCCTCCTTCAAAGAAATGTCGCATTTATCAGACACTAATAATGACGTATCATCCGCATCCATAATGCATGTATACTCAGCGACTGCAGTATTCATATCATTAAAATATAATATAAATAATAAAGTTGCCAAAACAGAACCTTGAGGGACCCCAATTTCCAGAGTTTGAGTTCCAGATTTGAATATACGCTGGTGTTCGGTAAATGAGACAAACTGTCTTCTGAGTCAATTAAAAACCAAAGAACATACAAACAGCTTCAAAAGTTCAACAGAATCCAACTCTACAATTACCGACTCAACATCCACCGACACCTTTCACAACTAACGGTATACCTTACATTCCAAGACTATCTGAAAAAATAAAACGAATTGGAAATTAGTATGTTATGAGAACTACTTTCAGTAGTTCAGTGTATCATCATACACTGAGATTCATACTCACACATAAAAATCTCAACAACACTGAAGAAAAAACAAAAAATTGTATCTATGAGATTCCTTGTTCTTGTGGTAGAAGTTAGATTGGTGAAACCTCGAGACCATTGAAAGTGCGTGAGAATGAACATCGAGATTATATAAAAAATAGATAACTGACAGGATCTGAATTGTCAGAACACATTTTAAGATCAGACGGTGAACATCGAGTGGAAGGAACAAGAATGAGCCTCACTCTAAGAGACGTAAGCTAAAAGAATCAGCGTATATTCTCATATCTGGAGAGAATTTTATTTCAAATAGCTCCTTAGAAATAGACCGTACTTTTACGTACGGTAAACTAAAAAGTTCTACACTTGTATAAAGTTCTCCATTGTACCTTTTAAAAAATACCCAAAAAAAATGTCGATGAAAAAAATATTGTCATTCTTATAAAGTGATGCTGATTGCACAGAAAACAAAAATTATATATTTCCATAAGAACCATCGGATCGATAATGAACCATATTTATTTTTGAGTTTCTCGACTACATAATGTACTGAGAACAAATGTTTTTTTTTGGGAAAGAAAGTTTTTGGCTTTCTACTACTCCATCTTGATACAAAAAACAAGGATGAGGGAATCTTCCAAGGAAAGGAAGAAAGTAATCAATTTTAAAATAAGTAACTCTATACATGGATGTGTAGATCATGCAAAGAAGTAACTTTCAGACACAAATTGAAAGAAAGTCCTCCTGAAGCAGCTACTTCCATATAAACATTGAAACAAATACTTCTATATGAACACTGGTCTTATTCTATATTTCTCGTAATGGGGTATAATTCAGAGTGAATCGATTATTCATGATTCTCAGCAAGATAATAAAATATTATATGAATTCAAGAAGCGATTTGCTATCGTGATTTAAAAATATAAGAACATATTATTATATTTGTTGACCACATCAGTTTTACTGAAACTATTCATTCGTTTTGTTTCAACCTCATAATTTACAAAGTAAATAAACTGAAAGACCATAAAAAGAAACGCTTTGTGAAGCAACTTGTCTCGCCCCCGACTGCTCTGAACAAAGGACCCCTATTTACCCAAACATAAACAAGATCTTTATGAAGAGGTCTTAAATAACAAAAATCACATTATAATTTACACCTAAAAATTCTTCCTGGTAGTGAAAACAGCGGGGAGCAAAATGAATTGTCGTTCTGTGTTTCTCTTATTGTTTGTGGGTCTGATGTGCTTAGGTGGGCTCACCTCGATTTGTACAGAGCGTTCTTGAAATAAATTCCTGAAAATGACAGGTTTTTGAAATAAACATTTCTAGAATACCTTCTATATTTTTAGATGCAGAATGAGAAATAAAATATCAATATTAAAAAATCAATAGCATTGAAATAATAAGAAATGAACATTTTAAAATAAATACGAGTTTAATGGCTTGAATTCTCGAATATATGGTAAATCAGTTGAAGACAGTGATGGATTACCGCATAGGCCCGTGAAGCCCGGGCCTAGGGCGGCACGATTTGTGGGGGCGGCAAAATTCAAGAGCCGAAGAAATATAAATAATAAAAATTTATTTTTAAATTGGTTCTGAGTTTTTTTATTTTATTAAAAATGTTCTATGGGCTATAACATAATTCATTTCTTAACTGATTTTTTAATTTAAGGGTGCATTATTAATATTTTGATGAAATCCAATTATAGTCTTCATCGAACAAGGTTATCAAAAAGAAACAATCCAATTAATAATTATCTATGCGAATTACTGCTTAATGATTGAGCATTACCCAGTTTTGCATATCCAAGAGAAAATCCGAAAGTTCTTGTTATTTCATAGCGAATCTGAATGTTCCTAAAACAACCACGAGTGGCGCTGGCGTTTAGGGAAGAAACAAAAAATCATGTATCTTTCCTATTGTTTTATTGAGCTTCTTGATGAGTTTGATCGGTTTTTAGAGAAACATTTAAAATTGTATGCACACCCTGGCCGTGGAAGTACCTCGTACTCATCTAAAACAATCTATGAAGAAACTATATTATTGATTCAAAATAAAGTATTGCAACAAATTTCTAAAGAAGTGCAATCTGCTCAGTATTTTGGTGTAATTGTAGATTCTACACCTGACATTGCACATGTTGATCAGCTCACGATAATTATTAGATATGTACGTGATAACGGTGAAATTGTTGAGAGATTTTTAGAATTTTTACCAAATACTGGCCATAAGGCTAAAGATATTGAAGATGCTCTATTAAAATCTCTAGAAAATAATGGTTTGGACATGGAAAACTGTCGTGGTCAATCTTACGATAACGCAAGCAATATGTCAGGTTTATATTCAGGAGTGCAGTCAAGAATTAGAACGATTAATCCATTAGCAGAATATGTTTCTTGTTTTGCCCATTCTTTAAATTTAGTAGGAACTTGTGCAGCTGAATCTGTCACCGAAGCAGTTGACTTTTTTCTACTTTGCAAGAACTAATTTCGACGGTATCAACACTTCGTTGGGAAATCTTAGTGCAACATACAAGTTCAAGACTTAAGAGTCTTTCTTAAACTCGTTGGTCGGCTCGACATGATGCATGTTATGCGTTACAAAAAGAGTGGCCTGGAATAATTAATGCACCGAACTTTCAGTTTCTTTGATAATTTATCTGACATAGATACAACTGAATTGAAAATCCTTGCGAATAAATTAGTTAGAAAGTAACCTAATGATTTGGAAGAGACATTAGGGAATGAATGTATTCATTTACAATATCAGCTCAAAGATTCTCTAGAAAATACGGAAGATTTACGCTCTGCACGAGAAATATACAATGTATTTCATTCTCGAGATCTTCGAGATGTTTATCCGAATGTCGACATTGCTCTACGTATTTTTTTGAGTATTCCTGCTACACATTGTTCCGGAGAAAGATCTTTTTCCACCTTAAAGAGGGTTAAGTTTTATTTACGCGCAAGTATGGGCCGAGATAGACTCAATGCTTTGGCATTACTGTTTTTTGAAGCTCCACGAGTTCAAGAAATTGATTACGATGACATAGTTGATGCTTTTGCTCGGACAAAACCCAGATAGAAGAGATTTACAAATTGAGCAATACATTATTATTTGAAAAAAATGTTTATTATTATTATTTATTATGTTAGAGTTTAATAAAATTTGTTGTGTATTATTTATCAATTATATTTGAATGAAAAACCTTCATTTAATAACAATTGTGAATCAAAATATATAGAATTTTGTTGTTCAAAAAGGGCGGCGTATTAGACGGGGCCTTGGGCGGCAAAATGCTCAATCCGCCAATGGGTGGAGGTAAAAATTTCATCGTCAAAATTTGATAATATCGAATGCAATGAAAGATTTTTTGCAATATACGTACCTAAATAAAATAAAAATCTGTGAAATTTTGCAGGAGTCACATTACTCACATTTGCGTCATATGTTTAAAATTTCCTCGAATACTGAACATATTTTTGAGTTGAGTAGATGGAATTGAAACTTCTGATGTGAAAAGAATTCACATTCACATCAAAACTGAAACAATGTCTGTTGATGCGCTTTTCACAGACCAGAAGATGAGTTTGAGACATTTCCTAACCTGATGATGCTAACTTGATTACCGAAATGCGCCTCAAGAGGGAGAGAGAGGGTTTGGGACGAGTGTTTTCATCAGATTTATATTTTCAATGTATCTTCATCTACACTTTTTTGCCTTTTGCCTCAAAACACTTCTCAGTCAACCTTATTACAGGTTCCTTGATATTAAACACAAGTGGTAGGAAAAAAATAGTCAATTAACAAATCCGGTTTCAAGCAACAAATAATTTTTAAGAAACGATTTTTTCCAAATCATAATTTGCATCAAAGATTATGTTTTTGGAAAATATTAAGAATTATTCTATTAACAAAGCATTTGTTTCTTACAATTTTTCAATTCTGTTTAATCTGTTTAATAATAGATAAAAATTTCAAAAAATCATTTTCATGAAGCTTCTGATAATAAAAAATCGATCTATAATAACATTGAAAAATCATTGATTAAATTTATTGATAAAACATTGGAAAATAGCAATTTTTCTATTTTTTCTACAGGAATCTATTCTGAGACCTTTCAACAATATCCCCAAAAAAAAAAACTAATATTTGTTATTCAACAATTATCACACTTGCAATGTTCCTGTTTATTAGAAATAAATTGTTGAATAACTAATGTATAATTGACTGGAAAATCACGAAACAAATTTTTCAATAGCGGATTATTGTTTATTCAGTAGGAGCCTGAATTTTTTTGATTCTTCATCTGAATGCTGTCACGTCAGTTCTAGAATGTATTTTCAACCCCCTGCAAAAATTATAAATGTTGGTTCTGTAGTTCTGAGATAAAAAAACCTATCCTGTAATTTTCTTTTCTTTTTGAACCCTTTTACAAATTCGAAAAATGTCAAATAGTTTTTGAGATACTTGCAAAAAAACCCATTTTTTTCAGTGAATTGTTTATAACTTTTGCAATTTTTGCAAGCGGCACTAATTTTTTTTCAAAAATCTCTTTCATATTTTTCGGAGGAAGAGAGAGAAGTTCCACCTAGAAGGCAGATGTGAGATGGACTATATGGAAAAGAAGTAGAATTGAAACAGTACAAATGACATTTTTGAGGTTTTTTGCCTTCAGTGGTTTATATTACATATAAAGTTTTTGGAGTTAACTTTTCAATTCGCCCACTGATTTAGATTCGTTAATTTTTCGGATATTGGACGGTTATATACCCAAAAAAACAGTAAGAACTATTGTTAACTAGCTGAAACTTTTCTATGAATTGATTTGAAATTTTTTTCCATATGTTTTCAATTCTAAACATTCGTATTCAAAGTTCAATCACGTACAAAAATTTTTTTCGTTTGCAGACTCAACATCACTTTATTTGTCATTTGTGAGTTATAGAATAGTTCAAGAATAAACATTGATTGATCGATGATAGATTGCCTTTAACGCCACCAGAATATTGATCTGGTGGCGTAACAGGCGTGGTGGTGAGTTCAAATATCTGATGCTATGCAAATGAATTCACGAGTTTCATATTCAATCTGACTTCCACTTTCTTGTTAAAATTCAAGACAAAGAAAAAGAAAATTCACTTCAATACTGAAATATTTTGAACATAAAATTGGAAGTGATGACTTTATCAGACTATGATGGGGGACTATTTATATTTCGGGAACTGGCAACAGTAATGGCAATAAGGAAAATTTGGAACACCATAATAAAAAAATCAATGTGACAAAAAAAATGGAAATTTCAAGAGAATATTTTCGTTGGATTATTTTTCACATATTTCGACGTGGATTATCTCAACAATAATGCATATCGATACTTATCTAAGCAGGTGTTTTTTTTCGGAGCTCTGTACATAGAAAGAAGAAACTGAGTCCCATTGGTGATAATTTCTTGCTGAGTCGAATTACTTTTTTTGAAAACTTCAGCACATTGAACTAAATCTTGTTTTTCAAACATTTCATAGTTGGCTCAAGACTACACTACTAGCGTACAAATTAAGGGACTGGATTTAATTCTACCTGATATTCCTATATTTATACTTATGTATACCAATAGAAAAATATTTTTACTTGAATTACAACTTCAGAGATGTATATACGTGGCATACTTATACATATAATGACGATTACAACTTTTACAACTTTTTGACTCGTCGTATCTAAGAAACGGTGGCTCTAAGAAAAAAAAATATCGATACATTTTTGTAGATGATTTTATGATCTAGAATTTTTATCTGAAATTATTTCATGATAAAACTCACCGTTTTCCTGAAAATCGCGAGAAACTCATTTTTTTCGAGATTTTATCTTTGTCTTCGAATAATTTTTTTGCCAGGCATCGCAATCATTCGAAATTTCAAAATCTCATTTTTAACTATGTTTTGAACAATTACACGCATTTGCAGCTTGTTGTGAATTCATGTACCCTCACTCTTTTATTTTTTAGTCTAATTTGACCGGACTATTCGTGAATATTCTGAACATTTATTGGAATTAATTGAGGGGGTTTTCAATTGATTTCTTATTGAAATTATACCCAAAACGCCCAACGGATTTTTACATACCTAAGTTAGTTATTCCAATTGGAAATTTTCAATTCGACAGTCGAGTAGGAGCCTTATTAACGTGAAAAAATCCAGCAGTCTATTTAGAGTTTGGTCACAATGTTTCATTGGGCTGCGCCTCACGTGCCGACAAAATTGGGCGTTCGGATATAACTCGTACAGCGTTAGGGTGAAATATTGCAGATTTTACCCTAATAGTAGAGAATTTTCTCACTTTCAACCGGTCCCGAAAGAACCACAAGAAATGGTATTCACAGTCAAGAGCGACAGGTGCGGAATATTTCAAGACTAATGTAGTGAGTGCAGAATGATTTCTATGAATACGGAAACTATGGTTGTATTTTCAGAAAAGAACGTTTTTTCTTAATGTTTTCACCACTTTTCACTATGCTGGGTAGTTACATAATAGTTATATAATAGTTACATAATAGTTATATACTTTCAGATGTGGTGAATATATCACCTACAAATCGGTTAAAGTATTTCTACATGCTAGGAATCGCACGTTGAGAGGTGAGACCTCGTTAATCCTTAGCTCGCACAAGTTTCTACACAATTGGATAATGAATAATGTCTAAAATCGTTTCGTAAATCAGCCATTATTTCTAGAGGAAGGAAAATGGTTATTGTGGGTTATCCCTGAAAGATAGAGATATACGCGGATTTTTCTGTTGACCTTTTTAAGGACTACAATACTTTGGTACATTATTTTGATCTATTTCAGCCAGCGTTTGCAATGTAAGCGCAAAAAATGTGTTTATTTACAACATCACATCAGAAACCTCTAAAATTATTAGTGTTTCTCTACTATATTATACATGTTATATAAAGACAAACCTTCCTCTTTAATCACTCTATCTATTAAAAAAAACACATTAAAATCCGTTTCATACAGAGGGACAGACGGTGGCAAGCGACTTAGTTTTATAATATGTAATGAAATAGCAAATTCTATACACGGTGTAACCAAATAAGTGTAAAACATTCAAGGAGGTGATTCCTCATCGAAAAAAAGATAGGATCTTTCATACAAAGAAATTTCATTGGAGCATCCTTTGTTAAGATACAGCCCCTTAAAGGGGGAACATAAAATTTGTATAACAATTTTTTTCACAAGCACTGAAAAAGTTACAATATTGAAATTGACTTGATTTATTTCCAATGTAACTTTTTGTCCTATTACTTGTTTACCATTTAAGTATTCATTTCCGATAGCCTGTTTCATTCTAAACATGAAATGTCTCTTGGTTTTTTTGAACAAAATAAACCAGTTCGTAGCAAAAAATTATTTCACGAACAACTACAGAAATACATCGTCATAAATGCGAAAATACGAAACTAATCTATCTAGTAGGTCGCTATTAGCGATAGTGACAATTAAATTGGTATGACGCTGTCAGTTTGTGAATTTTCGAAATTGAATTAATTCTAATTGTGTTGTTGTTCTGTTCTTAATTTGTTACTTTAATAATTCACTTGTTATTAAAATGGCATACAAAAATGAGGAAATGGCTGATATGCATTACGTTTACGGTCTGTCGCAGGGGAATGGGTTAGAATCTTCTAGAATATATGCTGAAATGTATCCTCAACGGCAGCATCCTTCACATAGAATATTTGCTCGACTTCATCAACGATTACGAGAATATGGTTCATTCAACAAAAGAACGCAGGATTGTGGTCGCCATCGAAAAGTACGAACACCACAGCTTGAGGAACCAGTACTTAATTTGATTAAAGAACAACCTACTACCAGTACTAGAAAGATTGGTTTCCAGCTAAATGTTGATCATGTGACGGTATTTCGAATTCTGAAGGAACAACTCTTATATACCCTTACCATCTACGAGTACAGGCACTGTTACCGCGAGACTTTCCGAAACGTCTTGACAATTGGGTGCTGGAAATGATTAGAAGAAATTGTGACTTTCTGAAGACGATAGAATTTACAGACGAATGTAGTTTTTCTCGGGACAAGATTAATAATTTTCATAATTACCACATATGGGCTGATGGAAACTAATCATCAAGAACAGTTTTCTCTTAACGTGTGGCTCGGAGTTATTGGGGATGATTTAATTGGGCCTCATTTTCTACCTCCTCGAATAAATGGTGAGGCATACGTTCAATTTTTAAGAGAAGTGCATTCAGTACTGTTGGAGGAAGTTCCTTTGGGCGTCAAATGAGATATGTTTTTTAAGCATGATGGGGCTCGCGCCCATTTAGTCAATTAGCACGTCAGCATTTAACTGAAACATATAAAAATCAGTGGATAGGTCGAGGAGGACCACCACAGAACTTGTTCGCTCGATCCCCGGATCTCAATCCTCTCGATTTCTCTATTTGGGGCCATTTACAGTATTTGATTTATCGTACTCCTGTTCGAGATGAAGAGGACTTAAGAAACCACATCATCGATGCGTGCAGGGTAATCAGAGAGACTCCAGGAATATTTGAGCGAATACGTGGCTCAATGCGCCGACGTCTAGGCGCATGCGTAATGTCTGAAGGTAGATATATTGAACATTTATTAGGATTTCTACATGTTGTGTGTTGTTGTTATTAATAAATTAGTTTTGTTTATTATCCTTTATTTGTTTAATGCAGGTACTAACTACAAAATGAATCCAGTTCGCATTTATGACGATGTATTTCTGTAGTTGTTCGTAAAATAATTTTTTGCTGCGAACTGGTTTATTTTGGGCAAAAAACCCAAGAGACATTTTTTTGTTTAGAATGAAACAGGCTATCGGAAATAAATTTTTAAAAGGTAAACAAATAATAAGACAAAAAGTTAAATTGGAAATACATTTTAGGGGTTGCGTTTTCCACCCCTTACAACCATGTGGTAAACCAAATAAATTACTGGCTGAGTTTTTTTTTTGGTAGTACAAAACGTCAGGTTAATTTCAATATTGTAACTTTTTCAGTGCTTGGGAAAAAATACTTATACAAATTTTATGTACCCCATTTAAGGGGCTGCTGTATCTTAACAAGAGATGCTCCAATGAAATTTTTTTATATGAAAGATCCTATCTGTTTTTCTATGAGGAATCACCTGCTCAAATGTTTTACACTTATTCAGTTACACCCTGTATATGAACTTCCCGGAAAAATTGAATGTCAAGAATAATCAGAAGTGATATCACAAGACCTCAAAAGTTCATAGAAAAATTTTCATTTTTAACGAAAACTTTATTATATTGTTATCTAGTAATGCCGTGATTAGGTTAGGTATGAGGTATTAGGTCTAACCTAATTACGTGAGAGCAACTAGCTTAATCTACTGCAGGTTTTTCAATAAATGTAGCTCAAAAATAAAAGTTTGAATTTGAATGCATCAGTATGAGAAAAAATCATCAATTCTCAAATCGAATCAGTTTGATCACCTGAATAATGTAAAATTTCAACAAAAACATTTGTTTGTCTATAATTCGAACAGCTGTTATAAAATGTTTGTTTATTCAGTGTTTTGTTGTGTATTGACTTATTCAGTAACTGAGTAACTGACAGTAACTGTTAATCGAAACACCAAAAGTTGTTTGTAGTACTATTACAACTCCATCTATGACTAATGAGACCCAGTAGAAATCTAAACGGGTTAAGTCGGGTGATCTTGCTGACCACCTGACAGAATCATGTGTGCCTATCCATCATTTCCAAAAAAACCAAAAGTTGGAAAATTCCTCGATCATGTCACAAAGCTTTATTCATTATTTTGAATTTTGTAAGAAAAGCTGAAGACATAAAAAAAGGGTGTACCATATGTTTGTGTCATCCGGTATGCTGCTTTTAACGTATTACAGTAGTTTGTCACTCAGCCAATAGATGTCTCTGTGGTAACATTTACACTATTTTTTCACTAAACAAAAGTGAGCTTCCCCTTTTGTTGTGAGTACCATCTTTTTGTTATTTTCCTGAATACGGGGGACAAAGGAAATCCTTTCAGATAGAATTTAACATCTCTATGATGGGTCTAGTTCGATTTTTCATTTCGATTGAAAAACACCTTTCCACCTGGTGGATCCTTTTCGAAAGACCTCCCGTTCTAACAACTCCCCCGCCTCAAGATTCGACACTATCCATTCGAAAGGAAACCATCAGATAGGAACTAATATAAATCACACGGCGCAGTGAATAAGAATAATGATATAACGGAGGCGAGTCGATAATATCGGGCAAGAAATTTCACGGATATTATGAGAGTCGAAGTATTGGAAGGAATCATCTGTCAACGCAATGTGTGGGGCAAACATTCCGAAATAGACCAATCAAATCCAATTTCTTGAAAGTCAGCCGTTGGTGGTTTATGTGACACCGGATCACTACGGATTATCGTCAAAGAGACGGCATCAGAACAACTGCGTGTAGGAAAAACAGGGACGGATTGGAAGCAGAGGCCACCCTACTGTTATTGGATACATATGTAATAAGGAATTATTGAATGAATTTCACAAAACTTAATTTTGGGAGAAGCCTCTGAAAAAATAGAAATCATTGTTGGAGAATTCTCAGACCGAATGCTAAACGGTTCATCCACCGAAAAAAATAACCATTAGAACTCTAGTTCTTTAATGGTTCATCGTGAAACAAATCAATTTCATCAAGAACATAAAAGGAAATGGATTTGAAAATCGACAGTAAAAACATTATTTATTCGGCGCTGACAGCTATTCGATTTAAATAATATTGGAAGAGAAGGAATTGGAGATACCCAAAAACTCCAAAAAAAATGCAACTTCCCTGAAGAGTTGGAATTGGTAGGAATTAGTAGGAATTGAACATCTATAAAAAGGACTGACTAACGAACTTTTTATTAATGGACATATTAATGGGCTATTTAGTATTATTTAGAGTTGCTTACATCACAGAGTTCAAAATTTTACTAGAACATTTTTTCTCCTGGAAATCTGCTAACCTGTAAACTGTATACAAACCAACAGTAGAACTCGTAATGAAGACATAGAAAACATAAGTTTACGAGTAGTAAGTTGAGTTAAGTAAAATTAATTCCATTGGACATTGGCTAAGATATTTGACCTCCGTTCCAAATGGAATTATCTCACCATTGAGGTCGTTAGATTGTCCAACTTTTTTCTCCTGCTGAAGGGGATTATAACAGTTTTGCTGAAGTTTACAGAGATCTGCTCCTTCAAGCAACAACTGTGAACAACGTCCATCGTGCTTTGGAGGATATTAAATGCTACCCTTCCCGACTTGGACTTTGCCAAGATAACAAGGTCATCTGCATGAGCTTGTAGATCTACTCTTCTTCTGTCGAAGGATCCAAGTATACAATTCATCAGAAGACAGACCACAAAAGGGAAGATAGTGACCCATTTAAGAGCAGCCTCTGGTGACCCTGAACCTAATAACAATATCAAGTAGACAATATAAGTGAAATTTATGGAAAATCTTTTGTTGATACATTGTTTTCATACCGTTGGGAAATTTTTCATTATGTCTCATGAATTATTTACTCCAAACTCTTAATGCCGTAACATTTTTGAGTTTTATTGTTTCAATTGCTTTGTATTCTATTCAATTTGTAGTTCAAAACAGTAATCGACATGCTGTAAATGTATTTTAAATCACATAGAAGTGACATCTATCAAGTAATTATAAAAAAAATTGATTTTCGGGTCAAAAATCAATATGAGTAAAATCATCAATTCAGTTAAAATTCATATAAATGCAGGTACACTTCAGATTGTTGAAACCAGAAATCTTGGCGTTTCATTTGATTCTCATATAGGTTTGAAACACACACCAATAAACTCATTCATATATGGTAATAGACACTGCCTATCAATTGAATTGAAAATACTGTTGTGTGAGAGCTTAGTACTAGCCCAATTGAATTTTGCAGATACTCTTTATGGGCCGAACCTGACAAGTCACTATAAACAAAAAATTCAAAAAGTCCAGAATTCTTGTTTGAGACTTATTACAATGTGTTAAAACAACGATAAAAATAAAATAAATACAACAATAAAAATTACTTGGCGCTCCGGGGCGACTTCATTGATTCCAGTGGCGCATTTGCTTTTTCAGCTGCAGAAAAACCCGGAAAAACCTGCAGCACCACATCATCTGAAGATCTTGATCTAACAATGTCCTCTCTCTCATAAAACAAAATTTAGGGTGTCTCCAGAGGCTCCAATAAATTCAATGCATCTCCAGAACACTTCGTGACACGACTATCGTCAAACTTAAACCAGTCCGTTTCTTCTTTGACCAAGGCGTAATAATGACCACATTCAACGCCAGAACCACAGTGAACAATGACTGCATGAATATTATAACAGTGGTCTGCTAGGTTGAAATGTTCATCTATTTCGAACCTTCCAAAGAGTTTCTTGCTTCCGTTAGAGGTTGAGTCTTGTTTGAAAATCATCAGTGTTATTATTAGATTGACTGGTGCCTCAGCTATACTTGTTTCCTTATAACAGTCAGTTAGTTTGGCGCATGTTTGACAATCCAGTTGATCATCACCTGTAGAAAATTCCATTTGAGACTTATATATGGAATAAGAAGAAGAAACAGACTATCTCAAAAGCTCAAGGACGTTGGATGGCTAAATATGGAGAATAGGAGAAAACTGCATGCTGCAAACTGCCACCCTCTCAGTTTAAAATCAAATTGAAATTACATCTTTTTCAAAATCAATAACATTATGGAAGTTTCACCATTCCGCTTTTCTATCTTCCATTATTTTTTTCCTTCTTGAGCGATTCCTAACCAATAATAGTTTGCTTAGTTTTTTAGTTTTGTATCATCGCCAGTCACTGATCTTTATTCATATATTCATATAATTATGTTAATGCTATGCTTTTAGGTTAAGTGGAAGAACAATTCAGCAGTTATTTGCATAGCTGCGAGAATTGAACTTCGCCTTTTACTATTACTTCATATATATGTAGTTAGAACTTGATATAATTATTTTTTTGGGTGGTTGTAGTAATAAAGACGATTATTATTATTATATTATTAATAAAGCGTGAATTAGTGAAACTGGAACTGCATAAGAAAAATATCAATAAGTGGACTATATAGTGCCTGAACAAACATATATGATATATATTATAATACAAAAATGACAAAAAAAATGTATTCTTTACATTTTATCTATTTTCTTTGTAACCGTACATTCATCTGTAACCCATAAGTAATAGAAGCAATGGTGGAAACAATTACTGATATAGAGGCCCAGAAAATATAAAACATGTTTCTCCTTTTTTTCCTTAAACTTATGTTACGGTCCTGTAACGTTAGGAGAAGGATATCCAAATGGCGAAGCCAACCATGCCTTGTTAATCTAATAAACATATCAACCATAAGAAACGCCGCACTCTCGGATCATCGAATTTCTGATATATTCATATCGAAGGTTCGTGATTTTCGATGGTTTTCCTGCCACATTTGCTCCCCAGGTAAAAGTACGTTCGAACCCCTCGATAATTCATTAGGACGCTTGTCTACGGCTGTCGTATGGCGTTCATTTCAGTTGGTCACTCGGTGACAGTTGATTCGATGTTCAAGATCTACCCATAATCGCTTTTGTCGTGGGTGATCTTTAGATATACTTCATTAACCTTCAAAAGGGAACGTCAGCTGACGATGTCGGTGCAGAAAGAGATGAGTTCAAAGAATTATAATTTTGAACACATTGTTGCTGCGTTTATTTGAATAATTCACCACTCTTGATGTCTTGAACAGAATAACCTACAAAAATTAACTTTCTGAAGATACCTTTGGGCAACAGCCAATAGAACAGATATCTAGTTTTATTTTTTTCAAAGAAAACAGCTCATATTGGTAATGAACCATACTCACTTCATGTTTGTAACTTAGATGTTTTCATAATATGTGTTCCTTTTTGATTGTCAGAAAAGTATTGTGCCTGATTCTGACCACGTAAATTAGTAATGTAACCAGAGACTAACGACAAAGCATTTTTGATCTATCGATCTGCCACAGACCTCACCAGTAGTGTTTGGCTTAACCATTGTTAGACTCAGCTCTCCATAAAAAAACCTGGAGAGCCACAAAAGACTCGTACCAAAAATATTTTTCTGAATGCCATCTGGAGAAAGTGAAACATAGGAATCGAACCCTGAATCAGATTTGCTTTCTGTTTTCCTCGTGCAGCTCTAATTATAGGGCAACCAGTTGAAATCAGACATCAGAAATCTTTCGTTTTTCATTCATGGTTTGAACCTTCTGTGAATCCTATTAATGACGTCTTCATACTTGTACTTTGAAGACCCTCTAGGGCAATAATGCATCTTGGGTTCAAACTAGCACCTCTGATGAGACATACGGCAGATGGGAAGAACTATGTATGTTGTTCGATGACGATTGTTTAGTTTTGTGCCCGAATTCAAGACAGAAACATCTCTTTTGGAATTCGATGTTGAAGCTTTACTTGGAAAAAGATTCCTATTGGCAGCCTAATTTATCATTGACATTTATTTTTTGAGTCTTCTGTGGGTTCCACTTAGACTGTCATTAGTGTCTTCATTTCAGACCATAAGTGGAGACTGCCGGAGTTCCGGATTTCAAAAATCAGAGGAGTCTAGTTGGAGGCTTGTAAAACAAAAGCCTTGGGTTTCCATTAATGTTTTTTAAAAATAAGATTCCGATTAAAAGTTGTAAGATTTGGTGCTCTAAATCCTAGAGCAAGATCCTGTGTTTTGTTACTTTTCCTATTGAAGCAACTATTGCAAAGCGTAGAAAATTTCAAAACATTGAGATTCTGATTTCTTTATATATATTCGATATTGATTATCTCTTATTTTATCATTCCCACATTATTTCAACATTAGGAATGCGAAACCCTATTAAAACTCTCAAATAAATTTCAGCACTTAATTGAATTTTTTAGAAAAATCGAGAACCGACCTGCACCCTTGCCTCCACAATTGCAGCACTAGTCATTTCAACTGAGCACAGGTATTGCTCAGGTGTATATCGAAACACGTGTTGCAGTTTTGCACAGTGTTCCATCAAGTATCATATCGTTCCATCTAATACAATAACATTTTTGATATCGAATTGGTAAATTATGGAATTTTACGAAAGTTTTGAAATTTTGTCTTATGGACTTCCAGAGGGCCGATTACTAAAGAGGACAATTCCGAACATAGATAATCCTATATTTTTCAAATAGTTGATACGAGAACCTTCAAGTTTTACAACAAAAATCTTGCGATTGAAATGATACATTCTTCTTAGATGACGATTATATTTATAGGTGGAACTGCGTTAAAAACGAGTACACCACTGTCATGTGTCATTTTGTGAAACCCTTACACACCAAATAATATTCAATCAGCATTTCACTGTGTCGGTTTTTTTATTAGGCATTTAATTCATTTTGTACAGTTTTCTCTATGAACTCTACATTCGTAACATCTCATAACCCGTACTATATATCAGTCAATCTACGTTTATCAGGTTAAAATTTACCTGTCGACCTACACCAGTTCTAGAAATTAGGATCATTTTGTACTCAATGTACTGGCAGCCAACTAGAAGCCCAGGCCTGTCACTCCGACCCAATTAGAGTACAACTCAATTATTTCAATTGTTATTCAGGACAGAGTCCAGAAATTAGAGGAAAGCTTCATGCTGTACCTTTTGGTATGCTAATTTTTCTCCTAGTCCGGTTCTGAACGGCAGGTCAACTCAAGTTCAGTTTGAATCCATTTTATTCGACACATTTACAAGGGTGTTAAAGTATCGAAATTCAGATTTCTATCGATCATATTGAATTTTATCAAGTGCTATTCTGAAACGTATTGGTATATTGGTAATGATAATGATACTTCATTGGCGGATTTCTTTGCCGACGTTTCAAACGTACTAATTTCAACCTCAGAGCTTGAAATAATACAGTTCAAATGGAATACAACTAGTTTTCAAAATTCAAAATAAAAAAAGTCATAGAAAACAACAACATACAAGGGGCAGTTTGATAGATAAATTACACAAGGAAATACGAATTTTCCATCGATGAAAATCATTTATCTCAAGATGAATTTCAAGTTCACTTGAAGTAAAAAAGCACTCTTAGCTAAAAATTGTTTTGAATCTGCTTTTGACAACTTATATAAATATTAGGTTGTTTCAAAAGTTTACACCGTTTTTATAAGTCTACAAAAGCTTTTACTCGCGGCTTCGCTCGCATTTATGCCATTAAATAAGTGTCAGTACAATAGAAATGAATCAATATGAGAAATATATTTTATTGCTTGGCTGGGATTATCAATTTTTGAAAATTATTACATACAATGAAGTTTCGAAAATTTATATTATGCTTTATTGAATTGCAACAATAAATGTTAAAATATATTCCACTGTAACAAAAATAAATAATTTTCAATACTTACAATTCAAAAAGATAACCTTACATAACCTAACCTAACCTGACCTATCCTAACCTAAAAATAAAAATGACAGAAGAAAATAACAATAAATATAGAAAAATTCCAAAAAGCTGAAACTGCAGTCAATTGGATTGGATTGGATTGGATATTGTCGTGACTGAATGATACAGTGTGCCGGTATTACGGTGCTAAGGGTTGGAACTTCATTACTGGAATGCTAGATGACGTTAAAGTAGCTAGATTTTGAAATTTTTTTGGCAAACAATTTTTTTATCATGAAAAAAATCTTTTTAAGTAACCTATGTTAATTCTAATACCTTCAAGAACATGTGTACAAAATGTCATGATGATCAGTTGAGTAACTTTCTCGTGAAACCGTAACAAACAAACTTACATTCGCATTTATAATATTAGTAGGGATTTTAAAGTGTAATATGTCAGTGAATACTCATTCAATTTAATCGAATGAAGCGACATTTGAATCAGTGACACAAGTCCATTAATTTCATCAGCACGAAAACTGGGTGGTCGTGATTGGATGAGCGCGACGAAGTCCGTTTTTGCTTGGTCCTGATTGGCGAAGGTTCTACCGGTGAGAAAGTTATTAAAGTGCTTCAAAACATGGTAGTCGATTGGAGAGAGGTCTGAGGAATATGATGGTAAGGCAGAACTTCGAGTCCCAATTCGTTTGATTTTTGGACCGATAATTTTTGTGTAATTTATTGTATATTTTTGAAAATGTCCATACAGGACGAAACTGCAGTACCTTTAATTACAATAAAAGTGGTTAAAAACATAGAAAGTTTCATTTCTCTTTTCTTCACACTATTATGCCTATAAAGGATAGAAGAACTGTTACGGATCTCATCATGATTTTCAAGTTGATGAAAGGATTAGTCCGCTGCCCAGAGCTTTACTCCAAAATCGAGTTTAATGTTCAGGGTAGAACGTTGAGGCGTACAGAATTCTTTAAGTTAACTTGCACAAGGACAAATGCTGCTCAAAATTCACCACTTTATAGAATGCTTGAAACCTTTTACGAATGTTGCAACGATATTCAATATTTTGAAATCTCTTTAGACTATTTCAAACGCAGACTGAAAAAAAAATTCATTGATAAGTTGTGATCATTTCTGTAGTCTCTGTCACTCTTATAAGAATTATGTTATTCTTCCATTGTCCAATGTGATTTACCAAAAATTATAATTTACATTCTTTTTTCTCAAAGCCCACTTGAACTAAAATTATAAAGTGGGTTCTCTATTGGATTTGTTATTCTGTTTGTAACCTCTATATTGGTAAATAAATGAATAAATCAGGATCTTCAATTCCTCAATAACGTAAGGCCTTCTATAAAATTTGTAATGGAAAAAAAAATTGGAGAAGATTTGCCAGTCCTATATTTGAAACATAGGAAGATCAACAATTTTGTGAAATAACCAACGCACGAGATAATTTATGGAAATGCAGTTATTGAATATGTGTGATATGAGAGATAATATTGGAAGACAAGAGTACAGTAGCATACAAGTGCTTATATTCAGGTTCGATAGCATTAGATTTCATACCTAAGATGATATTGTCTATTTCATTTTCATTAGTTGCTCGAAATGGGAAATTTTGGTTGAGTAAATTTATTTGCAGAGAAAATGTTGATAGTTTCATTATCAGATTGAAGTCTATGATCCTGTGAATGCTTCCTTAAATTGCGATTTCTCGTTATAGACATCAATATTAGCAAATTCTTTCCACATCCCAACCAGCAAAGATGTTTTATAATTCCATGGTGTTGCAACAGTTTTATTTTATTAGTAATTTATAATTACTTCCAAAATGCTGATTGATTATACTAGATGATCGGTGAACACAATAGAGTTGTAGGCAATAAAAGTGTTTTATAAATTTGTCATAGAAACGTTTATGAAATAAAAATAAAAATCCATTATAAAATGGTCAGGAAATTATCACAGAATCGTTTTTGCAGCTAACTTATAAAACTTATTTTCCTATAAAAGTGAATTGTTATGTAGCAGTTTTATAACACTTTTCTACGAGATTTTTATGATAGTTATAAAACTATTTCTAGCTTATTTTATAACTGTTTTCTGTAATTCCATTGTGTGGATACTGTAGTGGATTTTTCTGTTTATATCCCGAATATATAAATAAAAATAAATAAATACTCAATGGCGGCCATTTTGAACATTTAATGGGGGGTATATAATAGTTTCAGATTCAGTTAGAGGTGCTTCAAATAGACGAAGAAATGACTTGGTGTTCCATAAAAAATCTTTCTGGAAGCTTTGAGTCGCCCTGTATATTGGAAATACTAAAAAAAACACTTGAAACTATCCCACGTAACCTAGTGCTTCAATTTTTTTTTTGGAAAAAACAGAAAAACGTTATTATAATGGTTGAAATCCATCATTTAGCCTTTATAATCGATGAAAGAAACTTTTAGCCAAAACATCCCGACAGATAATATTTATTCAAACTGTATGTGAGAAATCCTTTATTCATACAAGCACTTTTGTAGAAACCCACAGCTTTAAAATTATTCCGACGCAATACCATCATTCCCAGAAGTGTTTCTCAACAGTTTTATAGGGGTAGCATAGTAGCTAAAATACGTTGAAATGCTTGCTAATGATACCAATTTATTTTATAGAACGACGCCATTTTAAATAATAGCGATCCGGGATACTGAAATCAGATGAGTTGAAAATATGAAATACCGCACATATAGTGATATATACAGCTGAAAAATACATAAATATCATAACATTATATTATTTAGAATAAAGTCAGTTAGGTTTGTCACTAGAAAATTATTACTTCGACAGAGTGAATTTTTGTATAATTAATAATTTTATCGAAAACATTTATAATGAGTGGCGCGCTTAAATTTTGCTAATAATAAGCTATACATTTGTCAATACAATTTCATTTGCAGTAGAAATATCAATCTTCGAAACACAAACAATGTCTTTAACAGTTTTATGAGTGCAAAAGTGAAATTTCAAAATGGCTTCAACGTTTCTGTTTCTTAGTTCTCAGTTGGTGACATATCTATTATATTTTCCTAGTGTCCACTACAAAATTACTCCTTGCGTCTTCAAAAAAACATTTTTAAAACTTTTTCATTTTATTGTTATCGTTTTCGGCTGTATTATATTTTATAACGCCCACTTGGAACTACTAAAAAACTCTAATAAAACTGTCTTTTGATTATTTTATAGGTATCGCTTAAATATGTTGCAAAATGCAGTAAGGGAAGTCTTTACAAAACTACTTTTTAAGAGTGTTACACAAATTTTATAGTAACTGTCAGAATGTTTATAAAACTGTTTTGTAATGTTTGTAAAAGGCTTTACAAAATATTGCTAATAACTATAATGTTTTATAAAACGGTGCCAATTTCCTATTTATAGCAGTTTTATAAACATATTGAAAACATTTCTGGGAGAAATGCAGTTTTATAATTTGTTTTTCCGAAACGGTTCCGTAACTATTATAAAATACAGAATTGCTAGTTGGGATCAACCTTCTTTTCAACCGGAAGTTGAGATAAGTTTGTTGTCGAGTCAGATTCCTAATTTGTTTATAAACAACTAATACGTTGAGCAATGATACATTCAGCCAAGCCAGCGTTAAGAACTGAAATGTGTGTACTTTAATGATTTAATTTTTTTCTTTCACCCAAACATAAACAAGCTTTCTCAGGAATATAGCATGTGTACGTTCAGAAAATCAAATTCCACAGCCGTTTTGTTTCTTCCATTATATGAAATGTAACTTCGTCGTTTCAGCTCGTTGACATCAAGTCAACCCAGCTTTTACAGACATGTCCATTACGAAAGACAAGCATCTTATGCTTCACCTGACCCCGATTGAGTCTCCCGATATGTCACATTCACGGACTCAGTCTATATTAACGATCAGTGGAAAAGGTATGTGTACGCCTATCCCGAAACTCACAAACCATTAAAATACAAACTGTTTCAGTTCGACACTAAATTATCGAACAAATGTTCTGTTTTGGACACAATGGCTCGTGAGATAATGTTCATCGATAGGGCACAGTCTCGAGTATCGGGTTTCTTCAAGAAATGTTGTCGGTTTTGTGTAAAAACAAATGGGCGCGATTCGACATCGATGGGTTATATATTTCCACAAGGCGGGCAGATGGAAGGAAAATAGAGTACAGGTGTTTTATTGCTTTTTGGAGGATGTGGGTGTTTTGGAGTAAGGAGGTCAAGAACATTTCAAGTAAATAAAGCGAGTTTGTCCTATCAAAGTTGCGTTTTCACAAAAATATAGGTCCCAATCTGTAACAGTTCAAGGATTTCGTTCGGAAGAGTACATCACCTCACCACAAGGATCACACTTAGGACCTTCATTTTTCATCATAAATGTAAATAATATAAAGTCGTGTTTTGAGCATACCAAGTTTCCCTTATACAGGGTATTTCAAATTCGATCCTCACCATTGGGATCTCGGAAATTATGAGAGATACGAAGATGATTGAATAGGGACAAAGTTGAGCATTTACCCAACTAACAATATACCGTTGAGAAAGTTTTGAAATTCCGAGTATATCCGGAGATATCCAAGTTATCGATTTTTTTTCGAAAAATTCGAGATATTGAAAAAAACAAATTTCTCATCATAACATGCTTTGACTTTGATGTTTCTAAATTTGACTTGTAATTTGTTACACTCAATGACATTTTGTTATTGTACAAGTCAATGAATTTTTGGCAAAAATTGGTTTTTACGAATGAACAAAAAAGAAATATGACATCGGAAATGTGTTTAAACTTATATCCCAAGAGACAACAACCACATCGAACAATGTTCAAGTTATTGGATCAAAATCTCACCGAGTTTGGTTCTTTTGAAACGCCAATAAAAAATACGGAGACAGAATGGGCCAGGAAACTAAATAAAATTTGATACCTCTCATCAGTTTTTAATGTCGATTTTTGAAGACTATTTGTATGATCTACCTCTGGCTAACTATAACAACATCTGGTTTCAACATGATGGTGCTCCACCGTACACTACCAGACGAGTATCTGGTTACTTGACTGGAAGGTTTGGTGATAAATTGATAGGGAATAATTGGCCGGTGAGGTGGCCAGCAAGGTCTGCAGACTTAAGTGTTGTGGATATATTCTTATGGGGTACACTGAAAAATAGATTTTATGGTCAGAAGAAATATCAAAATATTGAGCACCTTCAACACAGCATTGTTAGAGAGTTCGGAAGATTGAGGAGGAGATGATATGGAACTTTACGTCACCGTACAGAATGTAAATGATTGTTACAAGATCCAAGACGACCTCAGTAGACTGAATATTGTAACTCGTCTAACTTATACTTTATTACGTTTACCCATAGGTTTATTAATTTCCAGATATAACGTAGTTACTTTTTGTTTTGGTTTAAGTACGGTCGGTTTAGTTACCAACTCGAAACATTCAACAGGACCGTGGATCAAAGATGTTATTACCAATAAAATAAAAGATTTCTAATCAAAATGGGCGCCAAGTGATTTGGCCGGCTTTTATTACAAAAATCACTAAACTATACAAGAGATAACTACAATATTCAATCCTTAACTAATACCCAGGATGTGACCTAATATATGGATATGATAAGTCACGATAAAGAAGAACTTCAAGGTCACTGAGTCTTATCGTTCTACTCAACGATATAATGAGCCGATTCTTGCAAGAACTTCGGTGGGAAGAATTGAATGTGAACAGGCAACAAATCAATCATTCAATTCTTCTTAACTATGAATACGGTTCCTAGTATAACATAAAATATTGGCATCGGTTTGTCATTAATTAATTCACTTCACAAAAATATGATCTTTCAATTCTTATGTTTATTGCTTCCGTAACGATTTTTTTTAAAGAAAAAGAAAATCCTCTACGAGGTACTTATCCTCGTCGATTCTATTATCCAAGTCCGTTGTATCTAATCATCAGGTGAAAAGGTGTAGCAATACCAAACTTTAAGTAGTCGCAATACTTCGGGAAGTAAAACAGGCTAAAACTTCCTTCTGGATACACAACAAGTGTAGGAAACTCATAAATATGGAACGTGGTCCGTGAGAAATGAAACGTCTGAAATTATGGACAGTTCAAGGTATTTTCAAAGTTTATGTTTCTAAAAAAATGTCGAACGCTTACCTCCTTGTGTCGAGATCCCTAGCACAACAGGAGACGTTTCGAAATCAATGTATTATCTTAATTCAAACTCGTTTGAAACAAGGGTTGAATTCACTTTCAAATAACCCAAAAATGCACCAAACATTCAACTCTTAACAGCCTTTGAAATGTAAATCCGCACTTTTGCGAAAATCAATCAATGATAGTTAAAAACAAATTTACTAGGCAGATATCTTCATGATTTTCTCCAGAAATCGCTATCTCATTTAGGTCGTTTCCAATCAGTACCGAGCCCAAGAGTTTTTGTCGCATAGAAAAAAAAAATATGAAGAAGTGACTACTTTTATAGGGTGTTCGTGATACAGGAAATATATTCAATTGAAGTTGATTCGATGCAAGGAATTAATTAAACAGAAAATATCGTAACAACTTGAATTTTCAAAAATGCCATTACATGACGTTTACAAGAAGCATCAACTTGGTACCCACAATTTGACAAGTCTATCTGAAATGAATAAATAACTAGGGTGAGTAAGATGAGGGACCTAGGCATTATATTCTATTCCAAAATGATTTTCAACCTATAAGTCGAATAAGTCGCAAATCTCCGCCTCGTTAGGCTATGTAATGAGTACATGTAAATATTTGGAAACTATCAAGTCTTCAATTTGTGTTTATGATGCATTTGTGTTTATTAGGCTGAATTTTGCTTCTACCATGGTGTCCCCAATACAAAACTTATATAAAGCGCCTGGAAAACATCCGGAACAAGTTTGTTGAACATATTTGTTTTGAACAAAATTTCAATCACAACGGTGACATTGAAAATGCGAGAACACATTTCAATATTATATTCCTGTCAAGTAGAAGAGTGATGAATATTACTTTTGTTTTTTCCCCAACACCAAACTGTTATTTTAAAACCTCGACACATGTGTCGATCACCAAGTGATAATCCTCAAGAGAAAGTTCAGTTTGATCTTTCTCTACATTAGTACAACAAAGACTCCAAACAGTGCATTACAAGTAGAAGAGTGATCTCTGACACTCTATTTTTTACACAAAATCATCTCAAATTCTATAGACAATGCCAATATACTGAATAAAATCGAAATTAACGTTTCCATCCAGTCACTTAGAACAAATTACTTACTCGACATACTTTTTCGGAGAACTAATTCGTCTCAAAGTTCTTCTTTATGTAGAATTGTTCGCAACACTAACAAGTACAATGATCAAATTGATGTTTTCTCTACGTCCCACCAAAAAGTAAATACCATTTTGAAACGTCTCACGTAGTTTTGCTTGAATTAGTTAATGCTGACCACTGATAAACTTCTTCTTTACTTCGTCATGTGAACTATGTTCACGAGATGGAGCTGTTTGTAGTAAACAGTCTTTCTCCTAGACCAAGGTTTCATACATGCAATTGAGTCGCGTTGAAATAAATCGAGTCCCAGGCACTTTGCTGTTTGGGTCGGATCCTTTCTACACTGATTCAGTACCCAGCGCAGTATTAGCCGGGAAAGTAGTTGTTTCCGGCAGGAATTTATCAGAATCTACGGTGTAGGAGGCAGTTGGGAGATATGAACATTTTGAAATTTTATGTAAAAGTATTGATTTTCTAGTATGTATGTATCTCCAACTTGCTAATTATATTACTTTCCTGAAGGGGTTCAAATTCAAGATTGAAGTTATAACCATCTATAAGAACGTAAGTAGATCGTGTTGCGATAATTTTTTTCATCGTTTCTGTTTTATTTTCCGCCGTGGATGTTTTTTCAGTTTGACCTACTCGTTTTATGACTTTTCTAAGCTATTTCAATTTGTGCATTTATAATGATCGTAAATTGTAATGACACCATTACAATTTACGATCATTAGAGAATAGGCATCTGCTGCAAGAATTTTATCATCTGCATGCAAAGTATTATATTTCGTACTCAAATGATTTGGTAAATCGTTGATAAAAAGAAGAAAAATTGATGGTCCCAAAATGGACTTTTGTGAAACATTCAAATCCATGTCATATTCATCAAACGCATCTCTAATCTCATTCTAATCGCTAACAAACTTGCCATCTTATAATAGCTTCCTAATAATAATCTGTTTTTTCACTATCGTTTTATTTTTCGTCATATTCCGTATCTTCATCTGCTTTTCAGATTCATTCTTATATAAAATAAAAACTGAGTCTTTCAAAAAATATCCTCAGAACTATGAAACAAGTATAATAAATAAGTAACCAAACTCATAAACTGCCTCAATATTTCTATTAATCAGAATATTTCACAACACAGTATCACACATCTAGTTAGTATAAATAATACGAGAATGCTGCTCCCATCATAAATCACTTTACTTCTAACAGCAAATCAAACAAATTCTCTTGATAGCCTATTTATACATTTCAGTCCATCAGATCTGATTTAAATCATACGAAACTATTCAAAGAATGATTAACGAGCATTTTTGTTGCCACCGTAGTTAATACACAGACTATTCCAGAACAATTTATTAATTGTCCGACATATCAAGCTCCAGCATTCATTTTCCAGGAGCGAGTCACTCGATAAACTGGTTCCATTCGATTGAGATATTATCGGCAACTTGATTCACTTCAGCAAAGTTGACAGCGCCTATCAAAGAAATATAATGACGCCGTTTGAATAATTGGCAGAGATGCTGCATTAAGACAATTCCGTATCGAGCGGACCCAACCCATGTGAGCGAATTCTTAGAGTGATTACGAAATTATTTAACTGATGAGCCTTGTCAATGAGTGACGTTATCTCTCGTATGAGATACAGGTAAATAAATATGAGAAATACCTCTGCCGCTGAGATTAATACAAAGAGAAGGAATATCTTTTCATGAACAGTTTCGATGGCCTCTTTGAATGAGATGATGTTTGATGACAAAATCCTGGTTGGTTTGGTAGCAACAAAAAACTATCAAACAATATTTTAAGTCCAGGCATACAGGGTGATACATCAGATAAGAGTAAATCGAACTTACCATTACTGGAAGTCCAAACAATGAAAAAATTTGATGAAATCATTAACCTGATTAACGATACTGACCCAAATGCCCCTGGTACCTCCGTAGACAACTCCTGGAATTCAGTAACTTATAAAAAAATCAAAAAAGTAATACATCTTCACAACTACCTACTGCTAAATCATATGGCACAGGGCATCCTAGTGACCTACTCACAGTTGCTCTTGAACGGAACTGGATATGGATTGGTGGACTAGACCAGTGTACTACCATCGATAATGTTAAGGAATATGTAAAAAAAGTCTTTCCTGATAATAACGTTGATTGTTTTGGCCTCATATCCAAGTATGAAAAAAATGCTTCAAAATAGGGAGTTTTGATCTGTCATTGGATGAACTTCTGGACCCCAATAATTGGCCCAATAAATTACACATTCGTCCCTTTCAACACCAGTGATCATCAATATGCCCAAATATCTGGCTTTTCTGGTTATTCCAAACCTCAATTAAATGTAAAAAAGAACATATACAATTTCAAAATACTTCATCTAAATACTCAATTATTAACAAACAAAATTAATAAACTGGAAGTTCTTTTATCGGAAGAGGATCCAGACGTCATTAGTATTGTTGAGCACTGGTGTGATACCGAGAATATTGAATTTATGTCCATACCTGGCTATAGTCTGATATCTAAATTTTGTCGTATTACTCATATACATGGGGGAACTGCCATCTTTGTTAAATTATCATTTCTAGCTCAGTGTTTTGATTTAAAACAGTTCTCAGAGGAGATTCATTGTGAAGGCAGTGGGATAAAACTAACTGTACAAGATAAAAAGATTTGTATATTAAGCATTTATAGATCTCCTAATGGTAACTTGGATATATTTTTACATAAATTATCCTGCACATTAGATTATATTTCTAGAAATGACTATGATATTTTCGTATGTGGTGATTTTAATGTTGATTACCATAAAAATACTTTGGAAAAGTCACAGCTGGATGACTTATCAGCTAATCACAACTTGCATTTTTCATCCTTGGCACCCACTCGAGTTTTTACTAATCGATTAGGGATAACATCATCTAGCAAACTCGACTACGTACTAACAAATGTGGAGGAGGATTGTTGTAAATCTAATGTCTATGAGGGAAACTTCAGTGATCACAAAATATTTTCTCTTATTTATAGTATGCCTTTAGAGAGTAAAATAATTTTACCATCTGACTATACTTACAGAGATATCTCAGAACATAACTTAAAACAATTGTCTTTGACATTGTCAATTACCAGCTTTGACACCATATATCATTTAAATGATGTGGATGATAGTTTTCAGGAATTTATGAACATTATAACAAGTATCTTAAATGACTGTTGTCCTATAAAAAAGCATAAAACAATATCTGACAAAAAATCTAACTGGGTAACTCCAGAAGTCAGACAAGCTAGCCGTAATCTAAAAAATACCCATTGGCTGTGCAAAAACATAGGCAACTTAGACTCGCACGCTGCATATAAAAGAGCAAAGAAAGACTACGAATTACTACTCGAGAAAGCTAAATTGGATTTTCATGCAAATCTAATAAAGAACTCGAACAATAAAAACAAAACAGTCTGGAACCTAGTTAACAAGGAAATGGGTAGAGGGAAAAAACAATTTGACATCATTCTCAACCATGGCAATGAGTTGATCACTGATAAAAAAAGGGTGGCTAATACTTTCGGTGATAACTTCTCATCAGTAGTAGAAGATAACTTACAAAAACATTTAGGTAGCAATAGATCATCTTCCAATATTTTAACAAACACATTCTTATTTGCGCCAATAACTGAAGGGGAAGTTATCGATATTATAAATGGTTTAAAAAATAAGAAAAACACAGGCCACGGCAATATCTCAGTAAGAATCGTAAAAGAAAATGGGGTATTGATCTCTAAGCATCTAGCTCACCTGTTCAATCAGTCTATCACAACCGGCAAATTTCCATCACTCTTGAAGACGGCCATTATTATTCCCATTCACAAAAGTAAAGAAACATCAGATGTGACTAACTATCGTCCTATCGCTCTTTTAAGTATTTTCTCAAAAATCTTTGAGAAACTAGTTAACGAGAGAATGGCTAACTTTTTGTTGAATTTTAAGATTCTTACTGACTGCCAGCACGGTTTTCGTAAAGGCAAGTTGACACAGTCAGCTGCCTGTAGTTTTGCTGAAATCATCTATAACTCCCTAGACAATGGTATGCACGTGGCAGGAATATTTTTTGACCTCTCACGTGCATTTGACTGTCTATCTTATGACTTTATTGAAACCAAACTTTTTAATCTAGGATTTAGGGGTGTATTTTTGCAATGGCTCAAACATTTTCTTTCAGACCGTATAATGTTGGTAAAAATAAAAGATACACTATCTGATCCTCAACCAATCAGTTCAGGAGTTCCTCAAGGCTCTGTCCTGGGACCGCTTATCTTTCTATTATTCGTCAATGATCTACCCAAATACTTCAACATCAACAACAATAGTCTCACTCTCTTTGCTGACGATACCTCGTTAGCGGTGTCAGCACACAGCCTAGAGGAATTAAAGTCATCAACGGAAAGGTTTATAACACACTTCTTAAATTGGTGCAAGATGAACAATCTGATTGTTAACTTGAATAAAACAAAATGTATCCATTTTAGTTCTTCCATCGGTCTTGATAAACAGCCTATTGTCTTTGATATTAGAGGGGTGGAATTGGTATCAACGAATTTTACAAAATTTCTAGGTGTCTATGTGAATGATTGCTTAAGATGGTCTGAACACATTACAGTCACTTGTAAAAAAAGTTAACCAAGCGTACTATGCTCTCTCTAGAATAAAACACGTTATGCCCTTGCATGCCTTGCTGGACGTATATTATAGCTACATCCATTTAAGCTACAATGTGGTTCTTTGGGGATATGCCACCAACAAAGATAAGATTTTTATTTCCCAAAAAAAATTATCAGAAAATTATTTGATATCCCATGGAGAGAATCGTGCAAACAGCACTTCATATCATATCAAATCCTGCCATTCCCTTGTATTTACATATTTAAATGCTTACTATACCTCCACGATAATTCAACAAAATATAACACAAATTCTTCTTACCACAGTTACTCAACCAGAAATGGAAAATTGTTAAGTATTCCTAGACACAGATCCTCTATATTTGAACAGTCACCCAAATATATGGGAATAAAATTATTCAATCACCTATTTTATTATACATCCAATTTTGACTAATCTTGTTTTTTTTTTCTCTATATTTCATACATTTTTATACTTTAAAACTACTGAGATATTTTATATTAATGTATGCTTATTTTATTCATACTATTTTAACGTGTTGTACTGACATGTCCTTATACGTTGTTAACGTCTCAAAGGATAAATTAATATTATTATTATTATTATTTGGGAAATATTCCTCCGAGCATTTTATGATCGACATAGGTTAGGTTAGGTTAGGTCAAAAATGTGTGCGTCTTTTCGACACTCCACCGCTTCCTGCATAGTCAAAGTGTGGCTTACACCTATTTTTACTCGACCAAATGAACTCAGCTTCTCAACGAAGCTGATTTGTTTATATGGTGAGTGGTTTTTCAGGTCAGATGTGGCTCTGCCAAACTCTGAAAACCTAATTCGGTCCGCAGAGGGCAGGTAAAAAGTATGTGCTTTGCTATTCCATCATTTCTCAAACAAAGGCGACATACACTGTCTTCCGACAGTCCGAGTCTGCGTATGATGATTCAGATGACAAGTGACCTGTGGGAAAACCTGTTAGACATCGTAGTTTATCCCTACTGTAGTCTAACAACTGTTTGGTTTCAAGCTTCGAAGGGAATGAACGCCTTGGAGTGAGCCAATCCTGGAAGATTTTGCCAGAAGTCCAAAAATGTTCTTGCCATCCAGGTGCTCAATGTTTGTTCAGCAAAGCCCAAAACTATGCCAATGACAGGTTCTGGTCCGATGAAGCTGCTTGCAGCACACTCCTTTACAAGGGAGTCAGCAGCCTCATTGAATTCCAGGCAAGTTTGGGCAGGAATCCAGACCAGAGACAATTTGTAAAGTCTTCCTATTGAGGAGAGTTGTTGACAAAGTCTCATTTGTGGTACTGGTGGTTTATGTTGAGTGTTCGGAAGTCGACCGACCTTACACGATCTGCTTCCTACTATATTGGTATTGTTGGTGATTTTTACCTGATTTCTTATTCTTCTTGATTGATCTCTTCTCCCCATAAAGGTTTGAAATGTAAAATCTGAGGTTCGATGTCACGATGTTTCGTCTCATTTATCATCTAATGGTGATTTCTGTTAGGTGTTCGGAAGTGCAAAATAGTGAATTTCACTAGTTCGGACTTCCATTGTCTACTATATAAAATGATTTGAAAAGTTATGCAAAATTATAACACGTTTTCCCCTTGAAGAAGGTGTGTTCAAAGCACAATACTTACTTTCTTCCACCCAGCCATATTTGACAACATCATGGGTGTCAAACAAAGTTTCGTCGAGGTAGATTATATGTCTGCTGGATTCTGGGTAGCTTTTCATTCGCCTCAAATATTCTTGTCGGAGTTGAACAATGCGTGTCGATTCCATTATGACCATCCGTTTGTTAAATTTTTTATATTTGAAACCACAAGACAATACGACACCTCGTAGAGTTTCTAAATATTTGTAATTGTAACCGGGATAGTCGAATAATTTATACCAAATCATTTCCAAGGTTAGTACTTCATTTTTTTGGTATATACTATAAATTGTTCGCCGAATCACATCTTTTGTAGCACCATCAACCTTTGCGAATTTTTTATTCCTTTGTTTTCGTTTCATTGCATGGTCAATGACATCCCCTGTTTTAATGACTCGAAGAACTGTCGAACGAGATAGTTTCGATAACTCGCATATTCTATTCACAATAGCATTCTGTGAAGTTTGACAGTTTTCCTTCTTCAAGCATTAATGAATATTTAAAATTACTACTCGCTGAACTTGAACATGTAAGTCCTCATTTTCAAATTCCGGATCCCTGTCGATTGACACAGATTCCTCACACGTAATGTTATCATTTGTTTCAAAAGGTCTCCAGAAAGCCATATCTATTGTTGACAAATTGATTTGTATATTGAGTATATAAACAGCTAACCCTTGTCTTTAGATTCAGTATCACTTTGCTTCTCTTGAAGATGCTAACCTTGTTAGCGAAACGCGCGTCGAGTGCAAAAATATCAGTTTAGTGTTAGGGTAATCGATCTCTAGAAAAAGTATTCAAAAATCGGTTTGCAAAACCACTCACTACCTCACCTAACCCCACGAACACACGGCACTGACAAAAAAATATTGTGAAACGACTAAAAATTAGTATGCAGCCAGTCCAGCTAGCCGAGCCTTTACTCCTCAACTACATTTGATAGCACGTTTACTAATTATCTGGGCGACTACGGGCCACAGGCAAGAAATGTTTATGACTGTACTCATCTTTTTATTGCCGTTCCAATTGGGAATGGATAGACTATACTAGTAGTGAGTGCCGTAAAGTGTTGCTAAAGAAGCAATGGTTTACACAACTGCAGAGTGTTGAGTTGATTGAACTGAACTATGGACATAGGCGTTGTGCTGCGAGAGCGGCTGAACTGTTCTATCAACAACATGGAAAGAATGTGCCGCGACAGTATATTTTCGAATCAATTGCAAAATTTCGCGCAACTGGATCTGTAGCAAATGAAAATTGGCAAATCGAACCAACCAGTAACAAATGAGGCGACACAAGTGGCAATTCCGGGCCATGTACACCGTTGTTTAGGAAATTCCAAGATTTTTCAAACGATATGCGACTCGCTCCCAGTTCTCTATTAAAATTCCGGGTTGTTCACCCTTCTGCTCCGGGGATAAAGTGACGATGCTGTAAATGGGGAAGAACTGTCCCCTTCCCAATAAAAATCGACCTGTCTGAGCGTTTTTTAGGATTTGCAAAATTAGTATCCAAAACCTCCATGTCAAGTATTCAATGGCCCACTCTGTATATTTCAATTCATTGATTTAGAAATGATTCCACTAATATACTGAAACCTTCCATCACCCCCTGTATTAATCAATATCGCCAAAAGGCGAAAATTAATTTAGCAAGAATTCGAATATTACCAGAAATTATCCGCCATGAATGATGCAAAAGGGATTAGGGGGTTTTTATTGAACGTTGGATCATTAAAGACAGCATTCTATTGAGCGAACAAGAGCTCCACAAAAATGCAATCAAGAGGAACTGAAATGTAATAGACAAGCATTGTCGGCCTTTTCGACGTTATTGGCATTTATTGATCCTGTTGGCGCTTGCTGTAATCGTTGAATGATTGAGGGCTGGTTAATTAATGCTGGGTTAAGTCGTTTTGACCCAGAGTTATGGCCCAACTTGAGGCGAATTCCATGAAATATGATGCCGGGTGAGATTGCTTGTAGCAAGAGTGAAAGCATGACTTGATCGTATTTTATGAGCGACTTAGAAAGCATTCCTGAGGGATGTTTTTATTCTTTCCGTAGACCAATATTAAACTTGAGTAAAATCGGAATGATATCTTGAAAGTTTTGGCGAAGGTGCCAACTGAAATTGTGTTTCATTTTCAAAACGATGTAAATTATCTTGAAAGGTTCTACAAACTTTGCAGTTACATCTAGAGGCCTCATAACGAGTTTTTGCCAAAGCTTCATCCATGTGGAGTCCATGAGTTTTCCATATTTTCTCATGTATTTGCTAATTTTTGAATTATAAGAAAATCACTTCACGAACTACCAATACAGTTACTTAACAAGAGTTTCACCAAAATCAACTGAACAGTATTCTTATAGTTCTTTTTCCCACAAATGTTGGACATGATTTTTCAACTTTACATAACTTTTTTATTTGTAAACCGATCGAAATAAAACACTAAATTGATAGGCAGAATTTGTGAAATGATACCTCAAATAACAAAATAAAAATCATTTCGTATATACCTGAATATCCAAAATTTAATAAACTCATAGACAATCAAAAACTAAAACATAACATAGCTGGTGAGAACGGATTAGAAGTCTACTCAACAGGTGAAATATTTATTGAAAAAGTGAGCAAAATCTTGGAACTGAGTACAAATACTGTGAAAATCAGACGACGAGATACAAAAGAAACCCTTGGGTTACTGATGGTATTGTTGAGTCAATACATAAAAAAAAATATATTAAATAATGAAGGCGAATCCAACTGAAATGAATCAAACAAAATACAATCAATATAAAAACAAAATTCAAATGGATGAATCTAAAATTAACTATTATAAAATGAAAACTGATAATAATAACGGAGATTCCTCAAAGTTGTGGAAAACAATAAACGATATTACAAACAAATGAAATAAAATAGGAGAAATAAGACAAATCTATTTAAAAATGGTAAAAAAAACTCATAATCTCCAAAAAATTGCTAATGAATTCGTCGGATACTTCAAAACCTAGTAAATGACATTCTTAAAAGGCCAAATTACAGAAAAAACTATCTGAAAAATAGAAAAATGAATTCGGAATCAATAACTTCCGAGTGGAAACTATCAAATTAGTAGCTAGAGAACTAGCTGAACCATTAACTTTCCTGATAAACTGGTCCTTCAGTGGTGAAATATGTCCAAACCCCTTCAAAATTGCTATTATTCATGTTCATGTAAATATCGCCGTCTTTATTTTCTCCAGATATATTTCAAGCAAACTAATCAGATACAATTCAATTGTTATACGAAGATAAAAGGCGAAGTTCAATTTGCATGATGACAAGTCATCCTTCAATTGCTCTTGATGATTTCAAAATATTGATCATTGAAGAAACACACGTATTAGGCCTTGCCCGTTTTAATGTCATGTGTTTTTTGGCTCAATAACTCAATAAATATTTGTCCTACTGTGTCATAGTGTAAACTGATCGATAGAGAATTTTATACTCTATACATCGATGTTGCTTATTTTTCAAGTTTTTATGTCGGCCATTTTTCAGCTTCTTACTACATGATGTTGTTAAGCAATTTTTGGTCAATTTTTCTCTACGAATTCAAATTGAACCAAAACACTACCGAAATAGTCCAAAAAACTAACCAGGCATTGGACGATGATAGTTTTGATGGATGTAATGTTCAATGTTGGTTTGCGTGATTTCGTTCCGGAGATTACAGCTTCAAAGATAAGCCCCAAAGTGGTCACCAAAAAAATATCCAGGACAAGGATTCGAGGAATCTGGTGGAGACTGACCCACCACAAACGGTGCGTAGGATAGCCGAAGAACTGGGCGTCAGTTCTCATGCAGTTTTTGATGGTTTAATACGTATTGGCAAAGTCAAAAAGCTCCACGGTTTGAAATGTCGCTAAAAATTGTCACGCTCCGAAGTTTTTTCTTCAATGCTTTTGGGCAACTAAAACAACTCCATTTGGGATACAATCGTCACGTGTGACGAAAAGCAGATCCTCTATGACAATAGGAGTTGTTCAGAACAGTGGTTGGACATCGATGAGCCACCCCGGCACTCAATATTTGTTTATTTCTTCACATTTTCAATTGGAAATAACCTCGTATTTTCTATCCATATTACAAAATATGGGTATGGACATTGATTTTAGGTCGAATCTGTAACTGATTTTCATTTATAAAAATGCATTCATTCATGAAATCCACAAAAAACAGCTGAGCATCCATTTAAAACAATTTCAGAGCCTTAGAGACAAATATAATATAAAATGCACATTGGCCAAAGACGAAACGGACTGGTTTAGGTTTGACGATAGTCGTGTCACTGAATTTTCTGGCAATATCTTGAATTTATTGGAGCTTCTGGATACACCCTTCATTTCGTTCTATGAAAAAGAGGACATTGGCAGATCTAGATCTTCAGATGACGTGGTGCTGCAGGTTTTTAAGGGTTTTTCTGAAGCTGAAAAAGCCAATGCGCCACTAGAATCCATCAAGTCGCCCCGGAGCGCCAATTAATTTTCGTTGTAGTTGTTTCATAATTTGTGTTACTTTATATTTTTATTCGAATATATCCAAATGGTGAGGAGATAAACTCAAAAAAAAAATGAATAATGCATGGATATATGATTTGATCCGTTAATGTAAGCCGATTATACGTTTTCCATTTCAAATAATGTGCTATCGAATTCATCATTATCATTACCTCAAATAAGGTACAGTGTGAAACAAAAGTTTTGATGATTTCATAAGGTTGGAAAACAGTCTGTAGAACCATCAAAACATTCGCCAAATTTTGCAAAAATTAATTCGCACAACCCCAAATTTGCTACGGCCACTGCTCCAGGGCCAGACCGCTACTGGTCAAGCTGTCAGTGGCATCTCAATTATTCATAAAGAACCAGCCAGGCAGACAATAAAAATGTCGGAGCCCGGGGACGAATGCAATAATCTTGGTTGTCCGGTTATTCGCTATATGAGTATTTGTCGTGCTTTTCGCGTGTTCTGTGGCCGGCATACAGCTAGTAGCTGACTGCACATTGCACTTCTATTCATTCCGAGCTATTTAGAACATGTTTCACGTGCTCATTGCTATAAATTATTGGTGTAACGTGGAAATATGATGACAGGTCTATATTTAGCCCTAGGTTAGCGCTTCAGTACGTTCAAGCGGTGAGATAATTAAACATATTCATTGAGAAACGGGGGGTAATGAGAGTTACAAGTTGGTGGCATGATGAAAATTACATATGGGTTCGTTCTATTTATATTTCGGGAATAGCAAATGATAACAAATATTATTTACTGAAAATGGTTTTATTGTTTTTCGAAATATTCCCCTTGACGATCAATACATTTTTGAACTCATTCAAACTATTTGTAGAAGCAGTTTTTCCATTTCTCTTGAGACATCTCCAAAACGTGGTTTTTGAACGCTTCAACTGCTTCTTCGGCGCTCGTAAATCGTTGACCATGCAGCTTACCTTTGATATTCGTAAACAAGAGGAAGTCATTAGGTGCCAAATCAGGACTGTACAGAGGATGAATCATCAAATCGATGTTCTGACTGCTCAAAAATTCACCTGTTTCACGAGATGTGTGAGAGCTCGCATTTTCATGAGGGAGAACGATCCGTCTTCGGCGGTTAGTTTTACGAATTTTCTTCAAAGGCTTCCAGTAAACAAATGGTCGTGTACCACTCAGAATTGACCACTCTACGTTGCTCTACGTGGAACAGTGTCCACATGACCCATTCGGCCGAAGAAACCGGCGATCATTTGCTCCACTGTGCTTCTTCCACGAACAACTTTTGTTGGATTTAGCTCGTCTTGAAGTCGATTGATGTTTTGTTTCCACCTCATACGCACATATCGATGATTCCTCGCCTTTCTAATCATTTTCTCACACCACTTGACCGAAGTTATTTTTTTGAGCGATTGATGAATTATGGGGTTTTCAATGAGAAGTTTTTTTAATGAAACTAAGTGTTTATTCAAATTCCAATGTATTGAAGTGGAACTGATAAGCAAAGATATCTCTATGGTGTCTGCATCGATGTTTCTTGGCACAGCAACCTATTTTGGACGACCTTCAGGGATATTTTTGGCGACCAAACTACCAATACGATTGAATTCACTGAACCAGCGATGTCGTGTGGTTTTTAATGGTGCTGTATCGCCATACAAGGAACTGAGTTCAATAACACATTCTTGTAGAGATAATCTACTTCGAAAATTGTGGAAAGTAATCCAACGGAAACCTTCTTTCGAAATTGACATTTTTTGATCGAATTGATCTTCTCAACTCACTGCAAACAAAATGAAGTTTGAAATATTTGCATTCTCCGTTAATTTTAGTCTCGGGCAAGTCTACCTCTGTATCTGTAGAGTAGAAAAGGTGATTGTACATTGTACCCATTGTACATCCTCACGAGGATTTGTCCTCCTAGGTCATCGTCCATCCTGTCCTTTCCAGGAAGGTGGACAGGTCACTAGGAGACATCTCCATTATATCGCCGAACACACACTCTCTTATTGATGATAGCTCTGGATAGCCCTTTAATCCATCCCAGGATAATGTTATTATCTACCAAGGCTTTGGCAAAATCTTGGTAGTACTAGCCCTGAGGTAACACGTTGTCAGTTCTAGAAAAATAGGTCGGGCAAGTCTAATGTAAAGGATAAAAGTAATGAACAATGAGCGTCTCTTTACAAGAAGTTCGTCTGCGACCAGGATCGAAAATTTCAGTCAATTTTTTTTCGTGGTAGACTAGAGATGAAGTGTGTGAGCTCTCTTTTCATTTTTGGAAATGATTTACATTTTTTATGTTATTCGGTGAGGAGTTGTAGACAATCGGTCCCAGAACATTGAGTGATTTCTGTTCTTTAGTCTTACTATCGTATGGTATTATATTTAGTGACGACACCTTCATCATATGGAACCATGGTAATACTGAACTAGACGCCTTCCTGAAACACATCAACAGCGTGAGACCTTCCATCATTTCCACAATGGAGAAGGAAATCCACAACGAATTGCCATTCTCAGACGTTTTGGTGAAGAGGACCGACACTAAGTGGAAAACATCTGTATACCGAAAACCCACTCATACGGGACAGTATCTGAACCTCGAATCCAACCACCATCAATCGACAAAAAGAGGAATCATCAAGACTCTATTAGACCGTGCTTTTGGGCTCTGTAATACGAAGGAAGGTCTCGAGAAGGAACTAGACATCATCAAAAATGATCTTCAACGAAATGGCTACTCCAAAGCGATGGTAGAAAAGACTTTGGCCAAGAGACAGCAGGAGCCTCGCGAAGAAGAGAAGCCATCACAACCAGTGCTTGCACTTCCCTAGATTATCGGAGAGGATAAGAAGAATTGGTTCCAAGTACATCAGAACCTGCTTCAGATCCGGTAACACTATCCGTAGCAGCCTCACGAAGATTAGGCCACCAAACGCGGACTGCGATTCCAAAAATTGCATTTACCGGATACCCTGTGAGTGCGGAAAATCCTATATTGGTGAAACTAAGAGGCCATTGAATGTCCGCATTGCCGAGCACAAGAAACACACACAGCGAGAGGAAACCAGCAAATCAGGAATAGCAGACCATGTTTGGACCCATCAACATCGAGTGGTCTCAAGCTGAGATCTTGCACAGAGAGGAACATTGGTTTAGGAGAAAATTCAAGGAAGCCGCATACATGTTGTCCAACAACGTATTCAGCCAAGCCAGCGTAGAAATACGCAACATATGGAAACCCATCATCAAGCAAAAAATGGCCAAATCCCGCCAAACGGTCATCTCCCACGGAACCAGTGAAGCGGAAAATGGAAAGCGGGAATAAGTGAAAGTACTCGAACGACCTATAAATAGTCATCTCTCCCAGGAATCAGTCCAGTCATCACCCGAAGACGATTTTAGATACTAACAATCGAAACGTCGTGAACTAACGTGACTTGGAATCTCTCCAGTTTTTATTTTTTTCTTTTTTTTTCATTTCTTTATTTTTATTCTTATTAATTCAATTGTTCTATTTTTACTTGTATTTCATTTCATTATTATTTCATTTCAGGTTTATTTTACTTAATATGATTGTTATTTTCAGCTATTCATTTTCAATTATTCTTTTTTTAGTTGTTTCAGGGATTTCAAATCATTTTATATAGTAGACAATGGAAGTCCGAACTAGTGAAATTCATCATGAAACATTGTCAATCACTTTCAAACAAATATTTAGTTTTGTTGCGTATGTTGTGTTTGTGTTTAGTCTTGCTCAATTTATTTATTTCCTTGTGTTGGTATAACGAGATTTGTAGAAAATCTTTCTCAAATCAAGTATACCATTTTCTTCTGAAATAACAGGAGGGAAAGGGTCATTCAAAATTATTTTTTGAAACTTTTCATGGATTACTACCAGTGGACGAAGATAGGTATGGTATTATAATTGTCTTTTCAAATCTGTTTTGCCAGAATTATTTATTTGTCGAATTCAGTTTTGTCATGAAATGCCAATAGTGCACATATCTATAAATTACCTGGTTTCCTAGAAGTGATATTGTATTCTGATTGTTTTTTACCAAAATTTACCTGTTCTGCCAGAATCATTCATTTATCTAAATGAGTGTTGTAATTACCTTCCGTTCTAATAAAGACGTTGAATATTCCTGGAGATTCAATCAATCAATCAATCAAGAAATGCCAACATCTTCAAGAGGAAAAGTAAGAGTTTACTCTTCCGCTTGAAGGTAGCCACTTGGTGATTGAAACACGTGTCAAGGTTTCAAAAATAACGGTTTGGTGTTGGAACAAAACTCCAGTGAATTTTATTACTACACCAAAAGTTCCAAATAGTGGACTACAAGTACATAAAGACGTTATAGACGTCGTACCAGGTCAACTGACGTAGCGTCCTAAATAAAATTTATTTTGAAAATGTTATCATTGATATCATGGAACGTTCTCATTATTGATTCTTTTCTCTTATTTGTCAATGTATTTGAATTGTTCTCACTTGTTATTCTATCTTCTAAGTTTTGTTTATCCATTCTGTAATTAACTTTGGCTGTTGAATGGTTTACTAAATGAATGAATCAATAAAAAAAGGTATTATTCTTCGATAATTAATAAACTCACATAAATTTGAATTTCCATCAGTTTTTTAACGGAAACGACTCATTTCGTTTCTTCCAATGACTTTTCACAGCACGTCGAAACGAAATATATTTTCAAAACTCCAGACATGGCAATTTTGAGACAGCAACAATAGAATATGCAAAGTCTGCCTCAGCCGCAGACCCTCTCCAAAGGGTAATAATGCCGGCAGAATTTCGAAGAACAAACGAACATTTCAAAGCCGCGTCTCATTATACCGAGTGCCTAATCAAAAAATCGCAATAGGGCCTTCCTTGAAAAGATATATGGCTCCACCCATGATACGAGGGGAGGATAATCAAGCTAACGCATGGTGCATACGAACCCGCCCGCCACTTCCGGTTAATTACTCGACTAGAAACAACGAAAAACAATGGAAGAACGAACACGTGGTTGGCTGATTTCATGCAGGATGCGAGCGTCGGCCAATGGAGTTTTTTCGAGTGTGGTGAATCCATGCGTTCGGATCAAGTGCTTTGTGTGTTCTTGTGTTACCCGGCAATTCTGTTGCAATGGGCACCCTTATAAATGCAGGGCCGATATCAGGTTTTCAGGGACCCTCATAAAGATGCCTGGAGCTTTGTAATAAAAGGATATTTTGTCAAATGAAAGTCAAGGTGGAGGTAGCCTCAAAAGATACAGAAAGTTCTTAGAAAAAGATCAAAACGAACCATTCCCTGTATGTCTTGTTACTGTTGTTCATTCAATTTGTTTGAAAGAAACAGGGTGCTGTGATCAAAAATTACATTTTTCTAGTGACGAAAATGTGAGAATTCAAGTGGAGATGGAAAAGGTTGGTAGCACACTCCAGGACTGTACCTCTGGTACTTGGATAATGGATACTCAAGATACTCTCTAGTAGAGTAATAAGTATCAATGTCGAAGTCATCACAGTGAGAGAACTGGTCATGAGAGGATGTCCACAGGGAGGGGTCCTATCACCCCTTCTTTGAAACATAGTTCTGGATACCCTGATTAATCACCTCAACAATAATGCATTCTACACAATTGCATATGCAGATGACATGATTATCTTGCAGACCGGCAAATTTGTGAACACACTGTGCGATAGAGCGCAGGATGGCCTCAAATTAATAGAAACATGGTGTAAGGAACACTCACTATCGATCAATCCCAAGAAGATTGAGATGGTTTCACCAAGGGAAAGAAAAACCTCCCGAAATCTTCAAAAGCAAGCTGAACTTCTCTGAAGAGGTGGAATGCCTTGGTACTATCCTCGACAGGAAGCTACCGTGGAACTCTCACCCACAGGGTAGAGCAGAAAGAGCATATGCGGCTTATGAGCAATGTCGGAAGACAGTGGGATGCGCATAGGGTCTTTCACCCCGTGTAGTCACCTGGATCTACACTGCAATAATAAGACCTATGTTAACATACAGAGCCATTGCATGGGGACCGGAAGTTCTACAAGCAACGGTCATTCAAAAATTATATCAAATACAGAAATTAGCTTGTTGCAAGCAACCACTGATGCAATTGATCCCAAGTTTGAACCTAACAAAATACAGATGAAATAGAACTTAGAGTCAGATGCTACAAATGCAATACGCATATATTCAGACGGCTCAAAAACTAAAGAAGGCTCAGGATGTGGAGTGTACTCCAGATCACTGAGCCTAAGGATTAAGTGGATAATAGGAAAAAATACCAGCATGGTTCAAATAGAACTGGCTGGTATCTCAATCACCACAAAAGAAATAACCAGGAAAGAAATTTCTGGCAAAAACATAAAAATTTACACTGCCAGCAGACAAGCCCTATTAAACTTAAAAAGACAACGTTTTACCTCAGGACTATTGCTAAAGTTCCACCAAGATTTAGCCAAGGTAGATAATAATATTAACGTGAGGTGGGTTGAAGGGCGTGACAGAAGTGAAGATAATCGCATTGCCGACTCTTTAGCCAAGGAAGCGACTGGACTAAGAAATTTAGGAACCAGTGGCACCTACGGCCTGATGATTTCGATAATTGCGGAACTAGCCAAACGTCACACCCATGCTCAATCCCTAAAGAGATGGGATGCAATCTTGGGAAGCTGGCGATGACCAGGAAAAATCTACGCTCAGTAGTAGGATTTCTGACTGGCCACTGTCAATTAGGAAAACACTAAGGAAGTAGTGGACACAACTCTATACAGGATATGTGAACAGGAAGATGAAACTTCCAGGCATGTCATATGCGAGTGTCTGGAGTTATCGTTGATGAAAGAGTGTGTGTTCGGATAGTCTTGGCCTACACCTGCCGATATAAAAGAGATGTCTCCTAGAGACCTGCCCACCTTCTTGAAAAGGACAGGATGGGCGATGATCTAGAAGGACAACTCCTCGGAAGGATGTACAATGAATCACATGTGACCTAAGTGCACTCACTCTTCCTACTCTACAGATACCGCTCTTCGGCAACTTCCTTCAATCTTCTATCACGAACGTTTTCTACAAGAATATTATTTAGAACTGGTCATATTCACTTTCACCATCTTGATGAGCAAATCTGTGGAACCACTATGTACAAAGAGTTGATTTTGTCTAACAAGCCAATTTATGGAACTCTCCATACCAGAAAGTTCATTCATCAATAATTCTATCCTCCTAAGTTAGAGTTTCTAATCATCTAAAAAATGCCATGTAAAAAATGAGAATAATATCATAGTGATGGAAGACTTGAAAAAATCTTGAAGGTGTTTCAGAGAATTGAAGTAGGTAATCAAAGGCAATTTGTAGTAGCATTTCATCTGCCACGATATAGATATGAAAATATTGTTCGTCAGTTCAGCCATTCGAACACGACAGAACCATGTTTTCGAAGTCACATTTCACCTAATCCACCCATCAAAGTAATTTTGAGTCAAGACTCATAACCAGGCAGTGGTATTGCCGATCCTACTGAAGATGATTGCCTGTTTCGATTTTAACAAAGTTGCTGTAACACATCAGCAGCAATGCCATAATTGCAATGGTTAAAACCGACCCTGTTTGTAATCATACCCAACTTTGTGTTTCGTCATTGGGTGATACGCATAGATATCAAGTGTCGACATTCTGGTGTCGATTGGAGCTCATTGAAGTTCAACATGGTCGCTTTCGCAGATAAGGGTCTTCATCGATGTTGTAAAGAGTATTTAGTTACCACTGAAACTGAACACATATACATTCACAAAGTTGTAATCCCATTATGAACGAATGATACATTGAAAATAAAATTCTGTCAATCCCGAGAGGAATAACTTCCGTTGGTTAATTTTAGGGGTTTCTTATCTGTTCAATCTAATTATGAGGTTAATACTTGGATGAGATTACATCATGATAATTCGAGCACAATAATGTTTTATATTTAAGGGAAACTTCTTTGCCTTTCCGATCCTTCAAAAATGTATGAAAATATGAAATTTGAGAAGAGGAAGAAAGGCAGGAACAGTTGGTTAGCGGGATTTTCCAACCTTTAAAAGAATTGCTAGAGACAGAACCTCATTTAAATAACCAGTTTATATTCAACTGGAACAAACTTAATACATTGAGCAGAAGCAGGGACCACTGCTATGAGGTGTCGGTGCAGAATCTGTGAAAAATTAAAATGATGTCGAAGAATTTTTTACGAAATATTACGTTTTAAATTTCAACAGAAGATGTCTCAAAGTGCCTGTTGTGGCAAAATTAATCTATTTGAAAAACAAAACTAGACCGACAGAGCAATAAAGGTCTGACAAATTTCATGTAGAAAATATATACATCTTTTTCAGTACTTTATGATAGTCGACAAGAGGGCACTACTAACTGTTTTTCAAATGTGGAGGTTGATAGCCCTTTTGATAGATATTCCAATGCTCTATCAAATAGTTTTTATTTTTGTAAATCAGGTCTGCCGTTGTAGTTGAGTAACTACGACTTTGTTGGTATGTGTAGCATGTACTTCGATTTGGAATATCCGTCGCAAGTTATTTCCCACTATGAAAACCAGAAATTAATTTCGTTTGGTCGATACGACCAATCGATAGACTGATTTCGATGTGCTTGCCCCATCATCAGTACCGGGCATGGTCTCTTCAGAATGGTGTGAACCGTCCGAGTACCACGACCGAACAGGTGGAAGTCAACTTGAATTTAGATAGATTGGAGCCTGGCTCCCTTACCGTTTGGACTAATGTTCGCCAGAAGGACGGGTCATGACTGATGTGGGTGTTAATGGTATGGCGGCATGAGTGTCCTCAGACATCAGTACCGCTCTTCACGGTGTACCCCTACCTGGCTGGGGTGAATTGGATAAAAACGTTGTTCATTTTTCAACGGAAGATATAGGGGCCTCATTCGACAGAGTGTCGGGGCCTTCTTTATCGGGAGGGGTCGTCTACAGTATAATCCATAGCTTCCCTGACTAATGGGTTTTCATGAGTTTCTGCACCATCGATAACTCTCTGATTCCTCGACCGAATGGAAGGCAGCTGCAAATCTCTGCGGATGGCTTCATTCCGCACGAACCAAGGAGCATTCACAATCATCCTTATTAGCTTGTTTTGCAATACCTCCAGAATGTTGATATTAGATTTCGCCGCTTGTCCCCAGACGCCTGAAGCATACATGATGACAGGCTTGAAAATCGTATTATATATGGTAATTTTGTTTTAGAGACTCATTTTAGATTTTCTGTTGATCAGAGAGTACAGACGTGCTATCCGACCCTCGATCTTTGATTTGACGCTCGTTATGTGCGGGTTCCAAGTGAGCCTACGGTCTATCAAAAGGCCGAGGTACTTTACCCGCGCTTGCCAGTCAATCTCCCTTCCAGAGATTCTCACTTTTCTGGCCAGAGAAGATTTCATTCTTCCGATGGTTATTTCCTGAGTTGTGTCCGGGTTCACTCGGATTTTCCAATCAAGGTACCAGCGCTCGAGGTCGTCTAATGCACGTTGCATATAGACGACGCCGAGCTCCCGACCCATGGAAGATGAGAGGGGAGCCGTGTCATCGGCTTATAGAGATATCTTCACACACTCGGACCTCAGAAGGTCACTGGTGTAAAGTGAGAACAACGTCGGAGAGAGCACGGCCCCCTGTGGTACTCCAGCAAGGATATCTCTGTTATCAGACAGAGATCCCTCTACTCTAACCTGAAATGTCATGTCTTTCAGGAAAGACCCGATCCACCGGACAAGGCCCCGAGGCAGGTCGAACGAGTTTAATTTGTGCAGAAGACCTTCGTGCCAAACACGGTCGAAGGCCTTCGAAATGTCTAATAGAACAATGTGCACTTTTTGTTGGTGTTAAACTCGTGGATGGTGTTTTCGACCAGCCTTAGAGCCTGTAACTCAGTGGAGTGGTCTCTCCTGAAGCCAAATTGTTCATCAGACAGAACATTTCGGTCCTCAACTTCTTCGTTGAGCCTTTGGAGAATAACTCTTTCAGCCAGCTTAGCCGCCAAAGAGAGTAGACTGATCGGGCGGTAGTTCTGTGAGAGCAGCGGGTTCTGACCCTGTTTTGGGATCATGACGACGACCGCATGTTTCCAGCTTCTGGGGAAGTGTCTGAGGGCCAACGAACTATTTATTATGTTCAGTAAGCATTCAACGCAGTTGCCACGACCGAACAAATATAATTCCAGCTAGTCATGAAATCTTTCTGTAGTTGATTTAGTGGAATGTTCACTGCGCCACCTGCAGACAAAGCCAGGAAACAACTTCACAAACATACTCCGGTGTGGGAATCAAAAAAATTATTGATATTCCGGAGAGTTGCATTATGACATGCTCAAGGTTGCCCCTTTTCTCCCATGTAGACCTACGACTTTGTGGTTACATGTGGCAGATACCAACGGAAAATCAACAACTAACCCAGCTAATGCCACGCAGCAAGGGTTGAAGTAAAACCATCAGGCCCCTGTGTAACATCTTCGATTTGGAAGATTCGTCGCAAGTTATTTCCCACTATGAAAATCATGAAAATATTTCTGCAGTTGATTCAGTGGGATGTCCACTGCGCCAACTGTAGACAGAGCTAGAAAACAACTCCACAAACTTACTCCGGGGTCGGATGGATAGGTAAGTACTATTATGATCATTCCCATATTGATTTCAATTCAAAAACCACCGGTAGACAGCTGTTTCAGCCTATTGGGCATTGTCAGTACCGGGCAGGCAGTCCTCGGTTGAAGACAAAATGCGACCTGCACGTTGTCTTGAGTTTATCCAGGTAAGACAAAATGCGAATAGCGAAGAAAAGTATTCGATGAAAATAACTACGTAAACGCAAGCGAGACATAAGTGGAACCACCTATTGGTGTGACACTCAAGTCACCTAGCTAAGTTTTCATGTGAGTGTTGGTGGTTTGACCAATCAACCGACAACTGCGGTAGAAGAAATTTGGGAGGATAATGTTGGGAGTTAATGTTTGCCCATATAGTTTTTCGTACAGACCGTTGTTACAGACTATGTTGAAAATGTTACAGATCGGATTGGGAGAATCCTTGAGAAACACGACATGAAACCAATATTTAGGCCACCAGAAACTAACAGACAAAGACTTAGGCTAGTTAGGCACCCCAAAGAACCTATATCAACACCCTGGGTATACCGGGTTATACTGTCAAAGACACGTCCACTAATAATAATATAAAACCAGAGTCAAATACGAGCATCATGAACAATGCGGTCGAAATGACGGGAACAACAACTCGTGCACCAACTTGGGCACTGCGATCGTTACCACGTCAGGCCTAAAAACCTACAGACCATTACCAAAAACCCAAAAAATTGTTTTCACACAGTATATATTATTAAGTTTTCGTATAGTCGCAAGCGAATCTGATTGGTGGAAATCCGTCTTAATATCAACTAACGACCCACCCTGGCTCCGCACGATCACTAAATATAAATGCATGCGATCGCTGCTTATCCTATAGGGCTAATCATAGAAATGTGCCACCGGCCTCCTGGCCGTTACCGTCGCGACCGCTATGTCCCTACATTTCAAATCTGTGATATCTTCATTTAAATTACATCTTGTAAAAGGCAATATTGATCTATACTGAATTCACAATGTATTTAAGGTACCTAGTTCGATAAGGATCAATGATGTATTGCTTTGAATCGCTCAGTAAATAGGCCATTATTACTCGATAATAAAGAATGTTTATTGTGGGTTATTTCACGCTTGACTTTTTCTGTAGATCTTTTTAAGGTATACAATACTGTATTATATTATTTTGATCTATCTCGTAGGGTTCAGCCAGCGTAGCGCAGCGTTTGCAAAGTGAACGCCAAAAAATATTTATTTTCGGAAACTTCTAAAATGCTCTACTATATTTTGCATGTTGAATACATGTGAACATTTCTCTAGAATCACTCTATCTATTAAAAAAACCGCATCAAAATGTATTGCGTAGTTTCATAGATCTGGGCATGCATAGGCACAAGCGACCCTTGTGTGGAAAAAGTGATTTCTATATAGGGTGTAACTGAATAAGTGTAAAACATTCAAGAAGGTGATTCCTCTTCAAAAAAAATATAGGATCTTTCATATAAAGAAACTTCATTGGAGTATCCCTTGTTAAGATACATCCCCTTAAAGGGGGTACATAAAATTTGTATAACAATTTTTTTCACAAGCACTAAAAAAGTTACAATATTGAAATTCACATGACATTTTGTACTACCAAAAAGACACTTTTTGTTTTATCATTTGTTTACCATTAAAAAATTCATTTCCGATAGCATGTTTCATTCTAAACAAAAAATGTCTCTTGGGTTTTTTTGCCCAAAATAAACCAGAGATACAGAGATACATCGTCATAAATGCGAACTGGATTTATTGTTATTTTGTAATTAGTACCTGCATTAAACGATTAAAGGGGAATAAACAAAACTAATTCATTAATAACAAAACACACAACATGTAGAAATCTTAGTAAATGTTCATTATGTCTACCTTCAGACATTACGCATACGTCTAGACGTCGGCGCATTGAGCCACGTATTCGCTCAAATATTCCTGGAGTCTCTCTGTTACCCTGCACGCATCAATGATCGGTTTCTTAAATCCTCTACATCGCGAACAGGAGTACGATAAACCAAATGCTGTAAATGACCCCAAATAGAGAAATGGTGAGGAATGAGATCCGGGGATCGAGCGGGCCAGTTCTGTGGTCCTCCTTGACCTATCCACTGATTTGCATATGTTTCAGTTAAATGCTGACGTGTTACTTGACTAAAATGGGCGGAAGCCCCATCATGCATAAGAAACATATCCTTTCTGACGCCCAAAAGAAGTTGTTCTTTTGAAATTCGAAATATCGTCATATGATCAACATTTTGCTGAAAAGCAATCTCTCTATTACTGGTAGTAGGTTGTTCTTCAATCAAATTAAGTACTGCTTCCTCAAGTTGTGGTGTTCGTACTTCTCGATGGCGACCACAATCCTGCGTTTTTTTTGTCGAATGAACCATATTCTCGTAATCATTGATGAAGTCGAGCAAATATTCTATGTGAAGGATGCTGCCGTTGAGGATACATTTCAGCATATTCTAGAAGCTTCTAACCCATTCCTCTGCGACAGACCGTAAACGTAATGCATATCAGCCATTTCTTCATTTGTGTATGCCATTTTAATAACAAATGAATTATTAAAGTAACAAATTAAGAACAGAACAACAACACACAATTAGTATTGATTCAATTTCGAAAATTCACAAACTGACACCGTCATACCAATTTAATTGTCACTATCGCTAATAGCGACCTACTAGATAGATTAGTTTCGTATTTTCGCATTCATGACGATGTATCTCTGTAGTTGTTCCTAAAATAATTTTTTGCTGCGAACTGGTTTATATTGGGAAAAAAACCCAAGAGACATTTTTTGTTTAGAATGAAACAGGTTTCCGGAAATAAATTTTTAAATGGTAAAAACAAAAAGTTACATTGAGAATAAATTTTAGGGGTTGAGTTTTCCACCCCTCACAGCCATGGGGTAAACCGAATAAATTTCTGGCTGAGTGTCTTTTTGGTAGTACAAAACGTCAGGGTAATTTCAATATTGTAACTTTTTTAGTGCTTGTGAAAAAAATTGATATACTTACAAATTTTATGTACCCCCTTTAAGGGGCTGTATCATAACAAGGGATGCTCCAATGAAATTTCGTTATATGAAAGATCCTATCTTTTTTCAATGAGGAATCACCTTCTTAAATGTTTTACACTTATTTAGTTACACCCTGTATATCTATTTTACGCCGGAGACTCCACTCATACCTATCACATTGAACCACTCTGTATCGAAAAATTCACAAGGGCAACAACCAAAAATTAATTTCGGAAAATATTACTCTCACTACTATGAAAAATATTCCATCTTTCCAAGTATTGCATATCTTGTCTATTCATAAGAACCTCTTCAAAAGATTTTACTCTGCAGAGAAGCCAATGTAAGCAAATGAAGAGGTAGTTGCATTCTTTTTTTAGTTTCAATCTTTGTTAGCGTGCTGCGACTACGGGTTTAGAGCACTCTTGAAAATTTCATAATTTGTGAAAGTATCTTGATTGTAAGTTCCACAGCTATGGCCTATTTTCCGGAGAGAACAATGCCAGATGAATTCTTGAAACGAGACGGTTTTGTAGTTATTAGGTCTGAGGGTATAGTGATGATGAATTGGACTTATTATTGAGGAAATTAATTCATATCACTCTGGTGATCGTTGAAAGTTTTGTCAATGTAAAAAATCATGGTAATAATAATTCAGAATGAAGAATGAGAATTTAATGTGCACCCTCGATTACCTATACAACTGCAGTAGGTAATAACAGACGTTCCTTAATGACTTTATCACCCGAATTTCGTTTACCTATGACAATGTGGGTTATGTTAGGCTATGTTAGGTTAGGCCCAACGTGAGTAGGTTTATTCAACCCTCCACCGCAAGCTGCAAGGGTTTATTGTTCTATTCACACTCGACCAAATAAACCCAGCTTCTTAACGAAGCCGATTAGTTTGTATAGTGAGTGGTCTTGCAGGTCAGGTGCTCTGCTGTTCCATAATTCTCCAAAGAGAGGCGACACACACTGTCTACTATAGTCCAACAACTGTTTGGTATCATGCTGCGAAGGGCGAATAAACGCCTTGAAGTGATCCAATTCTGGAAGATTCTGCTAGAAGTCCATAAATCTTCTTGCCATCCAGGTGTTCAATCTTTGTTTTGCAAAGCCTAAAGCGATGCCAATGACTGATTCTGGTCTTATGAAGCTGCTGCAGCACTGTCCTTTGCAAGGGAGTTGGCAGATTCATTGCCTTCCAGGCCAGTATGGCCAGGAATCCAGACCAGAGACAATCTGTTGAGTCCTATCAGGGAGAGTTGTTTTTGGCAATTTTCTACCAATTCATACGTTGCTCTGTAGGAGCCAAGAGCTTCCAACGCCGCTTGATTGTCCGAAGACAGTATTGGTACACTAACATGAAAACCGGTGAGTAGAACAGGTCAATTTGGTCATTCAATAGGTTACATCCGAAATCCAAGTTTCCAAACCCTTGCCTGCTTAGTGCAAAATTTCCGTATCGTTTAGATTCTTGTGGTTGTATTTCAAGGAATCATTTGGAATATTGTTTACTTAGTCTGAAATACTTCTCATATTCAGCATATAGTTTCGAGAAATTTTGGTGACATTGTGCTCAAAACGGTATGCTGAACCAGTGAAATATTGACAAGTCATTTCGTCGACTGAAATAGGCACTATATACAATGATGCCAAAACCACAAATACTTCGTATATAAAAATACTGAATTTCTAAATAAGATTATTATACCGTCCATTATATTATTCTCAAAATTTTCAAAAACATCATAGGATCCTTGATAGAAATGAGGAAGCTGCGGTATTAGCGAAACACGTCTAGAAATGAATATGTTTGTGAAAATTGTGTAATTGTTGTTATAGATGAAGTTACTAATTTTCATCAAGTAAAGGGTCAGTTCATCCATGAGAAGATCATTAAATGAAGTATGCTCTTATGCAGAATTATTTTTTTCCTTTTTCACAGAATCAGTCGCAATTGGAAGGTAACTGGTATGTCTGCAAAACAAACAAATCTTATGCAACGTTAGTATTCTCAGAGATATAAAGTGTCACCATTAAAGTGCGCACCATATGGGAAACTTTTTTTTCGAAAAGTTTCAATAAAGTTCAACTTCGCCATTTGTTTGTGCTTTAAATTTAACTCAGAATGATGTGGCCAACTGCGACCCACTGACGTTCAGTGTTTGTCAAATTCAACTTTGTTTTTGAAAAAAATTGAAAACGTGCATTTCTAGATCGAATTTAACAAAAAGTTACTTGAAACAGTTGTGTCTACGGCAATTTCATATCCATATGCCAAAGTTTATGCAACTAGGATGAAGTTAACGTTCTGCTTATTTTTGACAGATATCCCCTTTATTTTAAAAAACAAGTTCGAATAATTGTCATCAATTCATGTTTACATAACAAACTCATCACGGAGTTTACCTTTTCTGATACATTTTTACTTATACGGACATTTTTAGAGGGAAATTAAAAATTTGCTATAAAAATTTTAACATGACTGGTGCAAAGTTTCAATCACTTGGCTATTTTCTTAAACAAACCTTTGATTTCGAAAAAGCAGAGGCAACTAGAAAAAATGCAAATAATTTCGATAGAACTATTATTATAATTATAAATTTTAAACAAAAATAATATTACAGCAAAAACAAATGGGTACAAAAAATTACTTATTGATCTAAATGAGGTTGTCAAACACTTATATAATAATAATAATAATAATAATAATAATATGTCTTTATTAGAACAGCATGAAAAACAATTTTTTTTGTAATAATTTACACATAACTGCTGACCTAAAAGGCGAAGTTCAGTAGCCCACTACGTATAACCTAGTGAGGTCCTGCTCTACCACTTAACCTTTTACCTTACTATATTAGAGACCGCACTTGATACATGGTATCCTGCGAGGTCTCCAATTACACTAACCTAACCTACCTTATCCTACTTAACCTACAAGATTTTCCTAGTTTACATTCATTTAGAAGATCTTACAATAGAATAACTAAATAACCTACATTTCAGTATGTCGTCCTCCACGTTCAATACAAATTATGGTCCTTCTACTGACATCTGTAACTGCATTTTTAATAAATCGGGGATTTATATTTGCACAGCAGTCGTGACTGGTATTTTCCAGATGTTGTATATCAGTAAATGGTTTACTTCGGTACACTTTTTGTTTCAGGTAACCCCACAAGAAAAAGTCTTAAGGCGTCAAGTCGGGTGATCTAGGTGGCCAATAATGTTCCCAGTTACGTCCAATAACTTTGCCTCTGAACATTTGTTGGAGGGACTGTTTTACAGCAACCGTGTGATGTATTGGTGCGCCATCAAGTTGATACCAAAGGTCGTATTTAATATTTAAAGGCATATTATCTAAAACTTCACTAACCTCATTATTTAAAAGGTTGAGATAACCGACGGATTAAATAAAAATGGCCCAATTATTTGGTCGTTAAGTATCCCACACCGTACATTAGTTTTAAAGGAATACTGATCACCACATTATATTATGAAATTGGGATTTTCGTGGGCCCACCATCGGCAATTTTGAGAACTTACCGTTCTATTTGAAGAGAACGTTGCCTCATCTATCCATGAAATTTTATACGGAAACTTTACATTTTCTTCTCTCTCTCCTTGAAACCAGAATGAAAACCCCAAACGGACATGAAAATCTCGTTCTTTTGATGTGTTAATAAATTTTGGCTTGTAAGGCCAAAATTTATTCTTTGATAAAAATTTTCTAACACTTTCTCTCTTGTAATCGGTGTTTTTTATAACATCGGTTATGCTCGTTTGCCCGTGTTCAATAACTTTTAAACAAATGTTGAGTTGGGCCTCCTCATCATATTTACTTGGAGTGTGCTTTTTTTTTAATTGATTTGCTACGGATCCTGTTTCTTTGAATATCGACATTATCCTTGACACAGTAGTATGTTGAACATTTTTTCCTGGATGTCGTTCATTAAAAATGTTAGCTACTTGCCGGTATGGTGTATTCTCACCACATATTAAAACTATTTCTATTCTTTCCTGAAGAGAAAACATTATTGCAACAATAACTGTTAAAAATTTGACAAGTAAATCAACAACTTGACACTACCATAGCATGCATTTTGTTTGTCAAGACCTACTTAAAAATTTTATTCAAGCATCCAATTTTATTAAGCATCCTTACCGCCCTAGTTAGTGTTTATAAATAATCTGTAAATACTGAATATTGGAATTTTAATGTAATTTGAACTCTAGTAATTCTATTAATACTTATTGCAGTTTTTGAGTTGTGTCTGCTTTTTCAAAATTGAAGGTACTGACGTTTGTTTAAGAAAATAGCCAAGTGATTGAAACTTTGCACCAGTCATGTTAAAATTTTTATAGCACATTTTCAATATCTCTCTAAAAATGTCCGTATAAGTAAAAATTTATCAGAAAAGTTTAACTCCATGATGAATTTGTTATGTATACATGAGTTGATAACAATTAACCGAACATGTTTTTTGAAATAAAGGGGATATTTGTCAAAAATAAGCAAAACGTTAACTTAATCCTAGTTGCATAAAATTTGGTATATGGATATAAAATTGCCGTAGACACAACTTTTTCAAGTAACTTTTTGTTGAATTCGATCTAAAAATGCACTTTTTCAATTTTTTTCAAAAAAAAGTTGAATTTGACAAACACTAAACGTCAGTGGGTCGTAGTTGGCCGCACCATTTTGAGTTAAATTTAAAGCACAAACAAGTGCCGAAGTTGAACTTCATTGAAACTTTTCGAAAAAAAAAAATTTTCCCATATGGTGCGCACTTTAATGGTGACACTGTATATCGAATTGATGTAACTGATTTTTTGTATAAAAAACCTTCCACAATCTGTGAAATTAACAAAGTTGAATAATAGTAATAATAATAATATCGTTTGTCATGCATGAAAAATACATTGATATATAAAAGGAAAAGGGTTAGCCAATGGCTATCTTCCACCGTTTCCAAAAATTATACAGTGAGTGTAAGAAAATAATTATAAAAATACTTATTTACTATTACAACAATGATAGAGAAGAGAAAAAATAATAGATCATACAGTTGCTAATAACTCTCAATATTGTTAACATTATTTTTGTCAATTCAACAATATCATTGCACTACCATATATTGAATTTTAAATTTTTTAAATTAGCACTGAACAGTAAGCATCTGTGATTTTAGTTCTTTCTTAAATTGAGGAATATTATGATTTACAAGGGGTAAAATGTTATTCAGATAAGAAGGTGATATATAAGAAAAACATCCTTGAAATTTGGAAGTACGATGCCTACGTACGTTGAATGAATTAATTCTAAAATTGACCATATGTATGTCAGAGTGCCTGCTTAATAAACTATATAAATAACTTGGTGTTTCAGTTTAAAGCAACTAAAACAAAAAAAATTCATCAAATATTGGACTCTGTACCTCACATTCAGCTCCTTCATTTTAAACAAAAATGGTGTGACATGTTAACCATATGGTATACAGCATACGAATCGCATGCAAGCATTTTGTATACGTTGTAATTTCTGTTTGTTATATTGCGGCAAAAAATTGTAATACACGGAACAAAAATACCCAATATGGGAATAAATAAGAGTTTTAACTAACCTGAATTTCATTTCTTCTTATTACTGATACATGAATTCTTATAGAGATTTGAGTTTGAAGAATGATACTTTGAAAATGTTTGTCATATGTTCATGGAAAGACAAAGAGCTATCTATAGTTACGCCAAGATTGTTAGCAGTCTACCCAGTCAATGTCTGTGTTATCGAGAGTGAGCCTGAAGTTACACTCAGTTTCTACTATTCGTCTTTGAGACCCTATGCATAAGGACACAGTTTTATTTGGATTGATTTTTAGTCCATGATTCTTCGAGTATAGAAATGTTTTGTGCAAATCTTTGTTTATATTGGCCACGCAACATTCTGTATCGGTGTTATGAGAAGACAAATATATCATCTGCGTATAAATGTACTTGACAACGCGATAAGAAAGTGGAGTAATCGAAAATAAACACTGGAAACATCAAGGGTCCTAAAATACTTCTCTGCGGTACATCTGAGATTGTTTCTTTTAGGGATGACCATGAGTAATCATCCAGTTTGACCCTCTGTGATCAGCCTGTGAGATAGCTGGTCATCCATTTAAGAGAAATGTCATCGAATCCTATGAACTTGTGCTTGCTGATGAGTAAAATGAAATTAACTAAATCGAAATCTTTACTTTGATCAAGCAGTACTAAAATTGTGACTTTTAATTGATCTCTGAATCTCGCAAGATCGTCGATTACTTTCAAGAGGGCAGTTTGTGTTTCGTGTTTTTTGCGGAACCCAGACTGCTCATACGGGAGTATTCGATTTTCTTCGAGAAAAGCTCTTACTTGACGGGAAACATTTTTCTCGAATATTTTAGAGAATGAGGGCAGAATGCTGAGGGCGTAGGTCACTGAACGTGGTAGGTTCAGAGACCTGCTGAAGTATAAAGAAGGGCAAACTGAAAAGTTCATCCCGAAAAGTTGCTGCGTAATATAAACCACTGAATAGTCCAATTAATATTTAACTTTTTCTCATAAATTTTGCCTGAAAATTTGAAAAATCTATTGAAAAGAATAAAATTTCTATACTAAGCTTTCGTTAGTAGTTGACATTTTGGTAAACAATCTTTTTCCGTTTTCAAAACCCAATATTCACTCAGAAACTTTCGCTTCATAGTTATTAACGTCACAAGGTCGATTCGTTCAAATAACGGATGAGGTTGAATAGCAACCGAATCCGTTATTTGCGTATTAGCCGTGTGTGTCTTTCAAAACTTTTCGTAATCCCGCTGAAAGATTACATTTTGATTCCTAGGAAAAAACAAACCAAGTACGTAGTAATTCAACAGAAAAATTCCGACATCGTAGGATTTTGTCTGAAGATGAAGTAACTAAGTTTTTTTTGGAGGCAGATGATTACACATGGTTGCTTGAAAAGGTTGTATTGATGTGTGGTATTTTTGGCGCCTATAGACGTGACGCACTTGTTAGGCTAACTGTGGATGATCTCGAAAGCACCAGTACCAGAGTTTTGGTTACATTTAGGCATACTAAAAACAAAAAGAACAGGGTATTCGTCACCCCCAAAGAAGAGCTTCCTTTTGATGCCTATGATTTATACCAAAAATATGTAGATTTGCGGCTTTCAAATTTGGAAAATCGACGACTCTTCATTGGTTATAGGAATGGTAAATGTGTGAAACAAATTGTAGGCATTCAAACTGTTGTAGCTGTTTTCAGTTGTCTCAATATCTTCTTCAGTGACTTTCTATTCGATTTTTATCCATTCGACTTGATCAATCAAACAGAACGATCTAATGCACTATTTCGTCCCAGAGATAATCCTCACACTTATGTCTGAAAGCGTACTTATGTTGTTGCATAAGTAGCAGCAAATGCATCTTTTCTCTGGCGCTTTCATCGTGGCTCTAATCCGATCGACTTAGAGCCCTCTCGAAAGGTCTGCAACCCAGATGATCAGAATTCGGTGATTACGCGTTTGATGGGATGTCGAAAGGAATCTCGGTATGAAAATCGAAAAACGAGGCGCACTTGAAACGGGAATGAGATTTCTTTGTACGCTTCGTGAAATAAAATGGAGGAGCGGTTGAAGCATGACGGCGGTCGTGGTTCATTTTTTGTTGATCAATTGATTCAGTCATCAACTGACTATGATTATGAAAACATTTGAAATGTTCAGTTTTTCTCCATCATAGTCGATTCAACGACGATAAAAATATTTAAAACTTTCATGATGCTTTTCACGAGTTCAAAACTTAATTCTTAGTAACACTTGGGCTTGAAAATTTATTACGAAATATTGTATTCGTCTAAGCGGATATGATTAATTGTCCTTAACATGCTGTACTTATCATATATATTTATCATATGTGATTATGTAGTACATTGAATCACAGGAAGAAACAATAATCCGGAATGACTTCACCATAGATGTATAATTTACAAAGCTTGTTAATAAAGTAATTTCGCTGACGTGGTTAGAAGTAATTTAAGAAGGCGCCAGTTTTGGTTATCTGATAGGTGTAGATTGTGTACTTTTGCGTTAGTTTGAAAAATCTGATAACTTCTGATTGCTTCACTATATCGTCAACACGCAAACTTCATTACGTTACAACTCTGTTAAAGGAAGCAGAAATCATATCTTAATTAACCGATGCTAATATATTTGAATATATTTACAATGTTTTCCAAGAATTTATTCTCAGTTAACACGTCATTAGGATAAAATACTACAAAAATAGTTCAGTTTACATATTTATGAGGTTTCCAAGAAAGTGTTTGCTGATGAAACTTAAAAAATTTGGAAATATTTCATTTCAGGAAAAGAAAGTTTTTGGCTTTCTACTACTCCATCTTGATACAAAAAAATGTGGAAATCTTTCAAAGAAAGGAAGGAAGTAATCAATTTGAAAATAAGTAACTCTATACATGGATGTGTAGATCAAGCAAAGAAGTAACTTTCAGACACAAACCGGAAGAAAGCCCTCCTGAAACAGCTACTTTCATATAAACATTGAATTACACGAAAGAAAAAAATTATTTCGAAACAAATACTTTTATATTAACACTGAATTATACAGAAGATACTTTTCTCTACTCGGTTTGTATTCCAAACATTCGTTATGGAATAAAATCAGATATTATTCGCAGGAGTTCTACTTTAAATGAATAGTAACAAATTGCACTTACATGGAACACTGCCATCTTCACTGGTAGACATCGATGTTTCGTCGTAAGACACTTGCCTTAAGGCTTTTCAATACCAAATTGGATAACATTATAGAAAATACACAGAATTCATTCATGAATTACGATTTTTAATGTCACGGAACAAGTTTGATCTACTTATGTCATCGATGACAGTGTATTCAAAATCTGGCTCACTTTTGAACAAAGTTGGTATACAGTGAATAATAATGTTCATATTCATTTTCACCCCATCCAAGAAAATGAGGTTGTATCTGCAACTAAAAAACTAAAGGATAAACTGGACATCAGGCCCAGATATGATCCCATCATTTTTGTTGAAGGATTGTGCAGGAGCATTGGCAAAACCCTTAACGACAATTTTTAACTCATGTCTGATATCTGGAACATTCCCAGATATTGGGAAATTAGCTAAAGTATGTCTTGTATACAAAAGTGGTGAAAAATCATACATAGAGAATTACAGACCCATATCTATTTTATGTATGTTTTCTAAAATTTTTGAGATTATTTTATATAATCGCATATATACTTCTGTTCAACGGCAACTATCAACATGGATTTGTTACTAAGCGTTCTACTGTTACAAATCTAGTCATTATTACTCAATTTATTTCCGAAGCATTCGATAACAATGGCCAAGTTGATGTTATATACATGGATTTTTCTAAAGCATTTGATAAAATTGATCATGGTGTCTTGCTCAATAAATTGATGAGTTTTGGTTTTTCAAATACTGCCTGTCAGTTGATGCAATCCTATCTGACATGTAGAAAACAATTCGTGTCCTAAAACGGTTATAAATCTAGGACATATATAGCTTCTTCTGAGAAGAAGAAGAAGAGGACCTGGTGTGCCTCAGGGCTCCAACCTAGATCCTCTTTTGTTTTTATTGTTTGTTAATGACTTATGTGAGAGTTTAGCTTGTGAGCGGTTATGCTTCGTGGATGACTTGAAATTATTTTCTATAATTAAGGAAGTAGGTGATTGTGTAGATCTTCAATCTCAATTACAATTTCTTGTTGCTTGATGTAGCATTAACAAATTGAAACTCAATGTGGAGAAATGTGAAGTAGAGAGTTATAGTCGAAAAAAAGAGGTTTATACATTCCCTTATGTAATACAGGATTCAGATCTTCTGAGTTGTAATGGATCAAAGACCTAGGGGTAATATTCGATCATAAATTAACATTTGGTAGACATATTTTACAAAAAGTTTCAGAATCTTTCAGAGCTTATAGTTTCATTGTTAGAAATTGCAGAAACTTTCATAATATTAAAGACATGAAGCTGTTGTACTTCACCTACGTACGTTCGAAGATAGAATATGTTGGGAATAATTCTTAATCCTGAACATCTAACATGAGTTCGTTTTTGAATTCGAAAGTCAGGTTAGATGTTGACGGTAGATGCTTTTTTCCAAACAAAGCATTCTAAAATACGTTAGTTTTTAATTCAGATTTCAGGTTACATTGTTCAGGATAGGTTATGTTAGGTTTGTTTAATTGAAAAATACTCGATTTCATCTCACTCATTTTTGATGTGTTTAATGGTAACTACAAACATCTAATATCAGCTACAATCAACCTCATCATTTGTAGTTATTTTATGATTTGAAGTCTTGTTATCGTAGCTTTTCTGCTATTTTTCAAAGGAATATAAAATGTAGTAATATTTTGTTGTTACTACAATAAACTACAATCCATTTAGAACCTATTTTGAAACTTTTTGGCACATTATTACTCGTCCTCCGTAGTTAGAATAATATCAATAGTGCTTTCTCAGTAACCGACAATACTACAAAAAAATTAACATTACTACATTTATTAGTATCGTTCGTAGGTAAAGTAGGCTGAAAAAGGTAGATTTTTTCAAAGCGGGTTCCAGCGTGACGGAGCTGTCTCAAAGTGCTTTTCACTATTAGATCCACAAAGTTACATCACCATCTTTTCAATAACGACCATACTTCTTTAAGAGCCTAGCTCAGACTCACTTTTCCGTCGACTCTGAAATAAACCTATGATTTTATTTCCTGTTATATAGCAAATATCCACCGTAATGGAATGAAAGTAATGCGTATTCCATTACAGAGCAACCCATAATCGAGGTCGTTTTTGCTGTAGTTCGCTAATGGAACTCATATTGTATACAATCGTAATTTTATGTGGCGAAAGTAATTAGCAATAAAACCGCAACATTATCATCCCAATTCACGGATGAATACGATTTATTGTACATGCGTCGTCACATGATACAATTATAACAGGCCACCGTGTGTGCTATATACTTGTAGAAGGCAATATTGATGTGGTTATTTCAAAATTAGGCTAAAGTGTACTTTATAGGATACTCACGGATCACGCTAATCAAAAAGTTTCTCAGATATTTGTAGTTTATTAGTTTTCTTATTGTGATGGCCTTCATAGTCCAGTAATGGTAGCTGAGGTTGATTATCTCACACTCAGTTACGAAATATATAGCATTTATCCACCAAGAGGATATGATCATTTTGTTTTGTTCTGCTTTAATTATTTATATACAAATTCTTGCAAAAAATCAGTTCAATTGTTGCTACACATAGTGAATTTCCCTGTACCTAGCTATTCTTTTCACTAAAAATTTCAATTTCACTTTTAGACTACAAGAATAAACATGCTAAATAGATCAAAAATATTGAACGTCTAATAATTATAACTTTCATCTCATCCTTGGATTCATTTGGTGTCATTGTCTTGCTTTGTGAAGCTCCTCAAAACTAACTTCTCGTCTCAAAATCGTAACATGAGGGTAGTTTTTCGTAAATTCCACAAATGATAGTAATTTAGGTTGATTTCAGAGTTTTGCTGCAAAGGTATCAGATGCATCTGCGGCAGTCATCTTCACCGGAGTGGTCGAAGTAGTATTCTTGAAGTATTAACTGAAACTCGTCAAGAGAAATAATTCGACCACAACACTGAAGATGACTGCCACAGTTGAAACGTTTAGTGGTTGTAACTATAATAGTAACGGACGTGTTGAGTACACAATTTTTTTGGCATCCGTGTAGAAAAACAAATAAATGAGACACATTCATTCATTATACCTTTTTGGTACCCCAGAATTTCGAACATTTCAAATTCTCATTTGTATTGAACATTGAAATTCGAATAGAAGATAGGTTAGGTTAGGTTAGGTCCACAGTGAGGGTCTATTCGACCCTCCACCGCAACCCGCAAGAGTTTATTATGGTTCACACCTATCCACACTCGACCAAATAAACCCAGCTTCTTAAAGAAGCCGATTGTTTGGTGAGTGGTTTTTCAGGTCAGATGGTGAGAGTACGGCTCTGCTGAACTCTAACAACCCTAGCGGGGCAGGCACAAAGTGTTAGAATACTTGAGAATGGTGTGAAAACCGAAACCTTGGTCGTATTAATATCAATACATTAATTAAGTGGAAATCAGACAAAGTATTTTATCTATATCACTTAATTGAAGATGAATTTCCACAAAATAAATAAGTCATCAATATCACAAAACAGAACACAAAGTACCACCAATATACGAGGAACTTTGGAAAGATTTTCAAGGAACTAGGTAGGAAGGTGGTTTTTAAAACAAGTCATACACTACAGAGCCTTTTGGGAAGTCCAAAAGACAACGTCGAGAATTCGGAAAAGTCTGGAATTTACGAAATTGAATGTAAGGACTGCGATGCAAAATATTATAGACAGACAAGAAGATCTATTAAAGTGAGATATAAGAAACACATAGCACACTTAAAATATGGAAGATTTGAAAAATCAGCAGTCGCCCATCATATTTTGCAACAAAACCATTCCATAGACTTCAGTTCTTTAAGATTAGTTAGACAAGTTTATAACAACAGGCAAATAGATGCCTATGAGAGTGTGGAAATAAGTAAACAAAATAATATTATAAATAACGACAACGGACCAATACCAAATAGCATACTATAAAGCCTGTTGAAATAATATTGTTGGGTTTACTGATTACTACAAAAAGACACATTGTAAATATATTTAGATAGGCAATGTTGTGAAACTAATTTTATATAGCTGAAAATTGTTCTATATATAGCTGTAACATTTGAACATATATAAGGACATATTGTAAATAATAGAAAGGCCAATTGTAAAATTAATTTAGGGTGGTACACTTGTATGGGTGGTATTACTGATTACCTACCTGTATAATGTACCTGATTAGTATAAGTAGCTTTAGTTTTGAGTAGTTATTAGTTTTATCTTCATCTTGAAGATGATCACTTGGTGATCGAAACACGTGTCGAGGTGTAAAAATAACGATTTGGTGTTGGGGAAAAAACTCCAGTAATATTCATTACTACACAAAACCAAAGGTTCCAAACAGTATATCACAAAACCATATCTACCAAGATATTCATATCAATAATGACAACAACGATGTGATTCTTCCCGGCCTAGTCCGAGAAGTACGTAATTCCTAAACTAGACCGTGAAAGAGCTACTTTTTTAAAGAAAGAGATTTCGAGAAGTTGGTACTTGGACGGTTTCCGAAAGAGGCAATTTTCTAACAAAAGGATACATTGTTCACAGCAGTAGCTCCCTCATTCCGTTTTTTAATTTTAGATTCAGTTCGCATGCACTGTTTAATGACGGGTGTGTGAAGATTCATTGACCGTTCTCTAGATATTAATTCTCTCACATGTTTTTCTTTAATAATTTTTCGACTATCAACTAATTTGAACAATATATATATATATATTTTCTAAATATTCCCTCATATCGGGGTGAACTCTTCAAAAACAGGAATAAATTGATAACTCTTCTAGATAGTAACTACCGCAGAACTCTACATTAGGAGAATTCTGGTTCAATTTCTATTGATTTCACGGCTATATGCGGCAGCTACTGTTCGTAGGTCGACGTAATGGCATGCCTATCAATCTAACCCAATCTGGAATTAGGCCAACTGTATAATGGAACATCCTGACTGTGACAATGTTACCCAATGCCAGAAGGGTTACGGAATTTCGGATACACAAAACGCATGATTGCGCTGCAGAATTTATGTACATTTTTCTTTTCTCGATTGTTATCATATAAATGAATTATTCCTTCATTCAATAATAGACAGAATTCAAATTTCTGACGGAGGAGAAAATTTACAAAAGTACTTTTCCAAATACCAGAACTCTGACACTTTTCTTGACACGCATTTCGTCAATCAGGTTGACATCATCAGGAAATGATCGAAGTTTATGAAAAAAATATAGAATCGGTTGCTGAAAGTATGAAATAATGCTACGAACACGCTTTGATGAATGGTCGCAAGCAATAATAACTTTTGTGATTTTGTTGCTGCTGATTGCTTGTATATAATGTTTGAAAAGTGAATTTTTATCATGATGATTTTGCTTCCACGGAAGGTATCTAACAAATTGTTCGAAGTTTTTGGGTTCATTAGACGTTTCTGTTTGTAATCTGTTTAAAATCTGTTTTTCCGTTAATCAGCTACAGCCCCCATACGAACGACAACTCTCAGAAGTTAAGAAACTTGTGCGAGCTAAGGACTAACGAGGTCTTACCTTTTAACGTGTGATTCCTAACACGGCTGCAGAATCATTCCAGCTTCAACCAGATAAATTCTCTCGAGAAAAATATCTGGTCGAGGCGGGAATCGAACACACGACCTTCCGATCGTGAGTCGGACACACTACCACCGCGGCCAATTCCACAAGGAACGTGGTCTAAAGGTTTTTATAACTGACGTTTCTTCTGCTACTGCGGCAGACATTATCAAAGGCAATGCGGCAACCGTTGAAGTGATCTACTTTACAGTAATGGGCAAACTGAAAATGGCACCGATTGGTCGGGTTGGAAATTCCCTTAGTCTTTCAACATATGTTCGTCAGGAGAATGAATTATTCTAGTCTGAGAGTGGTTGGTTACGGTGTGAAGGATCGTAACCTCTATGCCGTTCTGACCCTGTGCACCCTTTCTTGACTGGGGTCTTTGATGACCAAACTGTTCTCTCTTACAGACGTCGTGGGGCTTTCACTCCACTGAGCAACGGAGCCTTCTGAATCGCCAGGGGTCGTCTATAGCGTAACCCAGATCTTCCTTAACTGATAGATTTTTTATGAGTTTTCGCTGACTCGAAAACTCTCTGTTTCCAGAACTGGATGGACTGCTGTATAGCCAACAGCTCCAAATCTCTGTGGATGACTTCATTTCGCATGAACCATGGGGCATTTACCAGCATCCGTAGAATCTTATTTTGCAATCTATCCAGAATGGTTAAGAAATTGCTGTACACCTTTTATGCTGTTACATATTTTTGTGAAATGGGTATTAATTTCATTGTTATCACTCAGACGTTTAGGTAACAGATTTGCAAATGATTTATTGTGGATATTGAATTTATTTCATTTTCTCTGTACATTGCGATCACTTTTAGTCCTAAGTTAGAAATCTCAAAGAACATTTTTTTCTGTTATGTCGTACTTGATCTGACCTGATTATACTCCAGCATTCATCATTAAAGATTGTGCCTCAACTCTGGTTGAACCACTAACAACTCTAATTACTATATGTCTGAAAACATCAACTGTACCATCAATATGGAAAATGTCGAAAGTCTGCAATTTTCAAAAAAGAAGATAAAAGTGAGATAAAAAATTACAGACCAATCTGTATCATATGCAACTTTTGTAAAGCGTTTGAGATGCTTTTTGAGAAGACAATCTATTGTCATGTCGGCAACATTATTATCCCCAATCAACACGGTTTCATGTAAGGACGTTCAACCACCACCAACCTTGTAACAATCACTCAATGTATTGCAGAGGGTATTGATTGTCAGTCTCAGACTGATGTCATTTACACTGATTTTTCTAAAGCGTTCGACATACTTGACTATAGTATCCTGCTCAACAAGCTTTCGACTTTTGGGTTATACAATGAATCAATTTCCCTCTTCAAATCATTTTTGTAACCGTAAGCAGTACGTCCAACTCAATGGCCTCAAGTCTATCGAATATATAGCCACATTGGGTGTACCACAAGGATCAAATCTAGGACCCCTACTATTCAATATGTTCATTAATGATATCTGAGCTGACATTGATGTCAATTTCCTTTTATACGCAGATGGCTTGAAACTCTATCACAATATAACATGTTCTAATGATTGCGAACGTCTCGCCCTGAATTTAAATCTCTCAACATATCCAAATGCAATGTCTTACTCACCAAAAACGAACTTGAATTTACACAACTGCGTCATAAGCAATCAAGTTCTGGAGCGTCGTGACACACTCACTGATCTAGGTGTTACTTTTGATTCATCCCTCTAATTCAATAAACATATTGACACTACTCTAACAGCAGCTTATCGCATGTATGGATTCTCAGTTAGAAATACAAAAGACTTCGAAAGAGCTTCAATATTCAAATTACTTTATTTCACTTTTGTTCGAACTAGGCTGCAATATGCATCTGTCGTGTGGAGTCCCTACTATCAGGTTCATATGAATCAACTAGAAGCCCTACAGAGGCACTTCCTAAAATATATGTCTTTTAAATTCGAAGGCACGTATCCTACTGTAGGAATACCCTATTATGAATTGATTGTAACTCACAATGTTTGTAGTCTCGTCATAAACAATATCATCACCTGCTCTCAACTGTTACATATGTTGAATTTTTGGGTTCCTAGACGGTTATCTAGATATAGTGTCACATTTTATCTCAACACCACGTCTACAAATATAATGAAAAAATCTCCAATTTATACAATGTTCGATACCTCTAATTCTGTTAGTCATGTCCTAGATATATTCAACTGCCAGTAGCTTCATTCTTTCAAAGGTTAACTCAGAAGTGTGCTTTTTTATACTTTTATAGTTTTTTTCAACAACTTGTTAGTTTAGCTTGTGTTTGCCATTTTTGAGTATCATTCCATGAATTTTGCCCCGTGAAAATTTCTCTAGATGAATATACCACTAGCTTTGCATGAGGAGCGTTCCAGATATTGAGCTGTTATCTATTTTTCTTCAAAGTATATTTTGTGTGATTTTCCTTCATAATTCACAAAGGAGATAAATGGTTCAGCGTTCAAAGAAAATCTTTCGTAGCTTAGCATCTTTCAAGGATCGACTGCGTAGTCTACCTTTTATACTTGTCTAGTTTTTTTTGATAACTTCCAATTGTTTAGATCATCAGAGCTTTTTTTACATACAAAAAATTGGTAAATGAATTTCTATTCGCATTCTCAATGTTGAACAATGAATGACGTTTTGAATATTCAATCGATGTGAATCCACGGCACTGACTGGCGCAACTCTATCGATTGCAAAAAAATATTCGCTTGTAGAGGTTGTTCGATATTTAATTAGAACGTCTCGGATTTCAAGAGCAACTTATCAGATTTCAGTTGAATGCATCGAAAAGGGTCAAAGGCCACCGGTACACGCTATTGGGTCAACCCCTTTCAAATCGGATCCTTTGTGGATCTCTTATTAGTTTTTGTCGGTGGATTCCATAAAAGATTCGCACAATAAGCTCGTATAGAATTATATAATGACGACTACTTTCGTATTATGGTTGCTCGCACGAAAAAAAGGAAATATGTTCGATGTATGCGAGACGATCTTCCTTTTTTGTGCGGGGATTTCTATGGCGTATTCCATAACGCAATATAATATGCTCATTCTTCTCTCGGTTTTTCAGTATCTATTTGAAGAAACCGGAATTGAATTTGTGACGGTATATTTTTGATATCTGCCAAATATAAAAGATGAATCAGTAAAGAATGATCTTGGTTCACAAAAAACCTGAAACATGATAGTAACACTAGTATACAAATACAATGAACTTAATTTTTTAATTGTCATATAATTGATTCCGGTGACTGGAAATAAGGCTGAATAATACTCATATTCCAAGGAAAGACAGTCCTGTCTGAATAACAATTCTGAACACAACATTTTAAATGAAAAAAACCTTATCAGACAATAACCAATGAAGATACAGAAAAAAAAACTGAAGGAATCCAACAAAGGTTTAGGGGAGGCAGATCAGTTATAGATGCGATTCACATAATGACACAAATGATTGAGAAATGTCATGAACACATCATATACCTTCACATTTTTGTTACAGATTTTATACAAACTTTGACAGAAAATAGAATGAATGAAAAACCTTGACGAGAGCGAGTCATGACAGATAAAGAAACTACAAAAGCAACTAACGTTGAAACAGGAGTAAAACAGAAGGTAAGACCAAGAGATAAGATCACACACACACTTCAATATAATACCTAGTAGAAAGAGTAGACAAGGAGGATGAAATAGAAAGGAAAAAAAGGAACACACTTTGCACATTCAACATCACCACATATCACATCATCACTATCATTTATATCATTATCATTCAGAGGTTTTCTGTTTGAAATAGAACTTTACCAATATCCGTTATGAAGGTAAAATTTATAATTGATAGTACCTATGAGTTGAAGTATGTTTTTTAAGTTCCTATTAATGTTTATATCTTTATATCATTAAGACTTTACTGCTGTATACTTTCATACATACTCTTGAGTTCACTTTGTGAAAAAATGTGTCTGTAGCTATTTGTCTTTCGTTCCTAACTGAAGTAATATTTTAATTCAAAAAATCACAAGGGATTTGAAAACAACCGGGACAAGTGAAATTACGTGAAATATTATAAAATTCGTTTAACGTGTCTCTCATGTAAATTCATGGCAATAATATCAACTGAGCAATCAACTTGTGTTTCTCCAATTGCATATATATAGATTGCGTACACGAAAAGGATCATCCCTCAGGTAATGATAATCTCTATACCTGACCATGCGAGATTGAGTAGACTTATATAAATTAGCCTATTGCAGTCCTCTTCAACATCATAGTTTTACCAATTCCCTGTTGAGTTAGGTTAGTGAGTAGTTTTTTATTGCAACCGAATTCAAATTGATGACCAACTTGCAATTTCATAACCATTAACGAACTTTTGCTATTTTCCTTCGACTCCAATTTCAATGCAAATTCGGACTTTGACATATCTAATTACCTTCAGTGTGTCAAACTAGGCCCTGGATCTGAATAAGTAGTGGGTAACGGATTCCAATAACCCATGAGACACCAACATTTTATTGGTGTTATAATTGGCGATAATTGCCTTCAATTGTGGGAAGAAAATAAGCATTCCTTTAGCAAAATGAATACAAATAATTTTCCACATATAGCCACTGGTGGGTGTCAGTCCATTAACCTACTGTGTAGGGAGTTGAGACTGGCCTGAACGAATTGTTCTTTGATAATTTGATTTATAGCCAGTCTTCAAGTATGCCCACTGACTATATGTGGAAGTTTTCTTTCCTTATACGAGGAATTGGGCATATTTCGGACATGCAGTTGGTTACCTCGTTCACAGGCAGATGGGGCGACGACAAACCTCTTGTTTGTTGTATGCTTCAGCTTAGTTCGAGGAATGATACTCTGACGGAATTCGATTTTCAATTATCGAAAATCATCGACTTCATGCTGAAGATATACACTACCTTGCACTGACGAGTGGCCAAATAGCCCGAAACCGGTCTGCAAGTGTGTTCCAATAATTGAAAGTCTATTGCGGCAGTTGTATCGCCAAAGGAATAACTTCTGTGAATAATCTGGGAAGGTGCACTGACACCTGCCGGATATAATCCAACGCCCTTCGTGGTATTAGCCAGGGGAGTAGGTGTTTTCTGATGGGTGGCAGTCCATTAACCTACTGTGTAGGGAGTTGAGACTGGCCTGAACGAATTGTTCTTTGATGATTTGACAAATAGTTCTAATAACCAAAACTTACAGATTGCAACCATAATCACATAAATGATATTTTTTCCTATGGTAATGGCTGTTCACTAAAACCAAGGTATTGAGTTGAATGGAGGTAGATCAGGATGTTACAATTGTCATAATTTGAACTATTATTGAACTACAACCTTCATTTCGAATGCTATGATAAATTGAAAGGAACTGGAATATACGCCGCTGAGGATTTTCTATTCAATTATTTTTTAGCACTATTAGCAGTTTTGAATATTTCAGATATACCACAAGGAAAGCATGTGAAGTAAAATCCTCGGATGGATCCAATGCAGAAATGAATCGAGGTTTCCAAAGTGCGTTGAATCAACCGCAAACCAGAATGAATTTTCAAAAGAAATTGAGGGCGACTAAAATAACTGAAACTGGTTTTATTCTTTTCTTGATGGTGATAACTTGACTGAAGACACGTGCGTAGATAAACAATAATCTAGATACGAGGTGTGGAAAAAGTGTTTTCGCTGGATTCGACAGATGGAACGCCACTTCAGATATGAAGATAACAAATTCTAGTCTTGTTTCTCTTTTGAAAAACTTCCGGATAACTTATTTGGTTCCACAATTAGTCATATTTCATGAAGCCCGGTGTCAATCAGTCACATTGAGAATGTAATTCGTTCTCTGTTCCAAGCAAAACATTTCGACTTCTTCATGTTAGATAGTTATTTAGTACACATTCATTTTCCCTGATTGATATCACTTTGAAAATAATGCAATTCATAATTAGCATAGAACAAATCCATAACTTTCCTGCGTCTACTTTCATGTTTGTAAAAAAACTATTGCATGCACAGAATGAGGTCTGATAAAGGTATTAAAGTCAGAACGGCTATGGAACAAGACGTATATCACATGCAATCAGTCATCGTCATGAGTTAGGGATATATTGTTTCTACGAAATAGTTTAAGCCTGATAAGGGTTTCACACTTACTGGTTTCGAGTCTAAATCCACGTTGTTTTTAATCTATGCTAATTTGATAAATGGGTGGGTGGATAGTCAAAGGTTTTACATTTTTTCATGGAGCACTACAAAATGCGACATAATATATTTTCAACGGTTATTTAACAAGATACAGAAACATTATCTCGTCTTGCATGAACTATCTCTAATAGTAATCATTTCCATTTTCAACTTTAATGCTTTTCAATAATCTTTTCGCATACAGGGTGTCAATTTGAAAACTTCCCTCCCTCAATATCTTCTTTTCGTAAACAATATGAGGAATCGAAAAAACAGGTGAATACCCTTAGAATTTTGAATGGAAAGGGGTCAAGTGCACATCATTTTGATTGGCGTTCAATTCTGCTTCCAATGGTACCCTGATTTATTAATTTTTGATGAGCATTTTCCGTAAAATAGCATTCTGAACTGAGAGAAGTAATTATTAGTACGCCTATACTGAGATGCATGGTTTGACCAAAACTGGTAGGAATATTAGGTGGTACTGTTCCAACTCTTTATTAGGGGCAACATTAGCCATTAGCTCTAAAAAAAGTACATCAAAGAGTGGTCTAATAACAAAACGTAGATGGAAGTAAATTTGTGTTCAAAAAATGTTGAATTTTCAATTCTCATCGCATATAGTGCACAGATAGCCGTCCTTTTTTGCTACTTTTGCTGTAAAAAGTTCGGTTTTCAGGCAAAACATTGGTTCGCAACTTTGAACCATGTGGTACTTAGTATTTTGCATACCAGTTGTACTTGTTGGGCTATTTTGTGATTACTTTAATGGGTATATGGAAGTGTAAAAATGGTTTACATTCTTCAAGACAGAATTGAAAGGATTATAATTTATGGAAAAGTTGGAAAGTGCGCTAGAAAGGTGACATGTCTTTTCAAGGAAAGATATCCAAATTGTAATGTGAGTCACCGGTTTGTGCTTGATTTGGTGAAAGAGTTTTACAAAACTGGTTCAGTGACAATTAAAAAAGTAACCCCAGGGTACTCAATAAAGCAACTCAAATTGAAGTTTTGGGAACATTGAAAATGCAAAAATTTCATCCTTATAAAATGCAGATTCTTTGAGCGCTTCACGAGGATGATTATGATAGAAGATTAAACATCGAGTCATTACCATCTCTAATTTTCTCTTGAACATCTGTTTCAGCGATAAGTGTTGATTTTTTCTGAATGGCAATGTTAATAGACGAAATTGTCGCTATTGAACTGATGAAAACCTATATTTTTTTCGGGAAAGACATACACAACACCCACAAAAAGTTTATGTTCGGGCTGGTATTCTTGGAAATGCCATTATTGGTCCATTATTTCTGGAAGAAAACTTGACTGGCAATCTGTACCTTGAAATAAATATACGTGGACTGTTACAAAAGTTAGGAATCTATGGAATGGTTTTGTTGCAAGATATGATGGGCGACTGCTGATTTTCCTGGTCTTCCAAATTTTAGGTGTGCTAAGTGCTTCTTATATCTTATCTTGATAGATCTTTTTATCTGTCAGTAATATAGACAGACAAAACAGTAAACTTGCTCATCTGCGAACAGCAATAATGCCTTTCCATCCATACACGACAAAAAAGTTAACAATCGTGTCAAAAAGGGGCGGCATTCGTACCGAAAACTTAACAAGTCAAATTGTAATATTGAAACAATGATAATACTTTCTACTGAATTCATTCCTCATACTACAAGTTCTACCTTCTATTCATCGGTGAAATATTTTGAAAATGAGGACTTCTATTATATATGAATAGAGATTAGTCAAAAATACTCATTGGTGAATGAATTCATTGTTCATTCTGTACATCATCCTTTTTTTACCCATACACAAATGAAAATACAATTCTTGAACATATTAGAGACTTCGATATTAGAGACTTCGACAATTAGCTTACATAAACGAAATTACTAAATCAGCATATCGTATATAAGGATTCATCTTTGGAAATTGTGGGAACTTAAATGATATCACTCTCAACTCCTTTCTTCAGTGTAAATTAGAATATGCATCATTAATACGAAATATCATTTATGGTCAATACTCAATTCTCATCGAGAAAGTCCAAAAAAGGTGTTTGAAATTTTTATGCTCCAAGGTTGATGGAGTTTAACCTTCGAAAGGATCTGATTATATGAATACACTACGTAGATTCGATTTTGTATTCTTAGAAAAAAGCGCAGAAAGCAAGCATCAATAATATTTCTGCATAAGCTGTCGAATGGTGAAGTTGACTCCCCTGTAATATTACCACAAATAGATTACATATGCCAAGATTGAAGTCTAGATCAAATATCACTTTCATGTGCAAATGTGCTCACACAAATATTATATCTACAGCACCAATTATTGCGATGTGTTCAAATTCTAACAAATTGTCAAATATTCATGATATTTTCAACCGCAGTGATAATGAATCAAGAAATAAACCTCGAGCACATCTATAATCAATTTGGGAATCAATCATAGAGACAACCTTTTTTTATGTTGTTACAATTTCATATTTTATTTGTTGTAACACTGTTACTATACTTATAACTATATTGTATTTGCTATCCTTCAAAAATTGCCTTGTGAATGGTTTCTGTTGGGCAATAAATGCTTTATTATTATTAATATATAATTCTTTCCTCATGGGTATTATTTCTCATATCGTCCCTGTAAAAATCTCGCTGCTAAATTTTCAGAGCAATGAAACTAATCATCCTAATGACGAAAACCAAACTGAGTTATGTTTTATTCATGGAAATTCATGAATAAAACATTCCTTTGTTTTTTTATCAAGAATGATATTTTGTATGCGAAATTAAATTTCACAAGAAATAACAACGAGATCTTCGCGGTAGCAGAAAGGAAACGAAAGCGAGTACAAATAAAAAATAAAAGGAAAACAATGCACAAAAGTTTTCCTCGATGATGAAGAAGAGCGGGTAACAATGGAATTCAAATGAAGGGGAATATTCAGTTCATGATACTTTTGGAGATCAGTTTATAATTTCTTGAAAGGATCGTCTACTTGGTGGACAACTTAAGTTTATTCCTTTCGAAACCATTAATCTTAGTTGATTTGATGAGTAGTTGATATGCCCACAAAATTTTGCTAATGGAAACAATGTTTTTCAATATCCTGATCTATTTTCTGATTGATTCGGCCGTTACTTGATGAAGATCCATAGTAATTTCACAAACTACACTTAAACGATTTGATCTCCACTAACTTTATTGAAAATAATCATAACATGTTTCGCTAAAACATTAGCTTTTTCAAATGATTTCAAATTAATCATTTGAAAAAGCTAATGTTTTAGCGAAACATGTTATGATTAATTTCAATAAAGTTAGTGGAGATCAAATCGTTTAAGTGTAGTTTGTGAAATCCTGATCTATGTCAGAACTATTCTTACCGCAGTTTTCGACGAAAAAACTTGCAGATCATTCCCAATAAACCAAAAAGTCACTTTGACACGGCCACTTTCAGCCCTGAGCTTTAAAGTCTTTGAGTATCTTGATCAATATTCTGATCAGAAAATCGTTTCAGTTCATTCACGAAAAGCTATTCGAAGATAAAGATGGAACTAGAACACCAAATAGTGGTCCAACTAGAAAACTGAATTCAAAATTATCACGTTCCCTTTAGAGAATAAATTTCTGATTCATTCCTAGGAGCATATAAAAAGTCGTAAACCACCATATCCTCAAATATTTGGAAGGCTCCAACATCTTGAACGATCATCAATATGGCTTTCGAAAACAAAGATCAACAGGTGACCTTTTATCATGTCGCAGGAATTGACAAGGCTGCTTCTCAAAAGGTTGGAAAACTTTTCCGAACCAGAAAACTGTACACACTTCAGCAACTTTTGATGCTTTATAAAGCTTCTCTGCTTCTTTGGAGTATTGTTCTTATGTATAGAGCTATGCCGCCAAACATACCCAGAAGATGCTGGATTCAATCCAGAAAAGTGCAATCCGCCTCTTTGAAGATGTGAACCTGCAACCTAAGTAGCCTAGAACATCGAAGGAAGGTTAGAGATTTGTCTCTCTTCTATAGATACTTTCACGGGAGATGTTCCACCAAGAGCGGTACATATCAGAAATACGCGACGGACTGTGGCTTTTCATCGTTTAGACGTTTAATTCAGTACACCTCGAATTTCACTGTTCGAGAACTCTTCCATCTGGAGAACTGCGTTTGTCCTGCAATGCATTTCTGTTTCAGCCTAGAAGCACTGATGATACATACGGCCGGTCGAAACAGCTTTTTCTGGTGTGGAACCATGAATGCGTTGTGTTAGGGCTCTGGTTTACGAATCATTAGCTCAATAAAATTTCGCAAATCACGTATTTGAATTTGAATTACCTATTTTACGATATTATATCTAATGAAGATAATGCCTTCTGTTGGTTCCAAGAAATGGTTGATGGTGCTTATGGAAGGAACATTGTAAACACTTGAATGGAAATAAAAGACTTATTATAGTCAACACAATTCAATCAAATTATTCTCTGATAAACTATTGTATTGAACAATTTCTAAATTGTTTATTCATTTTTCCACCAATATTGATCTTAGATCAATGTCAATCGAATAATTAATGGATGGACTAGATGTATGATATATTTCAAGACTTTATTCTGAAGCTTCAAAATAGATATTTTGTTGTATGGAAACGAAGTGAAATACGAGGTCTGCTCGAAAAATAAGGTGAACGTCTATTTTTTTATCTTCTATTTAGATATGAAAGCCAAGGAATGTTTTCTGACAAATACCGGTTAGGCAAAAAATCCTAATGCACTACGCTACCGCAATCGAGAAAAATCAGTGAGCAAAACCTTTATAGTTGATCGAACTTGACGTGCTTCTTTGATCTTGGCTCTTCTGGGCTCTTCCCTTGGAATGATTGAACTTTAGTTTGATGTCATAGCCATAGAAAATAGAAGCCACGAATGGATCACGAATTTGTATCAATGATGACGTTATCAATTTCAGCGATCATCTAAAAAATCTTGGTTCGCATCTGGACACAAAATTGCGATTTGACAAACATGTTACTTCTTAACTGAAAATGGGATCAGCAGCTCTGAAATTGTTATATTCTCATCGAAATGAAATTGATTTTGAAACAAAGAAAAATGTTTTATTGATGGTTCTACACCATTTCAATCATTGTGACATAATTTGTGCTCCATTTCTTCGGAAATCGAATGCCTTTTGTATGCAAAAGGTATAAAATTCATGTCAACTCTAATTCTTCGTCTCAGAAAAAGAGACAGGATTTCACATAAACATAAGGAAAAGGGAATACTGAACTAGACGACTTCCTGAAACACATCAACAGCGTAAGACCTTGGATCACTTTCACAACGGAGAAGGAAGTTCACAAAGAATTGTCATTCTTAGATGTATGGGTGAAGGTTATCGACACTAAGTGGAAAATATCTTTATACTGAAAACCCACTGACACAGGACAGTATCTGAACCACGAATCTTATCACCATCAATCGACTAACAGAGGAATCTGAGCTCGAAAGCACTCTACGGTGCTTTCGAGCTCTGTAATACGAAGGAATGTCTCGAGAAGAAACTAAACATTATCAAAAATGATCTACAATGGAATGGCTATTCCAAAGCGATGGTGGAATAGACTTTGGCTGAGAGACAGCAAGAGCCTCGCAAGGAAGAGAAGCCGTCACAACCAACTAGTGCTTTCACTCCCCTTGATCAGAGGATTATCGGAGAGGATAAGAAGAATGGTGTCCAAGTACAACATCAGAACCTGATTCAGATCCGGAAACACTATCCGTAACAACCTCACGAAAACCAGGCCACCTTACGCAGACTGCGACTCCAAGAATAGCATCTACCGGATACTCTGTGATCGCGGAAAATCCTATGTCGGTGAAACAAAGAGGCCTTTGAACGTTCGCATTGCCGAGCACAAGAAACACACACAGAGAGGGGAAACAAGCAAATCAGTAATAACAGAGCGTGTTTGAACCCATCACCATAACATCGAGTGGTTGCTGAGGTCATACACAGAGAGGAACACACCAAGCTGCCAAACGCTTCATTACCAAAATTTCCAAAATCATTGCATGGTATGAGCCAACTAACATGCCGGCAACCTCAGCAACTTCTCTAACAGTGATTCGACGATTCACCATAACAATTTCCTTCACTTCCTCAACATTATCATCGAAAATTAATGTGCTGGACTGCTGGAGCATCCAAGTCAAGTGTTCCTTCTAGACCTGTGAAAAGCTTGTGTTACTACTTAACATGTTTCTGACTCATAGTACAATCACCGTATGCCACCGTCAACATTTCAAGGGTTTTTGAACACTCAATTCTATTTTGACATAAAATTTGATGCAAATTTTTGGATCTATTTTTTCGATAGCAGAAAAAGTCGCTGAACACGCAAAACACTTCGAATTTTTATGCGTTCCACCAACAAACTGAACAGCTGAAATTGTGAATATGAGTTTGAAATGAGCGTATCAACAAAAAAAAATGTTAAAAATCTCTAATCGAATGTAGGTAGCCCGCGAAACTTGAACATTCCACTTATTTTTTAACATACCTCGTATATACATTTTCTATTTCTGAGGGGCACTTGACTTCGAATTCTACGGAGAACACCAAATATACAGTATATTTTGTTAGCACTAAAAACCTATGTGTAACACCAAAAACCTATTTTGCACTTTAGTACATATTTAGGAGGGTAGCCAATCGAGTTGACGTGGTTGCTTTGCTCCACTCACTCAATCGACCGCTGTGTGAATCGGTGGTTCAAGCCACAGGCCAGACATTAGATTTTCACTTGCTATCGTCCAACTCGTGTTAGGAATTACACGTTGAGAGTTGAGACCTCGTTAGTCTTCAGCTTGCACAAGTTTCGACTTCTGAGAGTTATCGTTCGTAGGGGGGCGACAGCTGATTAACGTAAAACAGATTGTTTTGAACATACGTGACATTTTTTGTGGTTTCAAAACCTTTTTTAGGTGATGAAACCATTTCATATCTGTTGATAATCAAACCTGGTTCACTAGTTATTTTATTTCGCATTCCATCTTCTTTTTTATCTCAATTGATTCATTCTTGAATACTTATTCATAAAAAAAGTTCTCGCATCGTCTTATTTGTAATAATTTTCAACTCAATTTGTTTTTCTGCCTCTAGTTAATACTCGATCAATTTTGATTGGAAATCCGAAACCCCAACATTTATGTACTGCATTCTCTGGTCTTAACGAGAAGTCGCTTTTATCATCTCAGTCATCTACAGCGGGGGTGGCCAGCTCAAATGGTCCACTCGGTACACAAAGCGCGTTATTAATTCTTCGAAGTAATTAAATATTTGGACGCTGAGAAAATCGTGACGAGTAATTATACCGCGAACACAAATAAGTTCATATCAGTCCATCTAACATGAAATTTTGACGGAGGATATGTGAAGAAGAGACGTTAATTCCACAGGGGCTGGGTGGCCTGCTATCATTAGAATGTCACATCGTTAAACGGTTGAAAGGTAAACAGTGAAGTGTCAGACAATGAAAACTACGTCATGCGTGGTCTGCCGTTAATTAGTTGAAATCTTACTGGAGATGTTTGGTTTTATTTGGTTCGTCCCTCCTACGAACGTAAACCTTGAACTGTCTTCTGTTGGAAGACATGCGGGAAGAAATGTTGAAAGAAATGAATTGTTGGGCAGACCGCATAATTATTTAGCAAACATTCATGTTTGATTTCAAACTATATTATTATCTAATACCTAATAGTACACTAAATAGCTTGAATATTACTGGAGTTTTATCCCAACAGCAAACCGTTATTTCAATACCTAGACATGTGTTTCGATCACGTGTGGAAGTGTCAAAATAACGATTTGGTGTTGGGAGACAACTCCAGTAATATTCATTATTACAACAAAGGTTCCAAACAGTGCATCATAGGTACTATATAGCTTGATGAAGTGTTACTTCAATTACCAGATTTACATGACTATTACTTTTATTTCAACACCAGAGCGTTATTTTAACACCTGGACAGTGTTTCGATCACCAAGTGATCATTTTTAAGAGGAAGATTGAACTCAGTTTAATCACTTGGTGATAGAAACACCTGTCGAGATGTTCTGTATCTGTGGAGCAAGGAGAGTGAGACTAAGCCCACAGCATTTAGACCACATGTGACCCATTGTACATCCTCTCGAGGAATTATCCTCCTAGGTCATCGTCCACCCTGTCCTTTCCAGGAAGGTGGACAGGTCATTGGGAGGCATCTCCTTTATAACGGCAGGTGTAGGTCAAAACTCGCCGAACACACACTCTCTCATAGATGATAATTCCGGGCACTCGCATAAGACATGCCTGACAGTCTCATCTTCCTGTTTACACATCCTGCATAGAGGTGTGTCCGGTAGCCTCATATTATGGAGGTGTTTCCTTAGTCGACAGTGGCCAGTCAGAAATCGTACTTTTGAGCGTAGTTTTTTCCTGGTCATCGCCAGATGTTTCTTCGACGCCAGCTTCTCAAGGTCGCCCAAGGTGGTCCCATCTCTTCAGGGATTCAGCATGGGTACAACATCTGGCTAGTTACGCAATTGTCGAAGTCATCAGACCGTAGGTGCCACTGGGTCCTAAAATTCCCAGTCTAGCCGCTTCTTTGGCTAAACAGTCGGCAATGCGATTACCTTTACTCCTGTCATGCCCTTTAACCCACCTCAGGATAATTTTATTATCTACCGAGGCTTTGGCTAAATCTTGGTGACACTCCAGTACTAGCCCTGAGGTTACACGTTGTCTGTTCAAGGCTGATAGGGCTTGTCCGCTGTCAGTGCAGATTGTAATGTTTTTGCCAGCAATTCTTCTCCTGATTATTTCTTTTAGGGCGATTGTGATACCAGCTAAATCTATTTTAATCACGCTGGTATTTTTTCCCATTCCCCACTCAATTCTTAGGCTTAGTCATCTGGAGTACACTGCACATCCTGAGCCTTCTTTGGTTTTTGAGCCGTCTGTATATATGCATGTTGCATCTGACTCTGTGTCTGTGTATTTTTTAGGGTTCATTAAACACAAACCTGGGTTCAATTGCATTACTGGTTGCCTGCAGCAGATGTTGCGCAGTAAGCACTTCTCGACATAGGCGAGAGCCAATGACTCCGTACGTTAACATAGGTCTCATTATTGCAGTGTAGATCCAGGTGACCAGACGGGGTGGTGTGGTCACTTGGATCCCATGCGCGTCCAACTGTCCTCCGACATTGCTTATAAGTCACATATGCTCTTTTTGCTCTCTGTAAGTGATAGTTCCTTGTTAGCTTCTTGTCGAGGAGGAGGATAGTATTTCACCTCTTCAGAGAAGTTTAGCTTGCTTTTGAAGATTTCGGGAGGTTTTAAGCCCGATAAACTTCTTTTCCAGGACCATTTCATCTTGGAATTGGTCGGCAGTGAGTGTTCCTCACACCATGTTTCTATTAATTTGAGCCCATCCTGCGCTCTATCGCACATTATGTTCACAAATTTGCCGGTCTGGTGTTGGGATAAAACTTCACTAATATGCATTACTGCACCAAAAGTTCAAAACGATGCATCAATTGTGAAATTAATTCAAGATGCAGGTACCTCAGAGGTATCTATGGTATAAATAAGTATAATATTGTACGTATATTCAGGTCAATCTCCCGCTTGAAGAGGATCTCTTGGTGATCGAAACATGTGTCGAGGTGTTGAAATAACGGTTTTATGTTGGAATAAAACTCCAGTAATATACATCAGAATACATGCTGAAAATGAACTCATATATTCAGGAGTGACTATTGATGCCCATATGCCATGGGACAATCATACTAATGGAACCACAAAACCTTTAGGACCTTGACTATTCAAATTTGAATATTTCAGAAATATATTAGGAACCACTCACCTCAAAATGCACTGGTGTAATCACGATCGAGGTATGGTAATCTTTCTTGGAGAACTGTAGCAGCAGAAATCTTTTATAAAAGAAGATAGAATGAAAGAGAATATTGAAAATAATATATAATGAAGATAGTAAATATACTACAAATAACCTGTTCGAAAAAAACGTGAATACTGTATTCGCGAATACTGTATCCGTACATTGCTTAGGTTAGGTTAGGTTAGGTTTAGTTAGGTTAGGTCGCCTCCTGTAAGGTAGCGTAGAAACTCATTCCAAACCTCGCTACGTCCAGTCAGAGACCAACACTTGATCACCTCCCGGTTAAACTGACCAGAGGCCCACTCATGACTCTACATCAACTGTACCGAACTTCATTTATGTCTGACCATCGAGTTTCTTCGATATTGATCAAAGTGAGGTCGTTATGTACCTTAACTTTGACCCGTTGCTGTGTTGTAACAGTCATCACTGTTTCACCTTTACGAGGGAAGAAAGCTCCGCATCAATTTTCAACTTGTGTATCAGCTCAAAAGTGATTCTTTGATTTTATATTACCCTCCTCACATTGAAATACTTTCAGACTAACAACGCATAGCTAAGAGAGTCCTACAATTACGGAAACTCTTACCATAAGAGTAGTGATCGAAAAGATATACGTTTCGTCTCTTTGATGTTTAGACTCGTCAAAGCACCGATATGTGTCTTTTGACTCAGAGCTGGGATATGTTCTCCTGATCTGATCTGCTTCTCTTCACCATATTCGCCAATTACTCTTCTCTTTGTACCTCTCTTTGGGCTGAGATAAAGATACCCAGTATGTTTTTCACCGGCACGCTCATTGGGACTACTGTAGACTACGAATCACACTGTTGTCCTATGTGGACCACAGTCTCATGTGGCTATTCTATAACACCTGTATCTCCTTTTAATGTGTGATGTCGAGGACCTACCAGTCTTCCGTGTGGGACGGAACCCCAGATGTGAACAGTTTTCTCTGGTGGCCAGTGCGAGTGACCTCTGGTCCACTTATACGGAGTAACCGGAGGGTGATAAAGTGTTTGCCTCTGACCAGGCGGGCTTAGTTCCTACGTTGCCTTAGTATGTGGAAAACATCGCACGATAGGAGACTACTAAATCTGGTTAGTTGTACCCAACATAGAGATCACTCTTCTGTGTCATCGAGTGGATTGGCAGTAGTACCCAGTAATGGTAACCGCTTTGTTCTTGCTTTCTTCAGTTCCAGGAGAACATATTATTTTTGGAACTACGAGATGATGGTTCGAAATGAAAAATTGGTAATACTTACAATATCAATGAGATTGGTAGCTGGTAGCATTGCCTGAAATATGGAATACATGAAATGATGAATAATTACTTGAAAAGGATAAAATACATTGAAAATGGTGTGAAACTCTATATATAATAACTTTATTTCACATTTTAACATTTGGACTTATCTTCTAATTACAACTTTTGACGCAGAACTGAATAAAGAAAGGAAGCCCTACTGAAATCATTCACAGATTCGTGCGTAGGGATTTTTACATTTCTCTACTCTCGATTTTGAATAATGAATTTATGATAACTAAACGAACAATGGATAATATTTTTAATATTTTTTTATTATTTTTTTGAAGGATAATATTTGTTAGAGATATTTGAAGTTCCTGATTTTTTGGTAAAAAAAAGGTATGATGCAGAATGAGAAAACATTATTGAGGAACAGTTGGTGAGTGACGTGTTTCATATATATGAGAAATATTTTTTAAAATACTTTTCAGTTTATACTGGAGAATCAGTACCTTATATATATATATATATATATATATATATATATATATATATATATAAATATATATATATATAAAGATTTCCCACGGTGAATATTCCAGATTTTTCGTACAAAAAATGACGGGTGATTTCGATTTCTATTGATTATTGGTTTTAGATTTTTTTTTGGGTAGCCACCTCACCCTGTTATGCCATATGGAATTAGTGATTCCACTAATGCAAACATTTTAGGATGATATAAATTCAATATATTTTTTAGTTTCTTGAATTTGTAGATCATCGATCGCAGTTTTTTCACAAGGTTTTGTATCCCACTTGAGGAATCTATCGATTCCGATACCTATATAACGCACATGTTCTACTTCTTCTATTTTCAGAATGTTGCCATTTGAGTTCACATTGAGGCAATGGAAAATTGGTTTATTTTCAATGTTACAGCTGAAAGATGAATATTTCGTTTTTTCAAAATTTATGGTGAGGTCCATATCATCAAACAATTTCTTTATATTTTCAATATCGTCTTCTGCTATATTTTTGACCTCTTCCCATGTTTTTCGATTATACTGAATAGTTGTGTCATCTGCAAAGGACGTTATGTAACCTTGTGATTCGTTTTCTAATGATTTATCCATGTATATTGTCAAAAGTATAGGTCCAAGCACAGTCCCTTGTGAAACACCAGATTCAGTTACTCTTGGCTCACTTAAAATTTCTTCAATTTTTACATGCTGAATTCTGCCTAATAAATAAGCTTTCAGTAATTCGAATGTCATCCCTCTGAAGCCATAGCTCTCTAATACATCGTAAAGTGAGTGGCGGTGTCGAAGGCTTTTTCTAGATCGAGGAAAATGCAAATAACCGGGGAGCCGGTTAGGCCCCTCAGACGCACCCTGGCGTTGGATGCGATCGGGTGTGGAGGAGTGGATTTTCGGGAAATCCTTGCAGGTACCGCCCCTCACCCCACACCAACAGGATTTCGCAGGGCTTCCTCCCGCTCATCGAACCCGGAATTGCTTCCTTACATCTACTTAGTGTGGCTAACCAAGAGACAGGATCATCGGCAGCGTTCGACCGAACGTTCGTACAAGTTAACTAAGCTATTCTTTCGCCAGAGAGTGCTCGCGTCGCACACCTGCCCCCGCCAACCATGCCGAATCAATTGGGAATATGGTCCTGGAAGTGGCCGGTCGGGGTCCTAAGCTCGGATACTAGTAGCTCCGTCCAACCGGGGTCCGACACCTCAAGCGTCTGCCTTGGTGCCCTCCAAGACTAGACTCGGATACTAGAGCCCGGAAGGACCGCGAGCCCCGACACCTCGAACGCTCGGATCCGTACAGAAGCAGGCGAGGATCACGGAACAGCATAAGCCGTCCAGTGCCTCAGTATGGGGATGCAATGCACCCATGAATGGATTACCGCAACCCTGTATCCCTTTACCCGCTAGCGGAGCCGCTGCCCCTAAGAGGCCAACGCCTGTTGGAGATGAGGCTCACTAGCCTCCAGCCGCGAGCGGACACTCACCATCCTCCTTGAACTCATGTTAGGAAAGTTCCCTTTCCAACGTTTGATGAGTAACCGTCGAGGACTCTTTCGAGCATCCTCTACCACACATCATATGTCGAAGATGTCGCGCCCATTACCCGTGTAGGTGCGGGATAGGGCGGTTCATCAACAACTTTTGGGTGTACGCCGTGTGGTCTGCACCGCATACCCTTACGTTACCCCGAGGGGCACTCATGTTAGGAAAGTTACCTTTCCAGCGTTGGATGAGTAACCGCCGAGGGCTCTTGCGAGACACATCTCCCACACATCTAGCTTGAAACCGGCCAACGCCTGTTACCCGCAGGTGCGGGATTGTGTGGTTGACCGATAACTTTACTGGGTGAGTGCCGTGTGGTCTGCACCGGGGGACTGTCAAACACCCATAAGAGAGAGACAGCGATCCCCCGCCACTCACCCCGATGTGCTCTACGGTGTCGAAGACTTTTTCTAGATCGAGGAAAATACAAATTGTAGCCTTACTATTGTCTAAATCCCTATAAGTATAACCGATTTGTTAAATCGACAATAGCATACTATGCAGATATTCCCTCCCTATATCCAAATTGCTTATCCTAAATTTAATAATTTTTTTCAACAATTTTAGCTAAGGTGGAAATGAGTGTTATTGGTCTGTAGTTTTCTTTAAGTTTTTTACTGCCTTTTTTAAACAACGGTTTGATAAGTCCAATTTTCCAAGAAGCTGGAAAAATACCCGTTTCGAATCTTTTATTTATCAAGTATTTAAGATGTTTTGTTATATACTTCGCAATATGCTTTATTTCATAAGATGTCATTTCATCGAGTCCTGGGGCCTTGTTCATTTTCAATTCATTTATACATTTCAATATTTCGCCATGATTGGTAGGGTTAAGATAAAAGGAATCTTTCACAAAGGTTCGTTTTACGTAAAAGTTTTCCGGTTTTGTGATTTTATTGAACATTTTTATATCTATCTGTGCAAAGTATTCATTGAATTTATTAGATATTTCTTGTTTGTCACAAATGAGTTGATCATTATGGATTATTTCTTTGATTTTCGTTTTTGGACGTTGTTTATTAGTGAATTTATTCACCACCTCCCAAATTGTTTTGCTATCTTTAACGTTTTTTGTTTGATTTGCAAAGTACTCATTTTTAACTCTTTTTATTAGACCTCGAAGATATTGTCGATACTTTTTATATTCATGTTCGATTTGGATGTTACAAGGGTTGATCAAAAAATTTTTATTTTTGTTTCTTCTCAATTACTGTTGCTAAACCTTTTGTCATCCAGATGATATCTAATTTTTGATTTTTTACATGGAATACCGTGTTCCATATTAGGTTTGAAAGGGAATTATCTGAATCAATCTGAACCAAATCAGTGGTCATTTGAAATTTGAGAGAATTGATTTATTTTATACTTATTTGAATATATTTTCGTATGATTATTCGACACATACTGCGGACAAGTAGTGCTTGCACCATCGCCTGTTTCGATGGAAATACACTGCACATTTATGTTGTTTATTGTTGTTTCAAACTAATCACTATTTGACTGAATGAAAAATAGTATCGAGTTATACCTCTGACAATATTTCACGATGTGATTTTCAGTTCAGTTTAACACCCAAAAGCTTTTGCCGAAATCCATACAATTTACATCCAGTCAAAACTGGAATGAAGTAACGAACATAAAAATATCCGAATGTGCATACATTGATAGCAGGTTTAGTGGATATATTGACAACGCTGGGAAATATTAACTGACTCGATGACATTGTTTCGAATGATTTGTTAATTGGAAAATGTACTGTCAAACAGCTTTTCAAATTTTTCAATGGATCAGTTTGTCCTGCTTCAGCCACAGCCAAATTTTGAATGAATTGATATCGTGAAATTGTCAGTTGAATGAAATAGCTCTTGATTTGTTGAAAATCATAGCCATCGGGATGCTTCTATATTTATCAATGATTATTTCAATAGATAGATAAAAAAAGTGATGAGATAACGTGATGCAAGTATAAACATCTATGTTATCAGAGAGAAAATCATGTCCTAATGCTATTTCTGAATTAAATATCGAAAATAAATTGCCTAGCTCGAAATTGTGTAGACTCAAACAACCGTCATTACCCAACCAGCAAAGTAGTTTTATAATTCCATGGTGTTGCAACAGTTTTATTTCATTAGTATTTAATAATCACTTCCAAAATGCTAATTGATTATATTAGATGATCGGTGAAAACAATACAGTTATAGGCAATAAAAGTATTTTATAAATTTGTCATAGAAACGTTTATGAAATAAAATTAAAAAACTATTATAAAATAGTCAGGAAATTATCACAGAAATTTTTTTGACACTAACCTATAAAACTTATTTTCATATAAAATTAAATTGTTATGTAGCAGTTTTATAACACTTTCCTGTGAGATTTTTATGATAGTTATAAAACTATTTCAAGTTTATTTTATAACTGTTTCCTGTACCTTTAATGAAATTATTTTATTGGAATGCTTTCAGATACTATTTTATTTTCATTACCATACTGTCACTTCAATGATAATTTCCCAACTATTTTATAGTTTGTTATATTAACTACAATTCAAAAATTCTTATATAACTGTTATAAAATCAAATTGCTTTTCCTAATATATATTTGCTGCCACCAAGAATAAAATGCAGCATTTATGAACAACCAGCAGACATCGATTCCTAATCACAGCTTTGAAAAATTCTTCAAAATTTTAGTTTAGTAAAAATATTTTTGTTTAGTTATTGGGACACCATCGATATCGTAGTGTAAATTAGTTTTCAGCAACTTCCAAAAAATATTTGATTTTTATTGAGTATAGGTACCGCATAAGTAAATTCAATATTTTTAATTTATCCTTATCCTTATATATATATATATATATATATATATATATATATATATATATATATATATATATATATATATATATATATATATATATATATATATATATATGTTATATTTTCAATTTGATAATAATTCCATTGTGTGGATACTGTAGTGGATTTTTCTGTTTTTCTGTTTCTCAATGGCGGCCATTTTGAACATTTATTGGGGGGTACATAATAGTTTTAGATTCAGTTCGAGGTGCTTCAAATAGTCGAAGAAATGACTTGGTGTTCCATGAAAAAAAACTTTCTGGAAGCTTTAAGTCGCCATGTATATTGGAAATACTAAAAAAAGACTTAAAACTATCCCACCTGAACTAGTGCTTCAATTTTTTTTGCAAAAAACAGGAAAAGGTTATTATAATAGTTGAAACTCGATGAAAGAAACTTTTTAGCCAAAATATCCCGACAAATAATATTTATCCAAACTGTATGTGAGAAATCCTTCATTCATGCAAGCACTTTTGTAGAAACCTACAGCTTTAAAAGTAGTCCGACTCTGCCGCAAAACCATCACTCCCAGAACTAAGTGTTTCCTAACAGTTTTATAGGGGTAACATATTAAGCTAAAATACGTTGAAATGCTTGCTACTGATACCAATTTATTTTATAGAACGACACCATTTTAAATGATGGCGATCCGGGATACTGAAATTAGATGAGTTGAAAATATGAAATACCGCACATATTTACAGCTGAAAAATATATAAATATTATAACATTATATTATTTAGAATGAAGTGAGTTGAGTTTGTTACTAGAAAATTAATACCTCGACAGAGTGAATTTTTGTACAATTAATAATTTTACCAAAAACATTTATAAATGAGTGGCGCGCCTAAATTTTGCTATCAATAGGCTATATATTTATCAATAAAATTTCATTTGCAGTAAAAATATCAAAAATGTCTCTAACAGTTTATGAGTGCAAAAGTGAAATTTTAAAATGGCTTCAACCTTTCTTAGTTTTCAGTTGGTGACATATCAATTATATTTTCCCAGTGTCCAAAACAAAATTACTTCTTGCGTCTTCAAGAAAACATTTTTGACACTTTTTCATTTCATTGTTATCGTTTTCGGCTGTATTATATTTTATAACGCCTACTTGAAACTACTAAAAAACTCTAATAAAACTGTCTTCTAATTATAGGTATCGCTTAAATATGTTGCAAAAGTGCATTGAGAGAAGTCTTTACAAAACTACTTTTTAATAGTGTTAGACAAATTTTATAGTAACTGCCAAAATGTTTATAAAACTGTTTTGTAGTGTTTGTAAAAGGCCTTTCAAAATATTGATAATAACTATGATGTTTTATAAAACGGTGCCAATTTCCTATTTATAGCAGTTATATAAACGCATTGAAAACATTTCTGGGAGAAATGTAGTTTTATGATTTGTTTCTCCGAAACGTTTCCGCAACTATTAAAAAATACGAAATTGCTAGTTGGATAGCAATTCTGAGTTCGTTTTTTTGTATCTAGTTACACTTTCGATTATTCAACATAGAATCAGAAAATAATTTTCCAATCCAAAAATTTTACTTCCCTGGAAAGCAATCATTACTACACCAAAGGATCCAAACAGTGCATCACAAGTATATAATAATTTATTTAACAACTACCTAATTGGAACAAAACTTTTTTTATGTGACTTTCTTAAATGAGATGAAGTGTTACTTATATTCTGGATGATCCAAAAGTAGTCACTCCAATAGCACTCATCCATGGTGCGAATATCCTGATGAAAGCGTTCTCCCTGATTCTCGCTTGAATCTTCAAGATTTTCAGGAAATCGATCAAGGTGGCTACGAAGGAATTGCACCTCAATACTCATGTTGCATCCAAGTTGCTGAAAGTATAATAGTAACTGCTTGACGTGGTCAGGAAATTTGACGGACTTCTTATTTCCCAAAAAGTTTATTACGAGCCAAACAAACTGATTGTAGGCATTTTTTCAGCAGTTGTCATAATTTCAGTAAAACTTACATAGTTCATTGATTTTCTAATTTGTGGTCCACCGAAAATTCCAGCTTCTAACTTCTTAGCACTCAATTCTCGAATGGATCTGGATATGTACTGAAAACATTCCCCATCTTTGTCTGGAGCCTTCACATACTTTTTCATCAATCCTAGTTTGATGTCTGTATCTGTAGAGTAGGGAGGGTGAGTGTAAGCCCACGCACTTAGGCCACATGTGACCCATTGTACATCCTCCCGAGGAGTTGTCCTCCTAGGTCGTCGTCCATCCTGTCTTCTCCAGGAAGGTGGACAGGTAGCTGGGAGACATCTCCTTTATATCGGCAGGTGTAGGCCAAGACTCGCCGAACACACACTCTTTTATTGATGATAACTCCGGGCACTCGCACAGGACATGCCTGACAGTCTCATCTTCCTGTTCACACATCCTGCATAGAGGTGTGTCCACTAGCCCCATATTATGTAGGTGTTTCCTTAGCTGACAGTGACCAGTCAGAAATCCTACTGTAAGGCGTAGATTCTTCCCACCTCAGGATAATGTTATTATCTACCGAGGCTTTGGCTAAATCTTGGTGGCACTCTAGTGCTAGCCCTGAAGTAACACGGTGTCTGTTCAAGGCTAATAGTGCTTGTCTGCTATCAGTGCAGATTGTTATGTTTTTGCCAGAAATTCTTTTCTTGGTTATTTCTTTTGTGGCGATTGAGATACCAGCCAGTTCTGTTTGGACCACGCTGGTATTTCTTCCCATTCCACACTTAATCCTTAGGCTTAGTGATCTGGAGTACACTCCACATCCTGAGCCTTCTTTGGTTTTTGAGTCATCCGTATAAATCCGTATTGCATTTGTAGCATCTGACTCTGTGTTCTGCTTAATTTGTATTTTGTAGGGTTTATTAAACACAAACCTGGGTTCAATTGCATCACTTGTTGCCTGCAGCAGAGGTTGCGCAGTAAGCGCTTCCCGCCATAGGTCCAACCTCAATCGACCCATTCCTACTTCTAGGTTTACACCAGCCGTGTGCAATCGTACCATGGCCATAAACGCAATCTCCTTAACGTACAGGTCCAGAGGGGTCAGACCCGTGATTAATTCCATTGCCGCGGTTGGTGTTGTTCTCATGGCTCCTGTGATGTTTAAACAAGCCAGTCGCTGTATTTGATATAATTTTTGGATGGCCGTTGCTTGTAGAACTTTCCTACTTTGATGTGTATAGGGGCTAATATTTATTATACTTTCTCTAGGCACTAGAGGGAGGGGTTTATTATATTAGACTTGCCTTGTACTAATTCGTGTCTGAACGGCCAATCTTTCGTATAACCCTTTGTTGGCCCAAAAGGTAACACACATATGAGCTAGTTGTTTTCTGTGTATTTAATTTTTATTATGAGCAATAGATAAAGAGGCAAGTTTATTGCTATTATGTAAACGTACACATTTAAGACTGCGTTTTGATGAGTATCATAAGGGTCGTATCTTTTCAATCCCACTTCAGTCACTAGTCCCGAAATATTATTGCAAAAAACAAAATCGTCCTCTTCAGAAAGCAAACAAAGAAATTTTTTCCCTGGTACGGTAAAATGAGACATTCGTTTCTTTGGTAACCAAATTTATTTTTTTCAATCGAGAAGCTAGAAGTTCTAATGAACCTTCAGACAATCTGAGATCTCAATCATTTAGATCCTCTTGGTTGAATAATCTTGGTCTTTCGGCGCCTTCAAATTCACTACCACTATCTTCGCAGCTTGTATCACTTTCCTTCATTCATTGAACAATTTTGTGCGGACGTACCTAGAATGTACTTGATTGGGTTTCAGTTGGTTCAGTTTCAGTTAAATGCAAGTCAGGTCTAGTAGACCTGACGGTAAAGTAGGATAAACCCATTTGGAATGATTTTGGAGGTTGATTCCTGTTATTTTTCCTACGCAGAAATGATAGTGGTGGTGGTTCGACAGTTCACGTCAAATCATAGGACTAATAAGGTTCGAGGGATCCCTCTCATTATTTTTCCATAATCGTTAAGACTCCATACACGTTTTACATACTATATTCGGTATCCAGGGCTTATTATTTGTCTTCAATGGCCGTTGAAAGTAATCCATGTAGGCGTCTCTGTATCTATAGAGTAGGGAGGGTGAGGGTAGGGAGGCCACATATGACCCAGTGTACATCTTCCCGAGGAGTTATCCTTCTAGGTCTATCCTGTCCTTTCCAGAGGGGTGGACGGGTCACTAGGAGAAAAATCCTTTATATTGGCAGGTGTAGGCCAAGACTCGCCAAACACACACTCTCTTTGGCAACCTTGAGATGTATCACGGTGACCTCCGCGAATGTTTTGAAAGGTACAGCGACATAACTGTCGTTGCAAAGCTTCTTCAACCTTCTTGGGGTTCCCTTCGTGGAGGTGCACAAGTGGAGGAACTTTCCTGCAGGGGCAGCTGGTTCCTTGGCTTCATTCAAGGCGGAGCTCTTGGCATACGCCGCAGGAAGTGCCCTTGCTGTTGGAGGTGGTGCAGAGGAGTAGGAGGGTGCACTTATAGTTGCTGCCACTCCTGCTCCTTTCGCTCTCTTTCTCCTTTTGGCCTCGGTGCCGCTTACGCCTTTGTATTACATCACGAGTTGATCTGCTATGTCCAGCATTATTCCAAGCGGTAGATTGGGGTGGACATTTCTGTTCATCACCAGCCACCGCCTAGATTGAGGTGAGCACTTCTGTCCAGCCTCGGGAGTGGTTTCTGTTTTTGTTGTTTTTGTTTTTGTGTTTGTTTCAATCATGTGTGTACCCACGAGTAGCAAGGGAAGAGTTGGTCACCTCTGGGAGAGCCCCGCACTATCAGAGGTAGGCTGATTGCAATGAGGTTTCTCCCAGTTCCCCAAAGGGATCGTTCGTAACCGCATATCACCCTGCGGCCGTTCAGCTGCGAAGTCCGACACTTTTAACAAAATTTTTTGAATGTATATTTGCCATAAATATGACAACATCTATTTGGATTGTTTCACAGGTCCTTCTAGATGAAGCCATTGCAAAAAAAGGAACAGAAATTAGTGAGACGTTGAAGAGCGATATCAACAGTCAAATAGAGAGTACATTTCAAGGGGGTACCTGTATCTCCTAAACTAGTGCTGTTAGAAAAAATCTGTGAGTAGATTTGATATAAGTGAGCCTAAATTAGTAAACAACAGTTGAAAAATCTCATTCTACAAAAGAAAAGTTCGATTTCGTTGTGTAGTGTCATCTTCTGCGCGGAATTTTCAGCATCCTGACTCACGAAGGGATTTTTCTATGTGAAATACGAGGCTCATTGTGGAAACTGATGCTGAAACAATCAATTGGGAAAGAACAAACGTATTTGTCAAGTCTTCGAAAAAAAAAAATCTCATGAATTCAAATCAATGAACAAATGGCACGTGCTCAGTCGTAACAGAATAAGGCACAGTGTGTGGTAGGCGAATGTTGTTTGAATATGGTTTTATTTTATGGGCCGGCTTGACCATAACGTTTAAAAATTACGAGTATTGCTTTTTGGGGAATTTGTAGGTGCCAGTTTCGGTGTATAACTGTCCGGGTAACCTTTTCTTTTCATATTTATTCGAAGTATAAATGCCTACACTTCATTCTTTACTTATTTATGTGTTTGTCGAAAAGGTACCTTGTTGTTTCGCGGGTATGTAAATGAGTTATACAAAAATTATAATTGTTTTCATGTTGCAAGCAAAACACGACATAAATTTAATTTTATACGGATCGAAACATGGGAGTTTGTGTTGTTTGGTGAAATGGAGAGAATTGACTGCCATAAATGGGAGTCGAATAATCATGTAGGTTATCAAAGTGAGATTTTCAAGACAATGAAAATCTGTAACATCTTTATCGCAACAATGTTTTTTTAAAAAACTACACCTCAAAGATTTGATACACACAAACTTTATTTGAAAAGTGAAATCACTTGAAAAAGCTAATGTTTTAGCGAAACATGTTGTGATATATTTTTCAAATAAAGTTTGTGGAGATCAAATCGTTGAGGTGTAGTTTTGGAAATTACTATGGATCTTCATCAAGTAACAGCCGAATCAATCAGAAAAAAAAGCAACTATGTTTGTTTATAAGTACTGTATACATCAAGTCGAAAGACAGGAGAGTGGATAAAAATATCACGAATGATCAAGGGGACGTTCAGGTATTCAGGTTTTTTCAAGGAAAAAACAAAATCACTACAGGAAAATCTAGCTCTTAGAGCAGTGCCTGTGCGGAAGTAGCGATTCAAATTGGATTTGAATCGCTGGAGATTAAATCCAATTAGAGAAACGTTCCCAGGAAGTTCATTCCAGATAAACGCAGTTCTCCAGATGGAGGAGTTCTTAAATAATTGAGTTTGAGATGTACCGAGCAGTCACAGTTTTTCGCGTATTTCTGATATGTACCAATCTTGGTGGAATCAAAACTGCCAAGTAACATGACTACTTCCTGTGGAAGTATCTATAGGAGAGAGACAAACCTCCAACCTTTCTTAGAAGTTCCAGGCTATCAAGGTTGCAAGTGATGTTTGGGTCTCCAATCAGGCAGATGTCTCTTGCCTGGATGGAATCAAGCAACTTCAGAGTATGTTTGGGGACAGAGCTCAAGACATGAGAACAATACTCCGAAGAAGGTCTGAACTGAGCTTCATAAAACGTCAAAAGTTGATGAGGTGTGTACAGTTTCCTAGTTTGGAACAGTGTTCCAAGCCGTTGAGATGCAGCTTTTGCAATTCCAGTAACATGATTGTGACAAGACATACTGGTATCCATTTTGATTTCCAACAAACTTATCGAAGCAGAAAGCGAAATTTCCCTACATTTCCTACATTATTATATCCGGTTCGGAGACATTTATCTTCCTGGAGAAAACCGATGCATGGGTTTTTGTGGCATTGAATTGAATCTGGGTACTTTCAACCCAATTCGAAATTACTTCTAGATCCTCATTAAGATATACAATCTTTGGCTACCGGTGAAGATGTGCCTCCGTAGTCGATGTCCTGGAATACAAATGGAATGATGAGAAATGTGTACATACAGTACATCATTATTTCTTATATTGTTGTTGAGTAACCTCAGGGGATTTACTGAAGGTTTATGAAATTTTACTGTTGTTTTTGTGTAGATTATAATAAGGAAAATTTTCGAGTAACAACCGTTACACTAGTGAACAAGGTTTCAATTTGTAGGTGGGATCATAAACTGCAAAAATAGCGTTTCCATATCGAATTAGAAAAATGACGGCAACTCAACTGGAACAGATAAATACCAAACATTCAGAAGCTTACAATGAACAAATATAGTGCAATAGACCAGTTTCTCTGGAGAATCAACGATGAGTTTTTTTAATTGAATCACTGAATATTTGGAGGAAGTTTCCAGACGTCCAATGTTGATCTGAAATCATCTGAATACTTCAGCAGCCTAATCTGAGAGTAACTCATCAACCTCTTACCTCTTCTGTCATCTAGTCGAGCTGGCAATAATAAAATCAATGATTTACAAGAGGAATAATGAAGATGCTGATTCTATTTTCCATACACTTTTCCACTCACTGGGGACAATTGAAATATATCAGCCTACAAGAAATATTCATTGGAAAATTAGAAAAAAATGTAAACAATTTCAAAAAGTATTGAGAGTCATAGGAGTCAGAAAAAACTCATATATGGTGCCCAAAATGAGAGTGAATTGTAGAAACTAGTTAATAGCTGAAAATGATTTTCGTGATATCTTGAAAACTCAAAATTCACACTACAACAATGTATTTTGATTCCATTCAGCTACGATATTGCAGTAATTCACTATTATTACTCAACCAGAGATGATAGTTAAAATATTACTTCGAATTATAAAATGGAGTTTACTTGCCGCTTTTCCCTTTCTTAAAAGTTCACCACATTTCTTGTTTGATAATGGAGAAGTTGAAAAGATTCTGACGTAATATACTTGATAGTTCTGAACATACACTGCAACGTGGGTGAAGCTGGAGCTAATCGATGGTATAGTATTTCCAATACCAATTGGACATAGGCGACATAGGCGTCGTCATATTATTTTTCAATGGTAGTTTTCCAGTTATTTATTCTTACAATCATAGCAATTGATCACCCCATGAAAAAGTTATCTCAACTGAATTTTTCCACCATAGGTATTCATGAAAAACGCAGATAAACGCAGTTCTCCAGATGGAGGAGTTCTTAAATAATTGAGTTTGAGATGTACCGAGCAGTCACAGTTTTTCGCGTATTTCTGATATGTACCAATCTTGGTGGAATCAAAAGTGCCAAGTAACATGACCACTTCCTGTGGAAGTATCTATAAGAGAGAGACAAACCTCCAACCTTTCTTAGATGTTCCAGGCTATCAAGGTTGCAAGTGATGTTTGGGTCTCCAATCAGGCAGATGTCTCTTGTCTGGATGGAATCCAGCAACTTCAGGGTATTTTTGGGGACAGAGCTCAAGACATGAGAAAAATACTCCGAAGAAGGTCTGAACTAAGCTCCATAAAACATTAAAAGTTGCTGAAGTGTGTACAGTTTTCTAGTTCAGAACAGTGTTCCAAGCCGTTGAGATGCAGCTTTTGCAATTCCAGTAACATGATTGTGCCAAGATATACTGGTATCCATTTTGATTTCCAACAAACTTATCGAAGCTGAAAGCGAAATTTCCCTACATTTCCTACATTATTATATCCGGTTCGGAGACATTTATCTTCCTGGAGGAAACCGATGCATGGGTTTTTGTGGCATTGAATTGAATCTGGGTACTTTCACCCCAATTCGAAATTACTTCTAGATCCTCATTAAGATATACAATCTTTGGCTACCGGTGAAGATTTGCCTCCGTAGTCGATGTCCTGAAATACAAATGGAATGATGAGAAATGTGTACATACAGTACATCATTATTTTTTCATATTGTTGTTGAGTAACCTCAGGGGATTTACTGAAGGTTTATGAAATTTTACTGTTGTTTTTGTATAGATTATAATAAGGGAAATTTTCGAGTAATAACCGTTACACTAGTGAAGAAAGTTTCAATTTGTAGGTGGGATCATAAACTGCAAAAATAGCGTTTCCATATCGAATTAGAAAAATGACGGCAACTCAACTGGAACAGATAAATACCAAACATTCAGAAGCTTACAATGAACAAATATAGTGCAATAGACCAGTTTCTCTGGAAAAAATCAACAATGGGTTTTTTTAAATGAATCACTGAATATTTGGAGGAAGTTTTCAGACGTCCAATGTTGATCTGAAATCATCTGAATACTCCAGCAGCCTAATCTGAGAGTAACTCATCCACCTCTTACCTCTTCTGTCATCTAGTCGAGCAATAATAAAATCAATGATTTACAAGAGGAAAAATGAAGATGCTGATTTTATTTTCCATACACTTTTCCACTCACTGGGGACAATTGAAATATATCAGCCTACAAGAAATATTCATTGGAAAATTAGAAAAATGTAAACAATTTCAAGAAGTATAGGAGTCAGAAAAAACTCATATATGGTGCCCAAAATGAGACTGAATTGTTGAAACTAGTTAATAGCTGAAAATGATTTTCATGATATCTTGAAAACTCAAAATTCACACTACAACAATGTATTTTGATTCCATTCAGCTACGATATTGCAGTGATTCACTTTTATTTCTCAACCAGAGATGATAGTTAAAATATTACTTCGAATTATAAAATAAAGTTTACTTGCCGCTTTTTCCTTTCTTAAAAGTTCACCACATTTTTTTGTTTGATAATGGAGAAGTTGAAAAGATTTTGACGTAATATACTTGATAGTTCTGAACATACTCTGCAACCTGGGTGAAGCTGGAGCTAATCGATGGTATAGTATTTCCAATACCAATTGGAACAGCACAGAGAAGGAATTCCCGCCTCGACATAGGCGTCGTCATATTATTTTTCAATGGTAGTTTTTCAGTTATTTATTTTTACAATCATAGCAATTGATCACCCCATGAAAAAGTTATCTCAACTGAATTTTTCCACCATGGGTATTTATGAAAAACTACGATATTTGAGGTAGTTGATTTCCGAGTCGAAAACTCTAACATACAATGAAAACACATATAATCACACCGAATTCTCGTCAAACATATATTTACAAAATAATAGAGGCCAACAAAATTGATAAAAAATCAAAATTCTTCTTCGCTTTATTCGGATGAGGTGGAATCATCATCGGGTTGAATAACGATGGGATTTATGGAACTTTGCATTGTGTTCTCTTTTTTTATAACGTGGGCCACACAGTTCTTCCACATATCACTATTACCTACTTCATTTACCACTCGCCTTATATTGTCAAGCACTACAGCATTCGAAGTCGGTAACTGATTACATTTCCGCAAGCTTTCTTTTATTGTGACCCAAATCATTTCAATTGGATTGAACACACAATAGTATGGAGGCAAACGTAAGAGAATATGACCACGTGTTTCACACATCGAATCAACAATATACTCTTTTTTGAAATTACGTTGTTTTAGGGTCGCCAGTAATACCTCTTTTGTTGGAATCTTTTCGGGTATTTCCATGTCATGATTTCGCATGAAATCAACAATATCTGCTTTTTGTGTTATTTTTTGGTAGTCAATAACCGAGAATGATACGAAGCCTTATCCATAACAATAACCGAGTTTGAAGGAATATTTGGGAGAAGCTGCTCACTGAACCAGGTTTCGAATAAAGCCGTAGTCATATCTTCGTGGTAATCAGCAGACGAATCTTTTATATTTTTGGCCGACAGAAGCAAAGCTTTAGGTACGAAACCACTTCCATTCCCGGCATGCAAAATTATAACACGTTTTCCCCTTGAAGAAGGTGTGTTCAAAGCACAATACTTGGTTTCATCTACCCAGCCATATTTGACAACATCATGGGTGTCAAACCGAGTTTCGTCGCTGGATTTTCGGTAGCTTTTCATTCGCCTCAAATATTCTTGTCGGAGTTGAACAATGCATGTTGACTCCATTATGACCATCCGATTGTTAATTTTTTTATATTTGAAACCACAAGACAATAAGACAGCTCGTAGAGTTTCTAAAGATTTGTAATTGTAATCGGGATAGTCGAGTAATTTATACTAAATCATTTCCAAGGTTGGTACTTCATTTTTTTGGTATATACCATAAATTGTTCGCCGAATCACATCTTTTGTAGCACCATTAACGTTTGCGAATGTTTCATTCCTTTATTTTCGTTTCATTGCATGATCAATGGCATCCCCTATTTCAATGACTCGAAGAACTGTCGAACGAGATAGTTTCGTTAACTCGCATATTCTATTCACAATAGCATTCTGTGAAGTGTAACAGTTTTCCTTCTTCAAGCATTCATGAATATTTAAAATTACTCGCTGAACTTGAACATGAAAGCCTTATTTTCAAATTCCGGATCCGTGTCGATTGACACAGATTCCTCACACGTAATGTTATCATTTGTTTCAAAAGGTCTCCAGAAAGCCATATTGATGAAAGTACCCAAAAATACTAAAATTTTCACAAAAATCAGTTTTAACGATGAGATTGGAACCTTTGGTGTTAAAGTTGAAAACTTTTTCTAGAGATCAATTAGCCTAACTGATAATTTTGCACTGGACGCGTGTTTCGCTAACAAGGTTAGCATCTTCAGGAGAAGACAAGGGTTATTAGCTGTTTATATAACTAAAGTTTTTGGTCCGATGTGGACTTTGTTTGTTAAATGATGATTATGCTAAATGATTTTTCGGTAATTAACTAGTGGAACCACTACCTGCAAATTAATTTATCCCCTTTTTAATTTATTGTTGACAAATTAATCTGCAGGTAGTGGTAGTTTGACTAGTTAATTACCGAAGAATCAATAAGGATAATCATCATTTAACAAACAAAGTCCGCATCGGACCAAAAAACTTTAGGTATGTAAATAGCTAACCCTTGTCTTTAGATTTAGTATCAATTTGTTTCTCCTGAAGATGCTAACCTTGTTAGCGAAAGGCGCGTCGAGTGCGAAAACATCAGTTTGGTGTTAGGGTAATTGATCTCTAGAAAAAGTTTTCAAAAATCGGTTTACAAAACCACTCACTACCTCACTCAACCCCCCAAACACACGACACTGATAAAGGAATATTGTGAAACGGACAAAAAATCACTATTTAGCCAGTCCAGCTAGCCGAACTGGACTGGCTAAATACATACAACTACATTTGATAGCACATTTACTAACTATCTGGGCGACTAGGGACACAGGCAAAATATGTTTATGACTGTACTCTTATTTTTATATCCGTTCCAATTGGAAATGGATACACTATAATAGTATAAAATTCAGAAACAACTATGAGTCAACTCAAGAAACAAATTGTAATGAAATAAATCATATCTGTAATCATTCTCAAAATCAATTACATTTGCCTTGTGGCCGCATTGTGGGTGGATTTGTCTAATATTTAGCGAACCTGTTTATTTAGGACCATCCTTGAGCAGTCTCTGAATTAATATTATCACTATTCCATTTCGCATTTGAGTATATCCAGAACTATGAACTATCGACACGGAAGTTTCATGTAGAATTTCTGAAGGTATATTTAGTTATTGACCAATTTTCATTCACAAAGCAGAAGGATTCATCACATCATGGTTTGGATATTATATCTGAGAATATAGAAAGCCATTACACTACATTCAAGCATCTATTGAGTTTCGAATATGAAAATACCGGCCAATTGAAATTTAAGTTGATAATTTTCACATAACCCATTTTTTGATATACTAGATAAAGTTTGTACCTTTGGGAGGTTGTTTGTAGATGTGATTTATGTAGTTATTTTATTTTTATATCATTCCCCCTCGTAAATAAAAAATAAAATATGGGTGGGCAAAGTCACCTCGTGAAGTCGGGTCACTTTGCCCAACAGATGTTTTCTTTGAATAAAAAAGCTATAAATAAATGATAGGCAAAGCCACCTCCTCAGCGTATTACAAGAGCCATAGTTAAGACAAAAATTGCAAAAACAGCAGTGATATGAACGACATGAAAGTTTTTGAAATTTTGTGGACAAAATAAGTCGTATTTTTTGATGATTTCAATGCTTTCTCTATCTGAAGGATGAGAAAGTGAAAAACTAAAATAACAATGTAACACTTTAAATAAAGGTGGGCAAAGTGACCCCAATTTTCGTGTAAAACGTAGGGCAACATTGCCCCCTCGAATAACAATCAACTAGTTGGGTGCAAGAACGAAATTGCAAGTGAATTCGATTCTTCATTACATTAACTAATAATAATAATAAGTGATGAAACTCACCTTGTTCTCGTAGAAGTTGTGTATATGTAAATTTGAAGAGCTCAAATTTTCATGGATAACACACGTTTCAAATTAAACAAAATTAAAATTAAACAAATTAAGTTAAGATATTGAGTATGTCAAACATACAAAATTTCTGGGTATGATATTCGATCAAAAACTTAACTGAAATGAGCACATTACATACCTAAAAATGACTTGTCAGAGCGGTCTAAACATAATGAAAACTATTGCATCTAGATCATGGGCTGCAGATACAAATATATTAATGTTGATCTATAGATTGTTGTGGAATTGGCCGCGGTGGTAGTGCGCCCGACTCACGATCGGAAGACCGTGGGTTCGATTCCTGCCTCGACCAGATATTTTTCTCGAGAGAATTTATCTGGTTGAAGCTTGGATGATTCTGCAACTGTGTTAGGAATCACACGTTGAAAGGTAAGACCTCGTTAGTTCTTAGCTCGCACAAGTTCTCAACTTCTGAGAGTTGATGTTCGTATGGGGGCGACAGCTGATTAACGGAAAAACAGATTTTAAACAGATTTCAAACAGATTTTTAAACAGATCTTCAATCAGATCAAAACTGGATTATAGTTCTATAGCGAACAACTCCGCAGAAAACGAGACCTTGGAAAAACTGGACACCATCCAAAACTGTACTCTCAGAATTGCTCTTGGAGCATTCCACACAAGTCCGGTTGAAAGTTTATACTGTGAGGCAGTAGAACCTCCATTAAACATCCGAAAAAAACAGCTCAGCCTCAGAAATACATTTGCAAAAAGGAAGAGAGTGGCAATTCCATTCTACGATTATTTTCCAACTCACTACTCAATCGACCTGAAATTTTCACCACCTCAAACATTCCTAATCCCCCTCCATGGATCTTTCCAAGCATCAAAATTGAAAAAGGGCTCGTAAAATTGGAAAAAATAACACCAACCATAGTCTAATTCACTTCATTTTTCAACAACTATTGCAACAATTCGAAGACTGTAACAGCAGTGCCTGTTGGAAAGTAGCAATTCACGTTGGATTTGAATCGCTGGAGGTTGAATTCATTTGGAAAAAATTCCTCAAGAGGTCTATTCCACATAAACACAGTTCTCCAAATGAAAAAGTTGAGGTGTAATGGGTTGAAACTCAAAACGTAAAAGTATCTATAAAAGAGATGTTTTAGACAATTAAGGTTGCAAGTGATGTTCGTGTCTCCAATTAAGCGGATGGCTCTTTTCTGGACTCCAGCAGCTTCAGGGTTTGCTTAGGGGTGGAACTCCAAACATGAGAACAATACTCCAAAGTAAGTCTGATATGAGCTTTATAAAGCATCAACAGTTGCTGAGGTGTGTACAGTTTTCTGATTCGGAACAGTGTTCCAATCTTTGGAGATGCAGCCTTCGCAATTCCAGTGACACGATTGTACCAAGATATATTGGTGATTATTTTAACCCCCAACAAACCTATCGAAGCAGAAAGCGGAATTGTCTCATTCTTGATGTTTGATACTACCTTCTTTGCGACCACATTGCCACCAGAGTATTAACGGTAAACGAAGGATTTTGGTGTAATAAACATTAGGAATAATAATCTTCCTGTTAACAGGAAAACACATATTCTCATTCGTTCATTGGAGAGAGAACTGACGAAGCCATTTCAATTCACACAATGGGTGTAATAAACCAATAACAACGCTGATTGCGACGCAAGGCTTTATCATAATCAGGAAATAATTCACCTAATTGGGCCAAATTGGACACTTTCAAAGAAAAACTCATGTTTTCAAACTAGATAGATGAAATTTGATGGTTGTGGGTCAAATTTTATGAAAAACTCAATGGGGAATACCGTATAGAATACAATGGTGTAAATAACCTATTTTTTCTAATGAGCTATCAGTAGTTACTGATGTGAAAATATTTTTTTAACGAGACACCCTGTATATTCTTGCATGATTCAATAGAGTTCAAGATTACTTTCCCAAAAATGTAGAACATCTGATTTTTGCTAGAGTCATCTTTGAAATAGAGAGCTTTTTCATGTAGACTTCAAAACGAACACATGTAGACTTCAAAACGAACACTTTGATTCAAGTAGGCTTTGAATGACGCGGCTTACAAAGCGCGATGACACGCCTATGCAGCAACCACCTCAAAATAATTCATAACTCCTCTGCTTAAGGAAATATACTGTATACTATTTGTATTTAAATTGTCACTATTATTAATATATTTTTTCTACTTTCCCTTTAAATCGTATATCTCTGTATTAACAAGTATATCCTCGTATATCCCAGAAGAGGCGAGTTTAAATGAGACAAATTCAAATTATGAAAATTTTACCCATTTATCGCAGAAGTGTATTCGAAACAAAGCGGGCCGTGCAAATGCCGTTAAAGCCAGGTACCTAATTCGCTCTGGGTCTACATCCCCTTCAGCCACATTCCTATTATTGGATTTTTCAACTTTGAAGATTAAAGTTAATAGCTTCATTATGACCGTTCAACAAAGTGCTTTTCTCGTTCCAATTAAATGAAATTTATGCCGGGTCCTGCGCTCACATCTGATATTTGGGGTATCCGTTAATTTTAAATGTGAAAATTTTATTGGGTCTCATTTGGAATTTCTAGAAATTTGTAGAATCGGTAGTGGACGATTCGGGAATTGTAGGCCTCGTTGTAACGAATGAATGAATATGCTTCAATATGGAATGTTTATTACGTGGGGGAAAGAGACGTCTTAATGGAACTGGGCCCTGAATGGTTTTGTCGGCGGTATATCTACAGGGTCTAACATAAGTACGTTAAAATATTCAAGTAACGTATTTCTGAGACAATTTTAAGAAAAAAAGTCTATATGAACTTGTGTCCGAAAATGCTTCGTTTCGGAGATACGGGGTGTTGAATTTTTTTGTTCGCTTTGTGAAAATAACTCTTGCAAAAAATAAGTTATTTGCACGAAATTCGGTACTCTGGGTTTCTTTGACGTGGGAAATTATAATTTCGTATCAATTTTCATGGCTGGGTCTCCATTTGGTCCAGTTCAGATATAGCACTTAAAATATGTTGTTGTTGATTCGTCAGAAAGTTCCAGTAAAGAAGGCGACTTGTAGATATACCTACACTTCCAAAATATCCTAAAAATAGTTCACATATAGATGGACAGTTTTGAACGCTTTCATTATCGTACTTCATTCATTTGAGTATTGAAGAATGCTGTTTTTTCGTTGGAAATGAATGACAAAAATGCTTTCGTATTAGATTTTAGGTTATATTTCGAAAACCTGACATACCTTTCAATACAAACTTTAATGTTTCTATTCAAAATTGAAAGAACTTGAGTTTCTAGAATTATTTATAAGCTTTCCATTTTTTGTGGGTCTTGCTTACAGATCATAGCATGTTGGTTGTTCAGATGAAACCATTTTTGAGAATCGCTGAGAATTATAAATGAATATCAATTGCTGTTTTCGTTAATGAAATTCTCACTACTTTTCATGTAGATGTGCTTTTAATTTATTGAAATTGATAATTCTGCTTTCCATCCACCTCCATAGAGAATACAATATTCCTGGTTAGTTAGAACATTTATTTTTAAAAGAAAAAAAAAAGAAAAGAAGCAATTATGTTTTATTTCTACCCCAGTTTATTACAAAAACTATTTTTTGAAAGTAGAATATCTTCTCATGAAATATTATCGTTCAAATCAGGTCTCATCGTAATGAATTTCTACTCGACTGGTTCAACCGAATTTTTTTCTGTCGATCTGTATCTCATCGTTGAAACAAATACTCATTAAAAACTAAGCTGAAGCTCTCCATTGCTTCATAGCCGAATGAGCAATTCCATCAATGCAGGCATGAGCATGACAAACCACAATAAGACATTTTGAGAGTATTTGTTGGTTCACTGTTTATAATGAGCGTCATGAGATCGCACATCGTGTTCAGTAGACCTGCAAAATTTAAAGAAAGGAGAAACTTTCCAGTAAAATAACAGTAATAACAACTAGAAATGTATGGCATCAGATTACATGTGTGAACAAAGATATTCTCAGTATAATCCCTGGATTACGAGTATATTGAAAAACAGAAGTAAAAGTAATGATTATGGCGTATAAATATGGAGGCACGTTTCTAGGATAATCCTTCAAAGTGATTCGATGTTCTATTCATAGCTCTACATAAAATCATCACAAAAGAATCTGTTAAAATCTCTTTTTCCGTTAACCAGCTGCCGCACCTCTACGAACGACAACTCTCAAAAGTCGAAACTTGTTCGAGCTAAAGACTAACGAGGTCTCACTTTTTAACGTGTGATTCCTAGCACGAAATGAATAATAAAATTGTGTTTCGTCATCGTGAATATTTCAGTTCAACTGAGCTGGCGGTCTAGTGAGCAGTATGAATTATACAGGGTGTTAATTAAGTATGTACCATAAATTTAACAGACGATTCTTTACGTAATTTTGAGACGAAATTTTCACAAAAACATGGGTCCGCAAATCCTTCGTTCTCAAGATACAGGGTGTTGAAATAAAAATAAAAAAAACTATTCGTAAATATCTTAAATATTCTTTACCTAATTTTGTTGTAATTTGGAAATGATAATTACAACATTAGGGAGCTAATTTAGCACGAACGTGATTCAATTTATCAAGTCCAGTGGCGTCTCGAGCGGGATTTGAAAGAATATTTTTGATTTAAAAATGTACGCCACTGGCTTTTGTGCGATTTTCATTATTTCTTTGGATTGAGCAATCAGAAATACAACTTTTTTGTTTCTTGATTTTTTTTTTCGTATCTTGCTTATTATGTAACAATAACAACAAATTTTAAATAACATTAACATCTAGACTAACGAATTGCACTAAATTAAGTGTTGGAAATGGCCTTCTTCGGCTTCAATATAATTGTCTAGCCGCCACATCATTGAATTTCGCACTCTTCTGAAAATACCATAAATAATAATCAAGGGTTGCCTTGGAAAACGATTGCAGCATTTAATAAACAACTTGACAGTTGTTGTTATAATTGTTATAAAAAGTGTGTTCAGTGGTTATTTTTCGAACCATTTTTGTAAAACATGGTTCAATATACTAACAGTGAAATGGCAGATATGCATTTCGCGGTAAAATAAGAAGAAATCCAGGTTTCCTAAGTCGAATATTGTTAACAGATGAAGTTTTTTTTCTCGCAATTCAATTATTAACTTCCACAACAATCACATTTGGGCCGAAAACATTCCACACGCCTTGATAGAAAATAATTTTCAAGAACAGCTTTCTTTTGATATTTGGGTTGGAATTGTCTCATCTGGCCTCACTTCCTTCCACCTAGACTTAATGGAGAAGAATACCAAAGGTTTTTAGAATTTGTTTTACCTGGACTTTTGAAAGAAATCCCAGTAATGGAAAGATTCCGTATGTGGTGCATGCACGATGGTGCTCCACCACAATTTAGTGTAGTGGCACGGAAATTTTTGTTGAATTTATGTTACATACTTAATCAACACACAGTATAGAGGATAGTGAAGAGAATTGACCCTTGTGGTATGTCTAAAGCTAACCTTTCAAACTCGACCTCCCATTCTCAACTTTCACCAGTTAAAGTCTGTTCAACAGTCAAGGTTTGAAAATACTTTTTGATTCATTACCCAACCCGTTGTCATATAATATGATAAGAATAAGAGAAGTTGATGATTCAGATTTGAATCATATTGAAGCAGTAATTTCATCGTCGTCAGTAGCTGAAAATATATCATCATAATAATTGCGTATTGAAAGAATTTTGTTGTTACGGAGCTAAGTTCGAAATTGACGAGCAATAGCTTTTTCCAGGATTTTCAAAAGAAATAAAAGTAGGCTCATGAGTCGTAAATTTTTTAATACTTCGGGTCTCCTGAGTTCAAGAATATAAATCATGATGGATTGTTTTCCACAACTAAGGAAATATTTTCCATTCCAAACAAGAAATTATTGAATCCTAGATTCAATAGTATTATTTTCTGTTTCTGAAAAAATCTCTCTAGTAATATTACTTTCAACTTGTATTTGAAAGTTTGAATGGGCTGTTGAAGATATTATACATGAATGAATATATATAAATGAAATAAACGAAAAATGAAACAATTAGTGGACACAACACTCCAAAAAAAGGGGGCAAACCGCGGACACGTGTTTCTGGCTATTGGCCTCATCAGCGCGGTGCAGCCAAGTGTAAAGATGGGCAACACTTGTTTGCCGAAAGCAGGAAACCACATACGCACGGAGTCAACAACAGAAGCCAACCGCACATTTGTGGTTTCAGTTAGAAGACCTAGAATTCTCAGGCTACATTTAACATGACCATGTAGGCAGCTATAGCTACCTGCACCGCGCTGATGAGGCCAATAGCCAGAAACACGTGTCCGCGGTTTGCCCCCCTTTTTTGGAGAGTTGTGTCCACGAATTATTTCATTTTTCATTTCTATCATGCACACTCGATAAAATCTCTATTTGTACATATTGCATTTTGTAGTATATATATATATATATATATATATATATATATATATATATATATATATATATATATATATATATATATATATATATATATATATATATATATATAGTACAAAATGCAACAGTTATTCAGGAATATTACTGTATTTATTCAATTCAAAACAGAAAATTGTCATCTAGAAAAACAAAACTATTTGGATGCTTTTCAGAAAAAGATGACTTTTTTGATGAAACGTGCGTCGAAAAAAGTGTTCAGGCGTATTCCAAATTCTACATAGTGAATTCGTTATATCAATTATAGATTTTACCAAAATAGTTTTCTACCTATTCAATGACTAGTTAATAATTTCATGTCAAATTATCAGTCAAAAAGTAGGTTGAAAGTCACATTCCTGAAATATGCAAATGAAAAAAGAACTAAATACCACATTTGACGTCGAGTGGTGAGGTTCAAGCAGAAATTATGTGGTGAATAAAAGACCACAGACCTTGTAAAAGATACTCAATCAAGACTGCGCTAGTTCCGTGAATCTGAACAAACAATTCGCACGTGGAAAGGTGAGACCTCGTTAATCCATAGTTCGTGAAAGTTTCGATTTCAAGGGTTGTCGTTCATAGGGGCGATAGCTGGTTAACGGAAAAACATATTTTTTTAAACAGATCAAAATGTAACTGTTAAAGTTGCAGCAGGCGAGATTCTCGATTAGTTTTTAAATTTTGAAATTATTCTGATACTGAAGTGGCACTTTCTGTTTTCAATATTACATGTTTCGTAGGTGTCTTCGACATTCCTTGAAAAACTTCACCTTCTCCTCTTTATATCTACTGAATTCCAATAACGTTTTTCAGACCACCTGAATTTCGTTTTTACTCAGTTTCGATTCATACCTGTAATATTTTCCCACATTTCCTTATTTTATTCAGATCAGCATTCTTTGATGACCCGACTATATCTTGATTTCATTGATAAACAAAAACTGGAACATGCTTAATGTAGATGTATTCAGCAGTGATTTCTTCTCGTATGAAAGGTCATTTTGTTCTGTCCACCAATTTTTAGCTTAGCTCAGAAAAAATACTTGTCTGATATCCAATGTAACGGTTTCTTCATAAAAAAGAGTCGAGTAACTATAAAGTTGATTGTGAATGATGCGGTTTTTTGGACAAACAAATGTTTGTCACGTCATTTTCAACAATAGTGAATAGTTTTCAGTTTGGCACTAATTCACAACACAACAAAAAAATATTTTCTGAATGTTTCCTACACTAAATTAGTCAATTTCTACTAATTTTGGGGTGATAAAAACGAAAATAACAATGAAAAATTTTTATTAGCTCTGGTTTTTGAGATACGCAGTACTTAATCTTAAAGAGTAGTTATACTATATGTGAAAAGTGAAAGTACATAAAATAATATTGTTATGTTTCTTTTAGAATATTTTAAGAACAAAATTAATAAAAAAAAACATTATTCTTAGTGTTTTGACAAATAAAAGAAGTTTGAACCACCAAATTTCAATTAAGTCCATCCGATTCATTGTAAGATCGCTGTCGTTTAGCTTGTCTTTTATAAAACACTTCTGGAGCATCCCTACACACAGACCAGTAGTAGTCTGCAAGCATTGCTTCATTCCAACGGCCCTGATATCTCTGTTCCATTAAGGCAATGTCTTGATGGAATCTTTCTCCATGTTCGTCACTCACAGCTTCACAGTTTTGTGGGAAGAAATTAAGATGAGAGTGAAGAAAATGAATTTTTAAGGACATGTTGCATCCAAGTTGGTGGTAAGCTTGAAGAAGCTCTTTAACCAATGCTGTGAAGTTATCATCTCTTTTGTTACCTAAAAACTCATGTACAACCCCCTTAAAGGCTTCCCAGACGGAATTGAGGCCCAATAAAGATGCCTTCCTTGACTTTAGCATCACTCAACCTGGGAAACTTTGCTCTCAAGTACTTAAAAGCTTGTCCTTCCTGGTCCATGGCCTTTACAAAGTTTTTCATTAGTCCCAACTTAATATGTAATTGGGGAAGGAGAACATCCTTAGGATCTACAAGAGGCTCGTAAACTACATTTTTCTCATTAGGGTTTAGGTCTCGTGTAGGCCACTTAATTTTTTTATAGTGAGATTTTCTATCCCGACTGTCCCACAGACACAAAAAACAACAGTACTTGGTGAACCCTAATTGCATTCCTAGGAGTATAGCAATGCCTTTCAGATCACCACAGATGTGCCACTTGTGTTGTTCATATTTGATTGATTGGAGAAGTGTTTTCATATTTATATACGTTTCCTTCATGTGAACTGCATGACCTATAGGAATAGAGGGTAGCTGATTTCCATTATGCAGAAGTACAGCTTTTAAGCTTAGTTTTGAAGAGTCTATAAACAGTCTCCATTCAGATGGAGTGTGATCCAAATTCAAGCAGTCCATCAAACCATTAACATCAGAACAAACTACGAGGTTTTTTTTTCTCAAAAAAAGGAAGCAAATCTTTTTGACGCTGTCTGTACTGAGATATTTTCACATCATGTTTTAGTCTTGACCCTAACAGCTCAGCCTTTTCCTTAGACAAGCGAAGATCTCTTATAAGGTCACTCAACTCTGCTTGACTAATTCTGTGCGGATCACTAGACCTATCGCTTACCTCAAAATCAGGGTCATAGGATGTTGAAGGATGGGTTGCTCCTTCTAAACAGTCTTCATCACCTTCCTCTAAAATTTCATAGTTTTGGGGTGGAGAAGGGACTGGTAAATTGTCTGAGTGTGGTACAGGCCGAAGAGCAGATGGGAGATTAGGGTATTTAACCGTTCCTCTTTTCTTCATAAATAAACCTTGCTTAATGGGAGGAGTTAAGCAGAAATAACAGTCGTCTGTATGATTGGTAGGCTCACGCCAAACCATAGGTACTGCAAAAGCCATTGCCCGGTTCTTATTTTTCAGCCACTCTCGCAATATGACGGAACAAGAATTACAACATATATGAGGAGCCCATGATTTATCTTGGTCCCCAACTTTCACACCAAAATAATGTTCATAGGCTGTCTTAACGATAGGTGTCATTTCACGTTTCTGAGCCTTAAATGTTATTTCACCACATATATAGCAAAAGCTATCGACAGAATTCACACACTTTCGAGGCATTTCAGATCAGCACTTAAATTAATTTAAAAATCAACTTCACACGATAATTTCAATAGCAACCACGTGCGTACAATTGACAAACTCACATAGGTTATGTTTACTACTTAAGAACAGCTGATGAGAGGGGTGTTATGTAAACAAACATATGTACCAACTGTTGGTGATGAAATATTTCATTTGTTGAAAACTCAATATACATATATATAATATAATGATACTATATCTTGAAAACAAGAGCTAATATATAATTTTTATGGTCACTTTCGGTTTTAACACGTGGAAATACATTGAAATCATCTAATTTCAACCCCGAAACAAAAACTTTGTTGTGTTGTGACTGGAGCATCTCAGTAAAGCTGACTTCATCACCAACCACATCAATTTTGAAGAGATCATTGATATAAATGATATAAATATAAATTGAGAAGAGGACCCAGCACCGTTCCTTGTGGGACAGCATTTCATGATTGCGGCTATGCTACGTTTGTTTTTAGATTTCTTCTGCACTTGTTTTCCAGATAACTTTCCATCATGTCGAAGTCGATTTCACGAAATTCAATTTCTGTGAGTGGTTTCCAGTCATTACGGTTTTCCACATCATATAGCACTAATATGTCTTCTTTGAACTGAACCGAAAATTTTCTGAAAGAAAAAGCTGCAATCTCGAATGTGAATCGCCTCATCATCTAAATTACCCCACTTCAAACTAAACACAGTTATTCACAGGTACTTTGAAGGGTACTTAAGTAGAAATAATTCAATAATACGAGCTACTTATTCCCAATGATGGTTCACTCAGCAAACCCATGCAGTGTTGCGATTAAGGGTTATTATTTGAAGTGCCATCGTCGAAGCTGCCCAGAAAGTGCAATAATAACAATAGTACGGAGAAACTGAAGAAAATAAGTGTGGATTGTTCAGAACAAGGAAAATATTTGAATGTTAGTGGTTACTGTGGGGTGGTGGAAATTCATTTTTTATTTCTACTATTTGTGGTGGGACATTCAATCGAAATATGTTTTTCACTTCATTCTACTCACTGGGATTCAGAATGAAAAGCTTTAGCATCTAATTTATAAAATAAAAGTCACAAAATCGTGTTAGTTATATAATTCACAACTCAAGAACGGCTCGATCGATATTCATAATTTTTTATTTTTCTCCACCCGGAATAGCAGAAGTTTCTCACATTTTTTTATGAAGATGGAGGAGTAGAAAGTCCAAACTTGTCTTTCCCAAAAATCAATCTTTTTTAAAATATACCGCTTTCAATTTAACCAATGGAACATTTGTGAAAAAAATTGAAGACTAAACAAATTGATCTACACATGAAAGATTATTATGTTTCAATTGGAGGAAACTCAGAAATCTCTATCACAGTGTTAACAAGGTCTCCAGCGATAAAATCGCATCTCCAACAACGAAGCAGCTATGCAGTTAGACTGCGGAATATTGTGAATTAATCCACTGCAGACGAAAATGAAATCACACGAGAGAAGTTACTATTTTATTTCTCACCTATAGTAAGTGGCCATACTGAAAGACCGGCTATAAATCAAATTATCTGAAGGAAAAATTCGCTCACTCACCTACATAGTAGATTCATGGACTTTCACCTATCAAAAAACATCTACTCCCCTGACTAATTCCACGAAAGGCGCTGGATTTTATTCGACAGGTGTCAGTGCAGGATTCTCTACAGAAGAAATTTCTGCATATGATTTTGACGATAGTAGTGTCCATCATTAACAAGAAGGCGATGATTTTCCATAAATAAAACTCAAATTCTTTTAGAGCATCAAACGTTGAATGAAGCTGAAGCGAACGAAAAGCAACATATGTTTCTCATTCGCTAGTTTTTTATGTTTCTCTTCGCTAGTTTCCTGAACTAATCAATAATTTTGGTACACGCACATATGTTTTTGATAACCGGACTATATTTAGAGTGGATGAGTTAGCTGTAGCAGATTCATCAACTTTTTCATTTTCGATGATTTCTGATTTATTTCTAACTTTGTTCTGACAACCAGCTTGTCTGGTTTCAAGATCTTGCTATCGAAATTATTAGGTTTCTCAAGTGAATTGTGAATCTTAAATTTTTATTATTTATCTTAGAGTTGCCAGCTCTAAAATTTGTACAACGCAGCAGATTGTTTTATGGAATTATTTTCATTTCAGGTATTGTTAACTGATCTTGTTTAAGTTATTTAATTTTTCATTATTCCCAAGGGTTTCCCATTCGGGGTTTTCCAGTTGGTCTCCTAATGTAAGGGTCTTTACTGATTCACTTATCCTCATAAAATTCAATATTCTCGAATATCTTTCCTCAAGCAACCCGTATATTGAGGTCTATTTCACGTAAATATTGTAAGCTACAAATAGCTAAATTTTCAATTCCTTAATTGTTCTTTGTGTTCCTTATCTTGGGAATTAGCCGCTATTAATAATAATAATAATAAATGTTTTTATTGCTACACAAAAAGCAGTTACAAAGAACAAGGTTGATTGATGTTATGTAGCAAATGGCATCGTTCGCTCTTCTATCTTCTGAGAAAGATAGAATAGCGCTCTTCCACGCAACCACGTCAAGGGACCAGTGACAAAAACTGGTCCCTCCAGAAGAAAAAAGAATATACCTTCTCATAAACATAGTACAACTGAAAAAGAATATACATATAAATATAAATAAAAATAATAATTATGTCACAAAGTGCAATGAATGTCGCATAAGTTCATCAATGTATCAGAAGTCTATTGCTAAAGTACCATCCAACAAAAGACTTTTAACCTTTTTCTTAAAGTTGAAGATTGACAAGTTTTTGAAATCATCGGGAATACAATTGTAGATTTTAGCGATGCCATAGGAGAAGCAAGATCGGTAAAGCGAAGTGTTGTGCTTGGGTACAGATAATTTCTGTCGAAACCGGACATTAACATTGTGAGCTTCAGAACGCCTCTGAATTTTTGAATATAGATATGAAGGTTTTTTTGTGGGTAAAATTTTGTGGTATAATACACAGCAATGCAAAATACGTCGTTTGTTCATAGGCAACCAGCCCAGTCCAGTGATGTAACTCGAGGTCGGAGTCCGTCTTTTAATACCGCATATCAGTCGGGTGCAAGAGTTTTGGAGTCTTTGTAGGCGAGTTCTATCGGAGTTTTTTATAGCCGGCCCATAAACAACATCGCAGTAATTTAGCTGGGATAGGACGAGTGACTCGCATAGGGTGATTTTGCATGCTTTATTTAAAATATCTCTGTTGGAATAAATCAGTTTTAGGTTTACGAAAGCTTTTTTAATTATATGTGATATATGCGTGGAAAACGTGAGGGAGTCATCAAGAAACAAGCCTAAATTTTTTTCGCAATTTGACAATTCGAGTGTTTCATTTCGGATGTAAAGGGAAATTAGAGGTCGGGATCTATTTTTGGTCGATTTCCTACCAAAAAGTATGGCTTTGGATTTGGTTGGGTTGATGGATAAACAGAATTTTTCTGATATATCGACAAGTCTCGCAAGATCCTCGTTAACCTCATTGCAGGCAGCAACGATATCTTTTTCATCAAATGCGAGGTACAGCTGCGTGTCATCCGCATAGAAATGTGATGTTACATGTTTCAAATGTTCACAGAATTGAGAGGTGTAAATAGTGAAGAGTAGCGGGCCCAATATTGATCCCTGAGGTACACCACACAAGGTTTCGATGGAGTCTGATGATGTGGAGTTCAGTATGACTCTTTGTGTGCGTTTATTGAGATAAGCAGACATAAGTTGCTGCGAAGATGGAGAAAAACCTATATAGTGTAGAATAGCTAACAACAATTCATGATTAATCCTGTCGAAAGCTTTTGAGTAATCAAGAAGTACGAGAACACAAAGCTTGTTCGCATCTATATATGAGAATATGTCATCCGTCACTTTGAGGAGAGCAGTGGCGCAGCTATGATTTGGACGAAAACCTGACTGGTGGTGTCGAAGAACATTGTGCATCTGGACGTGCTAACGAATCTGTTCGTCAATTATTTTTTCAAGAGCTTTTGACAGGGTACAGAGGATGCTTATAGGCCTTAGATCATTCATGCTTGAAACGTCATGTTTTTTAGGCAATGGGATGATATTTGATTGTTTCCAAACGGAGGGAAAAACAGAATTAATTAGACAGAAGTTGAAAATGTGGACGATGCATGGCAATATCAGAGGACAGCAATACAGGATCATCGTTAAGGAAATTTTGTCTGGGCCGGTGGCCGTGGATTTGATAGAAAGTAACTTCTCTTGAGCCTTAAATTCGTCAATAGGAGAGAACGAGAGCTGTCTAGTATTCTCCAAAGTATGATTGGAGAAATATTTGACGGTGTGTTTGTCAGGGATATTCGAACCTGTACCAGAGATGAAGTTACCGTTCAGTACATTGAGATCACCAGTTAAACTGTCTGGAATGAGAGACCTCTTACTACTAGAAATAATGTTCAGATTTTCAACTTCCTTCCATATGTTTCTGCTAACGTGGGTAAGTTGGAATTGAATATATGCTTTTTTTTCACGTTTGATTGCATAGTTTACCTCGTTACGCAAAGCTTTATAATATACCCAATGGCGCTGCTCTCGAGATTTTTTAAATCTATTATATGCATTATCGCGTGTCCTCATCATCATTTTCAGAGTGTCCGTGAGACAAGGTGCCCTTTTTTTAGTGACTCTAGCGTTTCGCATCGGAGCATGGATGTCAAACAAATTTAATATAATCTCACTGAACAAATTCACTTTCTCCTCAATATTATCAGTACGGAATATCTCTGAAAAATCTGTGTGGAGCAAGTGATTTTCGAATAAATGTGGATCGAAACTTCTGAAATCACGATAAAAATGGACTGAGGGCTCGCGTTTAATTTTAACGGTACCTACAGAGCAAGATATTAAAGCGTGATCGGTGAAAGAAGAACAGTCAGTAACTTTAACGTTATTAATTTTAAGTTCTTCGGATGATATAATGAGATTTAGTAATTTATCTCTTCTTGTGGGGTGATCTACGATTTGTTTTAAGCTATAAGAATCAATAATCCTTTGCAAGCAACAGCTACTATTGCTGCTTTCGTTCAATAAGTCTATATTAAGATCTCCTGCAAGTAATATGAAATCTGACTTGGGAGTTAATATGTTGAGAGTACTGTCAAGCTCGTCGAGGAATTATGACATTTCCTACCTATGGTAATCCAAACCTCTATATATCCATACAATGACCAATCTGAACCCCTTCTCTAACTACCGATGTGAAACATTGCATTTTGGTAAAACATATCATTACGTTTTAAACCTTGTAAGAGTACAGTAAGGATTCAATCTTTTCTTGTCTACAGTACATCTAACCAGTTATATTTTTCTCATTCTATTTTTTCACAAGAGTTAATGTAATTCTTGTGTGTATTAAGCATTCATACTCACGATAAAATAATCGTGGATAAGAGCACAGCTTCAAGTCAATATGTTGCTTTTCGTCAATTTCTTCATGACATTTAGAATGGGGAGGAATATTGAGAAAAAATGAGTGCATTATATTCTGTAAAAGATGAAAGACGTACTTTTCATATATTTTATTTGTAATGACAATAAACAAGTACAAGAAATGGAAATGATGAACAAGATTTATTTTTTCCTTTTCTTTTTTTCGTCATAAGGGCCCAACGAGTTTTTGTATCATAATCTTGGTCGATATTTTACACATGAAAATTATGAATAAAATATAATTTATTCCCATTTGTCACAACCAAATTTTTGAAGATTTTATGAAGTGAAGTATCCTATCATGTACCTACCTATACTACCTATACAAAATTAGTTGGTTAATTTCACATTAAACTGAAACATTTCAGATACATTTCTTGCAACCAACATAGTACACCCCACTATAATTAGATAATTTGTGTAATAGACACTATCTCAAAAAAGAGTAATGCATTGATGTCTGAAACTTTCATAGGGAACATTTTTTGATACCCCCTTGATCTCGATATTTCAATAGAAGCTCGATTTGACACACTATACGATTTGACACACTATAATCGTCTTTATTCATCGACATAATATAAAAAATGAAATACAAAAATTTAGAACAATAATTAAGGGTCAATGAAAAGGTGATGTATCAGTCTAGGCTGCTTTTCAACTTAACCTAGCGAAAAAACCAAAAAAAAAAAAGAAAAATATAGGTGAATCATAGAAGACTATAAAAATATAAGTGAATCATAGAAAAATATAAAAGTAAAATTTGAGTATTAGCGTATATAAAATCAAAAATACTTATTTCCAGAACAATTTATACTCGTGTGAGTATAAAATATAATAGTACAAATCGAATAAAAATTGAATTTTCAAATAATAATTTGAATAAAAAAAAAGTAGTGATTTAATTCTGAATATAAATATAAATATGTGCCTAAATTCTTGTAAAATATTTTCACCTTATTAAACACTTATTAACATTCATTTATAACCCTAGCGTAAACAATAATCATATACAGGTTCGTCTTAAAAGAAACTCTATAGTGACTGAAGTAAGGTTTTCAATTTCTTCTTGAAATTGTATAAAGAGAAGTTCCAAACCTCCTTGGGAGGAGTGTTATAGAATTTAGGTGCAGAAAATGAAAAAGAACGTTGGTACAGTGCAGTTGAGTGTTTGGGAATAACTAGCATATTATTTTTCCTTGTGTTCACCCTATTGAGGTTTTTGAACATAGTAAGTTTATTGAGGAGATACGTAGGTTTGCCAGACGTTATAACTTTGTGTGTCAAGGTAAGTTGATGGAGTTTTCGACAGTTATCTAATTTGAGCCATCCTGTTCCTTTAAATTTCATACTAATCTGTTCAAATTTACGTATTCCATGAGGAAAACGTACACAGGAATTTTGAATTTTTTGTAGTCTAGCTGCATCAGCCTGTAGAAGTGATGGACCATAAATACTGTCGCAATATGATAATTTAGATATCACCAGCGATTCGCACAACTCAAGTTTTATTTTAGTAGATAGCAAATCACGACTAGGATACAGCTGTCTCAGAATATTGAACGAGCTCTGACAGAGATAGCTGACGTGCTTGGTAAATCTTAGGTCAACATCAAACCAAATACCTAGGTTTTTATTTCACTTACAAAGGTTAACGGCATACCTGCTAACCTGATTTGAAAATTTTGTGTTGACTGTTCACGTTTTGATTTCGTTCCGAGAAGCATAGCTACTGATTCGAAGGGTTAAGTGTGAGATTATGTGCGGTTGAGATATTGTACAAAGATGTTAAGTCTTCTTCAATTTGAGAAGTTATTGAAATCAAACACTTGTTGCTGAAACAGTTCTGAATACTTGGTTTTCCGTCGAGAAGAAAAATTAGAACAAAAATTCTATTCATGGGCTTATTTCATTTCATTATCATATTCTGATTCGAAAATCAATTGGTAACCATATGAAAACTTGTTTTTTATCATTGTCTTTTTCAGACATTCAATTTGCTTGTGATTATTTCACTGTTTGTATATATTTTAAGCATTTATATTCTGAGGGCAAAAGTTTGATCGCCAAAAGGCCATCATGCATGCATGCATGCTTGACACATCTTTATTGAGAGCTCATTTTGTCAATACCTTTCATTATTATTATTATTATTCATTGATCATATGCCACTATGGAAATATTTCAAATTAGATTCATAAGAGCTGAGCAGATACAGCAGATACTTCAACAAAAGGTAACTGAAAATATTGTCATTTTCGTTTAGTATCGAGAATAAAAATTGCTCTTTGAGAAATGTGCATGAAAATGAAGTGAATTTTTATGATTGTACTTTTCTCCCTTGTCCTCTCTCATCAAGAGCAAAGCAACATGTCGTGTCAAGATGACCTTCTTGCCTTATCTGAAGATGATTTTTCGAAAGAAAACTCCACGCTAGATAAAGGATGTTTCTGTAAAGTACACATCGAATTTGAGAAATCAACGTCACGAAAAAACACACAAATTTCATCTACAAACTGAATGGAATAAGTTCTAAGATGATTTTATTTCAATCCTTCGACCAGTCTATTTTACTAACCAGAGACTGGATTAATAATAATGCTTGCTCATCAGCACTAGTCTGACCGCCGGACCATCAAAATTAATTACAATCGAATGGCCCGATGTGAAGTCAACAGCTGTCTGGTTTCAGTCCATTCTCTGTGTTTAAGTATGTAAATACACTTTGTTGAATATTCACGCCAAAACTTACATAGGATAATAGCTTTCGTTTTACAAAGTCAATAAAAGCCTTCAATTTATGATATACAATGTAGGTTCAGCATGTAGCACTTTGGTCTACAGAGATCAGCAGTTGAGTTGAAATTATTAATTATTTTTCAACCGATATTCCGCTTAATATTTTTCAGCATATACAGTGTCACACATAAAGTCCGCATCAAATGGGATTTTTTTTATACATCCATTCAAGCAACTTTTGATATCTCCATTGGGTTGTGCTTCAAAAATGATGCCAAATGACATGCATATGACCGATCAAGTGATTTTTCATCCCTGTCAAATTTGACATTTTTTCCAAAAAATATTCAGAAAAGCAGTTATTGCTCGAAATTTCGAAAATCGGTATAGAGAAAAGATGATTGTTTTTTCATTTTTCACCCATATACCAATTTTCAGCTCTCTAGAACAAATTTAGTATTTTTACAGTTTTTCGAAAATTTGACATTTGCTGATTTCTCAAATTTATCGAAACCTCAACAAAGTTAGTGCTTTATGCCTAACTTATCTTTCCAACGCATTTTTATTACCAATTGCAATTCTAAATACAACTTATTTCGCAAAAATTTAAAATACCAGAAAAAATTATGCCAAAAATGATGCAAAGTTGATACAGTTTCTAAAAATATATAGATATTTCACTTCATTTCTACTTTTTGCGAAAAAGCTTGATACATAAGCATAATTGAAAACCAATATCAATGAAAAGTTAATAATTTATTCTTTACTGCACTTTTCAAACAGTTAAACTTTGATTTACTAATTACGAAAAATTACAACGAAATTAAACTAAGGGTACTGTGGAAACAATTGAACTGAACTGAATAAGCAAAATATTTTATTGTCATATGACATTTGTTGAATGACTCAAAATAGTGTTTATCAGTTTTAGATTTGAAATAGTTTATTCGTTGTCTAGTGTGTTGTTGAAAATGCTGAATCTTCAAGAGAAAATTGAAATCGTTTTAATATGCGGCGAGAATACCGGTCACCGACAAGTAGCTGATATTTTCAATGCCAGACATCCTGCAAGAAATATTCATCAGTCAACAGTTAGTAGGATAATAGTTAAGTTCAAATCTACTGGCTCGGTTGAGAGTAATTTTAGAAAAGCACATCAGCCTTCTAGACATACTGAAGAAGTGAAATTTGGAATATGTTTGGATGTCGTAGAAGTATTCAAGATATTGCAGATAGAACAGATGTTAACCAAGAGGGTGTACGACGTTTTTTACACAAAAATAAATTTACGCCTTATAAACCGAAATTTATCAATACATTAAAAGAAAGGGACTTCGATATGCGCTTGTATTTTTCTTGTTGGTTTCCAGGGGTGAAAGAAGAAAATCATCTTTTCCTTATCAAATTTTATGGACAGATGAAGCGACCTTCTCTTCGAATGGCGTTATGAGCTCGCAAAACTGCAGGTGGTGGGCAAAAGAAAACCCACATTTCGTAATCGAATGTCGAGATCAATATTCGTTTAAGATGAATGTATGTTGTGGCATATTAAACGATCAAATTATAGGACCATACTTTTTTAGACATAATTTAAATTCTGCGGACTGCCTACATTTTGTGAATACCGAACTATCTGGAGTTTTGGATAATATGCCCCTTCAAGTAAGAAATGATGTATGGTATCAGTGTGATGGTGCACCTATTCATACTACAAGGGTGGTAAAAGAGCGTCTTTTGGAAATATTCGAGGGCAAAGTAATCAGTCGCAATATGGAACACTTTGGCCATCTAGATCTCCTGATATTACCCCACTAGATTTCTTCTTGTGGGGTTACTTAAAACAAAAGGTGTATAAACAAAGACCTTTTCGAAATATAAACCATTCAGAGGCAGTTATTCGAGAATGTGTTGTAAGCACGAAACCCCTTAGTATAAAGAATGCAGTTAAAGATGTTTTAAAAAGGACAATTGATTGCATTGAACGTGGTGGAAGGCACATAATGTCGTTAGACAACTCTGCTTTGTACTTCGATAAGTTTGTTGGGGGGTTAAAATGGACACCAATATGTCCTGGCACAATCATGACGCTGAATTTGCGAAGGCAGCTTCTCAGAAGCTTGGAACACTGTTCTGAACCAGAAAACTGTACACACCTCAGCAACGTTTGATGCTTTATAAAGCTCAGATCAGACTTTCTTTGGAGTATTGTTCTCATGTATGCAGCTCCGCCCCCAAACATACCCTCAAGTTGTTGGATTCCATCCAGAAAAGAGCCATTCGCTTGATCTGTTCCATCCCTAAAAAACTAGAAAACAAGATTGTTCAAATGAATGTCATGAAAAAATGGAAGGTAACAAAGCTGTAGTTTTTTTTAAGGAAAAGTCAGACATGATGGACGTGTGGATTTTATGTTATTTGGATTCCCAAACCACACACCTTTCCGGAGACGATATTTCTTCAAGGAACTGTAAAATAACAAGAATTACTTTCGATAATCAGTCCCAATATATTAAATATATGAAAGATATGAAAACATCTCATTTCAGTTCCATCTTCATCACAACTCATCGCCTGGTGAAAAAAATATTGTGAAAAAGAAAGCTGAGAACCTTAATCAGTCTAGAGAGATCCCTATTCCACAATACTTGCGTGACAAAAGCCAGTTTGATTTATCTAGCCAAGAAGATGCGACAGGTACCCCAATTATAGATTCCAAATAAATTACCAGGTACAATGCTCATTAGTCTTAAAATCTATTCAGCGTGTTGTGCTGCATGACAATAAAATAACAGACTGAGGGTTTAATGATAACTTGCTAAGGTAATGCGACTTTACCGCAATTATGATGATTTCATGATAATTGTTATTATTGCTCTGATAACAAATCACAATGCGGTTTCGAGAGTAATATGGGTAATTATTTTTCTGCGGTTGTTCCTAAAAACCGTAATGCTCAATTTTGCAATTTTGAGTTGTTGCATGCCATATGTTACAATACATTTAGAAAATTATTTTGATACCTGGATGCTGCTCAATGTTGAATTTGTTCAACATTGGTGTCTCAAATTATCGTCCTTTGCACTAATAGTATGAAAACCTCGTATTTGAAAAAGAAGAGAGTCGGAAACAAACGAAGTAGGATGTATACTGTTTTACTGAAAATATTTTCATAAAAGATTTCAAGATTCAAGATTTTTTCAGGATTCAAGATTTATTTATAGGTCATAACTTTAACAGTTTATATATACAGTTTTATTACCTTCAGTGTGATGATGGATGCATCTAAGAAACTGAAGTACTCGTGTGGCACTTTCCATCTTCCACTCAGGATATTCAATTATATGTCATTAACTAATATCCATATCTATATACATACATTTCGATTAATTAATTTACATAATTGATGAACATTGGGAATTATGGAGAGCTCTCTGAACATCATGTATGTTTAGTCGAATAAATCGAGAAGTTCGGTATTGATCATAGTGAATGTTTTGATTGATTTTTTGAATGTATTGAGATTGGAATTGTTTCTTATGATAACTGGCGGAATATTGAATGATGTTGGACCATGATAGAAAATACATCTCTGTGTGTGACTTTTATTAAATGTTGGTATGTTTATGGATGAACTAGTAACGAATCTTGTTTGTTTTTCTCTATTTGTTGATTGAAGTGTAAATTTGTTTGTGTACACCCAAGTTGAACATTAGTGGATATAGAGTTCTCTCGTTTTCAGTAACTTCATTTCCTCATACAGACATTAGATAGTATAGGTTTTTTGAATAATATTTTCAACATTGTATTTTGATATATTTGGAGATATTGAGAGAATTGTTAAAAGTACCACCCCAGACAGCACTACAATATCTTATTACAGATTCTGCTAAAGACTGGTATATGTTGATCAAATTTCTGTACCCCAGAATATTTCTCAATTCATTCAATTTTTTTGTTGAAAGTCTGAGCCGTTTTTCAACATAGTTTATGGGGTTATCCCACCACATATGCCTTTATCTTTGGTGGAAGTAGTTACATGAGAAAAACGACAATTTTCCAATTATTACAGTAATTCAGACACTGATCGGCTTTCTAATTACAATTCTCTGTGACTCTCTGTCCTCAATAGGAAAAGCAACACGGTTCAGTATGAAAAATAGTGACGACCTGGATTTTTTCATTCATATGGCCTTCAAGCTCATTGATTATTTGGGTAGGTTTGTCTATTTTCGAGAAGCTTGGGCTTCACCACTCTGCATTCTATTGATACTTGAAAATTAGAACCAGTTATTACCAAATTGAAGTCACCAACTCTGTGGGCTTCAACTCTAGGATGATTGCATAAAAGTAATGGTGATTCCGAAGAAAATAAAATAGTGAAATGTTTTGTATGTAGGAACTTCTTATTTAAATATCATACAAAATTACTCTTCGAAAACCCATTTTTATTCAGAAGAAAAAAATTGTGATTTGTTGGCTTTTAGGTCTTCAGTTTCCAACTACATAATGAAGGGACTTTAATTAAGCGCTTCCTATCTTTGAAAACAAATGATATCATTGTGAAATTTTTATTCAATTGAAAAACCTATAAATGCCATAATGTGTCGGATAATACATCATTCAAATGTCCGACACAGCTTCTCTGGGTGGAGCACATCTGGAACGTCTAATTTTTCATGACTTTGGCGCAACCAGGCTGAATTTGACCGATGGCATGGGTTATGTTTACTTTAAGGACAACTGTGGTTTGTGGCTCAAAGCATGCACCTGCGACTTGAGGAAACCATACAAGAAAAAGTCTAAGGTAGTCAAATCGCGCGATTTTGGTGGCTAGTTCACAACACTTCTCTACCCTCAAATTGCTCGCGCAGAATATTCAATGTGGCATAAGCTATGTAGGTCGTTGAGTCCTGTTGAAATCACATGTCGTTGGTGACCAGGTCATACAATTTAGGACGGAAGAAGTTAGTTATCATCGACCTATAGTGCTCGATGTTGACAGTGATAGCCTGGCCAACGTCGTTCTCGAAGAAATATGGACTGATGACGCCGTCATCAAAATTTTCATCAGTTTTATTGAAACAACGATAAAAATAAAATAAAAACAACAATAAAAATTAATTGGCGCTCCGGGACGACTTCATTGATTCCAGTGGCGCATTTGCTTTTCAGCTGCAGGAAAACCCGGAAAAACCTGCAGCACCACATCATCTGAAGATCTTGATTGAATTTATTGGAGCCTCTGGAGACACCCTATATTTTGTTTTATAAGAGAGAGGACATTGTTAGCTCAAAATTCAGGCCAAACAATGACTTTCTCGAAAAACATTGTACGCTTTTGTATCTCATGTGATTGGTGTCGTTTCAAATTCGACAATTTAGTTTGTTCACGTAACCATTCACCCAGAAATGGGCCTCATCGTTGAAGATGAGTTTTCGATGAGAATTAGGGTCAATTGCCAACTGCTCCAGAACCCATTCAGCAGATACACGTCGTTGTCTATTATCGTTTACATTCAGTTCCTAGGACAGTTGAATTTTGTGCGAGTGCAAGCCCAAGTCACGAGACAATATTCACCAAGTTGTGGTCTGCGAAAGGGCGAGTTCTTGTGAGCGACGCGAAATCGACTGCTTTGGAAACTCCTGCACTATCTCACAGACAGCGGCGATGTTTTCGGCGTACCTTGCGTTACGTCGACGTACGGGTGTTGGTCTATTGTTCACTGAACTAATGGACTCACCACATTCGAAATAGTCCTCTCGGTATAACGATTATGGCGACCGTAAAATGGGCGAAGCACGCGTTACGTTGTCCAAACAGAACACCCATTTTTCCAAGAGATTTTAAACCACATCTGGAAAATTTTACGTTTTGTCAAGGAATTACAAATGTGTCAGTAAAAGGTAATGAAAGCAGTTTCATACTATGACGTTAATTCATGATATCTTTCTTTCCACTCGCTGTGTAGGTACTATTAGGAAGCTGTCAATACATTTCAAAAATTGAAAAAGTTGTAAGGATAATCCAAGATATCTCAAATTGTTCAATAGTACGCTAAGATCAACTCTAAGAATTTTGAAGGAAGAACACCTTTGATGTTCATTTTTTGAATTATTATAATCTAGTATTCATGAACGAGAAGATTTGAGACTTTATCTTCAATGAATGATTGAAGTTATCGGTTACCGAACTATTGCATTTGCAGAAGAATTGCCAAAGTTATTTGATATTTCCTGTACAGGAAGTTTTTTTGAAAAAAGCATATATTTTACTTTCTGAAACGTTTGTAGTTTTCTGTTATCCCTATTCTTCTCCCTACACGTCGAATGCACCCAATGTATACAGGGTGTTCCTTAAACACATGCTAATATTTAAGGAGGTAATTCTTAGACCCATTTTAAGAAAAAAACTTCCTATGGACGTATGTCCCAAACGCCTTAACTTTTGAGATACAGGGTGGCAAAGTTTTCAAAAATAATCAATAATAATAACTGAGATAATTTTGTAGACATCTTTGGCATATTTGGTACATATGTTCCATGCCTCAAGGCGCATTTTGTGATGTACAATTTTCTTAATTTTCTCTGCCAGTGGCTTACGTACGAGTTTTGAAATGTATATTTTTGGCGAAAAAAATACTACGCCACTGCTTTATCTTGAATTAAAAATTATTTTTAAAATCTCCATACATTTTTGAGCACATTTGCATGTGCATGGTTTTTGCTCAAAAAATTAAAAATCGCTTTACTTAAGGGTAAATTCCTTAAAAATCTGATGCGGTATCGTGCATCGACTGAAAGCAAACTAAGAGATCAGATTTATTGCAAAATAATTGGGGATCTAAAAGGTATTTGTTTGTTGTCAGATGCACTGTTCTCAATTATAATTACGTCATAACGCAGCACCGCTTAATAATTTTTGAAAACATAAATTTAGTTATCCTGGAATAAATGACGTGTAGCAGAATTTATTTAGTGCACCTCTTGGAAATATGGAGTTTGTCGATATGTGATTTTTTTTAAAGATTAAAAGCAGAAAAAACAGCGTACCCACCATAGCAATAAAAAAACGAATTCTCTGTATGTACAAACGTCAGTAGCTAATATTGATGTTGGTTTAAAGTAAGGTGTTGGTGTTAAAAACTGTCACAGCGCGTTTTGATTGATTTTGAAGTGTTGTTGAAGTTATTTTGGTAGTCCGCTGTTTTTCTGAATATCAGTAAATATGGTAAATTATACGAATGCGGAAATGGCGCAAATGCATTACGTATATGGCCTTGCCGATGGTAATGCAACAGAAGCCAGGCGCATTTATCAGGAAAGATATCCTAATCGTGCCTTACCAGATAGCCGAACCTTTTCAAATATTCATCGTCGACTTGGGGAAACTGGTAGTTTCAAGAAAGGGACTCCGGAAGGTAGACCTCGTGTAGTAAGAACTCCTGAAATTGAGGAAGCGGTGCTGCAAGAAATTGAGGAACATCCTGAGACGAGTATGAGGAAGATCGCTATAGAACTCTGGATATTTGTCATCAAATTGTTTGGCGTATTTTGGTTGAGTTTTTGTTATACCCATACCATATTTCAAGAGTGCAGGCATTACTCCCCAGAGATTTCCCACAGCGTGTGAACTTCAGTCAGTGGTATCTACAAAGTATTGCACTAAATCCGCAGTTTGAGACACACATTTTGTTCACAGACGGAGCAAATTTTTCTCGGAATGCCATTCAAAATTTCCATAACAATCATGTGTGGGCTGAAGAAAATCCCCATGCAATAACCGAAACCCATTTCCAACACCAATTTTCGGTTAATGTATGGGCAGGAATTACAGGTGATCATCTAATAGGCCCATTTTTTCTACCAGGATGCCTTGATGGTCGTTCTTATTTACACTTTATCGAAGAAGACTTACCTGGGTTATTGGAAGATGTGCCACTTGCGTTAAGGAATCGAATATGGTACATGAACGATGGCGCCCCTGCTCATTTCAGTGTAATTGTCTGAAACCATTTAAAAACATTTTATCCTAATCGTTGGATAGGTCGCGGAGGACCTCAGCAATGACCAGCAAGATCCCCGATCTCAACAGTTAAAATTTTTTTTTGGGGTCACCTTAAAACTCTTGTGTATAAAACTCCCGTTGATACTTTAGAAGATTTAAGAGAGCGAATAGTTGTCTCGTGTGAAACTATACGAAATACGCCGGGAATATTTGAACGGGTGCGTAATTCCATGCGTAGAAGGGCGGAAGCATGCATACTAAGTGCAGGTGGCCACTTCCAACAATTTTAATAATCAGTTTTGGTATTATTACTAATTAACAAATTTGTGCTATTCGTTTAGACTTACTGTCACAAAATAAAATAAAACTCGTTTTTGTGAAAAATTTATTTTTTTGCAGATTATGTTTTCAAATATTATAAGGGAATTGGTAATGCGTTATGAAGCAATTTTCAGATTCTCATCCATTTTAGAATTGATCTAATTTCTTAATTTGCTTTCTGTCGATTTTTATTTTTTTGAGTGAAAATCATGCGTCGGACAAAGAAATACTAACAGATCAAATTTTCTCAAAAATAAATGAGGATTTTAAAAATGATTTTATTTTGAAAAAAAAGCATTGGCGTAGTACTTTTTCCCAAAAATATTCAATTCGAAACCCGTAGGGATGCCACTGTTTGAAAAAATACAAATTTGTGTACATCAAAAAATGCGCCTTGAAGCATGGAATATATGTACCAAATATGCCAAAGATGTCTACAAAATTATCTCAGTTATTATTAAAAAACTGATTATTCTTGAAAACTTTGCCACCCTGCATCTCAGAAGTTAAGGCGTTTGGGACATACGTCCATAGGAAGTTTTTTCCTTAAAATGGGTCTAAAAATTACCTCCTTGAATATTAGCATGTGTTTAAGAACCACCCTGTATAAACGACGAATTGATATATGGTGCAACATTGTACTATTTCTTTTCCTTCCACCCAGTCTCTCTTCAGACAGTTTGTTACAGTTGACATTGCTATCGTCGTGAACAAAATATCCCAACTAGAGACAAAACTGATGAATTCCAACAAACTTATAGAACTTCTCACCTCCATTCAAACGTCTAATTACTTCCACATTTCCGACTTCTCGAACAACTTTTCATTTCAACGTTCTCATGCCGCTGTGAGCGTCGTCTGGAGTCATTAGGGAAACAAATACAGGTGTTACTAATTCGAAAATTTGTTAGAAACAACTTGTGAGTAGCATTCCTTGCCTGAGTGATATCAAGGCTATTGGAGTGGAAATTTTCAAGTAATAATGGGAAAGAAACCCTCGTTTATTCTATCGGCTATCGTAATGGTTGGATTGATGCTTTTGAGAATTGTTCGACCTTGGTATCTTCAATCGAAGAAAATAAATTATAGTACCACATGCTGGATTTATTGAAGATTCATCACTCAATCACCCTGGGTGGAACTTTATTGTCCCACTGCTTGATCTATCCATTTGGTGCTTTCTGAATAGCTTCTGTAATGGTGAGCAAATTCTGTACCATAGTACCGGTGGATATACAAATATCCACACTCGTGGTGATGTTATCACCTAACCAAGAGGCATCCCAACCATGGCCTTTTCCTGGGGTGTGTCGAAAGAATGTATGTCTGTAAGCTCACTCTGCCACTTCCTCCTAGTTACTTATGGGACCCTTTATGAGCCCAAAAGTAACTAAAGAATTCGACTCTGGCTCTACAGAGGAGGTCGCCGTTGAATAGTCGACCCTAACTTTCCTTCCTATAACTCTGGATCGGGAGCCAGAGTTTCTCAGTTCTCTTACTCCTGATCCTGTTGAACAATCTAAGAGGCTAGGTGTTGCAGCCAGGAAACGACTCAGTTGCTTCCTCAAGAGCAGGATATCCAATGAATCTGCCTTGCACTGAATTCACAAGCAGCAAACTCTGCATCATGAGACTCCTCCTGTAGATCTGCAAACCATAACTGTTTCAAACTGAAGAGAAAGAGCTCTGCAAGACTGAATCTGATATATCGTTAGATATAGCTGAGTGATAGATGACAAGGTTGCTAGGGTCTTACGTTTTGAACATCGAATGACCACAACTTGGACCAATCAACCTGAACCTCTGCAGTGTGTCATTGTAGCTGCCATAGAGGATATTCCAGAAGATGATTTCTCTCACACAAGTCTTGTGTATCTACTGAAAACACTTTACCAAAACCAGAACAAAAGTTACGTTATATCAATACGCGTTTCACTGAATGAGTTAGCGTTCTCAGGAGATCATTATGGTCTCCTGAGCCCGTATTTTACAATTCTTGATTGACGAGATAATGTCAGTAGTATAACTGACGAGCCATAAAGGTCCCAAAATGGAACCGTGGGGCACTCCGGATAGAATAGGAACATATAAGGAGTAGTGACCATCCACAAAATCCCTCTGAGAAACATTAGCATTTTTTGACTGAATGAAACAAGGCTAGCTAAATAGAAACTTCCGACTAATGATAAGAAGGAAACCCTCAACTAATCTATCATAATAACATACCCGGAGCACATCCGAATGAGGCCCTCAATCCTAATTATCATAAACAATGATAATTTCTGATAAGTACGAGCCTTTTTGGAGCGGTTCAGAAGAGTTATGGTGCCAACTAAATATTTAATTATAGGCATTAAAAGCTCCAATTGCGCGAGAGACTGGGCGGTAATTATTAATTATGTTGATATCGTTTGGAAAGGAATTTAGGAGCATGCATAAATTTTGGATATGGAAATAGGGGTGGTATTGAAGTCACAGGAACGGATTCTACACATGCTGTGTGTGGAATCGGGGAAAATAATTTTACAATTTTCGTTTGAATTTTATTAAAAAAAATATACAATTTCTGATAATGAGGTTATTTCAACGTTTTTTCTGAAGTGATTTCGTCTTTCGTTGTCAAAAACGATGGAAACAGATCTGAAATATGAATAAAATGAAAATGAATGGATTGTTAAAATTATTGAAAATAATAAAAGGTATCCAAATCGAAATATTCGAATAAATCAGGTGGAACAGATCAGAAGTAGGGGAGACCGGGGCAAGATGAAGTTCGGGGCAGCACGGGAAGTAAGCTTGTGTGGGTGAATAGTAATCGTGTTCGGAGCGGCGACAGCGCCATTTGCACGAACTTCACTCTCCGCTAGTGTGTCCAAGCAGAGCGAACAGGTTAGAACTCTTTTTGCGTTGCAGAGAGAAAAAAGTGATATTGCAAGTGTTTTTACGCGATATTTGATTCGAAAACTGATGTAAGTACCTGTGTTAATGTATTATTCCAATCCCGAGCTTATTATAGTAGTCCAAAACATTAAAGTGAAGTTTGAGGTTAGAATTGCGTCATCTTTTTTACCTACGTGTGGATCGGGGCAAGATGATCGGGGCATAATGGAATACTATAATCAAGACTGATAATCAAGTGACTGAAAAAGGTAAAAAACAAATAAAGAAACCTGGAAAAAAAACTGCAAAGAAGATTAAAAAGACAACTGACAAGGAAAACCTGCAGAAAAAGCGACAAACTAAAAGGTGCAAAAAAGAAACTGAATCGGAAGATAGTTCATCCCAAGAAGAGGATGATGACTGTGCTTGCATGTATTGTGGGTACTTATACTCAGATTCAATTGAAGGTTGGGTCATCTGCGGCGTGTGCCACGGTTGGGCGCATAATTCATGTGCCGGAGTAGATGAGAAAGATGAAGAGGCACACATTTGTGTACGCTGTCTACCCAATTAAAAAGCGTACTCGTTTTGCCCCACAGCCTTTTTCATCTTACCCCAGTTATGGGGCAAAACGGGAAATTTGCCGAGTTTATTTTTTCATTATTTGCAAAAAAAAGTTCTGTGATTTTGCATGCTACAATGTTTAATTATAAGAGAGAAATGTATAATGGTTACCTCTTTTTTTTAAAGAATGTTATTAAAGAGTTTAATTTTCTTTGTTTAACGAGTTTTGTCTTAGCTACCTCATCTTGCCCCAGTCTCCCCTAGAACTGGAACTTTTGGTATTGAAAAAATGCAAAATAGGCACTTTTCCCAAACACAAGAACTGCTACATTCTTCTCGACGCGCCTTCCTCCAACCGAGTTGGTCGATTCATCTCCGGGAGACAAACTGTAAAACTGAAATGGAAATTGAAATACCATAAAGAAAATGAGTGATGAAAATTTGAGAATAACAACAAAAAACGCGAAAAAGATTTGGAATTGGGTTTCCGGGCCCAAAGGCGATTGTGGATCCCATCATCAATCGAATCGTTATGAAGTAACCTAATTTGAAATCTTTTCGGTGTTTCACCCATTTTTTCAATTTCTTCATTATTCATCGTGATTATTTTATTCAATTACAATTTTCAATCAGCTTTTATCATTTGTATAACTTGTATTGACACTTCAGTTATTATTCAACATATTCAACAATTCATTTTTATTTCAGGTCACAATTTTTTTTCGAATTGCGTTTATCTTATTTTTTTCTCAATTTCATACCCATTGTTCATTGATTTGTTCTATTTGAAATGATTCAAATTTTCAGTATGGTATTTTTTATATATTTCAAATTTGTTTTGACTTTCAATTCTTTTCATTTCAATTCCAAATCATTGAGTTCCAGAATTGTGATATTCAGGTAGTTTGAAATTTAATTCGTTCATGAATGGTTTCAATTGTATTCGGAAGGAAACGAAAGAGGTAACTGATTATGCACAAAAAATAGAAGTTTCTAGAGTTTATTCATTTCTAAGATTTGAAATATCAGTTGAAAGTGAGTGAAAGGTAGCTGGCTGCTAAAAGAATCAGCTCATCTACAAATATATAACAAAGAAATATGTGTAGTATGAGCGTAATCTCTTCACTGTCCTGATCACTTGCGGTAAGGCATACATTTGCTGAGATGTTTTGGATTTCTAGCAGAATAATGAGGTGTTCTAAAAAACTAATCCTGCTTTGGAGGATCTGCTCGTGAAGCTAGAGTCTAAATGAAGCAGATCACCTTCGGACGTGTATATTCCAAGATTATATCCTCAGGATTCTTCTTTTCCGTATCTCACTGACTGGAGGTATAATATAAAAACAATCTCACACTTGATTTTTCAGGAAAAACAATCTTCATCAATCCTTGGAAGTTAGAGAGACAACAGCCTAGTTAGAAAATGACAAAACGTTGATTTCGGAGAGAATGTACATCCATTTTGTAGACGAAAACATTCTACATCCTCTGAATAACGAAGAGATGTATATTCACTCACTTCGAGATGAAATAAGTAGTAACAGATAAGAATTCTCTATGTGTGTATTAGCATATACATATATAACATATCGAGGCAGTTACCAAGGTACCATAATAGTGGCTGAAGCCTGTGGAGTCAGCAGAAATTATCTACGAACTTGAAGGAGAAGTGATCGGAGCATGTGTAACAAGTTCTTATTAACCACTGTAACCTGTCACCCCAGTCGGTTTTTAATTCAAGGAACAGTGGTCCGAGGTAAATCAGTGTTTTATACTTATACCCAGACTACTACGTGCCTCTGGTACCGCTATTGAGAAACATGCTAGATCAGTGAGGAATAAAATCAAAAGGTTTCTGAAACTGAAGATGATTTTAAGTTTTTTTTAACACGGGTTGAAACTAGTTACCTAATCATGGTATATCAACATTGGCATTCATATGTGACCGGACAACTCCAGCTGAGCTATAAGCATTATTTAATTTTTCTCTCAAGTACTGAAAGTAGTGGAAACGATAGAGAAATAATGACGAACTTCTTATAAAAAGCTAATATTTGAGACTTCGCTCAGGAAGACTGAAATTTTCCTGATTTTTTTGAATGCTTTCTTTCAAATGTTCTGAACTATTCAAGACATTTCTGAAGCGTGAAACTCCAGTTATTATATCTTTCAAAGCACGCCTCTCAGGTGGAAACGGAACCATTTTCTTACACATGAGATAGATTGTAAAAGTTAATTGTTTCAATAGGTATTTTTAATGTGTCACTTTTGCATGAACATGTTGGCCTATCACTTTACTTGTGATACCCATCCCCATTTTGTTCGGGTGTCCTCTAAACGGTCATTGTGCAGTGCCCTATAATCATTCAGAGACCAATCTGGCATATTTCAGAAACGATGGAACAATAAAAAAACAATAGTTTCATTTCTCAATCATCATCAGCAGGGGATGTTTGATATGATATACATACAAACATTTATTTCAAAATTCATGCTGAATCCGCCTCTGTTGTTAGGAACGCAATAAACGTGTTTACTGAAATTGAGGCATTCTACTGTTATTCTGTTTATATCAAATACCTTTGTTTTTCGAGTATATTACCGACAAACAAGTATTAAATTTTTCATGAGTTTTCGAAGTAGCAAGTATGTAAACCTCACCTGAAATATGTTTTCGTTTAGACTGCCAAGTAAATATTCATCGTTTTATGAACGTGAAATGAGAATTATAATTACTTCAGCTGAGAAATTTCATTTCAATGTTGATTTGAATTTCAAATTGCCATCAAACGATTTCCATATTTAGTTAGGATGATATTTGTTTTCTTTGGCAAATATTTGTGATTGTGAGCATTTAGCGATCTTTCTAGACCAAAATGAAAATATAAACTTTGTGAAACCACTATACTATTATAATACGTAGGAATACTAGTCTTCAGTTGGCTCTATCTAATGGAAATGGGAAAGTTGTCCACGTTTTAGGTTAAAGACACAAATATTTCGAATTGTTGATCAAGAGAAATGAAGTAAATTATGTCACAATTGAAAATGAACAAATCTTAGAAAATTATACGGCGTGATTCACGGTCGATGGTAGTTTCTGGAAAACGCAAAGCACGATTTTTATGAAAATTTCACCTCTCACATTTCCTCATTTTCTATCGATCTAATATATTTTCAGCATTGCGGCGTTTCCACTTCCATCAAAAAGTCCTAGCAACTTTATTTTTTCAAATGGAACACCCCGTTTATTAATACATTTTTGGAATCGCTCTGATATTTCAATACTTTTTTGTTGATAATGTCCTATACCTATCTCTATCTTTTTTCGAGATGAAAAATGAATTGAGTGAAATTAAGTACATCAGTACTGTCAATTCATGAAAAGTTTATATTTTGATGATAGTTTGGACAAACTCGAAATATTCAAATAACACCAAGAAATCGACTCCATATCATACAGGGCGTGCTAAAATTACTATTATTTCCATTATGCATAAAAGTAGTCTAAAGTTCATTTTTTCAAATAAAACCCCCTGTATACTACTCGGTAAATTGAAAGATGGTAAAAAATGCTTCAAGATGATATATCATGTCCCTATACCTAAATCGTCAAGTTTTCTCAATAAAGTCGCATCTTCTAGAAACATTTTTTTTTTAGAAATTGGATTTAGGCAGCAGTGCAATTATCAAGCTTATAGCAGTTCGGTTACTTTTATAAGTAATTTACAAAGAGTTATCGACGGTGTTTCGAATCATCTTCCAAAATGAATAAAAATATCGATTATTCAAACGAAGTTCTTATGAAATTATTTATTATACACATGAACAAAGTGATCAAATCATTGTCAGAACGTATAAAGGATTCAACCAAATGTATTCTGAAATAACACCAATGAACGAGAGGACGTTTATGAGGTTACAAAATAATTTCCTTAACTATGGCTCAAAGTTTCCAGGGAACAACTGTAGCAGAAATCAGTCATTTCTAGGTAAAAAGTAAGATTTTGTGGGATAAAACATGTAAAGGTACAGACAATAACAGAATAGGATGATTCAAAATAACAAAATTGTAAATAAAATATCACATTTTCACAATAAATGCTGGAAATGTTGTCCATTATATTCTAAACACTTTAAAATGTTTTTTTGTACGCGACTTGTGGTTGCTTTTTCAATTTCCTATTCGCCGTCGCAATTCTTCTTTGGTAGGCACTGGAGTATTGTATACCCTTTCTTTCAAAACACCCCATAAAAAAGTCAAGTGGCGTGAGATCGGGTGATCTCGGTGGCCAATCCCACGGCCCTAAACGCCTAAACCAACGATCGTCGAAGATTTCTCAAGTTTTCTGGAATCTTCCTGGGTGGAATGAGCTGGCCCTCCATCCAGTTGAAACCACGAATTTCTATATTCCTCTAAAGGCAAAGTTTCAAGAAAATCGGTTACAGTCGTCATTAATATTTGGAGATATCTCTCTGCATCCAGTGTGTCTTCATAAATAGAAAAGCTAATTTTATTGTTCTTCAGAATACAGAAAACATTCAGGTTAAATTTTTCTTGAAAACCCATTTCTTTTGTAACATGAGGATTGTGATCAGCCCAAAAATGTTTATTCCTTCTATTGAAAATACCATCCCTCGAAAATTTTGATTCGTCGCTCTAAATTATTTTTGACAAAAATTCCCGATCTTCCTGTGTATGAATCAAAAGGGATTCACAAAAACGTATTCAACGTTCGAAGTCTTCTGCTTTTAGAGCTTGAACTTTGGTAAATTTATACCAATTTCAAAAAATTCGTTGTACTGAAGCATGTGATACATTCTGCACTGCGAATGGAAGCTTCTGGATATGCATAAAAATATGCCAAAACGTTAACAGTATTGTCCTCATTTGAAGTAACAGGTTTTGGTAATGTTGAAGGCGCTGGCAATGATTTGATCCCACTGTCTGTGTATAATAAATAATTTCGCAAGAACTTCGTTTGAATAATCAATATTTGCATTCAGTTTTGGCGATTTTTTGAAACACCGTCAATAACCATTTATCAGTTACTTATAAAAGTCACCAAACTATCATAAGCTTGATATTTCCACAGCTACCTATAAATCAAATTCTTTTAAAATAATGTTTTGTACAACTGTTATTGAAAATATTTTTGATAGAAACACTTCAATCAGAACACCTACCAAAAAATCATTTAGAAAAGTTCACACATGCAGTTCGTGCTATTGGTAATATTGAATCCCTGTGAAATTACTGACGATGACGAAGTAGTATTCAGTCCAACGGTAGAAAGTCCTTCATGACTAACCAATAATCCTCCTTATAATAATGAGAGTTGGCGGATGTAATTGTAACATATGCCTTGTAATCCAAAGATCGTGTGTTCAAATTCCATGGACCCTATAATTTTTTTTATTATCAGCAATAACGTTATACAGAAAAATGTGTATGATACATTTGTTGAAAGTGATTTAATTTTGCTTGTGAGTTTGCTCCACTTGCTGACGCTCGTCAGCTATGTTTTTTACCACTTTTATTTCGCATCTTGTTGTCTACCCTGGATCCAGTCAGTCCGTATGATTGAAGATTAGAATTTTGTGAAATAATGACTGATAGATGACAACGGAACCCGATGTTTCCCAAAAACTGTTTTTCCGATGAACCAAAGTTTACCTCACATGGACCGTTGAACAAGCATAATTGTTAGTATTGGAATACGCAAAATCCGCACTGGATGAGGGAAAGTTACACTTCGTATCCTATTGAAGTAAACCTATGAGCTGGCATACTGAATAACAAATGATTGGACCATATTTTTAGAGGGGATAGTAACTGGGGCCAGTTACTTGGATTTTTCACTGAATGATTCAAAACCTGATCTACGACAAAGTTTTCCTGATTGTATTAACACCGCAGATGAAAATAGAAACATACGTTTTCAACAGGATGGAGTAGAAGGCTCACATGTGGAGTTAACTCCAGCGTAAGGATTAAGTGGTGAATGGGAAAAAATACCAGCGTGGTTCAAACAGAACTGGCTAGTATTTCAATCGCCAAAAAGGGGTGGATTGAAGGGCAGGGCAGGAGTAAAGGAAATCGCATTGCCGATACTTCAGCAAAAAAAGTGGCTGGACTGAGAATTTTAGAACCCAGTGACACCTACGGCCTGATGACTTCGACAATTGCGGAATTAGCCAAACATCACACCCATGCTCAATCCTTAAAGAGATGGGATGGAATTAAAGAATGCTGTTTCGAAAGGATCACCCTGGGCGACCCTGGGAAGCTGGCGCCGAAGAAAAATCTGGCGATTATCAGAAAAAACCTGCGCATAACAGTAGGATTTCTGACTGGCCACTGTCAACTAAGGAAACACCTCCATAGTATGGGGCTAGTGGACACACCTCTATACAGGAGTTATCGTCAATAAGAGAGTGTGTGTTCGGCGAGTCTGGGCCTACACCTGCCGATATAAAGGTGAAGACTCCTGGTGACCTGTCTACCTTCCTAGAAATGACAGGATGGACGATGACCTAGGAGGACAACTCCTCGGGAGGATGTGCAATGGGTCACATGTGACCTAAGTTATGTGGCCCTACACTCACCCTCCATTCTCTACAGATACATATATAGAACAGGATGGAGCTACACCATTTCATGCAATAGCAGTACGGGATTATCTGAATCGAGTTTTTTCTCGTTGTTCAAAGCTTTCTATGACTATTAAAATTTATTTCTTTTATGATCAGTTCAATATGAAATCACTACCAATCGTGACGTAGCTAAGAGCGCGCGAATGTACGATGTTCGTTGTCGCTCTAGATGTAGCAAGAATAATGCTACCAATTTCGACGAAATTCCGGCGAAATTTTCTAGCGCGTTCGGTTACGATATATAAACGCTAGCCACGAGCATATCGACACAGTCAAGTGAAAGTTACAGTAGATCACGCAAGTGATCTAGTAAGGCAATAGACATTCGAATAATAGTTGAAGTTTCAGTTGAAATGTTTGTTGTATTTGAAGTGAAAGAAGTTAGGTTTGAATTTTCACTGTAATCAGTTATTGGTCAACCCACGGGGAGAAACGTAATACTAGCATGTCTCCTGTTCACCTCTAGAATGATTTCTAAGTGTTGCGGTGTTTGACAATAGTAGTTCAATTATTATTGATCATGGAGAGGTGGCTAACATTCAAAGTCCTTGATGGAAAATGCTCTACTTTTATTACCAATAAAGATTTACGGCTACCAATAGTAATAAAACATACACAGTTCATGTAACGATATCCGGCTATCTACATCGAAATTACCTTACAATAAACATTTACCGGGTTTCTATTGATACCAACAGATGCCTGTTCCATTCATTCAAGAGCCATTAACACCAGGCAAGGAATAGTCCCTTAGCCAATGGCCGTAATAGTCGTAATTGGGTCCGATTGGATTTCGGAAACGAAATATCTGCAATTCAGATACACACGTAGCATGTTTATTATTGCAACTGAACTGATGGGTCATTGAGCGTACACCCGGAACAACCATGTTCCGGGGATGGGCGGCCTGGAATAATCAATGTACGGTCCGATGAACTACATTGTATTCGAGTTAGTAATGAACCGTGTTATTAAATACAAATAGAATCAATTATTGTGATCATTATTTATGCATTAGGTGCAACTCGATATGCCGGCGGAGTTGTTTTATGCGAATTTCGAATATAATCGAGAAAATTATTCGGATTCAATTGAATATTATATTTCCCGACAGAAACAATGTAGGGTAATGAACGAACTAGTTTGATATTTCAGCAAGTTTCGACGTGATTCCAAATGAAGGCGAGTTCAACGAATACACTGTTTATTAAGTTTCCTCAGAAACTGTAAAATACTTACTAATGACTATATAAAACTGATCTGGCCAAATAATCTCACTGAGACCTATTTAGAAACATTTATTTATTTCTGTTAACAAAAATCTGTCAAAATCTGATTTCCCTCAATCAGTTGTTCAATTTAATTCGTAAGGTTTAATTAGCTGGAAATTTCCAGCAGAGATCCTATTGCTCTGCAGATTGGGATTCATGCAATGAATCCATTGTTAATGTTTACAGTTCTCATGACTTGCAAACTTTGCTATTTCTATGTACTGGTCTCCAAAATTGCATATGCGCCGTATGGTCTTTCAAACGACTTTTGAAAGCTATGCTAGTTTGACTTACCTATATACTTTTTATCAGACTTTTCAGCTCAGACAATAACTTTCAGATGGTTCTGTTCCTATCAACATTCAGAAAAAGCTTTTTCTATATCAATTTTATAAAAATTCTATGGAACTTATTAGTTCATCTTTGAAAATAGAAAACAAAAATAAACTTTCAACACATAGTCATTTTAAAAAATCCAGTATTTACGAAGACGAATTTATTCATCCTACAACTGACTGTGTTCGTATGGTAACTCCTGCTTTCAGCTAAATTAATAATATTTTTATCAATATCCTATCTTTCTTTACTCAGAGAAAACATGCCTATGTAGGGGCTAAAAAATGTACACCCGCCATTTTTTGTTATCACTGGTTGCAAATGATAATGAACTCAACAAAAACTATGAGGTAATATATTACTCAATCAACAGAGAAATGTCCTGACATTAAATTCCAATTGATTGCTCATTTTTTATCTGATAACATTTTCTTCTACTGAAAAGGTGGTTCTTACAGTAGGAAATGTCAGATATTCCAAACCATGTTTCTTATAACTAAGATATCTAAAAATGTGTTCACTTCATATATAAACCTAATATTTGAGAACCTGTTGTTTAGATTCTAGTGCCGCATAATAAATGAGCCTTGGTGTCGTTGTGCGATTGGTATGTGACACTAGACTATTGGAAGCTTTTGGAAGTCCGGAGATAGCAATATGTGTAATGACAACTTCGAACAGTAGCGAAGTGAAAGTGGGGGATTCATAGAAATGCTATAGTTCATTTCCTGATGATATTAACTTGATTGGTGAAGAGCGTCGTTACGCAGTTCAATAACCCAAAATCAATCGGAAAAAATAATATCTCGGTTTTCAAAATGTACGGTGATGTTTTCTGACTTTTACTCGGACTTGTATCTGTGTAGAGATTGTGGAATGGTCCCTGGTGAAACAATTTTTATATAAAGTTGGGTAATTTTTGGCCTATGAACGGCAACCCTTAGCAGTATCAATTTGTGAGAGCTAAGTATCAACGATGTCTTACTTTTTGAAGTGCGATTTCTAGCATAGGTTGGACGATAAGTTGTGAAAATCGATTGTCCAATCTGTGGGCTCGATCACCTAGCGATAAATTGAATGAGTGGAACAAACCACTTAGGCCAACCCAACCGGCTCATGCCCCGTTTAATAAAACAAGGCAATGGCGCAACCTATTTTTGTAGAATGAATCAAAATATTCCTTGTTCACAGAAAAGTAGGACTTTTCTATGACTAACCTTGTTTATCTAGAACGAAGTATGAGTGTTCTGTCAATCCCATAGATGCGGTCTTCTTATAGGAGAGTTGTTTGAGCTTACTTATGTGGACTCTTCAAAAAAAAAGGTGAGTCTTCAAGTTTGGCGGGCTACGTACGTTAAATTAGCTGTTCAGCATGTTTAGTTTGTTGTTTTGCGAGTTTGGCGATTTTCTGCTATCCAAAAGATGTATACAAGAATTTTCAAAAAACTTTGGTGAGAAATGGAATTGAGCACTCAAAACAACTGAAATGTTGAAAGTGGCATACGGTGATTGTACTCTGAGTCATGAAAATATTTACGAGTGGTATTAGCTTTTCATAAAAGGTGGAGATGATGTGAATGACGACGCTCGCCCTAGACGCCTCAGTACATCAACAACCGATGAAAACGCTGAGGAAGTGAAGAAAATTGTTATGTGGAATCGTCGAATAACTATCAGAGAAGTTGCTCAGAATGTCGGCATATCGTTTGGCTCATCCCATGCTATTCCTTCGGAAATTTGGGCATAAAGCGTGTAGCAGCGCGTTGTAAGATTTGAGACATACGTGAAAATTAGAGACATAACCTTGAAATAGAAGCTCAATTCAACCCCTACTCTGAAAAATTGGTAGATTTCCAAAGAGTTAAAGTTATTCATGCATAAAATGTATGGAATTCTTGGTTTTTCTTCAGTACGTTGTCAAATCCTCCAGACAAAAGTTGCCTGTTGTTGTTAATGTAACTGAGTCAAGTCACCAAAAACTTGGAAAGAGGAGAGGAAAAATGAAGAAAGGATTAATAATGTGGCTAGGAAGTGATGACAATAATATTTTTAGTGTGAAAGCCGATGTATTTTCTGGTTCAGATTTTGACATTCTTCAAGTCCAAAGGTTATATGAATGAAATTATTAGTTTATCTCAATGAGTTCATTACAGGCAAAGCAGAGTTGGGGTATGAAGAAATAGTGTTTCTGAAGTTATGTGATAGGTAGTATTTAACGATAATCGATTGGAATCCATTATCAATTACAATTTTTCTGGTACTATTGTGTTATTTTCAGTAAACCACAACACCATGCAAGAGTTCTTTCAATTCATCATTAAAACCTACCAAGAGGGTGTTTCTTCATCTCACAAAATTTCCGTAGTCTTTTATCTCTATATCTCTATATACAATTGTTGATATAAAAACCATATGAGGCAACCCATTCACAATACCATTTGTCTTCAGTTTTGTTTCTACCAGACTTCATAAGAAACTTTCTTCTGCAATATCTTAGTCGTATGTTAGTTGTTGCTCTATTCTTCAATTGAGATCTTTTGTTATCTAGGACCGCCATATACTAGCAACTATATAAAAAAATTGAGATTTATTAGATTGAAAAATTCAAAACACCCACTTCATTGCGGGCTTTTCACTCCAGTTGGACTGAAGAGTTCGTAGGCTAACATACGGCCTCAGTTTCGATGATTACCTCTTCATCGGAATTAATTTTTCTTTCCAGCGAGCATTCTCTTGAAGTCTGAGAACAGGAAAAAGTCACTGGAGGCAAGATTTGGAGAATATGGTGGATGCGGAAGCAATTTAAAGCCCAATCCATGCAATTTAGCCATCGTTTTCATTGATTTATGTCACGGTACATTGTATTGATGGAACGCCATTTCCTTTTTCTTCAAATGAGGCCGTTTTTTAGTGATTTCATGCTTCAATCGCCCCAATATCGCTATGTAATAATGGCTGTTTAATGGTTGTTTCCTCTTCAAGATAGTCGATGAATATTATACCACGCTTATACCAAAAAAAACTGATACCATAACCTTGTAGTCAACTGTCGTCTTGTCGTTACCACGAGCAGTCTACTCAGATGACGATCGTTTCAATTCATTCACTGTCTTAAATCGACGCATAAATTCTATTTTTTCATGGTAAAACAGTTTCAATCAGTGCTCAGAATAAACAATTCGTTGTTGGGTTCGGTCGATTGTGAGCTTGCGCGGCATCTTCTTTGATCATAACTTTTGCATTCCCAAATATTCATCCTCGATATGTCCAACACGTTACTTTGATATCTTTAGAGCCTCAGATACCTCAATCAACTTCACTTTGCGGTCACCCAAAACTATTTTGTGCATATTTTTTTAGTTATCGTCGGTAACAGCCTATTTGGGACGTCCACTGCGTGGATCGTCCTCGGTACTCATTTAGTCCCACTTTTGTATAATCCGAATAATGTTTATCAAGGCCTAGCTTCAACAGTATTTTTTAGCCGAAAAGCAATGCTTTGTTAACACACAAGATTCATTTCTAACCATTTTCTTCAAACTTGCTTCACTCAAAATGTTCTATCCTACAAACTAATAGTCCAACTGCTGTGAAATTTGCACACGTATCTTCTAAAGGTTATGTTCAACTATAAATCATATGTATCCAATACTAGTAGCGCCATCTGTGTATTAACCCATGACCTTTTCAGCCCACCTAAAATAAAAGAACTCGCTCTTAAGAGAAATCAGATGAAAAACCTCGATATTTCCCTTCATATATGTTCGGACTTCCATTTTGAAACGAAAATAATAATAATAATAATAATAATAATAATAATAATAATAATAACTCCGCAGACTCTATCCAAATCACTCTGTCAAGATGGTCGTTCTGATTGTTGGAGTCCTTGGTGGAATGATGTCTTCTCTACTCTCGAATCTAAAAATCATACCGGCTTGCCGCACTAAGGCAGAAATTTTAGCCGCACAGATGCAGAAGGCTGTCATTCTTGGCTCACTGCGTTTGCTCAGGGCACATGATTCTCGGACCCAATGATCACTTACCCCACGGTGTGGGGAGTGGTCATTGGTTGATTATGCTGGCGCGCCCTCCCGAATGTGTCGGGGCTTCGGGGGATAGGGTCTGACCAGCGCACACTACGGTGAAAAAAAAAAAAAAAAAAAAAAAAAAAAAAAAAAAAAAAAAAAAAAAAAAAAAAAAATAATAATAATAATAATATGTCTTTATTCACACTTAATTATAATACGATAATACTATATCCCATAATAGTGTGTAAGGGCGGAATTCAGTCGCCCCTATCCAAGGATACTGGTGACTGCTCTTCCATTCAACCCTTAAAACAAAACTAAAGAGAACGAGAAAAGAGAGAAAAAAAATAAGAGAAGAGAAAACAAATCTAAATCTAGAGGTTCACAGGCTTCACAAGTGTAACTTGAAGTCACGAAAAAAAATATATTATTTACAAATCAAAAATAATAGTAATATAAATGTTTTTAACTGCGTGAATGAGAATCAGATTAATGCTAGGGTGCTAACAGTAATTAGATCATGAAGGTTCTAAAGGAAGTGATAAAAACAAAACAAGAAAACAAAGGGAGAGGCTTGAAGGCAGAAAGCACATCAATTATTATTGATCAGACTTTTAACTCTTGCTTTCGTGGCACAACACTTATATTTGAAGTCTATCCTCAAATAACATGTTTCTCAGTGAGTATTTGAAAACAGATTTATTCATGGTTTTTAACGAGTCAGGAATGGCATTATAGATCTTTGTTACATTATAAAGAAACGATCTTTGGTATAGTGAAGTATAGTGTATTGGAGGGGTAAGGCGGTATCGATATCTGGTATGAAATGCGTGAACGTCGTGTCTGAATAAAAGTTTGTTGTATAAGTAAATAGGTACTTTCATTTGAAATATATTATGTATAAAACAACTTGTCTGTAGTAACCATCTTTGTTTCATAGTTAACCAATTCGATTCTTTAATTTTATGAGAAATTGAATTACGTTTCCTTATTCCATAAATGAACCGGGCACATGCATTTTGAACAATCTGAATACGATTTTGATCGTGATTGGTTAAACTAGAGTAATACACCATATTTGCAAAGTTAAAGTGGCTCAACACTAAGGTTTCACACAATATCTTTTTTGTTTTAACATCTAAAATTTTTGAAAAATTTGATACCAGTTTTAGGTTACAATATGCATTTTTGATGTATTTCGTTACATGTGCACTGAACCTCAACTCAACTCCAGAACTACACATAAGTTTCTTGTTGAGCTCACGGCTTCAATGTCTTCTGTACCAATTCTGATGTTAATTTGATCAAGTTTATTCTTGTTGTTCCTGTTACCAAAAATTAATAACTTGGACTTGACAGGATTGATTAGCAGACAGTGATCCTTTGATATGTTATTCAACCTATTAAAGTCTTCATTGAGAATAGAGCATGCCTCATTTACGTTTTCTGGATGAAATGTGTAATAAATTTGCGTGTCATCTGCATAGTAATGATTTCTTGTTTGCCGAAAATTAAGAACTATTTAAGAACTGAGTGCACACTTTTTTTTGAAATAACAAAGATATTTATTTTGTTTGAACTTAACAACAAATAAATAATGATTGCACAAAGAAACTTTCCATCAGTTATCTCAATGGTGCGATTTTGTTCCATTCTTTGTATAAAAGAGGACGTACTTTTCTCCACTCACAAGCGATTTTGATTAAATTGGTGACACGTGAATCGTTTTATTTGTGCCACGCGCCAGTATACGGGTGTCTGTATAATGCCCTCTGTAAGTAGTCCCACTGTGATTTGAAAGTGCATGTATCAGTTTTTCATTTCCATCATCTCTTGTGAACATCTCTTGTGAAGCATTGCCATAAACTCAATTGGTCAGTTCTTTGTGGTATGGAGAGAGACAAATCTCAGAAAGGATCAAAGGTTACTGATTACTGTCCACAGTGTGTGCTTCTCATCGTGGATTTCAATTGACCAACGAAATTATCTACAATCTTCGAGCAATGCATTTTCAAATATGTGAGCCATGACTCTTGTGCAACAGGAGAATTGATATGGAATTTCTGAAATAATTTAATAACCTTCCACTCACAAAATTCTTTTTCATCAAAGAACTTGAATTTAGACACAGGTATGGAATTTTCTCTATCACGAATTTCAATCTTTTATATACTCATACTCATTCTCGAATTTTCGAAGACTAGTCCCTTAGAATGATAGAGACATGTCGAAGAAACTTTATCTTTGTATCTTGATCAAAATGAGCGGTAGAAGGTAGACAACGAAATATAGAAGTGTTTCGTCTAAAGAGTCTCTGGCTGTGTTTCAGCCAGATAATGTTAAGCATTATCGTTTTAATATTTACTCATACCCAATATATGAAAAGGCGAAAGCAATCATTGGATCGTTGACACTGAGATTTTTACTGAAGTGGGCTTTCCTTTGCTCTAATCCTGAATGGTGTTGCACCCTGTACACGATTGCTACAGTCGCCTTTGTTTTATATTCTCCTTATATCTTCCACCACGTGCAAGAAATGTTATTACCTTAAAGAAAAAGTCGTTAATCAAGCACCTTTTGGAAAAGCAGCATCTCGCGAATGAAATTACATCGCGACTATTTTTTGCCAACGTCGTAATGTATTAAGGTTGAGAAAGCATCACTAATTCGAATACAATTTCCTTCCATATATGACAAAAACAAACGATTTTGAAATTAAATGTGCGCTTAATAAAGCCAAGCGATTCAAAAGACCAGTGGCTGCCACTACATGGGGTTTTGGGAAACAAATCACTTGAAGAAGTTGAAGATGAATAGAGGCTTTGTTTTTTGTGTCAAGCATTTTAATCTTCTATAAATTGAAACAGTTGATTTTTCTGAAGATTATCACGAATGCAATTCTTTTCACTGCAAAAACAATAACTAAATTTGATAAAATTATGAAAATAAGTTGATATCTCTCACCAATATCTCTAATCGAAATAACATTGGATGGAAACTCTATACTTTTTCTTCAATTTTTGTTAGAATTTGTATATGTAGTTAGTAATTTTGTTTTGAATGAAGCTAATAATAGCAATGTTGATTTTTATTTTTTGTTGAAGAGTACCAAGAGTTGCAAAGATCAACCAAGACAAAAGTCAAAATAAAAAAAAAGTTTAATGTATAAACAGGAATAAATCCCAATAACAAGACATATTAATATTATTAACAAACATGTTACAGTTTATATCTGCCTATATACACACAATACATATCCATATATACATAAGTCGAGATTTTCACAGAGTTGATTGTGAAATTTGCTCATTGCAACAACTGGTGACTTGAGTTATATGTTTGTTCTAGAATTTGGTAGATAAAAAGTCAGTTCATTTCTAGAATTGATTCGTGGAACATGAAAGTTGAAGTGGGAGAGTAGTTCGGAACATTCAATCAGATTATTCACCAGTTTATAAATGGAAATTATAGAGTAGTAGGTTCTTCGGTTTTTAAGGGATAATAGATTAAATTTATTCAGTAGTATTCTGTTATCGATGCCTTGTTGAGGGTAAACTCCTTCTAGCTTGTAAGTCATATATTTCATGAAGCCTCTTTGTATAGACTCGATTTTGTTTATGTGGACATTATATATAGGTGACCATATAAGGGAGATTTGACATATGCATTGACAGTTACGATACATGAGCCCTAGCATCCGTTTGGCTGAGCATGTGTCATAGTGGATGGAGAAACTCAGTTTAGGTTCAAATGTGACACCAAGATCCCTTTGATGAGTGCTTATTTGAAGAGATGTGTTATTTATGCAGTAATCATGAGAAATAACATTATGTTTGAGGGTGTATTTTGAGTATTCGCATTTGTTTGTATTGAGGGTAAGATTATTTTCGGTACACCAATTGTACAAAAAGTCAAGGTCTTTTTGTAAGATTAAGCAGGATGTCAAAAGACAATATCAAATGCAAAAAAACCAAAGTTGAAAGCAAAGACTGAGTCAAATGCACAAGATAAAAGTCCAGAAGATGACTGTAACGAGGCAAAGGTGTCGAAGACCTGTCAAGTAAGTATTCGGTGTGGTTTGTTTCGACTTCAATTGGTTTTTTTGGTCAGAAAAATACCCTGAGACAAGGAAGATTCTAGATGGTTTCAAGACTTAGGAAATATATTCAAAAACTATGATCAGAATTTCGACAAAATTTCACCTTTTTCCCAATCTGTATTTGAAAATGTTCAAATTTGGTGATTGTAAAGGCGATGACATCTCACCCTACAGAAATAGTATCTATGTGTCGACAAAAGCCTCAATCCTTGAATATCAAAGATGAACACGAGGCTCCTAAAGGTCAGTTGCCAAGCTAATCTTTGACATCGAAAGATATTCATTCTCTATCTTTGGATAACGATATTGCTGATAGGTCTCATTAACCTTATTTTCATTCATAAAAGTGAATGGGTCTGTTAGATCCTACACCTATTCACACTCAACCAAATGAACCCAGCTTCTTAACGAAGCCGATTTGGACCGCAGGCACAATGCTTTTATTGGACCCCACGGGACATATTTCGGTGTATCCTTTCGGAAGCTCTGATCTATCAGATATATTCCTCACAGTCGTAGGGGCTGTAGAGAATGATCCTTTGGAGTCGTAGGAAGCTGTAGAGAATCAATCATTCCTCAGAGCCGTAGGGGACTGTGTGGCATGGTTAGTTATTAGAAACGCAAGATTCTAAATGCAAAAAATGGATGTCACAAAGTATATGGTATGCTATCGAATAATTTTCCAAATAGAGGTGAGACACTCTGTCTTCCGACAGTCCGAGTTTCTGACGACAGTGACCTGTGGAAAGACGTACTGTAGTCCAACAACTGTTTGGTTTCAAGTTTCTAAGGGTAAATAACCGCCTTGAAGTGAGTCAATCCTGGAAGCTATTGCCAGAAGTCCATAAACCTTTTTGCCATGTGTGTTGAAATGTTTATTTGGCGAAGCCTGAAGCGATACCAATGACAGGTTCTGGTCCGATAAAGCCGCTTGTAGCACTCTTCTTTGCAAGGGAGTCAGCAGCCTCATTACTTCCCAGGCCGATATGGTCAGGAATCCAGACAACTTGTTGAGTCTTCCTATTGATGAGAGTCTTGTTTGATGAGAGTCTTGTTTGCTACCAATTTAGACGTTGCTCGGTAGGAGCCAAGAGCCAACGCCGCTTGAATGTCCGAGAATATTTTTATTGACTTGTGCATAGATAGCATAGATTTCCGCTTGAAATACAGTCGCATAGGTCTCTTGGTAAGTTGATATTTCTGTCCTGGGTCTGCGACTGAAACCACCTGCACCGTAACCTGAAGGTGTTTTTGATTCATCTTTGAACCAACAACTATATCCTCGTTTCGGAGGATCCAGTCCTGTTTACTCGGAAACAGTACTATATAAGACAGTTCATAGTTGACAGTTGAAGGCATAATGTCAGAGGTCATTCCCAGAATGCTGTGACATTCAGTGTCAACCAGTAGTCTGTTGTACATTAGATTGATATATGCAATTGGCGATGGCACAAGCTTATAAGCAGTCCATCTAGCCTCTCTCTCCAGAAAAATTCTATACTATACTATACTATTCTATATAGATAATTCATGAATAAAGAGCAGCAGTGAATGATTCTCTACATCTCCTTCTAGCGGAGGAGATGTAGAGAATATATTATTTCTAGATACTTTTTCCTGATCTGCTAGTGTTGACCCCGAAGATCCTTTTCAGACTGCCACTGCTTTGGGCCATTCCAGTTCCACTTAGGGCGTGCAAAAAGCGCCTTTCAAAACAATAAGAGCGAGAAGCGACGTGCTAAACATTCATATGCGATTTGATCTTGCCCGTCACCTAATTAAAAACACAATCTGTGTAAAAGTTGCAGTGCGATATGTTTTTGCTCGGATGGTTGGAGAAATTCCAATGGAATATATAGTTATGACTTTTTTAGACCGACACGGTAGAAGCGATTCTGCTGAACGGGTTCTACAATTTGTGAATTCACGATGAGGTGACAGAGATAACGATGGAATGTTTCGTCATGGAGGGAATGATGGGGTTATTTACGATATTGATGTTCTATCGATGTTGTACTTCAAAGGTTGGTGTTTTTTTTTCGATTCTCGAATAAGGAAGGGAATCAAGGGGGTTTATGAATTTTCTTGCAGTGACAATATGATAGTTGAATGCTTAGCTACAACAGCTAGCTTTTTCTTTAACTGTTGTTTATTGGTTATACTAGTTAATGATAATGATAATGACTTTATTCATAAAAAAGAATAATTATAATCATACAAACAAATAATAGCTATGTTGAATAAAGTAAAATGGCAATAAGTGCAGAAGCACTTGTTTCGCCTAAAAAAGAAAACTTAACACATACACACACAAATACATACAGACACTTTTTTTAAAATAATGTTAGGGCTATAAAATGACTAAATTGTAAACCTAGAAGGTGAACGATCAGAAGGGTGATATTTTTCATTTCATTATAGGTACTGTTGTAAAAAAATTCAAAAAATAATAACGCGCATTATACATTATATTATGAAACTGCTTTATACTTAAATGAATTGATGTTAATGATGTACATGCAAACATATGCATCATATGGGTTCAGGTATATAACAAACATAACACACAAATTTCAAATATTTTTTTTGTCAACAAGTTCAGCAAAAAAATTTCTTGGTTGAGATAATATGAATAATCTTAATTTTTTCTTGAACAAATGAATAATTGTGACACTGCGCATTTCGTCGGGAATAGTATTGAACAGCTTAGGAGCAAGGTAATTGTATGAATGCTGGAAAATTGATTTTTGCGTTTGAGGAATAACGTGGTTATTTTTTTTACGGGTGTTGTATAAGTGAGTCGGAAGAGTGAAACATCTGTTCTTGTAATAAGCTATGACAATATTATAGTAAAACAGTTGGCGGATATCGAAAACTTTAGCTTCGGAATACAATGATTCTGTTGAATAATGTGGTGGTTTTGATAGCATCAATTTCAGGAACCTGTTTTGGAGCACCTCAAGTGAACGAAGGTGTATATGAAATGTTCCACCCCAGCAAGCGATTCCATAGATCAGATGACTCGCCACGAGTGCGTGATATAGAATTTTGAGATCAGAGTATGTCAGTATTTTCAACAAATATTTGAATTTGTATAGTATACAACGTAACTTATTACAGATATATTGAATATGTTCCTTCCACTTGAGATGTGAGTCAATTATCACACCTAGATATTTCACTTTTGATTCGGGAAGTATTACATGTTGTCCAATCTTCAATTGTGAAAAAGAAGGATTACTGAAATTATTGCAACTGAAGGGTAGATGATGAGTTTTATCGAAATTTACTGTCAACAATCGATGTTCAAGCCAATTTTTTATTGATCCGAGATCAGTTTCAACAATACTTTTCAGTTCCTCCCAGCCATTCGCCTTGTAGAAAATAGCCGTATCGTCTGCAAAACCTAATATTTTACCTTTGATTTCGATAGAGTACAGTCCATTCACATATATGTTGAAAAGGATTGGTCCTAAAACCGTGCCTTGGGGAACCCCAATAACAGTTTTTCGCGTGTCACTCAACACGTCATCAATTCTCACACACTGGAATCTATCAGTGAGGTAACTTCTGAACAAATTCAAAGTTTTGCCTCTTATACCAATATCCTCCAAGGATTTCATAGAAGGTCATAGTCAACTGTGTCGAATGCCTTCGACAAGTCGATGAATACGCATAGGCATGGTTTATTTTCATTAAGAGCTGATGATATATCTGTGATGAGAGCTATGATTGCGTCATGAGTGGATACTTTTTCGCGAAACCCAAACTGACGATTAGATATTATGTTATATTTCGAGACGTACGATGTTAACCTTTTTTTAAGGATTTTTTCAAAAACTTTGTTCAGATGTGTAGTAAGGGAAATGGGTCTGTAATTTGTAACCACTGTCTCATCGCCGTTCTTGAATAAAGGAATAACTATTGTTTTTTTTAGTGGTGTTGGCCAGAAACCTGTATCCATACACATATTGAAAATGAATGCCAAAGGCTCCTCGAAATACAAGGAAATGGATTTCAACGTTTCAGAACAGATACCGTCAATTCCAGTGGATTTCTTTGGCTTTAGATCTTTGATAACCTCTTTTATCTCATTTCTGTTGGTTACAGATATATTCACGGATTTTTTTTTAAACCTAACCAATGGCAGAATTCAACGTCTGCTCTTGATAAATGAAGGCAGAAATTGCTCTTCCATCAAACCACTAATAGATAACTTATATTAATATACATTATTTGCAATCGAACTCAATGAAAAATAAAAAAAAGAAAAGAAAGGAGAGAAGCAGAAGAAAAAAAAGCAGAAAAGAGAGGCAAAAAAGGAATAAATGAGAACGTGATGTTTTATATGTGAAGAATCATGTCACAAACATAATGATAAATTCGATGATCTCTACATATTTATGGTAAAAATACATTATGTATAGGTATCAACTGATCAATGTTATAAAAGAAGAAAACCGGATTGTAGCATAAATCTCTTCAGATTCCTCTTGAAACTAAGTGGTGTTAGGGATTTCAATTCAATGGGTAGCCGATTATATAAGCGTGCAATGTTATACGGAAAAAATTATCGAAAAGAAAAGTTTTTATATTCAGGTGCAGTCAAAAGATATTTAAATCTCAAATTCAAATTATTTATATCGGTTCTAAAGGATGGTTTCGTGATAGGTAGGCAAATATGATCTTATGGAATGAACTAGCAGAATGCAGTGTGCGCTTAGCATCCATGTTCAGGCACCCAAGTTGTTCCAAGTAATGAGACACATTCTCACGTCTCCTTACGCCTGCGTCTTATACACGAATTCTTCAGTTTTGAAGCCTCTGTCTGTCACATTTCAAGAGTCCTTGACCATAAACAGTATCAGCATAGTTGGCATGAGAAATAGTGCCAGTGCGTCGCAGAATAATATTTTATTTTTTTTGTTCAAAAGATTTTAACTCGAGTATACTGATTTTAGATTCGTATGACCCTTCCTAAGAATCTGAGGAACATGTGTAGTGAAACACAGAGAATTATCGAGATAAAGGCCTAAATTTTTCGTGACGTCACGTTTTTGATAATTGAACCCCATCGATGAAGAACAACTCAGAAGCACTTGTGCTAACTGAGTTGAATTTCGCCTTTTGTTATGTCAGCAACTAGCTCTCTAATTTATTTAAATATTTGTATGTAACTATAGCTGGGTAACAATAAAGACGATTATTATTATTATTATTATGTTAATCAATTCGCTGCAACGATTCTTTGAATTTGGCCTACCGAAGAGCATGACACAAGATTCAAATGGGTTTACAGAGAGACAATATTTACTTTATTCAGTTATCAGAGAGTGCAGATCATGAGTCATTTGTTCAAGCGCAGTTTTGAGTGATTTTTCATCGAATTGTAAATACAACTGCGTATCATCGGCATAACAATGCATGGAAGTGTGAAGAAGACAGTGTGAGAACTGAGAGGTATATAAAACGAACAGAAGTGGACCCAAAATTGATCCTTGAGGGACCACATTATTTATTTTAGGAATATTCAATTTTTTTTTAAGCAGAGTGACCACGCTAGAGGCAAAACCCAGTATTGCCAGAAGTAGGATGTGGGTAATACGATCAGATGCTTTAGAGTAATCCAGCGATACTAGAAAACAAAGTTTATTATTGTCGACAGAACAATGTAAATCATCAACAAATTTCAAAAGAGCTGTTGTGCAGCGGTGGATTGGCCGGAACCCTCATTGACATGTAGGTAATATATTGAAATCATTCAAGTAGTTACGTATCTGCAAGTTTACAAATTTTTCAAATGCTCAACGATTATTATCATTATTAAATTTGTTTGATCGGTGTTTCTCTTGCAGTACGGCAAGCTGTTATCATTTTAGGATTCAAGGTGGGGCGCTTATTCTTATTTATGAATTTCTTTCGTAATTCGTGTATGAATGTTTCATGAAATGGATCATTGCCACGGTCTTAGAAATATTTCGACTTTTTCCTCGAGATATTGAGTATACTTGATAACTTTCACCTCAACTTTAGTCTTGGAGTCGACGTGTTGTAAAAATATTCTAGATCTCTAAAAAAAGTAAAATAAAAAGTGGAATGTGCTTCATTTACGACTTAGTGGAATTGTACTCTCATGAAAAAAATCGTAGGCGTTTGAAAACTAGCACCACTATAACGCGTCATTATCCGAGTCTATCAATATCAACGGGTTATTTCACTTCCACCTTTAACCCAAATTGAAATGCGGAGGAGGATGCATTATTGTGTGGCGAACTCGGAGACGATGACTGATGACCACTAATTTGTCTCGAAGGAGTAGTGCTACATAATTACATATTCATTTAGCTTTTCAACTAAAAGCTTCGCAACGCATAACAAATGACCTCTTTATACTGGAAAGTGAAATACGTCAACTACTCGCACAGAGAAAAATATACCTTCGCTAAATACTGCCGAGTGATTGATTTGCTTTTAATTGTGCGTGTCAGTGGGGCTTTGAATGTTGATTTTTCGGGGCAGGAGAGTGCCTGTTGAAAATAGTGGAACTTACGTGACAGAGTTGGGTTGGGAAATTTCAGCATTTCGAGTAATTCCCTTTTTTTCGAGGACAAAACACTGCGAAAGTAGCGATTCACATTGGATTTGAATCCCTGGAAAATAAATCCATTTAAAAAAACGTTTTAAGGAAGTTTATTCCACATAAACGCAGTTCTCCAGATGAAAGAGTTCTTAAAGAGTGAAGCTCAAGGTGTACTAAGTTGAAGATCAAAACGATGAGCAGCTACATTACGTCGCGTATTTCTGACATGTACCGCTCTTGGTGAAATCACATGTACCAAGTCACTTTTATTTATTTATTTATTTATTGAGAAACTACATCCAACAGGTCATGAGACCCAATTACAGGAGTACCTTATACAGAATAAAAGCTAATGTTAGTCCTAAAGAACAAAAGTTGAACATAAAACGAAATCCAAAGTAGCATTACATACCATGTAACAGTATATCAGTCATGTAATGCATTATACAGTGTGGTCCTTTGAGTCTGCAACAAATGTGAAACTTTTTTATTATCGATTTCTCAGAAAATTTTATTTCAGACAAAAGTTGGTGCATGTATCAAAACTACACCAAGTGTACCTGAAATGGCTTTATGACAAACACCATACAGGATAGGCCAAAAAATATAAAGTTCGTTCAAGAGTAAAGTACCCTTATTTCGAAAAATATAGAAATATGTTGGGAAAAAAAGTTGCTTAGAATTGAAAGTTATGTTCAGATACGAAGTCATGGTCTGCTATTAATTTTTTTTTCTTTTGGAAAATTTTGAATTACCCCCGTATGACACATATTTTTACTATTTTGATTTGATATGTATCTGAAGTAGCCACAATCAAATCAGTTTTGGGGTATTTTTTATCAAATTAAAGTGTATTTGTAAAATTAACTTGGATATGTATTTTTTAAGTGACCGTCAAATTCATGTTGCAACAGAACTCTAGAATAAAACAAATACTCTTTTTAACGAGGCAAATACTTCAATAACTGAATGTTCATATGAATGAACTGTCAATAAAAGTATAATATTTTTTTTTTCTGACAACAATGCCTCAACTAGAACACATATTAAAAAACAATCCATAATCTATCGCGGATAGCCATGAACAAAAAACACATACGCCCTAAAACAATACTGAAGTTTGATAGCGTGGCTTCTTAAAACTTGCCTGTAAAACGTTTTCATATTTGTCCTTGATTAAAAATGCCTCGCCCAGTATTATTAACGTTAACTGAAAAGGCAGAATTAGTTTTAATCTGTGGTGATGGTTGTGAAACAATGCGCGAAGCTGCAAATATTTTCAACGAGCAGCATCCAGACAAACAAATTTGCTATTCAAGTGTAAGTAGAATTTTAAATAATTTCAGAAAGACCGGCTCACTAGAATATAAACCTAATACGGAGCGTACGAAACCTGTATGCACAGAAGAAAACCATCTTGACGTATTTCAAGCAGTAGTAGAAAATCCTAGAAGGTCTACCTAAGAAATTAGTGATTATACCGGCATAAAAAAACCTCTGTGAAGCGTATTCTCAAGAAACATAAGTACCATGGTTACAAACCTACATTCATTTGTACATTTCAAGAAAGATACTATGATTTGAGATATGATTTTTCCATGTCGCTTCAGAGTGAAATAGAAGAACAACGAGATTCTCATCGATGTATTTTGTTTGGAGATTATTCTACTTTCACAACAAATGGGATTCTATCATCACAAAATTGCAGATGATGGTCAGATGTCAACCCAAATTCTATTGTCGACAAAAAAAATCAATACTATCAGAAAACAAACATTTGGTGTGGTATATTAAATGATAAATTACTAGGTCCGTTTTTTTCGCGAGAATTTGAATGGTGACAGGTACTTGAACTTTTTGGAAACTGAACTAGGAGAGTTTTTGGATGATACGATATAAGAAGAACGGCAAAAGTTATGGTTCCAACATGACCCATTCTACTAGAAATGTTCCTCAGTGGCAGCATAGGACATTTCGTAATAAATGGTTTGGACGAAATACCGATCCTCGATGGCCTCCTCGTTCTCCAGACATTACACCTCTAGATTATTTCTTAAGGAGATACTCAAAACAAAAAGTCTACAGAGATCGCCCTTCTGATAATATTGATGAGCTTGAAACTTCAATTCGAGTTCATTGCAGAAATATTCCCGCTAATGTGTTGCGAACTACATCAAACGAATTTTATGAGCGAACAATTAGATGCATCGAAAGGGAAGGTGGACATACAGAGACGCTTCGATAATTTTTATTGTTAGCACCTGTAAAGTTGTTAAGTTACCTACTGCATTTTTCTGTACTAATGCTTATTGGTTCTTTTTTGTTCATGGCTATCCGCGATAGATTTTGACAGATTATTCATATGAACATTATACTTAGTAAAGTATTTGCTTCGTTGAAAAAAGTATTTGTTTTATTCTAGAGTTCTGTTGAATATCGTCGCAACAAACATGAAGTTGACGGTGTCCTAAAAAAATACAAATCCAAGTAAATTTTACAAATACACTTCAATTTGATAAAAAATTCTCCAAACTGATTTGATTGTGGCTATTTCGAATACATATTGAATCAAAATAGTAAAATACGGGGGTGATTCAAAATTTTCCGAAAGAAAAAAAATTGAACATAATTTCAAGCAAATTTTCTCTTCAACATATTTCTATATTTTCTGAAATGAAGGAGTTTTACTCTTGAACGAACTTTATATTTTTTGGCCTATCCTATATGGCCTATCCACCAACTTTTGTCAAGAATAAATTTTTCTGAGAAATCGATAATAAAAAAGTTTCCCATTTGTTGAACACTTAGTGGACCACACTGTATATTGATTTCCTAAACAGAAATAAGGGTAAGAAGAATATATCAATATTTTGTAGACTATTGTAGCTTCTACACATAGATGTCAAAGAACAGTGAAAGTGGTGTTGTGAGTTAGGTAAGTCGATGTAAAAAGTTGTATGTGACCTGGAAGTTACACGAGGAATTTTGAAATTCGATGATGAAAGTAAAGTAGAAGAGTCGCTTTGAATATTTATGATTTCGTACATACAAAATAAGTCGTCGTTAATTTGGCGTCGTTTTTAAGTGATGTATAGTTGAACTCTTCCAAGGGTAAATCATAGCTATGCTGTCTTATGGGGTTAAAACAAAGCTTTTTAAAACAAAAAAACTTCAGAAACTTTCTCTGTATAGCTTCAATACCATATATATATATATATATATATATATATATATATATATATATATATATATATATATATATATATATATATATATATATTTTCTCTGACGAAGATTCCATATGGAGCTACTATATTCCAGTTTGCTTCTGACCAATGAAGCAAACTGAGGCTTATTGCCTCTAATGATGAGAACGAATAACAAATCCTAGCATTTTCATTGCACGGGATGTTATTTGTTTGATATTTGACGAGAACGTTAATTTTTCATTGAAGATTTTACCCAGGTCTCTCGATCCGGTAATTTTTGCCAATGTTATATTATCCATTATGTAGTTATATATTTGTACTGAGGGTTTTTTTTGGAAAAGTTATAGTTTTACATTTACATATTATGTTCAATGATAGTTCATTTTTATGACACCAATTTCCTGCATTGTGGATTCTAGTGTGGAAATAGTAGTTGGTGCCTTTTCCAGAAAATTGGCTGTGGAGTGGGACAAAATTGTTCAGCTAGTAGATTGGCTTTTGCTACGAGGAAAGCACTGAAATATCATCTATATATCTGTACTGATATAAAAACTTACTTGTAAGATGGCACTTATCGATTTCATTCTATAGGTCATACACAAACATTTCAGCTAGCTTTCTAGCCAGCTAGCAAGATTCGTAATAGAATCTCATTGGCCACATTGTTGATCAATTGGATTGTTTGGTTACAGTTATTGGCGAAGTTTTCAATTCAACAATTTTATTGTTCGTGAACGGAACCTATATATACTGCAAACACAGTTTAAAATGTCATCTATCTTCACTTATTCAACATAATTTGGACTGGTATGTCGTTGTAGAACGGAATCACAATAATTTTCCCACCACGTATCATCACAACGCACGTAATAAGCTGATTAATATTCACCTATTTACATGGGCTATTGAAACCGAATTCATTTAAGAGAAGTCATGTTTATTAGTACCGTATTCATCACATCTGGTTGTTATGATAATTTATAGGACTTTATCACGAAATTCGCTCGCTGGCATCGGTTGTTCATTTCTCAATGTTCAATGCCACTGCTTTGTGGTAACGATATGCAAAACTCCCGCCTAAGCTTAATGTTAATACATTCAAACCACTCGTCATTGGTCATCTGTTTGTCTACGTGATGAGAATTCTATAAATTATTGGGAATAGTTTGTGTGAAAGTAAAAAACGAAGATGCATTACTGGAAACTGTACACCACTTAGCAACTTTTGATGCTTTACAAAGCTCAGATCAGACATTCTTTGGAGTATTGTTCCAAGAGCGATACATATTTATTTATTTACTTATTCATACACTGATCTACTGTTGAGTTAGACCCAACTACAAAATAGGGATATAATATAAGTCAAATCACAATACAATACAATTACAGTAAGTTATAAGATAAAAACAATGCATATAGACTTAGCTGAAGTAAAAAAACTAATCTCAGTGATGGAACAGTGGAAAATGTCGAGCTGACAACTTGCAGAATTGCATTTGACACACATGTTATGCAGAGGGGAACGTTTCAGAATATTTCTACGTGGTGTTGGCAGATAAAAAGAATTAACCACTTTAGAGGTACACAACTGACTCAGTTGTGTACGCCTATGGAACAGGTACTTGAATATGATTCATTACTCAGCTGCTTGAAGAAATAGACTATAGGGCAGTAATCTTCAGTGAAGTAGGTTTTGACAATGTGAACGAAGGTAGCATTTCGAATTCAGTTGCTGGAGTGAAGATGTCTGTGGCAGGAGTAGACGAAACCTTTAGTACAAGTTTCTTTAGACCACTGCTTATCAGCACAGAATTTGTTTTTTCGAATAGTGGAACAGGTTTTCGTATCCAATACTCAGTATTATATTTGTGCAATTTCGTGTAATATAACGCGGGGTGTGATACAACAACTTTTACATACAGTGCATTTCTTCAATGCCCCCCCCCTCTTTTATTTCTTGAACGGGTTCAGTCAATGAATTGAAATTTGGGAAAATGAAATTAATGCATGAATACTTTTGTTTGAAGTTAAATTGACAGATGAAACTTTCAAGATGGCGACTGGGCGTCTTCTGGGAAAAAAAAATTATTAGAAAAGGGGGTCTTGTGATATATCATTTTGTAACTCCTGACGGATACTTCACAACCCTAGAATATGAAGTCAACATCTTCACCTAATACAAAATGACGAAACATTTAATACTCTCCTGAAGACAAACACATTATCGATATTTCTAGAAATATTTCTTTTTATCTGCTATATGGCAACTTCAAAAACTCAGTTATCTGTTTGTTTATAAAAACGACGAAAAAAGTGAGCACAACAATGAACATCATTGTTCAGTTAGAATATTCTGATTAAGTTTTCGGTTTCTCTGGTAGAAAGGTATCACATCAACAATCTCTAAAATGGTCAACTCTCGTCCATTGGAAAAAAATTGGAGGTATTTTCATTCACGGTGCGACGCGTAACTTTCACGAGACCGAAAGGATTTTCAATGAACGTACCGGTAGTGTACATAACAAAAAGCGCCCACATCATTCGTCAATTCCGGCAGAACAGCAAGTGCAAACAATTGGTGAGATGGTAGTAAATCCTGAACAGTCTACTTATTACATCGCAAATGTTTGTGAGGTGTCTCCTTCTACTGTGTGGAGACTTTTGAAGAGAAATAAGTATCATCCATACAAAATTAAAATGGTGCACCAATTAACTGAAGATGACCCTAATCGAAGAAAAGAATTCTACGAATTCATGACGAAAACCATTGCAAGGCATCCTACCTATCTCCACAATATTTGTTTTAGTGAAGAATGTACATTTTTTCAAACGGCAATGTTCACAGGCAGAATTGTCGTTATTGGAGTGACACCAACCCCTTACGTTTTCGGGGAAACATATAACCAATATCTAGAGAAAATTAACGTTTGGGCAGGAATTTTGGAGAACCATATTGTAGAACCTCTATTGATTGATCAAAATTCAAGAGAGGAACTGTATTTCAATATGCTGGAAACTACTGTTGACCCTCTCATCTATGAAATCGTCGAAGCGAATCCTAATGAATTCGATTTGGATATTTTATTCCGACAGAATGGAGCACCATCACATTACTCCAGACGAGTAAGAAACTATTTGGATACTACTTTTCCCGGTAGTTGGATTGGCTGTTGAGGTCCTACAGAACGGCCAGCCCGCTCGCCACATTTGACACCTATAGACTTTTTTCAATAAGGCTATTTGAAGCAAAAGGTATACGAAAGTGAACCTGCCTCAATATTGGATTTTTAAAGATATTGACGTTACTGTGTTCGAAAATGTTTGGCGTGAAATATCGGATAGGCTGTTCATATGTCAAGAAGTTCAAGGCAACCATTTCTAGCATCTTCTGAACTGACCTCAAGCTCATTACTTCATACTATGTAGTTCAATGTAAATGTATTCAGGCAATTATCAAAAGTTCCGCCATTTTGTAGCAGTTGAAGATATTAAAATTATATTCTAGGGTTGTGAAGCATTTGTCTCCCTCTAAATCTGATTTTTTTTCTCAGATGGCACCCAGACGCCATTTTGAAAGTTTCATCTGTCAATTTCACCTCAAAATAAAATATTTATGGATTAATTTCATCCCAAATTTCAATTATTTGAGTAGACTCGTTCAAAAAATTAAGGGGGGGCATTGAAGAAATGCATTGTATACTTAAAATCTAGCGACGTGTTCATACAGGCATGACTAAATTGCAACTAGGAAATCAAGGATAGCTTTTCGATTGCAAATGTGTGGAGACAGGTATGAACCTGTTCATCCTTTTCAAATTGAAAGGGGTAAATTTTAGGAGAGATTGATTTTTGGGAAAGAGAAATTTTGGCTAACTACTTCTTCATCTTTATACAAACAATGTAAGAATCTTCCAGAGAAAGAAAGAAAGCAATAAGTTTCAAAAAATCAACTCTCTAGAAAGATGTTTAGATCTTGCAAAGAAGTAACAACAAATTGGAAGAAAAATCCCTCTCAAAACACTCACTTTCATATAAACGTGAATTTCACGAAAAAAAAAACTTTCGAAACCAATATGAACACTAAATTATACAAAATAACACTTTCTTTGTATTCAGTTTTCATCCCAAACATTCATTATGGAATTGAATCATATATCATTAACACAATATAGTAAATAAAAAAAGTGAAATTTCACTTACACGAAACACTGTCATCTTCACTGGTGAACGTCTGAGGATGATAGTGGTCTATGTAGGTGAAATTTCACCTCTTCCATTTACTAAATGGAAGTAGCTTTTCGAGAGAACTTTTTTTTCCATTTTGTGTCTGGAAGATTCTTCTTTGCATCTACACATCTTTGTAAGGAGTTGAGTTTCTGAAATTAATTGCTTCCTTCTTTTCTCTTTCTTTTTCTTTGGAATATTTCCACAATTTTCTATATGAAGATGGGTAACTAGAAAGCAAAAACTTTCCTTATCTGAAAATATTCATACTATTTTACCGGCAACAAAGTGTTTATTACTGAAGTTCAATAATAGCCTCTGTGTATGTTCTCATAAGAAAATATTGTTCTATTTCGGTGATTATAGGGTTTCTCAGCTGAAGTTGCTAGTGTGCGGCTGGCCTGATTGTTATCTCTTTATAAAATCAATCATAGAACGAACCAGATGCGTCGCTTCGACTAATTTCTCGACAATGATTTCTTTATCCTCGCATTTGCCCTAAGTTGACTCAGCCAATTACATTTTGACAGCCAATTGATAATTCCTTCGAGCACTGATACTCTCATTATTTGCCTGTCATTGCCAGCTCCAGGTTACACGACATTTTGAATCAAATATTACAGAAGATTGGAAAATTTGTCTTCGTCACTCGAATATGGTGGTTGGGAAGAGTGATGAATGATTAGAAATTTTCCAATTCAGTTGCAGTTTCAAATGGTTCCGATAACATTATTCAGGAAGACAAATACTAGTTTCATTCAGGATGACAGTTTAAAAAGTTTCCATCCTCAATTTTCCTCTTTCCACTTTATTGTGAGATTATCAGCACACAGTTTCACAAAAAAGTCACAATCGCAACAAGTGTTTCGATGTACAATAGCTCACAAATTATCACTCACTGAATTCTATCTGATTGGTGTCCAATATAATAATTTGAAACATATGGATTGTTTCAAAAGATTTGTCCGTTTTGATGCAATATGTTTTTGTAGCTCCATATCTGAATGAATATTTATCCTAGTGTATCGTGGTACATACCGATAAATGGCAAATTTTGTTCTCTATATAATGCTGTTCGTTTTTTCAAATTTTAATTTTGCCTCTTTTCAGCTCATTACTGTTGATATCGTTGAGCGAATTTTGGCCCATTTCTCTCTACGATTTAAAATTCAACCAAGCAATGATAGTGTTAATGAACGCTCTGGTCGACCTCATACCCACATCTCCCAAAATATCAACGCTTCTTTTGGCACTATCGCAATTCTCTTAGACATCCAGAAACCTTTCGACAAGGTCTGGCACGCGGGCCTGATCTGGAAGCTAATCCAAATTCGTCTTCCTCACCACTACATACACTAGTAGCTTCCTACCTATCTAACTGATCCGCGTTAAAGTCGGCGACACCTCATCGTCCCCCTTCTATCCCAAATCCGGTGTCCCCCAGGGCTCAGTCCTCGCTCCCTCCTTATTTCTTATTTACGCTCACGATGTCCCCATGACCCAGAAAATCCTCCAGTATGCCGATGATACTATCCTCTACTCTTCCGCTACCAATACCTGCAGCTTGCAAATTCAAGCACAAGACATGATCGACCATTTCCAGCAGGGATGCAACAAGTGGCGTATCAAAATGAATCCCACCAAAAACCCAAACCATACAATTCAGACATCCTGACACCACTACCCGCCCTAAATTAAATCCTGATAACTTGAACCTCAGAGTCTTAAGAGAAAACGTCATACTCCAGGATTTGGTATCCTACTTGGTGTGTCGCCTTCACGAGGAGCCTCAACTGGGAGATCGACCTGAGAGAAACTCTGGATAGAGTCTGGAAAAGAGCAAACCTGCTAAGACCACTGAGAGGCAAGCTCGGGAGATACGACAGTAAAACTCTCCTACACACATTTAAAACTTTCATCAGACCAGTCCTAGACTACAAAGCGTTGATATACTCTACGCTTTCTCCGAGACTATCCCACCGTATCCTAACAACTGAGAGAAGAATCCTATGCAACATCCACAACTTCCCTTATCGCTACCCATCTCAAAACTTTTATAACCTAATTAATACTACACCAATCAACCAACGATTTCAGGAACTTCAAGAACGATATGCGACAAGGACGATGAGCAGTAATAACGCCGATGCCATCAACTAGCTGACAACACCTTGGACTCCAAGTGTAGGACCCAGAAGGATACCTAGGAAGAAGCTCTCGTTTCCCCCAGCAAGACTCCTGGGGGTAATGTAACATCACACAAGACACACACATACACACACAACCCAGTAACTCTGAAGAGGTATAAGCCTATAGCAGGGCCCCACACAAAATACAATTTAACAAATATTTTATAATTATCTTAAAATTTTGAATAAATATTTTTGACTTGACTTGACTTGTCTGGTCGACCTTGCTTTGCGAAATTTAATATCGAGGATTTTAGCCTCGAAAATGAGCCTGAAAGTGGTCGGCTTACAGTAATCCAGGACGACAATTTGGGGAACCTGATGGAGACTGGCCTATCAGAAACTGTGCGTGGGATGGCGTTAGCTCCCATGCTGTTTTTGATGGTTCGAAATGTCAAAGGGCTGGACAAGGGGGTGCCCCTCGATTTGACCCGTCGATAAAAATTGTAACGTTCCGAAGTCTGTTCTTCTCTGCTTCGCTGCAGAATCTACAACATGGTTTCTCTCTAAGAGGTGGTTTTCCTCTGAAAGCGTACCTCATATTTGTAAAACTTCAAAATCAAATCTACCACCTTGAAAAATATTTTTTATGAAGATATTTTTGAAGCAATGTTTTCATGAAACTTCCGTTGCATGGAAGAGATTTTCGACAGATGAAATCATCATTGATGCCAAAAGAATGATATGTCTAGTATAGTCATTTCAAATTCAAGTCAAGATATAACGAACAACTTTGATTTCCTACAGAGCTTTGTTCCGCTATTATTTCATTTCAAATAGTTGTCGGTAATTCATGGAACAAGAATTTGTCGACGAGACTGTGCTATAGTCATGATATAACCACTTCAAGCCTCAATTCATTCGAGTTCCCACTGGGAGTTCGGTAATATTACGTGAAGTTAATTGAATACCTATATGATATCGTTAAGGTTTGTCCATATTTATGAACAAATTATAATGGAATCCAATCTGAGACTATCGGTTATTTATTCAAAAGGACTGAAGTCTATATTTTTTATTTCTCAATGAATATTCACTACGCAGAAATATCTATAAAAAACTAGTATCAATTATTTATGAATTTTCATGGTCACTCTAGAAGGAGTCAATAATGATAAGGCACGTAATGATCAACTCATTCACGTTTGTGAATGTGAATGTGAGAATATTTTCAGAGGAAGATTTTTTAATTCAGAATGTATGCAAATATTTCGTAGTGTTCCAGCTGAATTCGATTCGAATGAACTGAGATATCAAATTTCCACATAGATTCACCAAAATTATAAGGGTGAAGGTGAAGCAAAACCGCGAAACCGAGGGTGACACAAAGTAAATTAAGAATAAGAGTAGATAATAAGTAGACAACCGAAATTTGTTTCATTTCTTTAAAATTTTTTCTTTTGAGAAACAAAACGCATATCCTCACTATCCAAGCTGTAGTGGTGTTCACTGATTTTCATTACAGAGTTTCGTCTCCGGAAAAACCATCATCAATATTTTTTCACGTGCACTTGAAAAATATCGCCATTATTGATCAGTAATTATCCATAACTAACGTATTCAAATAACACTTTAGTTTTTCACTAAACCATTTAACAAAACACGTGTTTCGCTATACATTAGCTTCTTCGTGTCTTCATTCGCCTGAAAAGCTATTATATAGCGAAACACGTCTCACAATGAAGTGTTTTTTAAATAATTCAAGGAAAATAATAATAAGTAAATAAATATTCCAAAATAAATTTCGAAATATCAATCTCTGCCAACTACTTACAGAGTGGCCTCAGTTCAGTACCTTGAGGAACACGTCAAGTCACAGCTCAGGGCATATTCATAACGCAAACAATTTCTACACTTTGTTCGTGATAAATAACTGGACAGAAGATCGTACGTCTTTTCTCGGATGCCAAAATTGTTTAGTTTTCTCAATCGATTTTTGTGACATAGGGTGTCAAAAGCTCCAGAGAAATCTATACTGAGTATCGGTATAGCAGTATAAATGATTGAAATTAGTTTATAAATGGCGTCCTCGGTTGATCTCTTCTCTTTGAAGCCGTGCTGACAATATATTGAATCCCTTCAGAAAATTAGGCAGTCTAATAAGTATTTGATGATTTTTCCAAAATATTCAGATTATTGAAAAGTGAGGAAATTGATCCACAACCACATTCTCTTCCATTTCCATATAGTGATTTTATCATTCCATATTTTAAAACGTTTGGAAAGCATCCAAAGTCGAAACATTTCATACATAAGAATGTTAGTGAGCTCATATATTGGCTACTACTTTCAAAGTTCTTCTCATGTTTTGACTACTTTTTTGTTAAACTTCACTTACAACAGATTTACCTGAAGGTCAATCTGACTTTGAGCCGCCTTTTGACCTGAAAAGCAAATTGGTTTCTCTCCATCCAAAATAAGACCTTAGCCGTAAGCTCCACCATGAAAATTGACCAACCGCCCTCAAAGTAAAAGAAAATGCTGTGTTCTCACAGACACGCCAGAGAAGAACGAGTTACAAAAATGATATGAAGAAGAGTTCAGTAAGATAGAGAAATACAAGAGACTAAGAAAGGCAAGACAAAGGGCAGAAGAACGATGACTGAAGATCGCGACGAAAACGATAAGAGAAAGATAGTTGAAAGGTAAGGGATAGAGAAATTAAAAAAGAAAGTTTCAAAGTCTGATTCGGAATCTGAACCCGAGGAATGGTTTTGTTCAACTTGTGGGAAAGCCTATGAAAATTCAACCGAGAAGTGGGTACAATGCATCATGTGAAAGATGTGGGCACATGTGAAATGTGCAACAGGAAATGAGATCTCATTGGTGTGTCTCAGTTGTATTTCCAATGAAGACTGACTTCATATTTTATCTACGTCAATTAAAAAGCTGATTACTTAAGAAAATGAGATTTTGTTATTATGAATGGCTGTGAGACTGAAGTTTCTTTTTAGTTTGAGGTAAAATATATTTTTGTTAATTTTTCAATATTTTTCTATTTGATTAACAATAAAACTTGAAAGTATAAATTTGTTATAACGTGCCTAAGGTGTATAACGCTGAATACGCTAAATTATTCGAAATTCTGATTACTTAAGTAGTTGAGATCATTAATGGCTGTAAGACTAAAATTCCTAAATAGTTTAAGAAACGAAAAACTTTTCTTATTTGGTAAGTTTTTCATATGTTTGTGTTAGATCAAGAATTAAGCTTGAAAGTTCAAACATATTTGAGCGTGTCTGAAGTTTTTCATACCAGGTAAATGTTTATATAATAAAAAAATTTTATGATGTACTGTTTGGAATCTTTGGTGTAGTAATGAATATTACTGAAGTTTTTCCCCAACACCAAATCGTTATCTTTAACACCTCGACACTAGTTTCGATCACCAAGTGATCATCTTCAGAGAGGAAGATGAAACTACTCAAAACTAAAGCTATTTATGCTATTCAGGTACATCATATAGGTAGGTAATCAGTAATACCACCCATACAAGTGTACCACCCTAAATTAATTTCACAATTGGTCATTCTGTTATTTTATAATATGTCCGTATGTATGTTTGAATGTTACAGCTATATATAGAACAATTTTCAGCTATATAAAATTAGTTTCACAATATTGCCCATCTAAATATATGTACAATATGTCTTTTTGTAGTAATCAACAATATTATTTCAACAAGCTATATAGTATGCTATTTGGTATTGGTCCGTTATAGTTATTCATAATATTATTATGTTTACTTATTTCTACACTCTCATAGGCATCTAGTTGCCTGTTGTTGTTAACATGTCTAACTAATCTTAAAGAACTGAAGTCTATGGAATGGTTTTGTTGCAAAATATGATGGGCGACTGCTGATTTTTCAGGTCTTACATATTTTAAGTGTGCTATGTGTTCCTTATATCTCACTTTAATAGATCTTTTTATCTGTCCATAATATTTTGCATCGCAGTCCTTACATTCAATTTCGTAAATTCTAGACTTTTCCGAATTGTCGACTTTGTCTTCTGGACTTCCCAAAAAGCTCTGCAGTGTATGACTTGTTTCAAAAACCACCTTCATACCTAGTTCCTTGAAAATCTTCCCAAAGTTCTTCGTATATTGGTGGTATGGAACTGAGATGTATTTATCTTGGTTTTTGTCCTTTCTGAAAGTCGAGATTTCGTTCATTCTTAACCTAAACTTCTTTTTCCTAATTATATCATCTACAATACCCCTCGGGAAATCGTTAGTGTCTGATATTTCCTGTGTTGTACGTTTTTCTTTTGTGAACCTTTCATGTGTTGGAGGAAAAATCAAAAGACGATGCACTAAAAAATTCAACTCAGCACGTTTGTGCTGTCCACAGTGATGTGAACTGTCAGGAATATACCTGAACGTGCTTGTTTCTTTCCTAAATATATCGTATTCTAACCCTCCATCTTTGCTCCTCATTACCAAAACATCAAGGAATGGTAGTTGTCCCTTATTTTCTAATTCATACGTGAATTTTATTGATGGACATCTATTATTTAAAAAGGAAACAAAGTCCTCGATATTCGATTTTTTGGTATCGAATACCGCGAAAATATCATCCACATACCATAGCGAAATCCTAGGAAAATACTTTGACTTCTCTTTAGTTTCCATTTCGAATCTGCTCATGAACAGGTCTGCCAGGTAGGGGGACAAGGGATTTCCCATGGCCGTTCCTTCCTGTTGTTCATAAAAGCAACCTTCTACCTGGAAACGATTTTGTTTCATACACAAATTGGTAAGAGAAACGAATTCATCGATTTCGTTGTTATTGAAATTATTTTTCTCTAGTAATTCCCTGAGGTATTGCAAGGTCTGTGGAATTGGGACGCTAGGAAATAATGAACTAACATCAAAAGAAATCAAAATTTCACCTTCTTGCAGAACCATGTTTTTTGTATGTTGTATGAACTCTAAAGAGTTTTTTATACTAAAACCTGGTTCCGCAATAGACAAGGTTTCAAATTCCTTAGTGAGCCACTTCGCTATTTGGTAGGTAGGAGCTCCAATAACTGACACGATGGGGCGCATTGATTTTCCTGGTTTATGGATTTTTGGGAGGCAATATAGTTTCGACACCGTTGGGTTGGAAACTTGTAACTTCCGCTTCAGTTGAGGGGTAAGTATGTTGTCGCATTTCTTCAGGACGTTACTTCTGCAATCATCTTTGGTAATGGGTTCCTGGACAATTTCGCATACGGTCCGTTAGTAATGAGAGTATTGACCCTTTCGTAGTAGTCCGATTTATCCAGAATCACTATTTTGTTCTTTGTCGGCTTTCAAGTGAAAAACGTTCTTGTCTTCCAACCGTTTGATAAGTTTCTTTTGGTTTTTCTCGTTATTTATTGAATGCTTCCGTTTATCTGTTATCATGTTCTTGGAGATTTGATTCCTGACCTTTTCTCGAACTAGTCACTTCGAGGAATCGGGCATATGAGTAGTTTCTAGTTTTATCTTCCTCTTGAAGATGATCACTTGGTGATCGAAACACGTGTCGAGGTGTAAAAATAACGATTTGGTGTTGGGAAAAAACTCCAGTAATAATAAAAAAATTGTTTGAAATTCCTAATATTCCCAAACCTGTTACAATTAGCCGCAATCGGGAGTGAGTTGTAACATTCGTCAGTTTTTTTTCAAACACGTTTCTACAAAATGTCGTTACAGGTTTGATTGATATCTTATTCGAAATCGACATGAATAGTTGTTTATGGGAATAGTACTGCCAGATTTAATATGTGTGATTGATGATAATGTGTGTTTATTTTGTGGTAATTCATGATCACTTTAGTGGAATGAAAAAACACTTCGGGTTAAATACGAAACCGGTCGTGTAAATAAAATTGACTAGTGGTGATTAGACAAAAGTGTTTTTACTCATTTCATTAAACTGCTAGATTTCCTAAATACCAAACAAGTAACCTTTCATAGTCAAGAAACCACAAATTGTTACAACTAGCCCCCCGCTTCCGTATAACTGTTTCACCCAGATAAACAAGTGGACTATATCGTTTATAAATGATATTCATATATCATTTCGTGAGCTGAACACAAGTCGATATTCAATTGATAATTCATTATTATATAAGTAGCCTAAAAACCTTCAGTATCGACACTTTGTGGGAATTTATTTTTGGCATAGATATGACTGTGGCAGCTGTAACTCTTTTTTGTACAACTGTCATTAAAAGTGACATTTTAAGTGTCTGTCAAGAGTATTGAAAGATGATGATTACAAAGTAGCGTGTTGAAAATAATTTCAACACTAGTGTTAACACGAATTTTTTCGACCAAATAGCCATAAACAAAACATAATTATTCAATTTTCAGTTTCAATATGGACAATGTATATAGATACAATTAAATTCTGTTATAAATGTATTATATACATTAAACACCAACAAGAATTCCAAATGTGACTTTGAATAAAACGCGGGAGCTTAAACAATGCTGTTTGTTGGTAACCAGGTGATTTGGCGTCACCTGACACGGCCACTTCACAGCAAATACGATAAAAAGAGATGTCAAAATATGTTTTTATAAAAATATCAAATTTTTCTTTCGTATTATGAAAACAGAACAGTACATAAAACTTTGTATGATATTTGTGTCAAAAGTAAGTTTTATTGTGTTAATGAAATTGCTCAACTCGCTACGCTCGTTTCGCAAACTTTTTCACCCATAAAATGAAACCTTACTTTCAACACTCATATCATAAATAGCTATTTCCATTCGGATTCAATAAACCCTCGTGAAAACTCATGAAAATGATCTGATCAAGTTCACGTTCCCAAACCTCAGCTTCAGATTGCCCGTAATCCCCGAATAAACATTTCCTTTCACTCCATACACGACAGTACCCACGAAAATCGTCCTTCCGAAATGGAAGTGGCTTTTCTGGAAACATCTCGTCGCCTCATTTGCATAACAGTCTCCATGATAAATGCTGATCGTTTGTCAGAGTTACCATTGCGCATGGGGCAACTCTATTATTTTTCCTGATTGGATCACATTCTGTGACAAAATGATTTAGAACGTGACTAGAACGCAGAAAACACTATAATTTATCCTCGTGAATCAGATCGTTTCTGAGACGGAGGAGTTAATACACCTCAGTAGAAATTATGAGATTTACGGGGAACCAAATTTTATATTAGTTATTCGAAAAGGAAGTATAGATATCATTTGTGATATCAGTTAGTGATACCTAATGTAGTGAAATCATTTTTGGATTTCTCTTCCATACTTTCTATCTATCAATGCTACTTACAGACACAAAAGGATATAAACCAATCAATAGTAGTAGTAGTTTGTTTGAAGTAGTTGACAAAGTTTAATTGTGAATTTTACTAGTTTGCACTTCCATCGTCTAATATGATTCAAATATGGATTTAAAATTTCTGAAAGAACAAATAAAATGAATAGCTAAAATAGTGAAAATACAATAAAACGAATAAAACAATCAAGATAATAGACGAAAATGTTCACAGAGTAAGAAGAAATAAAAATAAAATGGAAACAAAAATAGAAATAAGCACAAAACCTTGAAAATTAAACAATTGAAACATATTTCAAATCAATACTTCCATTCCTAGTACCCACAATCGTCTTCGAGTAATGATGACTGGACTAGCGGGAGTTGACCTTTTACTGCTTTATTACAGGTTTCTATATGTTGCGTATCTCTATGCTAGCTTGACTAGATGTGTCGTTGGATAGCACATATGTAGCTTCTATGAACTTCATCTCGAACCAGTATTCTTCCCTGTAGATGATATCAGCTTGGAACCACTTGATGTTATGTTAACAAGTTCAAATAGGCTATGCTATTCCCGATTTTATAGTTTCTCTTGTGCTCGACAATGCAGACTTTCAATTGCCTCTTAGTTTCACCGATATAAGATTTGCCGCACTCACAGGATATCCGGTAAATGCAACTTTGGAATTGCAATCCACGTTTGGTGGTTTTCGTGAGGCTGCTTTAGGTGTTTCAGGATTTGAAGCATATTCTGATGTTGTACTTGGACCCAATTCTTTTTATCTCTTCTGACAATCCTCTGATGTAGGAAAGGGTAGTGTACTGGTAGTGACAGTCTGTCTTCTTTCTGAGGTTCTTGCTGTCTTTTGGCCAAAATCTGTTCCACCATCATTTTGGAGTAACCATTCCTTCGGAAATATTTTTTGATGATTTTTGGTTATTTCTGGAAACCTAAGAATGGCAATTCGTTGTGGACTCTCTTCTCCATTGGAAAGGTTTCACGCTGTTGATGTGCTTCAGAAAATTGTCTAGTTCTGTATTCCCATAGTTTCGTACTATAAAGATGTTGTCAACGTATCTCAGCTAGACTTCGGACTTCTTCAATGGACAGAGTTTCAAACCACACCATATATATGTTGGTTATAACTGGTGAAAGTGGTAACCCCGTTGCGTGAAGAATTCGTCCTTCGGTTGGAAATAGCAGTTCCCTACACATCATCCCATTAATACAATGATTACTTGTATAGATGAGTATGTTCTTCGTTCTTTTTCAGTTAACTTTTTTTTAATGATTTGTAGTATTTCTTTTGAAGGAACGTTGTTGTGAAGATTTTTCACATCGAAAGTGATTAATTGATTTTGCTCCGTGACTTCGATTGCCTCTACTAATTCGACAAAATACCTTCAATTTTTCACAAACATAAGATGCAGTTTTTATGTGGTGGTTGTATAATTGGAAGTGAAAATCTGGATAATTTTTGAGTAGCTGAATATCTGATAATGATCAGTTTAATCTTTCTCTTAGGTAGATAGGTACTTAATGGGTACTGTTTTGAAATAAAAAAAAGATTGTGTTGAATATACTTTTGTTTGAGCAAATTCCATCGAAAATCATTTTCATTAATCACAACCTGAAATGACATTATAACAGATAAAAAAATGTAGGCATATATACTCTGCTTTCCGGCTAGCCAGTATCTAAATGAATTCTTCTTCTACAATTGAAAATCACGTCTTTTGTACGATAAAGAATATATTTTATTCCCATCTCTACAAGTTATCATTTTACCTCGTATTTCAAGCCCATAATCAGGCCATTTTTCTTTGGAAGCAAGGTTACATTCTGAATAATGCAGGCTCAATCACCGGTTTCAGTGAAAGGAATTCCAACTCAAGCAAACTCATGAAATCTCCAGAGAACAAATTACGGAATAATGGAGATGAATAATTAAAAAAACATCTTCAGTTGGGAAATGAAAGCCAAAGTTCAAACATTCTTTAGAAACACTTCGCTAATAGCAGTGCGTGACTTGGATTTTGAGTACGAAATTCACGAATTCCTCAAATATAATTCGGATTTTTCTTTAAAATTTTATATCAAAAATCTCAATATGATATTCTTAGTATGAAACAGAGTACAAATATTTCCGTAGTAATGCAGGAAATGATGTATAGTTAGGTCACGTTATCTTGTCAAGCTGCAAAAAGTTCAAACTAGTCTGAGTTATTGACATTGGATTCGACAACTTCATTATTTCAATATTGGTTACGAATTTTCATTATTTCGAGAGACTAGATAGTGATTGAGATATATGTGATCCAAAAGGAATACCAAAATCGCATTATTTATTGAGGCATAACTAAATTATTACATGGGGTAAAAATGCCGGGCCCAAGAAAGAAAATGCGTTTCATTTTTGAATTTAGCTTCAACTTGATCTCTATCAACAGCCACATAAACATTACAGCGCCGCTATAACATTTCAGTATCACTTTTGTAGAACGATTTATGTATTGTCACAAAATAGGCCTCAGTGTCGAAAGCTCAGGATGTTGAGTGTACTTGGCTAGGTTTAACCTGGCGCGGGAGGTGCCGTATCCATGTGGATGGGGGGAGCCTGAAACGGCAGAACACGTGATAGAGAGATGCATGGACGGCGATAGAACTGGGTGGCGCGAATGGAAAGAACGGCAGGAACAAGAGAAGGGAGGAATGCAGAAGAGAGACAGGAATGGAAGGAGAAGTGAATGGATACGTGTGGCGAATGAGTGGGCAGAGAGTGTCGTGAGAGACGAGAGGGACGGATGAGAGGCAAGCTACCAATAATGCTGTTGAAGAAACGACGTTAAAGTAGCGAAGATCTTCCCAATTGAAACAGCCATGGAATAGATGCTATCTGACTTTTGGAACTCTTACAGGCTGAAATTGATTTGGCAATACCTAGAGAATATTGTTTAGTTAAGTTGAATTAGTTAAGACTACCTTAAAGAGAAATATAATAGTTAACTATAATTAGTTAAGTTCAATTTATTGTTTATTTTTGAAAGTTGTAAAAATGTAAATTTGGTTTGTTTTTTCTTCAATAAAGTTATGAGTCTTTGATCCTCGTTGATTTGGACGAGCACGGGTCCTTTGACAGAGGTGATGCTAGGATAGAGGGAAGATCCCTAGCTGAAAGGCTTTCGAGCCAGGGCAGCACAGGGAAAAGGTATTATTCATGTACTCCAGATCACTAAGTTTGAGGATTTAGTGAGAAATGGTGAGCGTGGTCCAAACAGAACTGGCGGGTATCTCAGTCGCTACAAAAGAAATTACCAGAAAAGGAAATATAACTATCTGCACTGACAGCAGACAAGCCCTATTAGCCTTGAACAGACAACGTGTTACCTCAGGGCTAGTACTAGAGTGCCACCAAGATTTAGCCAAAGCCTCGGTAGTTAGTAACATTATCCTGAGGTGTGTTGAAGGGCACTACAAGAGTGAAGGTAATTGCATTGCCGACACTTTAGCCAAGGAAGCGGCTGGACTAAGAATTTTAGGACCCAGTGGCACCTACGGTCTGATGACTTCGACAATTGCGGAACTAGCCAAATGTTACCCCCATGCTCAATCCCTAAATTTATGGGATAGAATCAAAGGGTGCCATATTGCCAGGATCACCCTGGGCGACCTGGGTAGCTGGCGCCAAAGAAATATCTGGCGGTGATCAGGAAAAATCAACGCTTAACAGTAGGATCTCTGACTGGCCACTGTCAACTAAGGAAACACCTCCATAATATGGGGCTAGTGGACACACCTCTATGCAGGATGTGTGAACAGAAAGATGATATTGTCAGGCATGTCCAATGCGAGTGTCCGGAGTTATCGTCAATAAGAGAGTGTGTGTTCGGCGAGTCTTGGCCTACACCAGCCGATATAAAGGAGATGTCTCCACGTGACCTTTCCATTTTCCTGGAAAGGACAGGATGGACGATGACCTAGGAGGACAACTCCTCGGAAGGATATACAATGGGTCACTTGTGGCCTAAGTGCTGTGGGCCTACACTCACCCTCCCTACTCTACAGATACAGATACAGGCCTTGGTTTCAGCAATAACCCCTTCATTTGAGCAAAATATTTTACCGGTGAGCCTTTTTAGAGATCTGCGAATATCCAGTAGTCCCTGGGAGCCAAATCTGGCGAATACGGTGAATGTGGGAGGAATTCGAAGTTCCGTTCATGTAGCTTCGCCATTGTTTTAATTAACTTGTGACACGGTATTTCGATTAAACAAAAATTTTTTCTGCCATACCTATGCGATTGTTTCTTTGCAATTTCGACCTTCAAACGCGCCAATTACGCTACATGTATTCACAGTTGATGGTATTTTCCTTCTCAAGATATTCGACAAATATTACACCACCCACATCCCAAAATACCGAGTCCATAACCTTTCCAGCCAATTGTTGTGCTTTCGAGTGCTTTGGACGAGGTTCATCAGTTGCTCTGCACTCAGATGACGATCATTTCGATTCCGTGAGTGAAGTGATAGACCCATGTTTAATCCATTTCCATATATCGATGCAAAAATTCTTGTTTGCTGTGTTTGAAAATTGCTACTTTCGCAAAAAAAACACCGCCCAGAATCATCAAGACGTTCTTCTTGTGAGCTCGCGCTGCACCAATAGATATTTCTCATAGTCAAATGTTCATGCAATATAAAGCCAACATGTTTCGATCATTCAAAACGATTTTGCATATTGTTTTTAATGTTTTCTGAATCACCCACACCCTCATTTGGACGTTCACTGCGTTCTGCATCATAGTCATAGAGGTTTTGTATGAACAGACTGAAATGTAGTTGCAGATCGGTTTTCAAAATTACTACTTCCTTAATATGGAATTGCTATGACCGACTCCACTTTCTATCCACTCTCTAATTAACTAGAGAATGCAGCACTAATAGTGTTGAATGGTTAAAGAATAAAAAGCTATACCAGAAGCTAGTGACCAAACCAAATAAACTTTATGCTATCAAGGTTCGGTTTGTTAATATTTGAAAAAAATTGGTATTGGGAAATAGACCAAATGGTGCACAGTTATGAAGGGAATCCTGTTATTTAGTTTGAGTTATGCAAATCATCTCATATGTATGGGTTGTGCAATTATACTTGTATTAGTGTTTCATCGAATGTATGATGATATTTATCATCATTATCATGTGCATGAATTATCCTAATGAAATAATATGTTCCAAAGTTTTTGGGTTCAAAGGAAAGAATAGAAAAATCTTTCTTGGTATCTCTTGTAAGTTTGGATAACCAAAATTTGATTTGTTTACATTATTTGAACTATAATCCAAAACATCTCATCGATATTTGATATTCGTGCTGATGTATTACACAATTTTCAATGTATGCCAAAATCAATAATCGAAGTCAAAAGTCACAGTGTCTCCTTCTACGCCCCTCAAAGCTCAGTACTGGGGCTCATTCTATCCATGTCGTACTCCTCTGACCTTCTGACGTGAATTGATATCCGGCAGGCTTACTTTATATACTGTATATAAAAAATTGGCGAAGGGCAGATCAATTCTGTATCAATGAAAATATTTTACATGCATTTATGATAAAGACCAAGGGAAAGTACTAGTTTAGGTCCTGGAAAACTCCATGCTAGAGAATTTCAATTCAATTTTTTCGATTTCAAAGTGAAAAGTTTTATTTGGTTCTGGTTTGAATTTGTATTCTACAGAACTAACCTGTTCACGGAATGTAGATCAATGTCCATCTGTTTCGGGAAATCTACAACTATAATTAATTATGTGAGAGATAATTTCATTAACTCTAGCAAATGTTTACCTGAATGTATCAAAGCAGTCTTGATTAAAATATACCGACTATAATTACATTACATATATACTGGTTACAGATTTGTGGTTCGAGTAATTAGTGTTGTGTTCGGGACAAATGGAGTTGAAGCGTTTGGTTTAACTTTGTCGACCATTGGAAAAGAAGTAACTCCGGAGTTTCCAGGAAACTCAATTTATACGTTTTGTAGTTTGTATGGGATAGACGCGTGCACAAAATGATAATGACTGTGACACTGTCTCACTGTGAAACTTATCCACTCATTCAGTCAAAAAAGTATTTTGTTTTTTCTGAAATCACGTATTTATTGTAACTTGTTCAATATGATTTTATTAAGTGTTTTGAGATACATCTATAAAACTGAAAGGAAAAGTGTTGATTTTCATGGATGTTATGTTTCGTACGGATGATTAGTAGTCTAATCAACAAGTTCAAAAACATGAAAAATAGAGATGAAGGTCCTAAAAATATGAGCGATAGCTCATTCGATTCGGAATCACCTCTAGAAGAATGTTTTTGAAGGATTTTGGTGCAGGTGAAAAATTGCAATTGTTATTAACGAAATAAGATTGAAAAAAATGGTATTTAGTTTTTCGTTAGTAACTCAAAAATATTGTTTTTTGAGAAATTTTGAAAAAAACTCTTTAAAGAGGAGGAAATTTCCAATAAAAACATTTCGACTCCCGAAACTCTATCTCCATTATTTATAATTTTAATTTGACGTTGAAAATAGGGTTCCGCGCGGCTGTTACGGCATGCGCGCGTTGCTGCTAAAGAGAGTTTGTCAAAAAAAAAAAAAATTTATAACATAAAATGTCATTTTAAAAATTTGATGGGAATCTAGTATCTTCTCAACACTTGAATGAATCAAGTCTCGTAGGAAAAAAGTTTTATCACCATTTTTCAAAAAGTGATTCAATTGTTAACTAACAAATTTTTTCCCAATCTCCATTAAAATTTATTAATTTGTTAATTATTATTTTTTATAACTATTGCAAACTATTGAAATATCTAAATATTGTTGATAATTTTTTTTTCAATTGATATTCAGCTATGTCTGTTTTTACATTGAAAAATGGCAGTTATTAACATAGGATATGATTTTTTCACGTAATTTTCTCATTATATTGTTTTAAACAAATAGAGAAATTCAATATTTTTGATTTTTTTTTTGCTATTTTGTTGTCTCTGTTTATCTCAAACCACATGATAATAACGTTTTGAAGTTTCTTTCCACTCGGTGAAGACATCTTGAATTAAAGAAATGATTTCGAAATAACATTTTCAAAAACTGAAGTAGTTTATTTGAGTTGTTTTCTCTGGTAATGTAGAAATTGGTTTGGAAATTACTTCTGAGTCTATTAGCAGCTGCAGCTGTTATTTTCTTGTGGACTGATAATGGAATCAATAAACCTATACATGATGCTCTTCAATAAAGCTTCCAACTGAAAATATAGATTGTGAAGTTATGTCACCATCAATGAGCGTTATTATATAATATTTGGTTAAGATCAACAATTTAGGTCACAGTAAGACTTTTTTCAAAACGACTACAATAAACAATTGGACGTGAGATTGAATATTGTTTTCGAATGAAATAATCAAGATTTCATTAGATTGGAAGATTGCGTGAAATTTTGTAAGAAAGTTGGACGAGAAGTATGAGAAAAAAAAATAATGAACGTAGAAACATCAATTCATTCCTAAAAAAGCCAATTCCAATAACGAACCAAGGACACTATGAAGTCTAGTGGATAGAAAAAGCAATAGAATGAAAATTATGGAAAAATTCACCTTGTGGATAATAACAAAATTATCATTAATCCTAAAGAAGATGTAAAACTTTCGCAGGACACTTTGCAAAACAATAACAGGATCAATACTCCTGACCGCTCTGGATTGAATGATTCCATACAGTCTATCTCTACTTGTGTTTGTTAATATTTTGCTGGAAAATTCCTCACTTGTTAACTTTGTAGTAAATGTTCAAGAGGTAGCGAAAACGTATGTGAATTTATGGTACTTCAACTAGCATTTCCTAATATGACTAATAACCAGTCCGTCCAAAGCTTATTGTTGAATGATTTGAAAATGGAACTTTCAACAGGTGATGATCAACTGTATTGCTGAACATGCGCTAAAGTAACTGACTGTTATGAGAAAACAAGTATATCTGAGGCACCAGTCGATCTAATAATAAAACTGATGATCTTTAAACATGACTCAACCTCTGACGGAAGCACCAAACTCTTACGGACTGGTTTAAGTTTGACGATAGTCATGTCAGTGTTCTGGCAATGTATTGAATTATCTGGAGACACCCTACATTTTGTTTTATGAGAGAGAGGACATTGGCAGATCAAGATCTTCAGATGATGTGGTGCTGCCGGGTTTTCCTGCAGCTGAAAAAGCGAATGCGCCATTGGAATCAATGAAGTCGACCCGGAGCGACGATAAATTTTTGTTGTTGTTTTATAATTTCATTATTATTGAATATTCTAACTTTGCAAACTGTATTCCTGAAAAATAATCATTCTTCACCATAAACCTTAGTTTTCCTTAGTCCTGTTCTTCCGAAGGAAGTTTCAACCATAATAATGAATCTAATAAGAAAGTTCATAATAATTACAGAAATCACGATCTACAATCGACTTGTATAATATAGATAAATATGATGTAATCACATTCATTCAACATCGAATTCGACAAATTTCATTAATCGAAACTTCAGCGATAGATCTTTTGCAATATATTCATTTAAATAAATATAGATCTGAATAGATAAACAACACCCAATGAAATGTCGGTTGATCTTTCTTGGCACTACTGCTTGGCACCTCACAAGGTGGAATCTCTTCTCTTTCTTTTAGACATCAATGAAAAATCCATTCAAGATAGTACAGTTTTGATTTATGTGAACGATTCGACAATTTATTGTAATGAGAGTAAACTCTAAAGTAGTTGATAGTTGAATTTAGGTCCCCTTAGACTTTTGTGGGCCTTATCAAAGGTCAGTCCGCTGAAACCATGGATCACCCTTCGTTAGGAGGTTTATGATGCTCTTTTTTTTCTCATGGAATCATTAAATTCTCATATCAGTGAATATAGCCAGATCCTGCTTCGGGATAGTTGAAAATACCTACACATTTGTTCAAAGCTTGCTGATATTGTTATATTGTTTCAAGAGGGGATTTTCCTCAATGCATTATGAACCTATAGCAGTGGTGGGATGGCCCACTTTTTTCCATCGAAACAGAAGATAATGTGTCTAAGAATTCACATATAATGGGGTTATAGCCAGAATTGGGTTGGAATAAAAAACGTTTCCACCGACTATCAGTGGAACTACATGATTTCATTTTCAGTGGTGGATTTTCAGATATTCCTGAAATGAATAAGCTGACGAAAATTGGTTTGATAGCGTTTTAGAAACTTGACGTTATACCCTGAAGTTGATTCAGATTTTCCACAAAATGAGCTTCTTCTTCAAATATGATTCATTAGCTAATTTGATCCCAAGCAGTGATGCTCAACGGAACCTTATCAAACATTCAAACTATTGAGCATGGCGTTCCGCAAGGGTCTGTTTTGTGTCTGCTCTTATTTGTCATTTATGTGAATGCAAATATATAATGCCGTTCCAATCGATTCTCTTTGCGGACGATATCACTTTTATTATGTCGGATAAATATAATGATATGCCACAGTCTCATCTCGACGAGGTATCTGATAGTGCTAATCAGTAAATTCATGAATAAACATTATTATTATTATATTATCTAATGAGCTGAAACTTGATGGTCAGAAGACATAATACATCCAGATTTCTGCTAATAATCAAATTATCTCTAATTGTGAAACTGATAAAGTTAAATTACTGGCCATTACATTAGATAATAAACTCAACTGGTCTGCATATATTGCTCAACTGAAGAGAAAACTTTCAAGTTCTCTATTTGTTATTCGCAAATTGAAGTACATCACTAGTGCAAATATATTAAAAATCTCATATTTTTCAGAGTTTCACACTCATATTAATTATTATGGTGTAAAACTTTGGGTAAATTTTTGTCATTCCATTCAAATATTCAGAATGCAAAATGCAAAAGAAGGCATTTAGAGTGCTGGCTAATATTGGTTACAGGGATCACTGTCAAGAATATTTTTAAAAAAACTCAGAATTATGCCATTACCAACTTCATTTCTTCATTACCTTTTGATTGAAATCCATAAAAAGAAACCCGCCTTGGCGAAACAAAGTCATATCCACGACCATAACACACGTAACGTTCACCACATTAGAATAAATCGATTTCGTCTTCACTTATCGCAAAAAAGTTCCATACTACAATATTTCACCCCATAATTTCCAAGAAATCAGTCTGAATACTTACAAGAGGAAATTGAAAAATTATTTGTTGAGGTCGGTCGGTAGCCAAGCGGTTCGGTACGGGTGCTTTGTTCACTCACTCGAATTGACTGCCGTGTTGGTCGGTGGTTCAATCCCTAGTCTGAACGATCGATCTTCACTTGCTATCGTCCAACCCGTGTTAGGAATCAGACGTTAAAAGGTAAGACCTCGTTAATCCTTAGCTCGCACAAGTTTCGACTTCTGAGGGTTGTCGTTCGTAGGGGTGCGACAGCTGGTTAACGGAAAAACAGATGTTAAAACAGATTTTTTTTGAAACAGATTGCTTCTATTCTGTCGATGACTTCAGAACACATTTTTGTGGTAACACACAAAGCACTACTTCTTTTTGATTTTCAAAGTTTTTACATACCTGATTGTTGTTATTTGCTTCTAAATTTCAACTTCAATATTTTAAATGTAAGGCCAAACATGACTTGCTACAAACATATTGTATTATGTAACGTCGTGAAATAAATATTATTATTAGATTAGATTAGATGAGGTTAATATGGGGCTTCTGTGCTGAACAGCCACTACACTACGACCTTTGCAGATCTATTGTGTGTGCCCTCATGTATGTTAGAGTTCTTTGTTTAGGCCCGTCCTTGTAACCTGAATACATAGGCCAGACCTAAAGTTCCCCATATATTGAGAGGGTTGTGGTTTTTCCTCCCCTAATGTTGCAAACCTTATCCTTGACAGACCTTTGCAATAGCATAGTATGTGTACGGAGGTTTCTTCATCCTCTTGGCAAAGCCTGCATAGGGCTGTGTCTGCCAGTCCGATATTGTTCATGTGTTTGTTGAGTCTACAGTGTCCCATCAATAGCCCGACCAGAACTCTAGTTGATCGCCTATTCAGACTAAGTAGGTACTCCGTGAATTTTGGCGATGGCTCTTTAATGAACTCTTTGGCCTGTCTCATACCCGGCACCTTATTCCACCATTTTTGAGATTGTTTTTCCTTCCAGTTGCTGTTACAAGTTTTTCTCAACGCTTTTGCTGTTCTGGGCCAATGGGGAAGCGTCGTGCTCCTTCTTGTGCTAATGAATCAGCCTCTCCGTTGCCCTTGTACCCTGTGTGGCCTGGGACCCAGGCTAATGACAGTCTGTTTTGACTATCTAGTTCTTGTAGCTTTTCTAGGCATTTCCAGACCAGTTTGGAATTGACCTGCATGGAGCTAATTGCTTTCATAGCTGCTAGGATATCAGAGTATATTGCAATAGTCTTTTCCTCAAACTCTTGCCTCAGTAACTCTTCTGCGCAGTGACGTATTGCTGCTGTTTCTGCCTGGAATATCGTCACTTTTTCACCTAAGCTCAGTGAGACTTTTGTCTTTGGTTTAGTTATATAGATTCCTGCTCCTACACCTTCTTCAGTTTTTGAGCCGTCTGTGTAACAGGCAATCTCTGCATTTATTGGAGGTTCTCCCTTCCATGCCTCTCTGCTTGTTATAATTGTTTTGAAGTTTTTTCCGAAGCTATACTGGGGAAGCATCTCATCCGATGGCATTCCCATTATGGGGTCGTTTTCCAACTCTTTGTTTAGCTCGTTGTACCTCTTACCGTGCAGCATGCTTATAGGCATTTGCCCTCTGGTCAGTCTACTGATGACTGACCTGGCTTCCCCTTGAATATATAGATGTAGTGGCGTTAGGCTTAGCAAGACTTCTAATGCGGCTGTTGGGGTAGTTCTCATAGCGCCCGTGGCAGCCAGGAAAGCTTGCCTTTGAATGCCACTTAGCCTTTGAATCACCCCAGCCGGCTGAGTCTTCGGCCACCATACCACCGAGCCATATGCTATCATGGGTAAGATAACAATACAATATTTTACCCCATAATTTCCATGAATTCAATCTGAATAATTATTTGTTGAGGCACTGCTTCCATTCTGTCGATGACTTTAGAACACATTTTTGTGGTAACACACAAAGCACTACTTCTTTTTAATTTTCAAAGTTTTTAATATCTGATTGTTGTTATTTTAAATGCAAAGCCAAACATGACTTGCTACAAACATATTGTATTATGGAACGTAGTGAAATAAATATTATTATTATTATGCTCATCAACAAAACCGGAAAGCAACTTCAAGTTACCTAAGCGTGGTGTTGAAATCACATCGACTGATACCGGGTAGATCAACATGCACCATACTTGATCATTCACTGAGATATGAACAGTGATAAGGAAATACATTCATGTTCGCTGAAGTATTGGTTTTAATGTACTTTTTGAAATTAACAAGCGAAGTAGTTGCTAGGAATGAATGAAGAAAGATCAAAACTGAGTACTTATACAGAGTGACCAGTAAGTTATTGGTGAATCCCTCAAATATACGTTTGTGTTATACAAACCTTTATTGATATTTCAAAATTGAAGAGGAATATACTTATTTCTCTATAATTCGAGGGTTAATGATATCACTACAAACAGGAGCTATTACATAGTTGATTTTATATAATATTTGATATTTCCTGTGAGCTCAAAATCAAAATCATTAATTCCTGCCAAAGTTGTTGGCAAATGCTAGATAATCTCGCATGTTCATAGCGTATTGATCAATTATAAGCCAGAGGAATTATCGCTGCAATGTTGTTGATGGACAGAGAGATATAACAAACTCATATAACTGCGTTTTGTGGTATTCAGTTACAAGCTTTACATAACATTTTCCACTATTAATTTATCAGGGGGGATAGTTTTACAATTAATAGCTGTGATGATGCAAAATTACTTTTCAACGGCTGTTCGTGTTATCTTATTTGTTAGTTATATTAATTGCATATCTGCATTAGCGATATTGAGAAATTTTCAGAAAGAGCCGATAACGGGATTTTATAGACACCAAAAGAGTTAAGGTATGATTTATAAGTAAAGTTGTGAGTATTCAAAAACTACTCTGAGGAGTTGAACGTTTTATGATGACCCAGACATCAAATATTTGTATTGATTTTGAATATATTCTGTGAAAGATTGGTATTTTTGGGAAAAAAAGTCTTCGCCTTCTTTCTCCATTCCTACACAAAAAATTCGTAAATCTTTCAAAGAAAGAAAGCGATTGATTTCATAATAAACTGAGTTTGTAGTCCAAACGTTCGTTAGGGAGTTTATTCAGATATCATTCACAGCATGAATCATACAGTTTTTCATACTGAGCCAGCGGGAATTTTTAAAGGCTTCAGAAATTGAATCATACTTACGAAGTCCATAAATTAGGCGACAACAAGAATTTAGCACTTTTTGTATTCTTTTTTCATCTGAATCATATGAGTATGGCTCATATATGAAGTCACAGTAGTTAAAATGGCTCAGCACCAAACTATAACAGAGCATTCTTTTCAGAGGTTGGCTCAAAATAAAACGATTACAGTATAACAGTTTCAATGACATATAAGCTTTTTTTTTATTAAATTTTCAACATGACTAGTGAATCTAAGATCAGTGTCAATCATCACCCCTAAGTTTTTAGTTGTATTGTCAAGATAGTATGACCTAGTTCTAAATGAAAGTTGTTTTCTACAAATTTACGATTCTTCTGCGATCCAAAATGCATCATGATTGTTTTATTAGGAATAACTTTCGAAACATGTTCACTTGATAGCCCATTGATTAAATCAAGATCAGAATTGAAGAGATTTTGTGACTCAGCATACTCATCGATTTTAAAGTGCATGTATAATTGCAAGTCATCAACATACGCCTGTATTTTACATTTGTTGATGGACAGTAGTATAAATGATGAACAATAAAGGTCTCAGAATGGAACCATGTGGTACTCTTGATAGAATATTGAGATGTACAAAGTGATGACCATCAACAACAACTTTTTGAGATCGATCAAGGAAATAAGATCAGATGAGAAATAAGGCAACACTATCAAAACCATAATATTTGAGTTTCATGCAAAGCAGCACATGATTGATGGTATCGAATGCTTTCGAAAAATCTAGTAGAACCAGAGTGCTCATTATTCCCTTATCAAATCCCTCAACAATGTTTTGTGTAACAGTAGCAAGAGATGTAACCTTACTAAAACCCTGCCTAAAACCACAATGCGATGGTGATAACAGATTATTGGTATTGAAATATCCATTAATTGGTAAATAAATAAAGCTTTGTTTCTGTAAATAAATAACTCATCTAGCCATGGAAAATTTCGGAAATGGTCCTGAAGATTATCCCACTCAGCAGCTCTGTAATGCCAAACTTCAGGATAAACCCTTTAGTATTGAATAGTTTAAATGTTTTTATGTCAGCATTGATAATGCAGTTCCCTCACTGATTTACAAAAAAAATTATGTTAGTTAGTTGAAAAGATTTTAGTTTTTCTTTTGTCCTTTTCTAATCAGAATGGTTTGAGTAAAAATCAACATGTTCGTCATCATCCGACATACAAATAAACGAAATCGTTTGACTATGTTATAATTATTATTATCATCATTGAAATTGTACAAAATTAATTCAATTTGTAAATTATACCATCCTCCACCTTTCGTTACACGAACATATGATGAATAGTATCAATTAAAATAAAATTAAACGCCAGGAATATTAGCCCGCAATATGGACAGCGGAGGCCAAGTATATCTGGGGATCCCATCTCATGTTATGTTTATTACCACACTCGAAGAACACCGAACAAAGCAGATTGAGATCTTGATGTTCCGTCTTGCGTCCGCCTCTTATAGCTATGACAATCTAATCATTTTCATGATAATAACTTGTAAAAGGTCCTCGATCATTTGTCTTTTGGGCGTTCTGCCTAAATGGCGACTTAGTGGACCTTGCAAAAAGATAGGAAACTATATTTTTAGATATTTCGATAATATCGCAATACAACTTTTGTGAAAATATTTATATTTTGCGTCATCGTATTATATTTTGCCTATTTCATCGTTTTCATTAATTTCTGACACTAGGCATTGTCTTGTTTTTTCGAAATTTTGGCCTTCAAACGCTCCAATAACGCTATACAGAGTAATTCAAATTCGACCCCCATCATTAGGATCTCCTAAACTACAGGATATATGTCGATGTTCAAATTGGGGTACCGTACCTGTGGGTTGGGTTACCTAACGGGCGCGTCCCCAGGTGGCGGATAAGAGAACGGCCAAGGGACTGGAGGCCCTGCCCGGGAAGTCAGTGTGGCCATACGGATGGGATCGCCGGACTCCTGGTCAGTGGCAGAATGAACAGAAATGTCCACAGTCCACACCAATCTACCGCTAGGAATAAGGCTGGACATAGCAGATCACCTCCAACAGCAAGGGCACTTCCTACGGCGGGCACCAAGAGATCCGCCTTGAGTAAAGGAAAGGAACCGGCTGCCCCTCCCTCACTTGAACACTTCCACTAGGGGACCTAGAAGTAGGCCAAGGCTCGCCTGAGAAGGTCGGCGAGTCTTGGCCTACACCTGCCAATATTAAGGAGATGTCTCCCAATGACCTGTTCACCTTCCTGGAAAGGACAGGATGGACAATGACCTAGGAGGACAACTCCGAGGGAGGATGTACAATACGTTACATGTGGCCTGAGTGCTGTGAGTCTAGACTCACCCTCACCAGATACAGATGGGGTACCGTACTCAGCCAAGTATTTGCGAATAATGTCCTATCCGGCTGTTATCTTTCCGAAAACAATCTTCCCTCCAACCGATTTCCTGGAGTCTTTGAAGTCCACTAGATACTCGTTAGAACAACAAGAGGATTGTTCCGAATTCTTGGGGTTCTTGTTGAATATTCTTCGTGAGCAAAACAATAGCAAAATCAATACTCCTGATTGATTGAATGATTCCGTACAGTCCATCTCGTTTTGTGTTTGTAAAAATTTTGCTGGAAAAATCTTCACTTGTTCACTTTGTAGTGAATGTTTAAGAGGTAGCAAAAACTTATGTGAATTTCTGGACTTCATCTAGCGTTTCCTAATATGACTAATAACCAGTCCGTGCAAAGCTTATTGTTAAATCATCTGAAAAGGAATTTTTAACTGGTGATGATCGATTGTATTGACAAACATGCGGCAAACTAACTGACTGTTATCAGGAAACAAGTATAGCTGAGTCACACAGCACAGCACAGTAGAAATAGCCCTTATTCAGGCAGTCTGTGACGTCATCACACAAGCCAGGTTGCCTCTCAGCTCCCCATACACGGCAGACAGACGACTCAGTCATCCAGAGTACACCAAATTGTCACGTGGTGTCCTATCACCCAGCGGTGAACCAATCGGAGTGTATTAAATTGTTACGTAGCGTCCTCAGATTGTCACGCAGCTTGCCAGTTAGTCAGAGCACATGCACGCCTTAGATTGAGGTGAGAACTTCTGTCCAGCCTCGGGATGATTGGTTTTTGTTTGATCTGTTTTGTTAAGATTCATGTGTGTTCCCACAAGTAGCAAGGAAAGAGTTGGCCACCTCTGGCAGAGCCCCGTATTACCAGAGGTAGGCTGATCACAATGAGGCTTGAGTAGGCTGCTCCACGGTGGCATGTTTTGCAAAGGCTTTTGGGGAGTTTGAGTTTCCCTCACTCTACTTATTTCTGCCACTGACCAGGAGTCCGGCGACCCCGTCCGTAAGACCACATTGGCTTCCCGGACATCCAGTCCCCTGGCCATTCCCCTATCCACCACCTGGGGACGTGCCCGACAGGTAGCCCAACCCACGGGGGTTGGCCGAATATTCGGCTGAAATGCTATCTATTTTGTATCTAATAAAAAGGCCTTTTGGATGAAGGAAACTTTCAGAAGGTGATTTGTGAAGCGTGCGGACTCGCATTGTCGTGGAACAGGATCGGACCTCTTCTGTTGACCATTGCCGGCTGCTGCTGACGTAGTTTTCCGTGCATTTCGTCGATTTTCCCACAATATGACTGTGCTGTTATGTCAATCTAATAATAATGATCTTCAAAACAGATTAATTCTGATGATCTTCAAATAAGACTCAACCTCTGACGGAAGCAAGAAACTTTTGGAAGGTTCGAAATAGATGAACATTTCAATCTAGCAGACCACTATTATAATATTAATGCAGTCATTGTTCATTATGGTTCTGACGTTGAATTTGGTCATTATTACGCCTTGGTCAAAGACGAAACGGACTGGTTTAAGTTTGATGATAGTCGTGTCACGAAGTGTTCTGGCGATGCATTGAATCTATTGGAGCCTCTGGAGACACCCTACATTTTGTTTTATAAGAGAGAGGACATTGTTAAATCAAAATCTTCAGATGATGTGGTGTTGCAGGTTTTTCCGGGTTTATGCTGCAGCTGAAAAAGCAAATGCGCCACTGGAAACAATGAAGTCGCCCCGGAGCGCCAATTAATTTTTATTGTTTTTATTTTTATCGTTGTTCAAATAATTTAAAATTAATTTCTGCTGTTTTCTCCTTTCAAATTTATAATGAAGTTTCAACATATCTCGTTTTTCCTCATTTGAGAATGAGGACATTTCGATTGTAGTATTCTTGAAAACTTATGATTTTTGATGGGTTCTAACAACTACTGTTCATTAAACAAAATTTTTCGATGGAGTCATGACCATATCAGATGAAGTTGTTTTTTCTAATACCTAATCAGGGTGAGAAGCACTATTGTATAAAAAAACAATATGGCGCCCATAATAGAAAATAATGTTGACAAAACGTCAGATAGTAAATCTGAATATGAAAACGTGTAGCAGAAAAAAGTTTCAATGGAAATGTATTTTTAGTTTCGAACTATGTTGTCAAATAACGCTAAAAAAAATTAGACAAAAATTCTGATTTCCAGAAATACTCAGAACTTTTCAAGGTTCAAAACATTACTTCGTTAAGTAAAAAAAAGACGCAACTTTGCCCCAGTTTAAGCTTCGACGTATCGCCTATAGTTTAGGGAACCGAATGGTGTGGGGGTCGAATTTAAATTACCCTGTATAATAGTCACTCCTTATGACACTACGTAGACGCATATACTCGTTTGAGACATCATGCAGAAGACGTGTTCGACAGAATTCGAGCACATGACAAACCAGCGCTAAACGATCTACACAGTGAACTAAACAGGGATGACCCCAGATTCAGAGAGAAAGATAAGCATAGAATTCCAACCAAGCAGATTCAACGAGAAACACTCGACCGCGATCTCTTTCTCAAAACAATAGTCCCAGGTTAGTTTTTGGGGACCCCATGCAAAAATTCAGTTAGGAAAGGTAAGATAAAACAATACATCAGATCAGAAAGTAAAAGCACCTAGAGGCTGACTTGCGACCAAAGAAGGTCAGATGTCAATCTGGCTGAAGTGCCATCAGTAAGTTGAGGACCGCTTCGGAGGAGCGGGGGTGGATGGACGAGATGGGATGTTCTGCATCCCTGCAACCCTGGAGGTTATGGGGATTCACTGCTGATGGTATTTCCTCAAGATGAATATTACACCACGCATAGAAACTACAACTTTTCTAGCCGATTGCTATGCTTTTGGGTGCTATAGGGTGCGGTTTACCAGTTGCTCTCCACTCAGATGACGGTCGTTTTGATCTGGAGTGATGTGATGGATCCAACTTTCAACCACTGTCACATATCGCCGCAAAACTTCCTATTTGTTATGTGTAAACATAGCCATATACTGCTCAGAATCATCAAAACTTTCTTGTTTTTGGTCAATAGTGAGCTCGCGCGACATCTACTGTGAAAAGAGCTTTCTCATATTCAAATGCTCATGCAAGCACACACAAGTTGTGTGTTTTGTTAATAATAAATTAGTTTTGTTTATTACCCTTTAATCGTTTAATGCAAGTACTAACTACAAAATAAAAATAAATCCAGTTAAAATTAATGACGATGTATCTCTGTAGTTGTTTCGTAAAATAGTTTTTTGCTGCGAACTGGTTCATTTTGGACACAAAACCCTAGAGACATTTTTTGTTTAGAATGAAACAGGCTATCGGAAAATACATTTTTAAATGGTAAACAAACTATAAGACAAAAAGTTACATTGGAAATGAATTTTAGGGGTTGCCTTCTCCACCCCTTCCAACCATGGGGTAAACCAAATGAATTTCTGGCTAAGTGTCTTTTTGGTAGTAAAAAACGTTAGGTTATTTCAATATTGTAACTTGTAACAAGGGATGCTCCAATGAAATTTCTTTATATGGAAGATCCTAATTTTTTTTCCGATGAGGAATCACCTCCTTGAATGTTTTATACTTATTTAGTTACACCTTGTTTATTGCATGAACATTTGACTATGAGAAAGCCCTGTTCATAGAAGGTGCCGCGCGAGCTCACTGTTGACCAAAAACAAGAACGTCTTGATGACTCTGAGCAGTGTTTGGTCATGTTCAAACATGACAAACCGGAAGTTTTGCATCAATATGATACAATGGATGGAAGATCGTCTGGAAAGGTTACGGCATTGATATTTTGGGATGTGGGTGGTGTAATATTCATCAACGTTCTTGAGAAGGGAAATATTATTAACAGTGAATATTATATAGCGTTTTTGGAGCGTTTGAAGGCAGTAATTGCAAAGAAACGACCGCATATGGCAGAGAAAAAAGTTTTGTTTCATCAAGATCACGCAATGTGTAACAAGTCAATCAAAATGATGTCAAAACTACATGAATTGAACTTAGATTTACTCCCACATCCACCGTATTCGCCAGATTTGGCTCCCAGCGACTACTGGCTATTCACAGGCCTCACAAAAGGATCACCGCTAAGAAATTTTGCTTGAATGAAGACGATAATGCTAAATCTGAGGGAGTTGACGTTAATAAATAAACCTGAATTTAAAAATGAAATTTGTTTTTTGGGAAAGAAAGTTTTTGGCTTTCTACTACTCCATCTTGATACAAAAAAAGAAGGATGAGGGAGTCTTCCAAAGAAAGGAAGAAAGTAACTCTATACATGGATGTGTAGATCATGCAAAGAAGTAACTTTCAGACACAAACTGAGTGAATGTCCTCCTGAAACAGCTACTTCCATATAAAAATTGAATTCTACGTGTGTCTGAAAGTTACTTCTTTGCATGATCTGCACTTCCATGTATAGAGTTACTTCCTTCCTTTCTTTGGAAGACTCCCTCATCCTTCTTTTTTTGTATCAAGATGGAGTAGTAGAAAGCCAAAAACTTTCTTTCCCAAAAATTATTCATTTCTATCAAATATAACCCCTTCAATTCAAAATTTGTTTTCTTTCTTACGTCTGGGACTTTCCAGCTCATGTGCTCTCATGCATTTTCATCAAGTATCGGCTAATCTGGGTTCCTGATTTGTGTTCATTTGGCAACATAATTACTTTTCTGTATCACAAATTAGATAATGAAAAACTATGGACAATATTTCAAACTCATAAACGTATTCAAACCTTTCACCTCTTTAATTCAAACCCATCAATCCTCTGTTCCAAACCGATTGTAATTTCCCGAAACTAACAAATTAACAATCATATCCGCAAGGCCCTCTGCGAGCCTTTTCGAAACTATCAGTCTCCGTCTACCCTTCTGGAGATTGATTAACGCGACCCTCATAATTATATTATTCCGACGGAAACTTCTTTAATTGGACGCTATAAATTTCGTAGGCGTATTGGAAATGTATCGCCCGAAATATAAATTAGATTCGTCCAATTTATGAATATAATTAGCGTGTAATTAAGAAAGCTGTACGGAGTGTGACTTTTTTATGGGCCCCGAGAAAAGATCACCAGAATGCGCAATAAATTCGACCCACACTCATTGTTGTTGGGAGTTTTGACCTAAGAAGTCGGCATGTGCTATGACTTGGGCTTGAGTCTTGATTGCGATTTATATCTTTCCGCTGTGCGGAACATTGGCGTAGGGGAGGTGATGATTGTTGAGTCAACATCACTAATTGATAAAAATGTAAACGAGGAAAAACAGGATATCTGTCGAATGCTGAAATTCGCGTAAGTCAGGTAAATACAAGCAACCAAACTTATGTAGAAGAAAGAGGTCACATATTCACCATGACTATGCTAGAAAACAAGCTTCACTGTGACGAAAAAATTTTTTGTCACTGATGTATTTTCTTCTCTAGTATACCCAGGATATCAAATAGTTTTTGAATTTGAAGTCCTATTTTTTATGCCACTGTAAAATGACAAGAATGGAAAGCAATTCTGCGAGTATTCTATATTAGAAGCTTGGTGAAAATCCAAGCAGAAGTTTATATGAAAACTGTTCACAATCAGTTCATCTTTTATTTTCGCTGATACTATTCATCAAGCACTTTGAAATATTATCAGTCCTTTTTAATAATCACCTGACATCTATCATATCCTCACTGATCATATCCCTGTGAAACATAGAATTGTCCAAAGATCTTTTGTGGATTGGTTCAGTTCTTCTGGTTTCCAAGCATGCATTCAAATTATAGCTGTATATAATATCGAGTTCATAGGTACTTACTCTCAAATAAAAATATTCTTAATGTAGATCACCTGCAGACCGCAGTTTCAAGGCATTACCTCTCGTCAGTACAGGAAGGATCCTAGCCAGACAGCAAAGTGTCTGGGACTCGATTAATTTCAACACATCTCCGATACATATATGAAACCTTCGTCTGTCGGATATAATACAATATCTAGGATGTGTAACCGGGGAAGTAGTTGTTTCCGACAGACGTTCCATACCCTACTGTGTAGGTAGTTGGGAGATATTGATATTTCGATATTTATTTCCTGATACGTATGTGTCTCTCCTCGATATTTTTCACTTTTGATTTTCAGAAATATGCATTACTACACCAAAGATTCCAAGCAGTGTTTCACAAGTGCCTGTATTTGTCAAAAATGGACATTTTTCTGTTACACAAACAACACAGTTCAACAGAAATGAATTTAAAACGAGATTGAATAATCAATCACCAAAAAATCTATTCCTAGTCCGAATTTAGTAATTGTTCATCAAATTTTGACGAGTCTACTGCGGTTACCATAAAATGAAGATATATTAGGTTGAATTAGGTCAGGCTGGTAGATCAGGTTAGGTTATAACTACCAAAATGAACCAAAATGTTTGCTATAAAATGTAACTATATTACCAAATAGAGTATAACATCAAATTGGCATCAAAAAATCTGAGAATAACATATAGTTTTCTTTATTTGGGGAATTGTAATATGCTTTAGGAGTCAAACAAGTTCAAAGTGCTTAGTTTAGAACAGTGTGTGAAGAGCCTTTTTCAAATTATTAAAAAAAGCTTTTGTTTCCGAATAACTCAAACCCCAATAATTGCATCATTGATAAATGGACATATATTTGCCGACTATTGATGAATTTTGAGTCAATTTGAAGGAGAGCCGATTCTTTAAAATATCGCAAAAGTGCTTCTTTCACGTTGAGTAATTTTTTTTCAAAATCAAGCACTTTGAACCAGAGCATATAACAAATACATGGAAGAAATGGATTGTGAAGTGGTTACGATCATTTCCAAATTTTTGTCGTCAAAAAATCAAGGACCAACATTATTTTCGTTAAAACCCGCATGATTCTGATTTTAGAGACTTTTATAGAAAAAAACAAACATAAAGGTACTTTGGGCTCCCCAAAAAAGGTTAAATGAGTTTTCCTTATAATTAATTATTTTTTCTTCAGTTCACGATAATACTTTCAATTTTGGCATTTGATAAATATGAACCAACTGTCAACAAGCTATTACTATGTTTATATCGGGTCTACAAACACCGTAAATCCACCATCCGTTTCGTTGTTCCATAAGCTACATTTTTATTGGGAACAATTTTTCGGATGGAATACTTACTTGTTGAGAACTGAATATTAACACCACAACAATTCTTATTATACCACAACGTGTTAAATTAGTAGGAAATCCTCAAACCGTTGATACAATTGTCATTTCTTCCAGAAATGATTGGATAATTTCAGTACTTTATGAATCTGACTATCTATACTTATTTTGCCATTCCATTCGTCACAGAAATATCAGTTACAGTCTAACACCACACCAAGAAGATACAACATATTCTCAGGACGGTTGAAGACAAAAGATACCCACTATCAGCTTACCATACACTTGTGGAGAAGTGAACATACATCGGAACCACTAAAAGATCCATGGGAACAAGGGTGAAGAAGCATAGAAGAAACTGCGGACTAGGCCGAACGGATAAGTCGTCTGTGGCGGAATACACGCACTCAGTGAAGGAAACCACATGATTATGTTTGAAAACACGCAACTTATTGCCCCCAACCGGAGATATCATAGCCAACTTGTACGGGAGGCAATAAAAATTCAGGAACACACGGATAATTTCAACAGAAAAGAAGAAGCTGTGAACCTCAACCGAATATGGAATACCATTCTAAGAAGTTGAAGACGAGCAAACAGCGTGATGGCAGGTAGAATAGGGTCGACGAATTTCATTGACAATTTACCTAATCCATTGAGAAAGAAAGTTTTCGGCTTTCTACTACTCTACAGGAAAGAAAAAAATTCTTTCGAAACAAATACTTCTATCAGAATACTGAATTAAACAGAAGATTCTTTTCTTTACTCAGTTTGTATTTCAAACATTCGTTGTGGAATAAAATCAGATATCATTCACATGAGTTCTACTTTAAATGAATGGTTACAAATTGCACTTACATGAAACACTGTCATCCTCACTACATAACATTATAATGTTATCCAATTTGGTACTGAAGAGCCTTAGGGTACGTGTCTTACGGTGAAACATCGATATATACCAGTGAGGATGACAGTGTTCCATGTAAGTGCAATTTGTTACCATTCATTTAAAGTAGAACTCATGTGTTCCACAACGAATGTTTGAAATACAAACTGAGTAAAGAAAAGAATCTTCTCTATAATTCAATGTTCTTATAGAAGAATTTGTTTCGAAAGGATATTTTTCTTTCGTGTATAGCTAGTAGCTGTTTCAGGAGGACTTCTTTTCAGTTTGTGTCTGAAAGTTACTTCTTTGCATGATCTACACATCCATGTATAGAGTTACTTATTTTCAAATTGATTACTTCCTTCCTTTCTTTGGAAGATTCCCTCATCTTTTTTTGTATCGAGATGGAGTAGTAGAAAGCCAAAGACTTTCTTTCCCAAAAATTAATCACTCCTAAAAATATTATCCCTTCAATTCACCTAATCCATGTACAGGTATTAGCTCCCCAAACTATCTGAGTCAACGTAAATACGCTTTACGCAGCCATAATATAGAGTCTTCGGAGATTACTGAGAATGTATGAATCTCTGAAGAAGCTAGCCACTCGCGCTAGCGAAGCGTCAGCGTTGATAATAATCTAGTATTATCAATTCCTTCATTAGTACTACAGAGAAAATTCAAAAATAATTTCTCAAATGATTATCGACAGAGATGATACTGATAAACCTTCATACTACGTTAGCTAATTCTGTGAGAAGTTAAAATATTCCTCACCAAATGTGGTCGAAAGAACTTGACTGAACAAAATTGTCTTCACGGTGAATTTTTCCTATCCAAAGTAATCTGACACTTGAAAAGCAGTTCAACTGCCTGTGGAATACATACATTTTGAACCCCAATCAAAAATCAGTCATTAAAATATCTTCGCAGATTATAAAGTTACCATATGGCAGATGGCGATTCGGAGGTACCTGTCCCAATCAAAATCTCCGAGCTTTATTGGGGTATCAGGTAGAATTGGGCGACCGCTTTGTTTGCATTACTTTAATTAACATTTTAATTAGCTGTGATAAATGGCACCTCACGAATTTCATCTTACAGTTTTCCTCGAAGTCTTTCACGAAATTGAAATCAGCCTAATGAATCCGTCTGAGATAATTAACTCAGGAATTCCCGGGGTAGACTAAATACTTTATTCCCTACCTGATATTGTGTAAGTTTTCGACGGGGAAACTGGGGGAATATACGATGGAAAATTATTATTAATTATTATGTGTTACAAGTTAGGCAGCAATAACCTTGTGCTAGTTTGGGATTGAAGGGTATTTAATATACCAATGAGTTTCTCACTGTAACGCAATAATAATAGTAGATGTATCCACTTTGATAATCAAATTTTGTTAGTTAAAGCATCATCTATCGCATGTACTTATCATCTGTCAATTGTCAATTGACAGATGATATATACATGCGACATGCATGTCAATTGTCATCTATCGATTGTCATATATAGGTTGTCATTTGTCAACTGTCGGATGTCAGCTGCCGATTGTCATTGCAAAAACAATATTTTCCTGTATTTCTGGTGATTCATTCTTGAGTATATCAAATTTGCAATCATCAACAATATTTCAAAGGAAGATCTGGGATTGTCGTAGAAAATAAGGGAAACTAGTAGACAGGAAAAAAGTATCTCTATACTCAGTGCCAGAACATTCAAATTTCACAGACAATGGTGAAACTGGTGAAAATTCTAGACACAGACCATCAACTTTATATATAGAACGGTTATGGGGTTGCCCAAATATCAGGTCAAAAACTAGATGCTGAATAATATTTACAACAACATTGATGCCGGTAATGTCTGCTGTGGAGTATTTCTGGATCCATCAAGGGCTTCTGATCGTATCGGTTTTGAAATAGTATTCACAAAATTACATATTTATGGTGTTAGTCGCATATAACTGAATTGTATCAAATCATTCATGTGTGGACGAATGCAATCCTCAAAAATAAAAAATTTAAAAAAAATCAGTTCATACAGTCCGAAACTCCCAAGATGTGTTAGGAACACTAATATTCATACTGTATATTAATGATCTATGAAGAAAATTAACGAATATCAAACAATCATTATTTATGCGGATGATAGTATACTATTTATTTAGATTTTAGTGAGGTTAAAAAGCAAACCATACAGCACAGAGGATTTTCTGCAATGTGATATATAAGTCTAGAAATAACCTAACCATAATTATATAGTTTCTCGTGAAAACTGCATCTCTGGTGTGAATGTAATTTCGACTTGCTGATACATTTTTGTTATGTATCTCAGCTCAATAAAATATTTCTTATATAGTGTGTGTCAATCACACTTTACTAATTGACAAGTTGAAATTCTACGGATTTTCTGACTCCGCAATGAATCTGATGACCTCATACCGTCAAAATAGATCCCAAATAGTTCACTGCGATAATCAGAGCAGTTCAAGTGCGATAATACGCAAAGGTGTTCCACAAGGAAGTGTTTTGGAACCGCTATTGTTCTTGATTTATATAAATGACCTACCCAAAAGCATAAACGCATCAACAACCTTGTTTGCCGATGACGATACCTTCGCAATCAGAATCGAAAAGAATTCTACAAGAATTGATGAAATGATAGGATCGATCGTCAATCAAGCTACTGAGTGGTTTACGGCAAATGAACTGAGTTTGAACACACGCAAGACTCAGACATTTATTTTCAATACCAAGCATACTGCCACTCAGAGCGTAAAATTTCTAGGACATATTATTGATCCCAATTTAAATTGGAAACTTTTGTAGATCAATTAACAAGCAAGTTATCAAAATCAATATTTGCAATTGGACGGCTAAAATCGTTAGTGAACTTGTAGGGAACTGCTTATCATGGAATGTTTCACTGTATTATGACTTACGGTCAGTCGATATTTATTATCCCGAAAAGAGCCATTAGAGCTCTGGCCGGTATAACTTAGACTGAAAGTTGTAAACCATGGTTCACTAAATTCAAAATACTGACACTTCCGTCAGCAATTATTTACAACGAAGTAATCTACATAAAAACGCACATGCATTTGTACACACTTAATGGAGATACACGCAATTATCTGACTATAATGAGATCCCATATCGCTATTCCAAATAACAAATTAACCTCTACGAATTAAAAATGTATTGGTATCAGATTATTCAACTCTCCACCAGACTTTATCAAAGAAGCTCCAATAGCCATTCTTAAATGAAAACTGAAAACCCACTTACAATGCTCTACCTATTATATTATATCTGAATTTAGATTTCCTCAAGTTGATAAACTATGTGTAACATTATCAAACCCATTTTAACAAACATATAAATTAATTTTATAAATTTCGAAATTTGGAACTAAAAAAACAGTGTTGTGAAAATGTATGATAATTATTGTGAAATCCAATATGTTTATTCTCATCATGAACAAATTTCATTCTGATCTAGGATTAGGTGTAGACAATGACTTGTCTAAACATTATGTCGTGTATTACGCACCAATAAAGTACAAAACAATACAATACAATTATTATTATCATCGATAATCTACTTTGTAAATTTTGGATAAGTTTGTTTGAAGGTGGTTGACAATGTTTCGTGGTGTATTTCATCAGTTCGGACTTTCACAGAATCTGTGAAAAATTAAAAAAGATTAATCGAAAAATAACAATTTCATTAAACAAAAACTGAAATTACAAAGAAATAACATACAACCAACAACCAAAAAAAATAATGTTAGTACAAGCTGAAAATTAAAAAACAATAAAAAATATCATCAACAAAAAATGATAATTGAAAATTAAACGATTCCAAACCAAGTTACGTCACCTATTTTCTAATACTTATAATATGAATTGATTTGAAATTCCTGAAAGAATCTGTAAAAAATTAAAAAAGATTAACCGAAAAATAACAATTTTAATAAACAAAAACTGAAATTACAAAGAAATAACATACAACTTGGTTTGGTATCTTGGTTTGGTTTGGTAACTTGGTTTGGAATCTTTCAATTGTTTATTTTCATTTTTTGTTAATAATATTTTTCAATTTCTTCAATTTTCAGCTTGTATTAATATTTCAATTTTTTTATTTTAGTTGTTGCTTGTATGTTATTTCAGTTTTTGTTTAATAAAATTGTTATTTTTCGGTTAATCTCTTTTAATTTTCTACAGATTCTTTCAGGGATTTCAAATCAATTTATATTATATTAGACAATGGAAGTCCGAACTGATGAAATCTAACAATTTATTCATCATGATCATGTAGAGCATAGAATTCTCTCGATATTGAAAGTAGGTCAAAATTGACCAGGAAACCTGTTCGTTCTATAACAAAAAATACAACTTCAACGCCAACTCTTCTTATGCATTTCGAAACATTCTGCGATTCGCCCGAGCACTTTTCACGATGCTCTTTTTTGATAAGCGGGTGATATTCCGGATGAAAGTTTGGAGCGATTCCATACATCTGGCGTGGCAGTGTTGTTCGAACCATAAACGCTAATCCTATTATATGATTTGCATACGCGGCTACAATAAATTAGTATTACTCCATTATTCACGTCTGGGGCTACTGTAAACACCATAAATCACAATTAGGAACTGCTGATTCTTCTTTACTCTTTACCTACTCTCGCGAAATGTTCGGAAAATCGTTGGGGATTCTCCGACTTCCATTGTTCTGGAATAATTATTTCCACTGGTTTCGACTGGAGTTCTGATCGGAGACTATTTATTCAAAAATTCGATGACTGCCCTGAATATTTTTTTCTAATGACAAAGGGGAAAACAAAGTTTCGGGGGATTTACTTCAGAATTTATCCTTTGAATGAAAATTCAAAAAACCCTTTCATTTCACGGGTCGAATTCGTAGCCCATCTCAAGTTTTATGTGATGGTGTGGTGTGGTATTTGAAGTTTTGCAAATGAAACAACGACTATGTCTTCAGACTCATCGAATTTTACCGAAAATGTATTATTTACTATATTGAAACTGTAGTGTGACACATTCAGTACCAAATAATGAAAAACGTAAAAAAACAAAGAAAAACAAAACGCCAAAAACGCAAAAAATAAAAACGCAAAAAATTGCAAACACGAAAAAAACGCATACATAATAGCACACTACTCACACAATAGAAAAAAAAACACACACATACACACACACAACATATAAAAACACAAAATAAACAAGACTCAACCTCTAACGGAAGCAAGAAACTCTTTGGAAGGTTCGAAATAGATGAACATTTCAACCTAGCAGACCACTATTATAATATTCATGCAGTCATTGTTCACTGTGGTTCTGGCGTTGAATTTGGTCATTATTACGCCTTGGTCAAAGAAGAAACGGACTGGTTTAAGTTTGACGATAGTCGTGTCACGAAGTGTTCTGGCGATGCATTGAATTTATTGGAGCCTCTGGAGATACCCTACATTTTGTTTTATAAGAGAGAGGACATTGTTAGATCAAGATCTTCAGATGGTGTGGTGCTGCAGGTTTTTCCGGGTTTTCCTGCAGCTGAAAAAGCAAATGCGCCACTGGAATCAATGAAGTCGCCCCGGAGCGCCAATTAATTTTTATTGTTGTTTTTATTTTTATTATCGTTGTTTCAATAACATCCTCAATTATTAAATAATAAATAATTCTTTGTTTAAAATACTATTGGAGTGATAATTTCTGGAAATAATTCCCAAATTTTAGCAAACCATCGAAAACGCAAAATTCATAAAAAATCATAGAAAACTGCAAAAATACATACACAACACAACACCAAAACACGACATATATATATATATATATATATATATATATATATATATATATATATATATATATATATATATATATATATATATATATATACACAAAATAAAACACACGACACGCATTACATAAAAACTAAAATACTAAAAAAAAAGAAAGATGAAAATAACACAAAAAAATTCGAAAAACAACATGAACTGCATAAACAACTCACATCACACTACACATACAATACAAAATACAAATCAGACATAGACAACACATAATAAATAGAAAATACGCAATAAACTCAGGAAACACGCAGAAATCATGAAACTCATTCCTAAAAAATATCAAATTCCAATAACGAATTGAGAATATCATGGGTCTATTAAATGGTAACTGTGATAGCATAGGAAATATGAGAAAATTGACCTTGTGGAACAACAAACAAATATTCTCTCAATCTAAAGAAGATGCAAAACACTTTGCACAACAATTTTTTCTGTTCCTGTGAAATAATCATTCTTTACTCGTATCTTCCAGAAAGTTCAATGTCCATCAGTCTTGTACTTCTGGAGGAAGTTTTAGGTTAGGTTAGGTCCAAAGTGAGTGGGTCTATCCGACCCTCAACCGCAACCCGCAAGGGTTTATTGTGGCTCACACATATTTACACTCGACCAAATAAACCCAGCTTCTTAACGAAGCCGATTAGTTTTTATGGTGAGTGGTCTTTGAGGTCAGATGGCTCTGCCAAACTCTAAAAACCTGATTCCTGAGCACAACGTATGTGCTCTGCTATTTCATCATTTTCCAAAAAGAGGCGACACGCACTGTCTTCCGACAGTTCGAGTCTGCATATGATGATTCAAATGACACTGTCCTGTAAGAAGGCCTGTTAGACATTGTAGTTCATCCCTACTGTAGTCCTACAACTGTTTGGTATCAAGTTTCGAAGGATGAATAAACGTCTTGGAATGAGCGAATCCTGGAAGATTCTGGTGGAAGTCCAGGTTATCAATGTTTGTTTGGCAAAGCCTAAAGCGATGGCAATGACAGGTTCTGGTCCAATGAAGCTGCTTGCTCGGTAAGAGCCAAGAGCTTCCAACGCCGCTTGACTGCCCGAGAATATTTTTATTGACCTGTATATGAGGTTGGATTTTTCCTGGGTCTGCAATCAAACATACCAGCACCAGAACTGGAAGGTGTTTTTGATCCATCTGTGAACCAACAACTATCTGCTCTTGATATTTCCTTCTCCTGGAGGATCCAGTCCTCTCTACTCGGAAACAGTACTTTATAAGAAAGTTCGTAGTTGGCAGTTGGAGGCATATAGTCAGAGGTCATTTCCAGAATGATGTGACTTCCAGTGTCAACCAACAGTCTATTGCACTCTGCAATAAATTCTAAATTCATTTGTGCAATTGGCAATGTGAACAAGTCTGTATGCAGTCCATCTAGCCTCTCTCTCCAGAAAATTGTGGGGAGGAGGTAGATCCAGAAGGATCTCCATGGCAACTGACGGTGTACTACTGATGGCACCACTGATGGTCAAACAAGCTTGTTTCTCTAATCCAGAAAGCTTCGCCTGGGCCGTTTTTCTGCAAAGTTTTTGACCACTAGGCAATTGCACCATAAGTGATCATTGGTCTGACATTGGTCTGACAATCATCACATAAATGCAATGGATTTGTTCGGGTCCATAACCCCAATTCTTACCATAAATCCTTTGATATGTCAATAGGGACAGTCTGAATTTGTGTGAAACTTTTTCCAAGTGAACGTTCCAGGTGAGTTTTTTATCAAGGACAATGCCAAGATATTTCACCTCCGTTCCAAATGGAATGACAATTGAGGGAAAGTGTACCATCCATGTACAAATTCATATAACAGTGCTCAACATTGTTCTCTAAGTGAGAAGTATGAATACTGAAAAGTAGAGTGCCCAAAATTGAGTCTTGAGGTACGCCCGATGCTGCTACAAAAATGTTGATGAATATACTGAACACACACCATTATCTTCATGCATTGCCTGCATTACTACATTAACTAGCAGTCGGTTTACGAAAACTTCTGCTATGGCACTAGAGTAAGGAATGGATTGAATAAACAATCTATGAGTTTTTGTTTCTATGTGGAATTGTATGAATACAAAAATCACTGAGGTATACTCCAACACTTTTGATTTTCATTTTCTCAATTTCATTGCGTTTTCTTCAATGTGTGGTTGTTATTTTTTGCAACAACTTTAAAGAGAAATAAACCCATTTCACACACTCTTGTACAAAACTATCATTGTTCGAACGACGCAAATGCAAAAATTTCAACTCACACTTTACATGTATCATTACGCCGTTCATTAGATTAATGCATGTAATCCAGGAGACAATGTGTACCATTTTCATGACAGTAAGAAAATAATGTCCTACACGGAGACCGTGTTGCACGGTTTGCTTCGAGGTGATTCGATCCTATGTAGGACGGATTCGTGTTCTTTAACCATATTACGGTAATGGAACAACCAGATGGGATTGTGTACCGTATAACCACCACTAATCACATACTGAATGGCACATAAAATCAAGGGATTTAGGTCGGAAGATATTTAGGCCAGTTGATAACAGAAACAACTGTTCGGTTATTACTAAACAATTTCGCATCAGCAAGACACAGCATATAAATATCCCACAATCATCACAAACCAAACTACAATACACATACCTCACCTGACTGAGACGCATCGGTTATAGATAAAATGTAAGAACAACTTTTAGAATTACCAATATTTTCAGATCGTCTTTGACACAAACTGAACCCAAAAATTCGGTTGAAAAAACGGAAGATTGTATTTACAAAATACTTTATTCCTGTGGAAAAAGTTACATAAATGAAAAGTATGTCCTATATCCTGGTCCGGATGGCATACCAGGGATATTTATAAAAAATTGTAAAGAGAACTTGATGCCACCCCTTTTTCACATCTATAATTCATCCCTACAGACAGGAAGATTTCCTAGTAAGTGGAGATCTTCTATCGTCATGCCACTCCTCAAAAGTGGTGATAAGCGTAACGTTAAGAATTATAGACCTATCAGAAAACTACGTATTCCCGGAAAATTATTTGAAAAAATTATGCATATATTTATTTTAGATAATGCACAAAATAAAATAATAGTAAAACAACATGGTTTTTTTCACCTCTAGAGACATTGATACTAATTTAATCGAGTTTACAGATTATGTGTTAGAGAGTGTGGATGGTCAGATGCAAGTGGATGCGATCTATGCGGATTTCCGCAAGGCTTTCGATAAAATAAGTCACAACTTAATCATTGAAAAAATCGCGGAGATCAAGATAGATCAGCATCTTCTGGTGTGGATATCGTCATACATTACAGGAAGGCATCAAGTTGTGGATATTAACGGTTATTAGTCAGAACCTTTTGTGGTTACATCAGGTGTACCACAGGGAAGTCTCTTGGGACCATTACTTTTTATAATTTATATTAACAATATTGTTGAAGTATTTCAACATTCCAATTTTTTGTTATATGCCGATAACCTCAAGATTTACCGAACCATCAAAGAAATCCAGCACTGTGAGAGATTGCAGAATGATCTTGAGGCATTTGCAGAAATCTGTGGACATAGTAGCTCATACTTAAATCTCGATAAATGTCACAAAATAACTTCCACCACAAATAGAAATCCCATTGATTTTCAATATCAAATTGGAGATCACACAATCAAAACAGTTGATGAAGTACGTGATTTGGGAGTGATAATGGATTCCAAAATGATTTTTAAATCCCATATTGAGAAGATCGTTAGTATGTGAGATCGTTTATTGGGTTTCATTTTAAGAAGTACAAGACATTTCAGAAATGCAAAAAAATCTTCTTAATCTATATTACTTTTATGTATATAGTCGTTTGAACTTCGCATCTGTCGTTTGGAGTCCACAATATTCGATATACCAACAGAGAATTGAAAGTGTTCAAAATAAATTCGTCAAACAATAGGCGCGTAAAACTGACATTTCTATAATCAATGGAAATTTTCGCCCAGTTTTCAAAAAGTATTCTTTGTTGTCTCTTACAGACAGAATAAAAATGTCAAATATATTAATGCTGCACAAATTATTCAATAAACGTGTCGATTGTCCTACGTTGATAACAAAAATTTCATTGAATACATCTTGCAGAGATTTGCGAAACCATGATCTCTTTGCAACCCCATTTAGAAAAACCAATTCAGTAAAAAACTCTCCTTTATGCAGAATTGTCAGATCCTTCAATACTCATTGCAATTGAAAAACTGAGGTTAACTTTCCTTAGATTTAAAAATTATGTGAAATCTAGTTTTATTTATAATTAGTTATCGGTTCTTCATATTCTGTTTATTTGATTTTTTGTTAATATTCAATACTATATTTATAGTGTAATGTACTTAGCATTTATATTTTGTTTACTCACTATCTTTCATATGTAAAATGAGGATATTTTTTGTATTTTTCTGTTTGTATCCCTATTCGTGTAATAAATAAATAAAGTATGGATTGGGAATAGGGGACCATACTCTAGCAGTAGCCGGTCGGTTCGACGTAGTTGCTTTGTTCACTCACCCAAATCGACCGCCGTGTTGGTCGGTGGTTCAAGCCCCAGGCTGATTTTCACTTGCTATCGTCGAACCCGTGTTAGGGATCACACGTTAAACGGTAAGACCTCGTTAGTCCTCAGCTCGCACAAGTTTCGACTTCTGAGGGTTGTCGTTCGTACTGGTGCGACAGCTGGTTAAACAGATTTTAAACTGAAAGCTGGTGATTCAGCTATAGAATGGTGTGAAACAAAAATTATCACCAAAGAAACTGATGAAATATTTAAAAATCTCAAACCGCATATACTCTTTCAGCAGATAACAAGTGTATTTCATATAGTGTATATTTTTCAGATGGTGGAAGGTCACATACAAAAAAATCAGTAGAAAGTATTGAGTCGCCAACAAAAAATATCTGTTGAAGAATAATATTGTATAAGTATAACGACAATTTGTTTCTGATATCAATAGCGTTCTATGAAGGCAATGCATGTTTAAATCGGATATGAGTTGTCTACATTCTTTTTTGTATTTTTTGGTGTTCCGCAGGGTTTAATTCCTGGCCCTACTCCATGTTCACATTGAATTTCCACCAATTCGTTCGAATTCCATGTGAGTTATATAACTGAGTTTATACTCAGTTATATTTGTCCTTCAAATCCCCAGAAATAGTAAAAGCCCTATCAAAATTGAATTCAGATATATACTGATTCAAAAATCCGTTTCCTAAGAAGCAATGCTTCAAAAGCTCTATTTTATCGTTCGGTTCTGATGGAAGCAGGAATCAGATATACAATGAAATCATATTCACTGTAGATGACCCAGTGATGAAACCATCTAAGTGTTGAAAATTAAGGATTGATAATAGTGTGGGATATCTGAATAGGAAGGTGAAAACGATTTTGTGATAGGCTCTTGTGCTTTCAGAATTCAATTATTATGACGCCGTTTACGGTCCATGTTCAGCCGCCGAATATAAAAGAGTGTTACAAGTCATGCAGACAAGGAATACGCGTTAGAGTTTTGAAATGCGTTGGCTAAACGTGGTCAAGAGGCGCTTGGCAGATTGAGAACCTTGCGGAACCGCCTTAGTGTAATTACAGTTTCTTAAAAATTGCTTCAAAGTCGAAGCCGAAACATCGAAAAACTGAAAACTCTAAATGCGTATGGCCGAGACGTAGACGTGGAGTATTCATGGATTTCTATGACCGCGGTAAATTATTTCACGTTTTAACTTTCTCACAACTCATTTTGAGTGCCTGTCAGCTTTCTCAATACTCAATCGTAACATATATGATTGGATCATATGGATTTGATAACTAGGGAAGCAAGAAGTGAGAGTTGGGGAAAATGATGAAAAGACATGCAAAGCAAATAGATAAAAACTTTGTTGCCTTGCATTTCAATGAAAAACTGAAACTGAAATCTATATAAGAAGCAGGACCTTGCATCAAGAATAAATAATGGTTCAATGGGAGAAATGGAACATATGCTAACTAGGGCGGAACCCTTTATAATATTACAAAATTAGGCTAGAAAGGCTAGTGGTGCCTACTTTGTACCAAAAATTGAAATTTTCAGTAAGGGCTTTGCAAATAGGAGTTAGATAGGTTCCCATGAAAACAACTAACAACATGGCACGTAGATATTTCAGCAATTGCAACCAACATTTGTGATTACCGAATAAAAAATGTATGAATATGAAAATGGAAAATCTGGAAAATAAATAACCTCAGTTTCAGGAAAGTTACAATAAACTTTAACACTTTTTCAAAAACTTTTTCAACTATCAATTGCCAGAAAATTCTTGAGATGGCTCGATCGTGATTGAAAAGTAAATGACGTATTGTTTAAAGTTCATCACCCTTTTATATAGGGTTGAAAAAACATATCACATCCTGTTTTGTGCAGTTTGAATATTGCAGAAAATTCATGAATTCTTGTAAGACAGCGTTTGAATGGCTGTGTCTTGTTCAATATAAGTATATTTTATCCAAAATATATATTGCTATCAATATCGAAGAAAATCCAAGAATAACTGAATTACACTGAACAATGAAATTCGCGTATTTCCTGGTATGAAAGTAGATAAAGAAGTAGAAGGTCAAATACTTTCTTTCCAATAATTTTTCGGTTGTGAATTCATCAAACTATTTTTGGATGCTACGTAATATACGGGTTTGACATAAATTTAGATAAAACACATTTCTGAAATCAATGAGTTATCAGTCAGAATTGTTGAATGTATAGAAACGAATGAACCTTATCTGGAAATAATTAGGCCTGAGGATATCATCATAAGTTATCACAGTAGCTCTCTATATCATAAATATTCTTCTATTCATAAGTTTTCGAATCCAAATAAACACAATTCAATAAATTATTTCTGATTCGAATTTTTCAACGATAGGAAGTTATCAAAATGTATAAAATTCAGAAGGAATGAATGCAAGAAATAGTTTGTTTGAAGGTGATTAAGAATGTTTCATGATGAATTTCACTAGTTCGGACTTCCATTGTCTACTATATAAAATGATTTGAAATCCCTGAAACAACTAAAAAAGAACAATTAAAAATGAATAGCTGAAAATAACAATTATATTAAGCAAAATAAACCTGAAATGGAATAATAGTGAAATAAACTACAAGTATGAGTATAACAATTGAATATATAAAAACAAAATAAAAATAAAGGAATGAAAAAAGAAAATGAAAATAAAAAGTGTATAGATTCCAAGTCACGTTAGCTCACGACGTTTCGATTGTTAGTATCTACAATCGTCTTCGGGTGATGACTGAACTGATTCCTCTGAGAGATGACTATTTATAGGTCGTTCAAATACTTTCACTTATCCCTGCTTTCCATTTTCCGCTTCACTGGTTCCGTGGGAGATGACCGTTTTGGTGGGAGTTGGCCATTTTTCGCTTGATGATGGGTTTCCATATGTTGCGTATTTCTACGCTGGCCTGGCTGAATACGTTGTTGGACAACATGTATGCGGCTTCCTTGAACTTTCTCCTAAACCAATGTTCCTCTCTGTGCAAGATCTCAGCTTGGGACCACTCGATGTTGTGTTGATGGGTCCAAACATGGTCTGCTATTCCTTATTTGCTGGTTTCCCCTCGCTGTGTCTGCTTCTTGTGCTCGGCAATGTGAACATTCAATGGCCTCCTAGTTTCACCAATATAGGATTTTCCACACTCACAGGGCCAATTCTTGGAATCGCAGTCCGCGTTTGGTGGCCTGGTTTTCGTGAGGCTGCTACGGATAGTGTTACCGGATCTGAAACAAGTTCTGATGTTGTACTTGGAACCAATTCTTCTTATCCTCTCCGATAATCCTCTGATGTAGGGAAGTGCAAGCACTGGTCGTGACGGCTTCTCTTTCTTGCGAGGCTCCTGCTGTCTTATAGCCAAAGTATTTTCTACCATCGCTTTGGAGTAGCCATTCCGTTGAAGATCATTTTTGATGGTGTCTAATTCCTTCTCGAGACCTTCCTCCGTATTACAGAGCCTAAAAGCACGGTCTAATAGAGTCTTGATAATTCCTCTTTTAGTCGATTGATAGTGGTTGGATTCGTGGTTCAGATACTGTCCCGTATGAGTGGGTTTTCGGTATACAGATGTTTCCCACTTAGTGTCGGTCCTCTTCACCAAAACGTCTGAGAATGGCAATTCGTTGTGGATTTCCTTCTCCATTGTGAAAGTGATAGAAGGTCTCACGCTGTTGATGTGTTTCAGGAAGGCGTTCAGTTCAGTATTCCCATGGTTCCATATTATGAAGGTGTCATCAACATATCTCAACCCGGCAAGAAGGCAAGAAATAGTATCTTTCATCCGAAAGTATATGTAGGAAACAATAATAGACTCAACGATATCATCAAATTATCTCAACATACTTTTTATTGACATTGAAAGAAATCAAAAATAACTCCGAAATCAATTGGCAGTGCATCGAAAATGTTTGTGGAAAAAATTACCAAAATCAAATTATCTCATAGTTGGCGTGAAAACCTAGCCAAAATATATCACAAAATTGTAATTGAAAGGTAGTCAATTCAGAAAATACAATAATGTCTATGCCACAGAAAACGAAATCAAAGTTTGTAATATCAACAAAAAAACCTGATAAACCACCAGAAAATGGTAAATTCTGATCCAATAGTTTGAAGAATGTAGCAAATATGACCTATGGTATTCCTCAGAGCGCTGTAGTGGGACCGCTTCTTTTAATCGTCTTCATGAATATTGTGTTGTTTCTGATTGTAAACTCCAGCAACTTGGCAAGATATTAAACAAACCGTTGAGGATAATGTTTCCAAAATTTCCCAATGGTTCAGTATAGTGAGTGAATATCAATTACGAAAAACTGTTAGTGCTTGTTTCGTCAATTAGATATCGTCAAAGAAACATGATTCTTGCAGTGTTCTTGGGTTTTGTACATATGGGAACGCTTGAGGAAGCTATCGTATAACGAAATACATGTTGCGGTTATGTAATGTCCAGTGTCCAGTGGAAATTACACAATGAGTTGTCACTTGAATACGTTATGAATTTTCATCAGTCAGATTCAGCAGATTCAGTCAGTGGTATGAGAGTAAACCAAGATCCCCAAAACCTTTCTACGAAAGAGTCAGACTCAATATCAACAAGCTAAATTTTACCCTCCCGGAATGTTACCCATACCCACTCAACCTTCCTCCCCCATGGACCTTACCTGAACCAACATGCCTCACAGAGCTTAGTCATCTCCCAAAATATGAAACTAACTCTACATTATTCAAAAACAACCTACGAGCTATATTGGAGAATCACCAAGGCTTTACACAAATATATACCGACGCCTCCAAAACAACTGTGGGAACAGGAGCAGCAGTTGTAGGACCACATTTCTTTTTCCAATTCAAACTACCTTCCACTAGCACGGTATACACTGGTGAACTCTATGCTATATTCCGAGCTCTCTTATTTATCAACTCAACTGAAGACAAAAATTGCAAATACCTTATTCTGACAGATTCGCTGAGCTCACCGCAAAGGATACAAAAATTATATCCCCACAATTAATTAGTAGCTGATGTGAAACTACAACTTCATGTAGCACAACAGAGAGAAACAGTTATTAAATTTATATGGATCCCATCACATATAGGAATAATAGGTAATGAAGAAGCTGATAGAAATGCAAAAGAGGGAGTAATAACGCTGAAATAGTTCATCAAGTAGCACTGAGTGACTTACAGTATGCCATTAAAAATCGGTGGAGTGAATCAATTTCGAAACTTCGGGAAGTGAAATCATCAATAAAACCATGGACAAATTTACCGAAAAAACGTAGAGATCAAATAATCATCACACGTCTACGTCTTGGTCATATACGACCAAACCCATGATTATCTTTTCAAAAACACCAACCAACCGATGTGTGAAACCTGCAATGAACAACTCACTGTTAAACATATCGTGACAGAATGCCTAAACTTCACCCCTCAAAGGAATCTGCACAGGCTGATAGGAAAGCTAGAAACTATTTTAGGAACAAATTGTAATACAGATAATGTACTTTCGTTCATAGAAGCTATTCATATCAAAAACAAATTGTAAATATGCTAGTAAAATACTGTTCGCTAATAACCAAAATGGTTGATGCGATTAAATAAAAAAAAAATGACCTCAGGAAATTTATTCCACAAACACGTAGTTCTCCAAATGAAAGAATTCTCAAACACTGAAGTGCAAGGTTTACTGAGTTGAACTTCAGAACGATGAGCAACCACAGTCCATCACTAATTTCTGACATGTACCGCGTTCGGTGAAATTAAATGTGCTAAGTCACCTCCCGTGAAAATATCTATAAAAAACAGACAAATCTCCAATCTTTCTTCGATGTAACAGACTATCAAGGTTGCAAGTGATGTTCCTGTCTCCAATTAGGCGGATGGCTCTTTTCTGGATAGAATCATGCAGCTTCAAGTTATGCTTAGGAGAAAGGTGTTCCATACATAAAAACAACACTACAAAGAAGGTCTGATCTGAGCTTTATAAAGTATCAAAAGTTTCTGATGCCTGTACAGTTTTCTGATTCGGAACAGTGTCCCAATCTATTGAGAAGCGGCTTTTGCAATTCCAGCGACATTATTGTGCCAAGACATATTGGTGTACATTTTAACCCCCAACGAAGCAGAAAGCGGAATTATCTGTCCCGACATTATTTTATCCATAAATTGATTGATGTAGCCGTTTCTACGTGGTAGGAAATCATAATGAAGAGAGAAATGAAAATTTCTATGTTTTTTGCCACTTTTATTTGTAACTAACGTTTCTGCAGTTCCGTCCTATACGGAAGTTTGAAAATGTCCATATAGGACGAAACTGCAGTAACATTAGTTACAAATAAAAGTAGTAAAAACATAGAAATTTTCCTTTCTCTTTTCATCATTATTATATCCGTTTTGGAGACATTAATCTTTCTGAAGAAAACCGATGCATGGTTTTCCTGGCATTGAATTTGATCTGGTTACTTTCACCTCCATTCGAAATCACTTCTGAATCCTCATCAAGATATGGAATGGTGAGACAAGTGTGTCAGCAAAGCAATGTATTTAATTTTTATTCCAAGTAGTTGGATATACAATAAAAAAAAGGTTGCAGAAAATATGGATCCTTGGGGAACACCAACTTTGATGGTGAAAGTATTCGAGAGATATCCTTCGACGGTCACTTGCAGGAAACGTTTTTCAGGAAGCTGAAGAGCCATACACAAAAATGATCCGACAAGTCATATCATCGTAGTTTGGTCAGCAAACCCTCATGCTACACATGATCAAAAGCCTTAGAAGTATCAAACGAAACAGCTCTTGACTCTCCATTATCATAGATTGCTTCATTCCAAATATGGATGACATTCTATAGATGGTCGCCTGTTGAAAGGCATATTGATGATCGCCGAAGATGTTGAAGCTTTTCAGGTATTTACGGCTATCTCCATGAATTTTTAAATCACTGATAGGAAAGCGGCTGGTCTACAGTTAGTTGAAAGACACGCCAGATGAAGCCATTGTATGGCGAAACACGTGTTGCGTTTTTGTAAAACAATTTAGTGAAAATCTCACAATAAAGTGTTTTTGGAATACGTTAGTTATGGATTTTCATCAAGTATCGGCCGATTCCATCATATATTGGAAGATTTTTCTTGTCCTTTTTGGGAATAGGCTGAACGCGAACAATCTTTCAATAAGGAGGAAATGCTACTTCCTTGTAAAACAGGTTGAAAAGTCTGCAAAGTACTGATGCGAGTTCATTGGCGTATTTTTCAACCTTTCAGTTGTCGCGGGTTCTGGTGCGACAAAAATGATCGCGGATGTATCTCTCAGATACTCGACTTGAACTGATGAAAACTGTTCATTGATTGGACTTGAGAATGATTGTAAACAACGATTGAATGCAATTATTTCATTAAAACATGTAATTTTCAAAATGAAAGTTATTCTTAAAATTGTGTGATATTTATCACATAAAATTGGTGAAAACTTCAAGAACTGTACCTTTCAATCTTCCAATCTCCTTTTCTTAGTAGCACCTGCACAACCATCTCGACAAACATTGCTAGAATGTTGGAGACAGAGATGTGTCCCGCAGGAGGAACATTGAAATTTTGTTAATCTGGTACGCTTCTCTCTCTGACATAGTACACAACGTTTACGCTTTGGGTCATTATTTTGAATATTTGATTGCTGCAAATTTTCTTCTGGATCACTATTTCTCTGAGCCGGGTTGATATTATATGCGGCAGACCAGTGTTGGAATTACTACGTTTTCGCAAGTGTTCTCTCACCAACTCATTACCAAGGTTTCGTAAAAAATGCCGCTGCTTTTCAGTTCGACATCCATTTCCAACATTGATAACTTGAGAGTTGATTCCTCCTACATTGAGCATGCTGAAGAATATTACCATTGGCCAACGTCTAGTGTTACGGGGTACATTGAATGAAGAACACAATTTATCTACCACGACGACTCCTCCTTTAGTTCCATTATCAAACGTAATGACCTCAAGTTTCATTTTATTTCCGGTATATTCATCAATTTTATCATCGAAATGTTAACTTGAGATGAGTACAACATGTTTGTTTTTCTTAGGAACGCAGGATATTATTGTTCCTTCTTTTCTGAAACCAAACATACTGGATGGTACAGGAAGGTATTTCAGGACTTTCAACTGGTTCGGAATTTGTCATTTGTTCTTTTGTCATATGTTTTGTAGATAAATCTTGCAGAAGTGAAACATCGCAGAACCAATTATCCATAGTCACGTTTCGTCCAGTGTTGTGTATGGGTGATATCATCCTTTTCACCACATCAATGCTTTTATTGCTCATGGAATATGGTTCATCTGATTGTAGTCCGGCATAAATTTCCATATTACTAGTATAATATGTTTTAGCATTAACGAGGGCAAAAATACCATACTTGGCCGGTTTTGATGGTAAATATTGAATGAAGTTGCATCTGCCGCGAAAAGCTTCAAGCTTTTCATCAATTGTCACATTGACTCCTAGTGAATAACACTTTAATATTTCTCTTATAGGAGCTAAATGATCATTCTTTTTTCCCCCATCTCTGGTCTCTCGATTATCGAACCTTATAGAACGAAATAGAAACCTGAAGCGCATCAATCACATGGTCAATCTAAAAATTTCGACACCGTTTCCTTCTGTATCCCACAGCTCCTCTAAATTCAATCCTTTATACAGTCCAGCCAAATAAAGCAGCCCTATAAATGCTTCGATTTCAGTGCGATCAGTAGTACGGGCGTCTCTATCTCTGCTGAAATTTACTTGTATACTCATTATACGCTGATTGGTATATGTCACTATCAATTTCAGAATGGTGTCATCGAATAGACATTGCCATATTTCAAGGCATCCCCTTGCTTGACGAACATTACCAATAACTCCTGGTAGGCGTACAAGAATATTTTGCTCCTCTAACCTTCTTCTTCTATTGTAGGGTGTCTTTTTCCAAAGGTAATTGTCGGTAATTTTCCCATTTATTTTTCTGAGAGCTATATAACAATATTCATTTTCGTTATGTGACGCTATACATCCGTCCAAATCTTTTTGTTCACTATCCGAACTTCCAAATCTTTCTTCTATGTGTTCAGAAGAGTCTGTATCATTTGCTTCATCTAAGACTTTGCCAACTGGATCACCATCGTCTTCAAGAAGGAGCCTTTGCAGCTCTAATAAATCTGCTTCATTATCAAACTTATACACTCTTCTGGATGCCATAATTCACTGTAATAATAAAAAACTAGTTACAAAAATATTTTAGCTCAGACAATTGTGGTGGCGAATATCTCTCTGATACAAGTGACTCTTCATGTATTGTTTCTTAGTCCAAGAGAAAAATATTCAAAGGTATCGTTGGTGAATCATAAAGTATTGCTTTCACGTTGTTTTAACAAGCATATAATCGAATTATTGAAACTCACATTAATGATCGCGGGGTATCTCTCAGATACAAATAGCACTTTTCAGCTGAACCGTTCACTGCGACGAGTTCTTACCAATACTAACATTTTCCAGTTTGTGAGACAGGAAGGAAGACGACGGCACAACCTCACTACTCAGCAGATTCACAACCAATGCGCCAAAGAATTGCCGGCATGTATCTGTCAGATACGCGTGACTACTGGAAGGTTAACTAAGTTGACGGGCGCTTCATCAGGACCAGACGCCATGTTGATAATAATATGTTTCACATCACATCACATACAATGATTTTATCAAAAACTATATTGGAATGTTGCTTTTGTCTCTTGGTGACTATCGGTGGAAGTCAAGAATTTTTAGTTGTTGGATTTAACCTTATGAGTCAATTGAGTTGATATGTGAAAGAGGTTCACAAACAGTTATTTGAGAAATGAGTGATACATTTAAAAAAATGAGCTTAATAGACGAATATGTTTGTCGAAAGAATTGATTATCAAATCGCAAATTGTCATGAACTCTTCGTAAAGTTAACACAGTAACTTTGGAGTTTATTATCTCAATATTCAATTCATTACTCAAAGAACACATTTTCGTTTCAAATGACATAAGATTGCTTGCTATAGTTGGGTGTTGATCACTTCTAAAGTTTTCGCAGAAAATTTTTATTGCTGCAATTAATTGTTGGTACCATCGATGAACAAATTTGTATAAATGTGAAATCTACCCAAACTATAATTGCTATTGAAATTGAAAATTGAAACAGTTTTGAAGTGCTTCCGAAATTCTCTCTTCATTTGTATATGTATTATCGTTATTATTATTAATAATTCTGACAAATCTCCATATTTCCGACTCGAAATTTCTGCTATCACTCTCGAACCTAAATCTCTCAACAATAGCTGATTGTTGGTGTGGAGTAAAACAATGCTGGACAATGCCGAAGGTGTGGTTGAACTCGAGACTTGGGCATGTCGCAGACGAAGAAGTCCTCGCTACACATGCATGTCACAACGGCCCCTCACATCGCTCTGACAATGACTAATGGTCTCACACCCCACGGACTCCATGATTGTGGAACATAGTGTGGACTGGTAATCGTATACATATGAACGAAACGTATTATTCATGAAGGAAATGAATGTCAAGTCGATTGGGAGACGAACGGAAAAGGTCGCCGGAAGATGAAGGATTAGGAAGGGAGCTGGTTAGAATCGATAAATGTAGTTTCGAAAAATTTCAGTTTGATAACTCATCATGAAAATGAATAATAATAATAATAATAATACCTTCATTTGTTACTGAACCAGGAAGAGAGAAACTGGTCTTCCACTCAGACCCTTATTACAAACTAAACTTGAAGATAAAATATACTTACTGACTAGTACCAGTGAATAAGAAGACGAGAAAGAAGCAATAGGAAAAAAGATGAAAGAGAGAGAGAGAGAGAGAGGAGATAGGAACCCTTTTTGTAATTTATTTTCACTTGTGAGGGCAGTGATTCCTTTAGGTTATGAAACCGCTAGGTTCCATCATGTATGTTTCTATATATGACTTCATCATGGAGATAGTTGGGTTACTTGTATTTCAGAAGTTTGTAGAAGTAGCAAAGGATTTGTAGTTTACGCCTGTTGGACATATTGAGCCATTCAATTTCTTTAATTTCATAGGAAATTCTCTGCCTGCTTTTTATGCCAGAAATAAGTACCAAACAGCAGTTCTGGATTTTCTGAATACGCTGACTATCCAGGCCATCTAAACATGGCCCCTATACAATATCACAATAGTTGAATTGGTAAAGCAGTTATGAATCACGCACAGCTTTTTTTTACATCTAGGCCTAAATAGTGTCTATGTGGGTAAATCATCTTCAAGTAATTGTAACTCCTTTTCAACATTATATTAACCTATTCTTTGAATCTCAATTTTTGATGTAGTATCAAACCCAAGTTCTTCGCATTCTCACTAAAAGGTATTGTGTCATTTCCCATCCTCAGTATAAGATCATAAGATATATCATGCCTGACATTGTCATTACAGGAGGAAATAGCACATGACTCTTGAGGATTTATTTTGAGTAGATGTTTATCACATATGTATTTTAAAGATTGTAGGTCGATATTTATTCCTCTGTTAGTTTGCATAACATTATCGGGTTCAAAGGTTTTATATATCTGTGTGTTATCAGCATACATGTGGTAGTCACAGTGCTGCAGAGCCTCATGAAATGTTGCAGTAAATAAGGTGAACAGAAGTGTACCCAAAATACTATCCTGAGGAACACCGCATTATACATAAGCAAAATTAGAAGTTTTATCATTCAGAGTGACACGTTGAAGTCTATTTGATGAATATGAAGTAATAAGTTTGCAAGCATTTTGGTCAAAATTTAAGTAGTGAAGTTTAAATAGGTGAATTCTGTGGTTAATCAAATCGAGTGCTTTCGAAAAGTCCCGTAGGATGAGTACAGTTGCTTTACTTTTATCAATACCTTTGATAATGTCATCCTTTATATTTGCAAGTACACTCACACAACTGTAACCAGGTCTGAACCCCGATTGCTTTTGAAATAGAATTTCAACAATTTGTTCAACAAAGATTCGTATTTGTATTTCCATAATTTTTTCTAGAACTTTGGACAGAGTAGGAAGAATACTAATTGATCTGAGGTGATTGAAGTCTTTTAGTTGGTTCACCTTCGGCAAGGCAACTATGTTGGCCATTTTCCAGGCAGAGGGAAAATAAGATTTTGAAATACATTCATTTATTATACGTGTTATATATATAGAAATAAACTAGTACCGAAAGCTTCAGAGCTGATATTGTAAATCACATTCAAAACCGTTATTTCGCTAATGTGTTCGAATGAGAAGCAGCCATTTTTGTCATTTTTTTATACTTCCAGGATAGAAATCAATAAAATGTTCATTAGGTTTCAACATGTTTTTTGAAATATTCGTTAAATGATTATTCAGTTGGTTAACGTCGCTGAGATGCTTCGGTATTTTCCTATTTTTATTTTTGCAGATGTTTGGTTTCTCAAGTTCATTCCATTTTTCCTTTGACGAACAATTTTCAAATTTGAATTTAAAAATGCCTTCCTTCAGATTTTATTGCGCAGTAGTATAATTCCTCAATTATTCCTAGTAGGTAATCCCAGTGATGGGTTTGTTTAGTTGCATAAACAATAAATCCTATGATTCAATTTCAAATCCTTTTAACATATGGTAAAATGGTTTTCTATTGGTTATTATATCATAAGTTTTGACCCAACACTAATATTACTGGTTGAACAACTTCCAGCGACTCTAAAGACATTTTTGTTCGAATAGAAAACGGACTATTTTTAGAAACAATTAGTTTCCAAAAGAAATATTTTTTGGTTTTCTAATCTTCCATCATTTTGTTCAGAAATCTGGGAAAATTTCTCAAAGAAGAAAAAAAGAAAATTACATTAATGACAACACTTCAATAAAATATGTAGAGCATACACAGACGTTTTTTTTATGCAAACTAAAAAAACCTTTCAATTGATATTGAATGGTAAATTTTATTCATTTATAATTTATTATATAATCTATTTATAACTGAGTACTTCGAGATCTACCACAGATGACCAAATCCATAACTTAATAGCAAGTGAACTTCGGAATTTTTTAAGTTCAGAACCACTTCTCAAACTAAGATTTCGTTATGAAATATATAGTTCCCAACAAATAAAACAGGAATGAAAATATGTAGTCGGAAAGTGAAAACGAAAAAAATTTGAGCCAGTGCTTCGGGTTGAGTCTAGGTCTCAAGTGATTTTTTCCACTAAATCTTCAACTTATCTGAAACCAAGTATAATACCAAAAATACACAATGATTTTGAATGCTTCCACTGTCATTCAAGTGTTGGAACGGTGCCACTTACTCTTCTAATAATTTTTATTTAAAGAAATCAATACAAAAATGCATGAGTGAGTTTAGAACGCTATTTTTCGGAAAATGCTCATCAAAAAATTATAAGTGAGAGTTCTATCGAAAGCAGAATTGAACGCCAATCAAAATGATGTGTCACTTGATCCCCTGCCCATTTAAAATTCTAAGGGTAACATCTACCCCTCCTAGGGGGTTGAACCACGAGATCTACAAATAGCGAGTGTCCCCTTGATGATGATTTCACCTGCTTTTTCGATTCCTCATATTGTTTACTGTGAAGTTTCAAAATTGACACTCTGTATATTCTCTTCCACGAACATCAAGAAGTGTAATTTATAATAGTATTTCGTTGTTATTCACTCTTGCAATCAGATTTTCTGGGTTTCCTGAAAATAGAATTCATAAAGAGCCGTAGAGTGGGCCAGAGTTCAAGTTACTTTCATGTAATCATAATTTGTAAGCTCACTTTGATTTCACGGTAGACGATGTATGTTATTCAATGAACACGCTGTAGACTTCACAAACACCTCCAACAACGTATGTTCACTTGAACTTTTTTGTATGCAAATTTCTGATGGAAGAATGAATGGAGGGTGTAACTTCATGGATAAAAAGAGGTCGTACCTTCGGAAATTATCACATATTTGAATGATAATATCCTGCTTATATTGAAACGAAACGGTAATTTCTGAATTGGACAATGACATGAGAGGTTATGAGATGAATGAACAATCACGAAATGTTTATTGAAATTTTCCCAGAATTTCCCAGAAACTGAGATCGATTATATATTGAACTCTTTGAACCGTTCAACAATTAAACTCCTCCACGGTATCCTTCCGCCTCTTTCCTTATACTATTATTTTTCCTTTATATCAAAGCTGAGTTGAGAATATTCAAAATTCGAGAAAAATAAACGAATTAACCCAGTAGAATTGACACTCAACATATTTTAATATTAGTTGAACCCAAGACATCATACGATGTCTGGGTATAATTTGGCCGTAATAATGATAATAGTATGAATAATGAATTTGGATTGCTTTTGTCTGAGATTCACAAACCATAACATGTCAAATAGCATGACAATCTACAATGATATGAACCCTAATTCTGAATATCTCACAATAACAAACATTTTGGAAACTCAAATCCAGGAAACATTCATATTTGGATGCAATCATTCATTATTAGTAAAAAGATTGATACTATGAACAAATCAAAAACGTACAGTTCTCTTCAATAAAACAATCATTCAATATACTTTGTCCTGAAGAGTTCTGGAGGACTTGGATAAAACGCTTCAGACTTCGAAACTTTCAACATGGTTGAGAACATCACATAATATTGTTAAGCAAGGACGTCACCAGCTTATGACTAAGGGGGGCAATGGGGGAATATTATAGAAGATAAAAAATATGAACGCCTGGTACAGTTGAAAGCATGAAGCGTTACATTTTGGAAGTCTTTGCCTCGATGACGATTGTAATAAGAGCGGTTCTGATATCAATGTATAAAACTTCACAAGCCCTCGACAGCACAATAACTTAATCAAATTTTCAAACACATCAATAATTATTTATTTTAACAAAAATAATATTTGATTAAAACATATTTGCAAAACTTTCAACCACTTCATCATTGATATTATTCAGGTTTTTAATTATTATAGCGCTGTGTGCACTCATCATGGCCAGACCATCAAGGAGATCTTCTGCCATGGTGCTAAATTGCCATGTTTTCAGTCTTCTGAGGCTGCTGAAGGATCGCTCTACTGTACAAGTCGTACATGGTTAAGCGATCAAAATTTGTAATGCTTTTTCCGTTTCGGAAAAGAAGGAATTCGTTTCTTTTAGGACATCAACAACTGTGAGATTTGTTAGATCAATCCTGTTGTGCCACATTGCTGCCAAAGCTCGATTTCATTATTTATGTTCAGTAAATCATAAAACTGGGCAATAGATTCACAAATTTGTATCAGATTTTCAGTTGTCATCTTTTGCATCTGCACCGGATGTAACTCAGATAATGCGAATGGTGGCGTCTTTTCTTCAACAAAACGTACTTCAAGGGAGGCGATAATAGAATCCAAGTATGGTATTACTAAAAACCTCTTCCAGTATTCTAAGGGGCTTTCTGCTGGATGATTGCTTCTATGACGTTGTTTACCCGCGGCATTGAAGTAATGTCCTTCTCCAGTTCGACTTTGTCCGCAACAGCAGTAACTTCCTTCATAATTTCGTCTGTGACTTTTTCCAGATTTGCACGGTGGTTTTTAATCGAAAGTAAACTCCTTTTAACGTGTCCCAAGGTTTTGACCACGTCCAAAGCTACAGATTGGAGTACGTTGACAAAGGGTTCCATCAAAGCCGAGTATTTGGCTATCAAATTAATCCCCAAAATGAAAGAAATTCTGGAAGTAGCCGCATGCAGTCGAAAGGAACTTTTCCAAGTTGCACTAATTCCTTCCTGAGATAATGTTTCTGAAGCTTCCAGAATGATTGGAAGAACTCTGATGGTTTTGTGTTTCTCACTCCATCTTGCGAGGTAAAAAATGGTATCAACTTCCTCCGCAAAACTGATTGGCGAAAAAAGTATATAGTATCTTTGGTGGAAGTGAATTTAGATCATTGTTCGTAACAATAACTTCTACTTTAGGTATGCCGCATACAAATTATACAAAACCAACGTGAATGTTGGTGAACGGCTGTCGTAGAAACACAACACGCACACAACACATACACACATCATTCCTACCTCCCACCTATATATTTTTACACAGTTCAATGGCAGATCTGATATAGTCGTGATGATAATGGCGGCGATTTTAAAAACGGATGTCAAAATCTTAATGTTATTCTGAATATTTCAATACTTTCTACAATATACATTGAACCTTGCGAATTCATTTACGTTTTTTCATGCGATGCGGAATTTATTAATAGGTGAGGGAGTCAATTGCTTGCACTTTGGTCGCTTTGCGGCTAGCTACATTTGATCTCTAGGGGGGGCAACTGCCCCCGATTGGCAACGCCCTTGTTAAGTGTGGTCGAATTTCTGAATGATTTTTTTGAATCTACTATGAGAACATAATACTGAATAATGCTTTTCGGGAGTCCAACTTGGGATATGAAAATTTTTGGAGGCTACAATTCCAGTTCCTTATATTGAATTCTATATCAAGTCCTGTCAAATGGAATGGTTTATATCATCAAATGAGGATCTACTCTACAGTTCAAATGGGGTGAACCGATAGTGCGTATTTGATGATAGAAATGAATCTATTTCATGGAATATTTCAAAAAACGGGCTTTAGAGCAAGCGGACTTGAAACCATATTATTGATGACACGTTTGTGATATAGCAAGATGGTGATGAGACACTAAACTATTTTCTCTCTACTAATAATTTCAATTCACAATGGAAAGAGAAACCCATGAGACTCTAGCTTTCTTGGATATCCTTGTGAACAGACCTGAAGACAGGTACCTGAACAAAAACCCTAACCACCAGCCACAATGAAAGAAAGGAGTAATTGAAACGTTGGTAGGGAGAGCACGACGTATTTGTGAACTCGAGAGTCTTCCTGGGGAACTCAATTACCTGAAAAATGCATTCATAGGGAATGGGTACAGCAAAGAAGAACTCGGAGCGGGCCACATAATTCAGGACAGACAACGCCAAAATAACCCTAGTTAGGCTAGTCTAGGAAAAAGTTCTCCTTTCCTATATTGAAAATGTTAGAGACTGGATTGGGAGAATCTGAGAGAAACAAGACGTGAAACTAATTGTAAGGCCTACAAAAGTCCAGCCCAGAGACCCCAGAGAACCATGAGCAACATCCGGAGTACACCTAATTTATTCTAGCTGCGGGTTGGTCTACATTGGAACCACCAAAAAAGTATATAGGCATCCGTCTCACTGAACACAAAAGAAATTATCCACTTGGACAAACCGACAATTCAACTATAGCCCAACTGCTCTCAACAAAAAAAGCACTCATATTACCTCATATTATACTCATATTACATACATACATTACATAATATTACATATTATATACATATTCCAAGAGTTTATAGACAGGTAAAATAAATTCAAAAACACAGGGATAATTTTAATAGAAAAGCAGAGGAGATGACATTGATGAAATCTGGCTACCTTAAATTTTTCCTGTTGAAAGGACTTGAGAGGATACTAGACGAACACATCACCAGTATGCTTATCAAACCGGCAAATCGACAAATTCAGCATTAAACAACCTCGTTGGGAAAATCTCCCAATCCCTTGACAACAAAGAGATTGCGGTTGCTGTATTTCTTGATACTGAAGGAGTATTTGACAATACACTACTTGAATCTATAGGATTGTCTCTGGCTAAGAAGGGTGTAGAATCCACCATAGCTGGCTTGATCTATGCCATGCTGGTAAACAGAACTGCGATTACAACTCTTCAAGGCGAGGCCATTAGGTTCAGAGTCATCAGAAGCTGCCCTCAAGGTGGGGTACTATCTCCACTTCTGTTGTCGCTTCCGAAGGATAGTCTGCTTGATGTCCTCGACAGAAGAAAAATTGATCTGCATGCTTATGCAGATGACCTTGTCATCCTGGCAAGGTTCACGTCGTGAAGGGTAGCTTGTAATATCCTCCAAAGCGCGTTGGACGTGGTTCACAGTTGGTGCCTGAGGGAGCACATGTCTGTCAACTCCAGCAAAACTGTGTTAATGACCTTCATCAACAGGATAAAATTGGATGATCTAACGCCACTTTCACTCAATGGGAAGGTCATTCCATTTGGAACGGAGGTGAAATATTTTGGCATTGTTCTTGATAGAAGACTCACCTGGAACGCTCACTTGGAAAAAGTTTTACACAAAGCGAGACTGTCTCTATGGACATGTTGAAGGATTCGTGGTAAAACTTGGGGTTTAGGTCCCAAACAAATCCACTGGATTTATGTGATGATTGTCAGACCAGTGATCACTTATGTTGCAATTGCCTGGTGGCCAAAGGCTTTACAAAAAACGGCCCAAGCGAAGCTGTCTGGCTTACAGAGACAGGCTTGTCTGGCTATCAGTGGTGCCATCAGTACCACACCGTCAGCGGACATGAATATCCTTCTAGATCTACCTCCTCTCTACATTTTTCTGGAGAGAGAGGCTAGATGGACTGCATACAGACTTGTTCCTTATAAAGTACTATTCCCGAGAAGAGAACTGGATCCTCCGGAAGAAGGAAATATTAAGAGCAGATAGTTTTTGGTTCACAGATGGATCAAAAACACCTTCCGGTTCTGGTGGTTCACAGATGGATCAAAAATACCTTCCGGTTCTGGTGCAGGTGTTTTTAGTAGCAGGTCCAGGAGAGATATAACCTCCTGCCTAGGAACTCATGCGACTGTATTTCAAGCGGAAATTTACGCTATTGAACTGTGTGCGGAGAGATTGGATAAATCCAACCTCACTCACAAGTCAATGAGAATATTCTCGGACAGTCAAGCGGCGTTGGTAGCTCTTAGCTTTACCCAGCAACGTCTAAATTGGTAGCAAATTGCCAAAAACGACTCTCCTCGATAGGAAGACCTAACAGATTGTCTTTGGCCTGGATTCCTGGCGATACTGGTCTGGAAGGAAATGGATCTAACCTAATCTAACTTTGAGCCTTCTTAGACATCTTTCAGTTATTTTATAAAACAACCTTATAACAGTTACTTCATTGTGTGGCGGTGTGGCTAAAAACAAATTTAGTGCTCGAAACTATGGGAGCAATTCTTTTGAAAATTGTGTATTCCAACAAGGACTTCCAAATTTCGACATTTGGTAACGACCATCTTGTTGAAGTTACATCTGTCAAATTAGTTGTGATTCATTCAGTCTGTTTTGCCATAACATTCAACAACATGTGTGAATAATAAAAATGATTGATCAAAATGGATGTTCGGTTTGGACAACGTACCGCACGCTTCGCCCATTTTACGGTCGTCATAATCATCCTACCGAGAGGTCTATTCGCAATACCTTGATTCTGCTCATCATTGTATATCATTATTTGGTGATAAACACGATTCACTTTCTCAAATATTGGATTTGGTTCAACCGATTTATTTAGTGGATTCGATACTAGCAGGTAATAACTGATTAGCAGATTCAAAAATCTGAAACTGAACCATAAAATAAGTAAACTTACAGAAAATTCAACTGGGAAACACATATAAATTGATATTTGAAAACATACATAAATTCTGGAAAGTTTTGGATTCTCCCGCATGTGGAGAGAAGTGTTTTATTCCGGTATGGTACGGTAAATCACCGCCATTCATAATTCAACTGTGTCACACCGTTCTCTGTACCAGGGCAGGTGTGTTTGGACCGCTTAAGATCGTAATTTATCTATTATCCAAAATTAGTGCACGCGTTCCAAATTTATGGCCAGAGTGAAATGGGAAATTAGTTATTGGTTCAAGGCCGGAGTACTTTGTTGTTCATTTGTAATTAATTCCGTATGAATTATACAACTACCAGTAACCGCCATGGTCAATTAGATAAATCCCACTAATTGAGGAAGGGTTTGACCAATCAGATACAGACGCAGTATGTTGTCCGACATCTGATCCCTTCATAAATACAAATTGAAGTTCGACCGTTCGATGATGTCTGCCGCAGTAGCAGACGAAATGTCAGGTATAAAAACCTGCAGACACAGAAACATCGAACAAAGTGTTGAATGACGACAACCACGATTGATCTGTAGACTCGTCTACAAGTTCCTTATCATTGAATGAATCCATTTGACTCTACTTCAGCAGGAAATATAATTTCGAGAGTTTCTTCTGAAAATACTTTCAATTTGGTATATTTATGCGATTACAAACCTTTATGCTGAATATTAAATGATATAGATATAGAAATAAAATACTTTGTCTAATTCCCACTCACTTAATGTATGGATATTAATACGACCAAGGTTTCGGTTTTTACTCCATTTTCAAGTATTCTAACACTACTGACCTAAGAGAAATATCGGGGTATATATATCCGATAGTAGGTAATAAGATATATACCTACATTCATTAATATCAACTACATAAACTTCAAACTGTGATTAATTGCGTTGTCATCTTTATAGATTCAAAAGTGGAGACCTACAGAAATCTTTTTGTTCGTTAAGGTTCTATATTTTGAGTTTTCAATTGATTTATTGATTTCCTTGTCTTCCAACAAATTCATATTCCTTCCTTTACTACATGTATGTAAGATTTTGCCTAAATTATTATTACTTTATTATATTATTATATTATTACTTTATTATATATTGAAAAGATTATTTCAGGTAAAACCCATAAAACTATTGGGGGAGAACTGTACCCATACATCAAAGAACAGAATACATACAAATATAGCAGCATTAATTACTCAGGTAAATATTCAAAATTACTTTTCCAAATTCAACAATAATAACATCTTTCATAAGTAATAATAATTTAGGCGAAATCATATTTGATGCAAAACCTAGACGTGACAGAATGAAGAAATCTGGCATATATAAAATAGAATGTAATGAATGCTCTGCAGTATATACAGGCCAGACCGGCAGAAATTTCGAAGTAAGACTCCGTGAACACGTCGGTGTATTCAAGAAATCTTCTATGTACGAACATCTACAAGAAACAAATCACAAAATAAGTATGGAAAACCTCAAAGGAAGAAAAATGAATTTGTTGGAAGCCATGAAAATCAATAAATCAATCAAAAACTCAAAATATAGAACCTTAACGAACAAACAGATTTGTGTGGGTCTCCACTTTTGAATTTATAAAGATGACAACGCAATTAATCACAGTTTGAAGTTTCTGTAGTTGGTAATAATGAATGTAGGTATATATCTTATTACCTACTATCGGATATATATACCCCAATATTTCTCTTAGGTCAGTAGTGTTAGAATACTTGAGAATGGTGTAAAAACCAAAACCTTATTCGTATTAATATCAATATATTAATTAAGTGGAATTTAGACAAAGTATTTTATTTCTATATCTATATCATTCAATTGAAGATGCATTTCCACAAAATAAATAAGTCATCAATATCACAAACTTCATGCTGAACTTTATTGCACGCCTTAGCAGTTTCTTTTGAAACTATTTCTATGGGTAACAGATTTTTTGTCAATAACAATGGATTCGTATAATAATATTGTGTTTAGGTGAACCTGAGAAAGGTGATTCGAATTTCTCAGTGTATATTTTATGATCACTTGGTACAACTTTCAAAATCACTTTCATACGATATGTGAGACGATAATATAGGTCCAATATTCGTGGTCCAAAATGAACCTTCTGCTCGTATTTCTGTCATTGGTGTTGACGGAGGTCAAGTTGCCTCCTGAATAACTATTTATTTTGTTGCACTATATGTCCATTCTTTTCAATGCATCATCTTCATTGGAATAAATTGATACTTTTGCTCAATGTGATTTCCAGTGAGCGTTTGTATATATTTTTTTGCATACTTTTGAAATTTTATTGAACCTTTTGCTATATTCGAAGTATATGTCTTGCCTTAACATTGCAATTTTGCATGAAAAGCGAAAGTTAACTGTTTGGAGTTTATTTTATTCCAAAGTGCTTTGGTTTTCCTGAATTTGTTTATCGTCATCGGTCAATCAGAGACTCCTGTAGGCGAACTGGCCAAGATTTTATTCATGTTAGAACTAATATCCTTTGTAGCCAACTGTCATTTCCCTGGGAGGTTTTCGGCTTTCTCCTTTTTCATCTTGATACAAAAAATCTTTCAAAGAAAGGAAGGGATCAATTTCAAAAAGTTAACTCTATACAAAGATGTGTAGATCATGCAAAGAAGTAACTTTCAGACACAAACTGGAAAAAATTGCCCTCGCAAAACATCTATTTCCATATAAACATTGAATTACACGAAAAAAATAATGCTTTTGAAAGAAAGACTTTCATATGAACGCGAAATTACACAAAAACACTTTTTTCTATTCCGTTTGTATTTCAATCATTCGTAATGAAATCAATTCAGATATCATTCACAGGATTTCTACACAATATAATTGATGGGAGAAGTGAAATTTCACTTACATAGTACATTGTCATCCTCACTGATAGACATCCGATGTTTTTTGTATCAAGATGGAGAAGTAGAAGGTCAAAAACTTTCTTTCCCAAAAATTTATCTCTCCTAAAAATATACCCTTTCAAATTCTTTGATATAATGTCCGCCAATTCATTTACGTTTAATTTTTGGACTAAATAGTTCAGGCATTTGCTCTCTTCAAATATAGTGATCCGTTCTTAGAAAGACATTAGACCTTCAGGTTCTATACAAGAATATACATTGGTTAGTATCTCTAACAATTTTGTATCTCTTAAGAAGGAATTAGGAATACCTGAGAAATACCTATCTGATTGAAAAAATAACTGAGTTATTTGAATTCATTGAAAATAATTATTGTGGGTTTATTGCAAAGTTTGTCAAATGAGTTAGATTCATATTACATTGTAGTATGGATTTCAAATACTTTCATTGTTGCACTATTTTCAAAAAGCTAATTCTCTTATATACATTTCGAAAGCAGAAATAACTTTTTAATGTATAATAATTTACTTGTGATGTATACTAACTGAACTGAAAGTCCACTTGAGTGATTGTTAAAAAAATGAATTATACCGAGTTTTTGAATCAATTGATATAAAATCTTTTTAATTTATCTACAATGAATGCCAATTTTTTCCACTCTTGAAAAAACCTTGAAAATCAATTCATACACCTTGAATATTTTCATTCTAGTAGTAACTATATTTTCGTGAGCAATATAGTTAATGAATATTCATTTTGATCTAATGAAGTCAAAAAAAAATATGTATTGAAGGCAAGGTGATGGCAGTTCAAAACAAATATGTCGGAAAATTAACAAAAGATTTGGTTAGCTGGGAATTCTGAAAATATATTGGTAACTCAGAATCGATATGATTCTTTGAAATTCCTTCAAATAGTGATAAATTGTATAAATGTGTTCGAGAAATACAGTGAGTGAAGTACAGAATTAATTTTCATCCAGATTCTCTCGTTACTGATTTATTTCTTCCGAAGAATGATATTATTTGGTAAATGTGACTGTTCAAATGAAAGTGAATGTTCAAATTTCGCGGGCTACATATAATCGATCAGCAATTTTTTCATTTTTTAAGTTAGTACACACGTTTGGAACATTTGTTCATATTTTCAGCTGTTCAGCATGTTTAGTTTGTTGGTGGGAGGCACAAAAGTTATAAGTGATTATCTGCTTTTTGAGAAAAATTGAAATTCCCCTTTTTCGGTTTGTTTTTCTCTGTGTTTCTATTTTCGAAGGACGAAACTGAAATGACAAATTATCACGTACTGGTACGACATCAGAAAAAGACCACTAAGACCATGAGGCTGTTGACTCCCTTGCAAAGGAGGGTGCTGCAAGCAGCTTCATCGGACCAGAACCTGTCATAGGCATCGCTTTAGGCTTTGCCAAACAAACATTGATCACCTGGATGGCAAGAAGATTTATGGACTTCTGGCAGAATCTTCCAGGATTGGCTCACTCCAAGGCGTTTATTCACCCTTTGAAGCTTGATTCCAAACAGTTGTTGGACTACAGTAGGGATGAACTACGATGTCTAACAGGCCTTCTTACAGGTCACTGTCATTTGAATCATCATATACAGAGACTTGGACTTTCGGAAGACAGGGTTTGTCACCTCTGTCTGGAAAATGATGAAGCAGCAGATCACATACTTTGTGCCTGCCCCGCTGGAGACGGAATCAGGTTTTTATAGAGTTCGACAGAGCTCTACTCTTACCATCTGACCTGAGAAACCACTCGCCATACAAACTAATCGACTCAGTTGGAAACCTGGATTTAGTTGGTCGAGTGTGAATAGGTGTGAGCCACAATAAACCCTTGCGGGTTGCGGTGAAGGGTCGAATAGATCCACTCACTTTGGACCTAACCTAACGTAACCATAATAGGAGAAAGAAAAATATCAGAATCAGTTGTTGAGTGAAGAAGATAATCCTCCTTCAGTTATCCTTTGTAATTGATACATCAAACATTCTGATGAAAATTGAACTATTATACAGCTAGACAAAAAGACTGTCGGTAGTGATGAAATATTTTACTCAGTTGTTAGTTTCTTAATAAATAATTCATCTTTCAAAATTTTTTTTTCAGTCTAGAGTGAAAACTTTTTCAAGCATTCCACTTCTATAACTAAAGCTAAACATTTCTGCAATTTCTTCTGGTACTTTGATAGAATACATTTTGGTCCATATATTTTTTCATCAACTAACTTCACTTATATATAATTTCATTGAGAAATGTATATTTTATTCTGTGAACGATTCATACTTGTTTTGTTATTCCCTGTATATTCTATAAATACAAAAGGCTTTCATTACAGACATCACGTATCTAGTTAACATTTGTGATGGGTCGTTAAATTCACATGAATTATAACATGAGGGTCGTGTGTTTACCCCAATACGAGACATATCCCTATGAAGGGTGTCATATAAACATTATTTACATAGATATACAAATATCTGTTGGAACCTAGTGTGATCGAGTATTCAAATCTTTTGACCCCTCGCATATATCCATGCATTTTGTAACAATAATATTCAGGGCCATCGTAACGAACAAGGGGATCAAACGGTCAATTATGAGTTCAGTTCTGAATATATGCGATTAATCCTTATATTCCCAACATTTTCGCATACGAAATTATTGTTTACGAGGGTAGACCCAGAAGTACTCAGACTATTGAAGAAAACACACACGTTTTGGAAAAAATGTATTTATTTTTCAAGATAATCTCCTATCAGCCTTTTTTCCACCGAAGTTCAATAAGCTCTGCAGCTTGACTGCATTAACCTTTCTCGATTATCATTTCTAGAAACATGTGGATTCGTTTTCCGATGGCATTCCAGAATAACTTCCCAAATTTCTGCTACCGCAGTTGTCGGTTGATTGGTCAAACCACCAACACTGACATAAAAACTTGGCAAATTCACTTAGGTGTCACACCAATAGGTGGTTCCACTTATGTTTCGCTTGCGTTTACGCAGCTATTTTTATCAAGTACTTTCTTGGTTTTTCTCATTTTATCTTAAACTGCGTCGAGAGCCTACTGAGCATCATCAACAGCTCTCTGGCTCGAAGATACTTCCCCAGAAGGTGGAAACATGCGGTCGTCGTTATGCTCCCAAAACAGGGGCAGAACCGGCTTTTCCCGCAGAATTATCGCCCGATTAGTCTGCTCTCGTCGGCGGCTAAGCTGGCTGAAAGAGTCGTACTTCAAAGGCTTAACGAAGAAGTTGAGGACCGATATGTTCTGCCTGATGAGCAATTCGGCTTCAGGAGAGAACATTCCACTGAGTTGCAGGCTCTGAGACTGGTCGAAAATACCATCGCGGAGCTAAATAGGAACAAAAAAGTTCATCTAGTCCTACTAGACATTTCGAAGGCCTTCGACCGCGTTTGGCATGAAGGCCTTCTTCACAAATTAATCGCGTTTGACCTGCCTCGGGGCCTGATGCGGTGGATTGGGTCTTTCCTGAAAGACAGAACATTTCAGGTTAGAGTAGAGGGCTCTCTGTCTGACAACAGAGAGATCCTCGCTGGAGTGCCACAGGGGGCCGTGCTCTCTCCCACGCTCTATTCCCTTTACACCAGCGACCTTCCGAGGTCCGAGCATGTGAAGGTATCTCTCTACGCCGATGACACGGCTCTCCTCTCATCTTCCATGGGTCGGGAGCTCGGGATCGTCTATATGCAACGTGCATTGGGCGACCTCGAGCGCTGGTACCTCGAGTGGAAGATCCGAGTGAACCCGGAAAAAACTCAGGTAATAACCATGGGAAGAACGATAGCTTCTCCGGCCATGAAAGTGAGAATCTCTGGAAGGGAGATTGATTGGCAAGCGCGGGTCAAGTACCCAGGTCTTATTATAGACCGTAGGCTCACCTGGAACCCGCACCTGTTAAGCGTGAAGGCAAAGATCCAGGGTCGGGTGGTAAGCCTGTACCCTTTGATCAATAGAAAATCTAAGCTGAGCCTAAAAAACAAAATCACGATCTATAACATGATGTTCAAAATAAAATTCTACGGATGATTGTGAATGCTCCGTGGTTCGTGCGGAATGAAGCCATCCGCAGAGATTTGAAGCTGCCTTCCATTCAGCAGTCCATCCAGTCGAGGAACCGGCGAGTTTTAGATTACGCTGAAACTCACGAAAATCCTTTAGTCAGGGAAGCTATAGATTACGCTGTAGACGACCCCTCCCGATATAGAAGGCCCGACACTCTGTCGAATGAGGCCCCTATGTCCTCCGTTAACAGATGAATAATATCTTCATCCATCTCACCCCAGCCAGGTAGGGGTATAACGCGAAGGGCGGTATGGATGTCTGAGGACTTTCATGCCACCATCAAACATCAGTCATGACCCGTTTGTCTTACTAACAAACTTCAGCTAAAAGGGGAAGGGAGCCAGGCTTCAACCTGAATAAAATCAAGACGGTTAACGTCGTCGTCATTTTATCTTCAATCGAGGACCACTGCCCGGTACTGCCAATGCCCAATAGGCTGAAACATCTGTCTACCGGTGGCTCTTGAATTGAAATCAAATCAATATGGGAATGATCAAGAAGTACTTATATATATATATATATATATATATATATATATATATATATATATATATATATATATATATATATATATATATATATATATATATATGTATATATATATATATATATATATATATATATATATATATATATATATTTCTATATTAAATTTTACAAAAAGGATTTGAAGCTTTATATCTTCTACAGTTGGTAGTACTGTCATCTTCTAGGCACTCCTCAAATTGAACTTGTCATCCTGTCGTCTGCCTCTTTATACGGTCAGAGCGTCTCAACTCAGGTATTTCAGGTACTTAAGGTAAATTTGCCTGTAGTTGTACTGCATCAAGTACTCTTCTTTGTGTTAGATCTTCTTTAGGAATGTGTGATTTATGACTGTTGAATTTATGGATGTTCAAGTTTTCCCAAATGTCCATGCGGTTTCCCTTGTTGACTTATTTTATGAGTTTTATGTTCTCTGGTGGGGGGAAATTATGTTTGTTTTGTATGGCGTGTGTTGCGAGGTTTGATTTATGTACTATTGGATTTATGTATGCCTTTTTGTGCTCATTGTACCTTTGGATTATTTTTTTCTTGGTTTGGCCGATATAGAATTTGTTGCAATCGAAGACCACATGCCCGGTACTGCAGATACCCAATAGGCTGAAACAGCGGTCTACCGGTGGCTCTTAAATTGAAATCAATATGGGAATGATCATAATAGTACTCATCTACTCATCTTTTGATTTTTCTGGAATTATTTTCCAGCAACCTGACTGATTGCATCAGAATTTCTTGTATTGAATTTGTGGAGTGATACAAATTCTCATTCATGCCCAACGACCTCAAAAACTGAATATTTGGACAGGAAGTTCAGGTGACCACATCATAGGATCTTTTTTATTGATGATAATTTGACAAGTGATAAATATTTGGATATGTTGGAGAATAGAATAATACCGTGTATCAATAGGGCAAATGGGGGGGGTATAAATTTTTTCGAAAACGAAATAGTTTTTCAGCAGGATGGTGCACCTCCTCATTATGCAGCTCCAGTGCAACAATTTTTGGATAATCATTTTCCTGGTCGCTGGATTGGCAGAAGAGGTCCTACAGAATGACCACCAAGGTCTCCGGATCTCACTCCTGTAGATTTCTTTCTATGGGGTCATTTGAAGTCTAAAGTGTATGAGATGAGAATTAACAACATTAGAAAATTTGAGAGAGAATATCATTGTATGGAAGTTGGCGGAAAGTTTTTTCTTCGCATTTTCCAGTCATCAGATTTTGATTCAAGAATTATTGAAAAATCTCTTTTTCTGATTTATTGCTTCCATACTTGTTTCTGTATAATTGTTGTCCTGTTTTTTTTATTCGTTCTGCAAATTATTTCTTCAAAAGTTATTCAGGGTGGCTAGTTTTCAATTCAAATAATTTGTAGCTCGCGAACCATAAGCTTCAAACCATATGTTTTATACTTTGTTGAAATCTGCTCATCATGGAGCATCTGAAAATGTGAAACAATATAGATAGAGTAAGATCCCAGAGCGATCAGACATAACTTATTTTCACACAGATGAAACCTTAGAGTCTCAGTAGCGTCTGAGTAGCGTGTTTATGAAACTTGCTGAGTGACACCTGGGCAGGTACCAGATGAAAAAGGTAACTAGAAATAAGAGCTACTTAACTTGAATTTGTATAAATGATTTTTATACATATTTTGTAGAATATTATCTTGAAATACTGTAATAAGTGTCAGACACTTGTCATGGACCAGAACTTTTGTCAGACGCTTTAAAGCTCCACTAGAATTGAATGAACTTTACTTACTTTTACATGTCTGATTTTTAAATATGTTATCGATGTGACTATAATAAAGTTATAATTAATCAGTCAGACAAATTAGAATGACCAAATATCCCTCAAACACAAAAATTAGTTAACCAGAAGTATGAGCGCGAGAGTGCTGTGCTTGCATTTCAGAGTGAGTGAGACGTCCATAATAACTCGGTTCTCCTTCTTTATGTGCCCTTTGCGCGTAACCTATAATATCTAGTATAGTTCGAGTCTGTCAGAGCACATGCTTTTGTTGTTTATATCGTGCAATTTGTGAGAAATATTAAGTTATTTGCAATAGTGAAAATCATGGAAGAATACAATTCAAAATGTATATTTTGTAGACAATCCTGTAATGCGTTAAAGTTATTTACTGAAGACACATTTAAAAAAATCAAAATTGTATTAAACAGCGAATAATCCATAACAAATTCCAAGGAAATTTAGTTATAAGATGTTCTGATACTGACATTGCGATAATTATGTTAGGACATATGCATAATTTAAAAAATGATGATTCGAATGTATGGTTAAACGCAGGCACCGGAAATAACCAGAGATACATCAATTTGACGAAGGTTTACGAGTACTTGGGACCATCTTTATGTAGAAGTTTGCCGGGGTTTCACGCTCTAACTGGATGTGACTTTAATCCCGCCTTTTTAAAAAAGGTAAACAAAGACCATTCAATATATTAATGAAGAAACATGAATATCAGCGAGCTCTCATGCAGTTTGCAGAATCAGAGTTGTTTACCGATGAGCGCATCCAAAAATATATTTTCAAAATAATCCAAAAATTTATCTGAGAAATTTATAGTGTTCCTGATACGTGCAACATTGATGCTGCCCGGCTTCAGTTATTTTTGAATAATTACAGCGTATCTAATATCAACGAAGAATTCGATCGCAAAAATTTTAAAAAAATTTGATGCTAGCAGTTTACCACCATGCCAAAGTAAGTTATTTCAACAATTCCGCCGTGCTAATTACATTTCTAGCATATGGAATAATGCAAATTCAAAACAACCAACCATTTTTACTCCTGAACACAATGGGTGGAGATTAGAATAAAACCAATATCACTTTCATTGGTTTCATGGTGACCAATTACCAGCAATCGTTAGTGTATTTCTTCAAACTTCAGGATTTCAGGTTTAGAATTTATTATGTTTGTGATTTTATATTTTTTAATTCTTTGAACTATTTTTTGCAGAAGAACCAGCCAGTAACAACATAACTGAGAATGATGAAGATGATGACTCGGATGAGCAGCATCATGGTTGAACGATGAAAATTCTAATAATTGCGAAAATGAATATGATGATTAAAAGATGAAAAATGTCTGTTTCAATCAATCCTATTTGAAAATTTTTTTACATTTTTTTTTTTAATTATCCTAAGTGTTATCTTTTTGACAATAAAGTAAATACAACTTCTTATGAAACCAAATTGCTCCGAATTAATTAATTATCCCAAATATATTCAATACATTATTTAACTTTAATATTTATTTTAATGCTAGAGTTCATCATATCAAAACAGAGATGCAAAAATATCTAATCGGATCGAAAACAGTAAGTATTCTTAATGTATTTGAATTTTTTACACTGAGGCTCATGCGCACAGCACTCTCGCGCTCATACTTCTGGTTAACTAATTTTTGTGTTTGAGGGATGTTTGGTCATTCTAATTTGTCTGACTGATTGATTATAACTTTATTATAGTCACATTAATAACATATTCAAAAATCAGACATGTAAAAGTAAGTAAAGTTCATTTGATTTTAGTGGAGCTTTAAAGCGTCTGACAAAAGTTCTGGTCCATGACAAGTGTCTGACACTTATTACAGTATTTCGAAATAATATTCTACAAAATATGTATTAAAATCAGTTATACAAATTTAAAATGAGTAGCTCTAATTTTTAGTTACCTTTCTCACCTGGTACCTGCCCAGGTGTCACTCAGCAAGTTTCATAAACACGCCAGGTATTCAAAACACACGAGACGCTACTGAGACTCTAAGGTTTCATCTGTGTGAAAATAAGTTATGTCTGATCACTCTGGGATCTTGGTCTAAGAGTAATCCATTTAAAAATAATTGGTGACATGCTCCGAGGGTGCGATAGGGGAAGTAACATCAAATGTGAATACGTCAAAATGTGCGCCCCTGTATACTATGATTGAAGTGTATTTTTGTTTTTCCTGAAAATCATTGTACCAGAAGTTATTCAGGGTGGCTCGATTTAAATATATATTATTGAAGTGGTGATCATTTAGGGGCCATCCATAAAGTACGTCACACGTTAATGGGGAGGGAGGGTATCACCGAAGTGTGACATCGTGTGACATGGGGTATGGGGGGTCAATAGTTTTGTGACGTCACATGTTAAAATTTAAAATACTAAAACGCAAAGTTTGGATGTGAATTGAAAATTTTAAAAATTTACGAACTTGATATATATTTATTAATAAGTTAGCATTCTTGCTATGAGATAATCTCTCATGCAACGTCATTTAACTTCTAGAGCGGCGTTGTAATACAAGTGAGATTCTCAAATTAACGAGAATTTTGAATTTGATATAATTAATCGTTTATTATTTTCTAACTAGTCGTTTGTTTTTTCGGTTTTATGAAATGTTGGACTTTATATTGATTTTATTAGATTATTATTTAATAAAAATAAGTAAAAAATGAAAATAGCTGTTTTCTCTCGATTATTTTTAAATACATACATAAATTAAAAAAATGTGTGACGTCACATCAAGAGGGGGGGGGTTATAAAAATGTGACAACCTGTGACAAGGACGGGGGGAGGGGTTCAAAAGTCCTAAAATTCGTGTGACGTACTTTATGGATGGCCCCTTATTGGAAATTTCTGAAAATGAACGTGTCATACATTTATTTAACACTCCTGATTTACAATAATTATCTATATTGTGTTTCCCATAACAAGTAATCAATCGTCAATGTCAGACTGAGGAAAACAAATATATAATATTCGGACATATTTCTCCTGGAAATTTGACATTAGTCGATGGAACAACATACTCATGTCTTCTCTCTGACACAACATTCGAATGATTTTTTCAGAATGAAATATTATTCAAAACATCAAATCGCTGATTTATTGGTGTGGAAGATCATGTTAGAGTCTATTACTAACGTGCAGTTCCCTTGAAAACATCTTCTGCCTTGTTACAAAAGCTGGCCATAAATAGTGAATATGTTTCTTTTGGAGGAGTTATGAAGAATCGATAATGTCTTACTTCAAGTCTGTCGGTAAATTACTCTAGTACTCTGGCGTGATTTATTCTCCTGTTTGTCCCATTTTTGCAGATATATCTATTTCTGGAGACACCGACTCGCATTTACATAAGAGTTTGCCTAATTTATCATGAGAATTTTGTCAGAATACTTCGGGAACGAGAATTATCTTGAAGTACCGAATATGTCAGGAGGGACGTATAAATTTGTGAAATTTGGCAAACTCCGCGCAGAATTTCAATAGAAAATCGCAAAGTTTTTGTTGCAGACGAGTTGAATTTTGATTCGAAAATGATATGATAGTAGATAAACTATGGGAAAAACCTACTGCTCTATACGAGAAAGTCCTTTTGAAACAACTACTTTCATTTGAATGTTGAATGTATGTGGCTGTTCAAAACAAAGGTGAACTTTGCATCAAATTTTATGAATATAACTGGAGTTTTATCCAAACACCAAACCGTTATTTTCAACACCTCGACACGTGTTTTGATCCCCAAGTGATCATATTCAAGAGGAAAATATACAGGGTGTTTTTTGAACATGCGAAATAAATTCAAGAGACAGTGTAGTACGCTTTACTTTTTGTTCGGCTACTTTAATACTTTGAAAATTACCAAAATTGTTATTGTCGAAATTTTTTTCGCCCCGTATCTTTGAAACAAAGCGCTCAATCAAAAATCATCAGAAGACAAAATATCCTCAGCATAGTCCAAGGAATAGTTCCTTGATTTTTTACCGCATGTTTAATAAACACCCTTAACATACAAAATTGTCCTTCTTTATACCATAAATACCTTTGCTAGTACCTCAGTCTTGATTGTCTTTAATTAATTTCACAATGTTGCCTCATCTACTAGTCTTACATAAATTCCACATGTTGCCTTATCTAATAGTCAGGTGAATCTAATTATCAAAATCTTATTTCAACAAGCTATATAGTATACTGAAGTCTATGGAATGGATTTGTTGCAAAATATGATGGGCGACTGTTGATATTTTAGGTGTACTGAGTGTTCCTTGTATCTTATTTTGATAGATTTTCCACTCCGCCCATAATATTTTGCATCGCAGCCCTTACATATAATTTCGTAAAAGACGAAACGGACTGGTTTAAGTTTGACGATAGTCGTGTCACTAAGTGTTCTGGCGATGTCTTGAATTCATTGGAGCCTCTGGAGACACCCTATATTATGAAAGAGAGGACATTGAAAGATCAAGATTTTCCGATGATGTGCTGCAGGTTTTTCCGGGTGTTCCTGCAGCTGAAAATCTGAAATCAATGAAATCGCCCCGGAGCGCCAATTAATTTTTGTTGTTTCATAATTTCTTGATTGTATTACTTTCTTCTTCAATGAAAAACTTTCTTTTGAGATGCTCTATATCAATACAGTGAAGTTTTCGAGATCGGGCAATTGTATGTATATAATTCTCTCTTCTTCCGGTACAAAAACTACTTCCAATTTGAATTGAAGGATGAGGGAGTCTTCCAAAGAAAGGAAGGAAGTAACTTTATACATGGATGTGTAGATCATGCAAAGATCTACACATCCATGTATAGAGTTACGTCCTTCCTTTCTTTGGAAGACTCCCTTATCCTTCTTTTTTTTTGTATCATATGGAACTGGAAACTAAGTATATCAGTCCATCTATAATCACTATGCACGGAAAGCTATAAGACAGTATAAGCCATGAGTCTGAAGTAATACCCATGTATAGACCAATTTGTTTCTGTATTCACTGAATAGCTTGAAAATTCGGCCATAGATGGAACAATCTCATCAAGTTGTTTATTATCTTCAGTCACTGGACTATGTAATAAAGAAGCGCATGGTGTATGGCAAATGTACATTCATTGTTTTTTGGAGGAATTACTGATAAAACTGCATTAATGAAAAAATATGCAAAACCATCATCTATATTTTGCTTCCATAATATCAATCATTGTTTTACATTCTATCGAATTTAATATTTTGACTTGAAATGGAATACATTGTCAAGAATTACCATAGCATTTTTGTTTCGTTCATCGTTGTCTTTTATTTTACCATATTCAAAATTTTTATTCAAAATTGAATGCTTACTTTAATTTTCTTTTATTTTCTTTTCTACGATGGAAAATCTGATAGTAGAAAGAACAGCTCTTTGAGAATTCTGGAAATAATCATTTCACAACTATCATAGAACTGAAACATCTGGTTCAGAGTGGGTCTATCAAAAACATTCACCCATACTCCCACAAAAATTAATGTATAATTTTTTGGAGAAAGAGTAATTCTATATTCAGTTTTCCAGAAATCTTATGGAATCGTCCTTAAATAGAATTAATTTTTCGATTTGTATGTACTGACCAGAAGTTCAATCGATTAGAGAAGTCTGCTATCTCTACACAAATTTTCAAGAAACTGAAAAAACCTTTGGTCAATAATCATTATGACGGTTTTTTCGGGTTTAGTTGCTTCATCAACATCGAGACATTTTTCAAGATTGCTCAAGTATAAAACAATAGCTTCACTATGATAACATCGTCATTTAATATTCATAATTGGAAACTAATCTCAGATATCTTCCAAAACTTCAAAACTTGAATTAGCCATATCTGGATATGGTAATCATGAAGGACAAATTTATGAATTATGGAATCTTGTTTGCGTTGAAAAAGTCGAGAATATAAAAAGCTTTGAGTTCAACAGCAGTAACGTAACTGACTTGCTTTAGTTATCATGAAAATTGCTACGCTGTGTGTGGCAATCTTTTTGGTGAGTATTTTGATTCGTTTGAATTTTAACACCCTGGAACTGTTATGTCAAAAATTGTTGATAGTCAGATCCAACGGTGAAATAGGTTATCAGTTTTGCGAATCTTAGATACTAAATATTCTGGATTCAGTCACTTTGGTGAATGGAAGTTTCAAATATTTGATTTTCAGAAATTGGAATGCAAAGTTGTCGATCTCTTTCGTGATTTCACTCATAAATCTACTGATTTGTATGATTATTGATGAATGTTCATCGAAGTATTTAGTAGTGATGAACTAGAACTCTAAACGGTTCCAGATTAGTTGTCAAAAATATCGAAAATGTATCCAACTGATCATATTCTTGAATTCCAAGTACAGCATTTTCTTTCTTTGCTGTCAGAATCAATCGTATACTCTGCTATTTGAAAACACTAAATACGCAATACTGATACCAAGGACCGATTCAATTGAAACTCGACCATTGTTTATCAATTCAAAGTGAAACAGTTCTGGATAGGTTTCAAAGCGCATATCTTGTCTTGTTTGATTAAATTTCGTGTTCATTTTTTCAATATATTCAACGAGTTGCCTCACAGTGGAATTGTAGCTGCTAACCCTTTTATGTGTGTATGCGTTCGTGCGTGCGTACGTGCGTTCGTGCGTGCGTACGTGCGTGTGTGTGTAACAATATGTATATGGATCATTGAGCTCGTAGAAAATACGAAATCAAAACTCCGTCCATTCATGGGTCTCTACAATCTTGGGAAGGGGAAGAAGTCGCTGGGCACCAAATCTGGTGAATACGGTGGCTGAGGCATGATAACGGTGTTGTTTTTAAAAAAAATCACGAACAAGTGAGCAGGTGCATTATCGTGATACGAAAGCCATGAATTGTTTTCCTTCACACCGGACGTTTTTCCGTACTGCTTCTCACAAGCGGCGCATAACTTCAAAATAAAACTACCTAATTTTGATCGTACGATCATGTGGCGAGAACTCCTGATGACGTGTTTGGCTCTTCTGGGCTCTTCCATTGGGACAATTGGACTTTTGTTTCCATGTCATAATCATAAACTCAAGATTCGTCATCAGTTTTGACGCTTTTAAGCGAAACTGGATCGCCGTTGATGTCACTCAACAATTACTGAGCGATGCTCATGCAACTTTTTTTTATCGGAATTGAGCACTTTTGAAGCGAACTTTACTGCTTCACGCTTAATGACGAAAATTTCAGAAAAAAATACATGGTATGAACCAACCCATATATCTACGTCTTCAGCAACTTGTCTAATAGTGATTCGATGATTCCCCATAACAATTTTCTTCACTTTCTCTCAACATTTTCATCGGTTGTTGATGTGCTGGACATCCAAAGCGAGCGTCATCATTCACATTTTCTGTGAAAAACTTGTACTACTTGTAAACATTTTCCACCATATGCCATTACGAACTGTAGGAGCTGTCATTCTTACCAATTTATTATGCTCATTCATATGGCAAGAATATAGAACTGCTCAATGCAAGTTTACAAAAACCATGATCCAAATTAATGAATGAAATAAGCCTCTTCTCTGCATATTGAATTAGATGATCTCAAAAAATTGAAACTTGTGAAAGATTAATTTACCCGAATATAGCGTAAAATTTGAAAAAATGATACGAACTTGAATATGTCTGTGATTAATGTTGGAACATAACATGTACTGAAATAGTTATGAAAGTTGTAAGAATTGAAAAAAAGCCTGATAGTTTTTTATAATTCCATCCAAGCAGATATATTCGATGTTATACTTCAGAATACTTTCTGTGAAATGCAAAATAGAAACAACAGTTTTGAATATTGTACGAAAAGTTTGACGCATACATAGTCCCAAACAAAAACCAATTATAATAACCTTATCGTAAGTGAACAGATAGCAAAAAAATAATTGGATATAATTTATGATAATTATTTAAAATTCATATGAGCTTCATATTCATTGTACAAGTAGCAGCCTGAAATGAAAGAAATATCGTCAATGGGAACCTTGAAGATATACAATTTTGGGACAGAAATTGTTCTAGATGACCGGAAAATAGTGATTTAGGTTACTTGTCATCAAATTATGATGAATTTTTGAAGTTATATCCGGAATAGGCTGATTCATTTTTGTAACTTTTTTTTCAACTTCCCACCTAAAATTTTGTTGGATTTGTCATGAAAACGTGGAATTGAACAATCATAGAAAATTTTATTGGTTCGGACTTCCATTGTTTGATATGATATAAAAAGATTTGAAATCCCTGAAAGAACCAATGGAATTGAAGCAAATTACTGAAAATAACAAATATTTCAAGCAAAAAAAACTGAAATGAAATCACAATGAAATAAAATACAAGCAAAAATTTTAAAATTCCCTAAGTTACTTCACGACGTTTCGATTGTTGGCATCCACAGTAGTCTTCGGGTGATGACTGGACTATTCCTTCGCAAAATGACTCTGTATCCGTACAGTAGGGAAGGTTAGTGTAGACCCATTGCACTCAGGCCACATGTGACCCATTGTACATCCTCCCAAAGAGTTGTCCTCCTAGGTCATCGTCCATCCTGTCCTTTCCAGGAAGGTGGACAGGTCACTACGAGACATCTCCTTTATATTGGCAGGTGTAGGCCAGGACTCGCCGAACTCACACTCTCTTATTGGCAACCTTGAGCGATATTAGTGTCGTTCCGCAGCTTCTTCAACCTTCTTGAGGTTCCCTCCTTGGAGGTGCATAAGTGAGTGAGCTTTCCTGCAGGGGCAGCCGGTTCTTTGCCTTTATTCAAGGCGGATCTCTTGGCGCCCGCCGCAGGAAGTGCCCTTGCTGTTGAAGGTTGACTGGGGGAGGAGGAGGGTGCACTTATAGTTGCTGCCACTCCTGCCTCCTTCGCTCTCTTTCTCCTTTTGGCATCGGCTCCGCAAATTCGCTTACGCCTTGGCCATTGTGTTACATCACGAGGTGATCTGCTATGTCCAGCCTCATTCCAAGCGGTAGATTGGGGTGGACATGTCTGTTCATCCCCAGCCACCGTCTCAGATTGAGGTGAGCACTTCTGTCCAGCTTCGAAATTGGTATTTGTTTTTGCTGTTTCTATTTTTGTGTTTGTTTCATTCATGTGTGTTCCCACGGGTATCAAGGGAAGAGTTGGTCACCTCTGGCAGGGCCCCGCATTACCAGAGGTAGGCTGATTACAATAAGGTTTCGCTCAGTTACCCAAGGGGATCGTTCGACCATCCAGCTGTCGACACGATTCCTTACACCTTAGCTTGGGTAGGCTGGTCCAAGGTGGCATGAGTTTCAGTTCCCCTCACCCTACTTATTTCTGTCTTCGACTAGGAGTCCAGCGAGTTCGTAAGGCCACATTGGCTTTCCGGACTGGGTCTCCAGTCCCCTGACCATTCCCCTATCCGCCATCTGGGAACGCGCCCAATAAATAGCTCAACCCACCGGTCGCGAGATGACTATTAATAGTTCATTCGAGTGCTTTCCTTTTCTATCCCTTCTTCCCTCTCTCCGCTTCATCGGGAAATGACCGATTGGCGTTAGTTAGCCGTCTTTCGCAAGATTATGGGTTTCCAAATGTTGTATATCTCTATGTTTGCTTGGCTGAATGCGTCGTTGGACGACAACATATATGCGGCTTCTTTGAATTTCCTCCTAAACCAGTGTTTCTCCCTATGTATGATCTCATTCCCGATTTGCTGGTTTCTCCTCGCTGTGTATGTCACTTGTGCTTAGCAATGCGGACTTCTAATTGCCTCTTAGTTTCACCGATATAGGATTTGCAGCATTGAAAGGTTAGTGTTTCCGGATCTACAGCAGATTCTGTTGTTGTACTTGGATACAATTCTTCTCATCCATTTCGGCAATCCTTCGATGTAGGGGAGTGCAAGCACTGTTTGTGACGGCGTCTCTTTGCGCGTGCGAGGCTCATGCTGTCTCTTAGCCGAAGTCCGTTCAACCATTACTTTGGGGTAGCCATTCCGTTGAAGATGCCTAGTTTCTTCTTGAGACCTTCCTTCGTATTACAGAGCCCGAAAGCACGGTCTACTAGAGTCTTGATGATTCCTCTTGGAGTCGATTGATTGAATTCATGGTTCAGATAATATCTCATGTGAGTGGGTCTTCGGTACATATGTTTTCCACTAATACGCCAAAGAATGGCAATTGGTTGTAGACTTCCTTCTCCATTGTGAAAGTAATGGAAGCAATATTGATGAGCTTCAGAAAGGTTGCTTGTCCTGTCGTCAACGTGTCTCAACCAAACTCTGAGTTTCTTGTGTGCTTTTTCAATAATTCATCCACTCAAACATTTTGAGTTGTTGATATTCCACGTGATATCATATTTCTCCCAATTGAATATTTTCAAAATTGAATTAAGATGGATATCTCTCAACTACCTTCACCGTAGGTTCAGGTTCACAACTATTTTCCCGGCTGATAACACGCTTGATATTGAATTATATCCAACATCGAGCAGCAGTACGTATGTATCTCTTCTCGATCTAATCTTTAGACACGTTTCACTTTACTTCTTGGTAATTTTGTTTTAAACAAATGCAACGAAATTTTTGGTGGGGAGCTAAAGAGAACAAATCACTTCAATCTGCACGTCACTGTAGTAGACCTTCTAAAGTAGTATAAACCCTCCTATGGAAAATTGTAACAAAATCGTATAATGTTGTTTGAGCAATCTGTTTACTTTTCGTATATATAATGAGTATTTATTACTTTTCACTATTACAGAGTATACGTATATTATTATTCCTGAATCACTTGTGAAAGTACGATTGTACAGCATTTTATTTTTTGTTTGAAGGTTGCCACGGTGTCCCGTACAGAAGGAAAACCTGTTCCAGGTTTTTTAGGAATGCTCACCGACACTTTGGGAATACTAGGAAATGCCGTTAACGGGGCTGAAGATATGGTAAAGGAGCCCATTGACGGAGTGGTGAAAATGGTAATACCTACGGGGAACCCGTATAATGAATTAACATGCATACTTCGCAAGATTAATTGTATACTAGATCATATTTTGAAGCTATGCGGGATAGAAACACAAAATAATTCATGTTCTGGTAACTGTTTCTATGAAACTCATTGAGAATAATAATAATTCTGTTTATGGCTGGTAATAACAGTAGTTAACCATGTGTAGAACAAACTATTTATTACCAATGTATGAACATATATGTTGTTAATATCGTTGCGAAAAATATAGTAAAATTTAGCCTTACAGTCAATGAATGAATAAATTTGGGATTTTAAAATTGATACAAAATTATAAAATATAATAAAATGAATGGGAATTGGTAGTGAGAGTGCACTCTTCAGTAAAGCACCCTTGATATACATGTTAGCTGTCAGTTGCGTTTTATTATAACTTATCACTAATATTACCGATGTTTAACCTCTTTCATTATTATCATATTATTGATGAGATGACACTTATTATCTTATTCCCGATGAAGACAAATCCAGAAACACAAAATTCATACGAATTGGTCCAGCCGTTCTTGAGTTCTTTCATTAGTGTCATTATTTTCATCGATGAAACATCATATATTGATACTTAGTATCGTATTGCCGACGAAGACAAATTCAAAAATTCAAAAATCATAAAAATTGTTCAAGCCGTTTTTGACTCCTTTGATCATTATTATTATTATACTTATTGATAAAATATCACATTTCAATAATCATCATTCTATTCCCGATGAAGATAAATGTAGAAACACACAACGTTCTAGAATTTTCGATCATTATTTTTATTGACAATCCAAATCATAAAAGCTGATCCAGCTGTTCTTTTTTTTACAGCTGTTCTTTTTTTACCGTAGTGCGCGCTGGTCAGACCCTGTCCCCCGAAGCCCCGATACATTTGGGAGGGCGCGCCAGTAATATCAATTTTTATTTTACCGAAGTATGCGCTGGTCAGGTCCTATTCCTCGAAGCCCCGATACATACGGGAGGGCGTGCCAGTAATATCAACCAACGACCACCCCCCACACCGTGGGGTAAGTGATCATTGGGTTCGAGAATCATATGCCCTGAGCAAGCGCAGTGAGCCAAGAATGACAGCCTTCTGCATCTGTCCGGCTAAGATTTCTACCTTAGTGCGGCAATCCGGTATGATTTTAAGATTCGAGAGTAGACAGGGCATCATTCCACCAAGGACTCCAATAATCAGAACAACCATCTTGACAGAGTGATCTGGATAGAGACTGTGGAGTTCAAAGAGAAAATCTCGATATTTTATCCATTTTTCCTTCTCTTTTCTGACGATATTCGTCTCGCCAGGAGCTGAAAACTCCACGACAAATATCGTTTTGCTCTGGTGGTCCAGAAGGACTACATCAGGCATATTAGCTTGTATGAGCCTGATGGTGGGGAACGAATAGTTCCAATAAATTCGACACTTATCGTTCCCCACAACGGATTCAATATCGCCCAGAGCATAGGGCAACACCGGTGTCTCGTCAATACCGTAATAGTTCCGTAGATGGTAATAAAGCACTCTTAGGGCCGCGTCATGTCGATGGATATAGGCCGAGAGCGCATATGCTGGACATGCTGATAGCATGTGCATTAGGGTCTCGGGTGCCTCGCGGCAGGCCCTGCACCTTGTGTCAGGAACCTCTATACCCGTCACGCGACTGCGGTAGACTAAGGTGTTGAAGACACCATCCTGGCAAGCCATGATGAACCCCTCAGTCTCCGACTTCAGCCCACTCGACCTGAGAAAAGCAAACGTCAGGCGCTTTGATAAACCAAGATCTCCAATGTTATTGAATCGCTCTGAGAGTGCCTTGTGGATTTTACTGTAGTGCTTGTGTTTTGTTTAAAAAAATCTATTGAAGATGATGTAAACCAAATAATTTAAAAAAATTGTTAAAGCGATTTCTCCGATTTCTTAGCTTTGGTCTTTACCTTTTTATACCAGGTATTTCGTCTACAAGTGCGATATATACTATCAAAAGCGTTAATGATAATGCTAGTTGTGATAAGAATGATATAGCTTTCATTGTCGAACTGTTCAATAATATTTCAAGTGAAAATATCAAAATAGTCGCATATTCCATCACAACTGGTGTAGGTACCTAAAATTTATTGAAGCTTCAAGCAAATGCCATGTTGCATAAAAAATGCTCTTCTTGCTATCAGTCGAGGACCGAAGATATTTATAAGACTTTGAACAAAAATATTACAGAAGTCTATTTTCAACGGTTTTCCAATGACATAAAATCAACCTTGAACAAAAACCCGATGTAATCTAATCTTTTTCGTGGAAATGTTCGTTTTTTTCTAAAACATGGAAATTTCAATAACTTCTCACGTACCTGTTACACCAATTGGGTAAAAGGTTCAGTTAATTCATATAATCGCTTACACATTCAACAGTTGTACAACGCTTCAAATCGTCTGCAGATATTAACCTATTACGATTCAATGATCCACAAAAATCATTGATGAAAATCAAAAATGATAATGGACTCAAATTTCAATCTTGTGGTACTCCACTAGTAGCCATTGCATTGCTTTCGCTGTTCTACCGGATATAGCTTTGGCAAAGTTATCTGTTATTGTGGAAGCTCAGGCTAAGTACTACTGGACTTCTCTTGTTAGGTATTTGATGGTGATAGAATCATATCACATTCAGTAATATGTCATCAAAGATCAGCTGCTGTCGCCATATTAAGTCTATGTGTGGGATATCAATGAATAACTGAATGGAACGCTTATTCTACACAATTCTTCAATTATATATTCGCTTCTATGTCCTTGCTCTTGCGAAATAATTGAAACAGTCTACTGGCAGATCACATGGGATCAATTAGGAACTTTGGAGAGAGATCGAATCCTAACGTGCAGCCTACAACTACTGTGATAGGCATCTTCAGCGGTGGTTGGCAGCAATGCGTTGTGACCTCCTCGTTAGCAGACTCGTTAATGAGACTGTATGCTGTTTTTCATTGATATTTATAAAGAAGAAGTATGTAGAGCATGGTTTAGATACGTGAGTAACATATGGGCTGAAAAATCCCGGGACTAAGAAAGAAAGCGCGTATTTTTTTCCAAAATTGGCTTTATTCATCAACGTAATCTTCATCAAGAGCCACATGATATTTCCAGCGCCGTTCTAACATTTCAATACAACTTCTGTACCATCAACTATTGCCTGAAAATAGGCCTCAGTTTCAGCAATAACCTCTTCAATCGAGCAAAATTTCTCGCCGGTGAGCATTTTTTGAGGTCTGCAAATGACCAGTAGTCGCTGAGAGCCAAATCTGGCGAATATAGTGGATGTGGGAGCCATATGCGGTCGTTTATTTGCAATTTCGGCCTTCAAACGTTCCAAACGCTTCAATTTTGATGGTATTTTCCTTCACAGAATAGGCAATGAATATTACACCACGCACATTCCAAAATACCAAGGCCATAACCATTACAGCCGATAATTGTGCTTTCGAGCGCTTTGGACGAGGTTCACCAGTTGCTTTTTACTCAGATGACGATTGTTGTGATTCAGAATTAACATAATGGATCCATGTTCCATCCACTGTCACATATCCACGCAAAAATTCCGGTTTATTATATATATTTTTTTTGTACCTTGGGAGCTGTCTGACTTGACCAGCTAGTCCAAGACTCCAGAAAACAATGCAGCCTCTTGGGCTTATTGCGTTTATTCTCCCATCTTCTCACGTCACCCATTCCATCAGTCTCGTTTCTTGTACTAGTTACACGTTCCGTGTTGGATGTTCGTCATATTCTTCTGGACGTAATTTCGTACGTCCATATATTGCCTGCCTCCTATGATTCACTGCCTCACATCAACATAAGATGTGTAGAGCTGTTTCTATCCCTTCGTTGTATAATCTGCAGCTGAGGTCTCCGTTGTACAGCTCCATTTTATTCAGGTGTCCTCTAAGCGACAATGACGGATTAGTAAACCTGTAATTATTCTGAGCCGATCCCTACTATATGGAAGTAGTTCTTCGGTTATTTTCTCAGACGGCTCCCTAATGAAGGTTCTACTGTGTTTGTTGTCAGGTACTTTCATTCACTACTCTGTGTGCTTCTTATTGGTCCATATCCTGATCTTGTTTCGTAATCATGATTTTGGTATCCCCAGAGCTGGTTCAGAACCTATATATGATTCCTGAATGCCCTGGCACTCAGTACAAAGTTAATTTGTTCCTGTTTGCGAGTTAATTCAGTTCTTCATGGCATTTCCAGACCAGTTTTGATGTCACCTTCGGGTTTGTCAGAGCCCTAGTGCGCTCTTGCTGTCTGGTAAAATATTGATCCGCTCATTTCTTTGATTCAGAATTGACGCGATGGATCCATGTTTCATCCATTGTCACATATCGACGCAAAAATTCCGGTTTGGCCACACACTGCTCAGAATCATTAATACGTTCTTGTTTTAGGTCAACAAGTTCGCGCAGCACCCACTATAAACAGAGCTTTCTCATAGTCAAATGCTCATGCAATATAAAGCCAACACGTTCTATCGACATTTTTACAACTAACTCACACAACTTCTGTTTTCGATAATTCAAAACGATTTTGTGTATTTTTTTAAATATTTTCTGGAGTTACTGCCTCATCTGGACGTCCACTGCGTTCTGCATCATCGGTGTCTCTACGACCACGTTTGAAGTCAAGAAACCAACGTTTTATTGTTGTTTCTGAGACTGAGGGGAGTCCTTATAACCTTTCTCAAGCCATTGCTTCGCTCGAACGGTATTTTTCCCATCAAGAAGCAGTGTGAAATGAAAACACGAATTTGTTTTTGATCCATTGTTTGGAAAATAACAAAGGTGGTGTCACTATCAGCACAATAACTCACAAATTCATGAGTAGAACATCATGAAATTTGAGCAGATTCCTTTTGAAGGTTAGTACTATAACTGGAAAAGTGGTGACTGCGATAAGACTAGCGCTATCGATGTGTTACCACCGAGAATTTTTAGTCCAGGTGGTAGATGGTACCTAGCTCTCTACATCAAACGCGACACAGTCCTAGCCACTTTTACTCTATGAATATCAATGCCACACAGCATACGGTCTCATTAACAAGTTTACCAGCGATAACGTCGAAACGCAGTGCTGCCAACCGTCGCTGAAGATGTTCGTTGCACTTATGAGTGGAATGTCCGTAGCCAATCTCTCCATTGAATCACGGCTACCTAGTCAGGTTCCATTCGGTTTTTTGGCCGTGAAAATCTGATATACGAGGCTCTTGAAGGCAATCCGTTGCAAAGTAAAGTTTCGTTCGACATCGACTGCCAAACGAGTAGAGTTTCTTCCCCTGTTTTTCACTGCACAGAAACTAGCGCTGTTTTGAACCGCTACAGGTTCTATCAGTGATCCTATGCTGAATCACAACCTCAAAGGACAAACGACGAATCCGGTCCAGAGGTAAAAGTTGAGGCTTGGCTTTGCATCAAACTGTCTTTGGAAGCCTCGTTTACAATCAGTATTCATGAATCAAGTCTTTTGAGACCTATCTCTTTAAAAAATATCTGCCCTGCTACGAAATTAATCAAAAATAATCCACTCATGACAAATACCGGTAATCACCTCAGATCAATATTCTCTAAAATTCTAGCTTTACACAAAAAACAATCTTGAAGAGTTCCACAACTATAGGTCAATTCCAATTATTGTTATTTTTCCTGAGATTTTTTATATTTAACGAGATTTTGGGGATATTTTGAGAGATAAGTTATATTGCACCCAGCCCAACTTGGCCTCCGCAGGAAGAAATCTACAACGAAAGTTCCTGTGAGATTTTGGAAAACATTGCCGAGGGTTTGGAGGGATATGGTCATTCATCACCGACCGTGTGTGATCTCTCCAAATTTTCGATTGTGTTTCTCATGAACTTCAATCAGAAAAAGTTTCATACTACGGCGTTAGAGCCACATCGTTCAATTAGTTCGAGTCTTACCAAGAAGAATGACAACAGTTTGTCCACCAGCATAACTGCTCTTAATCATAGCTGAAAATCATAAAGCAAGGAAGATCGAAAGGTACTGTTCTCAGTCCCCTGCTATTTATCATCTATATTAAAGACATGTGGGTTCAAATGATGATGAGATGCCAGATTGTTCTTCTAGCGGGCGATACTTTTTTCATGAGTTCAAACAGCAACATTTCACGTCTCTTTGACAATGCTGAAACCTCATTGAGTGAAGCAGAGGCTTGGTTCTCCTTCAATGAACTTCAACTGAATAAAATGACACAATCTCATAGTTTCAAGCAATGATCAAATCACGATATGTAATCACTGTAAGTTACTTGGGGTTATTTTAGACAATCATCTGAACTGGAATCGTCATATAGATCAACAGTTTAAAATTATGTTTGAAATCTGTTTTTCCGTTAACCAGCTGTCGCCCCCATACGAACGACAACTCTCAGAAGTTGAGAAACTTGTGCGAGCTAAGTACTAACGAGGTCTTACCTTTTAACGTGTGATTCCTAACACATTAAACAGTGTATCCAGTGTTTTATTTCTGTTAAGGCTTTTATTGTCTGATCAGTTATGGTACGATTCATGTTATTGTTTCCCTTTCCAAATTTCATATTCGATGATTTCTATGTATTGTGGTAGATGATGAGGTCGTATATTAATATGATTCAATATATTGAATTGTTACTGATTTACTATAAATCATATAATATATGAGTTACGTGGTCAATTGAAATATTTATCCATCTATCTGTCAGGTTTCAACTTTACGGAAGGAATTGACTAATGTTGCTGATTATTGTTGTTGAATTTACAAAGTATAAACAATTCATACAGCGGATAATTTTCAGTATTTTTTAAAAGTTTTTCAAACGAGTGAATTCTTCATACGGCTGGGGATGTGAAAATGTTCATGTAACGATGGAAGCAGACGATATATCTGTTCTTGTCAGATCATTCTGATGATATGCTTGAAATACGTTGTAATTAACTAATCCGATCTTTGGCAAAGTGGACATATGGCAACTATTTTTCAATGTGGATAAGACACAATACCTTTGTTTACACAACCGTCGAATGGAATGTACAAAACCCTATCTCACTGTAAATGATACATCACCAGTTTACGAGTCTGCCATACATGTCAAATATTTAGAAATGGGCATTGATGAATATCTAGATAGGAATGTGAATTGTTCGAATCTGATATCAGCGTTCCATTCGTAGTGCTATCTTCTAAAAAGTTTGAGAACGGTACTCACACATTCTCCATTGCTGATACGGGCAAGCTGAGAGTCGTATGCGTTATGGTGTTCGTTTCTGGGGATGATCAACCACATATCAGGAATTTTCAATGGCGTGTTTTTGTATTCTGAAGCTGTGAATGTGATTTTATATGATCTGGATTGTATGTTTTTCTGACTATTCCTATTCAATATTTTATCTCGTGTGCAATATAGTATTACCATTATTATTATTCTTGTTCTTTCTACTGTAGCAAATACCATTTCTCAATACTGCTCAATCTATCATAAGAAATTTTCAATGCTAATCCTTCAAAAGTTTCAACTCTTGAAAACGGGACATATATGTTCTACAATATTTACCACAACTTTATTTAAGGTTGCAACCCTTGCGACCTGTGGAGTTTGAGTGCGAAAATAAATTGTGTATAACAAGAATGCATAAGTTGTGGAATAGTGTTGGGAAGTTAAATGTGAAGACTGTAGTGATAACAACTGTGTTACATGTCTTCGACTGTGATGTATTGGATCCTTGAAGTCATTCACATGAAATGGAATTCAAAATTTACGATATTGTAGTACTTTTGGTTCGATCATTTTGAAAACTATTACTAATTTCTTTGATATGTCCGAAATATTTCCAATTACCATGATTATTGACAAAGACATTGTCATTTGCGTGACTTAATGAAATAGTATTACCAAATTCCTGATCATGTTGAGGAGAAAAAAGATTCACAGCTGGAATTTCAACTTTAACATAGCCTAGAGCGATGCCAATGACTCTGGTCCGATGAAGCTACTTGCAGCCCCCTCCTTCACAAGGGAGTTAGCAGCTTCATTGCCTTCCAGGCCAGTATGGCTAGGAATCTAGACCAGAGACAATTTGTTGAGTCCTCCTATTGAGGGGGGTAGTTTTTGGCAATTTGCTACCAATAATACAATAACCCTTTATAATCAACACGCTCCGGTTCGAACAGTTAGAACTACTAGACACCCAGCCCTGTGGTTGACACCCACTATTAAAGAAATGATGAAGATCAGAAATAGAGCCTTGATCAAATTCAAGCATACCAGACTAGAAACTGACTTTACTTTTTTTAAAGACATACGTAATTATACAACCGGAGCTATACGACGCGGAAAAGGAGCTTATCTAAATGTTGTACTCCACAATAAAAATGCCAAAGCCAAACGGAATACCCTCAGATCTCTCGATATCCTGAGGAACGATAAAAAATCTGAACCTCCATGTAACCTAAATAATCCCACATTATTGAATTCTCATTTTTTCAATTTCAATCACGTCACTAAAACTCCAGGTCAATTTTCTTTACTTGACAGATATTTTTTTCAAAATAATCGCAAATGTAGAAAGTAAACTTATTGGCCATATTACTTATATTATTGTTTTATCTATTTCTACTTGTACCTTCCCTGCGGCTTGGTAGCGAGCTAACATGATTCCCATACCCACTGATTTCGGTCACCTCAGGCCAATAAGCATACTCCCGATTCTATCTAAGGTGTTTGAGCTAATCTTGAAAGATCAAATATGTCATTTTGTTGAAACAAATAATATTATTACTTCGGTTCAATCTGGTTTCCGAAAATTTCATAGCACCACTACAGCTTTACTAAATATCACCGATGACATTCTCACTTCAACTGATAAAGGCCAACTAGTTTACCTGATTCTACTAGACTATAGTAAGGCGTACGATACTATTGATCGTAATGTTTTGTGTGATAAACTTCTATACTACGGTTTTTCTCAGGAAGCTGGTGGGCTTATTCGTAACTATTTATCGGAACGATGTCAGTCGGTAGTGGTAGGTTCATTGAAGTCAGATGCCCAAATAGTGAATTACGGAGTGCCTCAAAGATCAATCTTGGGACCTATTCTTTTTTCCATCTATATCTCGGATTTTCATGAGTGTCTGAAGTTTTGTACTATCCACCACTATGCCGATGATACTCAGTTATACCTAGACTTCACGAGCAATTCAATCCTATCAGCAACTTCTCAAATTGAACAACATCTCAACCGCACATAATCTCACACTCAACCCTTCGAAATCAGTAGCTATGCTTCTCGGAACGAAATCAAAACGTGAACAGCTAACACAAAATTTTCAAATCAGGTTAGCAGGTATGCCGTTAACCTTTGTGAGTGAAATCAAAAACCTAGGTATTTGGTTTGATGTTGACCTAAGATTTACCAAGCACGTCAGCTATCTCTGTTAGAGCTCGTTCAATATTCTGAGACAGCTCTATCCTGGTCGTGATTTGCTATCTACTAAAATGAAACTTGAGTTGTGCGAATCTCTGGTGATATCTGAATTATCATATTGCGACATCATTTATGGTCCAGCACTTCTACAGGCTGATGCAGCTAGACTACAGAAAATTCAAGATTCCTGTTTACGTTTTCCTCATGGAATAGGTGAATTTGAACATATTGGTATGAAATTTAAAGAAACAGGATGGCTCAAATTAGATAACTGTCGAAAACTCCATTTACTTACCTTGACACACAAAGTTATAACGTCTGGCAAACCTACGTATCTCCTCAATAAACTTACTATGTTCAAAAACCTCAATAGGGTGAACACAAGGAAAAATAATATGCTAGTTATTCCCAAACACTCAACTGCACTGTTCCAACGTATTTTTTTCATTTTCTGCACCTAAATTCTATAAAACTCTTTCCAAGAAGTTTTGGAACTTCTCTTTATACAATTTCAAGAAGAAATTGAAAACCTTACTTCAGTCACTATAGAGTTGCTTTTCAGACGGACCTGCATATGATTACTGTTTACGCTAGGGTTATAAATGAATGTTAATAAGTGTTTACTGAGGTGAAAATATTTTACAAGAATTTAGACACATATTTATGTTTAGAATTGAATTATTTTTTTATATTTGAATTATTATATAAAAATTTAATTTTTATATGATTGGTACTTTTATATTTTATAATCACACGAGTATAAATTGTTCTGGAAATTGGTATTTTTTCATTAACCCTCAATTATTGTTATAACTTTTTGTATTTCATTTTTTTTATATTATGTCGATGAATAAAGACGATTATTATTATTATTATTATTATTATTATTATTTAGACGTTGCTCGGTAGGAGCCAAGAGCTTTAACGCCGCTTGACTGTCCTAGAATATTTTTATTGACTTGTGTATGAGGTTGAATTCTTCCAATCTCTCCGCACGGGCGCATTAGGGTGAATTTCTGCTTGAGATTGAGTCGCATAGGTTGCTAGGCAGATTGATGTCTCTGTCCTCGGTCTGCGACTGAAAAGATCGGAACCGGAGGGCGTTTTTGATCCACCTGTGAATCAACAACTATCTGCTCTTAATATTCACTTCTCCCGGAGGATCCAGTTTTATCTACTCGTGAGCAGTATTTTATAAGGCAGTTCATAGTTGACAGTTGGAGGCAGTTGAGGTTATTTCCAGAATGGCGTGACTTTCAGTGTCAACCAGCAGTCTGTTGCACTCTGCATTAAATTGATTTGTGCAATTATTAATGTGCACAAGTCTATATGCAGTCCATCTAGCCTCTCTCTCCAGAAAAATGTGTAGAGAAGGATCTACATGGCCGCTGACAGTATGGTACTGATGGCACCAACTGATGGCCAGACAAGCCTGTCTCTGTAAGCCAGAGAGCTATGCCTGGGCCGTTTTCTGTAGAGCGTTCAGCCACCAGCCAATTGCACCATAAGTTATCATTGGTCTGAAAATCATCACATAAATCCAATGGATTTGTTTGGGACCCAAACCCCAAGTTTTACCGCAAATACTTCGACATATCCATTGGGACAGTCTGGCTTTGAGTAAAACTTTGTCCAAGTGAACGTTCCAAGTGAGTGTTTTATCAAGGATAATGCCAAGATATTTTACCTCCGTTCCAAATGGAATAACCTCACCATGGGGAAAAAGTAGCGTTAGTTTTTTCCTCCTGGTGAAGAGGATTATCATAGTTCTACTGGGGTTGAGAGACATCTGCTCTTTGGAGGATATTACAAGCTACCCTTCCCGACGTGGATCTTGCCAAGATGACAACATCATCTGCATGAGCTTTCAGATCTACCTTTCTTCTGGGCATCAAGCAGACTTTATAACAGAAGCGACCACAGAAGTGTAGATAGTGTCCCACCTTGAGGGCAGCCTCTGATGATCCTGAACCTAATAGCCTCGCCTTGAAGAGTCATAGTTGCAGTTCTATTTACCAGCATGGCATAAATCCAGCCAGTATTGGCGATTCTATACCTTTCCTGGCCAGAGATAATCCTACAGATTCAGGTAATCTATTGTCAAATGCTTCTTCAATATCGAGAAATATAGCAACCGCAATCTTCTTTTTGCCAAGGGATTGGGAGATTTTCTCTACAAGGTTGTTTGATGCTGAATCTATCGATTTGCCGGTTTGATAAGCATACTGGTAGTTATTCAAGGGGATGCATATAATGCCAAGTAGAACATCAGCATTGATTTTGAATATTGGACGTTTGGAGAGGTAAGAAAACCACAGCAGAAAGAGTAGCTCTCCACCTGTAAGCACATCAGGCTTATCAAATATGATGTGTCAATTATGTCAAACAGGAATCAAGAAACAATGAATCACATAGAGAACTTGAACAATAATAGTAATGTCCACTTATAGAAATCAAACTATTTGTTATTAACATTTCTGAAAAGATTCAACAATTGATTAAATTTACAAGCAAGATCATAACAAACCCATCAAACTGAAGTTCTGACTATTATCGTCTTTCGGAATTATATTCACACCATATAAAAATTAGATAATGCCAATTAAATTTCTCCTAAGTAGCTAATGTATTTGGTAATGTCGTCGTCGTGAAACTGAAAAAATACTACTTCGTGGGATCTGTTAAGAACCATTACTAGGTGAAGAATATTCTATATGGATTTGGCTCTACGTTGGGAATTCTGCAAGATATAATCATGATATTTTCAACTTGGAAAAAAGATTAATGACTTTGTGAAATGACTGTCCCTGAATAGAAATAGTGGATCCAGAAGTCATCCATTTGAAGATGTTATCTAACTTACTACGACATGATTCCTCAAGTTGTTTCAGGAGAAACGATGAAGGCAAGGTGTTATCTAGAGCAGGAGAAGAAGTGTTACTAATACATATTTTGGAAAGAGCTACTTACGATGAACACTGAGGCACTTACATAATTACAATGAATTTGAGTGATACAAGAATTCAAATGTCGTGCTGTAGTTCGATTAGTGTCAAAATGATCATGATGATTTTGATATAGGTTTTGATCTATATAAGCCTAAGTATACGTTTATACGTCTCTGGTGAGAAATTTCTTGATCTTGTGATATATTATTTTGATTAAATAATGTTTATTTTAAATGTGTATCATTTTATGGAACCCAAAAATATAGTATTCCTGAAAACTAAAAAAACTTTCATCTCCATTTTTGAAAAGTAGTTGATACATCAAGATCAACCCATTACATGATTACGGATCTCTCATAATGATTATTCATCAGTCGCATATACATGCAGCTCTATATCACCAGAATGAATGCGAAAATCTAATATATAACAGTCAATCAGGTTTAACAAAAGTTTGGAAGATTGCTCCTGCCACCTATGGAATTCCAGTACTTTTCCAAATGAATATAAAATAAATGCAATGGGATCAAATCTGTAGATCTTAGTGGTCGATCTGCTACTACCGACTGTTGGAGTAATGAGGATTCGACTAGCTTCTACATCTTTTCTATTAATGATTGAAGATAAGATGGCTACTCCGATACCAATGCACTTTTTGCCCTATATATGTGATCTCTCTATTGACGTTATGTACGTTACCAAATAAATTATGCCAAGAAAGTTCAGAAAATTTGGTAGAATGTTCAACTGTCTCATTATTCTACCCAAAATTCCATTTCTATGTCTGAATCATCATCCCAACATTGAAGTTAGTTCATTTCATATTGATAAAATTCATATTATTCCTACTCAATGATACATCTAGTTAATGAGCAACTTTTCCAACAGTTATCTGCTCATGTTTCTCTGATAGTTGAACAAGTTTAAATATCATAGCTTTCATCGATGATATGTTCAGGATGTCCTCCGTTGAAATTCAGAACAGTGTCGGGTTTATTGAAATTTTTAAAAATTCCACTCACTTCCAATTTATCTATGCTCAGAAGTGTAAAAATAACATCGATTGTATTCGTTATTTTCTCTTTGAGATATTTGGTTCGTATCAAAATAAAATTAGGCATTATACTGGGTGACAACGAAATTATTATACATCGCTCCATTCAGTTGTTTCTGGGGGAAAAAATCGTAATCTACCATCTATTTCAGTCTGACTAACAATGGATTCTAGTCAAAAAATTTGTTTGAAATCTTGTTCATTTTTGAACGGTTTCATAATGCATGAAGTTTTATTTCAAACGGTATGATGCAAGTGACTATTTTCTTGAAAAATGGCGCCACGAAAGCTATTTCTCCAAAGTCAATATGGTAGCATTATGACGTCATCCATAGAAATATTGTCAAACAACTAGATGAAATGAAATGTAGAAGAGATATCAGTACAGGTATCAAATTGAAATTTCAAAATTGAAATTCAATAACTCTTCATAATTCTTTAAAATGCATTTTTCCCAAAAAATTAATAAAAATTGATATTTTTCAACTGAAACATGGAATATTCAATACAAATGACAATTTCCGTTCAAAATGGCGATAAAGGAGCCATTTTCACGAAATTCAATATGGCGACACTATGACGTCATCTATGGAACTTTCGTCGAACAACTCTATGTATTAAAAATGACGATGTTTGCATTACTCTTCATTTGTCTCCAATTCACTTATTTTTGCTATTTTTTGCAAAGCTTCATCCATCTTGAAAATCTGTAAAGCAAGTAGAATTTTTGGAGCTTCTACGTTGAAGTGTACCAGACCTACTTACAGTACTGGTATCAAATTGACATTTCAAAATTGAAATTCAATAACTCTTCATGATTCTTTAAAATGCATTTTCCCCAAAAAATTGATAAAAATTGATATTTTTCAACTAAAACATGGAATATATAACACAAATGACAATTCCCGTTCAAAATGGCGATAAAGGAGCCATTTTCACAAAATTCAATATGGCGACACTATGACGTCATCTATGGAACGATTTATTAAAAATGACGATGTTTGCATTACTCTTCATTTGTCTCCAATTCACTTATTTTTGCTATTTTTTGCAAAGCTTCATCCATCTTGAAAATCTGTAAGGCAGGTAGAATTTTTGGAGCTTCTACGTTGAAGTGTAGCAGACCTACTTACAGTACAGGCATCAAATTGAAATTTCAAAATTGAAATTCAATAACTCTTCATAATTCTTTAAAATGCATTTTCCCCAAAAAATTGATAAAAATTGATATTTTTCAACTAAAACATGGAATATATAACACAAATGACAATTCCCGTTCAAAATGGCGATAAAGGAGCCATTTTCACAAAATTCAATATGGCGACACTATGACTTCATCTATGGAACGATTTATTAAAAATGACGATGTTTGCATTACTCTTCATTTGTCTCCAATTCACTTATTTTTGCTATTTTTGGAAAACTTCATCCATCTTGGAAATCTGTAAAGCAAGTAGAATTTTTGGAGCTTCTACGTTGAAGTGTAGCAGACCTACTTACAGTACAGGCATCAAATTGAAATTTCAAAATTGAAATTCAATAACTCTTCATAATTCTTTAAAATGCATTTTCCTCAAAAAATTGATAAAAATTGATATTTTTCAACTGAAACATGGAATATATAACACAAATGACAATTCCCGTTCAAAATGGCGATAAAGGAGCCATTTCCACAAAATTCAATATGGCGACACTATGATGTCATCTATGGAACTTTCGTCGAACAACTCTATGTATTGAAAATGACGATGTTTGTATTACTCTGCACTACTTGCTACTCTGTATTACTCTGCACTTATTCTTGCTATTTTTTTGCAAAGCTTCATCCATCTTGAAAATCTGTAAAGCAAGTAGAATTTTTGGAGCTTCTACGTTGAAGTGTACCAGACCTACTTGTAATCCACACAGCGCTGTTTTGACTCACCAGGTCTCATCAGTGATACTGGGCCAAACCACTGAACTGTCCTAAAAGAAACAAGCCTGAAAGTGAAGATGAAGACGTCTCCTGCTGCAGAAAGATCACCTTGTGATCCAACATCAGAAAAAACCGAACCACCAATAGTGCTAGGCTGAACTACCACTGATGAAACCTGGTGGATCGAAACAGCGCTATCTGGTATTGGATGACAAGATCATCTGGCAGAAAAATAATCCGCATTCCCCTCAATTCATTGAATTTCAGTCAATGTTAGTGAAATAGCAATCGGTAAATTGAAAGTGATCGAGTGAAATGATTATACCAGTTGTGTTGAAGTGTTCATTATTGACTTACTGTTCAAGTGTTGATATGTAATTTCTGTTATCATTGAAATCGTTAAAGAATGAGAAGGTAGTTAAAACACTTTTTGAACTTTCTTCAACCTCCAATTAGCTGTTTACTAACAGCGACCTCAGAAGTATCGGGACTTTTGTAAGCGCAAGAACCAGGCTATGTTGAAGACTGTAAAAAATGTTTCCTTTTCAACTGATTGAAATCACCAGCTGTATGATTTTTGTTTGCGAAAAGTCCTTGTTACAAAAAGATTTGTCTCTTGAGTTGACGGAAATTCGTGGAGTTTCTGCATGGATCCAGCAGAACGTTTTCCAAAGGCATCTGGAACTTCAAAGTACACCTGGAAATTAAGAATTTTCTTTGTGAGTGAAAATTTTATATCATAACGTTTTCATGTGTATGCAATGTTTGTGTATCGTTAATGTGGATGTTGACCCTCTCAATTCCATCAGTATGTTTGTAGTACGAACTGAATATGAAAGAGTGATTGTCGTGTAAATCACTCTCTTTATTCGTGAATGTAACTGCATTGGATGAAATTCTCAAATCAGTTTCCAGATGATGAAAACTTTTGTTTTCTAGGAAATTTTTACACTTCTATGTGATTATGGAAAAGTGGAAAGTTTTTTTAACTTACCTCCCCGCAAAAATTATTTTTCCATTACATGAATACAACGTTATTGGAAATAGTCCAACAATAAATTTTTGTGTTTTCTAATACTACACCTCACGATTTAATCTCAACAAACTTTATTTGAAAAATATATCAGGGCATGTTTCGCTAGCACAGTAGCTTCTTCAAGTGATTTATACTTCAGTTGTTCTTACATTAATATTTATATACTACAGGTAACCATAATTGAGACCTATTCAATTATGATTACCTGAAGCATATTACCTCATCTTTACATCAATAATAATTCTTTCTCGGTTTTTAAGAAAACAAGTTCAATAATGGTGATCTATTCAAATCTAGTTGCTCATTCATTAAAATGTTTGAATTCCTAAGTTTATTAACTTCCATTGTTTCCAAATGATTCAGTTCCAAACATTTATTTTCTACGTGCAAAATTTCGAACTTCTCGTTAAAGACATGATTTTCTTCTAGAAGATGATTTGAATATGTTGAATTTGTTTCTTTACATAGCTCGTATGATGTTCCTGGATTCGATTCCTAAATGTCCTGCATGTTTGACCAATATATACCTTAGGGCAAGTTCAAACTTTAATTTACATACTCCTGATTTTTCGAATTCAGATGTTTTGTCTAACTAAGTTTCCCAACGTATTACTTGCTCTATATGCAATTTTAATATCTCGTTTCCTCAAAAATGAAGCCACTTTTTTCATTGGTTGTCCAAAATACGTTAAAGCTTTATAATTTTGATTATCTACCTCATCAATCGGAAAAATGTCTCGAATCGCTTTTGCGTAGACTTTCTTGGCAAGTATTTTGTTTATTAATTCGGTTTTAAACCCATTGTTAACCGCAATTTGCTTGATTATAAGTTCTTTATTGAAATCTTCTATTGAAAGAGGAACATTGATTAATCTGTGAATCATGCTATTATAAGCTGTTACTTTGTGTTGATAAGGATGGGTAAAATTGTAATGTATAGTAATATCCGTATAGGTCGGTTTGTGATAAATTGATGAAATCATATTTGTTGTTCATTCTACTAATTGTTGGGTCAAAGAAATGGATTGAGTTGTCTGCTTCTATTTCAATAGTAAATTTGATGTTTTTATGAATTTTGTTAATATCCTTATGAAAAGTATCTAATTGCCTCTTAGTACCTGTAAAACATACCTAAACGTCATCCACATATCTATGCCAATACAAAAAATTCTCAATCAAATGATGTTTAAAGATCGACTTCTCTAGATTATCCATGAAAATTTCTGCAAGTGAGGGGCTTAATGGATTTCCCATAATTAAACCTTTTAAGAAGGAATAAATAGGGAAGATCGGGGCAAGATGAGATAGCTAAGACAAAATCGTTATACAAGGAAAATTAAACTCTTTAATAACATTCTTTAACAAAAGAGGTAACCATTATACATATATCTCTTATAATTAAATGTTGCAGCATGCAAAATCACAGAACATTTTTTGGCAAATAATGAAAAAATAAACTCGGCAAATTTCCCGTTTTTCCCCATAACTGGGGTAAGATGGGAAACGCTGTGGGGCAAAACGAGTACGCTTTTTAATCGGATAGACAGCGTTCACAAATGTGTGCCTCTTCATCTTCCTCATCTACTCCGGCAGATGAATTATGCGCCCAACCGTGGCACACGCCGCAGATGACTCAACCTTCGGTTGAATCTGAGTATAAGTACCCACAATAGATGCAAGCACAGTCATCGTCCTCTTCTTGGGATGAACTATCTTCCTATTCAGTTTCTTTTTTTCACCTTTTGGTTTGACGCTTTTTCTGCAGGTTTTCCTTGTCAGTTGTCTTTTTAATCTCCTTTGCAGTCTTTTTTCCAGGTTTCTTTATTTGTTTTTTACCTTTTTCAGTCACTTGATTATCAGTACATAGAAAATGTTATTTTGATCACAAGGGCGGGGCAAAACGGGATAGTATCCCATTATGCCCCGATCATCTTGCCCCGATCCACACGTAGGTAAAAAAGAAGAAGCAAGTGTAACCTCAAACTTTACCGGCGAAAAAATCTGGTTTGAATTTAATGTTTTGGACTACTATAATAAGCTTGGGATTGAAATAATACACTAACACAGGTACTCACATGTCTGTACATCAGTTTTCGAATCAAATATTGCGTAAAAACACTTGCAATATCACTTTTTTCTCTCTGCAACGCAAAAACGAATTCTAGCCTGTTCGCTCTGCTTGGACACATTAGCGGAGAGTGAAGTTCGCGCAAATGGCGCTGTCGCTACTCCGAACACGATTACTATTGACGCACACTAGCTTACTTCTCGTGCTGCCCCGAACTTCATCTTGCCCCGGTCTCCCCTATCGTTGTTAACATAACATAACGACAGAAAGTCAATTATTTATCGTTTTATGATTGGTTTCACTCTATTTTTATATAATAATTCTATTACTGAAGTAATAGTATCATCAGGAGGTATGCTGGAAAATAGAGTCTGCACATCAAAGGATAGTAATTTTGCGTTGTCTAGTAGAGGTATGTTCTCTATTTTATTGATTAAGTCAAATGAATTCCGTAGACTGAATTTTGGTTGGAAGTTACAACAGTTCAAGATGATATTGATTAGCCTTTCTTATAATTTCACTGATGATGCAGTGACAAAGGAAACCACTGGTCTAATTGGACAGCTCTGTTTGTGCAGTTTTATGAGTGAATATAATTTGGGTATTTGAGGGTTCATCAATGTTAATTTGAACTGTTCCCTTTCAGTTTTTGAAATTACTATGGATCTTCATCAAGTGACGGCCAAATCAATCAGAAAAAAATATATTCTTGATTGATAAGAAGTACTTTTCTGCGATCGTTGAGATTTTTCAGAAACTGCCGAAGAGGAAATATCTATCAATTAAATCAATAAAAAAACACAAATGATCAAAATCAGTTGACGGGGCATTATTCACCTAAAATTTTTTTTCAGGATACTACAACAACAACAACGACAACAACCCGAAAACCCACAACAACAGTTAAACTAACTGTACTCGGAAAGTCGTCTCGATGGGTCTCAAATCGCTTGATGGAAATCGTCAATCCAATGATTAATGTTATCAATCCATTCAGAAGACCGAAGATATTCGCAGATCGAATTGTGGATAAAGCTCTCGATACTTTCGATCATATCTGGGGAACTATGATGAGCACTATATGAATGAACATTTGTGAATATACGTTTCCTGGTTACGAAGTTTTTTATTCAAGAACCAACTTTATCGTTTTCGGTATCGATGAATGAATAGAATGTCCAACAAGTACTTCACTTCATTTCATATTGTTATTACGTGAATACTGTTTCGCACATTGAATTCGCGTCAATTATTATTTTGAGTCAGCAGTAGTTATAGCGCCTCAGTTTATACTTTGAGCTATAATAGGATCGGAATGTAATTGATGATCGCAATAGACCATAGGTGAATATATTTGTGAAACGCCATACTTCCAGTGCAGGTTTTGAGGATCCAAGGTTGAATAATATTCTACTAACTGCATAAAACTGATGAAACTACAGTGTAGAGAAACGTTCTTCGAATAAAATTCGTTTTGAAAATTTTATAATTATCATCATGGATGGTGTTGATAATTTTGATCAAGTTACGAGTCACCATACAATTGGTGACAAAATAACGAAAATTTTATTATAATATGGGTTATTATTGTTTATTCCAGTTAATTTAGGAAAAGTCGTACGTGAACGAAATTATTCAATATTTTCCATTCATTTGTATTTTATATCTAATTCGTTTTCAGTTATATTGGTTTCAGCTCCAAATACCTTCACAAGTTGACCCAACCTAGCTATTTTCTCTCAGTATTTTGTTAAACTTCAATAGTTGATTCACTACTAATTCATATCAAACATTCCATATTACCGCAACAATTTTTGAAAACTTAACCAATAATACTAGCAATTTATGTCCTACTTTTCATATATTTAATCATTCCTGATATCATATCATTCAGAAATAATATGTATATAACGTACATGATATAGCGGAGAAACACCAATATTTTAAGAGGTTGGTAATGTGACATCGTAAATAAACACATTTTTGCGCAAACATTGTGAACGCTGGCTGAACCGTACGAGATTAAAAAGGTCTACATAAGTCCGCGATGGTATATGTATATCTCTCAGGGATAACCATCAATAACCATTTTTTATCCTCGAGAAATAATGGCTCATTTACGAAGCGATTTTAAGCATTACATCATTGATCCTTATCCAATTAATTACTTCGAATACATTGTGCATTTAATATAGATCAATATGGCCCTTCACAGCATGTAATTTGTATGAAAATTTGGAGTGCAGGGACAAAGCGATTGCGGCGGTACCGGCCGGGGGGCCGCAATCGCTTTGTCTCTTTGGCTCTACTCAAACTGAACGTTTCATCTTCTTGTTTGTTCTTTCATACAGCTAGAACACCTTAGTGCAGGTATTTGTCCTCTCATTTCATCCGGACATCTCTTTAACTTTGCCTGTACTTGAGTTACATAAGGTAATATTCTTTGTGTTGGTGTTTTTTCTAGATTCATTGTTTCTAGGAATGTGTGTGACTATTGAATTTAAGTTTTCCCAGATGTCCATACGGTTTCCTTTATTGACTCGTTTTATGAGTTTGATGTTTTCTGGTCGGGAAAAGTTATGTTTGTTTTGTATGGCGTGTGTTGCGAGGTTTGATTTATATGTTATTGGGTTTATGTATGCTTCTTTGTGCACGTCGTACCTTTGGATCAGATTTTTCTTGGTTTAGCCGATATAGAATTTGTTGCAGTCCAAGCATTGTGTACTGTACATACCGTTGAGGTTTTTGTGTTCTTCTTTTTCATAGCTGTTTATTTTTTGTTTTATTTTCGTGTTCGAATTGTGACTGAGGTTGATGTTCAAGGGTTTGATGATGTTTGTTAATTTTTTTGGTTTGGTGACTTATGTATGTGGATGCAATTCAACGCTCGCATATAATATTCATAACTATTTTCTATGTCTTTTCCATAACATCAGAAAATTCTTTTGCCAAAACTCAATATCTTTTTTGTTTTCTCCACAAAAATAATGCTTTGGTACATCAACTTTTTCAAATGATCTCATCACGAATAAATTTTTATATGTTATCATATTCAGTTAAAGGTCTTTATTCTATTGTTTTCTATCTCAATATTTTAATTGTGAGTATAGTAATTTGGCTAGGATATATGCCATAATAACTGCTTTTGATTTTTTTTCAGATTCACCCCTCCTCCAAAAATAAAACGGAGACAACCACAACGGCAACAACCACAACAGCAACAACCACACCAACACAGGAAGAAACCTCAGAAGACAAGCCAACAACGAAGAAATTGAGTATAATGGGAAGAGCGGTAAAATATTGTTCTGATGTTGTGATCCAAGTCATGGATCCAATGATTGATGTGGTCAGTCCTGGCCTAAGACTTACTGAGTTTACAGAAACTTGCATGGATAAATTTTCGAAAACGTTCGATCATGTTTGGGGCACCATTATGGGTTCTTTGTAAATGAACGTTTCTGAATATACTTCATCGATTGAAAAGTATATTTCAGAAAACAACCCCACTTTCTTCAGATGACCATTTTATTCAAATATAAAAGGTTATACATGAAGACATGTACGGTATTCATTATTTTGTTCACGATATGTTTACATCATTTTCAAAAAGAGTTTTTCAAACGTTCATGGAGAAGAGTTGTAAAAGTACTTCATTAAATGTTTTCAAAAAACATTGTTTCCTCAGTCCTCCCTTTTCCCAAAATGTTTGACCATCAAATCCTATAAATGATAGCAAATACATTCAACGATTATGTTTTCGATGTTGGAGAAGTATATGCTAAAAAAAATTGACAAGACATCAAATCCATCACCATAAAGGACATCAATACAAGAAAGTATATTCCTCAAACCTGTAAACAAAAATGAAATTGTGAGTATCACAAATTTACTTAAGATTACCAAATCACCAAGTTTCGACAATATAACTGTAAAAACTTTAAAAGAAATATTTGAGGAAAATCTGAACAATTGGCACATCTTATCAATCAAATATATAAAACTGGCAAATGTCCATCTGGAATTCAAAATTTCATTTGTTACCCCGGTATATAAAAAGGGCGACAAATCTCATACTTGTAATAGGCCGATCTCTCTGATTACTTCAATTACAAAAGTTTTTGAAAAGTCACTAAAATCAAGAATGAATGATTTTCTTGATAAGAATAACGTGATATCACCCCTTCAGTACGGGTTCAGAGAAAAATTATCGACCAATGATGCAATTTCCAAAATAACCAGTGAAAGATATATGAATTATTTCATATTGGCATATGAATTATTTTCAGATTATTTGAGTTGCCGCAATTCATCCAGATGAATACCTAAAAACTTAACACTACTATCATCAATTTTTGAAGATGTTATCAACATTGAACCGGAGATTTCCAATTTTTTTTCTGGCGATTGTGAAAACGAATAACCAGTGTTTCATTCGTGTTGGTAAATAAATCGTACCCAGTGAAGAAAAGTGTATACTTGATTTAACGCCCTTGAGCATTAATTTTATAAAATTGTAGTATCAAGTGCAGAGACAATTAATGACAAATCCTCAGCATAGGCAGTGTAACTAATGTTTTTAATTACAGAGTCAATGCTGTTTACATAGAGAATAAACAAAATAGGGCCCAATATGAAGCCCTATGGTACACCCGTTGTTATGTTTCTACGTTCAGACTTAAATTTGAAGGTATCATTATTTTTCGTCATTTACAATGACACAAATTAATCCCGATTCTTGAGGAATGAATTCATCCAACTGGGTGAAATACCTCTTATACTATAATATTCCAATTATGAAGCCAGTTTTTCATAACTGACACAGTCAAATTCACGGATCAAGTCGATTGCTTAGGAAAAACTCCTGATGAGAGCGTCATATTGATCGTATTGATCAAGTCCTTGTATTGATTAAGTAAGAACTATTTTTTGTATGAACATCAGAATGTCATCTGAATCTGAAGATTTTTTAATTTCAAGTTTGGTAATCACTGAATGAAGTTATTCACTTTCTGTTCCCAGCGTTTCCCAGCGTTTCCCAACCTTTTTCAGTCCACGGACCCTTAGGAAATCAAGCACAGTTTTCACGGACCCCCTTAATAAAATAAAAAAATAAACGGATTAGGTATTTATTTTAGTTATTACAGATACAAAAAAACAAATACAGGAGGTAATTATAACTGTTTATTATGAAAAATATGAAAAAAAAAATTAATGTGAAAGTTGGTGTTGCTTTTTTGCAACTAAATCAGGAGTATTCGGGTTGATGTTGCTACTAAGATGTTATCTCAAATCAGATTCTACTTGTAATCTGTTTCTGTATTTGTTCTTTGTATACACAAGAGTAGAGAATGCCTTTTCACATAGGTATGTGGTTGAAAAAAGCAGTAAATGTTTCAGTGCTTCGTACGATATCTCCTTATAATCTGTCTTTACATTCACCCAAAAACTTGATAGTGAAGATTCGTTGAAATTGCGTTTCAATGCTGAATCACAGGATATTTCTATTAATTGGTTTTCCTGTGCCGCTGTCAAGCCAGTGATATCAAAAACATCTGTGTTGAAAGGGTCTGATATCCAATTTTCATTTTTGTCGGGTACTGGAAAATAATCCCGAAACGAAGACCTCAAAGTGCGGAGATGTGTGACCATTTCATCTTGTACTTGTGCTGGCAATATTGCTACACCAGAGGACTCCAAAAACGCTGACAGTGTTGGAAAGTGATTATAGTTTTTTTGAATTGTACGATTTATCCAAAGGTCAAGTTTTTTTAGCATCGTTTCAATCCTATCATCGACTTGGAAGATGTTGGTATCTCTCCCTTGTAGACTTAAGTTCAACTCGTTAAGGGCACTAAATATATCAGCCGAATATGCTGCCATTGTAAGCCATCCAAAGTCATTGAAGTGATCAGCATATTTGCTGACGCTGTGTCCAGAATGCTCCAAAAAGAATATTCTGATCTCATCTCTCAGCTCAAAAACACGCGTCATAACTTTGCCACGAGATAACCAACGGACTTCAGCGTGAAATAATAATTGCTTGTGAATGCTTCCCATTTCTTCACAAATGATACCGAAAATAAGGGAATTTAAAGGCCTAGCTTTAATAAAATTCACCATCTGCACTATGTCGTCTAACACTGTTTTTAATTGTTCTGGCATGTTTTTAGCTGATAATGCCTCCTTATGAATGCAGCAATGTTGCCAGATAATAGCTGGATTCATCTTCTTAACGCGCGCCTGCAGCCCTATTCGTGTCTTGGTCATATCCCGAGCACCGTCGGTGCTAACTGCCACACACTTGTCCCATATAATATCATGAGTGGACATAAAGTTGTTCAATACTTCAAATATTGCTTCACCTGTAGTGTGCGAAGATAAAGGTTAACAAAATAAAAAATCCTCACTTATGCTGTTGTTGTGTTCGTAACGAACATATGCAAGCAAGTTTGCATCATTGCTAATATCCGTGCTCTCGTCTGATTGCAAAGCATAAAATCTGCTTGCTTTACCGTCGAAAATCAGCTGTTCTTTAACATTTCCCGACAAATCATCAATTCTCCTCTTCACTGTGTTGTTTGATAACGATACAACGTCCAATTCTTTTGAAGCTTTGTCACCTAACATAGCAGAAACCATGATTTTAGCACACGGTAAAATTAAGTCTTCAGCAATGGTGTGGGGCTTACCACTTTTTGCAACTAGCAAAGATACTTGGTAGGACGCTAATACAGCACTTTCGTTATTGGTCCCAGTAGCAGTCTTTATCATTGTTTTTTTGCTTTGTTCCAATTGCGAGGCTTTAACTTTGAAAAAGGCTTTTGATTTGTCACGATATTCCTGGTGTTTTGTTTCTGAATGACGTCGGAGTTTGGCATCGACTCATTTGACATTTTTTCTTCTTTTTTTTTATAGATTAATAATAGTGTTATACATCATTGAATGCATCTTTTTTAATTTTTTTAAATATCGTGTGCTTAGATCACATTTTTCTAATAAAACTGGTTTTCTGATTTTTCGTTTTGCGGCGATTTATGTATGGTCCAGAGAAGACACCGCGGACCCCCATACATATACTCGCGGACCCCCAGGGGTCCGCGGACCACAGATTGGGAAACGCTATGTTAAAGGATTCAAAAACAAAGTAAAGGGATTTTCAGTCACTTTTGAAATGAAAGTTTTTTGTTGGAAGGAATTTAGCTTACCAAATTAAAGTAAAAGGTTTTTATCAAGAATTGGTTTTTAGCTCTCATAACAAAAAAGAGAATTCTCAGCATCTAAACGTGGTCAGAACGTGATTATTCAGTTTTTGACCAAGAGAATCGATTTTGATTTCGAATCCGCTTTCAATTTTCCATTCAAAAGTTCGGTAATAGTTCTCAGATCGATATTCGTCTTCCTTATTGTATTTTTGAGCAGTCATTTTTCTCAGTCTTACCGTACCTATATCACATGCAGAGCACATGTCCTATCATTGTCAGATTTTCAAATATAATTTTTTAGGCAAACTCACACGTCGATTAATTTTTCCAAGGAATCCAAAGTGTTCCACTTTTTGTAGGCCGAAATTAGCGACAATGTATTTAACGGAACCATTCACAATGAATCAAATTTTTTCACTCATTGCAGTTGTTAGTTTTTCGAATGAAACCACTAACAATATTTATTTTTGTCAAAGTTATTCACTATAGAAACCTAAACGAACTATTTAGTTTAATCTATCACAATGTGTTTTGTATGACAATCAGTTCCAGACATACAACATATTATAAGTGCATATTATAATGCATAACGTATTATCATTACTATCATACATACCCAGACTTCAATTTAGAATTCCATTAGATAGGGTAATTTGAAAGTTTTGTCCGTTTTTATGAATCCAAGTGATTGAAAGTATGATAGCCTGTTGGCGAAATGTCTGGGGAGTACGGGGGGTGAGGCAGAACTTCATCGCTCAATTCGTTTAATTTTCGAACGATGATTTATGAAACGAGCTGACCTCTTCTGTTTTGAATTTTGCAATTGGAAATGCATTAGAAGAAATTGTGACTTTCTGAAGGCGATATAATTCACAGACGAATGTAGTTTTTCACGGGACGAGATTATTAATTTTCATAATTACCACATATGGGCTGATGAAAACCCTCGCGCTATTGTCGAAACTAACCATCAAGAACAGTTTTCTCTTAACGTGTGGCTCGGAGTTATTGGGGATGATTTAATTGGGCCTCATTTTCTACCTCCTCGATTGAATGGTGAGGCAAATGTTCAATTTTACTGCTGGTACTGCTGGAGGAAGTTACTTTGGGCGTCAGAAGGGATATGTTTTTCATGCATGAGTTCATCAGCTGCTCGTGCAGCTGCCATAAAGGGAAATGCTCCAATTCATGCTCTTTCTTGGTCACGGACCATGAAGAGAAGGGGATCCTAACTCCTGATGACTTTACAAGCTGTATCCAGTACCATTCTGTTATGTAGACAGTACCATTATTTTTTCACCGTAGTGTGCGCTGGTCAGGCCCTATCCCCCGAAGCCCCGATACATTCGGGAGGGCGCGTCATATACAGAATCGAACTCATCTTTGTTAGTAATTGTTGACTAGTCAACAAATGAGAAAAAAGAATTGCAACTGATATTATGATGGCTATATATGAGAGTTTAAAGCATCCTGACCGCGATCAAAACAAGAAAAAACAATATATTTAGAGGATTACTTTATTTACAATACACATGAATGAACATTCAAATGAAGTCTTTTGTGCATACACTTTTTGAAAATGTTGACTTTCGTTTATATGTTTCATTGTTTTCCCTCATAAGGAACCAACAATAATCCCAATCATTGCTGCATCCCATCTGCCTTGGTATCGTTGCTTCATTGTCAGTATGTCTTGGTGGAACCTTTCCCCTAGTTCGTCACTGACAGCACCCAAATTTTCTGGGAAGAAAATCAAATGGGAGTGCAAGGAATGGATTTTGAGAGATATGCGACATCCCGTTCTGCAGTTGTTTTCAAGTAGTTCTTCTACAAGTGTTTCGTAATTTTCTACTTTCTTGTTCCCTAAAAACTCCGAAACAATTCTCTTGCAAGAACTCCACTCAGCTAATTCAATATTACTTAATTTTTGATCGAACTGTTAATCACTCAGTAGTTTTCTAATTTGTGGTCCAACAAATATACCTTCCTTGAGCTTTGCACCACTCAATTTTGGAAAAACATGTTTAAGATATATAAACGCATCACTTTCTTTGTCTAATGCTTTCACAACATTTTTCATCAACACCAGTTTAATGTGTAATGAAGGTAACAAAACGTTTTTGGGATTAACGAGAGGTATATTCTTCACGTTAGTATGGCCTGGAATATATGTATCACTCTTTTACTTAATAATGGCTCTGTGTTGCCCTACTGTTCCAAAGGCAAAGAAAACAGCAAAACTTCGTAAATCCGCCCTGTAGACCTTGTAATAGTGCTATTACTTTTAGGTCACCACATGAACTGCTGATCGAAAAGCTTCAGCGCTATGGTATCAGAGGGGTATTGAATTCTATCTACAAAATAGAAAGCAATGTGTTAGATCAAATGAAAGTATTTCTAACTTAGAGCCTATAACTCACGGTGTTCCTCAGGGCTCCGTTCTGGGTCCACTTTTGTTGTTGGCAGTTGATATGCCAAATTTCTGGGTGTTATACTCGATGATACCTTAAATTGGTCGAAACATATTGAATAAATTTGCTATAAATTGTCTAGTGTGGTCTTCATTTTAAGACAACTGAGGAAAGTGGTGAGTGAAGATGTTTTGTTAAATACCTATTACGCACTTTTTCACTCCCATATAGCATATGGTACAATATTGTGGGGCAGTTCCACCAATTCAATAAAAGTCTTTAAACTCCAAAAAAAGGCTGTTCGAACTATTGCGTTTGCAGGTTACAAAGACCATTGTGGGCCACCAAAAATACGGTAATATTACCCTTTTCAATGAAAAGGTGAAACAGTTCCTCATCAGCTCAAGTTTCTACACTATTGCAGAATATTTAGACACCCCCCCATTCGCATGAGAATGTTCAGATATTTAGTTTTTTTTTATATCTATAATCGTTTTTAAGTATTGATGTTTTGTTGAGTTCGATGGTTCATGATATATATTCAGTGTTTCTGACTGACTCCATGATTTTTTTTTCTACATACAAATGCAATTATATTTAAAACCAATTTTTTTTCCAGTTTTTGTAATATGACTTGCTACAAATGTAGTTTACATGAACGTAGTCAAATAAAGTATGTCTATGTCTATGTCTATTTGCTACTTATACGTATTATAACTTATTGCATTTAGAATAAGTGACTTACTTTCGTGTGTTTCCTTAATGGCAACTGCATGCGCAAGAAAGATAGAGGGTTTTTTTATCATTATGGAGCAGAACGACTTTTAAACTTGTTTTCGACTAATTTATAAATGAACGACATTCGTCCGGTTTATGTGCAAATCCTAATTTTTCCATCACAACATTTATATTTACACAAACAGACATTTTATCCTGCATAGTAAAAAACGAGGATAGTTCATGGTTACGGTTGCTAAATATTGTGACTTTGGTTTTAGGGGCTATTAAATTCCATTCTCTTTGGACAAGTGGAGGTCCCGAACTAGGTCATTTAATCCAGGTTGTTCGATTAAATGAGGTCTTCTTCCATCACTTTCAGGAAAATGGGAACTTTTTTTTTTCTGGCACATCATGGGAACCTGCCTGGTCATCATACATTTCCAAATCTTCCTCCAAATTTGCCGGAGGTGTTGGAACTGGAAAACCTTCTCCATGAAGAACCAGCCTTCTTGCAGAAGGATTATCCGGATATACAGTTTTGTGTTTGCTCTTTCTTGAAGAACCTGACACGTTTGTCATACAAAAGTTACAGTAGTTGTAATGATTTGTTGTTCCTCACCAAATCATTGGAAATGCAAAAGGCATAAAAGAGCATTTGCCATTTAACCAGTTACGTAGATTTGCTGCACAGGTTTGGCAACATACGTGAGGAGTCCAATCCCGATCTTGACCACCAACAACACATTCAATATACTTATGGTAAGCTTCTTTGGTCATTTGATTAATTGGCCGTTTCTGCGATTCGGGAGTAAACTGACCACATATATAGCAAAAACTATCTGCGGGATTAACGCAGCCACGTTTCTGTACTTTGGACATTTTTGTACTGTTGCATACGTCGAGTTCAAATATGTGATACTGCGTTCACAGGAGTCAACTCATTTCACAAAGATAACACTAGTATAATACTTTCAATATTTGCTTCTCTGATACTAACTCACCACTACTTGCGTTATATCAATATTGATGATCCGATTGTCAACCTGATACTTTTGTAACGATTCCGTATTTCTGGTATTTTCTGGAAACATCGAGTATCGGAAGTTCGAGAAGCGGTGTTACAAGTCTCATGTACAGCAGAAGCAGATTCGAATACTGGGCAGGGCCGCTGTGTTGCCAGATTAACAATTTCTTCAATTTAGGGGAAAAGCAAATTACAGTCATGAATTGGCTGTGAACTAGTATGTTTAATGTCAGCTTGATTTTGTTCAGTTTCCTGGTAAAATTCACATCAACTCACTCAAACGACTGTTTCATAACAAATGCGCGTCCAAACTGTCTAAAACTTTGTTGAGTCACTGTGAACAGGTGAACAACAAAATTCACTAGCTTTTATCCACGAGTGCTGCTTCCTTCATGTTGAGGTCGTAAACTTTTCAGATGACCCCAAGAATAAGTCTAATTTCATCAAAACATTCATTATGATGTGATGTACCGTATGGAATATTTGGTGTAGTAATGAATATTACTGGAGTTTCTTCTCAACACCAAACCGTTATTTTAACATCTCGACATGATCACCAAGTGATCATTTTCAAGAAAAAGATGAAACCTTGAAGATGATCATTTGGTAATCGAAACACGTGTCGAGGTGTTAAAATAACTGCTCAGTGGATTTTATTATTATTGGTATCAAACCTATTCTGTATAGTGTCATTATGACGTCTCTCATTGACAAGGAGATACTTCGATTATTCTAAAGACTCAGTAAATGATTTGAAGTAAATGAATGAAGTGATATGTTCTTGCTATGTATAATCTCGAATAGATAAATAAATAATCTAAGTGTTCGTAAATATCTGAGTATCCCTGATACTCGTCATTAATTTTTCGCATATTCATATTTCATGCTTCCGATATTATTTCGAAAATATTTTTATGGTTACTGAAAGGAACCTTGAATGTCAATTTTCCAGAAAGATAAACATGTGTACAACACTAATTACTGAACGTCACCCTCTTAAATTCCTTGAATTAATCTCCATATTATATGATATATAGAAATCGAGGCGTATAAAAGTCGCTACCATCGTTTTCAGAAACATTAAATTCTTCATTTCACCATGAAATACGCAGTGGTATTGATATGTGCTTTGGTGCTCATTTTGGTAAGTTAGTAGTATTGCTGCCATTGAGGAAGATTCCTTTTTTTTTGAAATGCAGTGTATTGTATTTGACTATATTTTGATCTTTCACAATCCGAAATAATCTGAAGTTACTTGAAACCCTAAACGAATGTAAAAAAGACACACTACCCAAAAAATTTGCTGAAACTAAAACGTTTTTCGGTATAATGAAACAAACAACTTATATTCTTAATTTTGCCTACAACAAAATGGTTGAGAAAAAAAGTATCTTTTTAGAAATATTGAATTCATTCCTATGTTCATAAAGTCATGAAAAATGTTGTTGAATACTATTGAACATGCAAATACTCATTTTTCAATTCACCAAAAATAATATTTGACATTGTACCCGTCTGGCTTCGAGATGACATCCTAAGTAAATTTATCAATTTGCTAGAAAGGACAGTCAGCCCTTCACTGTGTTCAGGACAATTCTAATCGAAGGCTAGATACATATATTCAGAAAATTACGCAATTTTGAATATGCAATTTGAAATTCCCACTTCCATTTTCTAGTACATCAGAAGTTTCCAAAGTTTCTGTTCACAAAATATAATTTGTTCATTTTCAATTATTACTGAGAGAATATTGAACATTCCTGATGAAAATACTATATAGTGAAGTAGGTTTCGTAGTTTTGTAGACAGATATACAAAATGCTTTGTATATCTGGAAAGATGTTGAGAAATTTACTGCCGATCCTCTCTTTTTCTCATGTCAATTTTCATGATTACTGAATACATATAGAATATAGACGTTTTCAATAGTTCAAGAAATGAAAGATGGAGAAGTATAAAGTCTGGTAATAATCTGAAAAACTCTTTCATAGACATCTTTGGGATGGGTCAAATAATTATTAATATATAACCTGAAATGAAAAATGAATTTGTAATGGAAAACTTTATACTGGACTTTTTTATAGAAAAAAACTGATCTCCTTCGCCAAAATTAATGTTGAATACCGAATTTATGGAAAAGTAACCCCAATGTGAACATTTCAAATGGAATTACTATCATGTTTCTCATTTCTGATGCAGAAATGGTTTACTTTTTATATTAGATATGATGTTCTAATAGTACTCATCGATTTATATATCTATAAGTAGATTTGCTTACAATTAGTCTATTTCAAAATTAATTTTAGCTTAATGATAGATTTAATCTTTGCAGCGAAGAACTAGTAATGAGAAATGAGTCTTTTGCTGATCACTTAATCCACAATTTTCTGTACTGCAGATATGTAGAAGATATCTCGAAATGAATGATTTGCCAAATATTATGGAGGTGGATGAATCAATTAATTCTTTTAGAATTGACTTCCATCAAAATTAGTAACAAACATAATTCTCAAATTTTTCACAAATTTTAAAAAACATTGTCAAACATAATTTTGTGATGAATGTATGTAATCATAAAGTGACAGCATTCAATAGTGATATTTAATAATAATTTTTATCGAATCCTTCAAGATCACAAAATAATACAGAAACAATAGAAAGCATTACAGGATTTCAATTCAATTTCGTGAAATCAGCATTAAAATCATTTTTTGAAAATAAAAGAATAAAAGATGTAGACTCAACACAGCTATTAATTTGGAAAAGTTCATTGAAAGCAATAAAGACAAAACGTCAGTGTCAGAGGAGATCTTACTCTCAAAAAATAAAAGAAGACGGAGGTGGTTGTTTGAACGCGAAGCCCAATTTTACTTATGCTAATCATCTGTTAGCAGATAAATATGAGTTGAATCACAACTTTTGGAATACTTATATATCAACAGATTTAAAGATTCAGTTAATGACCAAATAAAATTGGATAATTATTTTTTAAGTGATAATTAGTTGAATATTGCAAGTGAAGTTGATACGTGAACTCAGATAGATAATTTCGGCCAACTACACCAAATACCTATTATTTTCAGGGCGTTCTAGATTCCAACCAACAGACACCCAGTAAAATTGAAGATGACGATGATAGTGACAGTGGAGTGCTGGCTAGTTTCAAGGAACAAGTGGACAAATTGGCAGATCTGCTAGGGAATGTTTCCGGTATATCTTTTATACTAGACAAATGTGACACATTTTTCGAAATATTACTAAAAGCACTCAGTTCTTGCAGAGGATTCTTTGGAAATCTGAATGCAACTCTTAGCCATCAAGATCAGTGAATAATGGAATACATGAGAGTAATGTAGCCAATAAATAAAGATTACTCAATTACAAAGTTTCATTTTCATTTTGTCTTTCTCAATTTGGAGTAGAAGAGAAGGGATTGAATTTTACTAAATAAGCAAAAAAATAATACTGGGCATATTTTCAAGATCTATACTTTTAAGTGCAAAAGTCACTTTTTTAAAACTTACTCATTTATCTCGGTTTCTCCCTACTGGTGAGTCCTGAGAAGCTTAGATTTGGTATATGGGTTCTTCTTAGGACTAAAATGCGCATTAAGAGAGGATGGACTACATAGAGACTTGTGCACATTGCCAATTGCACAAATCAATTCAATGCAGAGTGCAACATACGAAGGTAAATTTTTAGGAACAATTTTGGATGAAACATTAAGTTGGGATCATTACATCGATAGTGTCTGTAAAAAACTAAATAAAGCATATTTTGCGATCAAGCAAATGAAAAACTGTGTTGACCAACAAGGTCTATTGGCAATCTATTTCGCTATGGCTTATTCCCATATTTCACTCAATATAATGTCTTGGGGTTCTGGTAGAGATTTTAATAGGATATTTGTAGCACAAAAACGTATTATAAGATTGATTTTCAATATGGAATATAGAGATAGCTGTTATCCGATATTTGTCAGAATGCAGCTATTATCGGCACCATCAATTTATCTGTTCAAATGTGTTAATTTTGCGAGAAAAAATCTGTCCACTTTTGCAACCAATGCATCATCCCACAAGCATAACACGCGGCATGGTAGCTTATTGAGAATACCAGCCCACACCACATCTAAATTTAAAAACTCTCCCCAGTATAGTGCTATTACGTTTTATAATAAACTACCCAACTTTTTAAAAAACTCCAAATCAGACAATAGTTTTTATAAGAGTACTAAGGAATTTTTTATTGAAAAATGTTTTCATAATGTACGAGAGTATCTGGATGGCAACTTCAGCTGAGTTTTATTTTGTTTAGTATACTAAAAAACTCTCATTGAGATTTTAAACTTTATATCTTACTTACTTGCTATATTTTAAATGTATATGTTTAGTATAAATAGTACCTGTTGACATACCATATGTACATATTGTACCTCAGTGGCTAAATAAATTATTATTATTATTATTACTGTTGAGAGAAGAGAGGACTGGATCCTCCGGTAGGAGGAAATATTAAGAGCAGATAGTTGTTGTTTCACAAATGGATCAAAAGCACCTTCCGGTTCTGGTGCAGGTATTTTCAGTCGCAGACACAGGACAGGATATTAACCTGCTTAGGAATCTATTATGAGACTGTATTTCAAGCGAAAATTTACGGCATTGAATTGTGTGCGAAGAGATTGGAAGAATTCAAACTCATGAGCAAGTCAATAAAAATATTCTCGGACGATCAAGCGGCGTTGAAAGCTCTTGGCTCCTACCGAGCAACTTCTAAACTGGTATCGAATTGCCAAAAACGACTCTCCTCCATAGGAAGACTTAACAGATTGTCTCTGGTCTGGATTCCCGGCCATACTGACCTGGAAGGCAATGAGGCTGTTGACTCCCTTGCAAAGGAGGGTGCTGCAAGCAGCTTCATCGTACCAAAACCTGTCATTGGCATCGCTTTAGGCTTTGCCAAACAATGACTGAACACCTGGATGGCAAGAAGATTCATGGACTTCTGGCAGAATCTTCCATGATTGGCTCACTCCAAGGCGTTTAATCACCCTTCGAAGCTTAATACCAAATAGTTGTTGGACTGAAGTAGGGATGAAATACGATGTCTAACGAGCCTTCTTACAGGTCACTGTTATTTGAATTATCATATGCAGAGATTCGCACTGTCACAAGACAGTGTGTGTTGCCTCTGTTTGGAAATTGATGAAATAGCGGAGCACATATTTTGTGCCTGCCCCGCTGAGGACCGAATCAGGTTTTTAGAGTTCGGCAGAGCCGTACTCTTACCATCTGACCTGAAAGACCACTCACCATACAAACTAATCGGCTTCGTTAAGAAGCTGGGTTTATTTGGGTTATGGAAAAACCATAACTACTCAACTAGGCATAAATATAATTACAAATCACCCCTTATGTATAAGTCGATCGGGCAAAAAAGCTATCCATATCTTGTGCCTAAGTTGTTTATGGAAATTATAGAGAGTTAAATCAAATAGGCAATGGATTAAAATGAATAGAAAAAAAAAACAAAAAAAGTATAATAACAGTAATGACATTTTTACCATTGAATTCTTCAATGTAGATATTTTAGTATGTTTTTGCTTTTAGATTTCAATTTCAGATCATTTTATTAGATGAACTTATACACTCTGTGTATGTATATTTCGTTTCCATTAGTAATGTCTTATGTGTTTCTTTCAAAACTTACAAACAAGTACTTGTACTTCGTAAACTGTAAATTTATTCACCGTTAGTTTTAGAAATTTGTTTTCAAATTACAATTTTGTACTATTATCCTTGTACTATTATCCTTGTGTGTGAATAAATATTATTAGTATTATTATTATTAAGTGTGAATAGGTGTACGCTACAATAAACCCTTGCGGGTTGCGGACCTAATCTAACTTAATGATATTCATCAACTTTTAGGAAAACGAAGTATATCAAGTAGAATCAACAAAGTCTTCATTTTGGACACAGCTCCGACACTAATATTTGTTTTATTTTTGTTCAATATTAATTGAATTAAGAAACATTTTGAACCTGGGTACTAATCATTTATATCGTTCAAACTGTTGTTTGTGTATGAAATGAAGAACGTTATATTTTAAATAAACAACAAAATACCACAGTGATTTGCTTTTTATTTGAAAATGTACATGACTATGACTACATAACCGAAATTAATGTAACATAAGACATGGAACATGAAACTATAGAGAACTCTAACACCCGTCACAATTTAAGAAAATCCATATCAAGAACAAGAAACATCATTAATAACCTGTTAATTAGTTTGATGTTCGAATATTTTTTCTGTAGAACGGTTGATTAGGTAACAGGATCAATTTCTTCTTGATCAAACAATTGATTTTTTTTTGCCAACGTTTTGAATTAATTGAAATTCCCCTTCAGGGCCCTGTAACAATGGATTTTCATAAACATACCTCCCACAAAACGTATACGATCATCATTGTTTCAATTTCACAATAAATTATGAGTTTCTTATTGAACTACTCACCATAAAGTAATTATTCTTGTTAATATTACTATTTTAAAATCCTTCAGTCACAACCCTTGGATCAAATGGGTTAGAAAATATTGGTTTCATGAACAGCGTAATCCAATGTTTATCAAACACGAGATGGTTATGGGAATATTTGAAAATTGATGAATTCATGGAAGATATCAATACTAGTAATTCTATTTTTTGGGAAAAAAATAGAAAGGAGTGATTAATTTTTGAGAAAGGAAGTTTTTGGCTTTCTACTACTCCATCTTGGTACAAAAAATAATTTTGGAATCTTCCAAAGAAAGGAAAGAAGTAATCAATTTGAAAATGAGTAACTCTATACATGGATGTGTAGATCATGCAAAGAAGCAACTTTCAGACACAAACTGGAAGACAGCCCTCCTGAAACAGCTACTTTCGTATAAACATTGAATTACACAAAAAAAAAAAAATTCTTCTGAAACGAATACTTTCACATGAACACTGAATTATACAGAAGATACTTTTCTCTACTCAGTTTGTATTCCAAACAATCGTTACGGAATGAAATTCAGATATCATTCACAGGAGTTCTACTTTGAATGAATGGTATTAAATTGCACTTACATGAAACTCTGTCATCCTCACTGGTATACATCGATGTTTCGCCATAAGACACTTGCCTTAGGGCTCGTCAGTACCAAATTGGATAACATCATAGAAAATACACACAATTCATTCATGAATTACGATTTTTAATGTCACGTAATAAGTTTGATCTACTTATGTCATCGATGACATCGTAATGACATTCATTCACCTATTTGATTGAATTCCAGCCAAGAGGAATCTCATTTGAATTGAAGGGGTTATATTTTTTAGGAGAGAGTAATTCTAGTATGGAGGGTGCTTTGATCAAAGTGTTTGCAGAACTCATCAAGGAGTTGTGTTCAGAAGATTCATTTGATAGAGTAGTGAATACAGTCTCCTTGAAAAATCAGATTCAAAGTTTTGTTCCTCGATTCTTGGGTAATGCCTATCAAGACGCCCAGGTGTTTCTTCGTTATCTTTTAGAAGGTTTACATGAAGATGTTAATATAATTAATGAGAAACCTTAACCAATCTTAACGGAGATTGACGAAAAATTGAGTGACAGTGAAAATTCACAAGAGTCATGGATAACATATTTGAGTATGCATAACACTGAGATTGTAGATAATTTCGTTGGTCAATTGAAATCCACAATGAAATGCACATACTGTGTACACTTATCAGTAACCTTTGATCCTTTCTGGGATTTGTCTCTCCCCATACCACAAAGAACCAACCAATTGAGTTTGTGGTAATGCTTGGATTATTTTACAGAGGAGACACTTTGGATGGAAATGAAAAACCGACGTGTTTGAAATGCAAGTAATGGAGAAAATGCACAAAGTCCCTATCAATCCACAAATCTCTCCATAATTTAGTGATTTATTTTGAAAGATTCTCCCCAACGAAAAGATTTAGAGGAAAATTGAATGATGATATACAGCAAACTGCAGACATACGTATACTGATGCGTGGCACAAATACAACGATTCACACTAATTACCAATTCCACCAAAATCGCTTGAGAGTGGAGAAGCAGACGTGGTAGTTTCTTTGTGCAATTATTATTTATTTGTTATTAAGTTCAAACAAAATAAATATTTTTGATATGCAAGCAACAAATGGAAATTGAATAATCAAAAAGGAAATGAAAATTAAAAAATTTATACAAGTATATCAACAAGTAGTAAGAGTTACAGGTATTACTTCAGGCTATGCCATCTTCTATGAAATCCCGACTGTAACAAGCCATTAGTCCAAAAATTCTGGAAAAACAAATTGGTAGATTAACTGCTCACTATAAAATAGAAATATTGTGTTCCTAGCATTTACAAATTCAAAGTGTAATCTGGGTCTAAGCACAAATGTGCCTACATTTGTGCAGAATTTGCCATTCATTCAATGTTTTTGGTGATGCAGTTTCCCGTCACAAAAAAAATGTGTTTTCACTATCACCAGGTTAATGAATGGGATTATTGAATGCATCAAAGTTACACACAAACATTACTTTGTATTTCTTCAATAATATATTGTTTCATGACGATATCTTCTACTCATTAGTAATATATTGTTCTTCATCTCAATTCATCATATAACAGTGATACCAGCAACAAGAAATACATGAATAGAATTTTTCAGAGGCTTGTTCTTCGTGAATTTATGGATTTAGCAGTCACTACGTGGTAGGAGATCATCATGGAATCATGAGAAATACAAATTTTCTATGTTTCATTGCCACTTTTATTCGTAATTGACGTTACTGCATTTTCGTCCTATAGGGAAATTTTTGAACAATTACAATGAACTGAAAATAATTCTCAATGTTAGCCCCTATACAGTGTCACCATTAAAGTGCGCACCATATGGGAAACTTTTTTCTTGAAAAAAATTGGAAAAGTGCATTTCTAGATCGAATTTAACACAACTCCACTTGAAAAAGTTGTGTCTACGGCAATTTTATATCCATATGGCAAATTTTATGCAACTAGGATAAAGTTAACGCCTTGCTTATTTTTGACAGATATCCCCTTTATTTTAAAAAACAAGTTCGGTTAATTGTCATCAATTCATCTATACATAACAAACTCATCATGGAGTTCAACTTTTCTTATAAATTTTTACTCATACGGACATTTTTAGAGGGAAATTAAAAATGTGCTATAAAAATTTTAACATGACTGGTGCAAAATTTCAATCACTTGGCTATTTTCTTAAACAAACGTCAGTACCTTCAATTTTGAAAAAGCAGACACCACACAAAAACTGCAATGAGTATTAATAAAATTACTAGAGTCACATTAAAATTTCAATATTCAGTATTTACAGATTATTTATAAACACTAACTAGGGCGGTAAGGATGCTTAATCACGTTGAATAACATTTTTAAGTAGGTCTTGACAAACAAAATGCATGCTATGGTAGTGTCAAGTTGATTTACCTGTCAAATTTTTAAAAGTTATTGTTGCAATAATGTTGTCTCTTCAGTAAAGAATAGAAATAATTTTAATATGTGGTGAGAATACACCATACCGGCAAAAGTAGCTAACATTTTTAATGAACGGCATCCAGGAAAAAATGTTCAACATACTACTGTATCAAGGATAATGTCGAAATTCAGAGAAACAGGATCCGTAGCAAATCAATTAAAGAAAAAACACACTTCAAGTAAATATCATGAGGAGGCCCAACTTAACATTTGTTTGAAAGTTATTGAACACGGGCAATTGAGAATAACCGATATTATGAAAAATACTGATTTCAAGAGAGAAAGTGTAAGAAAAATTGTATTAAAGAATAAATTTTGGCCTTACAAGCCAAAATTCATTAACACATTGAAAGAACGAGATTTTGATGTCCTTTTGGGATTTTCATTCTGGTTTTAAGGAGAGAGAGAAGAAAATGTAAAGTCTCCGTATGAAATTTTATGGACAGATGAGGCAACGTTCTCTTCAAACGGAACGGTAAGTTCTCAAAATTGCCGATGGTGGGCCCAAGAAAATTCCAATTTCACAGTTGAATGTGGTGATCAGTATTCCTTCAAAACTAATGTATGGTGTGGGATACTTAACGACCAAATAATTGGGCCATTTTTCTTTGGGGAAAATTCATCATCCGTCGGTTATCTCAACCTTTCAAATAATGAGGTTATTGAAGTTTTAGATAATAAATACGACCTATGGTATCAGCTTGATGGCGCACCAATACATCACACGGTTGCTGTAAAACAGTACCTCCAACAAATGTTCAGAGGCAAAGTTATTGGACGTAACTGGGAACATTATTGGTCACCTAGATCTCCCGACTTGACGCCTTCAGACTTTTTTTTGTGGGGTTACCTGAAACAAAAAGTGTACCGAAGTAGACCATTTACAGACATACAGCATCTGGAAAATACCATTCGCGAGTGCTGTGCAAATATAAATCCCCGATTTATTGAAAATGCAGTTACAGATGTCAGTAGAAGGACCATTATTTTTCATTGAACGTGGAGGACGACAAACTGAAATGTAGGCTATAAGTGTTTGACAACCTCATTCAGATCAATAAGTAATTTTTTGTACCCATTTGTATTTTATATAATATTGTTGTTGTTTAACATTTATAATAATAATAATACTTCTATCGAAATTATTTGCATTTTTTTTAGTTGCCTCTGCTTTTTCGAAATCAAAGGTTTGTTTGAGAAAATAGCCAAGAGACTGAACCTTTGCACCAGTCATGTTAAAATGTCATGTCTTAGTGAAGACCTAGAAGACTGAATGTCCTAATAATATTGTGAAAAATCTTCTGAATGCACAGCATTCCTATCATCTGAAATATAAAATTACACAAACTTCAAAAAGGGCTACGCATATTGGAATGAAAATCAAGTGATTTTCCATGAGTTTCTTGAACGTCACAATATTTTTACTGAAGTGAAGCATGCATAATGATATTACTAATTGAATGCATTGTTTAAAAAACAACTGAGAATTGAAATGTTTTCTTATCTGCCGTGAAATTACTCACGAAAAACAACCAAATCATCGAAGCGAGTGGAAAATTGGATATATAAAGTCCAGACGTATACCAGTTTTTTACTGATTCAGTAAACTTGTTCACCATGATTAAAAACAAGTTTATATTTGTATGTGTTTTGATCTTGGTTTTGGTAAGTTTTAGCAACCTTATTTTTTCTCAACGGGATTCACGATGGTTCAAATGAAGCTGGTTCTGTATAGTTTTTTTCTTTTCCTCAGCAATGTGCGCGTCAAATATCCAAGTTATTTTAATGATTTATTGACCTCCGTACATCGAATCTTGAGGAATACACGCATGGAATAGGTATGGAATTTGGTCAAAAATATGCAGCTTGCGGGATATCCTGTAGAATTTGCATACTATAGATACGCCACTTCAGAAAGCGAGACATGTAAACACAAACTATGACGGAACTAGTCATCAGACTGACAACCTCGGTATATTTTTTGAAATAGGTGAAGTAGATTGCCTTGATATTGAGGAGATTAGGTTTCATATGTGCTGAGGTGGTAAATTTTAATAAATATAAAAAAGATTTGGAAAATGGGGAATATTCGTAGAAACCAATTACCAGAAGAAGTCATGTTGCCTTCTCGAAGTGCTATTAGAAAGTTTTGGTCAGTTTCCGGGTTTTTGCCTAACCAAGTATTTATAACAGTGGACATTCAGTACCCGATGCTTTTTTACAACAAAATTAAATTTTTGCTGATAGATTCATTCTGATTTGACTCATAAAAAGTCATTAGTTACATCAAGCCGTAGGACTTATTGTTAATGTTGAAAACAATCTTGAATTAGTGTGGAATTATTTTATATTTTTTCAGTTTGTGTTGCTTTTAGAGCTTGTTTTTTTATTTTTCAAACTATTATTTATTTTTCACTTCAGTTTGACTTGCTATTCCAAGCCCTTTTGTTTCAATATAAAATATATACCCATGCGCAGATAGTGTGGTTGTTTCACTTGCTTTCACACAGAGACTGTGTGAGAAAATTATTCAATCCTGGCGAGCCTGATCAGGATGTTGATATATGAAATTATTATATTGTAAGCAATTCTTGATAAGTGTACAAAGTTTAAAATTCATCTTTCTGTTTCAAGTTAGTTAAAATAGAGTCTACAGGACTAGTAACATACAAACAAACATAAAAGTGAAGCTTATAAAAGCGTGTTAATGAAGTTTTATAGATCAAATCGTAAGGTGTAGTCTACAAAATGTGGTCATTTCAAGTTTTGCAACCATATCTTTCATCATAATTCACTCATATAATAGCCCCTTCAGATTATATCAAAGTTGCATTTTCGAATAGATTTTTCTTTACATTATCTATATCAATGTCTGTGCCTATATTTATTTCCTGGGAATTTGAAACGATTGGGAATGAATCGGATCCCATCACAGCAAGAATCAACAAAATTCTATAAGAATATTCAGACTGTCACAGGTACACGAAGTACTGGTGACTCTTCAACTGTATGGATGATTCATTTCACATATTTTGATGACATTATCATCTTCTATTGGTAATTAATGATAGTTTCATAGTCAGATCATCAAAATTTTGCAACTAGTTCTTCAAACTATTTGAATTTCACAATTTTTTCCTTTTTTGAAGGGTATACTGGTGGCTCAGACCCAGCAGCAAGGATACAACTATACAGGATCCGGAAGTTATCAGGTATTTTTATGAGATACACATTTGCGTTTCGTTGAACCGTTACTATTTTCAACCAACTACTATTTGGGACTGGGTTCCATCCTCAGATTGAAACATACTTTGTGAAAGTTTTCTAAATGTGTTATTACTTTCAGACTTCCAGTCAACTTTTTAGTTTCGTCCAATTCGAATTTCACATAAAATTGGCCTGTATCACATTTGAATGAATCAATCATGAAAATAGAATAAAAGAGAACCTGTATTATAATTTAATAACTTACCATCTACCGTTTCGATTTCGAAATCAATACACAATGCATTCTGAAGCAAATTAGAATTCACCAACTATATTTTATAGCATTGAAATTTTAATATTTCTAAAAAAAGATTAACTGGAATTTCTAGAAGTAAAGTACAATGATTATTTCATTTTGAACTATAATGGAAAATGACACCTGAAGAAACAACAGACTCACTTTCGTGGTCTCTACATACGTGAAGATCAAAAAAGTAATGCATATAGGGTCAAAATCTGTGTGGAACCTCAAACCAGCACGATAAAAGAGAGTGAACAAAGTCATATTTGAAAATACTCATCGTCTAGGAAACTGGAATATTGGAAAATACCTTCATTTATTTAATCGAGTGTGAATATGTGTGAGCCACAATAAACCCTTGCGGGTTACGGTGGAGGGTCAAATAGACCCACTCACTTTGGACCTAAGTCAACATAGACAACCAAGTGAAGCCCAAATAGAAAGCAATACGAACAAAGTGATATAACGCCACGATAAAGCCGGAGCCAGTGTCAAGTTTTCCTGTCCAAACCTAAAAGAACAACTAGATCACTAAGTTGATTTCATCAAAACATCCGATAAGATCTTCAGTAGTCGTAGATGGAATGATAAGCAACCAAACAAAAACCTGCGAATCAGAGTAAACAAATTTTTTGGTCATAGCGTATTCAATATTCTAGCAATTTGTGAAATGCAAATTGCATGTTGAACACTCCATAGTTCTCGATAGAATATTTTGCCATGTTTTAGAATAGTGTCATGAAGGCATCGACTCAATGTAGTATCAACATGTATTCTTTGTTTAAAATTTCCTGTCTACTTCCATTATACGTGTATCTCTCTACCCACCAATAAACTCTCCAATATAATCAGAATCAAATCTAACTGTTTCTTTTTTTAACTCGATTGATTCAATTAAACTGTTCCTTTTGTCAATGGGGTACATTCCATTACCTGGAAATCAGAGTCGATGAATCTGATGGATTAATTATTGTTAGATGTCAACGACTTGTGGGGGTTAATTCATTCAATTCAATTCAGAACACACTTTATTGTCCGAAAAACAAATTCTTATTGACAAAGCTTGGTAAGAAAATATAAAAAAATAACTCGAAATAAGTGATTACATGAACTGAAAAGACACTTGTAAATAACAATAACCTGATAAAAACATTCAGAATATAAGAACATGGTCAATAAGATGAAATGATTTTAATTGTTTCGAATCAATAAAATATCGTAGCTACGGCTACAGTTAGTCGTACTCAATTAAAATCATCATCGTAGAATTCTGCTAAGCTATAAAAAGGTCTCACAGAAAGCAAGTCTTTCAAGTCTCTCTCGAGAACGCTAAAGCCATTCATGGTTCTAATAGTTTGAGAAAGGTGACTGAACATTTTGAGACCGTTGTGAATAGTAGAATCTTCAACTACGGTCGAAAAATGCAGCGGTAAATGCGCCTGGTTTCATAGACTGGCTCATCCAAGCTGTTGAACAAGTTCCTATTTTTGAAGAAAAGGCAGACTGTTTCATAAATATTTAAGGAGACCACAGTTAGGATTCTGTTAGAGGCAAAACATATGCATCGTATTGCGCGTTTTTGTATCAATAATACTGATTGAAGGCATGTGGTAGAACACACACCTCAAAAGCAAATGCCATAACGAATATAGGATTTAAAGATGAAATGATGAATAATTCTAGCTACTACAGATACTCGTATTGCATAACACCCAGAGAGAGTTTGGATTTCAAACTATTTAGATGTTTGTCGAACTTTAAATCATTGTCAATGAACGTTCCAAGGAAGTTAGAGGTCGTTATTTTGTCAATTTGAAAATCATTCAGATGTCCAGCCGAATTCTGGCAACTATAGGACACTATTTTTGTTTTTGATACATTCAAGTTGAGTAGATCTAAGTCAAACCAGTCTTTCACTTTCGTGATGTCGTTCTTAATTGAGGTTATATAGTTCAGAGCAAAGTTTGAATTTGGATCATTTGGGGACCTTTTCAATTTATCTCCATGAATAGTGTTGTAATATGTTCAATGTATGAGAAGTTTGTTGGTATTTATGAAATGAAAATGTTTTGTCCTCGTCAGCATTTGTCATTTGACAGCGTTCTCAAAAAATCTCTCATTTTCATATATGCCTTTGGAGTTTCCAAAACATCAATTCACATCAATTCATCATTCAATTCAGAGTCAATTCACAATAACACTCTGCTTTCTTTGAAATCCTGAAACAATTTTCAATAACATTCACAAAATTGTTACTTTTGAACGATGACACAAAGCCTTACATCAGTTATGGAAAATATCAGTTCTAGACTAATTTCAAGCAACGTTTATTTAAAAAACAATTCACCCTCAAATAATTTTTCATTAAATTTTTTAATGAAAACAAGTTTAGAAATCCTGCAATACTTTCTCGAAACGGGTCAAAGACTTCAAAATGGCTTATCATATCAAGAAAGACTCGTCAACATTTTTTAAATGTTATTATCTCTGTTTGACGGCTTTGAAATGAGCTAGAACTGACTCAAGATTATCTAATTTTTTGACACGAACACGAAGTTGAAACGGAATAAAAATGCAGGTAAAATTGAAGAATACACCAAACATCTCAGTTGCCTTGTAATATGTCTACTAAGTAGGTTAGGTTAGGTCTAAAATGAGTGGGTCTATAAACCAAATAAACCCAGCTTCTCAACGAAGCCGAGTAGTTTGTATTGTTAGTGGTCTTTCAGGTCAGATGGTACGGCTCTGCCGTACACTAAAATCCTGATTTGGTCCCCAGTGGGGCAGGCAAAAAAGTATGTGCTCTGCTGTTTCATCATTCCAAACAATGGCAACACACAGTGTCTTCCGATAGTCCGAGTCTCTGCATATGATGATTCAAATGACAGAGACCTGTCAGAAAGCCGGTTGGACATCGTAGTTCATCCCTACTGTAGTCCAACAACTGTTTGGTATCAAGCTTTGAAGTGAGCCAATCCTGGAAGATTCTACCACAAGTCCTAAATCTTCTTGTCATTCACGTGTTCAATCTTTGTTTGGCAAAGCCTAAAACGATGCCAATGACAGTTTCCGGTTCGATGAAGCTGCTTGCTACTGAGTATCATCCATTTTGCAACATGAAAATCATCTTGAAAATTTCCTGAGGTAAACACAATATTATGAAACCTCACTGGATACTGCCTATTTTCCGAAAAACACACAGTATAAAAACTTCACAGCGAATCTGTTTCCTCAAAAGGAAACATGTTTGTTGAAACCTGTTTCTCCTTCAATCATTTGACGCTCTCCCATAAACGACAACTCTCAGAAGTCGAAACAAGTGCGGCTAGGTCTTTCCTTTTCAAGTGCCAACCCAACCGGATATCATCCTGTCAAAAAGAGTAGTCGTATGCCCCAACTAGCCTATGAAATTGTCTCAAGAGGAAAGTATATCTTCGTCTTACATATTTCTACAATTTTTCTAAGTGACATTTGAATCATCGTGAGCTCGAATTAGCGAAAATTTCATGATCACAAGACTGTTCTTTCTCTTGAAGGAGCCAATTGTCTGCAGTGCCAAAAAACATCCTACCACGGACGAAATTATTGGTCCTCCTGGATTGATGGATAAATTAGCATGTAGAATCGATAGATTCTTAGAAATGAAAATCCTGGGCAAATCTACCTCAACGATCAACCTTGCTATTTCGGCGTTCACTCCGTACAAAAACTTGAAAGATATGATTCGAATAATGTTCAACAACATGAGGATATACCTTCGTTCTCTAGGCAAACGGAGGAAACAAGGAACATAATTTTGTCATAGTTTTGTGATCGGTGAATAAATTCAGAATTGTCAACAGAGATTTTCATTAAACTTGAGGTTGTCTTTTAAAGAGCAACTGCGAGAACTCCGTCTACGTTTCTCGTGAACTTTTATTCGAAAAGAGTCAGGGAGTTAGGTACTATAATAATATTTACTCACAGAAATACAATGAAAACTTATTTCAACATCAGACTATTTTTCAATAAACTGAATAATGACTGTGCTAGGAATCACACGTTAAAAGGTGAGACCTCGTTAATCCTTAGCTCGCACAAGTTTCGACTTCTGAGGGTTGTTGTTCGTGAGGGTGCGACAGCTGGTCAATGGAAAAACATATTTTAAACAGATTTAAACAGAAATCATCTGAAGTAACTGACACCTATCAGAAAACAACTACTCCCCTGGCTAATACCACGGAGGGCGTTGGATTATATCCGACAGGTGTCAGTGCAGGATTCTTCACTGAAGTTATTCCTGCATATGCTGTTGGCGATAGAACTGCGGCAATAGATTTTCAATTATTGTCTATCATCAACATAAAGTCGATTATTTTCGATAACTGAAAATCGGATTCCTTCAGAGTATCATTCTTCGAACAAGGCTGAAGTGTACCACAAACAACAAATTTGTCATCGCCCCATCTGCCAATGAACGAGGTAACCAACTGCATATCTGAAATTTGCACAATTCCTACAGTGTTGGGAGTTGAGATTGACCTGAACGAATTGTTCCTTTAGATGATTTGATTTACAGCCAGTCTTCAAGTACGCCCACTGACTATATGTGAGAAGTTTTTTTTTACTCATACGAGGAATTGAACAAATTTCGGATATGCGGCTAGTTATCTCGTTCACAGGCAGATGGGGCGATGACAAACCTGTTGTATGTTAGCCGCTACAATCTAGTGTCAGTCCACTAACTACAGTGTAGGAAGTTGGGAGACTGGCCTCATCAGTTCAAAGGGTAAGGGAGCCAGGCTCCAACCTGACTGAATTCAAGATGGATTTCGAGAGGGACTGGCCTGCACGAGTTGTTCCCTTAGATGAGTTGATTTATAGCCAGTCTTGAAGTATGCACACTGACTATATGTGGAAAGTAATCACTGAAAGTTGCAACAACAATCTGCTTCTTGTGCAAGATGGGGTCTATGAAATTTCAAAATTAGGTACGGTATACAACAGTTAACGTACCTATGCTTTGTCACAAAAATATCCAAATTGAGCATGCACAATTTACAACTGGTTTCAAAGAGTGTTAAATTTCACGGCTCAAGATAACTATGTCGAAGCTATTTTTCGGGTTTTTGGCCGTGACCTGCAGTTTTGTTTACTATTGCGGTAGACATTATTAAAGGCGATGAGTTAAAGATCGAAATCCTCAAGTTGTTCTCAACGCAGAAAATGTGCACCCGATAAGCCATTAGGCAAGGATATAAGTAAAGGCGATGACATTTCCACCTATGGAGATGCCATCCATGGACTCGACAGAATACTGAATTCTGGAATATTAGAGATAAACGATGACATAAATGGAAACTCCGTTAAAGAAGATTTCATTGCCTTAACTTACAGGCTTGTTCTTTCCAGGACAGTTCAGTGGTTCAGCTTAGTACCACTGACAAGACCTGGTGGATTGAAATAGCGATGTCTGGTGTGGGATCGCAATTCCAGGAATATGGCTATCCATGGATCAAAGAAGTCCTGAACAATCAGGAAGCATCTCATCAATACACAACTGATAAGCCAGAACGTCGTAAAACAAATTTAAGATATTCAAAACAATTCAAAATGTAACATTCGTCTGTCAGGCACTCTGATAGCTGTTTGAATGTTGAACTGCTTTGATCGATCGCCTTGCAGCGTCCTTTGCTGGCTCTTATTGTATTTTATTGCTGACTCACAACAAAAATGTATTCAACATTTGAAAGAAGTGATGGAGGTGTATTCCAATTTCAGTTTTTCCATCGACTATTTCATGAAGGATTTTTACGAATAATTTCAATTTCTTTAAGGGAACTGGTGATGAAGGTATTTCTGACATAGTTGAACACGTCCGCCATGAAATTGGATACTACAAGGAGATCATGCAATGTAAATGGAAGAAAGCGTTGAATTCCTGCAAGAAATTGATAAATAAGTTTGTGGTTTGATAATAATGTTTATTTGTATAATAAAATTTTGAGTTGTTACAAATATTTTTCAATTTCCTACTATTATACACAGTTTCTAGCACTCCACGTACCTTGAATCATGAAGGCATAAAAGTGTGACTCAATCAGTGATTCAATTTGAACCGGAATGCAATACAATAATTATTATACAAGAAGAATTATACAGCGTGTAATTGAATAAGTGTGAAACATTTAAGGAGGTGATTTCTCATCGAAAAAAAGATAGGATCTTTCATATAAAGAAATTTCATTCGAGCATTCCTTGTTAAGATACAGCCCCTTAAAGGGGGGACATAAAATTTGTATAACAATTTTTTTCATAAGCACTGAAAGAGTTACAATATTGAAATCAACCTGACGTTTTGTACTACCAAAAAGACACTTAGTCAGTAATTTATTTGGTTCACCCCATGGTTGTAAGGGGTGGAAAATGCAACCCCTAAAATTTATTTCCAATGTAACTTTTTGTCTTATTATTTGTTTACCATTTAAACATTCATTTCCGATAGCCTGTTTCATTCTAAACAAAAAATGTCTCCTGGGGTTTTTGCCCAAAATAAACCAGTTCGCAGCAAAAAATTATTTTACGAACAACAACAGAGATACATCGTCATAAATGCGAACTGGATTTATTGTTATTTTGTAGTTAGTACCCGCATTAAACGATTAAAGGGTAATAAACAAAAGTAATTTATTAATTACAAAACACACAAACATGTAGAAATCATAGTAGATGTTCAATATGTCTACCTTCAGACATTACGCATGCGTCTAGACATCGGCGCATTGAGCCACGTATTCGCTTAAATATTCCTGGAGTCTCTCTGATTACCCTGCACGCATCGCTGATGCGGTTTCTTAAGTCCTCTACATCGTGAAGAGGATTACGATAAAACAAATGCTCTAAATGGCCCCAAATAAAGAAATCGAGGGGATTGAGATCCAGGGATCGAGCGGGCAAGTTCTGTGGCCCTCCTCGACCTATCCACTAATTTGCATATGTTTCAGTTGAATACTGACGTGCTACTTGACTAAAATGGGCGGAAGCCCCATCATGCATAAAAAAATATCCCTTCTGACGCCCAAAGGAACTCCAGCAGTACTGGATGCACTTCTCTCAAAAATTGAACGTATGTCTCATCATTTAATCAAGGAGGTAGGAAATGAGGCCCAATCAAATCATCTCCAATAACTCCGAGCCACACGTTGAGAGAAAACTGTTCTTGATGGTTAGTTTCGACAATAGCGTGAGGGTCTTCATCAGCCCATATGTGGTAATTATGAAAATTAATAATCTTGTCCCGAGAAAAACTACCTTCGTCTGTGAATTCTATCGTCTTCAGTAAGTCACAATTTCTTGTAATCATTTCCAGCATCCAATTGCAAAATTCAAGACGGTTCGGAAAGTCTCGCGGTAACAGTGCCTCTACTCGTTGTAGATGGTAAGAGTTGTTCTTTTAAAATTCGGAATACCGTCATATGATCCACATTTAGCTGGAAAGAAATCTTTCTAGTACTGGTAGTAGGTTGTTCTTCAATCAAATTGAGTACTGCTTTCTCAAGCTGTGGTGTTCGCACTTCCCGATGGCGACCACAATCCTGCGTTCTTTTGTCGAATGAACCATATTCTCGTAATCGTTGATGAAGTCGAGCAAATATTCTATGTGAAGGATGCTGCCGTTGGGCATACATTTCACCATATTTTTTAGAAGCTTCTAACCCATTACCCTGCGACAGACCGTAAACGTAATGCATATCAGCTATTTCCTCATTTGTGTATGCCATTTTAATAACAAGTGAATTATTAAAGTAACAAATTAAGAACAGAACAACAACACACAATTAGTTTTAATTCAATTTCGAAAATTCACAAAGTGACAGCGTCATACCAATTTAATTTTCACTATTGCTAATAGCGACCTGCTAGATAGATTAGTTTCGTATTTTCGCATGCGGTAAATCAAATAAATTTCTGGCTGAGTGTCTTTGTGGTAGTACAAAACGTCAGTGTAATTTCAATATTGTTACTTTTTTGGTGCTTGTGAAAAAAATTGATATACAAATTTTATGTACCCCCTTTAAGGGGGTACATAAAGGGATGGGGGTACAGGGATGCTCTAATGAAATTTCTTTATATGAAAGATTCTCTCTTTTTTTCGATGAGGAATCACCTCCTTGAATGTTTTACACTTATTTAGTTACACCCTGTATAATATGGGAAAAATGGAGTGTGGTGTGTCAGAGGAATCAGTTCTTCGACCATTACTTTTCTAATTGGATATTGAAAGTTATACGGATTATACTTCTATATACCACCACATCACACTGCAACTTTCCAATACATTTAGAAAACGGTAATTATCATCTGCCTTTACATAATCAGATTGATCTCCAGAGTCACATCTGAAGTATGATATCGTCTTCTTTATAAGGTCGAGAAGAACGACGTTAAGTTCATTAGATAATGTGAGACTTTGGGTGGAAAATGAATAGTTTCAGAAAACGAGACACTTCTCCCCAACAATGTTGTCTACTTAGTCAAGTTCTCATAACGACAAACACAGGCGGTGCCTGTGTGGAAGTAGCGATTGAAATTTGATTTGAATAGCTGAACGCAGTTCTCCAAAGAGTTGCTTGACGGTGATTGAGGTGTACTGAATTGAACCTCAACACGATAAGCAGCCATAGTCCGTTACGTATTTTTGATATATTCCGCCATTGGTGGAATCAAATGTGCCAAATCACTTGAACACTAACCGTGGAATTATTTATGGAAGAGAGACAGATCCCCAATCTTTCTTCAATGTTCCAGATTATCAAGGTTGAAAGTGATGTTCCTGTTTCCAATCAGGCGATTGACTATTTCCAGGATGGAATCCAGCAGCTTCAGAATATGCTTAGGGGCTGAGCTCCATACATGAGAACAATACCCCAAAAAAGATCTGATCTGAACTTCATAAAGCATCAAAAGTTGCTGAAGTGATATCATCCTGGAAAGCCATGATGACTCCTTCGGTTTTTTACCTGATCCCACTCGATCTGAGGCAAATAATAGGCAGGTGCTTCCATGAATTATGGTGTTCCATAAAGTTTTCATTTCTGAACGTCACAAATATAATTAAGATTCAGATAGTGTATGCAGACAATACAAAATTTCTTATTCGCAAAAAATCGAAGGATTAGTATTTCCCAAAAGACCAACGTGAATCTGCCTCTCTTGAAATTCGAAGAACATAAACTGAAATATGCCAATGAAATGTAATATTTGAGACTCATACCCGATCAGTCATTAACCTGGAAATCGCACATACAACATGTATTAGCAGAATGTCATCAAATGTTGAATCTTCTCTCAAACAAACAATAGATCTTTGGCGGCAAAACTTCACTGAAAGTATATTGGACGATATTCGAATGAAAAATCTATTTTAGATACGTACACTACTTATCAGCAACAGCCAGTACCCTCAAAGTTCTCAATTCAATTCGAAACACTGCTAAAAGTATATCTGAGGTTTCAAAATTATCCCAATAGACAGCTTTCTATTTGAACTTGCTAAACCCCTGTTCAAAATGAAAAGGTGGGAGCTGAGCCTATGATTCGCGGCAAAACCGCAAGCTGCAAAACCCTAAAAGAATTTCCATCCAATCATGAATCGGAGTATGAAACTACAGCTGCCCTTCCCTTCCTCAGTGCAGCATTATTTCGTCCAGATTGTTTTTTCATGGTTCATCCTTCTACCTCATTTCATCGCACAACTACTTGTTCTGGAGGAAAAAGATTCCAATCCACAACTAATATATCGTTATCATCAATACCCAATACCCCTTCCACGATATAATTTTTGGGGATGTCTCCAAAACCAACGGGAACGTAGCATGTGAATTCTTTATAAAAAATGAACTAAGAAAATATATATTTCCTGATAGTGCGCTCATTTGAACAAGAGAAGCATTGACAATATGCTGTGTTACATAAAGAAGGCAATTGCAAATGGCATTGAGGGAAAAATGCCCCGAAAATATATACTGCAACATAATTTAGTCGAGTTGGAGGATGGGTCGAAGGAAAGTGGATTACTGCTTGGTAATAATAGGCTTCAAAAGATCCTTCTTCAGCTGCAGGAAAACCCGGAAAAGCCTGCAGCACCACATCATCTAAAAATCTTGATCTGCCAATGTCGTCTCTCTTATAAAACAAAATGTAGAGTGTCTCCAGAGGCTCCAATAAATTCAATACATCGCCAGAATACTTAGTGACCCAAGTATCGTCAAACCAGCCTGTTTCGTCTTTGACCAAGGCGTAATAATGACCAGATTCAACGACAGAACCACAGTGAACAAAAACTGTATGAAAATTAGAATGGTGGTCTGTTAGATTGAAGTGTTCATCTATTTCAAACCTTCGTAAGAGTTTGGTGTTTACGTCAGAGGTTGAGTCATTTTTGAAGATCGTCAAAATTATTATTAGATTGACTGGTGACCCAGCTATACTTGCTTTCTTATAACAGTCAGTTAGTTTGGCGCATGTTTGGCAATACAATCGATCATCACCTGTTATAAGTTACATTTTCAGCTTTGTACGGACTGGTTATTAGTCATATTAGGAAACGCTAGTTGAAGTTCCAGAAACTCACATACGTTTTTGCTACCTCTTGAACATTTACTACAAAGTGAACAAGTGAAGATTTTTTCAGCAGAAGATTTACAAACACAAGACGAGATGGACTATACGGAATCATTCAGTCCAGAGCGGCCAGGAGTATTGATTTTGCTATTGTTTTGCTCACGAAGAGTATTCAACAAGAACCCCAAGAATTCGGAACAATCCTCTTGTTGTCCTAACAAGTATATAGTAGACTTCAATGTCTCCAGAAAATCGGTTGGAGGGAAATATTATACATACAACACCACATTCTGCAGTTGAAGAATGTGGTGTTGAGTTTGGTGGAAAAGTAGGAAATATTCTCGTTCTCGTTTATCATTAAAACCTCGATCTTGAAATTTTTCGTCATGAACAACACTTGTAAAATGCTATTCATGTAGCAAGTGTTTCCTAAATTATCTATTTTTTTCTCAAGATTTTCAGAACAACTCTCTACTGATTCAAAGAAAGAACATGTTTCGCAGAATCGGCATAAGAATCATTTCCCAAGTTGCAATCGATCCTTCCAAGCGACGAAGGATCTATGAAGGATCAAGGATCTTGTTTCATGAAGTTCTTCCACTGAAACAGAACCATAACCACAAGGACTGCAACTCATATTCGGGGAACAAAAATGACCTGAGTTCATTGACCGCAATAGCAATACTTATTATTCCTATCAAAAAAGAGGTAGAACGGCGATCTTTCGTTGCTTGGCCTATTCTCCTTTCGAGTTCATGAACGAATAACAAAGACTTCGGGCCATAAACACCAGAAGTTTCAACTGCTACTGGATAGAACAGATAGTTGTTACCATGATTTTGGTATGTTTTTCATTTCAATTTTTCGCTGCGGTTCCAGCAGACTTCGAACTTTCTGCCAGATGGAAAGCCGTGACCGTGTCAACGCAAGTGAAGTCCCATACTACAAGTTTACCGTATTTTCACGGTCAACGCAGCTCTCAATTCTGGAAATACTGGCATAACAAACAAATTGGCAGACAAATATGCCAGAGAAGCCGTTGAAAGTTCCACATTACTACCCTTAATGCATTGCTGCACTCGACTCTTTCTGTGTAATGAACTTGAGAAAGTACGAGTGACGTAATCTTTCCCTACGAAGACAAAACGTCAGAAAACGCAATCCTTGAATATCAAAGATGAACAAAACTTCCTCATTTTTCGAACGTAACTATTTGTGTCACTGAAATTGAAAATGTAAAATTATTCCACTAATTGATGGTAATATTGAAAATAATTCAGAATCGAGATAATTCCTTATCATTTGTGAAATTAGTTATGAAAAATCATTGAAACGAGTGGGAAAATCGGTATATAAAGTTTGAACGTGCAACGGTTCCCTACTGATAAGTACTTTCTCACTATGAGTAACTACAAGTTTATGTTTGTGTGTGCTTTAGTAATCGTTTTGGTAAGTTTTGATGATTTTGTTCTCAACGGGATTCACGATGGTTCAAATGAAGCCCATTCTCCATATGTTTTATTGTCGCTGTAAGCGTCAAATATCAAAGTTTATTAAGAAAATTGTTAACTTTCGTTATCGCAATACTGAAGCATTTTTCACGGTTACAATTTTCTGTGATTGGTGGAAAAGACAATTTTGAATTTGGAGTACCTCTCTAAGGCAAAGGTTCAGTGTAGAGTCTATGACGGCATAAGTTTTTGGAATACTCTGCCTTGCATTGAATGATACAACGAGAATATATGAACTGAAACTTTTCTACTTGGTGATAATTCATCAATAGTCTATATACTTTGGATACTTTCTACAGTCCCATGATTGATCTCAGACTCTCTGCTAGAAGAGAATAGGATCAATATCAGTTATGGAGGAAGATCATATGCATGCTATCAGTATTGAATTTGAAACAAACAAGTGTGAGTTTCTATCAAAACAGGATTTGATTCTAGAGGGAACTGTCCTACACCATGTGGATGCTGGAAGGACTTACCTCGAGATGAATTTACGCCTGTCACAAGAGGTAATTGCAGTAAGAACTCTCTGCCCCACAAGTATGAGCATACATTTCGGCAGATCTGATTGATAAATCGATAATGGAATTACTGCTACAAATTTGCACTCTCAGAACCGTAATCATGAGGTAGTTGGATTGTATATTCCCTGGCATTTGAAACTTATCAGTTTGGGGAACAGAATTGTTTCGATTGGGGTCCGTTAATTCTTCAAGATTTTGGATTATCATGCACATGTACACGGTGTGATCTCTGTGAAAGTATTGGTACATGGGATGTTTTTTCCTCGCTTGAAGCTTTGTTCACGAGATGAAGCTTTTACTAGTTGCAGTTGAGTGGCGGTGAAATTGATAGAGTCCCAGGGATTTTGCTGTTTGGATCGGATCTTTCCTGCAATGACGAGAGGTAATACCTCTAAACCGGTCTGTAGGTAATCTAATCGAATAATTTCACCATTGTCTCTAGTTTTAGCGAGGTTTTAAGCAGGGAAGTAGTTGTTTTTTGGCAGGCATCTACCAGATTCTTTGTTGGAGAGATGAATATTCCGAGTTATCAATTCGAGAAATTTATTTTCTATTGAAAGGCAGCCTAATATAGCCTTTCTTGATCATCACCATCAGATGAAGTTCGAGATGGAGAATTCAATAACGTAGGAAGGTTAATTGAAGTTGAAGAGATAATATTGAGACTCATCGATGACTGTTGAAATAGCATATTTTTCATTCTCGACACTCAATATCATACCGGTTCACCATGCAAAGATCTTGGGCAGGTCAATGAAGGAAGATATATTTCATGGTTGCGTCTTTTCGGGGCTCACAGTTATTCGACTCAATGGTCATTATTCGACAAAATGCAGAACGATCATAGACGAAAGATGCTTATGAGCCTTTTTTTACGTCTCAAAAAAATAGTAATTATTTTTCTCATCAAACATTCACGAACGGAGTTTTCGAAAACAGCCATTTGTATATATTAGGCAAATGAGGTTATGAAAGATAAGGCCAAGGCTTTTAACTAGGTGATAATACATCAATGTTATTGAAAATATGTGATTATTATGGAAAAATTGCAAATTTATTATCATGAATCAAATATATGAATAATAGACCCAGTATTCCACTATTCCATCATGAAGATGCAATTCTAACAAGTTTTCCAAAAGAGCTTCAAGTTTCCAGAAGATCATGCAGAAGATAGAATACCTATGTCTGAATTCCAAATTGTATATTTCATAGGTTCTGTTCATATGGACTGCATGAATGGAATCTATTTGAATAAAATACAGAAATACTATAGAAAGAGACCACATAAAGAAAAGAAAAATGCCAATGGAAAAATTGAAGGGTTATCTTTTAACGCGTGATTCCTAACACGGGTTGGACGATAGCAAGTGAAAATGGAGCGTTCAGCCTGGGGCTTGAACCACCGACCAACACGGCGGTCGATTCGAGTGAGTTAACTGAGCACCCACGTTGAAGCGACCTGCTACTGACCGATTATATCAGGCATGAATTGCCCCTGAAGCCAACCTACGCCTAGCAGGGCGTTGATCTTTTCGAAACAGCCATTTAATTTTGTAAGGTCTACTTCAATAATTTCTAATCCTGAAAAAAAAGGAAAAACCGATTACTTTCAATGTAAATTTAGTCGAATCTTGATATTTTTTCCGTTGGAAAGTTGATAGGGAGAAGAGACTTTCTACGTCTGCACTATGCTAGTTCAACAGTCCCACTTCGTCATCGAGTCGCTGAGTTTTTGTTGGACGATGTTTGAAAATAACGTTTCACACCCTTCAGTCTCATCATCGAATGGACGTACTTTCGGTGTTTGATCAATTAGGCGTAATTAAATGACAATTGGGGCTTGGCCATTTTTTGAGAAAAATTGGAATTTTCAAACCATTAGGGGCAGGCAGATATATCTCTTCAACTTCATTGAAGGTTTTCTCGACATTCTCAATCTCTTAAATAGATTTATCTATTGTTTCCATTCACATAATAACATCAAAATGTCATATTGTCATCCAATCAAAGTTTCTTTCAAATTATTTGAATTTCAACGCTTTCTCCTTTTTTTGAAGGGTATCATGGTGGCCCAGACTCAGCAGGAAGGCATCAGGTTTGGAGTGGACACAGGTTTCCAGGTATTTTCATATGATTGATGCGTATTTGTGACTTGCAGATTAGTTTATATATCCAACCCATTTAACACCAAAGGATTGTAAGTCCTTAGAGGAAAACATACTGTCACACTATGTGAAGAACAAATTAATTTGGGAAAATATTTATTGGAAGAGGTGATTCCTTTGGTTATCCAGATTTAAACCACTCAAGTCTTGGACCAAAATTTGTCAAATACTATCGAATTCAATTCAATTCTTGAGTGTGTTGAGGCATTCAGTAATGTTTTTGAATAGATGAAGTCAACTGACGCATAAAATTCATTTGCATTTCGACTTTCTATATAATGACTTGACATTCTTGAAATGAATAACCCTGTGGAGGAATTTGCTAACTTAGTAACCATCTTCATCACTTGAGATCCACACCCTACATCCTTCCATTCTTCCATAATCCATATCTAAGCACATTCAGAATTACCAAAATGTATCTGATAGTTTTGAAGCCTCAATATTTCTTCAACAAACCCAACGACAAACCCAACAACTCCAGTGTAACAAGGTGTAAATCTAAGGAATTTTTTTTTTGCTCAGTCATCTACAGACATGGTCGGATAATTAAGACAGAGTGAAGCAAGTATTTCAAAGACCAGTTTCATCCACGAATACTGAAAAAATTGAAATGACAATCACTAATGGAAACTGATTGGATTCGTGATCAGTATATCTTTTGTTGTGGAAAAAATGTGAAAAATAAAAATCAATTTGCAACCTGTCATGAAATTACTTGTTGTTGAATGATTTTCATCATTCATCACTTGCCTTCACGTTGGATTTAACGCGCTGAGGTGTACTTTAGTTGTTCCTGTAAATCGTCCATACAAAACGGTTACTGTGGTGTCCAATTCAATCAGTTGTCCTTTTACAGAAGTTTCACAGCAATAAATTGGGTAAATACAACGTGAAAACCAATATTCAGGCCAACAAAACTATCAGAAAGAATCTAAGGTATGTAAAGGATACTAGATTGTACAATACCAGGGTTACAGCTGAGGTTACATTGCTACCAATAAAATATGGAATAATTTGAATTAATCAAATAAAGCCTGAATAGATACATACGATGACATCTTTCCTTACGAAAACCCCATCTATGGAATCGAAAGAAGACTCAATTAACGAATATCATGAAATTGGTTGTTTGTTTTTCTGGCAATTGTCACTTCAAGTTGAAATTAGATCCCATATCTAGCCAAATGTGACACACATGCTGAATCCCTCAAGAGATGAGATGAAATCAAAAGATGCAATCTTGCCAGGATCACCCTGGGCGACCTTGGGAAGCTGGCGCCGAAGAAATATATGGTGATGACCAGGAAAAAACTACGCTCAACAGTTGCATTTCTGACTGACCACTGTCAACTGAGGAAACACCTCCATAATATGGGTTTAGTGGACACAGCTCTATGCAGGATGTGTGAACAGGAAGATGAGACTGTCAGACATATCCTATGCGAGTGCCCGGAGTTATCGTCAATAAGAGAGTGTGTGTTCGGCGAGTCTTGGCCTGGTCCTGTTTTGGAGAGGATGGACGATGACCTAGGAGGACAACTCCTCGGGAGGATGTACAATGTGTCACATGTAGCCTAAGTGTTGTGGGCTTACACTCCCTACCCTACAGATACAGATACAGATATGAATCATTGCTCTTCTTCAGTCTGCCATAGGTATCAAAGGTGTTACACTGAATCATGAATGTATTTACGAAATCATCTCTAAGGAACAAGGTTTTGCTTTTTCCGAATTCGAAGTGCGGTTCATCAATAATCTCTCCTTTCTGGGAAAGAAAGTTTTTGGCCATCTACTACTCCATCTTTCTCTCTCTCTATTCAAAAATAATCACATCGCAGCATAGTTTTTTCTATTCCAGGTTCATTTCTTGGACTGATTTCTTCATTTCTTCAGAGGTTGATACTTTCTGAAAAGTTTGTGTACTGAATGCAGTGAATACTGCGAAACTATTTTGATGATGTATCACAAATGTAACGTTCCTTCGTTGGAGTTGTTTAACGAAGTGTTTCACAATCTTTTTCATTCATGATGCTGAATATCTCAAATTCTTTGTTTCCTTGAAAAATCAACTTCACTACGAGCTTCACACTGAAGCTGCATCAGCAGTGAGTTCTGGTGAGGTTTCTGTTTCAATGACATAAAATTGGAACGGAGTTTCGTATTTTTTCCTCCTTGTTCTGAAGAAAGTAAAACCGAGGTATATTTTTGTGTCACTCTTGACCATTCTATGTATATCTGACTCACTCATGAAGAGCCACTTTCTCAAGAAAAAAAAATATTTAGCTGGAATGAGAACAAAATAAAAGAGACGAACTAAATCATTGGTTATCTTAAAACGCATTCACTAAATTTTGTCCAATCAAAAGATTTAGCCACCCAAACGCCACTCAAATGAGTTTTAGAGGTGTTACTTCTAAAACACTGTACTGCGATGATCAAAATATCAAGGAAAATTACAGGATGCTCTGTTGCTCTGTTGCGCTTCAAATGGAAAACAAAATAAGCTTTCAACAGGGAAGTATAACTCTTTATCTGTGCAACATTTGAATCATCGTGAGCTTTCAATGAACAAAATTTCATTTATATAACCCTGTTTTCTCTTCTGAAGGGTTCAGTTGTCTGCAGTGCCAAAAAACGTCCTACCACGGACGAAATTATTGGAACTCCTGGATTGATGGATAGGCTGGCACTTAGAATTGATAGACTCTTGGAAAAAAAAATCCTGAGCTCATCTATCCCGACGATCAATTTGGGTATATCAATGTTCACTCCTTATACAAACCTGAAAACCATGATTCGATTAATGTTCAACAATATGAGGGTTTACTTAAAATCTCTAGGCAAAAAGAAGAAGTGAAGAAAATGATTTTCTCGTAATTGTGTATTCAGTAAAATAAAGTACATTGAGAATCGTTAACTTTTTTTGTTAAACTATAGCTTGCCCTTCAGTGTAATCTTTTCTCATCCGCTGTTTGTTAGAGTTGGACCTTTGACACGAAATTTCAATTGAGGCTTCTCTTATTATGAAATCAATAGGGTCTGTCAACGTTTAACTTCAGTTTGGTTGGAGATGGTCTGTTTTGGTTCCAAAACATTTTGTGAGGTGCCGAATATTCCAGATATTGAAATAAAGTTGGAGAGAAAAATGCTAAAGGAGAGACTACGGAAGAAAATAGTGTTTTGGCAGAATAGTACAAAGGAATAAAGTTTGGCACAAGCAAAAACGAAGAGAATTTAGGAATAAGCGAAAAATTATTATATGGAATTTTGAGTGGAAGTGAATCTCAGCTTTGACTCAATAATATAGAGATAGAGACTCATTTTAGAGCTTACAATGCCTAAATTAGAGTTTTTCCGAAAGGACATGTTTGGGCTGAAAATTACATATCACTGTCATATAATGATATATAGGATTTCCCAAATTTTACACTCTGAATACCTGAGAATTTCTCCAATGCCATGTTATCCTTTTCTTATTCATATGTTGGTTTTCCTTTCACCTATATATTGCTCAACTATGTAGGCTATGTAGGCATATGACCGGAAACAAATAATAGAATTGTTTCGGATGACGCGATGTTTACTACTAACGATTTATTCATATTGATTTTCCATGCTATGTAACAGCTCTGGTGTAAGTTATTATGATGGTGAAAGTAAACTGCTTTCAGATAATTATCTAGACTCATAAATGTGAAATTCACTTACTTAACACTCACTCAACTCCGTTTCTTTCTACTGGTAAGTCCTAGGAAGCTAAAATTATATATATATAGGTGCTTTTTGGATCTTAGATGCGCACTAAAATTAATATCAGAGATTGTCACAAATGCGCGTTTCATTGAGTAAAGACAAACAACAAATTATTTTCAAGTTTTTGTTATAGTTAGTGAACTGTATCAGAAATTATATCTGTTCAAGAATTCGGAAAAGTCTGGAATTTACGAAATTGAATGTAAGGACTGCGATGCAAAATATTATGGACAGACAAAAAGATCTATCAAAATAAGATATAAGGATCACTTGGCACACCTGAAATATGGAAGACCAGAAAAATCAGCAGTCGCTCATCATATTTTGCAACAAAACCATTCCATAGACTTCAGTTCATTAAGATTATTTAGACAAGTTAACGACAACAGGCAATTAGATGCCTAAGAGAGTGTACAAATCCACGATGGTGGACCAATACCTAATAGTATACTATATAGCTTGTTAAAATAATTATCAGATTTTCCTATTACATAAGGACACATTGTAAAATCAATTTTAGACACTTAAGATGCAGGTACCTAGAAGAGGTATCTATGTTATGAATAAGGTTAACACTGTACGTATTTTTAGTTCAATCATCAATCTCTTGGTGATCGAAACACGTGTCTAGGTATTAAAACAACGGTTTGGTGTTGGAATAAAACTCCGGTAATATTTATAACAGCAGTTATATATTTATACACAATTACGTACGTAAACTCCAAAAATAGTAAATACTTAGTGATGAGACTTCTTTTTCCATTCGAGAGTATACTGCAGTATGAAATTGAAAATGTTCAACAGCAAGTTGATGCCGATGACATACAAAAAATAATCTGCTATGAATAATCTGCTTAAGGTTGAGCACCATTGGAAACCGAAGGCATGAAGTCACACATACGTTTCATGTAGATGATCTTGAACGTTATATCTTTGGAAATGAAGATCTGCATCAATTCCTGAGAGTGGTGAAAGGGTATACGCATGATCTAGGTATGAAATTGCGGAAAGACACATGTACAACGGTCCATCACAAAAGAAGATAATGCTGGGATTTCGTAGAGGGTGTGTAGCTCGTAAACAAAAATTTCCTGTACCATCTGGATGCTGGAGAGACGTAAACTCTATTTGGGCACGGCACGGCCACAGCAAGTATCAGCAGGTATCGACAAAGTTGCTGCTATACGGATATTCTTGCGTTCCGATTTCACTCTATTCGTTTGAATTGGTGAAATGTGCCCGGGAGAAGCTGTACTAACACGACGAAAATACTCGAAAATGGTGCATCTCCATAAGAGATTACTTTTCACGGTTTTATTTCCCCCGACGGTAGAAAAGTCGTGGACTTTTTAGGTTAGAGTGTCTACATGACAGAATTATATTGAATGGGACTTGTAAAGTCACCAGGAATTCAAATATCCTTCTCTGCATGGTCCATGAAAGAGTAGAAATTGAAGCATTCTTTTTCAGGATAGCTGCCCAAATGGCTGATGAACTTGGTTTAGTTCTCCACACTGAATGGATGAAAAGGAATCTTGTATGTTAATGAAGCATTTTCTATTGGCGGAAAAATTACTGTTGTAGTCAATGTTTGGGTTAATAAACATAACTGACCTTGCATCAGGGAAATCCACTATTGAGAAGTGGTTTGCTTATGTTGAACGAGTTGACATGGATGCACGAAGTGACCACCCCAAAAAATATGTTACTGACGAAAACATAATTTTTAATGATCGCAAAGTGAAGTTGATCAAGATAGTTGAGGTTCCAAATATATCAAAGGAACGTGTTAGGCAAATGGATCTATGACATATCGACACTGAACGATCTAACGCCATTTTCCCTCAATGGTGTGGTCATTCCATTTGGAACGGAGGTGAAATATCTTGGCATTGTCCTTGATAAAAGACTTACCTGGAACGCTCACTTGGGAAAAGTTTTACACAAAGCCAGAATGTCTCTATGGACATGTCAAAGGATTTGTGGTAAAACTAGGGGTTTAGGTCCCAAACAAATCCATTGGATTCATGTGATGCTTGTCAGACCAATTATCACTTGCTTGGTGGCCGAAGGTTTTACAGAAAACACCCCAAGCGAAGCTCTCTAGCTTACAGAGATAGGTTTTTCTGGCAATCAGTGGTGCCATCAGTACCACACCGTCAGAGGCCATGGAGATCCTTCTAGATCTACCTCCTCTTCACATTTTTCCGAAGAGAGAGGCTAGATGGACTGCATACAGACTTGTGCACATTGCCAATTGCACAAATCAATTCAATGCAGAGTGCAACAGACTGTTGGTTGACATTGGAAGTCACAGCATATTGAGAACAGATAGTTGTTGGTTCACAGATGGACCAAAAACACCTTCCGGTTTCTGGGGTAGGTGTTTTTAGTCGCAGACCCAGGACAGAGTTATCTACCTGCCTAGGAACTTATGCAACTGTATTTCAAGCGGAAATTCACACTATTGAATTGTGTGCGGAGAGATTGGATAAATCCAACTTCACTCACAAGTCAATAAAAATATTCTCGGAAAGTCAAGCGACGTTGGAAGCTCTTGGCTCCTACCGAGCAACGTCTTAATTGGTAGCAAACTGCCAAAAACGACTCTCCTCGATAGGAAGACTCAACAAATTGTGTCTGGTCTGGATTCCTGGCCATACTGGCCTGGAAGGCAATGAAGCTGCGAAGGAGGGTGCTGCAAGCGGCTTTATCAAACCAGAACCTGTAATTGGCATCGCTTTGGGCTTTGCCAAACAAACACTGAACACCTGGATGGCAAGAAGGAATTCTGCCAGAATCTTTCAGGATTGGCTCACTTCAAGGCGTTTATTCCCCTTCTAAGCTTGATACCAAATAGTTGTTGGACTACAGTAGGGATGAAATACGATGTCTAACAGGTCTTCTCACAGGTCACTATCATTTGAATCATCATATGCAGAGACTTGGACTGTCGGAAGACAGTGTGTCGCCTCTGTCTGAAAAATGATGCCTGTCCCGCTGGGGACCAATTCAGGTTCTTAAAGTTCGGTAGATCCATACTCTCACCATCTGACCTGAAAGACCACCTACCATTCAAACTAATCGGCTTCGTTAAGAATCTGGTTTTATTTGTCTCATTGTGAGTAGGTGTGAGCCACAATAAACCCTTGTGGGTTGCGGCGGAGGGTTGAATAGATCCACTCACTTCAGATCTACCTACCTAGACATACCGTGCATAAATATTTGGATATGCAAATTTGAAATTCTTTCATCACAAAAAAAACAATGGATGAAACAGGGCTCCATCATTTCACACCAGAGTCGAAACTATCGTCATCTGAGTGGACTGCATGTGGTGAACCTACTACAAGCTACTACATACTACAAAAAAAATCCGCCAACGACTATCACATACCATCATTGAAGAGTTTGACAGAATCTCTTCTATTTGTCACAAATCAATAGGAACGATATCAAAATTGCATGACTTGGCTTTCAAGTTTCTTTCGCATCCACCGTAATCTCTAGATCTGGTCCTCAGTGACTTTTTACTTATTCTCAAACCTCAAGAGACTGATCGCTGAAAAAAAATTTAACGCCGATGAAGACGTAATTGTCGAAACTGATTTTTTCAGCCCAGCTATTATGCGGCACCAGCCTATGTTCATCGACAAAACGCGGCTCTTCGAGTTATTCATTACCATCTAAGGCACTTTTCCGGTATCGACAATGGAAACATCGCTTCTGGAAGGATGAGATGAAATCGAGAAGGGTAACCTTTTCCTTAGTAGTAACGTTCATTGAGAAAGGCGTGTAATCTAGGGCACATCCAGATGGATGTTGGACCAAGTCCCCATGCTTTATGAAAAAACGATTCATCAACTGGAGAGGAAACGCAAGACGCATCTATTCTACTGAAATAGATGGACTGCAATCGTTTGAGACAAGATTCGAGAGATAAAACACAGTTTGCTGACCTCGGAAGAAAATGGAAATTGAAAAAATTGTGAAAACCCTGTAACTACGAAAAAAACATGAAAACCTACGGGACCGAATCTACGGACCATAGACGAGATTGATTTTACTGGCTTCTCTGTCGTTTTCTCAAAAATTTCAAAATTTTCCTGCAACTGGAATATTTAATTTTACTGATTGATAAGTTTGTTAAACCAACAGATAATAACAGTAAATTTAAACTTCCTATGTTTTTTACTACATTTAATTGTTTCGTCCTGTAAGGAAATTTTCAAACTTATGTGGGACAATGTGGTCGAAATTTCCAAAAACGGTATACTGAACCTGAAAAGTCCTTCAGACTAGGAAAAACCATTCAAACCATTCCTTGGTATGCAACCACAAATTCCCGAATCTATTTACGAGCATAAACCGTGTGGGTGCAACCTGTTAAATGATCAAATCGATTTATAATTTACTCACCGATTTTCAAATTGGCATATCCACATTGTAAATTGTAAATTCAGGTACTCAATCAAGCCAAATACCTGTATCAATTACCTATAGGGGTATATAAGGGCTAATGTAATGAATCATTTTCAGTTTATTGTATTAGTTTGAAAATGTCTTTATAGGACGAAACTGCAGTAACATTAGTTATAAATAAAAGTGGTAGAAACATAGAAAGTTTCAATTGTTTTCTTCATTATGATTTCCTACCACGTATTAACGGTTACATACATCAATTTATTGATTGATAACAGCATTTCCTGTATGATGATTATACAGTGTCACACATAAAGTCCGCATCAAATGGAATTTTTTTTTGTTCATCTCTTCAAGCAACTTTTCATATCTCCATTAGGTTGTGCTTTGGAAATGATGCCAAATGACATGCATATGACCTATCAAGTGATTTTTCTTTCCTGTCAAATTTGACATTTTTTCCAAAAATTATTCAGAAAAGCAGTTATTGCTCGAAATTTCGAAAATCGGTAAAGAGAAAAGATGATTGTTTTTTCATTTTGTATCCGTATACCAATTTTTAGCTTTCTAGTACAAATTTAGTTTTCTTACAGTTTTTCGAAAATTTGACATTTGCCGATTTCTCAAATTTAGCCAAACCTCAACAAAGTTAGTGCTTTTTCACTAGTTCGGACTTCCAAGTCACGTTAGTTCACGACGTTTCGATTGTTAGTATCTACAATCGTCTTCGGGTGAGGACTGGACTGATTCCTCCGAGAGATGACTATTTATAGGTCGTTCGAGTACTTTCATTTATCCCCGCTTTCCATTTTCCGCTTCACTGATTCCGTGGGAGATGACCGTTTTGGCGGGAGTTGGCCATTTTTGCTTGATGATGGGTTTCCATATGTTGCGTATTTCTACGCTGGCTTGGCTGAATACGTTGTTGGACAACATGTATGCGGCTTCCTTGGATTTTCTCCTAAACCAATGTTCCTTTCTGTGCAAGATCTCAGCTTGGGACCACTCGATGTTGTGTTGATGGGTCCAAACATGGTCTGCTATTCCTGATTTGCTAGTTTCCCCTCGCTGTGTGTGTTTCTTGTGCTCGGCAATGCGAACATTCAATGGCCTCTTAGTTTCACTGATATAGGATTTTCCGCACTCACAGGGTATCCGGTAAATGCAATTCTTGGAATCGCTTCATGCCTAACTCATTTCTCCAACGCATTTTTATGACCAATTGCAATTGTAAATACAACTTATTTCGCAAAAATTCAAAACACCAGAAAAAATCATGCCAAAAATGATGCAAAGTTGATACAGTTTTTAAAAACAGATAAATATTCCACTTAATTTCTACTTTTTGCGAAAAAGCTTGATACATAAGCATAATTAAAAAACAATATCAATGAAAAGTCAATAATTCATTCTCTACTACACTTTTCAAACAGTTGAACTTTGATTTACTAATTACGACAAATTACAACGCAATTAAACTAAGGGAAGGAATTATACGGAAGTAATTTCACATTTACTAAATATCTTTTATGAGGTATGAATGAACAAAATTAATTCAGAAATCAATTTAGATTTTGTTGCCTAGAAAACTAAACCGTGAAAAATTCTAACAAACATCTGTTGAAATAAAGTTATAATTTAAATTAAGAACACTAAATCAAATCGAAACATATGCCTAAACCATGTAAATACCAATATAAATACAAAATGAAAAGTCACATTTCGGTGTGCCTTCCACCACGTTCAATGCAATCAATTGTCCTTTTTAAAACATCTTTAACTGCATTCTTTATACTACGGGGTTTCGTACTTACAACACATTCTCGAAAAACTGCCTCTAAATGGTTTATATCTCGAAAAGGTCTTTGCTTATACACCTTTTGTTTATAGTTACCCCACAAGAAAAAATCTTGTGGGGTTATATCAGGAGATCTAGGCGGCCAAAAGTGTTCCATATTGCGACTGATTACTTTGCCCCTAAATATTTCCAAAAGACGCTCTTTAACCACCCTTGTAGTATGAATAGGTGCACCATCACACTGATACCACACAACATTTCTTACTTGAAGGGGCATATTATCCAAAACTTCAGATAGTTCGGTATTCACAAAGTGTAGGTAGTCCGCAGAATTTAAACTATGTCTAAAAAAGTATGGTCCTATAATTTGATCGATTAATATCCACACCATACATTCGTCTTGAACGAATATTGATCTCGACATTCGATTACAAAATGTGGGTTTTCTTTTGCCCACCACCTGCAGTTTTGCGAGCTCACAACGCCATTTGAAGAGAAGGTCGCTTCATCTGTCCATAAAATTTGATAAGGAAAATGATAATTTTCTTCTTTTCCCCCTTGAAACCAAAAAGAAAAATACAAGCGCATATCGAAATCCCTTCCTTTTAATGTATTGATAAATTTCGGTTTATAAGGCGTTAATTTATTTTTGTGTAAAATACGTCGTACACTCTCTCGATTAACATCTGTTCTATCTGCAATATCTTGAATACTTGTTTTTTTATGTTCTACGATATCCAAACATATTTCAAATTCCAATTCTTCAGTATGTCTTGAAGGCTGACGTGCTTTTCTAAATTTACTCTCAACCGAGCCAGTAGAGTTGAACTTAGCTATTATCCTACTAACTGTTGACTGATGAATATTTCTTGCAGGATGTCTGGCATTCAAAATATCAGCTACTTGTCGGTGACCGGTATTCTCGCCGCATATTAAAACGATTTCAATTTTCTCTTGAAGATTCAGCATTTTTAACAACACACTAGACAACGAATAAACTATTTTAAATCTAAAACTGATAAAGATTATTTTGAGTTATTCAACAAATATCATATGACAATAAAATATTTTGCTTATTCAGTTCAGCACAATCGTTTCCACAGTACCCTTAGTTTAATTTCGTTGTAATTTTTCGTAATTAGTAAATCAAAGTTTACCTGTTTGAAAAGTCCAGTAAAGAATAAATTATTGACTTTTCATTGATATTGTTTTTTAATTATGCTTATGTATCAAGCTATTTCACGAAAAGTAGAAATGAAGTGAAATATTTATCTGTTTTTAAAAACTGTATCAACTTTGCATCATTTTTGGCACAATTTTTTCTGGTGTTTTGAATTTTTGCCAAATAAGTTGTATTTAGAATTGCAATTGGTAATAAAAATGCGTTGGAAAGATAAGTTAGGCATAAAGCACTAACTTTGTTGAGGTTTGGCTGAATTTGAGAAATTGGCAAATGTCAAATTTTCGAAAAACTGTAAAAAAACTAAATTCGTACTAGACAGCTGAAAATTGGTATATAGGTAGAAAATGGAAAAACAATTATCTTTTCTCTTTACCAATCTTCGAAATTTCGAGCAATAACTGCTTTTCTGAACATTTTTTGGAAAAAATGTCAAATTTGACAGGGAAGAAAAATCACTTGATCGGTCATATGCATGTCATTTGGCATCATTTTTAAAGCACAACCTAATGGAGATATCAAAAGTTGCTTGAAGAGATGAACAAAAAAAAAATCCATTTAAATCCAATTATTATGAAATGAAAATATTTTTGGAGGAAAATTAATTTTTGGTTTTTGGCAAACAGTGGCATATGCATATTAGGAAAACAATGGAAGTTTTTCCAAAATTTGTGTGAAATTCTTCTGTTAACATTTCAGTCTTTCGTTACGTTCATTATAGACAAAAATTCTCTCACTACAGAAATTCATTCTACAATTGAATGAACAAATGAAGTTGAATTTCAACTCATCTTTTATTTATTATTTGCCCTACGAAGGAGTTTTTTCAAATAATGACTGTTTTCTTTTTCAAGAGAAACTCCAAACCGAAGGGGAAAATTGGCGAAAAAGTACTTGATAAACTAGATGATGCTAAGGATTACGTGGGATCCATTGGAAAAACGATAGGAGGAGTGTTTTCTAAGATCAAGAAAGCAATAAATGTATGAAAATAATCCAGAAAAAACTTGGGGAAATCCTCGCTGACAACGAATATATATTTGCATTATAAAATTTCCAGTATTTCACTGAGTTCAACTGTGTTTCATTTTTTCCTGACCTTGCATGATTTTTATACAGCTTCACTTTTTTTATGTTTCACAAGAAGTATGTCTCCAGCTCAAACAGCATTCACAATTTTTTAATATATCAATAACTCACACACACAGGCTCAAAAATATCCAGCAAGACCAGTCAAACTTCCAAAAAGAATTGAACTGAACGGATATAATACCTTCATCCTAGACAAAAACAAAACCACAAAACTTTGAATTTGATCCACCCTCGAATCAAAAAAAATAATGACCATCCTTTTGAGAGTCTAACAAATCTCAGTTATCCTACAAACAAAATATTCAGTTTCCTTCAGAAACAAGGCATAAATGTGTCTACAAGCTCAAGTTTGAAGACAGCAATGCTTCATATATAGACCAGACTGGCCGAAGTTTCAACCATAGATTCGAGGAGCATTATAGAAGATACAGATTGAATAAACTAGATCTCAACTACGCCAATCATCTCATAGAAAACACTCACAATTTCACACAAAATCCTGAAATTCTACACATTGAACCAGAAAGTTTGATATCAAAAATATTGAAATCTATAGAAATAAAAAAACATTTTGCTTATGGAAACAACATTGTTCTTAATGAGTAGATGGATATTTATAATGTCCCTTGATGCACCTCTCTACCTACCAATGCAACTTTTGGTATTAAAGGAGATGACGTCATATACCTAGTTTAGTTTATGACTCGCTCAGGAGATGACAGTGTTTCGAAACAACTGTTTGTATCAAATGTTATTTTTGTGTAAATTGTTAAGTATTATCTTGATCCTGCCCATCCAATCAACATGAAGAAATCCAGTATTCTTCAAATACTGAAAAAGTGCGTATGCTTGACAAAATAGGGTCTGACACACACACACTTTGAAATAAATTTTTACTTTTTTGTTGTCCCTACTTTTCATATTTCATCACAGACATGGGTTATGCAACATTAGAGCATCGAATTATGATCGTTGAACAAATAACGGTTAACGATAATGATGGTCAGATTTGTTAAAGCTGCTTACATGTGACTGATAAATTATTCTAAAAAAAGTCAGTTCAAAAAATTTCCATAGTTTGTATTTTCTCGAAGATTCACAAATAGACACAAATAGAAGAATTGCGTAACAATCCCCTTTGTTTGAATACGCAAGAACAGTTGAATAGATCATACTAATCTTACCAATTCAAAATCAACTTTTCTCAACATCCCAATTGAATAGTTCTTTGATCACTTTGGAATACTTTTAGGTACTGTGGTCACTACATCCGTAACTTGTCAAACTAAATATGTATTATAACTAATGGTGACCTTATATGAATGTCAAACTGGTTCTCTTCCTTTTACTCCTCGTACTCGCCACTCAGCACGCTGAAAATAATTTCATGAAAAGGTTTCAAACAATATGTTGATATGTTAAACCCAAAGGGGTACTTATGTTCATGTCTACCCGCAGTAGTGTTTTACTAAGGTTTTGTTCTTCGATTTTGCAGGATCATCTTGACAGTATCATTAAAGACTCGAAAAACTTCAAATCTGATATTATAACTACATCTATAGGTATACCGCAAGGAAGTGAAGCAGGCTCACTGTTCTTCGTTATGTTTATGTTTGTGAGAAATACTCGCTTACCGGACGTATTCTTCTTGCAATATTGTATTAAAAAATAGACCAAATAGTTCTCACGAATACCGATCCTTCGACACTACTTCGGATCTTAGCTCGGCAGGACTTTGAAGAGTTTTCCTGTTTCACCCACATGATCTATGGTCGAGCAATAAATCGAAACTGATCTGTCGTGCGTTCAAGAAAATGGAAAATCCAAAACTGGAACACTAAAACTTATACCGTCGCGTATATATATATATATATATACGCGTATATATATATATATATATATATATATATATATATATATATATATATATATATATATATATATATATATATCGATTTAATTCGTGAGGTTGCAGTCAATAGCTGGGCTGTTACAAAGAAAACTCTTTGTTATATGTCAAGCTTTCGGTATATTTCACACCTTCGTCAGGACAACTACAATAATAAGATTATATGTATAATCGAAGACTAGTTCATACAACCTGTTTCTTCTATAAAATCTTAAAATACGAAAAACCTCCTTATTTACACAAAAAAATCATCTTTAGAAGCCATGTTCATAATGTAAATATTCGTAGAAGAGGAATTATAACTATACCCTCCCATAAGAAAGAGATATTCAAACGTTCCTTCACATACTGCACGGCAAATCTTCTGAACAAATTTCGGATCACTGACTTCACAAAATCGATGGCGTCATTCAAAAGAATGGTAAAAGAGAAGCTATCTCAACATTAAGATATTTAGTACTCACCTGACAGTTTTCATAATATTCGAAATATAATAATCTCAATCTTAGTCTCAGTATATACATTCTCCCTCTGGGCCTCAACAGCACCTGAACTCGTATCAGAAAGCTGACAATAGGCCAATTAATCTGTATATCACAAAATATATGTATTATTATACTGGTCATGTAATTGTGAATTCGGATTAATAAACGTCTTATTATTATTATTATTATTATTATTATATATCTTGTAAAAAATATATAAATATGGAGAACTTACTAACGTGAGAATAAAATATAAAATGGTTCAAAAACAAATAGAAAAACATTAATAAATGACAGTTAATGAAAATTTTGGCTGACAATGTCAAGTGGGAAAATTCTGAATGATACTCGAATTACTAGATTTTATATTTTCTTTATCATATTTCAGTAGGTACGTGTAAATTTTGCTGAGACTATCAATATCAGTTCGTTTATTCATTGAATGTTCTTCGTTATCAATATGTATCATTTCCAAAAATATTCTTTTCGTTGTATTGGTTTCTCTATCTAAAATATTTGGATTTTCAAAATTCATTTTATGATCCTCCGAATTAACATGTTCTGTTAATGCACAAGAATTAACATTTCGTCTACAGTCGCTCTTATGGGAAGTGATGCGACTACTTAGAGGTCTAGATGTTTGTCCTATATATGTTTTAGAACAATCCATACAAGAAATTTTGTATATTAAATTGGATTTTTGTTTATTTGAAATTGGAGCTTTTACTTTACTGTATAATTTAGATATAGAAGTGACATTTGTTTTAGATATTTTGAGGTTATTATTTCGAAATACATTTATTAATTTTGGTGTCAATTCTTGAATATATGGGAGTGATTTATATATGAATGAAGGTATAACGTTGTTATGTTCAACTTCTTCATTATTCAAAAAAATTATCTTTCCCTATTCCATTCATCAAACGTTTTGTAGATGATTTGATTCTGACCATACCTACAGATGGAAAAGAAGAAATTTTGAATGTATTCAATTCATATGATCTCAATATCCAATTCACTATTGAAGAGGAAATAAACAACTCAATTCCTTTCCTCGATATGAAGTTATTGAGATCAGAACAAAATATTATCATCACTGAATGGTACAGAAAACCAACATCAAGTAATAGATTTATTAATTACCATTCCTATCATCCAAATAAAATGAAAATCAATTTAATAAAATCATTAAAAAACAGAATCATCAAAATTACCCATCCCGATTTACGAAACCAAAGTTTGTCTAATTTCAGTAAAATTCTGATCCAAAATTCTTATCCTAAATCTTTAGTAAACAGAATTTTATTTTGTGAAAGAACAAACTTTCAAAATAATAATGAAGAAGTTGAACATAACAACGTTATACCTTCATTCATATATAAATTACTCCCATATATTCAAGAATTGACACCAAAATTAATTAATGTATTCCGAAATAATAACCTCAAAATATCTAAAACAAATGTCACTTCTATATCTAAATTATACAGTAAAGTAAAAGCTTCAATTTCAAATAAACAAAAATCCAATTTAATATACAAAATTTCTTGTATGGATTGTTCTAAAACATATATAGGACAAACATCTAGACCTCTAAGTAGTCGCATCACTTCCCATAAGAGCGACTGTAGACGAAATGTTAATTCTTGTGCATTAACAGAACATGTTAATTCGGAGGATCATAAAATGAATTTTGAAAATCCAAATATTTTGGATAGAGAAACCAATATAACTAAAAGAATATTTTTGGAAATGATACATATTAATAACGAAGAACATTCAATGAATAAACGAACTGATATTGATAGTCTTACAAAATTCACACGTACCTGTTGAAATACGATAAATAAAATAAAAGATCTAGTAATTCGAGTATCATTCAGAATTTTCCCACTTGACATTGTCAACCAAAATTTTTATCAACTGTCATTTATTAATGTTTTTCTATCTGTTTTTGAACCATTTTATATTTTATTCTCACGTTAGTAAGTTCTCCATATTCATATATTTTTTACAAGATATATAATCTAATTAATGTAGTTGTCCTGACGAAGGTGTGAAATATACCGAAAGCTTGACATATAACAAAGAGTTTTCTTTGTAACAGCCCAGCTATTGACTGCAACCTCACGAATTAAATCGATTTATAGTTAATCCAGTCACTAATTATTCTGTTATATATATATATATATATATATATATATATATATATATATATATATATATATATATATATATATATACCACCCTTGGTGGAATCAAATGTGTCAAATCACTTAAATACTTACCGTGGAATTATCTATGGCATTGATGACTTTTTCGGTTTTTGACCTGAGCCCACTCGATCTGAGGCAAATAATAGTCAGGTCCTCCCATGAATTATGGTGTTCCATAAACTTTTTCATTTCCGATCGTCACACATATAATTAGGATTCAGTCTTTTGTATCAATAACTGCTAAAGATGATGCTTCATTTTATTAATTGGCATTTTTTTAGATAATCATACAAATGATTGAAAATATTTATGACTGTAAATTCCACATTTCTTTAAATATAAGTATATTTTTCAAAATCTGTAGTTGAATATTGTTTGAATCTAGTATTGTAGTCATGTTCTAGTGTTTTGAAAAGTTCATTATTTTCCCTAACAAATATTACTGCTTCATATATATACAGTCCAACAAGGGTAAGCACATTCAACTTCTGAAAGACAATATGGATCCCTGGGGAACACCAGCGTTTATGGTGAAAGTATTCGAGAGATATTCATCGACGTTCACTTGCGGGGAACGTTCTTTACGAGCCATATACAAAAATTATCCGCAATGACAAGCAATAGCATCGAAGTTTGGCCAGCAAACCCTCATGCCACACACGGTCAAAGGCCTTAGAAATATCAGGCGAAACAGTTCTAGATTCTCCATGTTTCCCGGATGCGTTATTCAAAATATGGGTTACATATGATACAAGGTCGCCTGCTGATTTTTTTCCAAAAGCCATATCGATGATCGCTCAAGATGTTGAAGCCTTCCAAGTATTTGGGGATATGTTGGTTAAAAACTTTCTCCGTGCTATCACTGATAGCAAAGCAACTGCCCTTTTTGGGAAAAGGCTGAACTCGAGCAATCTTCCAACAAGAAGGAAAAACCCCTTTCTTATAAGACAGGTTGAAAAGTCTGCCAAAATACTGGTGCGAGTTCATTTGCGTACTTTTTAAGTACGATGACGTGCACTTCATCAGGGCCTTGTTGATATTGAGCTGTTTCCGGCATTGTGGATTCTAGTTTGGGAATGGTGAGTGACACCTTTCCCAGAAAATCGACTGTGGAGTGGACGCAAATTGTTCAGCTAGTAGATTTGCTTTTTCAATGGCTGTTGTTGCAATTGAACCATACGCTTGTATTAGTGGTGGAATTGTGGATTTTGTAAAGTTCTGATCAGCAGCTTCAGCTATCGAGCAGAAGGATCTAGACCCGTTGGGATTGGCAAGCAGTTTATCCCCAATTCTCTGATTGTGAAGTTCTTTGCTTACATTTATCCTAAGTTTGCAGCTGTTGCTAGCATTAACCAACCTAGTTTGGTTTTAGGCACTGGGATTTTTGCACCACTACCGGTAGGCGAGATTTTTCGAGGCGACAGCTTGCTCGTAATATTTGTTGAAACAAGTTTTGCTGTTAGAAGATCGTTTCATTGAAATGGAATATATGTATCCATGTATGATAGAATAACTTCCGTGACTTCACAAGCACAAGTTGATGGATTTTTAGAGCAGAAACAAACATCTAGCCAGGGAAAGTGTTCATGATATACTGTTTGGAACCTTTGGTGTATTAATATTCATCTGGTGAAATATGATATCGTCTTACTTATATGGCCGAGAAGAACCACGTCAACTTCGTTATTTGGTATCAGCTTCTCGGTGGATAATGTATAATTTCAAAAAACGAGACACTCATCAGTCCCCTACAATATTGTCTAGTCAAGTTCTCATAACGCCGCTTCATTGTCTTGTAGCAGACTTTGCATCGGTTCTATCTATATTTAAACTAATCAATAGAGTTTATTGCATGATTTTCACTATAAGGGTTTTACAAAAACCGCGACACGCGTTTCGCGTGTTTTTTTTAATATGGATTTTCATCAAGTATCAGCCAGTTCTATTCAACTATCTATATTTATTCCATCATGCGATATCATCCTGAAAAGTTATGATAAATCCTTCGTTTTTGTCCTGAGTCCACTCGAGAAAAAATATTAGTCAGGTGCTTTCATGAATCGTGGTTTTATTTCTGAGCATCACACATACAATTAAGATGTTAGTGTATTGCAGACAATACCAAATTTATTATAAATTAGATGTGAAAAATCGAATGCATAGACCAAAATACGAAAAGGACTGTAGAATCGACAGAAGCTGAAGTACATTAACAAAAGTAAATTTCAAGGTGGTTGACAATGTTTCGTTGTGTATTTCATCAGTTCGGACTTCCATTGTCTAATGTAATATAAATTGATTTGAAATTCCTGAAAAAATATTAAAAAGATTAACCAAAAATAACAATTTTATTTCAACAAAAAAACAGGAATCACGAAGAAATAACATGAAACCAAACAACAACCAAAAAATAAAAATTGACTTGTTAATAAAAGCTGAAAATTAAAAATTCTTATTAACAAAAAATGAAAAATAAAAAATGAAAATAAAAATTAGAAGATTTCAAACCAAGTTATGTCATGACGTTTCGATTGTTAGTATCCACAATCGTCTTCGGGTTTTTAATATTTTTTCAGGAATTTCAAATCAATTTATATTATATTAGACAATGGAAGTCCGAACTGATGAAATAACAAAAGTAAATATTTGAGACTCAGGCTCGATCAGTCCTTGAAGTGGAAATCACACATTCAACATGTGTTAGAAGAGTGTCAAACAGGCAATAAGGCACTGGCAGGAAAACTATTCTAAAATTTGAAAAATCAAATCACTTTATTCCTTTAAGACGTGGTAGTACGGTCGGGATTTAAATGAAGAAATCTACAAAAGGAAAATAACAGTACATCAAGGATTATATAACACTACTACATGTTTACATAATAACTATGCATGTACGAGTACATCGAATATTGACGTACATAAAAATACAGATTCACATTAAATAAAAGTATTCATTCAAAGAGTATAGACATTTCTCAACCTGATATCCTTTGAGATTTTTTTGAAAGTACGTTCATATTTTGAGCTTTTGATGGACGAAGGTAAGTTGTTGAAAATGTTCGCGCCGATTCGAGCTGAAGCTTTATAGGAAATATTACGTTTAGAGAGTGGCAATCGTAAATTGTCCTTACTACGTACGTTGTATCTGTGGAAATCGTTATTTATGAAAAACAAATCCCTATTTTTGAAAGAGTTTTCAACTTTCTACGACTTTCTGAGTGAAAGAAAATAAATACTTCAGAAACAGCTACTTTTATATAAGCATTCAGTTTTTCAAAAACACTTTTTCCTATTCAGTAAGTACTCTTACCAGTCGTTATGGAATTAAATTAGATATCATTCAAAGGATGTCTAGAAAGAGTTGAAATTTCACTTACATGGAACACTGTTATTCCATACGACGTTTCGGAATAAGACGCTTGCATTGTTCCTTCTTCAGCACCAATCAGGGTAATTTTACAGAATGAAGTATTCAATATACTCATGAAATTATTACTTTACTAGCTTTTACTCGCTGCTTTGCTCGCATTTATGCCACTAAATAAGTGTCAGTACAATAGAAATGAATCAATATGAGAAATAAATTTCAATGCTTGGCTGGGATTATCAATTTTTAGAAATTATAACATACGATGAAGTTTCGAAAATGCAAAATATGCTGTATTGAATTGCAACAACAAAGGTTAAAATATATTCCACTGTAACAAAAATAACCTAACCTAAACTAACCTAACCTAACAAAAAAATAAAAAGAATGAAATAACAATAAATATAGAAAAATTCCAAACAGGTGAAACCATAGTCTTACTTCTAATACGTCCAAGAACTTATGTACAAAATTTAATGATGATCGGTTGAGTAGTGAAACTGTAACAAACAAACTTACATTCTCATTTATAATATTAGTAGGGATAGTAGGGATGTCACAACTGAGTTAATACACTTTGATGTGAGATTTCTAATTTCAAGTGGGAATCTCATACTGAGGTGTGTTTTTTGAATACAATTCAATCCCATTCAAAGGAACATTGTTTCAATTGAAGGGGGTATATTTTTAGGAGAGAGTAATTTTTGGGAAAAAAAGTTTTAGTTTCCTTTGTCCCCATTTTTACACGAAAAATGTAGACATTTTCTGATGGAGTAAAAAACCTTTCGTCTTTCCTCTTCTGAATGTTTCTCTCCTGAATCTCTCCTTAAAATATAATCCTTCCAAATTAATAAAATCATATTGAACAATAACCAAATAATAAATCGATTATGATTGCCTTGCCTAGTCATCAACTTCAGCCGGTACTCTCAAAATCCTCAATTAATTTCAAAACATTGCACTCTAAATTATATCTGGGGCTCTGGAACAATCCCAATGAACATTTTCTTTGAATTTGGTAAACTCCCGTTGAAAATGAGGAGATAGGAACTGAGTCTATCATACGTGGTTATACGGCAAGCTCTAAGGCCGGTGACATACTTAGCGATTTCCGAGCGGTTTTTTCCAGTACGGTTTCCGTGCGGAAATTGCAGTGAGTACCTGACAGTGACCGCGATTTCCTAGCAGGCCGGGTTTCTGACTGGATGGGAAATATTTCCTTGTCGCCCTCTAGTATCGTTTGCGCCTTCAAAGCAACCACTATGAAGTCAGCTGGTGCTGCTGTTGCTGCTGCGATATCCCAATATCAAATGGTGGTATCCCTTTTCGCCTTGGAAGCAGAAGCCGTTCTTGCTGGAAGACGCCACCCAATGTGGTACGACCGAAAGAGGAACCAAGAAGAAAGTTTTTCTGTTTTATACAAAAGTCAGAGAATATGCAGACAAATTTTTCACTTATTACCTAATGTCCATAAAGTCGTTCGATAAACTTGTGGCAATTGTTCGACCTTCGCTACAGAAAGATTGCACCAGAAGAGTACCTATCAGCGTTGAAGAGAGGCTTACTGTTTCATTGAGGTTACTTCAAGTTTATAAAATATTGTATTGATCACTTATTTCTTCTAGCGGGAGACATGACCAGCATATGAAAATACATAAAAACAAAATATATATTTGTACTACATACTCGCTTTTGTCCCACGCTACGAATTGAAATTTTCTTTTGCTTGCTCGAATCGCAACTGAAAAACCACTCGACAATAGCCAACAGTGTCAAGTCCCATTCTTTTATCTGGGGTCGCCCTCTACTTGGTCGCACCTGCCTTCCGATTTTCGCTCGGTATCCGACGACTGGTCGGCTGTAAAAAATCGCCGCTGTTAGAAATCGCACACACTGTAATATTTCATTCAAATGCAGGGTTTGACATGAAAATAAAAAACCGCTCAGAAAACGCGCTGGACAAAACCGCTCGCAAATCGTTAAGTATATCACCGGCCTAAAGTCCCATAAGCATTTCTATCCAAGCATAACTCAGAATATGGAAATGCAGCTACCTTTCCTGATAGAAACAAATGATTCCTCGATTTACTCCATCTGCAAAAGTTTTTCCCAGTGCAGGACTCAATGATCCATGGGGGAATGATTATTCCCCCATGGATCATCCTTCTAACTCACAATATAGCACATCTTGTATTTCATCAGTTCGGACTTTCATTGTCTAATTCAATATGAATTGATTTGAAATCCCTAAAAAAAATAAAGATTGAACGAAAATAACAATTTTATCGAAACAAAAAACTGAAATTACCTGGAAATAACATACAAGCTACAACCAGAAAAATAAAAAATTGAAATATTAATGAAAGCTGAAAATTAAAAAATATTAGTAACAGAAATGAAAAATAAAAATGAAAATAAAAATTAAAAGATTCCAAACCAAGTTACGTCAAGACGTTTCGATTGTTAGTATCCACAATCGCCTTCGAGTGATAACTGGCTTCATTGGTTTTAGCGGGAGATGACCGTTTGGCGGCAGTTGGTCGTTTTCCGCTTGTTACGTATCTCTACGCTAGCGTGACTAAATGCCTTGTTGGACATCATATACGCGACTTCCTTGAATTTTCTCCTAAACCAGTGTTCCTCTTTGTGGATGATTTCAGCTTGAGCCTATTTGATATTACGTTGATGAGTCCAAACATGCTCTGCTATTCCGGATTTGCTGGTTTCTCCTCGCTGTGTGTGTTTCTTGTGCTCAGCAATGCGAACTTTCAATGGCCTCTTAGTTTCACCGATGTATGATTCTCCGCACTCGAAATCCGAATCCGAAATCATCCACAAAGAGGAACACTGGTTTAGGAGAAAATTCAAGGAAGCCGCGTATATGTTGTCCAACAACGCATTCAGTCAAGCTAGCGTAGAGATACGTAACAAGCGAAAAACGACCAACTCCCGCCAAACGGTCATCTCCCGATAAAACCAAAGAAGCGGAAAGAGGGGATAGGTGAAAGGTAAAACCACTCGAATGACCTATAAATAGTCAGATCTCGAAGAAATAAGTCCAGTTATCACCCAAAGACGATTGTGGATACTAACAATCGAAACGTCGTGACGTAACTTGGTTGGGAACCTATTAATTGAAATTTTTATTTTTCATTTTTGTTAATAATATGTGCTAATTTTCAGCTTTCATTATTATTTCAATTTTTTATTTTTCTGGTTGTAGCTTGTATGTTATTTCCGTGTAATTTCAGTTTTTTGTTTAAATAAAATTGTTATTTTCGGTTGATCTTTTAATATTTTTCAGGGATTTCAAATCAATTTATATTATATTAGACAATGGAAGTCCGAACTGATGAAATACACCACGAAACATTGTCAACCACCTTCAAACAAAATTGCACATCTTCTCATCCTAAATGAAAAAGGTTCACACCCACAACGAAGAGATAGTTATTATCAATAGGTACTATCACACTACCCCACCCACAACAAATTTTTTGGAGATGTCTCCAAAATGCACTGGAGAAATATAGATTTCCTGATAGTACGTTCATCCACACCAGGGAAGCATTTGCAATATACTTCACCCTGAAGCACTTAATGATTAGCAGCGATTGCACGCGCTTGTGTGTATATTTATTATTAGCATTGCACCCATCTGGTGCCGGGGCAGCTCGCTAGTTGTTGCAAAAAAAAGACAACTGCTTGTATTCACGAAGAAAAAAATTCCGAAAATATTTACTGCAACAGGATCTAGTTAGGTTGGAGGACTGGGCAAAGGATAGTTGGATTAATTTTTAGTAATAACAGACTCCAAAAGCTATGTGCATGTCAAAATATATAATAATTATTTGATTATATCAAGTGAAGGCAGCTCACAATTCCGGCTTGATAAGCATAATTGAGTAACGGATTAGCAGAAGAATATACAGGAGAAGCCTTTGAAAACTTCACTTTGATACCCTTTATGTATTGCTCGACTTTTTTGGAGGCTTGAGAAAGTACAACGGAGACACCAATCCTCAAATATCAAAGATAAACGAAACTTCCTGAATTCTTCAACGTCACAATTAGTATCACTGAAATGGAAAATGTAAATTTATGTCACTAATTAATGGTAATATTCCAAAATATAATTCATAATAGAGATAATCTCTTATCATTCGTGAGATAAGTTATGAAAAATAACCAAATCAATGAACCGTGTGGGAAAATCGGTATATAAATATGGAACGTGCAACGGTTTAAGTACTTTCTCACCATGAGTAATTACAAGTTTATATTTGTGTGTGCTCTGGTCGTTGTTTTGGTAAGTTTCGATCATTTTGTTCTCAACGGAATTCACGATGGTTCAAATGAAGCACATTCTTCATATGTTTTCATTGTCACTGTAAGCGTCGAATATCAAAGTTGATATAGAACACTGAAGCATGAAACTCATTATTGTTTTGGAGATAATTAATGACAGTTCAAATTTTTCGCGGTTACACTTTTTTTTTATTGTTGAGCAACTTCCTTTGAAATTTGGAGTACCTCTCTAAGGCGAAGATTCTGTATGTAGCTTACGAAGGCATAAAGTTTCTGAATACTCCGCCTTGCAGAGAAGATAGGTTGGTGATGGTGCTTCAATAGTCTTCAAACATTGGACAGTTTCCTCAGTCCCATGATTGTTGCATGAATGATCTCGTACTGTATGCCAGAAGGAAACAGTTATGGGGGAAAAGTGTGACTTTGTCTCCAAAGAAGGTGTATCTGAATCTCTAGCGTAGGGAGGGTGAGTGTAAGCCCACGCACTTGGACCACATGTGACCCATTGTACATCTTTCCGAGGAGTTGTCCTCCTAGGTCATCGTCCATCCTGTCCTTTCCCGGAAGGTGGACAGGTCGCTGGGAGACATCTCTTTTATATCGGCAGGTATAGGCCAAGACTCGCCGAACACACACTCTTTCATTGACGATAACTCCGGGCACTAGCACAGGACATGCCTGATAGTCTCATCTTCCTGTTCACTCATCCTGCATAGAGGTGTGTCCAGTAGCCCCATATTATGGAGGTGTTTCCTTAGTTGACAGTGGCCAGTCAGAAATCCTAGTGTGAGGCGTAGATTTTTCCTGGTCATCGCCAGATATTTCTTCGGCGCCAGCTTCCCAGGGTCGCCCAAGGTGACCCTGACAAGATTACATCCTTTGATTCCATCCCATATCTTTGAAGATTGAGCATGGGTGTAACATTTGACTAGTTCCGCAATTGTCGAAGTCAGCAGGCCGTGGGTGCCACTGGATCCTAAAATTCTTAGTCCAGCCGCATCCTTGGCTAAAGAGTTGGCAATGCGATTACCTTCACTCCTGTCGTGCCCTTTAACCCACCTCAGGATAATGCTATTATCTACCGAGGCTTTGGTTAAATCTTCGTGTCACTCTAGTACTAGGTAACACCTGAGGTAACACGCTGTCTGTTCAAGGCTAATAGTGCTTGTCTGCTATCAGTGCAGATTGTTACATTTTTGCCAGAAATTCCTTTCTTGGTTATTTCTTTTGTGGCGATTGAGATACCAGCCAGTTCTGTTTGGACCACGCTGGTATTCCTTTCCATTCCCCACTTAATCCTTAGGCTTAGTGATCTGGAGTACACTCCACATCCTGAGCCTTCTCTGGTTTTTGAGCCGTTTGTGTGAATCCGTATAGCATTTGTAGCATCTGACTCTGTGTCCTGCTTAATTTGTATTCTGTAGGGTTTATTAAACACACCTGGGTTCAATTGCATCACTTGTTGCCTGAAGAAGAAGTTGCGCAGTAAGCGCTACCCGCCATAGGCCCAGCCTCAATTGTCCCATTCCTACTTCGAGGTATACACCAGCCGTACGCAATCGTACCATGGCCATTAACGCAACCTCCTTAACGTACAGATCCAGAGGGGTCAGACCCGTGATTAATCTCATTGCCGCGGTTGGTGTTGTTCTCATGGCTCCTGTGATGTTTAAACAAGCCAGTCGCTGCATTTGATATGATTTTTGGATGGCCGTTGCTTGTAGAACTTTCGGTCCCCATGCAATGGCTCCATACGTTAACATAGGTCTTATTATTGCAGTGTAGATCCAGGTGACCACACGAGGTGAAAGTCCCCATGCGCGTCCCACTGTCCTCCGATATTGCTCATAAGCCACGTATGCTCTTTTTGCTCTACTCTGTAGATGAGAGTTCCATGTTAGCTTCTTGTCGAAGATAGTACCAAGGTATTCCACCTCTTCAGAGAAGTTTAATTTGCTTTTGAAAATTTTGGGAGGTTTTAAGCCCGTTAAACTTCTTTTCCTGGTGAAAAGGACCACCTCAGTCTTCTTGTGATCGATCGACAGTGACTGTAGTCCTTACACCATGTTTCTATCAATTTGAGCCCATCCTGCGCTCTATCGCACAGTGTGTTTACAAATTTGCCGGTCTGCAAGATAAGTATGTCATCTGCGTATGCAATTATGTAGAATCCATTTTTGTTAAGGTGATTAATTAGGGTATCCAGAACTATGTTCCAGAGAAGGGGTGATAAAACCCCTCCCTGTGGAAAGAAGGTGTGTTCCTAGATGGAACTATTCTACACTATCTGGATGCTAGAGGGTGTTTAATTATCTCAGGATGAATTAACGCAATTCACAAGAGGTAATCGCAGTAAGTACTCTCTTCGCTACAAGTATGATGAGCATACATTTTGGCAGATCCGATTGATGAGTATAGGATGAAGTTGCTGCTACAAATTTGCACTCTCACATTTGGAGGTGACGAAGTATAATCGGAAAGAGCTGTATCCATTGAACGTGAACAGCTCACAACCTTGATCGTTAGCTAGTATATTCTCCGGCAACTGAAAGTTTAGGAAACGAGAGTTTGGATTATTATGCATACGGGATAAAAGCTTAGATTATATCCTCCTACATTGTTGATGAGACACAAGTTCTACCTTGTAAAATATTGAATCTATTGAATATTGAATCTCGATATATTCAGATGAATATTTCGATATTTCATTTCAAAATATTTTTTCTAGTACGTATGTTTCTCTGCTCGATACAGTCTTCAGACCTCTATCAAATTGGTACTGTCAAATTGGTACAAAGGATGATTCTTTCCCACTCTGATACTGATACTAGTTAAAAATCTTTCTCTTAGATGAAAAATCTGTTTAGCAAAAATCTGTTTTGAAATCTGTTTTTCCGTTAATTAGTTGTCGCCCCCATACGATCGACAACTCTTAGAAGTTGAGAAATTTGTGCAAGCTAAGGACTAACGAGGTCTTACCTTTTAACGTGTGATTCCTAACACGGTTGCAGAATCATCCCAGCTTGAACCAGATAAATTCTCTAGAGAAAACTGAACTGATGAAAGATAATATTTCGAAACCGGTCCGAAGATGATCTAATAATTTCAGCATGGTCCCGGAGAAGTAGTTGTTCTCCGGCAGACATTCACCAGAACGTTGTATGTAATTGGAAGAGATAAATATTCAGAGATTTCATTTCGAAATATTATTGGTAGGAGGCAATAAACCTAATATAGCCTTTTTCGATCATCACAGTCAGATGAAATTCGGCCGTTCACCATGCAGAGATCTTCACCAATTCCATGAAGAAATTTATGATTCATTGCTGCGTCTTTTCAAGACTCACGATTATTCGACTCAGTGGTTACTATCTGAAGAAAGACAGAATGATCATTGGAGAAAGATGCTAGTGACTACCAAAATAGATATTACTTTTCTCATCAAAAATTCACAAATGGTGTTTTCGAAAACAAGTCTTGTGATAGTTTAGAGATAACATTATTCGCAACCATTTGAATATATTAGGCAAACAAGGTTATGAAAGACAAGGCTAAGATTTTTAACTAGGTGATAATACATCCGCGTTATCGAAAATGTGTGGTAATTATGAAAAAATAATAAATCTAAAATCATGAATCAAATATATGAATGATAATAAAGAAGCAATTCATAAAACCTGGTGGAAAATGCTTCCATTGAAAATGGAATTTCCGAAACGATTGAGATTTCAAGAGAGCTGTGTATATTGAAAAAGGTTTCAATCATCAATGTAAGTGGACTGTATTTCAGTGAAAATGAATTTGAATGATGTCCTTGTTGTTTCATTAAACATTTCGAGTTGAAACGAACACATTCCTTTTCTCACACTCCCAATCGTTTTTGAAGGAATATCGTGTACGGGGGATGCGCGATATATTCACAAATAGAGGCAAACACAGTAGTAATACCGTGGTGTGAACATAAAAGTTGGAAGCAAGAAAAACACTGTCAGAAACACCGGGGTAGGAAAAATAGTGACGATAATAAAACAAAATTTGGAAAATGAATAAATACGTATTCACTTCATTTTCAGAAAAACTTCGTAATGCGACACATTACTGATTAATTACACCCAACAACCCAATAGAATTTTTGCAGCTTTATGACGCTCCATTCATAAAGAAAAATCCGACACAACCTCGTTGAAACACACGTCAAAGTAAGTTTCACATGAAATTGAATTAGAGATGCCAATATTTCCTGTCATTCGAATATTCACTTAATTCTCAGTCATGGATTACCTATGAGATCAACCTAGGTCATGGCCTAGAGTGCTGACCAGCAGGGGGTGTAGATTAGGGGAAACGTTTTCTGAGTAGTGAAATGAAAACGCAACGTGCAAAATATCAAAGATTTCAGTCAATTCACTCAATGCCAAATTGTAACACGTGTCACAAACTGCTAGGTACTCTGAAATAATATTGAATACACGATTCAATTCTTCACTTATTATACTTGAGATTATTCACATATCTGCGCATCAACATTGAGCATTGAAAATTGTGAAACGGCTTCGGAAACCTTTACTTCATTTATGATATTTCAAATCATTCATTTCATTCTGGTGAGTCTACTTCAATAATTTCTAATCATCAAAAAAGATAAAAAAAACTATCAAAAATAATTACTTTCAACGTTAATTTTGTCGAATCTTGGTATTTTGTCACGTTGAAAAGTTGAGAGAGAGAAGAGACTTTGTACGTCTGCACTATGCTAGTTCAACAGTTCTACATTATCATCGAGTCGCTGCTCATTGTTAAAAACAATTTTTGAGTTTTTGTTGGACAATGTATGAAGATAAAGTTTCACATCCTTCAGTGCCGTCATCGAATGGGCGGGCTTTTGGTGTTTGTTCAATTGAGTATAAATAGTAAATGAGCGTTAATTGTGGCCTGGCCATTCTCTGGAGAAGTTTGGAATTTTCAAACCATTCAGGGTGCAGATATATCTCGTCAACTGCATTGAAAATTTTCTTGATACTCCTCGATACTCTTAATTTCTGAATTATATTTATCTACCGTGTTAGAAATCACACGTTGAAAGGTAAGACCTCGTTAATCCCTAGCTCGCACAAATTCCGACTTCTGAGGGTTGTCGTTCGTAGCGGTGCGATATTTTCAAATTATATGAATTTTAACGCTTTCTCGTTTTGTTGAAGGGTATCATGGTGGCCCAGGCTCAGCAGCATGGCTTCAACTTTGGAGTGGACTCAAATTTGCAGGTATTTTCATATGATTGATACGTATTTGTAACTTGCAGAACAGTTCATATTTCCAACTCATTAAACACCAATGTATTGTAAGTCCTTAGAAGGAAACATATTGCCCACACTATGTGGGCAGAAGTGATTCCTCTCGATATTCAAATTCGAACCACTCATGTCTTGGCCCAAAATTTGTTAAAGAGTATCAAATTAAATTCATGAGTGTGTTATAAATTTGAAGCATTCAGTAATGTTTCTGAATTGATGAATCAACTATCGCAAAAAAATTTTTTGGATTTGGAATTTCTATAAAATTCATTACTTTCTTGGGAGGAATAAACCTGCGGAAAGATTTGCCAACTTGCTAATCACCTTAATCACTTGAGCTCCACACCTTACATCCTTCCACTCTTCCCTAAGTCATATCTGAGAATATTCACAATTACCAAAATGTATCTAATAGTATTGAAGTCTCAATATTTCTTCAACAAACTCAACAACAAATCCAACAACTCCAGTGGAACAGAAAGTAAACCCAAGGAAAATTTTATTTTGACTCCCAAATCTGCAGACATGATCGGAACATTATAGCACATACAGCTTAAAAATTAAAAAGCTCACCCTTATATGATGATTTCCAAATAAAAGCTTCCACCACAAGCAGCATTATTGAGAACGAGCTCAGAATAGAGCAAGTATTTCAAGGACCAGTTATCCACGAATACTTTCTGTTGGTAGTCTTGGAATTATCGTGTATCATTACTGAGAAAATGAAAATTAGAATCAGTAATGTAAACTGATTGAATTCCTGATCAGTATATTTTTGTTGAGAGGAAAATGAGAAAAACAAAAATCAATTTGCAATAACAGCGACGATAATGATAGCGTTCTCTGAATGATGATTATATGTCAATTATTATGAAATGAAAATATTTTTAAAAGTAAATGAATTTTTGTTTTTTTTCTCAAATATTCGCATATGTTTATTATGAATGCAAACGGACTGATAAAATCATTACGAATAATATTGGATGTCCAACTCAGTTTTTCTGAAATTTTTGTGAAATTCTTCTGTTAATTTTTCAGTCCTTTGTTATGTTTGTTAAAGACACAAAGTCTCTCAATTAGTTATCGGAAAAAACTGACTGATTTATTTATCACTACTGACTCACGACAGAAATTTATTCTGCAATTGGATGAAGGAATGAAGTTGAATTTCAACTCATCTTTTCCTCTATTGACTGTTTTACAAAGGAGTATTTTCAAATAATCACTGTTTTTCTTTCAAGGCAGAATCTGGCTCCTCAGAGAACGGAGGTATTAGCGGTGTATTTGACAAAATTACTAATGGAATGAAGGAATTCGTGGGGTCCATTCAAGAAAAGGCAGAAGAAGTAGTTACTTCGATTAGGAAAAAACTTCCATTCTGACAGAATTCAGATAAAACTTATAAAAATTCTCACTGACAACGAATATTTATTTGTATTATAAAATTTCTAATAGTTTACCGAGTTCAGCTGTGTTTCATTTTTTCCTGACCTTGCATATTTTTACACACCTTCACTAACATTTTTATGTTTTACGAATGCACAAGAAGTACGTCTCCATGAGTGTTTTAGGATTCACAACTGAAACGAAACACAATAATCAATATGATAAAGATTGTAATTACTGGAGTTTTTTTCCCAACACCAAATCGTAGTTTCTAGTTTAATCTTCCTCTTGTGATCGAAACACGTGTCGACGTGTAAGAAATAACGATTTGGTGTTGGGAAAAAACTCCAGTAATTTTTATTACTACACCAAAGGTTCCAAACAGTGCATCATAAGTATGATCAAGATTATCCATTGATCAGGTTTAAACATTTCATATCATTGTAAAAAGTAAGTCAATGAATTATTGAAAAGAGATCACAATTCACTGAACTTCTTGAATTGAATATCTGCCGCTCAAACAACATTCACAATCTTTCAATATATCACAAACCCACACACACAATCAATCTATTCATCCATACTATCATATACTGCAGCATACCACTCCATAATACACAACTTTAAAAATATCCAGCAAAACCAGTCAAATTTTCGAAAAGAATCAAACAGATTGCCGTCTGGGGGTCTACAAGCTCAAGTTTGAACACTGCAATGCTTTATATATAGACCAAACTGGCCGCAGTTTCAACCAGAGATTCGAGGAACATTTTAGAAGATACAGATTGAATAAACTAGATTTCAAATACGCCAATCATATCATATCATATCATATCATATCAGTTACATTTTCACACAAAATCCGGAAATTCTACACATTGAACCAAAGAGTTTGATCAAAAATGTTGGAATCTATAGAAATCATGAAACATTTTGCTAATAGAAACAACACTGTTCTAAATCATTAGATATATATATATATATATATATATATATATATATATATATATATATATATATATATATTATATATATATATATATATATATATTTATAATGCCCCATGATACCTATCTCTACCTACCAATGCAACTTTTAGTATTGAAGGAGATGACGTCATATACCTAGGTTAGTTTATAACTCGCACAGAAAATCTGTTAAAAATCTGTTTTTCCGTTAATCAGGAGATGATACAGTGTGTTGAAATAACTGTTAGCATTGAATGTTAGTGTTGTATAAATTGTGAAGTATCATTTTGACACCACACATTCAATTAACGAGAAAAGATCAAGTATTCTTTAAATACTGAAAAAATTCGTATGTTTGACAAAATGGGGTAACACACACACACACTTTGAAATAAATTGCTACTTTTTTTGTACCTACTTTTCATATTTTCATCACAGACAGCAGTTATGCACCATTTGAGTATGAAATTATGATCGTTGAACAAATAACGGTTAACGATAATGATGGTGAGTTTTGTTGAAGCTGCATACACGTGGCTGATAAATCAAGAATAATCGTATATCGTGTAAATAATTTATTTGTAAGCTGCAAAGCGCTTTCGGCTTTTACGCCATCATCAGTGCTATACCCGAAAGTAAGTAATAGTCGTGAAATCAGTTTGAAGTTGAATTTTAAATTATTTTTTGAATTACTTACTCGTTAAGTATATACAGAAGATCTTGCAGAATCGAAGTACAAAACCTTAGTAAAACACTACTCTGAGTAGACATGAACATTTCGATAAGTATCCATTTGGATTTAAAATATCAATATATTGTTCAAAAGTTGGTGCTGAAGAAATATCTGGCGATGACCAGGAAAAATCTACGCTTTACAGTAGGATTTCTGACTGACCACTGTCAACTAAGGAAACACCTCCATAATATGGGGCTAGTGGACACACCTCTATGCAGAATGTGTGAACAGGAAGATGTGACTGTCAGGCATGTCCTATGCAAGTGTCCAGAGTTATCGTCAATAAGAGAGTGTGTTTTTGGCAAGTCTTGGCCTACACCTGCTGATTTAAAGGAGATGTCTCCCAGTGCCCTTTCCACCTTCCTGGAAAGGACAGGATGGACAATGACCTAGGAGACAACTCCTCGGGAGAATGTACAATGGGTCACATGTGGCCTAAGTGCTGTGAGTCTACCCTCACCATCCCTACTCTGTAGATACAGATACACATTGTTCAAAACCTTTTCATAATATCATTTTTAGCGTGCTGAGTGGCGAGTACGAGGAGTAAAAGGAAGAGAACAATTCGTCGTTAACAAAACGAAGAGGCGTATCTCAAAATTTCAAGTTTTGAGTAATTGCAGCTTAAAGATTTTTATTAACTTACACCTGTGTTTTTGCCTACTTTAAAAACCGCTTTGAGAATAATGATAACAAAAACTATTGCTTCAATGCCAGTATATAACGTAGAGTAAAACCTTAATATTTCTAGTTTCACCAAAAGGGATGAAACTGCCCTTAGAAGAGATACGCCCTTTCGTCTTATTCGAAAATAATTTATTAAAAGCACAAAACTTAGTTACGCCTTTTATCAAAATTCATAAAGATGATGAAAATACCCTTTATTTAAAATTTTTGAAGATGATTTAAGTTGATATACAATATTTCTACCAATAACTAATAAAATTAACGTTTATTTCAGAAAAACAAATGCCAACAGGTTAAAGTAACTAAAACTAAGGAAATGTAACAATGTTTTTAACTCAACAAAGAAGCAAATATATTTTTTTCTTATTTTACTAAACTTAAACAAAAATTAAACAAACCTAACTAACATGTTTGAAAAAAACAGTACAAATTCGTATACAAAAACGTTAGTGTGGCAACTGCTCGTAAAAAGAAACATGTTCTGCTAGTTTAATGATGGGAGTTGTTCCACTACACAGTGCCCTCTAGTCATTGTATTTTGCAATTGATATTTTGGGTAATTCGGGATTGAGGCAGGGTGGCTCAGATTTAATATTGTTTCCTGCAGTTCGTTTCAAAGTTATATATCGGTAGTTATTCTGCAGATGACTATTCTTAAAATAAATCTTATCGTTGCTACCTTTCTGAACCATGACCTCATGTATTTGTTTCCAATCAATTATACCTCCTTCATCATCCTTTCTAACCGCTAGTATTTGTAGGTCATTGGATAGCTTCTTAAAATTTAAAAAGTCTATCGAAGTTAAAGAATGCACAACATATGGATTTTTTCTTCTTGCCAGTTTTAGGACTGGTGCTAACTGAGACGGTACAAACAAGTCTCCAGATTTTTTAATAGCATGATCTATTGTACTATGAGCCGACTCTCCCTCACTCTGGCCGTGGTATGCTTCAAAAAATCTTAAGGAGATGGACTGTATATTTTTTAAAGTAGCAACTGCATACAAAAGCATCGCGCCGAAGATGGAATTTTCATTCTGTCTACTACATCCATCGGAAAATAAAGAGACAGTAGTTATACCCTTGGAGTCAGTTTGTTTCAGTTATAAATGTAAACATGTCGAAATTTCGCTCGAGCCACGTTTACTCAGTCATTCGTTCCATAGAAAACAGTGGCAGTCTTTAGTTTTAACTTCATAGATAGTGAAGTTATAGTTTGGCAGTCTTCGACGATAAAAGAGTTTGCTTTCATTAGTAATTGGTAAAAAAATAACCTGCTGCAAATCAAAAACAGCACATACCTTTAAGCTGTCAGGATTGGCTTTCTCTTCCTTTTTTATTTCACGAACCTTTTCTTTTTCTGCTATGTGCTGTCGGTAACTTTGTTCTAATTCTGCTTTTTTTTCAATGGTGCCCTGTCTGTATGTAAAGCATAGGCCACACTGGTCTTTTTTAGGATGGTGAAAAGATAATCTTAAACTCTCAAACACATTAAGATAAAGAGAGTAGCTGCATTGGTTATCTTTTCCACCTCCATGTTCATTGATAAACATATCATACATTTTCCTGACAGTAAGGTCTGCATGCAAGTATTCACGAGTGGAACTTTGTCTGCAGTAGTGCGACTCCATTCTTGGAAATTTCTTTATGTGTTCCAGTATTGAATTTTTAATTTCTTCGTCCTTGTCTTTCAAATTTACTGGCCTGCCTCCCTTTCCATCTTTTTCAATAACTCCTGTTTGCCCAACCTCAGTTAAAGATGTGCGCATTACCTTTTCTGAAATTCCCAAAGTACTCAAAAACATTTTCTTGCATACGGCTATCTGTAAATTATCTTTTGGTAAAAAATAAAAGTTACTTTTATGTTGCCTTGAATCTTGGTCGATTATTGTTTTTTGCTTGGTATTCAAACGCCTTACAAAACGAGCAATATATTCTCTTTGTAGCTGCATGGACGCAGTCCCGTAAAAATCATTTTTTCGTTCTGTCCTCTTCTGTAAACAGCACACATTTTTTTCCTACTTTTGAACAAGTAATACCGTTGCACCTAGCTGTCAAAACTTTCCTTGCCGGCATTACTTTTTTACTTTTTTAAGTAACGTGGCTTTCACCCAAATTTCGCTTTTTCATAGCAGATATGCTATGCGTTTTCCTTCTCTTTCGAAACTAGATCTGTTTCGTTTTCACAAGGATTTCCTTCAATACAGTAGTTTTCTGGAACGTCGTCAATTTTTTTCGGTGCACTGATCTTAGGTACAACGCCGCCCAGTCGCAAGACTCTTCGTTAGAAAAATGATTCCAGCATAATAACTTCAAACAATTTGGACATGCACTGAAAACTTCTTCCTTGCAAAGCTCTAATTCGCATGTTTGAATATATGTTGGATCGAATTCGAATTATCTTGGAATATAGGCGGTTCCTCACTATCACTAACATCAATTTTATCACTGATATGCTCTTCAAATTGATTTATTTGGATAGTTTGAAGACCTGACACATTTGTTTGATTTGCCTGGATATTGGGTGCATTATTAATATCTAGTTCATCCATTATCATTACGGGTGTACTTATTTGACAAGCTGCTGTTGAGGCAAATTTTTGTTTTCAAAGCTGAAGAGGGATATCGTCTTCGCTGATACTATGGGAATCCTTACGTAGCATTTTTAAGGGAATATCCGATTCACTATCGCTGTTGGAATAACATTCATTATTGAATTCAATCACTACACCAAAGTACCACTTCTTCTCTGGTTTCCAATACATTTTAACTTTTGCTCCCTTCTTTAACGAATCGGATCTATTTACCAACTGAATTTGATTCGACAAAACAATATTTTCAGTTCCGTCATTCCATTTTACGACAACATCCATGCTGACGATTTTTAATGTTTAATCTGAAATTAAAGCCTAATAAGTAATAATAATGTACCGTAGTAATAATAATAGCATACCTTACCAAAGAGAAGCTACCAACAGGCTATTGAAAATTAACAACCACCACTTTATTTTGAACTGACGATTTTTGATAGTTAATCTGTAATAAAAACTGAATGAGTAATATTGATGTACAGTAGTAACAATAATAACATACCTTAGTAATGAAACACTATCCACAGAATATTAAAAATCACGAATGAACACTTTATTGCCCGATTCGGTAAGCAACAAGTAGCGTTTTCATTTGAGGTTATGTTGTCAATAAACAGATGACGGAACGGGCGTAACTTTTTCCTTCATATAGTGTAATACGACAAACGGGCGTAAGTCCATTTTCGCCTGTTTGTCGTGTTCTGTAATTATTAATTTGAGTTACGCCCACTGTCTATTCCGTATATATATAGCAATAGAGATACGCCTGTTTGTCATAGGAAAAAATACTTATAAATAGCAACATTGCCGGTCGTAACTCAAATCCGGCAATTTTTGAGATACGCCCCTTCGTCTTGTCAACGACTAATTTTGACATTGATATAAGGTCATCATTAGTTATAATACATATTTAGTTTGACAAGTTACGGATGTAGTGACCACAGTACTTAAAAGTTTTCCGAAGTGATCAAAGAACTATTCAATTGGGATGTCGAGAAAAGTTGATTTTGAATTGGTTAATTCAGTCGTCGATGTAAAGGAATATATGATCTATTCAATTGTACTTGCGTATTCAAACAAAGGGGATTGTAATGTAATTCCTCGTCTATTTGTTAATCTTCTAGGAAACCCAACCTGTGAAATTTTTTCTAATTGACTTCTTTGGTGCCCATTTCAACTCCCAACACAAGGCGGAATTGTCCGTCCTGTCAGTATTACATCCAGTTCGGAAACATTAATATTTTTGAAGAGAACTGATGTCTGGGTTACTTTCACCCCAATTCGAAATGACCTCTAGATCCTCATTGAGGTATGCTGCCGGTGAAGACGTGCATATGCAGCCGATGTCCACCAATCCAAATGGAGGGACAAGACAAGTGCGCTGTCGTCAACAAAGCAATATATCGGATTCTTGGTCGTTGATATTCAATAAAAATAGCGTTGGAGACAATATGGAATCCTAATGAACACCAGTGTTGATGGTGAAAGTATTCAACAGAAATCCATTGACGGCCACTTGCAGCAAATCCTCATGCTTCAAAGGCTTTGGAAACATCAAGCGCAACAGGTTTTGACTCTCCATGTTTCTTGATTGCTTCATTCCAAATATGGGTGACGTACGATACAAGGTCGGCTGTAGATCTTCGTTTCTGAAAGACATATTACTGATCGCTCAAGATGTTGAAGCCTTTCAAATATTTCTCCTCAATTTCTCATATTACTGAGAGCAAAGCGACGGGTCTAAGGTTATTTTGAAGACTTTTCTTGCCTTTCTTTGGGAATCAAACGCGAGCAATCTTCCAACAACAAGGAAAAACCATACCCCCGTTTGGATTGGCAACCAGTTTATCCCTCTGATTTCTAACGTTATACATCTTCCTACATCTATAGAATACGTTGATCTAAGATCTATAAGTTTTGACAACCCATCTCAAATTGTCGAACAACTAATAGAATAATGAAATCACTGACCCGCTGGATGAAGATCAATAGCACTATCCAAGATAACACCGTAGCTCCCGGGAAGCTACGTTGTTAGCGGTATTATTATCATATCATTTTTATCTATATCGTTAATATGTAGATAATACAATTACAAATAATATAATGATAATAATAATAGTTTATTGAAAAAATAGGAAACCTAATTCACATACAAAAGTTACATATAGAAATATAAAGAAAAAAAATTTACATTGACTTTCTGACAAGACCAATATTAAAAAATACAAATAGAAATAAGTATACAGGTAGTTACATATGAATTTATCTAAAGACAAAACAATATAAAATATAGAATTGTTATCAAATTCAGTTCACAATTTGTGATAATAATAATAACAGTTTATTGAAAATAGGAAAACATAATTTACATACAAAATTACATGTAGTAATATTAGAAAAAATTATTATTAACTTTCTGACAAGACCAATATTGAAAAATACAAATAAAAATAAGTATACAGGTAGTTACATATAAATTTATCTAAAGACTAAACAATATAAAATAGCTATCAAATTCATTTCACAATTTGTATGAATCTGATAAGGCGTTTTTTGAATTCCTTAACAGTCTGAGCTTTTTTAATATCATTCGGTAATTTATTGAAATCGTTCAAACCCCTATAGAGAACATGGACTTCATAGTACTTGACAGATTGCATCTAGGTAAATAAAAATTTGCATTATTTCTTGTAGAATATCTATGAATATCAGAGTTGAAAACAATGTTATCATTAAAATAGGTAGGGAGATGATTGTTTAAAATTTTAAAAATGTGAATCATTGTATTTAGATAATATATATCTCTCACGGAGAGCCATTGAAGCTGATCCAGCATTAATGATATGTTTGTATAACGGTTGCATTTCAATATTATACGCATATCTCTATTCTGCAGTTTCTGTAAAGCTGATATTTTATTTTGATCTAATGAATAGAGCAAACTTGCACAATAATCGAAGTGTGGCTTTATGATTGTATCATACACAGTAATATTAGAGAAAACTGAGAGACTAGCTGATATACGACTGAAAAAATATAATTTTCTACAAATATTTTAATAAGTATATAAAAAACGTAATGTAAAATCAAAATGTAATGCTATAAAATACTGCTCAAATAAAAGTCTCTGCCTCTAAGCATAATCCTGAAGCTTCTAGGTCTGATTTAAGATCCAAACATCATGACATTGGAAGACTGTCTGCAACATAAAATATAGATTGTGAATCTATCACTTATGATTCCACCCAAGCAACATGAGACAGAAGTACTCAGCAGAAAAAAGCTGCCATTATTTCGGCTTTCAGTACAACTGACCTTAAACTACACAGCATTTCGAAAAATTCTTTTGCAGAACTTGAATATTTTGACAAAATTTTCTGCTTCAATCAATATTATGTAAACGCCTGCCTCTTATATAAATTGGTGGCTGATACGTCAAAATTTTCGTGGAGAAATATTCAGATTTCATCATCGAATAGAACACAAAAATTATCAATGTAGCCAGTTTCGTTCTTTCAATATTAAACACTTTCTCTGAGTTGTTATTGAGTTGTAATACCGCGTGAATTATTTCCTAATCCAATTTGATCTTATGTATAAACGGATTCACCTAAAAACAATACCACCGACGAGAGTGACCTAATGTCAAACGAAGCCTCTAAAATCCGCAACAGAATTGGATTTGCTCATGACAAGATGAACATGTAACTAATACAAAGATATGTAATGAGGTGAATATCATGTCAATATTCTAGTTGGGCACTTTCCTTTTTTCCCAAGAAGGGAAATATTGCATATGTTTCGATAATGGACAAAAATGTTCATTTATGTTTAATTCCTGTGCAAAAGAAAATTTCATTTCATTCTTCAGACACATAAAAAATTTAAAAAAATCAACAATGTTGATATTTCCTAAGAAAGTAATTTGAATGTTACTTCTGTTCGTTTGAGCATCATACCCAACTTGAGCCTGACGTAGAGCCTCTTCCATCATCGATATAATATAATATAAATATAAATATAATATAAATATCTCCATCAGACAAATCTGCAATGGCCCATCTCAAAAGAGGACAATGCGGGGACTACGGAAAGACACATGCTCACCTCGGAGTGGAACATCGCCACTCACAAAAGGCAACAGCAGTGAAGAACTCTCTCCACGGTGAGCACAAACTCCGACAAATCTGGTCAACGGAGCTTCCGTTTCTGCAACGTTTCTACAAAGAATATGCTTGCCGTTCTCTACTCGTATGGAGTAATGAAGTGGAGTCAGGAGGAGCTGTATCAACCCGATGTAAAGACACGAAAAATGATGAACCTCCATAGGAGTTTACATCCCAAATCGTCGGTTCCACGGTTGGAATTCTCCCGACAACAAAGAGGCCATGAAATTTTGAGTATGGATTATTTACATGAAAGAATGCTACTGAATAGAGCCTGTAAACTCATCAGGAGTTTGGATCCCCTCATCTGCAGGGTCCATGACCATGAAATGGCAAGAATTGGAGCATTTCTCTTTGGGAAAGATGTCCGATTAGCTGCTGAACTCGGATCTATCTTTTGACACTAAACGAGGTGATCACAATTCTATCACCGTTCAGCCGCAGAGATCACTTCTCTCCTGCGGCGACACAAGGTGAGGCCAATGCATGGGGTCTTTATCAACATTTAAGACCTTGGCTCATCAAAGCTCCTCACCTACGCTTTCCTCAGGTCGAAAAACTATGGAATTCATCATAGCCTGTCAGGATCGTGTCTTCAACACCTTAGTCTACTGCAGCCGCGTGATGGGTATAGAGGTTCCTAAAACAAGGTACAGGGTCTGCCTCAAGGTGTCTGTGACCCTAATATACTTGCTGTCAGCATTCACAGCACTCGTGATGGGTATAGAGGTTCCTAAAACAAGGCACAGGGTCTGCCTCGTGGTGTTTGTGACCCTAATACACTTGCTGTCAGCATTCACAGCACTTGCGATCACATACTATATCCATCGACATAACGTGGCCCCAAGACTGCTTCATTACCATCTACGGCACTCTTACGGTATTAACGATTCACTGATGTGCCCTACGTTCTGGGGGATACTTCATTTGGAGACAATACCTCTGCTGTGATGTGATTTCATTCAACCTTAAAAATGCTGCCCTTACTTTATGAACATTATCGAAATATCAGCTTTATTATACGTCCTTCCATGGATGGATGTTTCAAGTTTACACAGAGAAAAGAATGAAAAAAGTTAAGACAGGTCTGAATGACATTTCTTGTATTTGTGGATCGTGTAGATGGGAAGGGGGATCTGGTCGAATCCACTTACTCAGGCTTTTCGTCATTGAAAAAATCAGATGAGTTTATGATTATGTTGAATTTGAATTCGACATGTCTCCTAGATATATGATCAAAACATTGATTTGGTTTCTGTTATATTTTGATCTTGGAATACTTATTCCCCGTTGGACTTTTTTCACTTGATAATACTGTACATGTGATGAAGAGTCGATGAAATCAGTCGAGTACCAGACACACTGCTGCCTTGATTATTTATTCATTTTTATTTATTTATTTGTATTTATTACCCATACAGTCCATTATAGACTAATTACATGAATAAACTGTTGGCAAATTCACTACAATGATAGCTATTGAATATAGATCTAGATCACTAAACTATTACTTACTGATACCATATTTGTAGGGAGTGGATTCATCAAATATATGTTCAGTTTGACAGAGTTGAATTCAATATTCGTTCTAAAATCATTTTACGAAAAACTGATAGGGGTAAGGTCCAATCTAAATCCAAAAGTAGACTGAAATTGTTTGCTAATTTATTCATAACTAAAAGAGGTGCTCTCGATGATGTACATATTGCAGAGATATCAAACATTGGTGCGGAACGTGTTCACCGTGGAGGTACATTATATGAAAACATATTGAGGATTTCTGGGGAATTTGTTAAATTGTTTATTAATTTATTCAGGAATATCATTGATGTCAAAGTTTGTCTCTGGTCTAAGGATAGTATCTTGAATTCCGATCTCAACTGATATGTCCTGACGGTATTATAATTAGGCCACACGTGGTACTTTTTAAAATACAAATATTATATGTTTGTCATTGAAGATAAGTAATACCCCGAAGCTGGTCTATCGGTGATATCTCAATTGTGCTACTGTTGGACAACGAGGAGCTTTTGCAATAACTTTTGATGCTTTGTAAAGCTCAAATCAGACCTTTTTTGAAGTATTGTTCTCATGTATGGAGCTCCGCCCCTAAGCATACTGGAAGCTGCTGGTCTCCATCTAGAAGAGCCATCCGCCTGATTAGAGACACGAACATCACTTGCAACCATGATAGTCTGAAACATCGAAAAAAGGTTGGAAATTTTTCACAAACCTTTCTATTTGGGATAGGAACTTTATGAGGTAGTTTGTAATCACAAGTTGAAGGCTTTGTTTTGAAGATCGTTCCCAGAACGCTGTGACTTTCAGTATCAGCCAATAGTCTGCCACGTTTTGCCTAAGATTTTTCTGAATTTCATCAGTTCGGACTTCCATTGTCTACTATATAAAATGATTTAAAATTCCTACAATTCCTACAATCGTCTTCGGGTGATGACTGGACTGATTCTTCCGAGAGATGACTATTTATAGGTGGTTCGAGTACTTTCACTTATCCCCGCTTTCCATTTTTCGCTTCATTGGTTCCGTGGGAGATGACCGTTTGGCGGGAGTTGGCCATTTTTTCATATGTTGCGTATTTCTACGCTGGCTTGGCTGAATACGTTGTTGGACAACATGTAAGCGGCTTCCTTGAATTTTCTCCTCAACCAATTTTTCTCTCTGTGCAAGATCTCAGCTTGGGACCACTCGATGTTGTGTTGATGGGACCAAACATGGTCTGCTATTCCTGATTTGCTGGTTTCCCCTCGCTGACTTCAATTCCAAGAATTGCATTCACCGGATACCCTGCAAGTGCGGAAAATCCTATATTGGTGAAACTTAGAGGCTATTGAATGTTCGCATTGCCGAGCACAAGAAACACACACAGCGAGGAGGAACCAGCAAATCAGGAATAGCAGACCATGTTTGGGCCCATCAACACAACATCGAGTGGTCCCAAGCTGAGATCTTGCACAGAAAGGAACATTGGTTTAGGAGAAAATTCAAGGAAGCCGCCCACATGTTGTCCAACAACGTATTCAGCCAAGCCAGCGTAGAAATACGCAACAAATGGAAACCCATCATCAAGCGAAAAATGGCTAACTCCCGCCAAACGGTCATCTCCCACGGAACCAGTGAAGCGGAAAATGGAAAGCGGGGATGAGTGAAAGTACTCGAACGACCTATAAATAGTCGTCTCTCGGAGGAATCAGTTCAGTCATCACTCGAAGAAGATTGTAGATACTAACAATCGAAACGTCGTGAACTAACGTGACTTGAAATCTCTCAACTTTTTATTTTTATTTTCTTTTTTTATTTCTTCATTTTTATTTATTTTTGTTCAATTGTTCTATTTTACTTGTATTTTATTTCACTATTATTTCATTTCAGGATTATTTTGCCTAATATAATTGTTGTTTTCAGCTATTCATTTTTAATTCTTCTTTTTCAGTTGTTTCAGGAATTTCAAATCATTTTATATAGTAGACAATGGAAGTCCGAACTAGTGAAATTCATCATGAAACATTGTCAATCACCTTCTAACTGAGATTCTGTGCAATTGGTATTATGTTCAGAAAATAAAATTATAAACATTGTCTACCTAGTCTCCATGATCGCTGTTTGTGTGGCGCTGATAGTACGACGCGACGTATTGCTTCATACGTAATCATTATATGAGTGTGTATCCAACTATATCGTTTCGAACCCAAGCCCCAAGATTTTCCGGAAATTTTCCATCGGGTCCATAGGAACAGTCCGGGTTTGTGTAGTACCTTTCCAAGTAGGCTCTCCTGGTGTTTACAATTCCGAGTATAATACCCAGTCATCTGCTGCAGAAGTAATAACCTTTTCATTGAGGAGAAGGGTTCCACCCAGGGAAGTATTTTTTTCCCGGCAGAAATTTGCCACATCCCAGTATGTGGAAACCGCCCAATTCAAATAAAAAAAAATTCAATGAAAATTGGCCACTAACCACCACCACTAACTGGCGTCTTCAGGAAATGTTTTCTTCCAGAGTTTGTGAAAAGTACATTCTTCGAGCTGAAATATCAATTTTTTTAGATCCATTGTACTTTTGGGTCGTCAAATAATTTGCATATGCTTCTGCCACACACACGGAAAATGCATTTTAACCACCCCTCTGTAAGAACCTCTCATCTGTATAACGCAACAAAGAAAGCGAACTTCTAAGACCAAAGAAATGATTTGTCTGTAATAATTGACATTTCGTATAATTGCTTTTTCGGCCTTTGTGATTATTCAACATTTTCAAGGAAACTTGCCTGATTAGGGAGTTTTTCATTATTCGAACAAAGGAAGGCTTTCAGGCCTCCTGAATATTTGATTAGAATGTAATCTTGATGGAAGTGGAATGATTTATTTTTATCAAAATTTGGCAATGCTAATGAACACAAATCATTATTCAAAATTATGGAACCGTGACATTTTTCAGTCGCTGAACATATTCATCTATATAAATGATAATGCATGAAAATACAAGGAGCAGAAAATTGTTATTTTTTTCTTCAATTACTCAAAGTCTCAACAAAAATCATTGATGCAATTCGATTTCTCATCCAACCTATCTTATTAGTCTTATAACTATACAAAAGTATAGACCATATTATACAGGGTCCTGCAACAGTGGCGCGGTGTTCCATATCTCTATATAGGAAGCAGATAGGAATCTAATTTTCTATAATATTACCTTATTGCTCGAGCTCGACAAAATAAAAATATTGGCGGTCACACAGGGTGTTCGATTTTTTCTGGGCGGATCCCAACTGTGTCTTTTTAAATGACAACCTATATTTTTTATCGCTTTTTCGGTTTCTTCATAGAAAATAAAATAAATTTTATGTATATCTGCACTTCGAAAATATTGACGGTTTTCGAGATATCTAGCATGACAGGTTTTTTTTTCCAATATTCGTCACTCAGAATATTTGAAATTATAAAATGGTGCCAAGTCCAGTTGAAATTTTTTTTTGATCGAATATTCTACATTGGTAACTCTCTCAAACGATATATCTGAAATCGACCTGTGATATACAGGGTATGAAAAACCGCTTGCCAAATATTGTAAATGAAAATTTGCAAAATCTTCCTTATATTAAATGGAACACCCTGTATATTATTAATCCATAAGAAGCGCCAACGAAACCTCTACAAATTTCATTAAGTATTCCCTATGGCTAAGTTCAATAGTTTTGCTTAAATGAGCATTTCTTTCGAAAAATGGTCATTTTTTCAAAGCGAAATCCATTTGACGACTGATAAAAGTATACGAAAGATATCTTGTTTCAATTTTGTACATTAGAAGGTGTCCAAACAAATATTTTTTAACGAAATAAATATATGTACCTATCACTTTTTGCTAAATGGAAAATTATTTTTTCATTGGATGCAGAATTTCACTCATAAATCGTGCAATATCAAACCAAACAAGTTAAAAGAAAGAAACATTATAAATAACTATTTTTTTCATGTTATTATATTCATTCAGAGCTTGAGTTCTAGATATTCAAATTTGTCAACTGGCAAATTACAAAACTACAAAAGGGAGAGTTTAATTAAGGTTGATAATGAAACTTTTATAAAATATGTTCAACATGTCTTCCATTTTCTTGAATGCAGAGCTGAAGTCTATGTTTGAAAGACTGTTCTACCCTGCGCAAGACAGCTGGTGTAATGCTGCGAAAAGCATTCGTTATTCTAAGTCGTATATTTTCGGGAGAAGTTGGTGGCTCAACGTAAACCATATTTTTTATTATCATATGTATCCCCATAAGAAAAAATCTAGTTTCGTCAAATCTGGTGATCTAGCGGGCCACCGTACAGGCCCATTCTGTCCTATCCATCTATTGGGAAATACTTCATTTAGATGATCTCTCACTTCTGCCGAATAGTGAGCAGGTGCACCATCATGTTGTAACCACATTCTATTGCGGAGGTCAAGAGGAATATCATCTAACAAACCTGGTAAATCATTTCGTAAGAAATTGAGATACATTGCACCATTCATATGTCCCTCAAAAAAGTATGGACCAATTACATATTCTCCAATGATGCCTCCCCAGACATTTATCGACCACCTATGTTGATAATCCACCTGTCTCAATAAGTGAGGATTTTCTGTCGCATAATAATGGTAATTATGTCGATTTACAAATCCATTTTTATGGAATGTCGATTCATCCGCCCATAAAATATTATTGAAAAAATATTCGTTTCGACGAATTTTGTTCATGGCCCAATTGCAAAATCTCACTCTTTTCTCGAAATCAGCATACAGTAGTTCTTGATGTAACTGAACGTGGTATGGATGCAAGCGATGTTTCTTCAATACTCGTTGCACTGATCTCTCACTTATATCCACTATTTCCCCAATTTGTCGTTGACTCCTACTAGGATCTTCTTCAACAGCAAGAAGAACTTGCAATTCATCATCTTCATTAGTAGCTGGCTTGATGCGCTCTTGTTTGGAATAATTAATAGATCCAGTTTCAACGAATCGTCCCAAGACCTTTCGGAAAGATCTTTCATCTGGATGCCTTCTATCTGGATACCGTTGAGAATAAATTCTACTTGCCAATAAAAAAATCCTGTCTGATTCACCTAATATGAAAATCATATCAATCAAATCACTTTTTGATAACAACATTCTGATGAAATTATACCGACAGTTCAACTTCACGATTGACTAAAAATTTCAATATTCATTTGCAGCCAAATATTTTGTTCTGTCATTTGCCAGACTACTTGATTTCCAATAAATATTTCATTCGCTGAAAGGTTGTTTTAGACCGAAAGAATGTGGCACAAATTCCAAAATTTTTGAAATTATTGTAACTATTCAAGAACGTCCATTTTGTGGTGTAATTCGCAACTTGTTTATCTAGCAACCGGTAATTTTAGGAATGGGCGATATTTTAAGGAAAGGGTATTTTTTGTATATTCTTATCAGTCGTCAAATGGATTTCGCTTTGAAAAAATGAACATTTTTCGAAAGAAATGCTCATTTAAGAAAAACTATTGAACTTAGCCATAGGGAATACTTAATGAAATTTGTAGAGGTTTCGTTGGCGCTTCTTATGGATCAATAATATACAGGGTGTTCCATTTAATATAAGGAAGATTTTGCAAATTTTCATTTACAATATTTGGCAAGCGGTTTTTCATACCCTGTATATCACAGGTCGATTTCAGATATATCGTTTGAGAGAGTTACCAATGTAGAATATTCGACGAAAAAAAAATTTCAACTGGACTTGGCACCACTTTATAATTTCAAATATTCTGAGTGACGAATATTGGAAAAAAAAACCTGTCATGCTAGATATCTCGAAAACCATCAATATTTTCGAAGTGCAGATATACATTAAGTTTATTTTATTTTCTATGAAGAAACCGAAAAAGCGATAAAAAATATAGGTTGCCATTTAAAAAGACACAGTTGGAATCCGCCCAGAAAAAATCGAACACCCTGTGTGACCGCCGAGCTATAAGGTAATATTATAGAAAATTAGATTCCTATCTGCTTCCTATATAGAGATATGGAACACCGCGACACTGTTGCAGGACCCTGTATAAGACCATATTATAGTGGTTAACAAATTAATCACTGAGAATTCCATTTGATGATTTATTACTGTGAGGTGTTTTATTAGACTATTATTCATCGAAATAATTTTATATCCTGGTATACTGGTTGTCCACCCAGAAGGCCACCCGAAGTTCTCAGTCTTGATTGGAATGAGAATCAGAATGATAAGGAATATGTGATATAATTCACTCGTCCTTCTTATAACATATATCAGGATATACAGTTATTTCTAGGTATGGCACTAAAGAAAAATCTTCAGGTGTACCGTATGCGCATTTGAGAAATGAATTTGACCAGCTTATTGAACACGTTCAATTTATTCTTAAAGTGAAAATGGTAATTTCCAGGAATACTCACTATGAAAATATTTATTAATGGAAAAAAATACTCAATGACATTGTTGAGGAATCTATTTTTGAATATCATGCAAGCTTTTGCTAAAAGATCAAATAGTTACTCTTTCGTTCTGTTTTGTTTTCCACCCTTCTTGAACCCATTCGCCCTTCAGTCTCAATGACAGCTGAAATTAGGAATCGAAGCAGCATCTGACCAGCATTAGTACGATCTTCGTCCATTTCTTTTCACGTTTTCTATGTGCTGAACCCAAGTGAGTCTGGGATGTAGTATCACTTTCTTGTCCTGTAGAATTTTAATACCTGAGTGTCGGGTTACCCAAAGAGGTGAAGTTCCGCTGAATGCCGGCCTTATCCTGACTTGTGTGTATGTATACAAGGATGTATGGCTCTAAATCACTTCAGTTCCACTAACGGAACCTACAAAATACCAGGTACCCTCTAGTGGAAAGCTTTGTAAAGCAGTACCATGAATGACCTTCTCGTGGAACCTTATAGACCTCCAAGCGACCAAGCGTCCCTGATTCAACAGAGTAGATGGTCATCGATTGGAAGACCCCAACTATCCTGTCTGCAACAGAGCTCAGTTCTTCAACTCCAGATACTGTTAACAAATCTAGGAGTTACGTGGTCCAGCAAGGAAGCGACTTGCTGTCTCAAAAGCAGCCTACGCACATATTTGTGGGTTGAGGAGATGGAAATATCTCAACTCAAACATACGACAATATCAATATCAAATAATCAACTGAAAATGCTTCAGCATGCCTTCATGCCTGTCGTGGAGAATTTTCTAGTCTAGAATATCTATTGTGGCACATTTCTTTCTGGATGGGGACAGGTTACCTGGGAGGATTAGAAAAGCACCCCATGATTTGTGGGTGTGATCATACAGGTAGTCCCAGAGTAACCGCACACCAAGTCCTCATCAGACTGAAGAAAAGGGGCCATAGTCTGTTCACCTTGTTCACTTTGTTCACCTGTTCACAACAAAATATCATGCCTTGGTAGCATAGCACAAACTTTGTATCTAGCTGAACCGCCGCTGACCACATGAGACTTTGCGTCTAGAGTGTGACTCTTGCTAGAAGGTAGAAGAAGTCACTCACAAAAAGCTGGATTGGTGTTGTCGCTATAATAAATTCTAACTATCTACCGAGTGCCACTCTCAGATATTCAACCTTCGGAACTAATGTTGTGGCTCCATTTGAGTTTCAGTCATTGTAATCCCTACATTTTCTTTGTTTCAACGAATTCTGCTAAGAGAGGGTAATGCTTATTTCATGGTTCATATGATCATAATAATCAGGTCCAGATACATGCCTTCCCCCACAATATTATTGTATTTCATTGGTGGAATTGTATCCTCGCCTGGAAAGAATCTAAGAAACACACTTTTTTCACACCAGAACAAAAACACTGTCACATGGTCGTAAACTCATAGTGATGACAGTGTCTTTGTTTTGGTACAGACTATTGAATTGGCCCCGGACTAGGATAACTAGAGGCAGTCGTCTACGTAGCTCAGAACAGAATTCTTCTTGTGGACAAACTCTTGCTATATGTGCCACCTTTTGTTTCTCCAATACTATTGGAATATATACCAAAATGTCTTCTTCAGCTTGTCCCTTCTATATTTTCCTCATCGGTGGTGGGAATATTGGTTTTACGTATTGTAAGGGATTACTAGATGAATGCTATCTCCCAAATTTTTCTACACACCAATTTGAGGAACAATTTGAGATACTTCTTCAGTTAATTACTTCATTTTCACCAGATTTTCTTCCCATCAGGGTAATATGGAGCGATGTTCATTGTTAATATAAATTATAGCTTCTTGTGATCTTCTCGTGTCAACTCCAAGACTTTTGAATTCCTTTCTCGAAAATTGATCGAGTTTGAGTTGATTTTCAGTTCGTTTTTTCAATAATTTCGAAAGAATATTATCAAGTTGATAGCATCTTCGATTTAGAATATATGTGTGTATGAACTAGTTACTTCAAAAAATAATAATTCAGAAAACTATGATTTTGTGTAAAAATATCTTTTTAGATGATCCACTATATATAGAAAATAGAAAACTAGTGAAAAAAAGAAATCAAAGATTTTTTATACATTTTTTTCTACATCCATAATATTCATAAATTCCTACCTAAAACGTACTAAAACCTAAATGTCAGTAATGAATTCATTCACTTTCATGGAAAATCAGCTTATATTGTGGAATATTTCGCATATCTATCAACAAATAATTTGGAAACATTAACACTTCCTCAACGGAAGGAAAAACGCTTTTGTGGACGAACTGTATACCCACCGTGGACATGTCTGAAGCCAAATAACCAGAAACACATCAACCAAACTGAGACCGGTTCCTTCTAGGAAAACAATTTCACAGAAATTAATATGGATTTGATTCACATTGGGAGGAATTCAACCGCAGAAAACGAGACGAAACGATTAATTTCACACCGAAGGTGTCAAATCATCTGTAAATCTTTCGGTTTGTCACTTGTTTCGTGGTGAATAGGTTGTTGAACAAGTAGGGGGAGGAATATTCATTAGAAATGGTATTTGTTGGGTTTCTTTGGTTTAAAACTGTTTATGAAGTTTTCTGTAGGATTGTGACAAAAGGAGTCATTTAGGATGAGTAGGAATTATGATGAATATCTAGAATGAAATTTTACGGATTGTTTATATACATTAAGTATATGAGCATAATGGAAACTTTAAAAAAAATATTCCTTGACTGATATTTCGGTATTTGTCATACAAAAAAAGCTCATTATTCTCAAAACAAGAAATTCACCACACGAAAAAAATTACAACAACAAAATTACAACAAAATTGCAGATTTTCGAAAAACATACTTCAACTCAAAAACGATGATGAATATTGATATGCGGTTTCCACCAAAAAGCTTGTCATAAAATTTCCTCTCCCCCACATAGCTATCAGTTTTTATCTTTCTAGTTTGAAAAGAGGAGCTTCCTTCTAAACCTATCCAATTTGACACACTCTGTTCATTAAGTACCAAAAATGGTTCATGAAATATCATCGTGAAAAAGTCAATAAGGAGCGAAATATATTGAAACGTAATCGTGTTTGCGAACTCATCAAAATATAACAGAAGTGATCGAAAAATCACGACATTCAATTGTTCTATGACACAGTTAGAGACCACCCATAGAAATTCAATTGTTCGATCAATAAATTGCATTCGCAACATTCAATTTATTATTACCATGTTCTTTGAACTCTCGCGTGCTCCCTCCCACAAGGTGTAGATATTTCCTCGATGGATAAAAAGGCCTACCGTGATGTAATAGATATTGATTATGCGCTGTGACTGCGAAATACTCCGAAGTTTACTATTTGCTACAACTTTGTAGAGCTTTTCAAAGCGATCAAGTCACGTTTGGAAGACTTATTAAGTATTTGTTTCATTTCACGTTGATCAGAATATCCCTGTTTCATTTGGTGGTCTCTATTCGCTTACTCCTTTGAGAGGTCCGATAGTAATATTGTTGCGTCTTTATTTGTAATTTTCTGTTTTTATTACTATTATTATTGTTGGCATGGAGCGACTTCTAAGGGCGCATGCTCAAGACTCGATTGAAGTCTGCTTATCTATCAGAACCATAGATGAATAGTGACCTACCTACGATCTCATGCTAAGTACGCTACGTGAATCGCTATTATTTTTGCTAATTACTTATTTCACCGTGTGTGCTCTAGACTCTGTGTCATCTTCGACTGTTTGGTAACTCATTTAACTTCCCGTTTTGTTGTACAATCCAGTGAAGCTGAAGAAAGAACACTCCAAGAAAGGGCCCTTTCAGAAGCAGGGATTTGTGCTAGGAATTCGGTGAGTTCGCTTTATGCCACAATTCATACAGTCCACTCTTGTTTTCATTTTTATTATTTTTTAAGTATTCGAAGACGCGACATTGGTCCATCGAACCGAGATTGGTTTGAAAATATATTTTTTTTTATCAATACAATTTTTTGTTTTGATAACGCTCACAGTTCCATTCCATTCATTCAGTCAGGCGCAAAGGAGAGTTGAGAGATCGTAGTGGGGATATCGCAGTATACAAACACATCAGGTGTCAGTTGTTTCTTTATCACGAACAGTGAATCTATAAAAAAAGCATTTGTTTTTCTCTTCATTTTATCGCATTCGCTTCAGATTGTTTACAATTTGTACTGGCTTAGAGTTCAATAATGGCAGATAAATTGAAAAGGTACAAGGCTTGGCGGACTAGCGCACTTAACGAAATTTATTCCTTGCAGGGAATCGCAAATTTGGCAAAGACTAATAAATCTCAACATACTTTGTTCAAAATTAGATATGCTGAGATAGAAACCCTCAGAGATGAATTCATGAAACACCATAATAATATTTTGGTTAGTTTATCTAGCGATCCAAACTTTGAGCTGGATCAGGAAAATACTTCAAAGGAAACATTTTTAGAATCATATTATGATATTCGCACAATATACGCAGATCTATTTGAAAATAGTTTACAATTGAATCAGACTGTTGAAAATACGAATTCAATTTCCGATAATTCGCGCATAAGGTTACCTAAAATGGAACTTAGGACATTTTCTGGTGATTACAAGGAATTTCCATTGTTTATTGATCTTTTCAACAATACGGTTCATAATAACGGATCACTGAATGATTCTGAAAAAATCAATTATTTAGTATCGTGTTTAGACGGACCTCCTTTAGCATTAGTAAAGATGCATCCTTTAGAAGGTCCCAGTTATGCAACTGCATATGCGAGTCTTGTGAAGAAATATACTAATGAAAGATTCAGAGCTACGGCTCACTGGAATGAGTTAGAAAATTGTTCAGAAGTTGATTGTGAAAATCCAATTTCGTTTCGACATCTGTTGGATGTTTTTTCAGAAAATTTATCCGAGTTGAGGAAGATGGGTCTTCCTATTGATGAGTGGAGTTTTATTTTGGTTCAAATGTTGATTAAGCGTATTAATCCAGAAATGATGAGAGATTTTGAGCGAATTCATTGTTCTACCTCTATTCCAAAATACATGGATTTATATAGTTTTTTGGATAAACAATGTACCGCCATTGAAGCTTCAGCTTTTTCATTCACTTCAAAATCAAATAAAAGTTCAGATACCAGTAATAAGTCAAGTATGAATTTCCGCTCTAAAGGTAAAGGTAATTTTTCAAAAAATGCTTCATTTTTTGCTAAAACTGAAAAACGCATTTCAAATAATCAGTGTCCACTTTGCCAGAGCAAACATTTACTATATACCTGCCCTAAATTTCTTGAGAAAACTGTTACAGATCGCTATAATCTTTGTAAATCGTTACATCGATGTTTTAATTGTCTGAGCAATATGCATGATATTCGGACCTGCAAGTCAAATGTCTGTTGTCGGTGGTGTAATAAAAGACATCATTCCTTGTTATGTTTGATGGAAAAATCAACTTCATCAACGCCTCAAACCCAAACATCTACATCTAATTCTACTGTTGGCAACACGCCTGCTGCTCAAGAAGTTGCTACTGTCAACTGTGGGTGTGGATTTACGAAACGCAATTCAGTGGTAATGTTAGCAACAACACGCGTTGAAATTTTGAGTAATCGAGGAAATTATCACAATTTTCGTGCTTTATTAGACCCAGGCAGTCAAAGTACATTCATTACTCAAAAAGCTTTCAACAATTTAGGCTTACCAAAATATCATTTGTCTTTGGCTGTGCAAGGATTAGGTGAAACTAAAACTGTTACTAGTTCAGGTGGGGTAACATTGTGTATCAAACCATATAGAAAAACTTCACCTGTATTTACAACTGATGCTGTTATTTTACCAAAAATATGTGAAAAACTTCCCTCCACCAATATTTCTATTAAAAAATGGACACATATCTCCAATATTGAGTTGGCAGATCCTAACTTTAACTGTCCAGGTCAAATTGATCTCCTTTTAGGCGCAGATATATTTCCAAAAATTTTGTTAGGAAATCATTTGAAGGGTGGAAATGGGGAACCGTACGCTTTGGAAACAGTATTTGGTTATGTTGTAATGGGTCAATTCAACTGTGACGCTTCGCCTTCACTAAATTCATTTTTTTGTAAGATCAATTGTACATCTCTAGAAAACAATATTAAAAAATTTTGGGAGCTTGAATCTGTTCCTGATGTAACCTGTTTATCACTAGAAGATAAGATGGCTGAAGATTTATATAAAATGTCAACTACAAGGGATCAGTCTGGGCGCTTCATTGTTTCATTACCTTTTCGAGACTCACCCCCTGTATTTTCCCGAAGTAGATGTCTTGCAATCAGGAGTTTTTTAGCCCTTGAAAAACGTTTACAAAAGCAACCACATATATATAAAGATTATTGTTCATTTATGCGAGAATACTTAGACCTTAATCACATGGAATTAATTTCGGAAAACAAAGTACCAATGAAAAGTTATTATATACCGCACCATTGCGTAATTAAACCTCAAAGTTCAACAACAAAGTTGAGAGTAGTATTCAATGCGTCTGCCCGAGCTCCAAATGAATTATCACTCAATGATTATTTATTAACTGGTCCCAAATTACAACGTGATATTGTCACGATCCTATTAAATTTTCGCATACATAAATATACCCTATGTGCAGACGTGCAAAAAATGTACAGGATGATTTTAATCACTCCCGATCATCAAGATTATCAACGCATCATATGGCGTTTCTCGCCATCTGAACCTCTTCAAGATTATAGACTGCGCACCCTTACTTATGGAATTTCAGCCTCGCCATATCTGTCACTGAAGACTATTCAGCAATTGGTGGCTGAAGATGGTGCCAATTTTCCGCTCGCATCTGCTTCTTTGTTGTCCGATTGTTATATTGATGACATCGTAACAGGTCATGCGACGTTTGAAGGTGCTTTACGTCTTCAAAAAGAGTTGATAACTCTATTGAAGAAAGGAGGCTTCGATCTACGTAAGTGGTCGAGCAATGAGCCCTCCTTACTGTCTCATTTACCCAAATCATATTTAGACACATCTCCAATTTCTTTTGATCAATGCCAAGAAAGCTTCCATAAAATTTTAGGATTATTTTGGAATTGTTATGAAGATAACTTTTCATTTTCAGTTGAAGTATTGAATAGACCTTGCACGAAGCGAAATTTACTGTCCGAACTTGCTCGTGTATTCGATCCATTGGGAATTCTTGCCCCTATAACTTTTTCAACAAAATATCTTATTCAACAGTTATGGGTTTCAGGTTTGGACTGGGACGAAACTCCCAATGAACGAATTATTCAATATTGGTCACGCTATAAAGAAGAATTGAATTCACTGTCAGGAATTCAATTACCCCGCAGATTATTACACAATATTCATTTAGAATGTGAACTACATGGTTTTTGTGACGCTTCCGAAAAAGGTTATGCTGCTGTCATTTATTTTCGTGAAATACAAAATCAGAAATCGAAGCTATATTTTGTCTGTGCAAAATCTAAAATTGCCCCGCTCAAGCGCATATCTATTCCATGTCTGGAGTTGTGTGCTGCTGTACTCCTCTCTTCTTTAATGTCATTTGTCCTTAGTGTATATCAAGGTAAACTTAAATTCAGTTCTATTTGGGCATGGACAGATTCGGAAATTACTCTTGCATGGATTAAAGCTTCTCCACACAGATGGAAAACTTTTGTGAGTAATAGAGTCACATATATTCAGGATAAAGTGTCGCCTGAATTATGGCATCATGTTGATTCGAACGAGAATCCTGCTGATATAGCATCTCGTGGCCTTCTTCCATCTGAGTTGCTAAATCATCGTCTATGGTTTCAAGGACCCACTTTTTTGCAAAATTTTCAGAATGAGTGGCACAAGTCAGATTTGAAAATGTATACCACGCATGAAGAGGAACGCAAAGTTGGTTTGTTATTAGTAAATCGATCACACTATTTGAGCGAAATATTAAAAGATATATCATCATTCGGAAAATTACAACGAATTTTAGCATATTGCCAACGATTCATTTTCAATTCGAAAAATCCGAGAAGCAAAATGTCTGGTTCTCTTTCCTCTAAAGAGCTTCAAAACGCAACGAAACTTCTTGTTAAACATACTCAACAACTAGCATTCTCAAAAGAAATTGAATCGCATAATTTTTCGAAGCCGCTCAAAAAATTGAATATATTTATAGACAATGAGGGACTTCTCAGAGTGGGAGGTAGATTAACAAATTCTAACCTATCTTACGATAAGAAACATCCGCTCCTTTTACCTAGTAACTCAGATTTAACTTATTTAATTATTGAACATTTTCATAAAAAGTATTTCCATGCAGGTATACGAACTGTACAGTTCTTACTATCTCAACAATATTGGATTTTGGCATCAAAACGCGTAATTCGCAAAATTTTGTCTCGATGCATGGCATGTTGGAAGACGCACCCTGTATCATTACAACCTCCCATGGGGAATCTTCCTCTACCACGCATTTCACAAATTAAGCCCTTTTCTAACGTTGGTGTGGATTATGGTGGTCCACTTTTTATCACTATGAATAAACGTAGGGGATCAAAAACTATCAAGGCATACATATGTCTATTTGTATGTCTCGCTACAAAGGCGATTCACATCGAACTCGCTTCAGATCTTTCGAGTGACGCATTTTTAGCAGCTCTTCGCCGTTTTGTAGCTCGTCGAGGACGATGTTCTTCGATAAGCAGTGATTGCGGAACAAATTTCATTGGAGCTTGTAGTCAACTTAAACTTTTACAAAAGGCCGCGTTCTCTGAGAATATTGAATTTCACTTCAACCCCCCTTCAGCACCGCACTTCGGAGGTATTTGGGAGGCGGGAATCAAATCAGTAAAGAGTCATTTGAACAAAACAATCGGAGAACAGGTTCTGACATATGAAGAACTTTATACGGTGCTGGTTCAAATTGAATCATTATTGAACTCTCGTCCATTAACACCTTTAAGTTCAGATCCTAATGATATTTCAGTTCTAACTCCCGGCCATTTTTTAACTTTAGAACCCCTGTCTGCCGTTCCTGACTCCGATCTCACGTCAACTCCTTTGAACCGTTTATCGCGGTGGCAATTACTCCAACGAATCCATCAAGATTTCTGGCGTCGATGGAAAATTGAGTATTTGCATACATTACATCAACGTAGCAAGTGGATTAAACCGATGACTCCGGTTGCACCGGGTACATTAGTTTTGATAAAAGATGTTACGCCCCCACTCCAGTGGACTTTAGGTCGAATCACTACTTTGAAACCGGGTAGTGACGGAATTTCCCGTGTTGCTGTGGTCAAAACAAAAAATGGTACATTAACACGACCTTTGGTCAAATTGTGTCCTCTACCAATTGAGGAGACAAATTGATTGAAATTCATTATTTTCTTTCAAAATGAATATATTTAGTTTTTCACATTAATATTGCTTTTTTATTTTAGAAAATTATAATTTTGTTTGAATAAATACAAACCCACAATATCTTATTTCCAGTAAATTATGTGAAAAATAAAAAAACATTTGAAATATCATTTGCTGTTTTCTTTCTGTTAGCCATGTGATGCAGATTTCGTTTCTAAGTGCGAAACACATAATCAGAAACGATGCAGTCTACCTGCGAAATATGCAAACTGACAATCATGTTGGTATATGTCGGTTCAGATCACGGAAAAGAGAAACTGGCAAAACTAATATCTGAATTCTTGAATTCCAAAAATCTAGTTCACGATGAAGTAGCAGGTGGATGGAATAGTCGCTCTCTTAGATGTATCAGTGGATAGATGGGATGAAAGCAGTCTGTTGCGTAATTTAAACAGTAATCCATTGCATATAAACAGACACTGGAAGAGTACCGCGATACATATACGTTGATGTAAAGAGCAAGACGAAAGAATGCGTTTCTAGGTACCTGGTACAGTGAGTTCAAGAAAAATCAAAATTCAAGAACCTTCAAAGAGAATCCTCTTCTGCTTTTCAAATGAAGTTGAAGCAATTTCAAAGCACACTCAAATGAAAGAAAATGGTATCCGTCTAAGAATTCTGCTAAAAAGCTATAGAAATCAAAAGAGTCATTGGAATAGCTTATAAAAAATTCATTCAGAAAACTGAGAGCGAGACTATCCATAACCCCAATGAGTTTTAGTCATTCATTAACAAGTCAAAATTTACGAACGGAATCGGAGATAAAATGTTACATGAAGGCAAGCTACTGGATAGTCCCTCAGATATTCTTGATGGTTTTGCAGATTTCTCCAATGGTTCTTATACAGGGTGTAACATAAGTACGTTAAAATATTCAAGTGACGTATTCCTGAGACAATTTTGAGAAAAAAGTATATATGAACTTGTATCTGAAAATGCTTCGTTTCGGGGATACGGGGTGTTGAAATTGAATTTTTTTGTTCGCTTTTTGAAAATAACTCTTACAAAAAATAAGTTATTTGCACGAAATCCGGTACCAGGGGTTTTTTTGATGTAAGAAATCATAATATTAATTTTCATGTAACATCTAGAGGGCGCTGCGTACGCTGTCATTATTTATTTCAAATTGCCCTAACTTTTTTGACAGTATGACATTGGTATATTCCATGAAAAAAACTAATTCCCACACCTTTTCCAAGTAAAAAAAGTACACATCCTCAACAACGCTGGAGGTGATCGTTTTCTAGATATCTACAATTTTCTATATCGATGCATATTACTTTATAGCCAAATTTGATTTCAATATTTTTTGACATGCTCCGCTTGCACATCAAGTTAATTGAATCGAGTGGGCTATGGAAGTTTGTTTATGAAAATAGAAGTTCGCTGTCACATTTTTAACTATCAATTGACAAATTCACAGTTCGGAGTTTATAAAGTGAGTTTTTGGTACCATGCACGACTTTACGAATGCTGAAATGGCTGATATGGTTTTTGCATACGGCTTGGCTGACGGTGATAGCAAGAAATTTTTAAGACGTAACATATCCATAACGATGGACAGGAAGCATTGGCCCCCGAGGTCACCGGACCTCAATCCCGTAATTTTTTCTTTTGGGGACACCTGAAATCACTAGTTTATGCCTGCCCCATTGAAAACGAGGAAATGTTGAGAGATCGCATCATAGCTTGCTGCGAAACGATGAGAAATACTCCGGGCATTTTTCAACGGGTACGGAATTTTTTGATGAGGAGATCAGAAGCTTGTATTACTGTTGGAGGTCGTCACTTCGAACAGTTGTTGTAATAGTTTGTTTCGTTCAATTTTTGTATGTTTATTTTTCTAATAAATAACATAATACTTCTCCGAATTGTTTTTTCACAAACTCTGAAATGTAGCACTTTCCAATTGAGTAATTGAACCTGACAAATTATTTTAATTTGGATTGAATAAGCAGTTCGATAATGCTCGGTTTAAAAAAAGTCTGTACGGGTATACTGCGTATAAAGTTTGATGAAAGTAACTAAAATTGCAAAAAACTTATGACAAGAACCTATTATGTTTTAAAAAATTTCAACAATCTGTATTTCGAAAATGAATCATTCTTCGTTAAACATTTTATAGGAAAAAGTTGTTTATTTTGACGAGATCCACCAAATACTCAGAGATAGAGTGTCCATAAACTCTCTACTACCTACTACTTGAATGTTGTTGAGTTTTCCTGAGTTCTTTTTCTTCTTAGTTGACCTCATCTCCCCGTTGAAGTATCTGATATTAAATCTGAAGTTTTCACGGATGCGACTATGCTGAACTGGTTTTTCCGGGTATTTGATCCGTGTATGTGATATTATCTCTAATTTGACAGACGTTTCGACAAAATCTCATATATATATATATATATATATATATATATATATATATATATAAAATATTATATATATATATATATATATATATATATATATATATATATATATATATATAAAATATTTATAAAATAATAATTCAAGCCAACTTACAGTGTATGTGAGGTTATGTGGCAGGTTGAAAGAAGTATGGACGTAACATATATGAAAAATTACTAAGATGTCACTTAGGACGTTACAGACAAACAATAGATAGTAGATTTAATGATATATCATTATATTATCAAATTTAAAAAACCACCTGTTTCTTGAAGAGGAAACCACGTGCATGATTCAAGGAACAGGAAACAGCATCCGTAGCAGCCTCACAAAAACCAGGCCACCAAACGCGGACTGCGATTCCAAGAATTGCATTTACCGGATGCTCTGCGAGTGCAGAGAATCATACATCGGGAAAACTAAGAGGTCATTGAAAGTTCGCATTGCCGAGCACAAGAAACACACACAGCGAGGAGAAACCAGTAAATCAGGAATTGCAGAGCATGTTTGGCTTCATCAACATAACATCAAGTGGGCTCAAGCTGAAATCATTCACAAGGAGAAACACTGGTTTAGGAGAAAATTCAAAGAAGTCGTAGAGTCGTAGTGTAGAGATACGCAACATATGGAAACCGCTAATCAAGCGGAGCACGACCAACTCCCGCCAAACGGTCTGCTCCCGCTAAAAACCGATGAAGCGGAAAGAGGGAAGAACGGTTATGTGAAAGCAATCAGATGACCTATAAATAGTCAGATTTTGGAGGAAGTCCAGTTATCACCCGAAGACGATTGTGGATACTAACAATCGAAACGTTGTGAACTAACTTGAAATCTTTTGATTTTCAATTTTGATTATTTGGTAATAATTTTTTAATTTTCATCTCTTGTTAGTAGTTCAATTCTATGATTTTTTTCTGATTCATCATTGACAATGTCTTTTTTCGAACACTGAATGTTTAAATGCACTTTCAAAAATCATATATCTCCCATAATTCCCAATATTTTTCGACTTCTCCATATGATACACTAAACTTTATTTCATGAAGATTCCATTATTGGTTGAAAAATTTTCTCGTCTAACAACAAAATGAAAGAACTACAAGATCAAAATGTCTTACTTCAGAATAGTTTGAAAAGGTAATCATTTGATTTTTCTGTGATGGGTTAAAATACTAATTTTAATAATTTTAATCGTCTAGAGTCTAGACCTTGTCATCGCCATTTCAGGTCAAAGAGTGAAGCGAGCAAATTAAAAAGCAATAAAAAAGATTCGTACCCATCCCAGCATTGTTTCAAGAGAATCGTGAAGGTCGATATGGGTTGCTTGGTTTCTTTTGAGGTCTTCTCGAGTATTCAGCATGTCTGATAGTGAACAGCATTTAAGGTGCTGCAATATCAGAGATTTCAGACAAAAACAAAATACAGTATTTAATATCAATGTAATCAAGAAATTGAAAGATGAAATTTCCATTTTTTTAGGTGTGAAATGTGTGTTACAATTTAATATTACAATAAATAATGAAATTTGGAACAATCATGAAAGACAAATCAATTCAAAGAACTAAGATTATGAAAAAAATCACATCAAAGGTGCTGCTTCGTTCCCTCCTGTTCATAAAAGAGGACATATGCCTCATCACTCACAAGTGATTTTGGCGTAATTGGTAACACGTATGAATCGTTGTATTCATGCCACGTGTCACTATATGGGTGTCTGCAATATGCTGTGTAATGTCTGTTGTAAGTAGTCCCACTGTGTTTGAAAGTGTATATAGATTATAACAATAAGGAGCCACATTGTCTGCTGCATAACTGGTCATATCTAATCCATCTGAAAGAAAGTCAATGGAAACATTCAATTTGCGTCTTAATCTTTCCGTTGGAGAGAATCTTTTCAAATGAATTACTAAAATACGGGGAAACTTATAGATTGATAATGACTTTGTACATTTTCTCTTTTGCTTGAACCTCGAACACATCTCCATCCAGAGTTTCCTCTCTTGTGAAAGAATCCAAGCAATGTGACAAACTCAATTGGCCAGATCTTTATGGTATGGGAAGGGACAAATCCCAGTAAGGATCAAAGGTTACTGATGAGTGTCCACAGTGTGTGCACTTTATAGTGGATTTTAATTGACCAACGAAATAGTCTACAATCTTGGAATTGTTCATATTCAAATATCTCTGCCAGGACTCTTGTGCTTTTCCGTTCTCGGTCAATTTTTCGTCAATCTCAGTTAAGATCGGTTCAGGTTTCTCAGTAATTCTGTTGAGGTCCTCATGTTCTAAAAGATATCGAAGGAATTCGTGGGCGTCTTGATGGGTAGAACCCATGAATCGAGGGGCAAATCTTTGAATCTAATTTTTGAAGTAGACTGTGTTGATTACTCTATCAGATGAATCTTCTGAATACAATTCCTTGATAACTTCTGCGAACGCTTTGATTAAAACACCTTTCATACTAGAAATACTAGTATTGATATCTTCCATGTATGTATCATTTTTTAGGTATTCCAGCAACCATTCCGTGTTTGATAAATATTGGATTATACTGTTCATGAAACAGGTGTTTCCAAGATGTTTCAACCCATTGAACCCGAAAGTTTTTACTGAAGAATGTATCACCGATCTATTGTTGCAACTACGTTTGTCACTACTATCTTCTTCTGAGTAAACACGGATACGATGATTCACCCCTTCATTGGACTGGTAGGAAAAGAAATTCGAAGCAAAACTGCTCAAAACTGAATTAGATATTAGTTCTTTTGGGGACTGTGAGGGCTCAGCCAGAGGACCAAATTCAGCCTCATTCAGAGTTCTCAGTTCCTTTTCTGTCAAAGCTTGACCGTTTTGCTGTGAGTCTTCCACCAAACTGCACAACTCCATTTCTTGCACTGTCTGTACATGTCGATATATTTTGTTCATGGGAATTGTACCCAAACATGAAGCTGTACTTCCTCTTTGAATCAGAATGCTAATTTTTTGAATCAAGAAAGAGGTAGCTCTTGGGTCATTGGTTTCTTTGGATATCCTAATGCCGATTTCACGAATGAACTTCAATGCTTGGAGGCCTAAGGTATTGCATAAAAAATGAAATTATCTCCCAAATAATTGTATTTCCGTGTTCTTGACAATTTCGCTGATGAAGCTGCTGCACCGCTGAATACAGAAGTCGAAGGAACCTGACAAGGAGCCAAAGTATCGACGCATGTGAAATCCCAGACAATATCCATTGAAATTGAAGAAGGGAACTTGAACAAACTGTTACTACCACCCCTCATATGAAGTTTTAATGTTTCAAATCATATCAGCTCGTTCCTAACTCGCTGGATGAGTTGAATGTATAGTTGTTTTTGTTCAATTCATCCCTCTCTAGTTCGCATCTACTTAAAAAAAGAAGCAATTGAATCTTCCCTAACGAGCACACCATCCATTGACATCGACCGTCCAAAAAAGCATAAATAACACATAGCGATGTTTCGAGTCACGAAATAATTTTGATTAAGTCATGTATATACAGGCTGATTCACGGTGGATGGCACATTAGACGTTTCTGGTGAACCAGACAACGGATCACTTTGAAAATTTAATGGAGGGCATATTCAGACATTCTCTAGCCAACTAAAATATTTTCGACAATGCGGTGTTGCCGCTTCTATTAGAAAGCAGTAGCAACTTTGATTTTTCAAATGGAACACTCTGTATATAATATTATTTTTGGAATCTTCAACAATTGCCCGACAACTTTCCTCGATATTTCCCTATACCTATCTGTTACCGTTTTCGAAATAAAAATTAATTTCAATTTTTTTCTTCGAAAATCATGACTTCTAAAAATGCCGATATCTTTTAGTTAAGAAGTACTATGATATCGAAATTTGGTTTGGAGTTGGGTGATACTTGGACACTTCCCACACGTCAGCCTAACCTCCGTTACTTCAATACAGGGTGGTAAAAAAATACAGTTTTTTCGTTTCTGCAGATAATTTTGTCACACTGTCCAAAAATAATAAACAAATTCATAAGAACTTCGTTTGAATAGTTTTGTTCCATCGTTTTGAAGGTATTTGCAACTTCTGAAGTGACGAAAATGTCGATATTATTAGGAGAATGTCACAACGCTAATGTCAAATAGTAATCATGGCCTGCTTACCAAATACCGAATGGAAATACCATTCTGAAGGGACATTTTCACAAATAAATGTTCATAAGTCCGAAACTTGACTAGTTAGGTATAGGTATGATATACATAGAAAGAAAGCAAATTTCAGCAGCTTTCCGAATTTTTGATAATATACAGGGTGTTCCAATTGAAAATAATCAAATTTCAGCAACTTTTTCAAGCAAACGAAAAAACTGTATTTTTTTACCACCCTGTATTGAAGTAACGGAGATTAGGCTGAGGTGTGGGAAGTGTCCAAGTATCACCCAACTCCAAACCAAATTTCGATATCATAGTACTAAAAGATATCGGCATTTTTAGAAGTCATGATTTTCGAAGAAAAAAATTGAAATTAATTTTTATTTCGAAAACGGTAACAGATAGGTATAGGAAAATATCAAGAAAAGTTGTCGGGCAATTGTTGGAGATTCCGAAAATAATATTATATACAGAGTGTTCTATTTGAAAAATCAAAGTTGCTACTGCTTTCTAATAGAAGCGGCAACACCGTATTGTCGAAAATATTTTAGTTGGCTAGAGAATGTCCGAATATGCCCTCCATCAAATTTTCAAAGTGATCCGTTGTCTGGTTCACCAGAAACGTCTAATGTGCCATCCACCGTGAATCAGCCTGTAGACTGTGCTCCATTTGGTTAATGTAGGTTTCGTCTATGTTTTGGTGTTTTAGTTTCTCAGATATGATGTTTATACTTTCGTTGACTGGTATGTTGGAGTACATGTTTTTTATGACGAACGTGAACAGTTTAGTGTTCGGGCTGACATTTGTCGTTGAGATTTTGTCTGTGAGTTCCATTGAAGTATTGATGCTGTGGTCATTGTTCCTGTTGATTTTGTTTTTCAGTTCGTCGGCTATGAATTTTGAAATTTTGTATGAAGGTGCTCTGGTGAAACTGATAACCGGTCTTATAGGTTTATTTTCCTTATGTATCTTTATCTGTGCGTTGAGTTTTGGTGCTTTTGGGTTGTTGACTGCGTATCTGTTCAATGCTTTGTTTTTAAAGATCTGTTTGTTGGATTTTATTAGGCTATTAATTTGTCTTTCATATTTTGTGGTTGGATCGTGATTCATCGTGCTAAAATCGTTTTCCGTTATATATTTGTTCACTTTCATTCTTAATTCCTGTTTTCCAATAATAACTGTGGCGTCACTTTTGTCGGCTTTAACTGTTGTGAGGTTGTTGGAGATCAACTTCTCTTTTATTGATTTAATCAAATCAACATTAACCAAATGGAACACAGTCTAAATACAATACTTAATCAAAATCATTTCGAATCTGAAGAGAAAATTTATAAACAAACAGATGGACTAGCTATGGGATCCCCACTATCTAGCATTATATCCGAAATATACCTGCAAACCATAGATGAGAAAATCTTAACAATAATAAAAACACATGATGAAAAAGCAAAATTGTTCAGATACGTTGACGATGGACTGTACATATCAGAAAACAATGAAATAAGAATAGAACAAATAAAAAAAGAAATTAACGAAATAAATCAAAAACTATGTTTCAGCATTGAGGAAGAACACAACTCAAAACTCAACTACCTGGACATAACCATAGGATATAACCACAACATAACACAATTTCAAATGGCAATATACAGGAAACCTACACAAACAAGCTCCACCATACCCGCAAGTTCAAACCATCCACCATCACACAAAATGGCTGCCTATAACGCATTCATATATAGAATGTTGAGGATACCACTCAGCAATGAAGCCCGAAACAAAGAACGGAAAGTCATATATCAAATAGCGAACGAAAACGGATACACCCAAAAGACAATAGATGAACTAGAAAACAGAATCAAACAAAAAATACAGAACAAGGATCAAGCCATCCCAACAGAAAAAACAACACAACGATGGACAGCATTTACGTACGTAGGACACTAAACCAAAAAACTAACAAACGTCTTCAAACCACTGAACATCAACATCATATTCAACCCAAACACGAAGATAACACAAAAAATAAACAATGTAAAAGAAGAAGACAAAGACCAAAACGGGATATGCAGTATACAATGCTCGGACTGCAACAAATTCTATATCGCCCAAACCAAGAAGAAACTGATCCAAAGGTACAATGAGCACAAAAAGGCATACATAAATCCAATACTATATAAATGAAACCTCGCAACACACGCCATACAAAACAAACATAATTTCCCCCCACCAGAGAACATAAAACTCATAAAACAAGTCAACAAGGGAAACCGCATGGACATTTGGGAAAACTTGAACATCTATAAATTTAACGATCATAAATCATTTATCGAGGAACAAATACAAATCAAAACACAACAAGACGTCACATTCAATATATTAAACAAAACCATACACATTCCTAGAAGATCTAACACAAAGAAGAGTACCTGATGCAGTACAAATACAGGCAAATTTATCTAAAGTACCTGAAATACCTGAGTTGAGACGCTCTGACCGTATAAAGAGGCAGACGACAGGATGACAAGTTTAGTTTGAGGAGTGCCTAGAAGATGACAGTACGACCAGCTGTCGAAAGCGTTCGCAGATAATTAATAGAAGATATAAAGCTTCAAATCCTTTTTGTAAAATTCAATATCAGAATGCATTTTAAATTTGTATGGATGATACCTATTCCTCTTCAAAAGTCTCCACACAGTAGTGAGAGACACCTCACAAACATTCGCGACGGAATAAGTAGACTGTTCAGGATTTACTACCACCTCACCGATTATTTGCACTTGTTGTTCTTCCGGAATGGACGGATGACCTGGGGGCTTTTTTTTCTGTACACTACCGGTAGTTGTGAACTTGGATACAAGTTCTCTCAAATATTTTCTATAGATAGTACGATTTGGAAAACGTTCATTGAAAATTCTTTTGTTCTCGTAAAAGTTACGCGTCGCACAGTAAATAAAAGTCGCTTCAATTTTTCCTTCCAATGGACGAGAATTGACCATTTTAGAGATTATTGACGTAGTAACTTTCTACTAGTAAAACCAAAAACTAAATGAGAATATTCTAACAGAACAATGATGCTCATTGTCCTACTGATATTTTTTGTTGTTTTTATAAACAAAAAATAACTCAACAAACATTATCGGGTTGTTGGAATTGCCATATGGCAGATAAAAAGTAATATTTCTAGAAATATCGATATTAATGTGTTTGTCTTCAGGAAATCATTGAATGTTCCGCCATTTTGTAGTTAGTGAAGATATTGATGGCGCTCAGTCAAAATGGCACCCAGTCGCCATCTTGAAAGTTTCATCTGTCAATTCAATCAATTTCAATTTCAATTTCACTTCAAAATAAAGTATGCATGCATTCATTTCATCATCTCAAATTGAAGTTTTTTGAGTCTAACCGTTCAAAAAATAAAAGAATGAAAGGGGGGGGGGACATTAAAGAAATGCACTGAAGAACTTTCTTCACCGTGAAACTCAAATTATACGCTATGTACGTAGTCTGAAAATATATCAATACTCCCTCACATAATTTCGTGACAGCACTACGGAAGAATTGAATTTTTAAATGCATTTTAGGGTGCGGTAACAATCAAATTATAAAGTCTTGTCAGCGCTAGGAGAACACAATGTGGTCCAAGCCTACGTGGTGCTGTTAATTTGAATCGAATTAAAATTTCAATGCTTTTACAAACAATACGAGGCCTCAACCGAGGTTAATATACTCCTAAATAGATGGTTGAAGGGACACCCACTTCGATGCAAGACATGCATCAAAATGATAACAATGATGGTCGTGGAAGAGTTATGTGTCGTTGATGGTAATTTTTCAAGTTGTCACTCCGATGGTTTCAGGAGAAAATATCTTTTATTCATTCAACGAAACTTATGGTTTCACGGAAGTAACATTTCCATATAATGATAATAATAATAACGTCTTCATTATTTCCTGTTTCAGTACATTTAAATGAAAATTATCCTTTAAAATATATTTAAGGAAATAAAACGCGAAGTTCAACTCTGCAGAGGAGAGTGCTACTCCGCTGTTCTTCTACTCAACTCTGAAATATACCTATGCTCACCTATCGATACAATAAGAAAGAAAAATGTATAAAAAATTATTAAAAAAATGCATATGCAGTTTTTGGTGAAAGCGGCAGTTTTCAACCTTGGTATGTGATAATAATGAATGAATGAGTTGGGTTTTTAAAGTTTGGATATTTTGTTGACATTATGAACGTCAGTGCGGAATGTTATTTTCTGATGAAGATAGGAGGGTCTTACGGTAAGGATGATTTTATGAAAGAGGTTTCCAGAATGTATGAATCTTCTCTTTTCCATATTCAACCAACCCGCTTCAAAAATCTTGTTGGAGATTCTTTCTCGCCTCCTTATTCCATACATCAACCGAAGGCAAGAGTTTTGTACCTTCTGAATTGTTTGTTCACACAGGTTGGTTAAATTTGGTCCATACACGGATTTCACATAATTGAAATTAGATAAAACCTAGGTTTCGCAGAGTAATGATTTCAACTCAAAGATATAAGGATATAAGGATGAGTATGCTCTTTGCACTAATGCATTGACAGGTTTTTGAAATCTCCGGTTGAAACTGGTTCGGTAGTTCTCTATTGATTATCTTGCATGCATCGTGCGTTTTTTGAGGCGGAAAATTCAGATAAATTTGAGTATCACCCGCAAAACAATGGATGTTGCATTGCTGAATAATTCTTAGAAGGTTGGCGGAGTAAAGAGCAAACAACACAGGACCCAATATTGAGCTTTGTTGTACTCCAGGTATGAGTGGGAGATAGTTATACTCTATGTTGTCAATAGAAACTCTCTAGACTCTATTTCTCAGATAATGATAGGCGAATAGCTGTACCTGCAAGCTCTATATATGCCATGCCAACGGGAAGTGTATAAGGGGTAAGGGTATCAAATGCCCTACTGAAATCCAACAAAATGAGTATAGTATACTGTCCTTGGTCGGTTGCTCTTATGATATCATCAACAACGTGTAGGAGAGCAGTTGTACAACTGTATCCATTTGTGAACCCCGATTGAACAGCTGGCAGTATATTGAATTTCAAAAGATGTTCTGTTAACTGCCTCTCGTTTGTTTGAAGGTGATTGACAAAGTTCCATGTTGAATTTCACTAGTTTGGACTCCCATTGTCTACTATATAAAATGATTTGAAATCCCTGAAACAACTAAAAAAGAAAAATTAAAAATTGAAAGCTGAAAATAACAATCATATTGAGCAAAATAAACCTGAAATGAAATAATAGTGAATAGAACAATTGAACAAAAATGAAGAAAAGAAAATAAAAATGAAAAGTTGAGAGATTCCAAGTCACGTTAGTTCACGATGTTTCGATTGTTAGTATCTACAATCGTCTTCGGGTGATGACTGGACTGATTCCTCGGAGAGATGACTATTTATAGATCGTTCGACTACTTCCACTTATCCCCGCTTTCCATTTTCCGCTTCACTGTTTCCGTGGGAGATGACCGTTTGGCGGGAGTTGGCCATTTTTCGCTTGATGATGGGTTTCCATATTATGTTGCGTATTTCTACGCTGGCTTGGCTGAATACGTTGTTGGACAACATGTAAGCGGCTTCCTTGAATTTTCTCCTAAACCAATGTTCCTCTCTGTGCAAGATCTCAGCTTGGGACCACTCGATGTTGTGTTGATGGGTCCAAGCATGGTGTGCAATTCCTGATTTGCTGGTTTCCTCTCGCTGTATGTGTTTCTTGTGCTCGGCAATTCAAACATTCAATGTTCTCTTAGTTTCACCAATATAGGATTTTCCGCACTCACAGGTTATCCGGTAAATGCAATTCTTGGAATCGCAGCCCGCGTTTGGTGGCCTGGTTTTCGTGAGGCTGCTACGGATAGTGTTACCGGATCTGAAGCAGGTTCTGATGTTGTACTTGGAACCAATTCTTCTTATCCTCTCCGATAATGCTCTGATGTAGGGAAGTGCAAGCACTGGTTGTGACGGCTTCTCTTCCTTGTGAGGCTCCTGCTATCTTTCAGCCAAGGTCTTTTCTACCATCGCGGAGTAGCCACTCCGTTGAAGATCATTTTTGATGATGTCCAGTTCCTTCTCGAGACCTTCCTTCGTGCCCGGAAGCACGGTCTGATAGAGTATTGATGATTCCTCTTTTAGTTGATTGATGGTAGTTGAATTCGTGATTCAGATACTGTCCCGTACGACTGGGTTTTCGGTATACAGATGTTTCTCACTTAGTGTCGGTGTTCTTCACCAAAACGTCTAAGAATGGCAATTCGTTGTAGATTTTCTTCTGCATTGTGGAAGTGATGGAAGGTCTCACACTGTTGATGGGTTTCAGGAAGGCGTCTAGTTCAGTATTCCCATGGTTCCATATTATGAAGGTGTCGTCAACATATCTCAACCAGACTCGAGGTTTCTTATGGGCTTCTTCAATGGCCAGAGTTTCAAACCACTCCATATATATGTTGGCTATGACTGGTGAAAGTGGACAGTGTGAGACCTACCATCCCTTTTACAATGGAGTAGGAAATCCACAACGAATTGCCATTCTTAGACGTTTTGGTGAAGAGTACCGACACTAAGTGGAAAACATCTGTATACCGAAAACCCACTCACACGGGACAGTATCTGAATCACGAATCCAACTACCATCAATCAACTGAAAGGGTAATCATCAGGACTCTATAAGACCGTGCTTTCGGGCTCTGTAACACGAAGGAAGGTCTTGAAAAGGAACTAGACATCATCAAAAATGATCTTCAACGGAATGGCTACTCCAAAAGGATGGTGGAAAAGTCCTTGGCTAAAAGACAGCAGGAGCCTCGCAAAGAAGAGAAGCCGTCACAACCAGTGCTTGCACTTCCCTACATCAGAGGATTATCGGAGTACAACACCAGAACCTGCTTCAGATCCGGAAACACTATCCGTAACAGCCTCGCGGACTGCGATTCCAAAAATTACATTTACCGAATACCCTGTGAGTGCGGAAAATCCTATATTGGTGAAACTAAGAGGCCATTGAATGTTCGCATTGCCGAGTACAAGAAACACACACAGCAAGGGGAAACCAGCAAATAGCAGACCATGTTTGGACCCATTAACACAACATCGAGTGGTCCCAAGCTGAGATCTTGCACAGAGAGGAACATTGGTTTAGGAGAAAATTCAAGGAAGCCGCATACATGTTGTCCAACAACGTATTCAGCCAAGCCAGCGTAGAAATACGCAACATATGGAAACCCATCATCAAGCGAAAAATGGCCAACTCCCGCCAAACGATCATCTCCCACGGAACCGGTGAAGCGGAAAATGGAAAGCGGGAATAAGTGAAAGTACTCGAACGACCTATAAATAGTCATCTCTCGGAGGAATCAGTCCAGTCATCACCCGAAGACGATTGTAGATACTAACAATCGAAACGTTGTGAACTAACGTGACTTGGAATCTCTTAACTTTTAATTTTTTTTTTTTTCATTTCTTTATTTTTATTTTTTTTTTGTTCAGTTGCTCTACTTTACTTGTATTTCATTTGACTATTATTTCATTTCAAGTTTATTTTGCTTAATATAATTGTTATTTTCAGCTATTCATTTTTAATTCTTCTTTTTTAGTTGTTTCAGGGATTTCATATCATTTTCTATAGTAGACAATGGAAGTCCGAACTAGTGAAATTCAACTGCCTCTTCATCGCACGCTCTTATACTTTTGACAAAGTAGGTAGGATACTCATAGCACGATGATCTTTTTATTCAACAGAACTTCAACTAGCGCTCTACCCAAAGTTGCCGGAAAAACACCCTCAAGGAGACAAGTGTTTATAATATGGCACATCTGTATGTATAATAGAGATTCTCGGCAATAATATATTGTTACGTTTTCTCCCGTAGGTTGACCAATAATCGACTGAACTGAACAATAATCAAACTTAACTTTATTTCACTTCAAATACAACAAACACTCCAACTGAAACTTCAACTATTAGGCGAACGTCTATCGCCTTACTAGATCGCTTCGCGTACCGCACTGTAACTTCCACTAGAATGTGTCGATATGCTCGTGGTTAGCGCTTATATATCGTAATCGAAAGCGGTAGAAACTTTGCCGGAATTCCATCGGATTCGATAGCATTATTCCTGCTAGATCTAGAGCGGCAGTGAACATCGTACATTCGTGCGCTCTTATATACGTCACAATTGGTTTATGGATACCAGTGGCGGCCGGCGTTATTTTCTTTAGGGCATGAAGTACAACAATATTTTCACTTTGAAACTTGCTATTTGAAATGCTGGATAAAAACTAATAGTGGCTGAAAACTGTGTAGGAAATGAGAGAGACAGGAGACCGGTTTCGTTCTCATCCCTACTTCCTAATGTTTACTAAGTGTGTGTGACACCGGTAAACGCCTGGTGGGAATAACTGACCTATGATCAGGGTTGAAAATGAATAAGTTACTAAAATTACTATTGAAAATTAGCGATTGCCGACTGAAAAGTGTTCATTGGGATTTGTATGTATTTTTCAATGCCATATCGTAAAAAAATGAAACAAGAAAAATGTTTGTAGTGGTGTTCGGATAGATTTACGCGGTCAGTGCTATGTTGTCGTCTGGAGTGTTCGATGTTTCGGCTCCAATATTGGAGCCATCTTCAAAAAGTTGACTTGATGCCGAAACCTCAATCTTCCTACTCCCCAAGTCCCGTTACGAGTGAATTTTCAGAATCCTTGAATCAATTAATTTCTGAACACTTCGAAATAATGAGTTTCTTAACTTTTTGTCTGTCAAAAGATGATTTGCGAATCTGAAATTGGTCTTCACCCTCAAGAAATTTATGTTCCCCCAAAATTATAGCTTTATCTCGAAATTGAAAAGCATATTTTGTTATCTTCGAAACATCAGAGCTTTCATGCGTGTCCAGTCAGCTAGTCTGACGAGAAATTCAAAGAGGAACGATATATAAATGCACAATCACGTAGCTCCGCACTTTGCTGTCAAACGCCAGTTATTCCAGCAGAACGAGTGCCACATTATTGCCCAATAGCCCGTTTCAAACAAAAACCGTTCATTCATTGCGAGTATTTACACGACCATAAACGCCATCGGAGAAGACCTCTCAAGATATTTCAGCAAATTCATTCTGTAAATCTCATCGAAACCGAATAAAATTTACATATACCGACCTGTTGTGCGGAGAGCCTGCATTATAATTCATGCCGCAGCGGAGGCAATTTGAATTGAAATAGTCTTATTACAGGAATTCAAGCTGGTCAAACAAAATATTAATATGAGTAGAAAATGATTATTTACCAAGCAGCAGGACTTCGGCATCCTAACCGCGGGGGCGGGACTCGTCATGCATTTAGATGAACTCTTTGAAATATTGAGAAGCACGTCAGGTAGAATCAGAATACGCTGAGAAAATAGATACAGAACTAACATTTATTCTCTACATATGCTTCTGCTCAATTGTCGGAATTTCAATGTTATGCTTGAACAAGCAGATCACGCAAAACAACAGACACTTGAAGATATGTAGTTGAACTATTAATATATTCAATAACCACTTCAGTAAGAAGGAAAATGTATTGCAACTGTAAGAAGATAACCAAGAAAACAGATTGAAATTTTGGTGCAGGTATAGGCAGTAGACCCAAAACAGAAATAACTTATGGACTTCTGAATGGATGAATACTATCAATCTGTACGAAAAAGAACTATCTGAGATATATTCAATCCAATAACTGTCTTCTGACATTTCTACCTTCATACTTTTGAACACTTAATCAAGGTAATAAAATCTGAAAAGAACCAGAATCAATTTCTAGTTCAAAGTTGAAAACTTCTGCCTCATTCGAACATTAATTTATCAATATGATTTCGTAAATGGAATTTTGGGATAGTCATCTATTTTTTGCATGAAAGAACAATGAAGATCGCGTAACATTATATACTGAAAATAATTCCTGCCAAAATATAAGTTGAAATATATTTAAATCAGTGAAAATACCCTTGGAAACCTTGAAAAGTTAATAACTAAGGGGAATTCTATAACACATATGGGGTTGCTTCTAATAGGATTTGAGGGAGCCCATGAGAAAAAGTGGGTGTTTTCGTTTGGGCCACCCTGTATAATACTCTCACGGAACACATAGTTGAATGAATGATTTTAGTATGAATTCGTTAGAAAAGGTTAGTGTTTGGGTTATTCAAAGAATTGAAGAACGGTTCACTCTAAGTTTTCACAAACCAAATTGAATTTCCAGCTAAGAACTACTGAACACATTCTATACAACAAGCAAAGAATATTCCAAATGTTCATTTGCATTGCACGTCAGCTGGGCCTATATTATGAAGTCCTGTAAAGGGTAAATCAAATTCAAATTTTCCACTGTTGAAATATGGGCTTAGTTAGTTGAACAACTTTCTTATAAAAGTAAGGCTAACTTCTGTTGGCGAAATCGTGTAGCACGTGTTTCACGTTACAAGCGACAAATGAACAACTTTCTGTTCCGGAAGTTTAGAAGCATTTGCATGAAGGGAGATATTTTCAGTAAAACCCCGCCTATATATTCTCTTTGCTTGAATTTTACCAGATAATCCCAGTGGCAGGGTCATAGTAATTTATTTTATTTGTCTTGGGTTGATTATTCCAATTTTTATTTTAACATTTTTTCGTAAATAGGCACAACGGATATTTCTAAGGTATTTGATGAACTTCTATCGAAGAACAAAAATCGCCCAATGGAAACTCCACTGATCTGCTCTGCCGCGAGTTGCTCTAGAAAACCCCTGCCGTGTAGATGAGAGTATTTCTGAATGATCCCTGATCCTATCTCTTTCTGTCTGCTCATAGGACACTTTATGGTTCGAAGAAGCCCACACTAACTAGGGAAGAAATGGTCGTCGACTTAAAGACGTCCATCTCGTGGTTGCCTAACGAGGTTAGGCGACCAGGAAGCAACTCATCGCCTTCTCAAGGGCAGGGTATTCAATAAATTAGCTTTGCACCAAAGTTTAGACCGGAAATAACAGAATCCGCATCAAGAGGAGTGAAAACTCCCCGTGAGCAGGTCACCGAAGGCTATCGCTCAAACCATTATTGACCCAAACAAGAAACGAAACAAGCCCTGTGTTAGAAATTATAGGATAAATTATATATCTGGCAACGATGCCAACACACCCCTCGCGCATAGAGAGATAACAGTTTTAAGAGCTTTTGGGTTGCTAGTCAAGTGTGACGATGGTAACACGTTAGAATAGAAGACAAACAGTGCATACATTGCACATTGTGTAATATTTGGAAATATAGTTTTTCGAAAGTACTTGGGCTTTCATTAATATTAGTGAATAATTATATACAGTCCACATTGATAACGGGTTAAAACCCTAACACACTCACTTTATAGATTCCCTCATATGAAAAGGTTCCTGCAGTAATTTTGATAAGAATCTTGCATATATTTTCGATATCAACTGAAATCTTTCCAGTATGACATTATGGCCTCCGTAGAGCAGAAGGTGGGACTAGAAATACGACTCAATAGCTGCATATTGTAGCCTAGATGGCTACAGACTCATTGAGAGGATCAGGAAAGCATCTCCTGGATGGTGAGTGCAGTTAGTACTCTTTACCCAAAAGCATCTCCTGTGGGCATCTCCTGTGGGATTCCCGCATTAATTTTCTAATGATCTGTTGACAGAATGCAGTATTTTGAATACGAATCTTTTAAAACTCGTAGTATTTTGTTAGCTCAGGTGTGCTACAGGGTTCTTACTCAGGCCCCTTATGCTGCAACAGCGACAATACCGCTGCCATCAACACGCTGATCACAACAGACGCCCCGTGGAGGTCCAGAAGGATACCTAGAAAGAAGCTCCCGTTTCCTCCAGACTCCTGGGAGCAATGTAAGACCCGTTGAAGCAGATCCAAGATATCTTGGAATCAGATAGAGGATTAGCTGTCCTCTATCTGAAAGAAACTGAGTTACAACATCCACTCCCGACCTAACCACCTGGACCTTTACAAAAACCGACTACCGCAACGGATCAGGACTACCATAAAGAAATAACGGAAAAACAAATTAAACACGAGATAACCAAGAAGAACTCTCTCACTAACTCAAACCCTGAAGAGGCATAAGCCTACAGCAGGGCCCCCCTCAAAACACCATCACAAACTAACTGTGTATCAACCCAAAATTGAATATACGTTTCTGACTTGACTTGGGAAGATTTATTTTGTTTGTTATAGCCACATTGATGAGCCATATGGATAACGTGGAACAGTATTTTCAATTCAATGGTAGCAGAAGAAATTAGTCATAATAAAGTCATCGTTGAATAATTGGATTACTTCCATTTTTTCCATCCTCTCCCACTGAATATTCTGCGTATCATATCGAATTAATAAAGTATCTATAAGTAATGCAAAAGTATGCATAACTAGACATCTTTTCAAAATACAGATTTTGGTTGATTTCCGAGTTTGCTGTGGTCTTTTTTGGTTACAACCACCAAACTTTCCAACTGTAACTGTGACGGTCATCTTCATTGGCGTAGTCGAAGTACACTTTGAATCGACTAAAAGTGAAGCTTTCATTTCTGTCATGTCATCCATAGTGGTTGAATAATGATTCGATGTTATTCAACAAGAATCTATTTAGAAGCAATTGAAATACACAAACTACAAGAGAACTTCAACCTAAGAAAGAGAGGATATTTTTATTAATGATCCGGCACACAGCATTGAGAGGCTTCAAAACGAAGCCATGTCACCCATTACAGACAGTGCGAGAAAAATCAGCACTATAAATAACATGGCAGCTTCAGTTTCAGTGTATACATCAAGAAGAGTATATATTTTGACCAAGCCACTGAAGATGACTGCCTTAGTTGCAGTTGGCTTGTTTGGAGACTGCAATCGAAGAAGACCACGGCAAAACCGAAAACCAACAAAAACATTGACGCCTGCCGTGAAAGCTTACATTCCTTTATTAATCGACAGATATTACTGGGTATAATTAATACTGTCAGAATCATAAGTATCACTAAGAGAATATTGAAAAGAACTCCTATTCTTCTTTCAGAGAGACGTATATTTACGAGTACGCCCTATAGGACAAAAACAGCAAAACAAAAAGTCCATTCCTAAACAAACTTTCCTTTCCAACTCCAGACTAGCAGTCCACAGAATTCTTCGGCTGAAAGGCCTGAAAGAAATGACAGCCCCCGTTTCCTCAATAGAACTGCCACGATATCGACAAAATGATTCAATTAATCCCTTCAACTGCGTCAGAACTTTCCCGGGGCAATAACTTTCCCGATACACAAGAATTCCACACATCCGAAACGTATTGTCAAAAGGTTTCAGGAAAAATAAATCCGTCGAACCGAGATTAGCTTTTTGTTTGATGTGTGACGATTTCGAAGATCCTTCTTATTTCCCTGAGGGGCGTGCCTTCTCTAAATTCAAGTATGCATTGGCTACAAAGGCGTATCCAAGGAAGGGTAATGGGAGTAATTATCCTTACTCAAGAATTACAAATTGAGACTGGAAAAATCATCGGGAATTGATCCGCACATTAGATTAGGAATTCAATCGAAGCATGAAGTGAAGAATTTGACATCTTCAAATATTGAACGAAAGATATTCTGTGTGGAGAAAAATCAGTTTTTTGTCGACCTTTTTTGGGTATTTTCACCCACTCCTCAAACTGAGGAGTGCCTAGAAGATGACAGTACGACTAGCTGTCGAAAGCGAATATATATATATATATATATATATATATATATATATAGAATTGGGGGAGACAACAACGGCTCTGCGACAAAATGGTTACGGACCAAAGATCATTCAAAAGGCCATCGACAGACAAAGAAGAACCAAAAAAACATCCCCTAGATCAAGAGAAGACTCTCCACACGACAGACAATCTGTGACACTACCTTATATCAAAGGTGTGACCGACAAAATCGGGAGAATACTAAGACGTTGTCCGAATGTTTTTACGTCTTAGTATTCTCCCGATTTTGTCGGTCACACCTTTGATATAAGGTAGTGTCACAGATTGTCTGTCGTGTGGAGAGTCTTCTCTTAATCTAGGGGATGTTTTTTTGGTTCTTCTTTGTCTGTCGATGGCCTTTTGAATGATCTTTGGTCCGTAACCGTCAGGGTGTTCATCTGTTGTGTACTATTCGATAGTCGACGTTTCACCATCATCTCAGATGGCATTATCAAGACGAGTTACTGCTTCGCTTCGAGAGGTGTAACTGATATTAGGTTCTTCTTGTGGTGTTTTTATATGGTTTGTATGGATTTGTTACCTGTTTTTCTACCTGAGGGTTGTTGATGGCTTTTGGTAGTTCTCCTACCTGTTTTTCTACCTGAGGGTTGTTAATGGCTTCTGGCGGTTCTCCTACCTGCGATGGTTCATTATCAATTTGTGGTTGTCTTTGGTGGTTGTTTTTAATTATTGTTTTCCAAATCCTTGGGATGTTTAGTAAGTCATCCCTTTTGTTGATGAGGCCTTGCTTTTCGATTTCGATAGCTTCCCTGATTTGTCGAATTCTTGGGTTTTGCAACTGTGCTATCTGTTTTGTGGACTCAAAATTAATCTTGTGACCTGTTTGTAGATGGTGTTGAAAGAGGGCAGAGAAGGTTTGTTTTGTTCTTATCGAGTTTTTTTGCTCCTGGGTTCTGGCAGATATACGTCTGTTGGTCTGACCGATATATTGTTGTCCACAGTCCTCGCATGTGATGCTATATACTCCTTGGTTTCCTAGGGAAATTCTCTCTTTCGGTCTGGGCAGCCAACTGGATATCGTTTTGTGCGGTTTGTAGGTTGTCCGAATGTTTTTACGTCTTAGTATTCTCCCGATTTTGTCGGTCACACCTTTGATATAAGGTAGTGTCACAGATTGTCTGTCGTGTGGAGAGTCTTCTGTCGATCTAGTGGATGTTTTTTTGGTTCTTCTTTGTCTGTCGATGGCCTTTTGAATGATCTTTGGTCCGTAGCCATTTTGTCGCAGAGCCTTTGTTGTCTCCCCCAATTCTGTTGTTACATATATATATATATATATATATATATATATATATATATATATATATATATATATATATATATATATATATATGAGTGTGTTTGTTTAAAATTCAGGTTAGATACGTTACGATAGTTTGTTCTCAGTAAAATGGTTACGCACACAATGTAACAACTAAATTCCTGATAATGAACCTGCGATGGTTCATTATCAATTTGTGGTTGTCTTTGGTGGTTGTTTTTAATTATTGTTTTCCAAATCCTTGGGATGTTTAGTAAGTCATCCCTTTTGTTGATGAGGCCTTGCTTTTCGATTTCGATAGCTTCCCTGATTTGTCGAATTCTTGGGTTTTGCAACTGTGCTATCTGTTTTGTGGACTCAAAATTAATCTTGTGACCTGTTTGTAGATGGTGTTGAAAGAGGGCAGAGAAGGTTTGTTTTGTTCTTATCGAGTTTTTTTGCTCCTGGGTTCTGGCAGATATACGTCTGTTGGTCTGACCGATATATTGTTGTCCACAGTCCTCGCATGTGATGCTATATACTCCTTGGTTTCCTAGGGAAATTCTCTCTTTCGGTCTGGGCAGCCAACTGGATATCGTTTTGTGCGGTTTGTAGGTTGTCCGAATGTTTTTACGTCTTAGTATTCTCCCGATTTTGTCGGTCACACCTTTGATATAAGGTAGTGTCACAGATTGTCTGTCGTGTGGAGAGTCTTCTGTCGATCTAGTGGATGTTTTTTTGGTTCTTCTTTGTCTGTCGATGGCCTTTTGAATGATCTTTGGTCCGTAGCCATTTTGTCGCAGAGCCTTTGTTGTCTCCCCCAATTCTGTTGTTACATATATATATATATATATATATATATATATATATATATATATATATATATATATATATATGAGTGTGTTTGTTTAAAATTCAGGTTAGATACGTTACGATAGTTTGTTCTCAGTAAAATGGTTACGCACACAATGTAACAACTAAATTCCTTAGTTGGTTTCCATTGAATTTCAAATGTCACAATCCAGTATTGAAAACATTACTATTTTATTCAAAATTAACCAAATCAATATTTTGAAAGAGTTTCAAGTTGTGAAAGGAAAAACACTCAATATATGAAAAACCCATGTAGCTAAAATATTGTCTAGCCTACTAGGTGAGAGAATTAGAGAGGAGCTCATGAATTTTGCCAAATGCAAATTTCAAAAATTAATTTTGTAAAATACAGAACATGAATTGTTATAAGACAGCCAATATTGTAAATATTAGATATTAGAGTTCGTTTATGAGTACAAATGGTTAATAAACTAAGTGTAGTTTGAGTGAAGTGCCAGAATTTACAAATTAGAAGGTTTTGACAGCATCTAGAATTTTTCAAAATTGGTTGCCAAGGAGATTTGGAGTTTGTTGAAAGGGGAAGCTAAAAAGAGTCGATGATTAACGCTGGATCGAGAAGCACGTACAATATTTGAAAGTTTTGAAACTTGAGTTAAAATTGAGAATTGATGCAAAAGCAAAGGAATAACTGCATATATATTTGAATTTTTTTGTCCATTTTTGAAGACGGAGGCAGATTTTGGCCTCCGAAACGTTGAGATAGGTATTATATTATTTCTTAGCAATTTCTTTGATAGGCGAAATTGTTGAATACGACAAGTTACTAATAAATAGAACATTTTTGTTTGTGAAAAATATTTTGATTTTAGGCAGTCAATTCTAGGGGTTAACTGAAAAGTTTACATCTTTATAAAGTTTCCCATTATAATTTTCATATTTTTTCAGATTGTGGAAGGTGAAAATACCCAAGAAAGGTCGATAAAAATTGACATCCTTCACTTGACATCGAGATCAAAATCCAATCAGACCAGTCGTTCTTGAAGTAATGAGCAGTTTTATATTTTTCCTATAAACTGCAAATCAGAATTACCATTTTCACGAATAATCTCCAATTTTGCCTTTTTCCAGTTTTGTCAATTCCGGAAGAGAAATGAACTCCATATACTAATGAATTTTTCACATTTTGGATGGTTTATCTGGTAATTCCATAAGTTATACTATCAAATCGTTTGCCCACGAAAGGAAAAAGTTCATAGTGATGTAACATTTTTTTTTCACTGTAAACTACTGATAATTATGTATTTTCAGGAAACTTTTATATCTATTCTCTTTCATAGTGAAATGATCATCATATCTGGATATAATGTATCGTGTTGAATGTGAGCATTATAAATTTGATTTAAGTATCCAGCTCAGTATCAGACAACTGATTCCTTGATTTTGTTCTCATATTGATTCATCTTCGTCTGTGGTACTATTTTTAAATTTGGTATCCCTCGTTAATAAATCTTCCATTTCAAGCAAAAATCCTTGATACGCCACTGATTTGGTGTGAAAGAGATTCAAACTTCGAATGTTTAGCAAGGATGTGTTCGAATAGGGCCATTCTTATGCAAAGACAGGGACAAAATGGTCGCCTTTTCTAAAAAGGCTCTTTGAATACGTCTTCTGTTTTCTTTGATTCCCAGATCGCGTACTCTTTCTTATAAACTTTAATACAATATTGGATTTCATAACGGTTTATTCGAACATAGCGTTTCTGCATGTCCAACTCATAAGTTCTCTTTATGGCATAAGGAAAATCGTCATTATGAGAGTTTGTGTTTTCTGTAGTATCGGATTTGTCTGGGATATTTCTGGATATCAAATGTGGAGGATGCTTTTCATCGGTTTCGGCGAGTTCTATGCGTAAACGAAAAACAATGTATCTGTTCTCACTAATAAATACAGAGATAATTACTAATATCAGGAGTTTGCAGAGATAACTCAATCAGCTCTTCCTAATTACCGCAAGAAAGTACTCACTTTATTAGAAAGTGAGACTTGTTCAATAACATTCAACTCTTTTGAATAACAATATTCACACAATCACTACCAGAAAAAAAAAGATAGGCTCCTTGTATTCAGTTCTACCTCAACTTGTTTTTGTATCTCGTAAATTTCGTGTGTGCATACACTTCCGATACAAACACTTTACCAGGACGAGTGAAAATCGCGTTGGGCCAACGAATCCTGGACAGTGTTTGCGGATATGTTGGAGATGAATCGACGAATAAACAAATAATAAAACCGAAAACGAAATATCTATCGGAAACAAGATTTCGCGGAGTGGCGAGAAAGTTTCGGAACTTTCAGCTATAGTACAATCCACCCCAGCTCAATACGATTCGTGACGAGAATTCCTCATTGTGGGGTGGTTTTTTTCGGCTTCGACGGGGGTGATGGTCGATGTGAAGGGAATTTCATGAATCACTTATGAGGCGATGTTAGTTTGAAACAATGATAACAGTTTTTGAGTCCAGCATGCGGGAGGATCGGAAAACTGAAAATAAGTGGTTACCTATCTGAAAAATTATAAGGAATCAATTTTTCAATATATAATAAATTGATGGATGAAGCTGTTATCAAGTGGTAGAAGATCATCATGAAAAATAAGTATCAACCACTTTTATTGGTGACTTAAATGACTGCAGTTTCGTCCTATGATGACATTTTCAACGTAAGTAATAAACTAAAAGAATCAACAATATTAACCCTTATAATCTATACATTACTGTAAGTAATAACAAACGGTTTTTAAGTCAACTGAGTACCTGAATTTTGTTTACCTGTGACAATGTGAGTGTAATTGAAGTTTTCAACTTTTGCTTGCATAGTTGAAAACTCAATTATTTGGAATCTCATAAATTCATAAGTATAAGCATTGTCTTTGTTACCTGCTAAATGATCAAATCGAACTAGTCTACTCGCCGGTTTTCAGATTAGCGTACCTGTTACAGCTACTATATTACTAGATATTACTGATCTGCTTCCTTTGGAAATTTTCTACATTTTTTGCATGAAGATGTAGAAGTAGAAAGTCAAAACATTATTTTTTTCATCAAACTTCATTTTCACAAGAATGGAAATTACAGTACACAGCGGCAGAGCCAGTGTGTGATAGTTTTGAGTTTTGGCTTTTCTTCATCAGATCCAAAGAATTTACGACTATCCAAATAAATGGATGACTTTATGGTACCGGTTTCCAGAAGTGACAAGGTTATACTCTCGAGTATGTTTAAACACAATGAATAATTGCAATAGTGAAATGCAGGAACAAGAGGTCTAATGAAATCGACTTGAAATACACTTCTTCTGAAAGTAACCCTCCCTGTTTGAGCTCTAGCCTGACCAGATCTATGGTGGAGTTGAATTGGCAAATACAAGATGTATCGCTGTATCATTGTTATTATTAGTATCATTATTATAACTATAAAATCAGTACTCTGCACCAATTTACCAACAGCAGCAAACTAACGTTATCAGTGTCACTGTTTTTCGAGTTTGAAAGCCGTGGATTTTTGTAATTTCTTCCTGGACTGAAATACCTTGAAGTGACCTTGGGATCGAATGGATACAGTGCCTCCGAGATCAGGAAACCGAAGAGTACCACGGTTCAAAAAGCGAAAAAGGATCAGATGGTTGCACGCGCATATTTACCGTTTATCCCTAAGTTCACGGACAGAATTGGAAAACCATTGGAAAAATACGACATCGAAACAGTATTCAAACCCACGAGGAAGATACAACAAAGCCTCAGGTCGGCTGAAGACAAAAGAGACCCATTATCAGCAGCAGGGGTCTACCGTATACCGTGCACTTGTGGGAAGGTATATATCGGAACCACCAAACGATCCATGGAAACAAGACTGAAAGAGCATAAAAGGAACTGCAGACTAGGTCAAGCGGACAAGTCAGCTGTGGCAGAACACGCGCTTAGTGAAGGAGACCACATAAGCTCGTTTGAAAACACAGAACTAATTGCGCCCAACCAGGGATACTATAGCCGACTGGTACGGTAGGCAATAGAGCTCCACAAACACATGGAGAATTTCAACAGAAAAAAAGAATCGGTGAGTGAACCTCAATCGAATACGGAACCCCATTTCAAGGAATTCGAGAATAACGAACAGAATTACAACAGGCAGCAAGTTGTTAATGTTACAGGTTCAAGTACAGGTACAAATACAGGTACCAATTTAATTGATTCCTGACAAGTCAAAAATACGCTTAAAGCCTTAAAGTTAGTCATCGGACAGCAAACCATGATGGTTAAACCTCTGAAAAAGCTAGCCACTCGCGCCAGCGAAACGAAGAAATTCGAAAGAAAGAAATTCCAAAAATCCACGGCTTTCAAACTCGAAAAACAGTGACACTGAAAACCTCAGCCGCAAAAAATACTGACACCGTTTACAAAAAGTCTTCATGGCTGTTCTATAGGTTTTTTGGAAAAAAAGGTTTTGGCTGTTCACTTGTCCATCTTCATACTAAAAAATGTGGAAAACTTTCAAAGAAAGAAAGAAAGCCATCAATTTCAAAAATTAACTTTATACAAAGATGTATAGATCTTGTGAAGAAGTAACTTTCTGACATTTCTTTTGTATAGAGTTGATTTTCTGAAAATGATTGCTTCCTTCCTTTCTTTGGAAGATTCCCACATTTTCTCTGTATAAAAATGGAGAAGTAGACCTTTCCTTTCCTTGAACAGAAATATATTTCCACCTTCGGTGGAGACAAGAAGTAATTTGCTTAATGACACCCATAATAATTTCCTTCACCTACTGGCTTTCTAAAATCATATGTAATTGTTTTCTGTTGCATTATCAATTACATTCATAGTTCATCAGAATTTATTTTTTAAATCTGTCTTTGACTTTGAAATTTGGAAAATTTCAGCATTAAAGATAATTAGAATAATCATATGTAGTCCCAAAGATATTCATGACATTTCATTCATGGGGTTTTCTACCTTATGTCTTTTTGACCTACACCGTATACACCCTCAAACACTAACGATCACAGTTAGGCTCAAGAAGCGCACCACGAGTCATTGATAATGCATATTACCCTCGTAATTTAATTAACATATTCAACTGCTTTACAGGGTACCCTGAATTGGGTCAAAGATTATGTAATATCTGCAGTATTAAAAGGATCTAGCAAGTTTCGAGCTGTTCCTGGCTGCTCTACTTCATGAAATATTTCAACTTTGAGTTCTGAACTGCAATGATAACTTGAATTCATGGAAACTTTCCGCGGGATGATATTCGACAGAGGGATGAAAGATGAATGGTTGCAGCAGATTGGAAATCAAACTTTCGAAGAATTGTGGCATAGCTTCAAACTTTGCTGAGATTTTTCTCAACTCAGTGATTCTGAAATTTTGATCACCATCGTCATAGTCAACTTGGTTGAACAAATTCGTTCATTGATGAAAGAAAATACAAAGCACAAGATGATGAATGATTTTAGATGAAACTAAAAATAGTAGGAACAAGAAATTACATTGATTGATACTTTTGCCCTTTCTTATGAGCCAGTTCTGAACTGTAATATCTCAGTATGAAATTCGATCGAAAAATGCGCCAGAGTATTTTTTCCAATGTAAAACAAGTCTATCAATTCTGTCAGAATAAACATTGGGTGATCTGGATTCGATGAAATCGACGAAAGTCGTTTTTGTCTGGTCCTCATTGACAAAGTTATCGAAGTGCTCGAAAAGATGGTAGTCTATTGGCGAGATATCTGGAGAGTATGGTGGATAAGGCAGATCTTCGACGCTTATCTCGTACGCAACGCGGACAGTGATTTGTGCAACATACGGACAGGCGTTGTCGTGTGTTGTGTGGACTATTGACGGCTGCTGTTGATGCAATTTTCGGAACATTCTATCAGTTTCTTCACAAGAGGACTTGCTGTGATGGTTTTTTAACCTGGTTGCGGAAAGTTATAGTAGATATCACACCAGCCTTTGACCACCATACAGTAACCATGGTTTTTTTTGATGTTCAACCTCTGTCCTGACTGTCTCCTGTTACCGTAGAGTATCCATTTTCCATCACACGTGATGATCCAACCCAAAAAAGGATCGTTTCGGTTGCGCAAAAGCAAAGAAGAGACCTCCACCTGACAATTTCTTTCGATGGTTTAAAACGTGGAGCACCCACTTTTCTAACTTTTGACCTTTTCAATGAGTTTAACTCCATCAGAACTAACACCCAGTTCTTCCACCATCTCACGCACCATTTGTGATGGGTCAGTCTCCATTAGTGTTCTCAAATCCTCGTCCTGGATCACTTCGGGGCTCATCTTCGAGGCTGAAATCTCCTGAACGAAATTTCGCAAGCCAACGTCGAACAGCATTCTACATTATCATTGGCAAATGCCATGTTAATATTTTGTCCTGTTTCGGCAGCGCTTTGGATGGGTTTGAATTCGTAGAGAAAACTGGAAGAGTAGGTGAAGACAGGTGCACTGACTGGCCTGAACGAAATGTTCTTAGATAATTTGATTTATAGCCAGTCTTCAAGTATGCCTACTGACTATATGTGAAAATATTGCTTTCTGTACAATTTCTGGAGGTGCATTTTCTTTTAAATCTTCGTATTCCATTATATTCAATATTTAATAAATCTGAACTGTTTATACTGTAACAGTTTTTCGGTTTTGTTGTTATGTAAACGCCGACAATGGGCTACTTGGATATTGCACGTGAATCGTCGGTGTAGCGTTGTCAACATGGAGAACGTGTCATATCAATCTGACATGTAACAATTCATGACTGACTTGGGTTATCGTGATAACAGTGAGAAATTATTTCTCACTGTAATGGCGGATATTTCTCACTGCGTGACAAATCTTTCGTTTTGAACGTATGAAAGGGCAATTTTTTTATGAACGCTCCTTTTTTTCCGCGGCTGGCGCCTCAGTTGGAATATTCATCTGAGACATAAGAAGCACCTATATACCAAATTTCAACTGTCTAGGACTTACCAGTACGGAGTACTGGTAAAGATTGCTTTTTCAGAAAAAAAAATCATTGATGCCATTTTGACTTTGTTGTTTCATGACATGAAACAAAAATGAGTTCAGCATTATGCACTTCCAGTAAAACTTCTTTTTTTTTTCCTATATTTGCCAATATCGCAATTAATTTTGTCACAGAAAGAAATCTCTTCATTGTGTGCTTATCTTTGAAAAATCAAGCTATGTCATACATAGTCAGTATTTTTTGAACAAATAGCAAAAGGATACTTGCTTTGTCATTTAGATCACGCATATGTCTTATATCAATATGTATGTATTAATTCAATCTCAAAGCAGAAAACCTTCAATTCATACTCCAACAAATCTTATTATTAAAAGAAACAAACTTCCTCAACTAATTTCCTTTAAGTAATTTGTATATCTACAAATTCAAAGCCTCTTACCATAACCTCGTTGACCCCTTGTCGGATGTACGAGATACTCATCAGCTGTCAAGCAGTCAAATTGAATAATCTTGTTCACAGAACTTTCAACAACCCTGTCTTTCACTTCACCGGTACAAATCCGGGTCTGTTACGGCCACTAGTTTTCACATGTGGCCGTTTGTGTCTATACAGGACGTGCTCGTCAAAATAGCTCGTCAGTCTAGGAAATGAGGGCGTTATTGAATTGTGATTCGAATCGAAAATACCGATATTCGTTTTACGGAGTTTGAAGGAGATATTCCTGTGAGGGTACACGAAAAACTGGCATTCGCCGATAGCTTGTTTTGACGTGTCTGTCACACCACGGGGTAAGATTTGTGTACAGATAAGCTACTTTAGATGCAAACAAATGTTTAGGAATCATGTGGATTATTCAAACTAATAGTATGAAGGGAAAACATTTAATTTTTCGTTTTGCTAGTACGTTTATAATGAATGAACTAAAAAATAACTCAATAGATTTTGAACATTTGTTTATCTATGGAAAGCTATGAATGAAATAGGCTGTGTTTCATTTTCGAAAAATCATAGATCCGGAGAGAAAATTGCCTATGAAAGTCTAGTGCTAGTTGCTACCACCCCACTAGTAAGTGCCATGCATGGCCGTTAAAATAAAATTTAAAATTTCAAATCCTTTAAATGTTACTTCTGAATAAGTTTCATATATATTTTTTCTTTAAACCATAAAAATTCAATGTGTGACACTTTTCTACATAATGAAAAGTACTAATTTTGTGTTTCTCAGTGGAACGTTCGACTTTTTACTATAACCTCAAGTTAATGTCTTGATAATCACCTCTCTCGTTACGAAAAAAACGATATTTTAAACTACTAACCACTTCATTAGATAATATTAAACAATATATAATAATATGTACGCCACAATAATAGTAGTAAATAGTTTATCAATTCCACATGATAATTTCATAAATAATATTATGCAAAAAGTATAAAATTGAAGAATGAGTGGAAAAAAATCGTTGAGGGATATTGAAAATTTTAATTTTCAATATAAGTGAAAAATAAGGAAGATTAAACAGAAAAACCGAGATTAGATGTTTCAGCTAGTAATGTATGCCTAAATTGAAAGGGATATATTCTTAAGAGAGATTAATTTTTGGGAAAGGAAGGTTTTGGCTTTCTACTTCTCCATAGAGCTTTAAAGAAATGAAACACAGGACTGTGCCCTGAGGAACGCTACATTCAACCTGTTTTTTAATTGATCGGCTGTTCTAACGACTTGTGGTACTGGTCATTTTCAGTCACTACATTATTCGTCAAAAGTTTTGTTGTCCTCAAACAAGCCGATCTTGACGTCAACTCCACAGTTCGATCTATTATTGAAAATTTTCCGGTCATGGCGATTTTGTCGGTTCGAAAATCCTCCAAATGGAGGACGTTCTGTATTTGCTCGACTAGCGTGAATTTACACTCGAGAAAAATCGATTCATGTTCGAATTCAATTTTCTATTACGAATACCGTTTGTTCGAAGCTAGTCTCGCAAAGCATTACCAACTTTTTCAATGAACGCAGAACAGAAAGTTCAACAACAGTTAATGGATAATCTGTCGATGTCAAACGATTTTCAGGGCCACTAATATACACAGCTCTTCGACTAAGGGGAATAATACGGTCCAATTTCTGCAACTGTATGAGAAATTTACGGATTAATGTGCCCTTTTTATGCAACTACTAGCTATGTGTTGTTCTTCTTTAGGTGCTAACTATATAAATGTCTGATATATAAAACGCATAATTTGAAAAAATGTGTTATTATAACATTGTATAATACAAGAAAGGTTGGGCGGATTTTCAAAGAGTGAGCAAATTGATTACCTTCGTTTTTTGGGGTATGACATTATTTGTGATTGTTATTTCCAATTCCGCGGGCGAAAGTTGAGGTCGTAATGCAATCAGGCTGAATAATTTTGCAAATCAAATCATAAAAATCATAATATTTGTTTCCAAGTGCCAAGTTCCGCCATGTGAACAAGTTCTCATTCAATTAGACTGGCCTCAGACACTCACGCAACTGGCTCCGACAATGGTCTCCTCAAGTGGTCGTGTAAACGCGGCTTTAGGGATTATATTCTTCCCACCAAACTATTTTTCTTTCTACTGGCAGGCATAGCAATAACCCAAAAGATGGCCTCAATCCGTTGATATCACAAATAGATTCATTTTTCAGAATATCCCTCAACCGAAATGCAGTACAATTGCGGATCGGACACAATCACCTGCTGAGCTTGTTACTCGAATCTCATATCGACTGTAGCGAAAGAGTGGATCTGCCTCCAATAAGATCCAATATCGTATGTTGCCAATATAATGCTCGTAATCCTTTCCTTCCTTTTATATTTCTCTTTTCCATTCGTAACATTTTTCACTGCCGAAATAATTTGAGAGGATTCCTTTTCGTATTTTCTTGATTGTACGGATATATAAGATTTGCCCTGCACATGTTTCTTTGGTTAATAGAGGAAAATCGGATAAGTTTTGATATTTTTCTAAATGTAGTGAATGAGGTTTCGTCAACCATTGTCATATGGGATCCGTAAATACGACCACATTTCAGAAAAATTGAAAAAATCTGCCTTTTTCAGACAAAATTCGTTCCCTTCATCTGCTTGGGGCAACTCTGCTTGAGGCATATTCTGCTGAAAACGAAACCAGATTATCTACTAAGGAGATATGTGATTGATTTCATTCACTGTGATGTATTATATAGCAATATCTTTCAGAGATAACTAATTTGTAATCATTCACTTTCTTCATTATTTTTTTCATTTTAGAATAGGTTAAGTTGTAAAACAGCTTCAGCTGAACTTTCATCGGCAATCTTGTAACTTTACGATGAATAAAGACCATTTATTATTATTATTATTATAGATTGCGCAAACATGATAACAAAAACTGCTTCTGAAAAGTTCAAGTTGAAAATTAGGAAGTGTTAATGAACCTCGCTATTTCTAACATTGAGGTAATGAACATCTGTCCAATGAGTGATTTTTCCAGATATGTTGGAGTTTAGAATAGAATAGAATAGAATAGTTTATTGGCTACGTGATACATTTGAACAAATATTTGTTGCAAGTCAAAACACAAAAATTTATAAATATGACGTCATATATACAAATAAAACTATCACAATGCTTGTATAACAGAACAGTGTACATAATAATGAAAACAATCAATCAACTAATGTTAAAAATGAGAACAATTGTTACTCACTCAAAGTCACATGAATTATCTATGTTGTATAACATGTATTCATCTATAGAATAAAAATAGTGATTAAAAAAAAAAATTCAGTTTTTGCTTGAAACAGTAGAAACCGAGTTGTTTTATGTGACATGGTAACTTATTATAGAATTTCAAATTCAATGAATTATTTGTGAGGTGCTCAGTCTGAATCTCTCAGTTCTTATCAGATTTCCTGATCTTGTAGGATATTCATGTTGTTGCGATTGTAAACTTTTTTGGTCAGTATGACTTTATAGAAAAGTACTGCAGAATGAAGAACTCTTCTATTACTCATATTCAACCAGCCAACTTAGTCCAGTCATTATAGTAAGTTCACCTCGGAATTCGAGATACCCAGCTGTAAGTCTGTAAATACTTGTATATTGACACCCTAAAATTTGTCTCAAAACCTACATATTGTAGGGTGTAAGCAACTATTAAATTTCAAGGTCAAAGGTCACAAAAATCGGTTTTTTGTTCGAACAAATTTTTTATACGGTGAACCGTTTTCGAGATAGAGGGCGGAGAGCACGCGGCCACAGCATCACTTCAGGTCAACCGGTGCCTCCGGTCGAAAACGCGCCATATATAGTTGATGAACTATCGATAAATCAATGTTTATAAATATTTGTCAATTTTTATTAACTATTATATTATTTTTTATCATTTTTTTCCTAACTTATCCACTTTTTATTCAGTATTTATTTAACAACACTTACCTGTCCATGTAATTGCAGAATTGTTAATGAAAATATAGGAATTATATTTGAATTTCAACCTAATTAATATTTATAACTTCTTACATGATGAAAAAAAACAAATAAATTATGAATTAATCTTTTTATTAAAAAATATCATTGAATACATTTATTTTTATTGAAAGTAAAGAAATGGAATGAAGGGTACAAAAACTACAATTTATAATTTTAATCAGCTTCTTCCTCTTCATCGTCGTCTTCTGGCTGCTGGTAAATTTCAAACTGGTCTTCATTATCGTCTTCAACGACATTTGTCTCAAGTTCTTCCATGATTTCGGGGTCAAAGGTTTCATCTTCGTTAATGTCGCTCTGATATGGTAGAACATTGAGACAAGCTTGCCCATTACATTGGCCACAAGCTAAAGAGCATTGCAAGCCCGCTTTCCTGCATCCGCATCGCGAACCACAACCACTCTTGCAGTTGCAGAAAATTATATTTAGCAAATCTTCTGGAGCAGGTGGTAAAATTGTCATGATAGGCTCCAGAAAAACGTTTCGCATTGCCCAACCCCATACCTAGGGTTCCAAATCATGTCCTAACCAAGTTCGAATTTGATAATATACACGGTTGAAATGTTGATGAGCAGCTGCACTTGTTGGTGGAATATTTGAAAGCTGCACAGGTTTATTAAGTTTTGTAGACTTGACGTAATGCATATAACGAAGATGATCGAGACTTTTCACAGATTTCGGAGCATTATAGACTGCCAGTGAGGTTTGAGTTCCACTCTCTAATAATCTCTGGGCCTAACAATTTTCTTCCTCAAATGCTGCAGCTAGTTCATTCAAATTTGTCAGTTTCTCAAAAACTTTTAAAAATGATTTTTTTTCCCTTTTTAAAAAGCGCAGAAGTTGTGTCACAGCCACTTAATGCGTGCAGAAATAAAATATGTTTTTTAGAATGAGGATAATTATCAAAACTTTTAGTCGAGTATATCTCCGTTTTTACATTACCTTTCCCAACTTTTTTGACGAAAATTTCTTGTTCGTAAGACAGTGTACGCCCAATTAAAATAACGAGTAAATCAATATATTGTCCTATTATAACTGCAGTTTTTTTAGATTTTGATTCTTCAATTGCAGTTTCAACAATAAGAACATCCGCATTATCTCTGGCTTGTTTAGTAGTAATATTTGCAGCTTGTAATTTTTCAATTAACATATTAATGAATCTTTGTTATTTCGATTTGATAAGAATTTTTCTTGAGTAACTGGTACAACCATTGTTTCATCGAAACAAACTTCATACGTTTTTGGAAGTGCAGCAGGTCTTCTCTGCTGCTCCATAGCTTTTACGTTCTTACTGTAGTCTGAATATCCGTCAAATACAACAATTATTTTGGAACTGTAATGCCTTTGTAATATGCTCCATAAAATATGAATAGATATAGATTTAATGCATGAAAAAAATGATAAAATATAATATAATAGTTAATAAAAACTGACAAATATTTATAATCATTGATTTATCGATAGTTCATCAACTATATATGGCGCGTTTTCGACCGGAGGCACCGGTTGACCTGAAGTGATGCTGTGACCGCGCGCTCTCCGCCCTCTATCTCGAAAACGGTTCACCGTATAAAAAATTTTTTAAACAAAATTTGTAGAGATTTTTGTATTCTACGATATTGATAAAAAATACAAATAGCAAAAAACCCATAGGAAATGAGATATTTCCAAAAAAAGCGCAAAAAACCGATTTTTGTGACCTTTGACCCTGAAATTTAATAGTTGCTTACACCCTACCATATGCAGGTTTTGAGACAACTTTTAGGGTGTCAATATACAAGTATTTACAGACTTACAGCTGGATATCTCGAATTCCGAGATTCTTACCTAATTTAAGCTTAAATGACTGGATTAACTGTTTTAAGATAGTGTGAAATTCTTTGACGTCTCCTCATGCCATAGATTAACTGTAAACAAGAATTTGAAATTTTGAATTTTTGATTCATATTGACTAGTTGAACATGGACCAAAGAGCATATAATTGGAATTTAAAACTGTTGCCCCACATAATATTGTCTTCAATCTCAGTGAAAAGAAATGTCTTCGACCATATATAATCCTCAAAATGAAATATGCACGTTGTAAGTAAGTGTATATTGACATATTTTTCAAATCTGAAATTGACATCGTGGAGAACTCCCAGACTTTTTGATTCGTGAACAGTTGCTGGAGAAGTTTCATTCATACTTACATCAAGAGCATTAAGTACAGTTCAGCGATTGATTTTGGAGTCGAAAACAATAACATTAGATTTACTATTAATAATCATGAAGTGGTTTGAGGCTGCCCGTATTCAAGCTTCGAGATCTTGATTTATTCGAGAACCAACTTGATCGGTGAAAAGCGTGTCGAGAAAAGAGTAGCAGACCTGGTGTTTCTGGTTGTTGTCCATCTTCAATAACGTCGCCGAAACTAAATCATCAAAGTCCTACTAGAGCCAAATTAAAAAAAGGACTAATTGGTTTATGATATTGTCCACCCCTTTGGCCAGAGCAAGTCATTAGCGCCGCCATCCCCATCACGCCCAGTTAGTTGAGTTTGTCGGCGGATTGCCTTCATTTCCGCCCTGCTGTTTTAAATTCCCAACTGGCATAACTGTCTGTGCACGCGGGGTTGGGAGGGTCAAGGTTAACAAATGTTTTGCGGGTGTGTGGTTAGTAAATAATCTGAGGCTGTGCTCTGTCTATCGAAAGTGCTATTTTCAAATAACTGTTGTGGTAAGGAAGTATTAAAAATACTACTAGCCTAATTAAACATTGTTCTGTGAAATCGTCGTGCTATAAACTGCATGTTAAAAAATAAGACTTTGTTAAACTTCATCTAGTACAAGTTTCGACTTTTGATTGTTGTTACTAGCAGAGGGCGACAAAATGAAAACAGATTATCAACAGATTTTTATCAAATGAAGACCTATATCACATTTGATAGAGTTCAGTCGAAATTAACTGAATGTGATTTCAAACAGGCAGATAATGTAGTTGTCCGTGATAAACAAGGTTTTAACACACTTGCACATAGGCACCGCTCTAAGGGCACCTCAAGGATTTTTCTGTAGTGCTAGTGTTTTGTCCTTGAAAAAAAAAGAGACTCATTACAAACGGTACACGGGGTGGCGGAAAAACTGGGCGTCAACTCCCATGCGATTGTTGGGGGTTTGAAACGTATTGAAAAGATCAATAAGCTCAAAAAGTGAGTGACCCACGATTCGAAAGATCGACAAGAATTATCATGTTTTGAGGTCTATTTTTCATTATGATCGTCACATGTCATTGAAAGTGGATCTTCTACGACAAGAGGACAGGCTCAGGACAGTGGCTGGACACCAACGGGCCTCCCAGGCACTTCCCGAAGGTGAAAACTCATAAAAAAGACTATGGTTACTGTATGGTAGTCAGCGGTTGGTATGATTCACTGCAACTTTCTACAGCTGGGACAAATCATCACAGCCAAACCTGCTGCATAATATCGCCCATCCGCACGTTCCACAAATTACTCACCCATCATATTCCCCAGACTTCTTGCCAACTGTCTAACATCTTTTCAAGCACTTCGATAACTTTCTCATCGAAATCTTTCGTCAATCAGGACCAAGGCAAAAACGGCTTCCGTCGTCTCCATCGAATACCGAGCACACAATTTGTATGCTGACGGAGTTAAATAAAACGTCTTGATGTTTCTGAGCAGTATCTATGTTCTAATACAACAAACCGGAATTATTGCGACAATATGTGACAACGGATGAAACATGGAGAACCTCGTGCAATCGATCATAACTAGCAGAAGCTATGCTGGTGAACAGAACTGCAACTCTTCAAAGCAAGGCCGTCAGGTTCAGGGTCACTGTGGTCGCTCCTGATGGATAGTCTGCTTGATGCCCACGACAGAAGAAAAGGAGATCTGCAAGCTTATGCAGATGACCTTCTCATCTTGGCAAGGTCCACGACGGAAAGGATAGTAATATCATCCAAAGCACGATGGACGTTGTTCACAGTTGGTGCCTGAGGGAGCAGCAAAACTGTGGTAATCCCCTTCACCAGGAGGAGAAAATTGGACGATATGATGCCACACCGGTGAGGTTATTCCATTTGGAACTGAGGTGAAATATTTTGGCGTTGTCTTTGATAAAAAACTAACTTGGAACGCTCACTTGGAATAAGTTTTACTCAAAGCTAGACTGTCCCTATGGACATGTCGAAGGATTCGTGGAAAACCTTGGGGTATGGGTCCCGAACAAATTCATTGGATTTTTGTGACGATTGTCAGACCAATGATCACTTATGGTGCAATTGCCTGTTGGCCGAAGGCTCTACAGAGAACGGCCCAAGCGAAGCTCTTTGGCTTACATAGACAGGCTTGTCCGGCTATCAGTGGTGCCATCAGTACCACTCCGTCAGTGGCCATGGAGATCCTTCTGGATCTACCCCCTTTACACATTTTTCTGGATAGAGAGGCTAGATGGATTGCATACAGACTTGTGCATATTGCCAATTTCACAAATCAATTCAATGCAGAGGGCAACAGACTGTGGCTTGACACAGGAAGTCACAGCATTCTGGAAATAACCTCTGAATCTATGTCACCAACTGACAACTACGAACTGCCTTATAACGAATTGTTCCCAAGTGGAGACGACTGGATCCTCAGGGAGAATGAAATATTGAGAGCAGATAGTTGTTGGTTCACAGATGGATCAAAAACACCTTCCGGTCCTTGAGCAGGTGTTTTCAGTCGCACACCCAGGACAGGAACCTATGCGACTGTATTTCAAGCGCAAATTTACGCTATTGAATTGTGTGCGGAGAGATTGGAAGAATCCAACCTTATACACAAGTCAATAAAAATATTCTCGGACAGTTAAGCGGCGTAGGAAGCTCTTGGCTCCTACCGAGCAACGTCTGAATTGGTAGCAAATTGCTAGAAACGACTCTCCTCGATAGGAAGGCTCAATAGATTGTCTCTGGTCTGGATTCCTGGCCATACTGGCCTGGTAGGCAATGACGCTGCTGATTCCCTTGCAAAGGAGGGTGCTGCAAGCAGCTTCATTGGCATCGCTTTAGGCTTTACCAAACAAAGATTGAACATCTGAATGGCAAGAAAATTCATGGTTTTCTGACAGAGCCTTCCAGGATTGGCTCACTTCAAGGCGTTTATCCAAACAAACAGTTGTTGGACTACAGTAGGGATGAACTACGATGTCATGTGACTTCTTACAGGTCACTGTCATTTGAATCTTCATATGCAGAGACTCGGACTGTCGGTAGACAGTGTGTGTCGCCTATGTTTGGAAAATGATGAAACAGCAGAGCACATATTTTGTGCCCGCCCCGCTGGGAAGCAAATCAGGTTTTAAGAGTTCGGGAGCCATACTCTTACCATCTAACCTGAAAGACCACTCATCATACAAACTGATCGTTAACTCCGTTAGGTAGCCGTATTTATTTGGCCGAGTGTGAATAGGTGTGGGCCACAATGAACCCTTGCGGGTTGTGGTGGAGGATCGAATAGAACCAATCACTTTGGACCTAACCTAACCTATCCTAACACCGTACAAAGCCCCTGAAAGTACAACAATAGCCTGGAAAGGTTATGGCCACGGTAATTTGGAATGTGTGTAATAAAATTTCCATCGACTATCTAGAGAAGGAATGTACCATCAACAGTGAATATTCTATAGCGTTATTGAAAAGTTTGAAGGACGAAATTGCAGAGAAACGACCGCTTATGGTGAATATTATTACATCAAGACATCGCAACGTGTCACAAATCAATCAAAACAATGGCAGCAACTCCCGCCAAACGGTCATCTCCCGCTAAAAACCAATGACGCGGAGAGAGAGATAAGAGGGGATAGGTGAAAGCACTCGAATGACCTATAAATAGTCGGATCTCGGAGGAATAAGTCCAGTTCCGTTAGTTAGGGAAGCTATGGATTATGCTGTAGACGACCCCTCCCGATATAGAAGGCCCCGACACTCTGTCGAATGAAGCACTCACGTCCCCCGTTAACGAACGAATAGCTTTTTCATCCATCCCACCCCAGTCAGGTAGGGGTATCCTGTGAATGACGGTACCGGTGTCTGAGGACTTCATACTGCCAACATCCCCTCAGTCATGAACTCATTTGTCCTTCTTCGACAAATATCAGACAAAAGGGTAAGGGAGCTGTGCTCCAACCTGAATGAAATCAAGACGACGTGCAGGAATAAGTCCAGTTATCACCCGAAGATGATTGTGGATACTAACAATCGAAACGTCGTGACATAACTTCTCATTTAATTTTTATTTTTCATTTTTGTTAATAATAATTTTTAATTTTCAGCTTTTATTAATATTTAAATTTTTATTTTTTGGTTGTTGTTTGGTTGTTTTTTTGTTCAAATAAAATTGTTATTTTCGGTTGATCTTTTTAATATTTTTTCAGGAATTTCAAATCAATTTATATTATATTAGACAATGGAAGTCCGAATTGATGAAATACAATGGCAGAATTGCTGCCACATCCATCGTACTCGCCATATTTGGCTCTTAGCGACTACTGACTGTTCGCAGACCTCAAAAAAATGCTCACCAGTAAGGAATTTCACTCAAATGAAGAGGATACCGCTGAAACAGAGGCCTATTTTGGGACAAAAGATAAATCGTTCCACAAAAGTGGTATTGAATTGTTGAAGCGACGCTGCAATGATTCTGTGGCTCCTGATGGAGGTCACGTTGATGAATGAAGCCAATTTTGAACAAAAAAAAAGAGTTTTCTTTCTTAGGCCCAGGACTTTTCAGCCCATGCGTTACAGCTACACTTTGACATACACAGTACGATCCGCAATAGCCGGAGGTATCGGTTAACCTTGGTGGTATCTATTAACCCAACATTAAATAATACAGGCTCGTGTATTTCACATTAGAGAAATATCAAACCGTCTCAGGCATTTTCTCCCATTGGATTGCGCCGAGGCAATTTACCAGACGGAATGAGATGAACGGCGAAAAAATCGACAAAGTAAATATTCACTGGATGCCTCCTGGCTATATAAATGAGATTTAATGCTGCGTAGTTGTATGAGAGACGCAGAATAATGAGCTCCATGAAGGAAGGGTGCGAAATATACCAAGATACAAGTTAATTGAGAATCTCAGAGCTTCGAGCAACACAATTACGTTCTTTTGAGCAATTTCTGGAAAGTTACCCCCGATGATAGATGGCGGCGAGGCGGGAGAGCTTCTGTTCATTCTTCCGGGAATTTATGACCATGGATCCATGCACACTCAGGAGGCAGGAAAGTGGAAGCATTGCAGGATAGGTGAATAGATGCTGCCGTAGGGGTGTTAATTTTCAGAAGACGTATACTGTGCGATTGATTCCAAAGTTGCATACTGATATCAGCTTTTATAACCGATATATTCGGTAATATGTTTACCAGGTAGTGTAAACAGATTATCGGTTATATGATGATTTACGTGTAAACAATTACGTTGACAATGAGACGATCAATTACGAATTATCGTCATTTCAATGACGTTTGTTATGAGAAATCATATATTAATTTCTTATTACCGCAATTTGGAGTGATTTTCACAGATTTTTCATAGGCATTTGACCGAGTGAACCACAATTAGTTGTATAAACTAAACGCTTTGGGTATTCAAGAAAACATTCTGAAATGGATTAAAAATTATCTAGCCTGCAGAGTACAATTTGTAAAATACGGTAACTCAGTATCTTCCTCAATGACAGTTTCATCGGGTGTACCACAGGGTTTTCATTTAGGGCTATTGCTTTTCAACCTATTTGTAAATGACTTGAAAGATGTTATTCTTCATAGTGAATTTCTTTTGCTTGCTGATGACCTGAAGATGTTATTCATGACTCAACTGATACAGAATTATTACAGTACGATTTATCTAACTTTGTTCGCTGGTGTGATATAAATCTACAGCAATTAAATATAGACAAATGTCAAAAATTAACTTTTTTCGGAAACAAAAATCTCATTAACCGGTCATATAAAATCAGTCAATCAGAACTGAAAACAACAAACACAATCAGAGATTTAGGAATCACTCTCGACCCAAAAATGTCATTTAAACTCCATATTGCAAATATTACTTCTAAAGCACTAAACATGTTAGGTTTCATTTCTAGATCTTCAAATGAATTATCTCTCACTTGAATAAAAATCATATATTGTTCAATTTTAATTATTGAATGAATAACAATAAAAATAAAAAAACAATAAAAATTAATTGGGGCTCCGGGCCGACTTCATTGATTCCAGTGGCGCATTTACTTTTTCAGCTGCAGGAAAACCTGGAAAAACCTGCAGAAACACATCATCTGGAGATCTTGATCTGCCAATGTCCTCTCTCTCATAAAACAAAATGTAGGGTGGCTCGTGTCTCCAGAGGCTCCAATAGCTTCAATACATTGCCAAAACACTTCGTGGCACGACTATCGTCGAACTTAAACCAGTCCGTTTCGTCTTTGACCAAGGGGTAATAATGACCAAATTCAACGCCAGAACCACAGTGAACAATGACTGCATGAATATTATAATAGTGGTCTACTAGATTGAAATGTTCATCTATTTCGAACCTTCCAAAGAGTTTCTTGCTTCTGTCAGAGATAGAATCTTGTTCGAAGATCATCAGTGTTATTATTAGATTGACTGGTACCTCAGCTATGCTTGTTTTTTTTATAACAGTCAGTTAGTTTGGCGCATGTCGATCATCACCTGTCAAAAATTCCATTTTCAGACGTTTTAACAATAAGCTTTGCACGGACTGATTATTAGTCATATTAGGAAAAGCTAGATGAAGTTCCAGAAATTTACATAAGTTTTTGCTACGTCTTGACCATTCACTACAAAGTAAACGAGTGAGGATTTTTCTAGCAAAAGATTCACAAACACAAGACAAGATGGACTGTACGGAATCATTCAATCCAGAGCGGTCAGGAGTATTGATTTTGCTATTGTTTTGCTCACGAAGAGTATTCAACAAGAACCCCAAGAATTCGGAACAATCCTCTTGTTGTCCTAACGATTATCTAGTGGACTTCAAAGACTCCAGGAAATCGGTTGGAGGCAAAGATGATATATTCTTACGAAACTGCAGCTGCATGACAGGTGTTTGAGTTTGATGAATAAGCAGGAAACATTCCCGTTCTCGTTCATCATAAAAACCTCGTTCTTGAAATGCTTTGTCATGAACAACACTTGTGAAATGCTCTTCATATAGCAAATGTTTCCTAAAGTATCCAATCCAATCTTCTTCTCTAGATTTTCAGGACAACTCTCTACTGATTCGTAAGGAGGAACATGTTTCACAGAATCTCCACAAGAACCATTTCTCAAGCTGCGATCGATCCTTCCAAGTGATGAAGGGTTTCGTAGAGGGGTCGATTCGGCTCTTGCTTCAGAAGCTCTTCCACTGAAAGGGAACCAGAACTACGAGGACTGCAACTCATATTTGGGGGGCAATGAAGTCCACTGACCGCACTGAAAAAGAAGAAGGTAGATCAATCACTTGTGAATTAACCTTGATAGGAGATTTCAGTTCTGTACTGAAATTGAGGCAATGCATGATCTCATCAAAATTATGTGAAAAAAAGAGGTCGATCAATAATCGAATACAATTCCACAATTTGGTGCCCTCCATATCATATGGATATTGATATGCTTGAAAGTGTACAAAATCAGTTTTTAAGGTACTCTGCATATAAACTGGGATATCATATTGGTGAATATGACTATAAAATTATGTTGGACATTCTTAACTTGACTATTCTGGCTCATAGAAGATAAGAATCAGATCTTACACTAATACATAAAGTAATCAATGGCAGCATCAATTTCCCGGAACTTGTCGAATTTATAACTTTGAATGTGAATCCAAGGAGAACAAGAAATTCCGAAATTTTCAAAGTACCCTTTTGTCGCACCAACTATGGCCGGAATGAATCTCTAGGTAGAATTTTGAGACTTGCAAATACATACAGTGTTGATTTAGAATTTTTTAATTCTTCTTTGGAAACATTTAAAAAGGCTGTGAAAATATTGTAATTCATTAACATATTTTTACGTTTTTTTGTTATTTTATTTTATATATTTTTTCCTTAAACCTTGCTTAGATTACTGTTAAATACAAATCTGTGAACGTGTTTATTAGGTATTTTGTAAAAAATAGGCATTGCCGTAATTAAAAAATGAATAAATAGATTTCGAACATGTCCGGTGAATTCGAACGCCCCTCTGCAGCGAAATATTCAAAAGTATCACCCAACCTATGTACAACATAGGTTGATATGTGTATCCCAAAATTGGTGTACATGATCATCCATGTCCCTGAGAACTGTTATCAATTTCATCACGATATTGCAAAATCTGGATACAAAAGAACGACTTGGCGGTGTGCAATATGGAAATTATTCTTCAGCATCTTTGGAAATACCAACGACTGTCGTGAAAGAAAAAATAATGGCAAATAGAAGGGCTGCGGAGGTGTAAAATATACCAATTGATACACTGTACAATAAAATTAAGGGAATTCTAACCCAGCAGCCCCCGGAGGATAAACAGCTCTGAATGAGGATGGAGAACTAAGCCTTTCACGAGGAATACAGAAGGCGGCAAAATGGGGGTCCCCTCTCACCAGACCAGATATCTCAGTTTTGGTCAAACAATTTCTGGAAAGTAAGGTGAAAATATTAAAAATTTCAAGGATAATATACCTGGTCTTGGTTGACTTTACAATTTTTTGGAGAGACATCGTTCTCAATGAACGTATCTATGAAAATATAAAGCGTTGCCGGACCGAACTGAGCCCAGGCGTTATTGATGACTATTTTGACAACTTATCACGAAGCATCGATAATGTCTCTCCATCGAACATTGTGAATTATGATTCAATTATGAGTTCAGTCTTACAGATGTTCCAGGTAGAGCAAAAGTGGTTTGTAAGAAACCAAGGCGTCTATGGATAGAAAATGGTTCTGATGATGCTATCTACAACAGGACTAAGAGCGGCTGGTTTGAAGGTGTTATATACGAAGACTGGTTTGAGAAGATCGCACTGCCATATTTTAATGAATGTGGGGGCAAAAAAATTCTTATTGGAGATGATTCATCCAGTCATTTTTTCATTCGAGTGCGAGCAAAATGATATTGAACGTTTGTTTGAAGTGTTGCCACTGAAGCAGAGCACATTGAGTTAGCGTCTGTTCTTTCCACCGATACATTTATAGCAGCCCTGAAACGATTTATGTTCCATCACGGTCGAATGTCATATATATTTAGTGATAATGGATCTCATGAAAATTGCGATGCAAGAAAAGCAAATTGAATGGAAATGTATTCCACCATCGTGTCCGCACGATGGGGAAGTTGGGATTGATCGGTAAAATCTTACCTCCGTAGAATTCTCGGCCACCAAATACTCACTTATGAGGAGTTCAACACATTACTGATTCAAATAGAAGCCATTTCGAAGTCGAGACCACTGTGTCCTACCAGCTCTGTTCCAAACTCTCACTGTTCACGTTCTAGCTCTCACTGGTCACGTATCAACCTTAGAGCCGTTAAATTGTTCTCCTGGTCATGTCAGTAATATCCATCCGGGTCCTGATGGTATAGAGCGGGTTGTCACCGTTTGTACTACCCAAGGTGAATTTAAGCGTCCAGAGGTGAAGATTTGCCTTTTGTCTCTGGATAACTCAGATTGAAATGCAAATGCATTTTGGTGGGCGATTATTTCTTCATCGGTTTTCTTTTTTTTTTTAGTTTTTTTTGTTCACCTTGCAGAATTTGTATTCAACGCAGAATTCGGCTGTGTTTTCTATTCTGAAATATGGAAATATATTTTGTTGGTTGCTGAAACTGCAACAGAATAATAGACTCGGGACAGAAAGTATCTAGGTTTTATTGAGTTCCTACTGAATAAACTGGAAAATTGCTGGTCAGCTGGTGCTGTGTGATACAACGGGTTCTTACGCTCATCATCCTGGAAGCAGAAGTTTCTCTACAAGCCGCTCTTAGAGCTGATTAACACTCAGGTGAGAGTGACAGTAAGTAATCACCCTCGATTTTTTTTTTGTGTCTTGAGTGAAATTTTTTGGGAACTTCATCAAATCATACAATCCTACATTATACTACAGTCTACTTACATTTCATTAGTGTACTTCTATTGCCCAATATGCTATAAAATGATTTGAAATTCATTAAAGAACTAATAAAATTGAGAAAATTAGCTAAAAAAAGTAACAATTATATAGTTACTTCAAAAAGTGAAGTGACTTGGCTTTTATGTCATTGTAATTTCAGTTTTTTGTTCATATACTTATTATTTTTCCAGCGCATCTATTTAATTTTATCAATCATTTCAAGGATTTCAAATCAGTTTATACCATATTAGATAATGGAAGTCCGAACTAATGAAATATAACATGAAACATTGTCAACCACCTCCAAACAATACAGTCCCCTTATCTGATAAAGCTGCATCGAGGCTTCACCACACATTCATCATATAAATCGTAATTATGTTTAAGAACCGACGAGCCATTAAGTTATTTCGTGTGTGCTCAGTGAATGATAATTACACCATTACCATTTTTCTTTCAAGTGTTACTTTTGAAAAGAGAGAACGATATCCACGTATCTCTTCTTCTAACCGTAATTTTCAATTTCCAGTTCAGACACACATTTGCTGCAGTTCGCTGAAGACATTTATCTCGAATGAGTTATGTTTGTCTCTCTGCAGGAAACATGTGGTTGCAACGGGTTTATTCCATCAGGTGTTAGAAATACACTTTTTGATGCGTTAGACTTCATGCTGTAGAGAGTTATTATATCCATTTATTTTCAATTAAGAGACGTACTTGGAGGGTTTCTTTTTTAGAAGCAGCCTACCATTCCTCAGTCAATAAGCAACATGTCCGAGAACGAAGTATTTATTTCATGCATGATAATTTCTTACACTGAGAAAAAATTCATATGAATCTGCTTGACAGCATAAGTGATAGTCGATATAATTTACAATCAAAATATTTCTACGTTTCAGAGGAGTTACTAATGCAATCAAACATTATATTTTTTTCTTTGAAATCAATCTATTCAATTCAGGCAGTATGAAACAGTTCATATTGAAAACATGTTGTGAGACTCTCTAGTACTATGGCATTTGAACCGTGGATCTGATTACATATCAGTTACAGCAAAACTAAAACGGCTTGAACAACATCTTATAGCTTGTAAGTTTCAGAACATATTCAAGTCAGGTACATTTTTCACGATCCCAAAACATTTCGAAGGAAAATACTGATGTTCTTTCTTCTACAATTTTGCATCATGCATCAATAATATCTATAAAATTAATATTTCAAATTGAACGGGGTATACTTCCAGAAGAGAATATTTTTTGGGAAATACATGTTTCGACACTACACTTCTCCATATTCAAATAAAAGAAAAAGTGGAAATTTTCCAAAGGAAGACAAGAAGCAATCAATTTCACAAAAATAAGTCTCTACGAAGATTTGTAGATCATGCAAAAAAGTGCCTTTCAGATACAAACTGGAAGAAATGCTCTCTCTAAACAGCTACATACTTTCATATAAACATTGAATTACACGAGAGAAAATTTCTTTCGAAATGAAAACTTTTATGAAAACACTGAATTATACAAAAAGACTTTTCTCTATTCAATTTGTATCTCAAACATTCGTTATAGAATTCAATCAGATATACTGCAACAGTATTGGTATAGTCGAAGTAAACGATATTGTGCATACTTAAAGGTGTCGGCGCTCTCAAAGGCCAAAAAAATCAATAGAGAGAAATGAAGCCGCTGCCAAATTAGTCCACGTGGACTGTAGAATTGGCGGTTCGTATTGGATAATTTTTGCTAAGCGAGTTTCATGATTGGCTGAAGGGTCATAAAATTAAATTTGAAGTCCTCTTACGATGACGAATAAAATGCGAGGATGGTTATAGCCTTTGTTTTGTCAATGTTCAGTTCAGGAACTGAATTTGAGTGTTGAAATTCGATATTGGTGCAATTATAATTACTTGAAATTTTTATTATCTGTTTGAAATGTGGCGTCCTTGGATAAGTACTAATAGTAATAACGAGTGTGATACCAACGTAGACTTTTTCCTGTGTAGTGATTCCAATAGTGATGGTGAACAATGCAAAAAAGAGATTCCAGTGAATAAGATTCGGATGTATTTGAATATCGAAACACAGAGAGTATGTTTCAATACAAACGAACTATAAAAGCAACATCAGATATTGACCGAAATTATTTTCTCAACTGTACGTAAAATAGTCAAAAACAAACCTTATGAACGCAGGACGCGATGTGATACAGGATTATCAAAACCTTCAGATGTTCATCTAATAAAGTCATTGAAAAAAACACGATTGTACAAAAGCAATGAGATTCCTACAACTGAAATCATAAGGAAGAAATTGAATACTTCCAGCCATAACGTGAGCTGCTGTGACAAATATATTCAGAATTGGGTAAAGAAACTAGGATTTAGATTTAAAATAATAAACAAGCGTCAAGCAGTTATGGAAAACGGAAGAATAGTGGAATTGCGTAACAAATACTGAGAACAAATAACTAAATATAGACAAGAACAATAGCAAATTTTCTATTCGAACGAAACTTGGTATGACACCCACGACACAGTTACGAAAGGGTGGACTGATGGTTCGAGAATGTGTACGCCTAACATGCCTGCAAACAAAGGATCGCGGCTAATCATTGCGCATTGCGGAGGAAGTAAACGATGGGTTCCAAATTTTTTGAAATTATGTGGAAAAAAATTCGAGAACTGCGATGTTGACTATCACAAGAACATAGAAGCTAATATTTTTGGGGAATGGTTTGAAAACACATTGATCCCAAATTTAGATGCGAATAGTGTAATCGTTCTTGACAACGCTTTCTATCATTCGCGACAGCTCATCAAAGTACCGAATAACAATTTGAGGAAAGATGAAATACCAAGTTTTTTAATGTGTATTTTGAAGGTAACTATACCAAAAACTAACTACTTGAAGTTTTACAGACAAACACATTCGAAAAAGTGTATGGCTTCGAGAGTATTACTGAAAAGTATGGGCACACCATACTGAGACTTCCACACTTTTGTGTTTTCAATTCCATTGAGTTGATTCGAGGAAAATTGAAATGAAGCATCAGGCGTACAAATTATTTTCCAAATTTGATAAGAAGGTATTAGAGCTAGATGAAGAATGAGTATCTAATATTACTGAAGAAGACTGGCAGAAAAGGATTAAAAAAGTAATTTTAGTTGAAAAAGACTATATGGAGATTGAAGACTTCATATTAATTTTGACTTCTTTGACCTGAATGACGACAGTGATAGTAAAACAAAGAATATGGAGAAGGAATTATCAAAAGCTTTCAAAGAAAGTTTGTGAAGTTTTTTTGAAGCGATCCATTGTCAGTTATTTGATATATTTCTCGGGTTGAACCGCGTCTTTAACTTTCATCTTTTTGACGTTTCGGCTCCTGCTTTGGAGCCATTATCAAAAATAACTTGAAACTGTACTTACATGACTCGTTGACGAGGTCACAATTTTCCTTGCTCCCAAGTCACTCGTCACTAGCTCTATGCTTGCTGTATTCAGCTTTAAATGCGGTATGATTCTTATATAATCAGAAATGATTATTGAATAACGAAATTAGTTAGCTCCCTGACTATATTATTGAGGGGGAGCTATTGGGAGGTGGGTGGTACTATATCGTTTACTTGAACTATACATACTATAGTAAAAGAAAGAGGTGAAATTTCACTTGAAATGGAATACTGCTGAACATCCGATGTTTCGGCATAAGCCAGTTGCTCTATCACCTCCTCAGCACCAAATCTGGATAACACTGTTGCGGCACTCAATTCGTTAATAAATCTGATTTGGCACCTATTTCTATGGGATAAAATTCAAATTAATTCACTTTGTTTCCTCCTGAATATAAAAGAACTATGGAAATTACCAATGCACAAACTTTCATGATAGGTTTTTTGAGAAATTGCTTATAACATTGTTTTACACCAGACACTATATAAAAAAAGCATCAGAAATACTCCAATCAACACAACGTCGTAGAGTAGAACCTTTTTCTATATCTGTATCTGTAGAGTAGGAAGGGGGAATGTTGACTCACAACACTTCGGCCACATGTGACCCATTGTACATCCTCCCGAGGAGTTGTCCTCCTAGGTCATCGTCCATCCTGTCCTTTCCAGGAAGGTGGACAGGTCACTAGGAAACATCTCCTTTATATTGGCAGGTGTAGACCAACACTCGCAGAACACATACTCTCTTGGGCAACCTTGAGGTGTCTCACGGTTGCCTCAGCGTGGGTTTTGGAAGGTGCAGCGATATTACTATCTTTGCGTGGCTTCTTCAACCTTCTTGGGATTCCCTCCTTGGAGGCACAAGTGAGGGAGCTTTCCTGCAGGGGCAGCCAGTTTTTCGTCTTTATTCAAGGCGGAGCTCTTGGCGACTGCTGCAGGAAGTGCCCTTGCTGTTGGAGGTGGTGTGGGGAAGGAAGAGGGTGCACTTATAGTTGCTGCCACTCCTGCCTCTTCCGCTTTCTTTCTCCTTTTGGCCTCGGCGCCGCAAATGAGCTTATGCCTTGGCCTTTGTATTACATCACGAGGTGACCTGCTATGTCCAGTTTCATTCCAAGCGGAAGATTGGGGTGGACAGCCACCGCCTTAGATTGAGGTGAGCAATTGTGTCCAGCCTCGGGATTGGTTTTTGTTTTTGTTGTTTCTGTTTTTGTAATTGTTTCATCCATGTGTGTTCCCACGAGTAGCAAGGAAAGAGTTGGTTACCTCTGGCAGAGCCCCGCATTACCAGAGGTAGGCTGATTACAATGAGGTTTCGCCCAGTTCCCCAAGGGGAACCTAAGCTTGGGTAGGTTGGTCCACGGTGGCATGTTTTGCTAAGGCTTTTGGGAGGTTTAAGTTTCCCGCGACCCACTTATTTCTGCTAGTGAACAGGAGTCCAGCAACCCCGTCCGTGAGGCCACAATGGCTTCCCACACAAGGCCTCCACTCCCCTGGCCGTTCCCCCATCCGCCACCTGGGGACGCGCCCGATAGGGAGCCCAACCCACGGGTTCGAAACCTTTCACTTCTCTTTTTCCTTTTTTTGACAATACTTTTTTTATATCGATATTTTACATTTTGTGTGTTTTTTTAATGTATCCCAAGTATTGATTTATTTCCATTTCAAGTCACTTGAATTGGTCGTACTCATTAATTATTTGCTTCAATTTTGATCCGTGTTGTTAGTTTCTCAACTAATTATTTTCAAAGAATATTCATGCTCAGCTCTCAACTCTCCAGACCCGGCAGTACCAGAATTGTCAACACCTGATAGCATAAATCCATCAAAACCACATGTTTCCTATAAGAAAATCATTATAATTCATTCAGGAGGAACATCGTCAGAGAACGTGTTTTCTAAATTTGGGATAATTCATCTGGAGGCAGAAATGAGTGCCAGTCGGAAATGAAAGGTATTTCAGAGCACCACATGCGACATTTCACTTATAAATAGATATTGGCTAACCGCAATACTTCAAGTTCATCCCCCGGTATTCAGTTTCTCTGAGAATGACCTTAACGACCCTTCCTGGGGCACTTCCGTCTGCCTGAGAATGCAGTGGAAACCAAGAAATATAGACTGCTAACGTTGCAACTCGACTTTGCTTTTTATTTAGAATACTCCAACATTCTTTCTTCTTGCTTTCGTCTCTGGCCCGGCTAGAAATAACATAAATATCAATCAAGGGTTTTCCCTTGATATAAGAAATTTATGTGGCGCAGATACAAAAAGACGTTAGCTTGTTATTTCGGAACATATATTTTTATACAGGAGTTGAGAATGGCATATCGGGTGAATTATCCAATTTTTGACGGGGGTTATTGGTGCCTGGATATTTATGTTTGAATCCTTTTATCTTTGGAAGGTTTATGTAGGCAAAGTTCGAGTTTCGATGACTTATTTTATTGTGGAAACGAGAGGAAAAATATATAGTGTTAGTCTCGATCATTGACGTTGGAGATGGGAACCGACTTTTTGAGTTACTGTTATTGCTGATAATTTTGATCTATGTAGTTTATTGGGACATATTTTTTGAATTTATCAGTTATTTCTGTAACGAATTCACATATTCGTTCCGTTGATTTATTTCCTCCATGTTTTCACCCGATTTCTTTATGGCCAAATGAAATATTCATTGATATATGATGTATTATTATTTGAAACTTTGGAAACTCTGCAAACTCCGGCATAAATGAATAATTTCTTCTACAGCAGCATCATCTTATGACACCAATTTCGTAAGCAAAATACAGGTCAAGAGATATTTTTCTATTTATTTTCTGTTGTGGGAACAGGGTTTTCATTAGATGCGTCATTGTTGACGAAACGGTTACGGATTTCGTGCAACAGAAACACGCTTTAGCACACCAAACTGAGGATTTAGCCTTAATACGCGTAATATCCATTCATCAGAGATATTAACTCCAGACCTCTGAGGAAGTTAGCCAGTCGCGTCAGCGAAACGTCGGGAAGAAATTCCAAAAATCCGTAGCCTCCAAACCCAAAGGATAGTGACACTGATTTATTATTGTTGTCAGCAACAGATATAATTCAAATTAATTGTTGGAACAGTTGACAACGATTGGTAGATAGTAGAAAAAAATCACCTGAACTCTCTTGAAGCCACTCTGAAAGTCTTCAAAAAGTGTGATTCTGAGTATATTGAGACGATTTTTGAAGCAGTGGCAACTGAAATTTCTAGCAAAAAACTCAAAGTTGAACGAAGGTCCCCAAAGCGGTGTTTCAGCCAAACACCACTGATGAGACCTATAGCAGATCGAAATAGCGCTGTTTGGGCAAAAATAAGTAATATCCTAACTTCAAGTAGAATAATTGAAAAACTTCACGAATTGAGTGGGCATACTTGGAGACTGGCTGTAAATCAAATTATCTTAAAGACCGTTTCGTTCAGGTCAGTCTCAAGTCACCTACACTGGAAGTGAATGGAATGATACCTATCATCTATATCCGACAGGTGTCAGTGCAGGATTCTTCACTGAAGTTATTCCTGCATATGCTGTTGGCGATACAACTGCCGCAATCGATTTTCAACTATTGGAACACACTTGCAGACCCGTTTCGGGCTGTTTGGCCACTCATCAGTGCAAAATTTGATTTGATTCCACATGTTTTCAGTTTTGTACGGAAGCGTAGGAATGTCACGTTCAAATTTCATTGTTGATTTCTTTTTTCTCGAATTCTCGCCTTTTCTCTCGAAATCCCGACTTTTACCTCGAAATCACGACTTTTATCTCAAAATTTCAACTTTTTCCACGATATCATGCATTTTTTTCTCGGTATCCAAATTTTTCTCGAGATCTTGTCATTTCTCCGATATCGTAATTTTTTCTATGAGATCTTGACGTTATTTCCGAGATCTCAACTCCTTTCTCAAGCTTTCAACGTTCTACACAAGATCTCAAATTTTCTAGAGATCCCGCGTTTTTTCTTGAAATCCTAATATCTTCTCAAGATCTTTACTTATTTCTTGTTATCGCGACTTTTACAACGATATCTCGACTTTTTCCTCGAAATCCCAACTTTTTTCTCAAGCTTTCGACATTTTTCACAAAATCTCAACTTTTCCTCAGATATCCTGCGTTTTGTCTCGCAATCCTAATTTTTTCCCAAGATCTTGACTTGTTTCTCGGTATCGCGACTTTTTCTACGAGATCTTGACTTTTTCCTCGAGATCTGGACTTTTTCTTCGAGATCTGGACTATTTTCTCAAGCTTTCGACTTTTTTCACAAAATCTCAACTTTTCCATAGATATTTCGCGTTTTATCTCGCAATCCTAATTTTTCCTCAGGATCTTGACTTGTTTCTCGGTATCGCGACTTTTTTCACGAGATCTTGACTTTTCCTCGAGATCTGGACTATTTTCTCAAGCTTTCGACTTTTTTCACAGAATCTTAAGTTTTCCATAGATATCTCGCGTTTTTTCTCGCAATCCAAACTTTTTCCCAGGATCTTGACTTCACGAGATCTTGACTTTTCCTCGAGATCTGGACTTTTTTCTCAAGCTTTTGACTTTTTTCACAAAATCTCAAATTTTCATAGATATCTCGCGTTTTTTCTCTCAATCCAAATTTTTTCTCAGGATCTTGACTTGTTTCTCGGTATCGCGACTTTTTCCTGGAGATCTGGACTTTTTCCTCGAGATCTGGTCTGTTTTCTCAAGCTTTCGACTTTTTTCACAAAATTTCAACTTTTCCATAGATATTTCGCGTTTTATCTCGCAATCCTAATTTTTCCTCAGGATCTTGACTTGTTTCTCGGTATCGCGACTTTTTTCACGAGATCTAGACTTTTCCTCGAGATCTGGACTTTTTTCTCAAGCTTTTGACTTTTTTCACAAAATCTCAAATTTTCCATAGATATCTCACGTTTTTTCTCGTAATCCAAATTTTTTCTCAGGATCTTGACTTGTTTCTCGTTATCGCTACTTTTTCTACGAGATCTTGACTTTTTCCTTGAGATCTAGACTTGTCCCTCAAGCTTTCGACTTTTTTCACAAGTTTTCAACTTTTTTCTAGAGATCGCGCGTTTTTTCTCGAAATCAAAATTTATTTACGAGGTCTTTCCTTTTTCCTCGAAATCTCGACTTTTTCCTAAAGCTTTCGACTTTTTTCAAATAATCTAAACTTTCTCCTGGATATTTTGCGTTTTTTCTAGCAATCCTGATTTTTTCTCGGATTCGCGACTTTTTCTAGGAGATCTTGACTTTTTCCTTGACATCTCAACTTTTTCCTCAAGCTTTCGAATTTTTCCTCAAATTCTCAACTAATTTCTGGATATTTCGCATTTTTTCTCGATATCCTAATTTTTTATCGAGATTTTGACTTTCTCTTCCGAAATATCCTTTTTTTTTTTCGAAATATCGTTTTGCTCTCGATTTTAGACAAATTATTCGTTTCCACACCCACCATTTTAATGAAAAATCTCTTTTAAACCACCTACGACTTACTGCGCGATTGTTCAATATGCGATTCAGCAAGTAAATATTTAACAAAAAAGTCAACATCTCGAGATGAAAGACGAGATCTCAATAAAAAATTTGAGAGCTCGAAAAAAAAAGCGAGATATGGGGAAAAAACGCGAGATATCGGGATGAAGGTCGAAATATTGAGGAAAAGTTGAAGAAAAGTTTCGAAAAGAAAGGCGAGATTTCGAGAAAGGGAGCGGGATCTCGTGGAAAAGTCGAAATCTCGAGAAAAAAGGTAACTATTGAGCGGCGTTGAACGAAATGACTCAGTTTACTTCACTGAGGGTGCTATTCCTGCGGGTTTTTATTCTGTGAAGAAAAGTGGATCCCAAAAAATCTAGGAGTTTTTCAGTTGAAACTTTCTTAGAGCTGATGGCAATATGAATCAATTCAGCGTACTACCCCAAACTCACGACTGATAACCACGCACAACCCTGTGATTGTCATGTTCGTTTTATTTTGCGTATTCTCACTTTTCTCGTTCTTCGTAAGAAATTGAAGTCAACTCCATATATTCTGAACGTGATTTACGTGATTTCCTTTTCGTTTTAAAAATTCGTCCCACCTAGTAACGAATTTGCCATAGTTTAGTATTCTTTCGATTTGTTTATTATGTGGCAGCTATGCCTTGCCGTACATATTCTGTATGAAATAAAATAACCATCAAAATACTCCTGAATATACATTTTCTGTGCCTGACGTTGAAAAATATTGAAATAAAAAATCATAAAAATGTGGACTTTTAATTCTTTCTCATTTCTGCGAAATGGTATAAATATCCGCAGGAAAACTCCCATCGTACACAATGCAACAGTCCCTTTCGAACGACCCCGTCTAGGTAGCAGTAGCTGCAGGCCAAGAAACCAATTATAAAACGTTGATGGCACGAGTTCGGCGCGTCTGAGCGAATGCTGCTCTCTAGATGAGCAAATACATCAGAAGGATCAAAAGATGTGTTCCAGGCACAAAGGGTCCTTATTCAAACGCGAAACCCGATTTGGGTTATCTGCGGCTGCCATTCCTGCCTCCTGCGAAGGAACTTATAGTCTGGGACAGTTATACTGTTTTCTTCCCAAAATATCTCGAGAAAAGCAAAGTGGAATCGCTCTCTCTAGATGAAATCTCTAAATTTGGAGCTTGGGAAAAATGCACAATTGAAAATGGAATTTCTAAACAACATAACGTTTGCAAACTTCTAGTTGTAGAAGTTAGCCTTTTCTTCCTGAGTTTATCAGTATAGTTGAAAATGAAGCCTAAAAACAAAGTATTCGTTATCCAGTATCCTATATCGCTCTTTCGACGTAACGAAGGTTTCATCAGAGGTGCTAGGCTTCCCTCAAAGAATAATGGCTCCACAATGAACCGCCATGGAGACCCTCTAAATATAAATGTCTAGAAAACGAAAATTTCTCTTTTACATCTTCAAAAACCCCAAAAAACAAAAAATGGTGAGTAGTCTCTCAGGTCAGATAGTAACAGTACGGCTCTGCCGAAATCTAAAAACATGATTCGGTCCCCAGCGGGGTAGGCACAAAGTATATGCTCTGTTATTTCATCGTTAATGAGGTAGTCAGATTGTCAAAGTACAAGATTCTCACCTTGATCCCCGCGACAACCTTCCCACATGAAGGTTTTTGCAGGTCAGCTACACCCGACGATGCCTTAGATTCAATCGTGCAGGGCTTTTTTGCCTCTGTTTTTGGTGAATCATCACATGGGCGCAAACGTTTGCTAACTGGCTCATGGGGGGTTTGTTCCTCCAACTGAGACAGATTCTGCATACGCCGCTCAAGAATTTGGTGCAAGGAGGTTTCATAAGATACCCCGCTCTTGAGGAGACAACTCAGTTTTTTCGTGGCTGCACCACCGAACCTTTTGTTAGGTTCAGTTATTGGATTAGGAGTTGGAGAGTTGAGAAGCTCTCCTGATCTAAATTTACAGGGAGGTCAGTTGTAGTCGTAAGCTCGACATCAATATCTTCTGCAGACTCAGCGTCAGAGAGAATTTTTGAGTTCACTCCGTCCCACGAGTAGCTAGGGAAAGGAGGTCAATCACGGCAGAGCCCCGCATTACCGTGACAAGGCGATGCTACGACGAGAGGGCGCCCGATATCTTGTAGGTAACTGATATCGGCAGCTGATATGCTCAATATCATTCATCCTTTCGGCACGGATTCAGTTAGGGAAAAACAGAACCACAAGTGATTCTGTCATTCCCGTATCCAGCGGGGCTACGTGGAAGCATGCATATGATGGTCGGTTTGCTCAACCCCCACATCCCAAGCCGAAAACAGCATGCATAGTGGTTCAGACAGTGAAAGATGAACAAGGACAGCCTACCAGCCACCCTTATGATAACTACCAGATAAAATTCAGAGATATTTTAGAGTATAGATGAGTGGATACCTCAACTGAGTTATAATTGCTGTCAATTGATGATTGTGAATGATTCAGTTATCTTCTAGTGAGCCCAGTTTTGACTTGGCGATTTGGTGATTTTGGTCGATACCAATCATTCTGGTCAATATTGTGAGATATTTCAGTGACCTGAAAAAAAACTTTTTGATTCATTTGATGTTTGTCCAAAGTTTGGTATCATTTTAAGGTATGATAGGGAGGCATGACATGTACTTTCTAAATATTATAACAATCGTCCATAGCATAATTTACTACAAAAATTAGAAGAACTACACTCTTCATAACTTCAAAGTGGAGAGATATGATAACCGAGAGTATCGTATCGTATCTAGCTGGCTTTCGATCATTTCTTCAGCAGGCTCACCACGATGCAAATCTGGTGTAACTTACAAAGTGTTTTTTGCATGTTGAATGTTACACGTTTCATTGAGGCGCTTTACCTACTTCCTGTACTGTAGGCGGGTCAAACTCAATTTTCATAATTTGTTCTCATCTTCAACAATATTGTATATGTTTGTAGATTGCTATATCCATTACAAGTATCAACCTATCATCGTTTTCAACCCACAACCCCTAAAACTCTGAGATCTACTTCAAATTTTTTGGTGACACAAAAAAAAAGAAGCAAGCGCTGTTAACAAACTGGGCTATATGCAAAGACTTGGTTGGTTGAGAATAACAGGAGCAATAGAAACTACACCAAGAGACACACTTCTGAATCTAGTCCATTCACAACTTCTAAACGAATTTCAGAATGGAAAATTGAAAAAGATACAAGGGATTGGACAATGAATGAATTTCAGTATATATGGGGAAAGGAATATGGGGAACCTCACGGAAACCACAAACCGAAGAAAGGGGATGATGAACATCCCAGTAATATGTTTGACACAATCATTTAGTATACAGACTGCTAGAAAACAGAATAAGGGACTGGAGCTAGAATATATTTGCAGATAAAAATTTACTTCATGAACATACAAAAACGCTTCCAAAAAAATCTTGCAAGGCAAAGAAATATTTATTAGAAACTCCAATGTAATGAGCAGGTCAACACCCTTACAGACCTCTAGGCTACTTTTGATGAACCCAACATTGATATCAAGACTGATCTGAAAACAGGATAAAATTGTTGGCAGTGTAAAAACTGACTAGTGTACTAGATACGAATCATTGAGTCCATACATGGGTGCTAAACCATCTGCGAGGGTACCAAAATTATTGATACAAGACGAGATCATTAAATGAGATGGAAAAAAACTGTTTCAATTTAAAATACACCAATATTCACAAGAAACCGTTCGTATGAAATAATGTTCTGAGAATGGAACCGATGGATTGCCACAGCTGGGCAGAATACATGATTACTCGCTATACATTTTCCATTTAGTGAAAATATGATGAAGGCAGGGCTAAATAATGGAGGTCATAGCTACCAGCAATGTAAAAAAAGGCTAGAGTAGCTCGTCATGTTTCAGGTGAATGTGAAATATTGGATCACAACAGGCATGTAGTTTTTATCATGATAAACATTTTTAAAAGACCTGTACCAAGTTGTTGGGATGGGTGCCTTGGAAACATGGAACAAAATCCCAGTCAACTAGTTGAGCTGCAGTTCTTCACGAATATCTGAAAGAATTGGACAATTCACACAGTGTTCCGAGCAGAAAAAAGAAATTTTAAGTGGTTTCGAAGTTTATGGAAAACAAATGTGCTTTAAGGTATATAAGTAATATCAATGAAGACCTCCGTTCTCTAATATCTGGTGACCTCTCCACAGTTGATGATGTTCACTATATCGACAGAACTTGTATTCGAAGGGAAATTCCATTTTCTGTTAACGTTTGAGAAGGGCGTACAAAGACTGGGCTATTATTCGAAGCTGGTAATCGGGCCTCCTCCATCGCAACTTAGACGTTCATTGTACAGTGCCTATAACTCGCCAGGCCAGACGAGCTCGCTTTCCCGTCGGAAGTACTTTTATGGCCCATAGGAAATAACACTAATAAATATCGGTCGACACTCGTTTTATGCGGCCATTGTGTGTTTAATAAGTCCCCGATCTGGCAGAATATCCATTAGCGATATGGATCTCTTCAGACTTTTCAGTCGTTCCTTATTGAGATGGCACTGTGGTTATTTGGGAAATGCTTGGTCTAATATCATATCATTAAAACACACAACTTGTCTCGAGAGTTCAACAGATATATATTGACAGAATCATAAAAAGCATAATCACAATTTGAAAGAAAAATAAAGTGGAGAAAAAAATCAGTGGCAGATTGATGAAGAATATATAGTTGGTTAAGGTTTTTGTATCAACTCATGTATTATTCAAAAGGAAAGAATATCAGATAATTGTCACAAATCTTACATGGGTCTCAACTTCGAAAAGTCTAATCAAAGATTGCAAAAGAAATGAAATGAAGAAAATATTCAAAGATGTGATAATTTAGGATGTATAGTTGTCATACTTTTTGTATTAGCTCATATTTTGATCGAAACAAAGAATATTCTTCGGGAGAGTTGACTATAACAGATTTACCTTCTTCAATTGAAAGGAATATGGGTCAAATCATAATCAGAAATATGTTATGCAGAAGAGAATGAAAAATGACATAATACTTGCTGTTTTTGAATGTTCGGAAATAAATAATCTAAGAAATTCATGACAACTGCAAATTCTCATCTGTTAAAATCAATCTGCCTACTGCCCAGGTCTCGTCGTTGATCTCTGCAAGGTTCCCAAATATAGATGCTAGGAAGTAGACACAGCAACTTTTTGCGCAGTTTAAAATCGTCTAATATTTCAACATACCTATATGAAATATTCCTCACACTTGATGCTTGACCTTGTGAGGAACGAAACTCATCCTGATTTTATGGTTTCTGATATTCAATTTAGTCAATAAACCCTGTGGATTATTGTGGATTATTTTTGATGATGAAGATTCCATTTGTTATTCTACAAGCAGTTCACTACATTCAGACTCAAATATTGTTGTCTCACGAAGATAACAAGTGATATTCTTTCTTTATTTCTCTCTGCAAATTTAACTGCAAAACCAGATCTGAAAAACGAATGCGTTTATGATGGAATACCAGATGTATGGGAAGATGTCATCGCTTCCTCTCACTCAGGCTTGTCCTTCAAGGGCCCTTGAGTCCAGCAATGCATGGTTGGTATAACTTAGCACCTATAAAGAGGCCAATGGCAGGTCGTAACAACTCTGTTTCCACCAGATGTATAGAAATATCTCATCGCTTCAACTCATTGAGGCTTGTCCTTCAAGGGCCCTTGAGTCCATTAATGCATGGTTGTATAGGTTAACACCAATGGAAAGGCCAATTGCAGGTCAAAACAACACTGTTTTCACCGGATACAAGGAAATATATCATTGCCTCCACTCACTGAGGCTTGTTCTTCAAAGGCCCTTGAGTCCAGCAATGCATGGTTGGTACAACTCATCACCTATGGAGAGGCCAATTGCAGGTCAAAACAACGCTGTTTTGACTAGATGTGAGGAAATATATCATCACCTCTACTCACTAATGCTTGTTTTTCAAAGACCCTTGAGTCCAGCAATGCATAGTTGATACAACTTAGCACCTATGAAGAGGCCAATGGCAGGTCGTAACAACGCTGTTTTCACTAGATGTATGGAAATATCTCATCGCTTCTACTCATTAAGGCTTGCCCTTCAAGAGCCCTTGAGTCCATTAATGCATGGTTGTATAGGTTAACACCTATGAAAAGGCCAATTGCAGGTCAAAACAACACTGTTTTCACCGGATGTAAGGAAATATATCATCGCCTCCACTCTCTAAGGCTTGTTCTTCAAGTGCTCTTGAGTCCAGCAATGCATGATTACTACAGATCAGCACTTATGATGAGGCAAATGGAAGGTCGAAACAACGCTGTTTTCACCATGTGTAACGAAAGATGTTATCGCATCTACGCACTCAGACTTGTCCTTCAAGGGCCTTTGAGTCCAGCAATCCACAATGCAAAATGCATCGCCTTTACTTACTAAGGCTTGTCTTTCAAGTGCCCTTGAGTCCAGCAATGCATGATTACTACAGCTCAGCATCTATGGTGAGGTCAATAGAAGGTCAAAGGAAAGATGTTATCGCCTCTACGCACTTAGGCTTGTCCTTCAAAGGCCTTTAAGTCCTGCAATGCATGGTTAGTATGAAGAGGCCTATCACAGGTTGAAACCTCGCTGCCTGGTGATGACGAATACTTCATTTTAGAACTTTGGTATCACCTTTGTTGGATGCTCATTATATCCTTTCGAACATCTTTTGAATGATCTTGACAATAATGGAAAAATGGTTCGCCTAACTATCCATGTACCCTAGTTAGACAGCACCTTTGAACTCTTATTTCTAGATTATTGGGTTGATTCACTAGATATACTAGTATAGTATATATACTAGTATATTTCCATAATGCCATTCTCGCACTATTATGTCAATCTAAAAGAGATAAAATGTATTTACTTGGCCCGGAATCGAATTAAGAACCGTTTGATAAATAGACCGCAACACCTGTATAATATGTCAAGAATTAAAAGGATTCATGATATAATTGCTTTTCTAGACATATCAAGATAATTGAATACTTTTGTAAAAGTCCTACAAAATATAAGATATAACTGTTATAGCTAAGCAACCATTCAAAGCTGTATTTCCTCAAACAGCAAAAATATGGCAGTTCATTTGGAATTCAACATAACTCACGATTATTGAGGAATAAAGTTATACGAACTTCTTGAACTCCTGAAGAATTATTGTTGAAAAAACTTGTTTTAGATGTCACTATACGGGTTTCAAGGCCGTCGATTTTTTAAATTTCTTCCTAACGTTTCACTGGCGCGAGGTGCTGACTTCTTCAGAGGTTCATACATCTTGAGTTCACTTTCGATAACAAGTGTTTCAAATGAATTGATGCATTTTTAAACAACATCTCAATAACAATAATCCAAGAATAATCGCAACTTTTACTTGGTATTACATTTGCACCTACATCCCTCTTGAAAAAATCTACAAATAATTTGGCGACAGCTACAGTGTCATCACTTTTGGTCCCCAGACAGCATTTTTTACGTCTATGCCCTCTTGATTTAATGAACGTTGTTATTTCATTCAACTGTTTCCGTAATGATTTATTATTCCATTGAAAAATCAACAAACAAAACCCGCACGCTTATCTCTGTTGAATTCAACGATTCATTATTTCAGTTACGAAAAATATAGTGGCACTCGGTCCATAGTATCATGCAGTATCAACAGGACGTGTGAAAGCGCAGCTGTGTAAGAAATAACAATCCGCATGGAGAGCCATCGTTACCCATGGCAGTTTGAAGTATTTTGAAAATGAATTACCGTATTTGTGTATATTACGCTTGTACAGGGAGGCTTCCTAGTTTCATAATAATGAACTCAAAACTGAACTGAATACTGAATGTCCGCAAGTTGTGTATGTGTGCTGTGTATGCTATTAAAAATAGAAGTAGCGAATGAAATGAAAATTTAGCAAGATGGTATTAACGTTTCAGATATAAACATGGCTATTAACTTCAATTTTCTAAATTACTTCAGCCAGAAAATATTGCGCTATTTCGAAACGCGAAAAATCTATTTTCTTGAGTCCATTTGCGTAAAATTATCAAACTAGGGAAGAGTTCGAAACAATCAAAAGCAAGTGGAAAAATGTTCTTATGAAATCTGGAATCCTATAACGAACGTATATCATGAACTTGATCACTGAAACTGTAATTTTCCCGGATATTCTGAAACTGGAGGAGGTGACACCCATTTATGGAAAAAGGAAGAAAACTAAAAGGGAATAAGCTTGCTTTTAAGTATTTTCAAATTGTTCCTAGATAATACCATAAGACCCCAAACTCTCATCGATAAATTTTAATTTTTTAAAGAATTTTTTAAAGAATTTTTTAACGAATACGTCCCATATTCATTGAAATTCAGAATGAAGTTTGCATTTGAATCCAATATGCTTCATTGAATTAGTTTTATCTTATCTTTGTGAGGTTATGTGAATCAGTGAAGTGCGGCAATTCATTTTTTATTTTCATCTCTTGAGTTTCTTCAGTATATTCGTGAGTTCAATTCGGTTTACATATATGCCTTTGATTTGTGTTCCTAGAGTTGAGGTCCAATTACTGTGATAATCGTAAAATTCTGTGGAAGCATTCATGTAATGTTTCATTGAGTTAGAGAATGCAAAATATTATTGTGAATATAAACGTAACTTGAACGTAGCTGTATTGCAACTATAACTGTAACTGACTCATTTCGTCATGCAGAACGTATTTATACTTACTATAAATGCTTATATAATTTGGTTATACGACATAGAAAATTGAGAGTCTTTTTGTCGTCGTTTTGGAGAACTACGTATTGCCGGATGTCGATTCAGCAAAGTCAGCATTGACATTGATCTTGTTTATCCATGCCACCTTGGGTATGAATCGAAAAGGTCAATAAACAACATATAACACGCATGATTTGAGAAAAATCATACCTTGACAATAATTTCATTTCTGTCAGTTTTATCACAGTTGTGAAAAGGCGTTTTATCGCATTGAAACTCTGTTTTGATGGTCTAGCCTCCAATTTTTCCTCTGCATTTCTCCATGTTACTGGTTTGAAGGAAATAATTCTTATAAAATGATAATACACCTTGAGGGAGTAGGTGAAGAATTTCTGAAAGTAATTAATTTTCAATGTAAAGAAATAAGCGATACATTTCCCAACAACGGATAGATATTTTTCAGAAAACCAACACGGTTTCACTTAAGCGAAATTACAAAAACAGCTCGTTTGTTTGAAGGTGATCGACAAGAGAAAAACAGCTCGTTATGACTATGATGACCATATGGTAAATATACTCAACAGTATATTTCATATTTGCAGATTATTCCTAGACTCCAGACTTCAGAGTCTTCGACTGTGTAAATCATGAGTTTCTGTTATGGAAATCATAATACGATGAAAGAGAAATTGCTCTGGACCTGATGAAATCATATTTGAAAAATAGAGATCATTGTGTTAGTATTGAAAATACACTCAGTTAGTTAGTAACCTCTGAGCAGGGTGTTCCACAGGGTTCAATTCAAATGGAACTTAGATTATTTTTCATGTACGCTTATGACATAATAACATATTTTCAAGGTTCATCAACGATTCAAAAGTAAGAAAAATTGATGCAATGACGCTGAAGGAGAGAAAGAAATCAAGAGATACGCTGAAGCGAGTTTCAATTTTTTTCAAAAAATATTTATTCACTCATCAATTTTAATTTTGCACCCTCCGGATATGAGACACTTGTGCCAGCGTTTTTCTTCCCAATCGTCGTAAAATCGCTTTCAATGGCTTCCCAATCTTGGGAACAAGAAAAAGTCGCAGGGGGCCAAATCTGGTGAATACGGTGGCCAAGGCATGATTATAGTGTTGTTTTCGTACAAAAAATGACCAGTGAACAGATGCATCATAGTGATGCAGAAGTCATGAATTTTTTTTCTACAATACTGTACGCAAGCGCAAGCGGCGCATCACTTCATGTGGCAAGAACTTCTGATGGACTACGCCATGGTAATCGTCGAAAACAGTGAGCAAACTCTTGTTGTCATACAAATAACAACGTTCAGAACAATCAACAAGTCCAAACTTGTTGTTATTGCGGAGGTTTCATTCACCAATATTTGATTCCTACCACAACCAAGAGTATTGTCTCTACTATCCTCTCCCATCCAGTTGATTAACCCCTCATATAAGCGACCAACTACTCATGGATACGAGTCGCCGTTTCCTCAATACCATACGCTCATTGTTGTAATGATAACTCACAATAACTTCTTCTCTTCCCAAATCGAATCACTATTTTTGAAACACTCTATAGAAGCCGAGCTTCGACAACCATTGCCCCCATTTCGAATTGGTCAGGAGTCCCAAAAACCGCCACCGCAAAAGGTTCATAGCTGCTTCTGCTATTGATGTTCTATTCCTGCTAGTCTGCCAGAACTCCGACAGACCCGAAAGTCACGGTTCACTTCATACCCGGAATAATGCATTCTAAACATGAATTTTTGAGGATTTTCCGTTTTTATGATATAATCTGGTACGTTTGTGAGCTGTTCCATGCAATATTCATAAGTGCTGCATCGAGAGCTTTCACGTTAATCAAATTATACTGTGACAAAAACATTCTAGTTTCCACTAAACACGGAATGGCCTTTGAATAATATATAGGGTGGAAGCAACAATGTTGTTTCCTTCATACATTGAATATTATTCCTAGTTTGAAGGGTGTAATCAGACAGTTACTGTTATAATAATCATAAAAATAATAATAAATGGGTAGTGATTATTTTGTGATATAAGGTGGAGCAGTGAAGTTTTCGGCGAGATTTCATATTTAGCCATCCCGCTTCTCGTAGCTTATGACTGATGGGTTGACGCCTACGAATACCATAGATGAAACGGAGACAATAGTTTTGGATTTTCTGGATTTTTTGCGTAGATGTTGCCGTAAGGCAAGAGCTATAGACTGTATCGCAATAAGTAAAAGTAGAAAGAACTAGAGACTCGCAAAGCATTTTTTAAGATTCAAATGCATTCGAATGCATTCCGATATATGCTTTTCGAATCGTAAGGAGTAATCTATCCAGATCCCAAGATACTCACCACATCACAAAACTGTACAGGAATGTTATTGATAGTAACACAAACATTTTTTTGATGAAGAAGTTTTTTATTTCGCCTCCCGAACAGCATTGCCTTAGATTTGTTTGGATTCAATGAGAGAGAATGATCTTTGGATATTTTGAAAATTCTATCAAGGTCTTCGTTGATTTTCTGACAACCATTCATTATGTCTGATGGGTGGAAGGAATACATCACCTGAGTATCATCCGCATACATTTGTAGATAACAATGCGAGACAATATTTTTGAAAAATGCTGTGAAAATTACATTGAGAATTGGTCCCAAAATGGATCCCTGTGGAACCCCACATGTCAGTTCTCTTGTTTGAGACACCCTAGTATTGAGTACAACTCGTTGCTTTCGACCACTTAGATAGCTATCAAAAAACAAAACAGATTCTTCTGAAAGTCCAATATATTTTAGAATATGTTTCAGCGCAGAATGATTTAGGGTATCGAAAGCTTTCGAATAGTCTAAGAGAACTAGAACAGTAATCATTCCCGAGTTGATCTTTTTTACTTCTTTCTAATAATTTTGAGACAACGGGTAAAATGCTGATTGGTCTCAGGTGTTTGAGCTCACTGACCACCTCACATTTCGGTAATGGGATCACATTAGCCAATTTCCACTGAGTTGGATATACTGAATATTCAATGCAGAAGTTCAAGAGAAAACTATTTTTTTAATGTTATTATAGACACTAAAGGCCTGATAAGAGAAGGGTCGCTCCAACAAGATTTATGCTGTAGGATAGAATATTCATTCCGATTTCTGAGACTCCTATCATGTGTGTTGCGTCTGTATATTAACTTCTTCAGAAAAAATTCAGGTGGTTGTTTCATTCTGAGGTTATTAACGAAGTTAATCAGATGCAATTCTCTTCTGTTAAATATTTTCAGCCACCCAATCTGATGTATGAAAGGAGATACATGATCTCTGAATGTTAAACCAAAAATCAATCTTGTACATGCATTCTGAACTCTTTGTATTCTTGATGACGTGATTTGATCGAGACAATGACCATAGACCATATCGAAATAGTTGAATATGACATGTGATTGAAGCGTAATTTGTAGTCAATGTTGAGACCCAAATATTAAATTTCATCCAATATAATTGTTGATCCTAATTTTGATATCTATGGCCTTCTGGCTGTCTTGAGAATTCCCGAATATTATACAAGATGATACGTTAGGATTTATATTTGAACAATGATTTCTAGAAACAGGTTTCAAATATCATTGTTCAAAGAATACTACTATGCATATGAGTGTATTTCAAATACTTCAAGTGCTTTGGCAAAATCAAAAGTATACATAATGAAGAGTAACGGAGATAAAATGGACCCTTGTGGTGCTCCATTTGAGATTTGAATATAATCAGACGTTGAACCGTTTATTTTAACACATTGCGTCTTACTGCTGATAAATGATTTGATACATTTTTGTGAGATTTTATCAAAACCAATATAGTGAATTTTGGTACATGGAAGTTCTTGATTCATAGTGGTTATTGCTGTACTATAATCAACTGATGCGGAGAGAGTTAATTCGTTTCGGTCAGAAAACCGAAAGATGTCATCCGTAATTTTCAGTAGGGAGCTAGTGGTGCGACCAATCAGCCTTACATCGTTCCTCTTGAAAGGACTTGAGAAGATACTGGACGGACACATCACAACAGCCTTGTAGAGAAAATATCCCATTCCCGTGACAACAAGGAGATTGCGGTTGCTGTATTTCGTGATTTTGAAGAAGCCTTTGACAATGCACTACCTGAATCTATAGGATCGTCTATGACTACAAAAGGTATGAAATGAACCTCAACTATGCCCTCAAGGTGGAGTACTATCTCCCCTTCTGTGGTCGCTCCTGATGGATAGTCTGCTTGATGCTCTCGACAGAAGAAAAGTAGATCTGCAAGCTCATACAGATGACCTTGACATCTTGGCAAGGTTCACGTTGGAAGGGTAGCTTGTAATATCCTCCGAAGCACGTTGGACGTTGTTCACAGTTGGGGCCTGAGAGAGTAGATGTCTGTCAACCCTAGAAAAATTGTGATAATCCCCTTCACTGAGAAAATTGGACGATCTAACGCCACTTTTCCTCAATGGCGAGGTCATTCCATTTGGAACGGAGGTGAAATATCTTGGCATTGTCCTTGATGAAAAACTCACCTGGAACGCTAACTTGGAAAAAGTTTTACAGAAAGCCAGACTGTCCCTATGGACATGTCAAAAGATTTGTGGTAAATCTTGGGGTTTAGGTCACAAACAAATCTATTGGATTTATGTGATGATTGTCAGACCAATGATCACTTATGGTGCAATTGCCTGGTGGCCAAAGGCTTTACAGAAAATGGCCCAGGTGAAGCTCTCTGGCTCACAGAGACAGGCTTGTCTGGCCATCAGTGGTGCCATCATTACCACCCCGTCAGCGGCTAAGGGGATCCTTCTAGATCTACCTCCTCTCTACATTTTTCTGGAGGGAGAGGCTAGATGAACTGCATACAGACTTGTGCACATTTTCAATTGCACAAATCTGTATGCCACAAGTGCCACAGACTGTTTGTTGACACTGGAAGTCACAACATTTTGGAAATGACCTCTGACTTCATGCCTCCAACTGTCAACAACGAACTTCCTTATAAAGTACTATTCCTGAGTAGAGAGGAGTGGATCCTTCGGGAGAAGGAAATATTAAGAGCATATAGTGGTTGGTTCCCAGATGGATCAAAAACAGCTTCAGGTTCTGGTGCAGGTGTTTTCAGTCGCAGACCCAGGACAGAGATATCTACCTGCCTAGGAATCTATGCGACTGTATTTCAAACGGAAATTTACGCTACTGAATTGTGTGTGGAGAGATTAGAAGAATCCAACAACAGTCAAGTGTTGTTGGAAGCTCTTGGATCCTACTGAGCACCGTCTAAATTGGTAGCAAAGTGCAAAAGTCGATAGGAAGACTTAACAATTGCCTCTGGTCTGGATTTTTGGCCATACTGGCATATAAGATGACAAGGACCTGGATGACAAGGAGATTTATGGACTTCTAGCAGAATCTTTCATGATTGGCTAACTCCAAAGCGTTTATTCACCATTCGAAGCTTGATAGCTTGATACCAAACAGTTGTCATCATATGCAGAGACTCGGACTGTCGAAAAACAGTGTGTGTCGCCTGTGTTTGGAAAATGATTAAACAGCAAAGCATATAATTTGTGCCTAGTGGTGCCTTGGGTTTGTCTGTAGCCTGACTGATATTTTTTCCATTGTCCACTCATATATTTGCTCATATGCTACCTTCTTCAGAATCATTGATATAGCAGGCAGTATGCAGCAGGCAAATCATAGTGGGATTTTGGCTTGGTTATTTTGTTGAAAAGAAGCATCACATACTTTCCCCAACTATCTGGATATCATCTTTGACATTCATTAATAATGTAGCTTAACACGGGAGTAGGAGATGGAATGCATAATTTTATCATTTTGATGGAAATCTAATCGGAACCGTAGCATTAGATTTTATTCTGATGATAAAACAGTCCGTGCTAGTATCAGCGATAGGATGGAATTTGAATAATACACACCTCGGAAGAGTCTAGGGATATTTTTATAACATACTAAATATCATAAAAATAAATGCATGAGGTCGTTTAATTTCGATTAAATTGGTACACTCGACCACCCTGTAGATTTGTATGGGTTGAACAAAGCCTGCAAAAACGGTAACTAATCTTTTATCAAGTTTTTTACAAACTGTAGGTTTTCGACTAAAATCAATAATATGAAAGTGTCGAGTTTGTACATTCTATGCAGTTCTTGCTCAGCAATTAAACTGGAAATATTGTGCTTTAACATGGAACGCCATCACTTACCATTAGCTGAGATGAATAGAGCTGTAGGGCTTCTTCAAGGTGGCATGCGACAAAATGATGTAGCTCTTCGTTCGGGGGTCTCCCAAAGTGTTATCAGTCGATTGTGGCGGCGTTTCCGTGAAACTAGCAGTCCAGGCGAACAACATCCAGGGCGAAGACGCGCTACAACTGCAGTTCAAGACCGATTTTTGGTCTTAACCGCAAGAAGACAACCGACAATCACAGCACCTGAGTTGGTTAACGTGTTGCAGCAGACGCACCAGGTAACCATTGGTCGTGATACTATCAGAAATCGACTGCATGAAGCAGATCTCCACAACAGAAGGCCACTTAGATGTCCACCTTTGTCGAGAGGCAATCACAGTAGAAGATTAGAGTGGTGTCAAGAACATCAAAACTGGGATGCAAATGATTGGGCCACAGTTTTGTTTACAGACGAATCCAGATTTGGATTTCATCCAGATTCTCGTCGAGTAAGACTGTGGAGACGATCTGGAAATAATGATCGTTTGAGACACGTCCAGGAAGTCCACACATACAGAGGTGGTACAGTAATGCTATGGGGCGGAATCATGATCGGCGGCAGAACCGATCTCGTTTTTCCAAATCGCTCCCTCACAGCTCGACAGTACCTCGACACCATTCTTCTACCCATCGTCCGTCCATTTGCTGGTGCTGTTGGTGAAAACTTCCACCTAATGCACGATAATGCTCGTCCACATATCGCGCGTCTAGTGACTGACTGGCTCACCAACGAAGGAGTTGATGTATTGCCATGGCCAGCACAATCACCGGACCTGAATCCCATCGAACAGTGGGACATGCTTCAACGGAGAATTACTCCGCATATGGGGAACATTCACACAACGTTTCAATTGAGAGAGCTTTTAATCCCTGAATGGGCAAATGTACCTCAACAAGACATTGACAATCTCATTTTGTCGATGCACGATAGATGTAGGGCCGTAATAAACCAGCGTGGAGGCCATACTTTGTACTGATTCTAATTTTTTTTGTATTATGATTTTTTTTCGGGGTGCCAAAGAAGAGCCATATTTTTTTCAGTTTTGCTTATATGCGCACTCAGTATTTTTGACCATTTAATAAATTTTGTTGTAAGTTACATTCGTTTAATAATCACCCGTCAACTTTTTTCCCTAAAGCGACCTAAAGAAAAATTATTGCCATTTTTAAAAATATCCCTAGACTTTTCCGATGTGTGTATGTTATGATTTTGACGGGTCGACAAATACTGGGTCATTGTAGTTGATGGTTGAGTGACAGCTTTATCGACCGATGAAATAAAATGATCACTCAATTTGGGTCACTAAGTTGGTATCAAAGAAAAAATCGAAAAGATGTAACGCTTCCAAAGTACTTTGGAATTGTGTTTGTGATGAATGTATCTGAGGTTTAATGTATTAGGTTGTCTCAAAAGGAATATTCCATTATCTTCCAGACTCATTTTCTGCAGAATTTCACATAATTTTCTGCAATCCGGTATTTCATTTGCTCACCATAATATCGAAAAGATGTAAAGTGTTCCAAAGTTCTTTGGAATTGTGTTGGGTGGGTCTTGAATGTATCTGAGGTGGAATGTATTAGGTTGTCTCAAAAGCAATCTTCCACTCTCTTCCAGACTCATTTTCTGCAAAAGTTTACATAATTTTCCGCAATCCGCTATTTCATTTGCGAAACCACCCACTCAGCTCCTCGAAAAAGTGCATCTTCCATTGTTTCTACGGAACAAAATATCCCAATAAAATCCCCGCAAGGATAAGAGAAAAGTAAACAGGAGTTGCACCTTCACAATGAAAGCTTGGAGGAAACGACTGCATATTACTCGCAGAAACCCCATTCTGACATTTCATCAACTCCCCCCAAATGGCGGGTTCCAGATGCAGCATAAACAAAGCATTTTTTGTAAGGAATATTATTTCACAGAGACGGCCGCGCGATAAATCCTGAAACAAAGAAGGTATGCAATCGGTATGCTTTTGCCCCAAAGTAATATATCTTGCTATCTTTCGCAGTTTCCGTGGATCTGTACAATACATCCCGTCTCGTTTTTATTTTTATGTGTTACACTTCAGAAGGGATTCGTTTGGGAATGAATGCCTGGTGGATATCTCTCCTTTTTTAATTTCATGGGCCATTGTCCGGTAACCCGAAAAGCGATTTATGCCCAGGAGATTCTATCGAACTTTAGCAAACGTTAATTCGGTGCGTCTACAGGATGTTTCACGGTCGCGTTTCAAATCGATTTGTGACCGAAATATTCAGGTGGTTATGAAAACTTGATCAAGTGCAAAATAAAAACATATTACAAAAAGGGAGTAGAATGCCAAAAAGCCTTCTTTCCGAAAAAACTAATCTCTCTCGAAAATTTGCATTTCAAAAAAAGTGTACTTGTTGAAACCAGAATAATCTTTCGATAATAATAATAACAGCCTTTATTACCCAACAGTTTAAAACCATTCACAAAGTTGAATAAGTATGTTAAAAAATTATATAGGTGCTTATAACTACGAAGATACATTTGAGAAAATTAATAACAAAAATATAATGTGATAAAATAAAATAAAAAACTATACCAGAAAATTAAACATTGTTTTGCAGTTTCAAAAATATATTCCAGGGAACCACACAAATTTGAAATTAAATTGAAATTATTGCAAATGCTAAAGATATGTGACTTCAGGTACAAATTGGTTCTGGCCTGTGGGCTGTAAAAAGTTATTGTACTTCTAGTTCTAAAATGAGGCACACAGAAATATATGAGAGATAACACCTCAACAACATCCACATTATTGTGCTGTAATTTATGTATAAAAATCATTTCAGCTAATTATCTGCGTAATTGAAGACTTTCAGTAGTGAATGTTATGGTAAGAGATTGAAATGAAATACCTCCAGGATAGATACCATAATATTCTAAGTAAATAATATTGAGGAAACGACGTTGAACTTTATCTGTTTAAAATCTGTTTTTCCGTTAACCAGCTGTCGCACCCCTACGAACAACAACCCTCAGAAGTCGAAACTTGTGCGAGCTAAGGATTAACGAGGTCTTACCTTTTAACGTGTGATTCCTAACACGGGTTGGACGGTAGCAAGTGAAGATCGATCGTTCAGACTAGGGCTTGAACCACCGACCAATACGGCAGTCAATTCGAGTGAGTGAACAAAGCACCCACGCCGAACCGCTTGGCTACCGACTATTAATGTACTATAGAACAGAGCCATATTATAATTTTGATCTTACGTAGGCTACATAAAGAGTAATTAGAGCAGATATGTTTGAAAAAAATCTACAATTGCAAACTATAAAGCCACAAACTCTCTGATGTGGTTGGAAAAAGACAACTTTCGATCAAAGTATACACCAAGGTCTTTAATCTGTTTACTTTGAGGTGTAGTTTTGTTTTATTGATAACACTATTAAAAGGATTTGAATTGAGAAGTTTCAAGTTATGTTCAGAAAGAAATGTTTCAACTTTATTTATATAGTCAAGTTTGTTTAGAATTACTATCCCATTATTGAAGAATGTTCTAAATATATTCCACAACTTTTTTTAAATGAACACATTTCCCAGAAAGTCTCTAGTCTAATTAGCAGTAAATTAAAAAGTGGAATCTTCAAACTTAATTGTAATGATTGTACGTTGGAAGAACTTGTAGACCTTTGGAAGTTCGTATAAATGAACACCTGAATAAACCAGACAAATCAGCTTTTGGTCAACATATTAAATTTAATAAACACAATTTCAGCCCCAATCGTAATTCACAAATTCTAAAAGAAGTCAATTCAAAAAATTTTAATGGGTTGGATTTTCTAGAAGATTCACAAATAGACAAAAAATTACACAACAACCCCTTTTGCCTGAATACGCAAGTACAATTAAATAAATCATATATTCCTTTACATAGACGATTGAATTAATAATTTCCAAAAATTAACATTTCTCAAAATCCCAATTGAATGTTTCTTTGGTCACTTTGAAAAACTTTACGGACTGTGGTCACTAAATATAGCATTTGTTAAACCAAATATGTTCTGTAATAGTTGATGACTTTGTGTCAATGTCAAATTTTCACTTCCTTTTCCTCCTCGTACTTGGCACGTTGGAGATGGTTTTCTTTAAAAATGAAAATGATTTTAAAAATATTCAAACTAAAATACTCACACTTTGTGCAAATGTTTGCTCATTGTGATGTTCCTGTTCATGTCCACTTAGAGTGCTGTTTACTAAAGTTGTTGTACCTTAAGACAGCGGGATCTTCTTGTATATACTTGACGAGTAAGTAATTCTACAATATTAAAAGAATTTAAAGTTCAATCTGAAATTAAAATAAATATCATTGAATATTACTTACTTGTGGAATTGGCCGCGGTGGTAGTGCGTCCGACTCACGATCGGAAGTCGTTATGAGATACAAATTTTCCGCGTTGAGATGAGTAGGATTTAATGAAAATTACTGCTAAATTATGGAAACCAAATTAGTGAAGTTCTTGTAGAAGGATCATGTGATCAACTCTATCAAATGCTTTAGCTAACTCATTATGTATGACATCAACTTGACCACGATTATCTAAGACATCACTAACATTTTGAATCAATACAATTAAATTTGTTATGGTGGATCTGTTTGTCATATATCCATGTTGTTGCGGGGATATGATTTTACGAACTGAGGAATGTACGCGATTATAGGTAACAATTTAGAGAAGTTCCGCAAAGTTCGATAGGACTGAATAGAACGATAATTCCGAATATCAGAGGGATTCCCAGAGTCAAAAATTGGCCAACTCGTGATATCTTCCATAATTCAGGAAAAGTATTATTTTAAACTTCAAGATTGAAAAATAGGGGAAAGACCACGACACCGATATAATATTTCATCAAAAAGATGGTATCTTATCAGGACCAGAAGTGAATTCATTTTTTACTTTACGTGCTGCAATCAAGATTTTCTGTTCGCTGATGTTTTCAAAGTTTATGTTATTATAAAAATAATTTTAATTTGATAAGCATAGATGCAAAGTATTTTCATCAACTGCAGAGTGTGAAAATGTACCGTGAAAAAAATTTGCGAAAGTGTTTACAATTTTATCTGGAAAATCAAAAGGGAAGTGATCATATTGCCTCCTGTCTGAAATACGGAAGGTTCTTTTCTTGGAATGTACGACTAGATACTACAGATTCTTGAATAGCAACACTTGTCGAAGTGATAAAAATAACGATTTGGTATTCGGATAGAACTCCAGTAATATTCATTATCAGATCCAAGAGCATATTCAAGTCAATCAAAATATCATTCCATTGATTCATATTCAAGACATTAATCATATTATAGAGATCATGGGACTTTTTATTAGGAGCGGCGACACATACGTTGTAACTTAAAAATTCTTGGTTCATGCAATAAACTAGATTTTGTCATCAATGATGAGTTCAATCACCTACTTGTTGAGACCTCCATAATCTTCAATTGTATTAGGTTGTTTCAAAATTCAGTAGTAGTAGTAGTAGTATTTATTTTTCTTGTTTAAAAGTATAAAATTATTTTTCACAATATCTTCATACAATAACAAGAAATACGTCAGAGAAATACGTCGTAAATAAAGAGAGCGTTTTCACACTAGACTATTACACTATATATGTTTGAAAGTATAAAATTATTTTCTACATCATTTTATAAAAAAACAAGAGAAACGTCAAAAAAACGCATTTGATGATGTTAGATGATGCCTGGGAATGCTGGGTCTTCTAATTGAAACCACAAATGTGCGGTTGGCTCTTGTTGATGACACCGTGCATATGTGATGTTTATTTTTTCATTTTTGGTAACCAGTTGTTGTCCACCTTTGCAATTGGCTGCACCGCGCTGATGAGGCCAATAGCCAGAAACACGTGTCCGCGGTTTGCCTCCATATTTTTTGAGTGTCATGTCCACGAATTTCCTCCTTTTGATTTATATCATACACACTCAATAATATCTATATCTCTGTATATATATATATATATATATATATATATATATATATATATATATATATATATATATATATATATATATATATATATATATATATATTTTACATACATTCGTGGGCAAATGCCTACGAGTTTTTAACTGAGTTTTTAACTGAGTTATCCAGCTTATTGAAGAATTTCGGGCCGAGATAAAGGAAACTTTTTTAGAATAAGGTCGTTCTGTGAGTGTTGGGCATCAGAAAATCTCTATAACGGGTAATATAACTATGTTCCTGGGTCGAAAATATACGTTTGTTCATGTAAACATAACTAACTATATAACTCATAGATATACAAACCGGCAACTGTAAGTATTCCATGGTTTTTGAAAACGTTTCTACATGAGTCTCTCCACCCTATTCCAGCTAGAATTCTGACGGCTCTTTTTTGGAGAATAAACACTCTTTTAGCAGAAGAGCTTGTACCCCAACTCAAGATTCCGTATCTTAAATGGCAGTTTATAGTCGCATAGTACAAACTTAATAAGACTTTTTCACTACTGAAATTGGCCATAAACCTGAGAGCATAAGAGTTTTTTATTAGTTTATAACAGAGAGTATCTATGTGAGAAGACCAAGTAGATTTATAATCAAGAGATAGACCTATCATTTTGGTGGTTGCACAAGATTCAATTTGTCGATCTTCGTTTTTATATATAGGTATATAAAAAAATTTCTTGAACATTGCTCATTGTGAATTTCATCAGCGTGGTTTTAGATTTGTTGAGTTCAAGGTGATTATTTTTTGCCCATGTTTGCACCTTTTCATACACAATTTGGGTACGATCTACTGAATTTGATGCATCTTGTGCTTTGATGATAAAGTTTGTGTCGTCCGCATATCTCGTTCGATTGATGACTTATTTATTTTTTAGCATAAGTTATTCATACATGTAACAAAGGAAGGAAGATGAATTCATTGGAAGCGTTGGAAATAAATAAATTGTACAAGGACCCCAAGTTCATAACTCTCAACGACCAACTAGATCTATGCAGCTCGCCCCTTTTGAATTTAGGAATTTCAGGATCCATCCAATAGTTGGTAATCGTGACATATTGTAATATTGGTAACGTGTTAGGTCAGGTACCTAGAGCAGATACCTGTCCACACTATTTAAGACGCAACTTGACAATTTGTGGTAGTTACTTGAAAATGGCCTTATAAGCCGAAACCGGTCGTAACGAATAAATAAACGCAGTAGAAACTGTGGACAAAAGTATTTTCTTTATTCTATATCGTCCGCATATGTTAATTACTTGAACTGTCGTCATGTCATGAAAATAACTCATCAAATCATTTGCATATATCAGAAATAGTAAAGGCCCAAGAATTGAACCCTGAGGTACCCCATGTTTGAATTAGCCATATTGCTAACTTTATCACCAATCTTGACGATCTGAACTCTGTTTTCTAAATAAGACCTCATCAAATTCAGCAGACAGTTACGACGAAGGACAATAATAGGACTCTACTGTGATGGTTTAGCCCAGTTATAGAAAGTTATAATGAATCACAACAGCCGCTGACCACCATACAGTCACCATGGTCTTTTTTAACAGGTTTACGCCTACGGAAAGTGCCTTAGTGCCTTATCAATATCCAACCACTGTCTTAAACATTTTTTCATTGTAGAGGATCCACTTCTTGCATTGTAGAACAACGATTTATATATTTTGCATCACGGTAAAGCACCCACTCACTCGTCATTGCTTGTTTGTGAATTTTCGGCATATTAAGCGTCAGCCACCGTATTCACCAGATTTGCTCCCCTGCGACTTTTTTTCTGTTCCCAAAATTGAAGAGACTCATGAAAATACGGCGTTGTGCGACGATTGAGAAAATACAAACCGAATCGCTTAGAGAGCTCAAGGACATACCAAACAGTGCTTACCAGAACTGCTTCGAGAATTAAAAAAAACGCTAACACAAGTGTATAATATCTGACGGGGACAACATTGAAGCGGACACATAGAAATTTGTGAATATTTTTTTTTTTTGAAAAATTCACCTCACTTTTTTTGAGAAACAGCGTGCTATTTGTTTTTTGTGGAAATGGGATCTCATCATGCCGATATAATGCCATAGAAATATTTGAAAAACACCGAGAGCTTTATTAAAAACGGAGTCTGCATGATTACATGCAGCCATAATACGTAATCAAACCCATCGCATAATTAGCAATTAATTTGGCAAGAGTTCTATTTTTAGTCCGCTAATAGTCAATTTAGTCTGCATTGTAGCGTCATAATGAAGTGTCTCCCTGCCACCCCTTTTGTATGAGAATCGATAATATATCTACAGTGTGATTATGTCACATTGGAACATTTCAAACTTGGACAAATTTGCGAAATTCATCGAGTTGATTGTCGAGTTATCAAATAACTTTAAACAATTTGCTGGTAATTTGAGACAATGATCTATTGATTTCCCACAGGTAACATAACATTAAACAAAATGTTAGAAAAAATACTGAAAATGTAACACAATTGGATTAATTCCACACATTGTCGGTGATATAGTAGTAGAATTAAATGTCATTGTTGATTATGGAATATAAATTATGAAAAAGCTCCAACTTCAGTCGATTTAGACTCAGTTCAAATTGTAAATAACTCGTACTTTAATGAAACTTTCCACATGAATTTCACTAGTTCGGACTTCCATTGTCTACTATATAAAATGATTTGAAATCCCTGAAACAACTAAAAAAGGAGAATTAAAAATGAATAGCTGAAAATAATAATTATATTAAGCAAAATAAACCTGACATGAAATAATAGTGAAATAAACTACAAGTGAAGGAATCAGTTCAGTCATCACCCGAAGATGACTGTAGATACTAACAATCGAAACGTCGTGAACTAACGTGACTTGGAATCTCTCCACTTTTCATTTTTATTTTCATCTTTCATTCCTTTATTTTTATTCATTCAATTGTTCTATTTTCACTTGTAATTTATTCCACTATTATTTCATTTCAGGTTTATTTTGCTTAATATAATTGTTATTTTCAGCTATTCACTTTTAATTCTTCTTCTTTTTTAGTTGTTTCAGGGATTTCAAATAATTTTATATAGTAGACAATGGAAGTCCGAACTAGTGAAATTCATCATGAAACATTGTCAATCACCGTCAAACAAACTTTCCACACTAATAATAGGGTTAAGTACTTATAAAATTTCATCGTATACAAATAAACTGTTTAAAATTGGAATTTCTGAGTAGTGATTCTACTTTCATATTTCAAGAAAAAGCTCATATACCACAATCGTTCGTATCAGGCGATCATTATTGAACGATCGTTTTAAATTACAAAATTTCAGCCAACTTTGTTATTATCACATGAACGACTTGTTGAAACTACATTCTACAACTTCCTAACTTTCATAATTGTAACAGACTTGATTTTCTTCAACAAAATATATATAATTTTCTTCAATTTCATTTCATGTAGCTTTTTTCTGTTAAACGTTTAGGCTTCTGCTTTGAGGTCATTTTCAATAACTAGTTAACACTGAAGTTACATGACTCGACAACGGAGACGGGGTTGTAATCTACCTAAATCTCAAGTCTCGTCACTGGCTTTGTTTTCACTCTGTTCAGTTCCAAGACAACACTAATAAAACTATTATTCGGGTCCAGTATTAACTCTTCAACTCATATACTCCTGGACAGGTGAAGAGCAGAAGTACTGCAAATAGTACAGGCACAGGACCTGCCGAAAATGAATTCTTGACTTTCTAACTTACGCGTGTTACCTTGACATGTGTGGCGAAACAATAATGACATCCATGATTATGGTAGTCTCTGTAAATCATCTCGTTTTTTAGGGCAGTTAGGACGTTGGCAAAGACTGAAGAACTCAAGTCTCATCTCAAACCCACGTGTTGGTTTCGATACATGGATGACGTCTTTGTTATACAGCCCCATGGATCTGAAAGTATTCAATTATTCCTAAACCGCATCAACTAACTACACCCTGACCTAATATTCCCAATGGAAATCGAAAATAATAACTCACTTTCATTCCAGGATGTTCTGTTTATCGAAAACATACCCATACTAATCGCTATCTCAGTGTTAAGTCCCATCATCATCCTGCCAGCGCCTTGAGTTCTTTCATACACCGATCTGTAAAAGTCACCGACAATCACAACAGATCCAAAGAACTCAAAGCCGGCCTTCACGAAAACGACTATGCCGTCTTCCAGATCCAAAGATCCATTCAACAACAGCAAACCCATATCCCACATACCATAATACCTGATGAACCGACAGAGTAAGCCGAATTCTGAAGAGGCACTACTGTAAGAACAGTATCTGTATCTATAGAGTAGGGACGGTGAGTGTAGGCCCACAGCCCACAGGTGTTGTCCTCCTAGGGCATCATCCATATTGTCCATTCCAGGAAAGTGGACAGGTCTCTGGGAGACATCTCCCTTTTATCGGCAGGTGTAGGCCAAGACTCGCCGAACACACACTCTCTTATTGACGATAACTCCGAACATTCTCATTGGACATGCCTGACAGTTTCATCTTCCTGTTCACACATCCTGCATAGAGGTGGGTCCACTACCCCCATATTGTCGAGGTGTTTCCTTACTTGATAGTGACCAGTCAGATATCCTACTGTAAAGCGTAGATTTTTTCTGGTCACCGCCAGATATTTTTTCTGCGCCAGCTTCCCAGGGTCGCCAAGGGTGATCCTGGTGAGATTGCATCTTTTGATTTCATCCCATCTCTTTAGGGATTGAGCATGGGTGTGACGCAATTGTCGAAGTCATCAGGTCGTAGGTGCCACAGGGTTTAGCTGCTTCCTTGGCTAAAGAATCGGCAATGCGATTACCTCTACTCCTGTCGTGCCCTTTAGTACACCTCTGGATGATGTTATTATCTACCGAGGCTTTGGCAAAATTTGGTGGCACTGTAGTTCTAGCCCTGAGAAAACACATTGTCTGTTCAAGGCTAATAGGATTTGTCTACTATCGGTGCAGATTGTAATGTTTCTGTCAGAAATTCCATTCCTGATTATTTCTTTCGTGACTGAAGATACCAGCCAGTTCTGCTTGGACCATGCTGGTATTTTTCCCATTCCCCACTTGATCCTTAGGCTTAGTGATCTAGAGTACACTCTATATCCTGAGCCTTCGTTGGTTTAAGAGCCGTTTGTATATATGCGTATTGTATTTGTAGCATCTGACTCAGTTTTCTGTTTTATTTGTACTTGGTAGGGTTTATTAAACACAAACCTGGCTTCAATTTCATCTTTGGTTGCCTGCAACAGAGGTTGCAGGTGCGCAGTAAGCGCTTATCTCTATAGGCTCAGCCTCAATTGACCCATTTCTACTTCGAGGTTAACACCAGCCATGCGCAATCCTAACATGGCTATTAACGCAACCTCCTTAACGTACAGGTCCAGAGGGGTAAGACCAGTAATTAATTCCATTACCGCAGTTGGTGTTGTTCTCATGGTTCCTGTGATGTTTAAACAAGGCAATCGCTGAATTTTATATAAATTTTCGTTCGCCGTTGATTGTAGAACTTTCGGTCTCCATGCAAAGCCAGTGACAAGACTTGGGATTCGAGTAGATCACGACTCTGTCATGTAATTTCAGTTTCAATTGGTTCTTGAAAACGGTTTCTAATCAGAAGCTAAAACTTCGAACAAAAGAAAACTACAGACGCGGTTCAACCCGGAAACCTATCCTATCACTTTCCAATATCACACATCTTTCCTTTCTTGGACTCTCCTTCTCAATGAAATTTTTGTTCTTTCTGGGACCATAGAGCAATGATCAAATCTATCCCCGAATGTGAAAATAAACTAAACTAATATTTTTGCTGAAATTATGACTTCATACATTTCGCATGAGCTGAAGAGTTGTAAATCCTACTAACAAGAGAACAGTATGTAATTTGTAGTTTTTTATCCGGAACTTCTATCATCTTCAGGCCAGTAATCAATTAGCAACATTTTGGGTCTCACTAACAAGAATTTCATTGAATAGCCTCAATTTCCTCGTAGCATAAAATACACGGTTTGATTAAGCTTTAAATCTGTTCACCACAGTGAAATGAATTTGCTTCTCATGTAATATTCAATTGAAATTTAGCGTGTTATCCAGTTTGCAAACATGATATAAATCCGAACTAGCTATTTCAAAGTTGCATCAATTGTACATATAAAATAGTAAATCATTCCGATAGATGAAGCTCAGGCCATCAAACTAAAAAACATTTCGATTTCCATTCAAATACTTCAAAGGAGTTAATAGCAGAGCGAGAGGAGGAGCGCATTGAAGTATTTGTGAGTCTATGATTCCTCTTTTTCCTCTGCTCTACCGAAATTAATGAATTCTGTTGCTCAAAAAATTCGAAATTTATTTATTCTGCACAGAAATTCTGTAGTCAACATCAAGTTATCGATTTTTCTCTGGTACAATCTTTCATTGAATAAGCTATTCTCATAATGAAAAATAGAGAAGGTCTCATGATATCATCAGATGTCTTATCCAATATTGAACTGGATTATTGCTGTTCTTGACTCATTTTGCAGTATTTCCATCCAATACCGTAAGAAAGACAATTTCACATATATCTTCCGACTCTGTGATATATTATAGTGTATGACATACATGGGACCTGACTGTCATACTTGAAGTTGACATAATATTGAATCGAAAAAGAACCATCTATCTTACATCACTTCTTCATTATTTCAGAAGTTTGAGTCGACATCACTCAAGTACAATTTTCGAGTTTTTATGCCTAACATTTTGCCTACTACTGTGGTAGATATTATCAAAGACGATATGGTCGAAATGTTTGTGGATTGGAAAATGTCTGCGGTCGTATTGCAATGATGAAAGGCATGGATTGCTTCTATTAATTGATTCAAATGGCCTGAGTTGTGTGTAATCTAGGCCAGGCAGCCATATTTTAGTCGTGTTAGTTCTCTCTTTCTCGATAGATATTGTGGCCCTCTATATACTCTTGTATACCGCAACCACCCCAATGATTCGTTAGCAATACCTCAGGTATACCTTGGTGTTGCTTAATATCTGTGTTGCTTCAGTGTGAGATATTTTTTATTCGGAATGTGAAACTGATGATACATAGAGATTACCATAATTATTTCCTCAAATCGATAAAATTGAAGTATAAATTGCCAAAATAGAGTTTTTCAGCGAAAAAACGCTTCTTTCGAATAGCGATAAAACTGACAGTGTTGAAAATGAAACAAGCATCTCGGTGAGAAATACCAATATTTTAATCAAAATGTATTGGCTTATGCTGACATATTTTTACTTTGAATCGAAAAATTATTCTGAATTCTAACGATTTCATTGAAAGGAAGTTGAGTGACTGGGATCCCGACTTTGCGGTCTGATGTCAAGGAACGATATATTTTAACAATGGCATATTGTGTCTTCTATACGTGTACTTCAAATCAAATGTTGAAATTTCTCATCTCAAAATTGATACTTTGTTGATTGAAGCCTCTGGTGAAAATTGTATAAATCGTATTGTTATTTCTATACACAATCCGAAAAACATTCCCAGTGGTCGATTATTTTCAAGCGAGCGAACTTGAAATATAGCATTATTCAGATAATCCGGATGAAATTTGAATTATTCGAAGTACGAGCACTGAGCCATCAGTGTCCAATGCGGCTTACCCAGAAGGTTTTATCTCGCTATCCAATCAATGCTGGCTTCTGTATTCTCTACCGCATAATCTGCATGCATGTTTGTCTACATTTCATTTGCCATTGCCAACGGTGACTCTGCGACAAAATATTTCGAATTAGGTATCAGTTCTACTGGGTGCGTTTTTGAATGTGCCAACATTGACGAGGAATATAATTTTGAATATCAGTCAACTGCGCAAGCACAAGAGAGTCACAGTTTTTTTGCGACATAAAATTTCTAAATTTGGATTATAATTTCAAAATTCAAAAGTCAAAAGTCTGAGTTACAAAATTGAAATTTCAAGGTACAAAGTTGAAGATGTAAGTCAATATTTTGCCTTTGATTTCGAAATTACGAATTCAAAGTCAAAATTTCAATATTTCAAGTAGGAGTTGATCAAAAACGTAAAATTGAAATATGTGGCCCTTCATTTCCTCAATCAAATAAAAATGGATGTAGTTGACTTTTGTAATTGTTCCAATCTGAACAGTTGCCTGGATCAATTTCCAGCAAGAGATCTCATTTGTTTATCTGTTTAGAACTGAAAGTACAATATAAATTTCTGAAAGTATGTGTTTATATGTATTTTATGGCAAAAGACATACCTGGAATATAGGGATACAAAGAAACCACCTGCATCCCGAAACCTGGGAAAATCTGGAAGGATCCGGCAAATGCTCGAACAACCAGTCTCAATTCATTTGTGTAAAAAACATTCAAAACATTACTAGAAACGTAACAAACCTAACAAACCAGTTCATCAAAACATGCAGTACCCAAATAGCAGGGGAGCCCACTATGCCAAATGGGGATTTACTCGAGGGTCATTGAGACATATTAGGTTGCAAAACTTAGATGATAAGAAAAAAATATATACCTTTTCATCGGTGGGGAAAGCGGCTATAGATTTTTAAATATGTAAAAAAATGGACAATGTTGCATGGACATACTCGAGCGCGTCAGAAATTGATAGCATTAATGTCCTACGTATTTTTAATAAAGTTGGTATGTTAATCTGATCATTTGCATGGTGTGGGTGGTTGTACGTAAGGGTTAAAAGTGAAAAAAAAAATCTTAATCGATCGCGTCAGATTTTCTACGAAGATGTTGAGTGCAACAAAAAAAAGCTCTCATCCAATAATCTGACGATTTCGGTCTGACGCAAACTCGCGGCTATTATTATAATGTTAAAAAAAAATTTGCCATTTTTAAATACTCAAGCGCATCAGATTAAGATATATATGGTTCATCTTTATGTTTCAGACGTTTTGTTTCATAATCTGACGATTATCTAGAGAGATTCGCTTAATCTGACAAAAACAATTTTTTTTTAATTCATTGAACTTGATTTATTGAAAAGCTCAGGAAATGGCATGCAAATAAATAAGTGTGTGTTTTCTAAGTAGAATACTTAATTTTTTTATAATCAATTGATTAATTAATGTAGAAAAGAGGAATGAAACTTTCTATGTTTTTTACCACTTTTATTTGTAACTAACGTTACTGCAGTTTCGTCCTATAAGGACATTTTCAAACTTATATATTGTATAAGTTTGAAAATGTCCTTATATATTGAATATATTATATAAGTTTGCAAATGTCCTTATATATTGAATAAATTTGAAAATATCCTTATAGGACGAAACTGCAGTAAAGTTAGTTACAAATAAAAGTGGTAAAAAACATAGAAAGTGTAATTTCTCTTTTCTTCATTATGATTTCCTACTACGTAGTAACGGCTACTTACATCAATTGATTGATTAATTAATCATCATCTTCATATTCATCGCGAACGAGTCTCTGTAATCAGCTGTGATGGCGTCATGGCAACAGAATTCAGAGTGGGGACAGAGTGAGAGAGTAATAGATACAGAAAAACTGAATAGAGAATAGAGGAATAGAAACTCGGAGAGGGAAATATAGGTATCACACAGCTGCACGCATTAAACTTTATCGACAAATTATTGTTATTTCGGCTTGCGGAAATCGTCACATTATATAATTTTCGTTATCCATGAATGAAAAAAAAATTAGTTACGCCCCAGAATGTCGAAATGATTATTTTTTTACAACTTTGCTGGCCTCCCCTTTCTTTACGTCACTCTCAAATTGTCAGATTACTGGAATATACACTTTTTAGCAGGTAATTAACTCACCCTACCTTAATCTGACGCGCTCGAGAGTTTCTGATGATCAATTCTTTTTTACTAATCTGATCCTTTATCCTACACGGGCGGCCTTATATATGGGGCTCATATTTTGTGGAGGTACTTAACCGGTTACAAGGTATCCCCCTGTATATTAATCTGCCGCGCTTTAGTTAATCCCGAAATCCCCGCTTGGGCTCCCTTATTAAAAGTAGTTCAAGTAGACCCCAGAAATCTCGGCGGAGTTCTACGATGGCGTGAAAAACAATGAGGGTTTGCATGTTATAACTGGGAGTTCACCAAAATGTATCTGGTTTCGATAGTGAAGAAGAAAAATGTTGGCTTGTCATTAAGTGTCAATGTGGGGCAGATAATAAGTTACCCAAAAAAAACTATGAAGCGAAAACAATCCAAGATCGATCGGTACGCTTCCCGCTTCCAGGGAAAATTGTTAGCAATCTTGCAAGACACAGTGATTCTTCACTGCTCCAAAAAAAATGGTCATAATCTTACAGACAGTCAGGCTGCATTTTGGAAATATCATGAAAAACTGTAATAACTGGTTTAGGTATTGGAATAGACTGACTCTATTTATACTGGGTGCAAGAATACTGAGAATTTATGAGTTATAAAAGAGCTGATAAGTATGCTAAATCCGAGTCATATATTCCATATAAGGGTTTGTAGGGATACCAAATTTCAAAAACTACTACATTTTACTATTCTCCCTCACCAATGAAAATACCCTTTAGTAAAAAATAGAGAGGTTTTCAAATCCCTCGAATCTTCAACTATTTTATCATAATGGTTGTTTTTCTTCAATTCAGAACAGACAAGTGATATGATTATTAGCTCTGATAACATTAAAGAATGACTTGCTGGATATAACTTTTGTTTTTTATGGAATGATAAAAATATATTATTGAATTCGAAAGGCAAGATTCAAGACTATACAGATAGTTACTTTAAGGAAACATATTTTTGACAATTCGGCAATTTTCATTTATTTGGTTTGGGTTTTGTTATATCAAAATCTACTCAGATTTTTGTCCTGGTTGAATTGAGGTCAATTGATTCAAATCCTAATAAGGCGATTTTTGATAATATTCCACCTGATATATACTTCTAACATACATTCAATGGGCATACTTGAAGAACGACTGTATATCAATTCAACTGAAGTTCAGGCCAATCTTGACTCACTTACACTATATGTAGGTTATTGGGCTGACACCTATCAGAAAACTACAATTTCCCTGAATAAAACTTTTAAAATGAAGTTGAAGTTTTCTCAAAAAAATTTTGTTTATTCATCAACTTCTATTTTACTTGTGATGCACTATATGGAACCTTTGGTATAGTAATGAATATTACTGGAGTTTTTTCCGAACACCAAACTGTAATTTTAACACCTTGACACGTGTTTTGAGCACCAAGCGATCATCTTCAACTAGTTTGATTTTCCTCTAGGTGTGTTGGGAAAAAAACTCTAGTAATATTCTTCAATTTCTATTTTGTCTGCTTCGAAGTTTTCTCCCTCAGATATAATAAACTTGTGCCAGAGTTTTTTCCTATCCCCGAAGCAGTTTTGATATGCACTTCATGGTATATCCTTGAGCTCTGTCAGCGACTCGGTTTTATCTCCCCAAACGTCACAAAACGCCGTTCTTTCATGGGTTTCTTCAATTTTGGGAATACGAAAAGTCGCAGGAGGCCAATTCTGATGAATGCGAGGCCCGAGGCCTGATTACGGTATTGTTTTTGTCTAAAAAATCACCTACTGACCAGCAATGAAGAGTGAGCAGGTGCAGGTGCAGAAGCTATGAAATATTTCCACATAATACTGGACGTTTTCTTTGTATTGCTTTTTGCAAGCGGCGTATAACTATTAGGACGGTTGGACCTTGGTTTCGATACCATAACCATGTACCTATGATTTATCACTAGTTATGACCCTTTTTGGCAAATCTAGATCGCCGTTTACGTCATTCAATAATTCCTGAGCGAAGCTCATGCGGCTTTTTTTGGTCAAAATTCAGCAATTTCAAAACGAATTTTGCTGCCGCACACTTCATGCCTAAAATTTAGGAAAAAAATTCATGTCATCAGCCAATCGATATGCTAACATCCTCTTATCAACTTCTCTAACAGTGATTTGACGATTCTCCACATCCACATTTCTCAACTTCTTTTGTACAACTGATTGATAACAAGATAGATAGAAATGAGTTTATTCTCGGACTGTTTTTTGACCTCTCGCGTGTCTTCGATAGCCTCAATTTTTATTTTATATTGTCAAAATTATCAGCAATAGGATTACGAGGTAATATACATGATTGGATTAGGTCATTCCTACAAGGGCGAAGACTCATTGTGAGGGTGAATAATGAAATTTCAGACGAATACCTGGTTAATTCGGGAATACCTCAAGGAAGTGTGCTCCGTCCCCTGATTTTTCTATTATCCATCAATGATCTACCTGACTACATAAGTTACGGCGAAATCTTCATGTATGCAGACGACACATCTATAATCGTATCATAAACGAAGATGAAGTGATATTTAAAACAAAAAAGGTCCTCCACGAATGGTGTCACAAAAATCACCTAATGATGAAATACTCAAAGACAACACTATTAAGATTCCACAGACCCTGTGTAGATCCCATAATCTCCCAGAATATCACATTTAGACAATATAGTTTGTTTCCTATTCAATTCCAAAAGCAATTTTTTAGGAACAGTTCTAGATGAAACTCCCAGCTGAGACGAATACATCAACAGCATTTGCTCTAAACTAAATGAACAATACTTTGCTATAAATAACCTGGAAAGCTGCCTGAACGAAGAAGGGCTAATCGCAGTCTATTATGCCCTCGTCTACTCGACCATTAGTTTCAACATCTTAGTCTATGGGCTAGCAACTTTCAGTAACAGAGTTTTTCTGGCACAAAAAGGAATAATCCGTGTATTCAGGTATTCATTTATATAAACTATTAACATATGTTTACAAGAATAAAAATAACTTTAAGCTTAATAGCGACATTCATGGCTACCAACCACGACGAAAAAATCAATTCAGATTGCAAAAGGTGAAATACTCTAGTTATAAAAAATCACCTGACTACGCTGGTATGCAATACTTCAACATTTTACCAAACGATTTGAAAACTATAACAAGCCTGGCCAGATTCAAACATAGTCTTAAGTCGTTTTTGATCATGTATACATTTCTCAACATTCAGGAATTTTCCTTTCCCTGCAATATGAACTGAGATGAACTGATGAACTCTTTTTATTCTGTCAAAATTTATGCACTTTGAACATTCACTATTTATTATAATGCTAACCTGCACTTCTATGTTGTCCTATATGACATATTATTACTGTTGCAATGTTATTTTTCAATTGTATTTTTAAGTTTAATGACCTGTCAACCGATGTGAATTGGTGATTTTATGATCAATAAAAATGTCTGTCTGTCTGCCTGTCTGTCATTTCGATTCGTTGTTGATGTGCGAGCGTCGTCATTAACATATTCTCGATCTTCTGTGAACATCTTGTACCACTTGTGAACATTTTTCTGACTCAAAGTACAGTCACCGTAGACCACTGTCAACATTTCAAGTATTTTTGAGCACTCAACTCCATTTTTTACATTAAATTTGATGGAAATTCTTGGATCCATTTTTTATAGCAGAAAACTAAACATGCTAAACAGCCAAAACTGTGTGAACATATGTTGGAGACTAGTAAACCAATGTAAAAATATAAAAAAAAACATTCGCTAATCGAATGTACTTAGCCCGCAAATTTGAACATTTATTTTTTGAACAGACCTTGTACATACCTATCACTATGAAAAAAAATTACAATAGCATATTTCAATGAAATAATTAGAGAATGAAAATGAAATGAAAATTGGTGTGAATAACATGAATGATAACAGAACACTGGAAAAAATATTTTCTGAAGTCTTGAAGAGGATTAGTGTCTACAAAAATAGGACACCAGAATTCATTGATATGAAACGTCACTTGATTTGCGTCATATATTTCATTTTCGAATATTCAAGTATATCACTCTCAAAACCTCCTTCAAATACATTTCCAATTTGAATATTCTGTGAGAACCTCAGTCAAAAAACTTTGCCAAATTCATTAATTATTTCAAATGTTATACATTTCTGAATTCCATTTGGATATTTCACCACCATATAACTGATATGCAAACAAAAAAACTAATTACCTGCAGCAGTACTGAAAAATTCCATTATCGTCATTTAATTGCTTTCCTTTAATCACTACTTAGTCCACAATTTTATTCCTCAAGAAATAATTAATTCTCTTCAAGAAACTATTGCCATTCATTATCGCCCTAATGAGCGAACTTTGAATTTTATTGAAATATCTGCTCACATTTTCCGATGATGTGTGGGTAATAATGAATGCAGGAAATATCACTGGAATTTAATAAGGGGGCATAAATCAGCAAACGCCAATTATGTCCTGTGTGGTATATAACCTGACATTGTTTTATTGAAAGAAAGGTCGGTCGAAGGCTTGACAAGTTGAGAATCTTAATTACAACCCGCGGATGTTGCTAACTACTAGTTTGTGAAGATCAAATCGTTAGGTATAGTTTGTGAAATTACTAGATCAAAGATTCTTTCATATAATTGAAACATTGAGTAGATTAATTTGAAATATTCCATAATTATACTTCTGATCCCATCCGCTTCTTGGTATTTTGAGGATTAAATATTTGAGGATGCAAAGGAGAAATACTGATGAATATGAACGTCATTCAAAATTAGACCACAGGCAGGCTCACCACTAAGTCAAATCGGATTCTCCGAAAATACCCACTTCTTAACAATTGTAGACCATTCATATCTACTAGCTATGACCCTAGGGCCTTGCAGCAAGGTATACCTCAGGAAACATTTTTGGGGCACATTATATTTTCCTTTTACACTTCCGAAATTCATAAGAACTTACATTAATATAATTTTGTTACTACCAATTTCACTACCTGTTGAAAACTTGTGAAAGATATCGACAATCTCATCACGGTATTTGAAAGTTATGTCCACAAATCAATAAGTTGATTTCCTACTGTTCAGTAGAAAGAAGTCACATAATGACAAGTTTGAAAACTTTACTGACAGTATTCATGAAAGATCAATACAAATTTGACATTTCTCAATCCCTGTTACTCTGAGTATATGCCATTATCAGATAAAACAGAATATTGTACATGAGACTTATGTATTGAACCCGCACCCCGGGTTGTGTTTATGGACCAGTTGTTGGAGAAGTTGATGAGCACATATCGGATTCTTGTATAGTTTTCGTTTTCGGTTTGAAAAAAAATCCCACTTCAACAACTTAACTTAAGTATCTAAGTTTGAGCATATTAATAACTAACAAATAATTGAAATGAATCACAGTAAAACGAAAACACTAATGAGATTTATGTAATTGTGATTTTCCACCGACAATACTTTGTAGTTGTGGTTAAATTTTACTTGTACCAATTATCAAAAGAGATTTAAAATGCTCATCGGTTAATTGAGATCTGTAAACATTCTTTGTGTACTTCATCTTGGAAAATGTTTTTTCCAACAAAGATGAATTTTGATATAAGTTCCTAAGCATATCACTGCACCGTAAATCAATAATTTTCATTTGGACTTCCGGAACCAGGGTTTCAATGTTAGAATCAAAAGGATTTTGAAAAAGCTCAATTCCATTCGCAATGACATCAAAATCTGTAAAACGAGTATCAAAATTTATCTTCAAAGCACTCAAAGTTTCGATTGCAAAATTGACGGAAAATTCAGTCTCTGTAGTGTGGCTGAATATTTCACATTTTTCAAAATTTTCACATTTTTTACGTAATTGCGATTGGAATAGTATTATTTTCTGGTGTATAAATCAGGGAGAAGCTGATTTTCTTCTTGCTATCTCAAATTCAGTTGGTTCATATGATTTGTCAAATCGACATATAAGGGCTAACTTCCACATCCATTCACTATTTTCAAAATAGGCAAAAGGGCGTTGCTTCCCATTAAAAAAAAGTGCGATTTCTGCTCGAAGTTCAAAAAAGCGCTTAAGGACTTTTTCGCACCTAAGCCAGCGTACGGCAGTATCATATGGTAAATCATTTTCTCCAATCTGTTGAATAAACTCGCGGAATTGTCGGTGACTCAGCCCAGTGGATCTGATGAAGTTAACAACTGATATGACTGGTTTTAGAACTTCAGACATATCCGAACATTTTCCGCATAAGGACTGTTGATGAATGATACAATGTAAGACTGATGGTTTTGAACCACCATCATTTTCTACAGCATTTGACACAAGTGCAACTACTGCTTTATTTTTACCATACATATTTTTTCCTCCATCAGTTGTTATAGATTTCAAATTTCTTCATCGAAGGTTCTTTTCATTAATGGCATTTTCAACTCCCTTAAAAATATCTGCCCCAGTTGTCGTGCCGTGAATACTATCAATATAAAGAAGTTCTTCTTCATAGCTTTCATCTACTCCGCGAATAAAAATCAACACCTGAGCAGTATCTGACACATCCGTTGACTCATCCAATGCTAGAGAAAACCACTCATGATGTCCATTTTTGTCAGACAGTTGAGATGATATATTTTCTGCGATGTTTTGCACTCTCCGAGCCACGGTACTTGCTGACAAACTGACACTTTTGAATAAATTTACCTTTTCGGGGCATATTTCTTCGGCTACTGCAATCAAGCATTCTTTTATCATTTCTCTATCGGTGAATGGTTTGCCGGTTTTTCCGATTTCGAGAGCCACACGAAAGCTGGCGCGAGTTGCAGACTCTTGTTCAGTATTCGCTTTGGTAAACAAAGATTGCTTCGATTTGAGTCCGCGTTTCAAAGCTTCAAATTTTTCCTTTCGCAAACTTCCTGTATACTTGGAGTAACTTTGAAGATGTTTCGATTCATAGTGTCGTTTAATGTTATAGTCTTTAAGAACAGCTATGGTTTCATTACAAATTAAACATAGCGCCTTATTACTGGACTCAATCACAAAATAATGAAAGTTCCATTTTTCTTGGAACGTTCTGCATTCACTGTCGATTTTTCGCTTCTTTTCCATACTAACAAATCACACATAAAAACAATAAGTCAAATCAAAATACTTTTATTGAGGGGTGTTACTTTATTTCCCAATAGATAGTTTCGCTTCCTTCGCCTTTCCTACGCAGACTAACTCGCAGTTGCGCCGCTAGCCTTTTTATATGCAATTATTACTGCCATCTCGAGGTGATCGGAATACACTAGGTAGAACCAGAACTTTCTCGAACCGGTAATTCCAAATATTTAATTACGCCTAATGCCACCTAACGGGTAACTGAAAAAGATAGTACATAGTACCACTACTCGCCACTAAATGTCGTTGAGTGTCACAATACACAATAATATTTGAAATGCAAAAAAGCGTAAGTTTGCTTAGGTCACGCACTTTGCGACTATCCTTGTCTAGAAATATAGTTAAGGGCAGAAATTGGCCCTTGGAACAAACTGAAAAAATCATTATGGCCCGAAGGTTTCAAAGTTTGGAGACCCCTGATTTAGATTAATGATTTTTATCACTTTTTACTGCCAAAAAAATATGTCTCGTTTGTTGATGATACTACCATAATAAATTCTGACAAGTATATCAATTTATAAACACTTATGAATGTAATGACTTGTGTGAACAATGTATTGCATAAAGCGCCAATAAATTACTTAATATAGTCCTAGTTTGAAACTCCGTGAGATATGAAACCCTCAAATACATGTGTGTATCGAAGGAAAGTCAGACCGGTTAATGATCAAACATTATAACAAAAAAGTATCAAAAACATTTGCATTTTCATTGTCAAATGATAATCCATAACAATTCATAAAATGTTAAAAATATGGATACTTTCTATATGTTGAATCCATGGTTGCGGTATCGAAATAGATTAAACTAACCATCCACTGAAAGAACCACAAAAGTACTTTGTTATTAAAAGTCGCAAATTACAGAACAAAAGAATCATAATATCTCAAAAATGTTACTACGCCATGAAGAGTAAACTTGAATAGATCGACCTGACGCATCAACATATTTATCAAACAAGAATGCATGCACTTTGTAAGGAGACCATTCTGGACAACTAGTAAAGATACCGATAACACGAAACATTAATTGAATAAATTCCCAATTACACACATATCACATAAAATTGAAACCCGCCAAGAATTCCGAACTTGCGGCTAAAACTATTCAAACTAAGTTGATACTTTAAGAGGTTTGCGAAGTTTGCAAAGAAGCCGGCAACCGCTCCAGACTGAGAAAAGAAGAATATTTGCTCGGAGGCGGGAGAGGCGGTATGATACTAGACATCATCCTCACTCTATTATAATTTATGGGAGCCGTCATTAACTTACGCACCTGCTTTACCTCAAACTGAATGTATAAGGAGGGTTAATGCTCCCGCCCATTAGATGTTAGTAACTTGAACTTTTCGTGTTAACTTTTGTGGCAAATAAAAAGTGCTTTGAGTGATGATTTGAATATCAAGAGGAGAGAGACTGGTAATTGGGTTTTGGCAAAACGGAAACTAGATGAGTTGTAGAAAAACATGAGAATTAGAATGGGTGTGAAGCATACTGGTAATGCATACACTATTACTAGATTGCGATTTTGAAGACAACATGGACACTTCAAAGTTAGTCAGAAGACTGTATCCATTGGAGATACATACGTATAAATATTCAAAACAGAAAACAGTTGTTTTTGTTTCTTCAAATCAAGTCTCTATGTTGAAAAAAAATGGAACATTTCGAAATGGAATCTCAAAACAGTAATCTCTCTCAACGTATGTACAATGTTCATCATGTTATCAGCCAAGAAAGTAGTTGTTTACTGGCAGGCATTTACAAAAACCTACTGTGTTAGGAGAGATGGGTGCTTCGAAATTCCACTTCGGAATATTTATGTTTTTGAACATACTACGTAAATTATTCAACATATCGCGATCTGTGATTTCTTGAACAGTATCCAGCTCCGCGATATAAATTGGGGTGATGTTCAAGAAGTAGCAAGTGCTTTTTAGTGCTTCAAGTTGGCTATAGTCGGAGAGAGGGATGCTGGGTCAACCTTCAAGTTCTAAGTCTTTAGCAGTTATTAAGCATATATCAGATTGACAAAATGGTTAAGGCCATCGGATGCCTGCTTCCACGTAGCCTCGCTGGATACGGGAATGACAGAATTACTTGTGGTTCTGTTATTCCCTAACTGAATGGCATCCTAACGATGGCTTAATCCTGAAGTGTGTGTATCCGTGGCGAGAGGATGAATGACACTGAGCCTATCAGCTGTCTCCATAGTACCTTCGAGATACCGGGTGCCCTCTCATCGTAGCATCGCCTTGTCACGGTAATGCGGGGCACTGCCGTGATTGACCTTCTTTCCCTAGCTACTCGTGAGACCTTTATGGACAGAGTAAACTTAAAAATTCTTTCTGGCGCTGAGTCTATAGAGGAGATGGATGTCGAGCTTACGACTCCTTCTGACCTCCTTGTGAATTTAGATCAGGAGCGAGTCTACAGAGGAGATGAATGTCGAGTTTATGACTCCAGCTGATCTCCCTGTAAATTCAGTTCAGCAGCAAGAGCTTCTCAACTACCCAACTCCTGATCCAATAACTGGACCTAAAAAAAGGTTCAGTGGTGCAGCTGGAGAACGACTGAGTCGTCTCTTCAAAAGCGGGGTACTTTATTGAACCGCCTTGCACCACATTCTTGAGCGGCATACGCAGAATCTGTCTTTGGTGAAGGAACAAACCCCCTATGAGCAGGTTAGCAAACGTTTGCTAACCTGCACGGTTGAATCTGAGGCATCGTCAGGTGTAGCTGACCAGCAAAAACCCTCATATGAGAAGGTTGTTGCGAGTATCAAGGTGAGAATCTTGCACCTTGACTATCCGACTTCCTCATTAACGATGAAACAGCAGAGCATATACTTTGTGCCTTCCCCGCTGGGGACCGAATCAGGTTTTTAGAGTTCGTCAGAACCGTACTCTTACCATCTGACCTGAAAGACCACTCACCATACAAACTAAACGGCTTCGTAAAGTAGCTGGGTTTATTTGGTCCAGTGTGAATTGGTGTGAGCCACAATAAACCCTTGCGGGTTGCGGTGGAGGGTCGAATAGACCCACTCACTTTGGACCCAACCTAACCTGAGGCCTTCGAGGCCAAGGTTTTCAGTGTCAGGATTTGAAGGCGTTGGATTTTTGGAAACTGAAGAGTTCTACTGCCCAAAATGTGAAGAAGGCTCCGATGGCTGCACTAGCGTATCTATCTTATATCCCTAGGGTCACAGACAGCATTAGAAAACTCTTGGTGAAGCACAACGCCAAAACGGTTTTGAAAACTAGCAAGAAGATACAATGAAGACTAAAGTCGGCTGAAGACAAAAAAGGACCCATTGTCAGCAGCAGGGGTTTATCGCATACCGTGCACTTGTGAGAAGAGAGGTATACATCGGAACCACCAAGGCTGAAGAAGCATGAAAAAAACTGTAGACTAGGTGAAACGGACATCACGCACTCAGTGATGGAAACCACAGGATTCTGTTTGGAAACACGGAACTCCTTGGGAAGCATAAAAACTCAAAGTCGTCTACCACAATTTATTATCAACCTCGGATGTTAGAATGGTTGAACCATAAATCATTACATGTCCATCATTGGCTGATTATTAAAAAAGTATGTATAATTTTTTTTATAATGAAGAAAAGCAAATTATCACATGTTACCAATGGATGTGACCTGGGATGTTTCCGAAGCATTTTAACTATTTCTGAACTTTCTTTCGATCAAGTTCTGGACTATTCTGGAAATTTCTGAAAGGGGATTTGTATTTGTAATGAAAGAAACTACATTTGCGATAATTCTAACTATTTGTTCACTTAGTAGAAGATCTGAACCTAAATCGACCTTCACCGAGCTGATAGTAGAATGAAATATATTTTATAATGAATTTAGTATATTAGAAAATACGTTAAAAATGGGTTCGCTAAAAAAATCCTGGACAGACTATTTTTAATTATTTTTTGCAAAATGATTTTTAAATAAATTTTGCAACATCAAGATAATAAGAAAATTTTTACCCTTACTTGAAGTATAAAACGTATAGAATGTGCAGCCGTTGCAGATTCTCGTCGAGTAGGACTGTGGAGACGACCTGGAAATAATGAACGTTTGAGACACGTCCAGGAAGTCCACACATACAGAGGTGGTACAGTAATGCTATGGGGCGGAATCATGATCGGCGGCAGAACCGGTCTCGTTTATCCAAATCGCTCCCTCACAGCTTGACAGTACCTCGACACCATTCTTCTACCTATCGTCCGTCCGTTTGCTGGTGCTGTTGGTGGAAACTTCCACCTAATGCACGATAATGCTCGTCCACATGTCGCGCGTCTAGTGACTGACTGGCTCACCAACGAAGGAGTTGATGTATTGCCATGGCCAACACAATCACCGGACCTGAATCCCATCGAGCATGTGTGGTACATGCTTCAACGAAAAATTACTCCGCATATGGGGAACATTCACACAACGTTTCAATTGAGAGAGCTTTTAATCGCTGAATGGGCAAATATACCTCAACAAGACATTGATAATCTCATTTTGTCGATGCACGATAGATGTAGGGCCGTAATAAACCAGCGTGGAGGCCATACTTTGTACTGATTCCATTTTTTTTGTATTATGATTTTTTTTCGGGGTGCCAAAGAAGAGCCATATTTTTTTTTAGTTTTGCTTATATGCGCACTCAGTATTTTTGACCATTTAATAAATTTTGTTGTAAGTTACATTCGTTTAATAATCACCCGTCAACTTTTTTTTCCCTAAAGCGATCTAAAAAAAATTATTGCCATTTTTAAAAATATCCCTAGACTTTTCCGAAGTGTATTTTACTGTAGTCTAATCACTCAAGAAACCTGAATAGGTATTTGCCACCGACCATGCACCGATCCAAAATTCCAGATTTCCAAGAGATCACTCGTATCAATTCAGTACATTCACCCATACTAAGGGGTTGTTGAAATTCGTTCCACTTCTATTTCTGTAAGTGTAGTTTATTCCAATCAACGAACGTGAACACATTTTATTCCGATAAGTTGTTTGTAATTTCTAATTGCCCGCAGCTGTAATTGCCTACAGTTGTTTTACGTTTAATGGCAGGATATGCCGATAAATATTATTATACCTATTAGCCTTTCGTCATATGAATATATAATACTAAGTACTTTGTAATGTCTGTCTGCGGTCCCACAATGGGGGTAATTCAAGGTGCTATCCAGTTATATTCATTAATTATACCGCGGGTTTGTTTAATACAAGCTATTCTTTCAACCTGAGAAATTTCGAAAACACGACATTAGATGACAGTAAAGGTCGTGTTGTCGAAATTTCTGGTCTCTTCTCTTTCTTTTCTGGTTTCAGGAAAGACCACAGTTGTACTTCAGCATTTCTATATTGTGTGGATATTATTATGAAAGCTACTGAAAAGAGCAAATTGCTATGTTAATTGTGCCCGATTTCAGTTAAGCATTCATTACAACCAATCACAATATTTTATTATCAATTCTAACACATTTCGTATTGGGTTCAAATGCAGTACCATTATTCAGAGCATATTTAATTGATAAGTACTATTTAGAACTGATCTGACCACCTCTCATTGAAATCAGATGTACCCCAAGGTTCTATCATCGATCTAATTATTATCTTCACTTTTAACACAAATCGAATTGTTGAACATAAGAAGTACTGTCGAATGCACTTATATGCAGATAATACCCAACTCTACTATTCGTTTCATCCTAATGATGATTTTGGTGCATGAGAATGCGCCAATAATGACATCAAGGCATATTTAGTCTCTTCTCCAAACCACGGTTTATCAATTAATGCCAATGATTCCAATATCATAATTTTTGCCACTGAAACTAATAGGAACTTAATGAAAAGTCTGAAATTGAAACTGAACAAAATGAACTCGATATCCCTGTTGACGGATCTGAATATACAATATTTTCAGTATGTTGCCATTAATAATGCATCTTTCCAGCGAAACTTGGATGATAATACTTTTATTTGCAATTTATTTTTAAATATGCGACAAATAACAGTAAGATCGCCTTGATATGTGATTTGTTCACTTACAGCATAGGGTTATTGACCATGCCTCGAATCACTCACAAGAAAAAATAGATAAAACAATTGGTGTAGGTACACACTCTATAAAGCATATTTTTAAAGTTTGAAGACGCTGCGTTGTTTAGTAATTGTTTGGCAGCTATCATTAGCAGTGAATTTGTGAAAATGGGGAAAGTTGGTTATCGTTACGTGGTACAATTCTTGTTTCGAAAGGCCTCAGTCCAACTAATATAAAAGCTGAACTAGATTCTATTCTCGGTGAATCTGTTCCTTCATTCACAACAGTAGAGTTTAAACGAAGCCGTTCGAGCTGCCAAGACGAGCATTGCAGTGGCCGATCAAAGGAGGTACAGAAAAGGTGAAGAACATGCACAAAGCTGTATTGAATGATCGTCGACTGAAAGTGCGCAAGCTAACAGACTTAGCAGGCATATCAAAAAGTGCAGTACATTGTATATTATCTGACAATTTGGACATGAGAAAGATGGGTACCGTGTTTGCTCACACTCGAGATTTTTCAATTGAGTGTATAGCGAAGTTTCACAGCAACAAAGCAGAATTCTTGGTCGTTTCATAACCATGGATTCAATATGGGTATATCACATTACACTCGAGACAAAATGACAATCAAAACAGTGGACTCAAAAGGAAGAAACGGCTCCGAAGAAGGCGAAGACAGTTTCTTTCGAAGGCAAGGTCAAGGCATCGGTGATGCTACTGAATACCACTAAAGTGAAAGTTGAATCGATCAGGACTTATAGTTGATGGGGTGGTTTTGATATTTTGATTTCTCTCATAATTGACCAGAAGCCACGCATCTTTGGCCCAGTTCTGTGAGTTTTGAAGAAATTGATCGTAGGATTTTTTTTCGCCTCGGATAAGGCGGATTTATATTGTTTTTTAAAAGCATTGAAAGTATGTTTGTCGAGGGGATCACCAGACGAATCACTAACAATTTTTATGGAGGCTAGGGTGTTCCTCATTTGTGCCAGTTCTTTTGTGAAGAAATTAACTGGATGACTTTTTTATTTTTGATAGTTTTTAGAGGAAAGTATTTTTGGACCATTATACTATATGTATTGACTAAATTAGATGTGGGATCTTGTAAGTTCATGTTGTAAAAAAGATTCCAATCTATCTCAGAAAGAGATTTTCTTAACAATTCTCTACCTTTATTAGTAATTTTTGTCTTAAACTTACCGTCTGTTGTCGAATGATTCTTATTATTTATATCAAAACCGGTCATAGAGAGACGTGGTATATATAAATCAATAAAAAACTTTTTGTTACATTCAATTTTAAAAGGACAGCACAATATGTTGTAACATACTTCACAAATATGAATATATCAGTGAAGGATTATTGTTCAATATATTAATCAATAGATAATTAACTATTTGAAAATTCATTAATACTATAAAAACAGTGATCAAAAAGTACATTTCAAAAGGGCTATACCCTTTTGAAGTCAGAATTTTTCAGTGATCGCATTGATCCTATGGATAGATCTTATGGTTTTTCAACGTTCCACAATCTAATAAATGATAAACGGTTAACCGTTTATCAAGTTTGCTAAAAAAGTTACAGACATTTCAAGAAATTTTATTTCAAAATTGATTCCGAAACATTATTTTCTCCCAACTGTCCTACTATGTAGGATCTGGAAAATCCCAGCCTAAAAATAACTACTCACCTTTATTCAACCACGACGGACACAGAATTATATTCAATAGATACATTTTCATAGATATTATACTCTTGTAGATGTTTTTCGTTCATCTATCAGAAGGTTTTCGCAAACATTATTCGACTAGATCACCTGTAGATCAGTTTCCTGGTATTAACCTTCGTGAATGCAAGAAAGATTAAACACACCGTTTCAAACAAAGAAAGTCCGAGTTTGCAACATTCACCAAAAAAAGTTGTTCATCACATTCGATAAACATAAAAACTGCATTCATCTCTTGAATCCCTCTTCTCGCATCTCTACACCCCTTTAACGAACAAAACAGGGAAACCCTTGAACAAAGTACAATTACGAGATTCTTCTTGCTAATAGAAAAACTTGTATTCTTTCAATTATTCCACTTCTCATTAGGTTAGCAGCCAACAGGCTTCCCTTGTACTCCCTCGGGCACCCCACGGTTCTTACGACCCTCTTAACATAACTTAAAAGGAGTTTGTACGGAGCCAAACCGTAAATAATAGTGCATGTTTGTTGTTGCCGCCATAATAAATATTAAGTCTATTATGTGGTTCGAAAATAGTTATTAATAAATTTTAATAATGTTCCATGTTAAAACCAGCCTGTTATACACGGTGTCCCACATAACTTTCAGAGACATTAGCTTCTTAATTTGGAAAGTAGGAATAGGATCAGAAATCCAAAAAAGCACTTTTCCCAATCACCAGAAATGCAATACTTCTCTCGACGCACTTTTCACCAACCAAGTTGTCGTCTTCAGGAGATAAAAAAAGTTTTCTTCATAGAAAAAGAGTGAAGGACACACAAATGGAGTTTTGAATCGTTATTATCATCGGAGACCTAGCAGCTACTTTTTTCAAACAACAAGCCTCTTTTTTCAGAATTTGGCCAATATATAGGTGCACTATGCTTGTTTCAGAATATCGGATGATATAATTGAGGTTTTAAGCCAATTTGGGGATCAATTAAAAAATTTAGCAAAGCCTCATCTCTGATTCATAAGAAAGCCGCGCCGCATTGGCGGGTGGAGAGAAATAAACCCTTCAGCAAAGTTCCAGAAAAGCGATAGTGTGTTATTTGCTTGTGATATACTGTTTGGAACCTTTGGTGTAGTAATGAATATTACTGGAGTTTTTTCCAACACCAAATCGTTATTTTTACACCTCGACACGTGTTTCGATCACCAAGTGATCATCTTCAAGAGGAAGATGATCACTTGAACTAATAACTACTCAAAACTAAAGCTACTTATACTAATCAGGTACATCATACAGGTAGGTCATCAGTAATACTACCCATACAAGTGTACCACCCTAAATTAATTTTACAATTGGCCTTTCTATTATTTACAATATGTCCTTATGTATGTTTAAATGTTACAGCTATATATAGAACAATTTTCAGCTATATAAAATTAGTTTCACAATATTGCCTATCTAAATATATTTACAATGTGTCTTTTTGTAGTAATCAGTAAACCCAACAATATTATTTCAACAAGCTATATAGTATGCTATTTGGTATTGGTCCGTTGTCGTTATTCATAATATTATTATGTTTACTTATTTCCACACTCTCATAGGCATCTAGTTGCCTGTTGTTATTAACTTGTCTAACTAATCTTAAAGAACTGAAGTCTATGGAATGGTTTTGCTACAAAATATGATGGGCGACTGCTGATTTTTCGGGACATATTGTAAATAATAGAAAGGCCAATTGTAAAATTAATTTAGGGTGGTACACTTGTATGGGTAGTATTACTGATGACCTACCTGTATGATGTACCTGATTAGTATAAGTAGCTTTAGTTTTGAGTAGTTATTAGTTTTATCTTCCTCTTGAAGATGATCACTTGGTGATCGAAACACGTGTCGAGGTGTAAAAATAACGATTTGGTGTTGGAAAAAAACTCCAGTAATATTTATTTGCTGGTGGTTTAAAATATTTCAAGAAAAGGTGGCACTCACATTCATTGTCAAAAAATTTCTCTACAGGAGCTACAATTATATAGAGAGCGTTGCTCTGATGTTACAAAATATATGTCGTTGTGAAATAAACAGAAGGATCAGAATAATTTCCATTTCTGAATCATGAGTATCATGCTGCAAACAGAAGATCAGAGATAAACTCAAGGTGTACCTCTGAAGAAGCTAGCTAGCTAGCAAAAATATTTAAAATTGACGGCCTTCAAACTCGAATAAAAATGGGGACACTGAAAACTTTGGCCGCGATATCCCTAACTACTTTTTCAAAAAAAAGAGCCATTTACATTCTATGTTGCTGTGCGAACACTTGTAAGTAGTGATAGTACTGCCTTAGAGTTTCAAAAGAACGAATGATCATGATTTTGAAATACATTTAGTACTGCAAGCAGCTTGATCGGACCAAGACCTGTCATTGGCATCGCTTGGGGTTTTGCCAAAGAAACATTGAACACCTGGATGGCAAGAAGATTCAAGGACTTCTGGATAGAACTTCCAGTATTGGCTCACTCCAAGGCATTCATTCACCCTTCGAAACTTGAAACCAAACAGTTGTTGGACTACAGTAGGGATGAACTACGATGTCTAGCAAGCCTCCTCACAGGTGACTGTCGTCTGAATCGTCATATGCAGAGACTTGGACGGATAGTGTCTGTCACCTCTGTTTGGAAAATTATGAAACAGCAGAGCGTATATTTTGTGCCTGCTCCGCAGCGGACCAAATCAGGTTTTCAGAGTTTGACGAGCCACACTCTTACCATCTGACCTGAAACATCACTGACCTTGAAAACAAATCGGCTTCATTTCGGTGACGGGTCGAATAAACTCACTTAGTTTGACCTAAACTAACCTAGATAATCTGGTAGATAACCTGAATGAAACCCTAATGACTTAGTATGAATCTTGTTCTCATAACAACGACCTACTGTAAATTACTGGTCTGTAGAATATCCACTTGGGAGTACGCAAACATATTTCCAAAGAATCTGGGGTATAAATATATTGTGTGAACAACTGGCAGGTCTACGACTCTTGGAATGACTATAGCAGACCTTACATCAGCTGTTTGATAATATCCCATTGAAAAAACTGAGAAACATGTGGTGGCAGCAGAATGGTGCTGCTCTTGAACTGTCACGAAATATTTGAATGCTATCTGCGGACGCCAATAGATTTGTGGAAGAACTTCGATAAAGTGGCCTCTGCGCTCACCAGATTCAACTTCTCTCAATTTCGTTTCGCGTGGGCATTGAAAACGTGAATTTTATAAAACTTGAACTTTCTGCCACAGAAAGTTAGAGATGCCTGTGGAAGACTAACGGCATTACTTCAAGCTGCAGTAACAGAATTAGTTGGGGCATTATTATTTTCAGAAGATGGCTTATTTCCATTAGCTTTCGAAAATGAACTAGAATGATCATCAAATCTTTTTTTAAACAATAGATTCAAACATAATATTAAAAGGGATGAAATAAAATAATCAAAAGAAGGAATATAAAACGGATCTTCTGCAGGAACTATTTCTATATTCAGTAAAAACTTTCGAACTAGTTTACCATTATTTTAATGATATAACGGAGACACTTCCTATGAGGAACATTGTGGACACCCTGTAAAAGTGAAAACAATCTAATTCGGTGAAGTATATTTCTCAAGATATCGTGATGTCTGGCTGATATTAATAGGACATTATTTATTTGTCAAGAATTCATCCCACATGAATGATATTAAACATCAGTGGTTAAAAACATATGAAAGTTTATTAATTGTTTTTTCATTTTAATAAAAATGAACAACTGAAGAAATAATAATATATAATCATTGTTTGTCATCGATTTCGTATCTAATGAAAATCGAATTATTTCCATTCGCTGTATTTGATATTACGTATAAGTCAGTGTCATTGATTTTCGAGTTTGAAAGCCGTGGATTTTTGGAATTTCTTCCCGACGTTTCGCTGGCGCGAGTGGCTAGCTTCTTCAGAGGTTTAACCATCATGGCTTGCTGTCCAATGACTCATCGGAAAGGTCAGGAAGAAATTCCAAAAATCCACGGCTTTCAAGCTCGAAAAGCAATGACACTGAAAACCTCAGCCGTGAAAGTCCAAACCATTTTGTCATTACGTATAATTATTTTATTTACACAAGTGACCGGCCTGGTTGAGCACACCGGCCTGAATAGCACACCTTATAAACCTGATTTTTTTCTGTCTTAATGTCATATTGGTTCTATTTCTATTTTTACCCAAAGGTGTGCTTTTTGAAGATACGAGGGCTGAAAGTCTCACCCTCTAGAAAGTTCTAGAAGAATCCAGAACATTCAATAGTATTCGAAACCGTTCCATAACATTCCAGAACATTCTAGAACGAGGAAAGGCTGGAATGTTCCGCAAAATTCTGGAAAATTGTGAAAAGATCAAGGGAGTTATGTATCTATATCTGTAGAGTAGGGAGGGTAAGTGTAAACCCACAGCACTTCGGCCACATGTGACCCATTGTACATCCTCCTGAGGAGTTGTCCTCCTAGGACAGGAAGATGGACAGGTCACTAGGAGACATCTCCTTTATATTCACAGGTATAGGCCAAGATTCGCCGAAGACACACTCTCTTTGGAAACCTTGAGGCGCCTCACGGTGGCCTCAGCGAAGATTTTGGAAAGTGCAGCAACATTACTGTCGTTGCGCAGCTTCTTCAACCTTCTTGGGGTTCCCTCTATATATATGCAGCAATGAGGGAGCTTTTCTTTAAGGGCAACCGGTTCCTTGCCTTCATTCAAGGCGGAGCTATTGGCGCCCGCCGCAGTAAGTGCCTTTCTGTTGGAGATGGAGTGAGGGAGGAGGAGGGTGCAGTTATAGTTGCTGCCACTTCTGCCTGCTTCACTCTGTTTCTCCTTTTGGCCTTGGCGCCGCAAATGCGCTTGCGCCTTGGCCTTTGTATTACATCACGAGGTGATCTGCTAGGTCCAGCCTCACTCCAAGCGGTAGATTGGGGTGGACATTTCTGTTCATCTCCAGGGACCACCTCAGGTTCAGGTGAGCACTTCTGTCCAGCCTCGAGATTGATTTTTGTTCTTATTGCTGGTGTTTTTGTGTTTTTTCATTCATCTGTGTTGCCACGAGTAGCAAGGGAAGAGTTGGTCACCTATGGCAGAGCCCCGCATTACCAGAGGTAGGCTGATTACACGTGGATCAAGGGAGTTACATGATGTGGCAGCCCTTTCTCCCCCATCTATGGAGAAGGTACCTGTTTTAACCCAAAGGGCGTGCTTTCGAAGATATAAGAGTTTCTCCTTCAAGAAAGTTCTGGAATAGTCCAGAACGTTGGAAAGTATTCAAAAGCCTTCCAGAACATACGTTTCTTGGCATACATTTTTTCTGATCCATACACGAGCACAAATATCCAATCAAAGATTTGAGAAATTCGTGCTACAAGAAAAATCACGTTTCCTCGACCTCTTTCATCATGTTTTATTTTCTGTTACGAATTTCTTATGATGATCGTTTAGGAGTCACATTCAATTTATTTATTATATCACCACAACCTAATAGTCATATCTTGTTCCCGCAAATGTACCGCTGAATACCATTTGTATACTGATTTCTCTGGGGAAATTATCCTTTTTGAATGTGAGTTCTGTGTGGGAATCTTTCCCTCCGTTGGCCTCGAATGCGAGGGATGATAACATTTTGGTAAATTATGTATTAAAAGTTGTTTCTTTTAATCACTGCGGTATTCGGATGATTCAAAATACCTATGTTGAGGTGGAAGTTGTATGAAAATATTTTTTATGAATCCGAGAACAAAAGCAATATATTCCTGCTGGAATTGCTTTCATTATAAATCAAAGCGTAGTCTAAGTATTTTGGTATCCAATTACAGTTTGAGAAGTTAAACGCATGAAAGTCCCTGCTCTCTACGTAATTCCAAAGAATTCGTATTATTGGTACCCAATTATAGTTTGAGGGATTGATTACACACATCTACGTAGTTCACTTTCTTCTACAGCATTCATATAGATAGTATCCAATTATAGTTTAGGAAATTGGAAACACACGGCTATAGGGCTTATTTTATTTTGTAACGTTCATATTTTTGACATCCAATCACAGTTTGAAATGTTGGAAACATACGAATTTTTTTTTTCTAGTAGCATTCATATTATTGGATTTGAATTGGACTATAAACAATTTTTCACATCAAACCAAGTGGAACCTACTACCCAGTCGGTGCTCTTTAAAGTCCTTCTTCAACTTATATGTTCTTTATCTTCTATAGTCTTCAACTTCTACGTTATATATAATTTTTACCTACTACGTTCTTAAACTCCAACATTTTTCTTCAACTTCTACATTTCCCATTTTCTTTATTTTTTCACTTCTACGTTCTTCAAGTTATACATTCCACAATTTCTACTTACTTCTATCCTCGTTAACATCCATGTTTTCAAACTCCTACGTTCTTCAACTGCTATGTTCTTTATCTCATATTTTCTTCAATTCCAACGTTCTTCAACGTATTTTCAATTATATTCCTCAACTACGTTGTTCATCTTATATAACTTCAACGTTCTTCAACTTTAACATTTTTCAATTTTTACGTCCTTTTACTATTATATTCTTCAACTTCTACATCCTTCAACTTCTACATTCTTCAATTTCTACGTCCTTCAATTGCTATCTTCTTCAACGTCTATGTTTTCAACTTCTATGTTTCTCATTTTTTCACTTCTATGTTTTTCAAACTCCTACCTTATTTACCTTCTATGTTTTTCAACTTCTACGTTCTTCAAATTCTACGTTCTGAATTTTCTTCATAATTTTACTGCTACGTTCTTCAAATCTCAAAGTCTTCAATTCCTATGTCTTTCGATTTCTACCCTCTTCAACGTCTATGTTTTTCAAACTTCTACGTTCTTAATTTTCTTTATTCTTTTTCCTCGACATTCTTCAAATTCTACATTGTTCAACTTCTACCTTCTTGAACTTCTACGTTCTTTAACATGTACTTCTTCGAACTTTTAGTCTCCCCAACTTCTAAGTTCTTTATATTCTATACTCTTTATCTTCTACATTATTCAACATCTATGTTCTATCCCGCTCTACGGATTGTTTATGATGATGTATTCCAGATAGATAAGATAGATGAGGTATTGGCGGTATTTGCTTTTGGATGACTGATTATTTATGTTAAGGCTCTGGTTTGATATATGTTATATATCATTTTAATTGGATAATGCAAGAATTCATGGACCAAATAAGGTTAGGTTAGGTTAGGTTAGGTTAGGTTAGGTTAGGTTAGGTTAGGTTAGGTTAGAATTCATGGACCAAATAAGGTTAATATGTGAACTGACGTTATACGAAATATCCTTATTGGTATATGGTTATTGACGGTTACATCTCATTTTGTAAAAAAGTTCATTAATTATAATAAAATTCAATAATCACTTCATGCATTAGTTCATAATCGCGCTGTATAGCGATCTGTATATATATTTTGGGAAGTATATCTGAAAACTCCTGTATTTTAGATAAAAATATGTTTAAAAACCCTCAAAATTCGAAATTCGTGCTAGCTAAGGACTAACGAGGTCTTACCTTTCAACTTGTGATTCCTAACACACGTTAGACAATAGCAAGTGAAAATCGAGCAGCCTGGGGCTTGAACCATCGAGTCACACATCGGCTGATTGACTGAGTGAACAAAGCATCCACCTTGAACCGCCCGGCTACCGATTGACCGGTAGTTTTACAATTTCAAAATCTCACGGAAAATAAAAATTGTGTAACTATATATCCTCCTTAGTTCGAAGCTTTCGAATGCAAAACTTGTTTGATTCACCTCAATACATCCCAAGGCCGCTGTTTCGTACCTGCAACATCCGCGGCCTTTTGTCCAATTTATTATGCCCTCAAATTTCCTAGAATATTACTATCATCAAGATAACCGGCGAAATTAGTATGCTTACAAAACAGAAGAGTAATCGCCTTGGCTTTTACTTAAAATTCACCTCTGCTCCATGAACCTAGTGGAGCACAGCGCGGCGTACCTGCCTGAATTTTAAACTTTTTGGAAACACGCATCCGGTGTTGCCCTCATATCGTATGTTTTCTACGAAACAACTAATAACGGGGCTCTATTTTAGATTATCCTATGATGCCTGGGATGTGCACAGCATGAAAAACCTGCAGAAATTTCACTCCGAATAATAGAGAGGGGTATACTTACAATTTATCTGGCTGAATTTTCAGATGATTAGGAATCATTAAATGCGATTGAAATGTAAAAAGCTCAATTTTCTTGAGAATCCGAAAAATTAGACATACTTACTTCAGATTATTTCTTATATTTTACCTACGAATATACTTTATTGCCAAAACGACCATCGCAGTAGTAAATCAAATAAGGTAACTCCAGAAACGGCGAGGGAAATCCACAAAGTGGTTCTGAATGATAGTCGACTGAAAGTACGAGAGCTAGCAGACTCAATAGGCATTTCTGAAAGTGCAGAATATCGTTTATTTCGATATGAGAAAGCTGTGTGCAAAATGGATGCCGCGTTTGCTCACACTCGAGCAAAAACAGTGTCGTGAAGATGTTTCAACTGGGCTTTAAGCGGAGTTTCACAGCAACAAACCAGAATTCTTGAAACATGGTTTACAACTTCACATCCGAGAACAAGAACAATCAAATCAGTGGATTCAAATGGAAAAATCAGCTCCGAAGGAGGCGAGAACCGTTTCATCTGCAGGCAAGGTCATGGCTTCGGTTTTTTGGGATGCGCGTGGGATAATTTTCATTGAGTATGTTGAAAAAGCTAAAACTATCAACGGCAAACTTATTGCAATGTTTCAATGAAGAAATTAAGCAAACACGGCCGCTTTTGGTTGAGAAATGAGTGTTGTTTCATCAAGACAAAGCACCAACTCACAAATCCATCATTGCAGTGACCCAAATTGACGAATTGAAGTTTGAATTGCTACCTCATGCACCCTGTTTGCCAAAATTAGCCCTCTTGGATTATTTTCTGTTCCCAAAATTGGGAAAATGTCTGAGTGGTCAAAGACAACCCAACGATGAAGAAGTAATGTCGGCAGTTAATGGCTATTTTGGGGAGCAACACAGTTCTTATTATATGAAAAGTCTATAGAGCTACAAGAAGATTATATTGAAGAAATAATAATTTTTTTTCTTTGTTGATCCTGGTACTGCTTTGACCAACCACGTAACTACCTCAGAGCTTCTTTTCAGTCTCGATTGCCTGTTAGGTTTGAAAATCTGTTTAAAATCTGTTCAACCGACAACGACAACCCTCAGAAGTCTAAACTTGTGTGAGCTGAGCATTAACGAGGTCTTACCTTCTAACGTGTTATTCCTAACACGGTAAATATGTTTTTTTCTTAACCAGCTGTCGCTTCCCTATAAACGACAACTCTCAAAAAAAAAAACGATTGTGTTTCACTTCAAACATGTTTTTAGCCAATTGAAGCGGAAAATACTCGGGAATCGTTGGAATCCATTTTGGATATTTTATTCACGGTCCATTTTTCGGTTAGATCACTGTAAATTCAATTGTTACACGGAATATTTCTACAATTTGAATTTTCGGAATAATGGCCCTGCCTACTAATTTAGATTATCCTATGATGCCTACTCGTGGAGATGTGCTCGGCATGAAAAACCTGCGGATTTTATGAAACTAGAAGTTCCTTTTGTGAGTTAAACAAAGGGCCTTTGTTGAATTTCCAGTGAAATTACTTTCCATGTTAGTCTTGGGGATATACTTTTATCTGACGGCTATGCAAATTCGTTTCTTTCGCCTTCTTTCAAGGAGCACAGATTAAGATTTTTTAATTCCGATGATTTCGCAGTTCGTTCACACGGTTTCATCGAGCAGTCTTTCGATTATTCGACTTTCTGTTACTGTTCATTTTCAGGCATTTTGATTGCTTGAATAATGCCCATTCAACGTCTACGATAGAAGGTCATTTGAAATGTAGTTGTTGATTAATTTATTACTGGAAATACATTTAGACCTCGTAAAAAACCATTAGAAATAAACCGCACTAATATTTTATATGGATCAACTCATTTAACTACCTTGTCAGTAGCTCTCAACATAATCTGTAGTTGAATTTGCTGATAGAGGTAATAATGTCTACCAGAGATACCAGAAAGGTTCAATAGACACTTTCTGGTATATCACATATGCAGAATAAGTCACAAAATATCTCAGCTGATATCTGAGCAAGTAATAGGCATTGTTATTTTTACTATATCCACAATTGATCAGATTCTATCATAAGTTTTGACATTTTAATGTCAGGTGTTTTTGTAGCTGATCGATGGACAATTTAGTACTCTATACATTGTTGCTGTTCAGTTTTCTCTAAATTTTATTTTTTTGCCCATTTTCAGCCCATTACCATATGATGTCGTTGAGTTATTTTTGCCCAATATTTCTCTACGAATTCAAATTCAACTGACCCATCATAAACGATGCGTGAGATGGTGGAATAACTGGGCGTTAGCTCCCGTGCGATATTTGATGGTTTAGAACGTATTGGAAGGGTCATAAATCTCGAAAAGTGAGTGCATCACGACTTGAACGATGGACAGAAATTGTCACGTTTCGTATTTTCTTTTTCTTTGCTTTTGCGCAACCAAAACGATTCTTTTTTGGATCGGAACGTCACGTGTGATGAAAAGTGGATTCTTCACGTGAGACAATCGACAAAACTTCGTCACTGATAGAACCTTCGGCAATAAGGACGACACAAAAGCGGCCTTCGTCGACTTCATCGAATCTCGATCACAAAATTTTCTGGCTGACGAAACTAATCGCGCTCATTCTGATGTCGCTTATTTGATTGAATCAAATAAGTATTCACTGAGATATTACAGTTTAAAGAAGACTCATTTTAACGGTCACTACTTTTGAAACATCTTGATTGTAAAATGAAATGTTTCAAAAAAATCATCTCACTGATGGAGTGATATTTTTATTTCCAGGGCGGTGATTTTTTTTTTTCGGACAATTCGCGTTCCAACAAATAAACAAGAATTTTCATAATTTGCATGATGATTTTTTGATTGATTCGGCCGTTACTTGATGAAGATCCATAGTAATTTCAAAAACTACAGCTCACGATTTGATCTTGCAGTAACACAGTAGTGATTTGAATCAAATCACTTGACAAAGCTGAATATAATTTTGGAAACAAAGTCTTCATCAACAATCACAGTAATACTGCTACGGATATAATAAACATACATAATCAGAATATAACGAACTTAGGCGTGCGCAGCGTTATAGAACAGTGCTTTAAAAAAATTGTTCTACAGCCCCATCTAGTGACGAGTTACAGAATAATTGATAGACTGAAAACCTCCTCTATGAAAAATTACTTATACTTGTCAAGTTTCATCATGATCGGTTGAGCGATGTAGAAGTTTATCACTAACCAACCAACCAACTAACAAACATCCATTTTTATATATTAGATTACGTTCTCTCTGTTTCACCTAAGTTTACAATTGGACCTGATGGATACCTTTATTTTTATATGCAAATGTCTATACACTTTAGCAATCCTATTACGAAACATCTTCAATCAAATTTTTTCTCTAAGAACTTTTCCAGATTATTGGAAACATAGCTTCCTGAAACCAATACATAAACTAGAAAATAAGAAAAATATTAGGAATTATAGAGCAGTTCGTAATCAGTCATAGATGGCTAAGATGTTTGATTCTATGCTTACAAAGATTTTTTTCTGGGACTGTAAGTCTTCACTCAATTCCCAACAACCCGGTTTCTTAGAAGGTAAATCCACTTGTACCAACCATGCTCTTCACACAAACTACTTAACCAGGAATTTTGAGAGGCAGATTGACTCTGTCTATACTGACTTTTCCAAAGCCTTTGATAGAGTCAATCACGGCCTACTTATATCTAAAATTCAAGCGCTTGGTATAGGGGCGAATGTTTTGTAAATAATCAATAGCTCCTTAACTGGTAGAACTCTGTCTGTAAAATACGGAGATGCAACATCTACGTCCATTCAGGTTCCATCAGGGGTACCGCAGGGATTCCATATGGGCCAACTGCTGTTCAACTTTGTATCGGACATACAGTTTGTTTTTAAATATTCAGAATGTGTTATGTTTGCTGATGAACTCAAACTTCATCGAGCAATTACTTGCCGGGAAAATGCTGAATTGGTGCAAAAAGATCTCGAAGCCTTTTCCATGTGGTGTAGAAATAATTTGTTAGAGGTGAACAGTGATAAGTATCAAATCATTACGTTCGCTAAAATTAGAATTCCAATATTCTTTGAATAAACATTGAGTTGACTGGGGAGGTAAATTTGATAGCGGAATTGATTTCAATTCAAGTATCAGAAATTGTGGCAAAAAGTCTCAAAATGCTAGGTTTTGTGTTGAGAATTTCAACTGATTTTTCAATCAAAACAAAAAAGATTTTAAATTGTGCTTTCGTAAGATCCATTCTTGAATATTGTTCGGTTATATGGGACCCATACTATAATGAAAATATCGACTTGAGTGAGAATGTTCAAAAGAAATTCTTAAGGAATTGTGCTTTTCACTTTGGTATTCAACGAAATGAATATGAGTACAGTCAACTCTCAATCAAGTTAAATATAAAATCATTGGAAAATAGGAGAATTCCTGTGAACTTGAGTTTCCCCTTCAAATTAATAAATAGTGAGATGAACTGCTCAGAACTACTGAAGCTGAAAAATCAATATCATAATAACATAGATCTGTTTAATGTATCACTTCAGGTCTTTGAGAATGAATTGAAAAAGCTATAGGATTTATTGATATTTTGTATTTGACCACCCTCTGCGTGCTCTTTCTCGTTCAAACCACTTCTCAACGGTTAATTTTCCTGGTGTAAAGTCCCAATGATGTTCATCAACCCAACCCTTGGCACCAACAGTGCTCTTTTCCATGCAAATGCAATGCTTTATTAACAAACGAAATTCCATTTTATCAATTTTCTTCAAACTAACAAAAGTTGCTTCATTCAAAATGTTCTTTCCCACAAAACTAATAGTCCGACAGCTGTGAAATTTGTACACATGTCTTTTGAAGGTTAGGGTTTACTAAAAATTATATGGTCTCAATTCTAGTAGCCCATTTGTGTGTTAGCCTACAAACTTTTTAGCCCATCTACTATATTCAAACCATTAGAAAATAATATATGTTCATCAGATACTCAGGCATACAGACATACATGGTGTGGGACTTTTGTTTATAATATATCAAGATGATAGATTGTACGACTACTTCATCTGTATGCAGATATAGTCGTTCAAGTCACATGATTTGATCCAATTTTCGAAAAGTGACTTTGCAGTCTGATTTAAATCACTTGAAGTTATTGAAAACAATAATTCCTTCATCCCGAACTATCTAATAATAATATTCAAATGTACTATTCATATCTCAGTTTTATGAGTGTATATGCATCGAACAACAAATTCTACATACAGATGTTCACTTCTTAGGTAGAATGCCCGACGTTATCAATACGTCCGACTGATATGTACGTAATTATAGAAGTTAACTATCTAACAATTAAGTGGACTGGTCAATAAGATTTCCACTTTTTCAAATCGACAACTCGTAAAACAGGAAGCACCACTTCAGCAGTCAGCGGGCTGTTTAATTTACCGAGATGATATGCTGAAAGTGAATCGAAATGAGATTGCTCTAAGTGGGTTCTAATGTTGAACATTCCTCAAATCGCTGACAGCCGTGGATTCCTAGAATTGGATTTTTTTAAATTCCATTCGTAGGAATAGTCGTTGGATTAGTGTTTTCAATTAGTGTATGGTTTCTAGGAATGTTATTCTGCTGATCAGTTTTCATGAGTTTCGGAATATGATTTATTTTCCGTACATACTCCTAGGTTCACTGAATATTTGATTTTTTATACTTGCTTCATCAAAAAGTTTACAAGGTATTTTGCGACTCATACTGGAGAATTACTGATAGAAAATGATTTCTCATAGAGTAATGGAGTAATTACGTATCTAGTTGCTGCTTGTAGTCAATAAATTAAATTGAAATACTTTTCTAGTTTTCGTTTTCTAGTTTTGATGCCTTGTCAATTTGAAATATAGTATTGCGTCAAGCACCGAAAACCACCCCAAACACTGACAGTCTAGCAATGGTATTAATCGTTTCTATTCGTGAACAGGGGTTTGGATCATATCTGCAAATTTCAAAATTAGAGTCATCAGTGAAAAATATCATGGAGGAGCACAGTTTCTCTATTATATTGAACCTCATTCAAAGGGGATATGAAGCTGAAAGCAGACTCTGTGGCCATCATCTTTCAAAGGTATGGACAAAACATTTACTTTGTAAATTATTCTGAAGTTATAGCTTCCTCTCTACCCTTCAGGCCTTTCCAGTCCATTCCTTTGGATCTCGTGATCAAAAAATTGCTGATTTCCAATCACCTGACAGGTTTTGCTATTTCCTTGAATCAGAGAAAGTGTTGGTCCATCCACCCAGCTTGCAACAAAAGGAGTAGCTGGTGATTGCAATGAGTATTATAATCATTTCTCTTGATCATTGCTTTTTTCCAACCCAATTTTGTCACAAGCCTTGTTATTCGTAGTTATAATTTGAATCTAACTTGTTTATGCAGATAATTCAGAATGGAGTCAAGCTCTAGTACCTACCTGGCTAGGTATTATTATCCCAAGTTGTATTATTTGAAACACGTATGAAACTCGAAACATCCATCTCCTTTGAGCTGAACGCTGTTTTTTGAGAACAAAGTACAAGCACTACTGGAAGAGCGATGCCTTTATATTGGATTTAAATAGCTGAAGATTAAATCCATTTGGAACGTTCTCAGGAAGTTTATTCCAAAGTTTGAGCTGCAAATCAGTTTTCGGATTTATTATCTGAATCTTCTTGAATTATGTGCCGATCTGATCTCAGTTTGCCAGAATATATGAACGTCATATCATCTGTAAACGAATAAGTTTTCACCGGAACCATATACTTACTTCAGTCTTTAGTGTATACTATAAACAATAAATGTCCTAATTTTGACCCTTGAAAAACACCATGTTCATTGTGTTTGAAATCAGATAAGGAATTTCCAATACTTACTGCTTGAAGTCGGTTTTTCAAATAGGATTGTATCAGATTGAGTGGTACCCCCTAACCCCGTAGTAGTTTAATTTTTCAAGCATCCAATTTTCCAATCTAGATACTATGTCTTTCGCGACATTCATGACAGCAAGAGCAGTAGAGCAATTCAATCAAAAACCATATTGGGTATTGGTAAACAAATTATTTGATTCAAAATAATACCTCAATCGTTTATTCAGAATTGTTTCTATTAATTTTGCAAAAACTGAGATAATGGAAATAGGACGGTACTTGTTGATATTATTTGTAACACGTTTCTTGAACAAAGGTGTTATTTTGGAAAGTTTAAAGCAATCTGGAAATATTCCTGATATGAAGATTGAGTTTATCAGATCAGTGAGTGGAACTAGAATGATGTTACTAGTATATATTTTTATTTAGGAATTGAGTTCATGAATATCGAGGCTTTTTGTTGGCTTCTGAGACTTTATGGTATCCATTACTTCTTGAGGTGTTACCGGTAACAAGTAAAATGACTCGCGAGGGGCTGAAAAAATTTTGAAATTTAGAAGTTCACTGGGCGATACAAATGGTAAGGACTTTATTATGTCACCAGCAATATTGACAAAAATGTCATTAAAATCGTCAGGCGTAAGATCAGGAACCGATTTGACATGGGGATATTAGTTTCTTTCAGAGATTATTATCTGCCAGCATGCTTTCGATTTGTTTTCAGGTAAAGTAATATATCGATCATAAGCTGCCTTTTCTGCTTCCTTCAATGAACAGTTGTATGTAGTTTTTCGGATATGTACCGCTCTTGATGGAATCAAATGTGCCAAGTCACTTGAACATTTCCAGTTAAAGTATCTATGGAAGAGAGACAAATCCCCAACCTTCCTCCAATCAGGCAGATGGCTCTTTTCTGGATGGAATCCGGCAGCTTTAGGGTATGCTCAGGGTCAAGCTCCATACATGGGAACAATGCCCCAGGGAAGGTATGTTCTGAGCTTTATAAAGCATAAAAAGTTGCTGGGGTGCGTACACATTTCTGGTTCGGAACGGTTTTACACAATGTTTAATGTTGTTCATTCTGATGAATTTGATTTATATGTTTTAGCTATGGGAAATGTAGACCTATATAGTCTAGTAGGTCTACATTTCCCTGTATCGGCCTGTCTCGTAGGTCAATAAAAGTCATTATAAAAATTATTCCTCATACGAATATGTATGCGAATACTGTTAAAGTGCAACAAATATACTCCTATTGTAACAATGATTGACGCGTTGAACTGGTTGACAATAAAAGACAGATTATACTATTTTTCAATGATTTTCATCTTTAAAATACTTACTGGTCAAATAGCACCTTACTTCAATGAATTTATCAGTTTCAACCATCAAATTCATAACTATCCTACAAGAGGTAGCAGTGACCTGTGGGTTTCAAGAACTAGTCTCTCAAGATCAATGAACTCGTTATTTCATAAGGGATTATTGAATTATAATAAACTTCCTATCAACATTAAAAAAAGCAATTCACTCCAACAATTTAAACACTCCCTTATGGAATATATACGATCACAGAATTATTAGATTAAGATCTGCATCTATTGTTTTCTTTTCATTTTTCCACTAGTACATTTTCTTATTTTCGCATGTTATATCTAATACTATATCTAACATCTAATAATATTATATATTTCGTCTAAAATTTTATTTAATATTCACAATCATATTACCATTTGTATATTAGGATGTCTATTTTGAATAAAGATTATTATTATTATTATTACGATTATCTACAAAAAATTTTGTGTGCATTTTTCTGTAAAGTCAACCATTTTTGGACTAGAGCGCTGAGAAATCTAGTAGAATGCACTCACTTAGGGTATTGTATACCGTACACATGTGAGACGTCAACTCTATTTATGTATTTAAGTTTTATTGAAACTTCTAACTTCTACTCGTGCGTGCATCGGGTGTGCGTGCAACAATTTTGGTCAAAATACTGTTGTTATTTTTGATAGTTACTCCGATACCAGTAAAAATATCAAAGCGATGGAACAACTAAGACGAACCGCAGCCGTTTCTACATCTTGTGAAGTGCACTTCAATGATTCGATGGAAAATCCTATCAGTCAAGAAAAATTTTTATCTAATCGATTTAACAAAAGAAAATTGATTGAAATGCTCATTGAGAATTTCGAAAAAGTTGGTATTTCTACAAGACAATCACGTGATGTTGCTGACGTCTTAATAGTTGAAACAGCAATTGAGAAATTAATAAATAAAACTACAATCATCGTTGGCTTAGACATAGATATATTGGTACTTCTCATAGCACGCACACAAATACTTGATCAACCTACATCCATTTTTTTCAAGAAATCAGGGAAAAACAATGTTGAAACAAAAATATACTCAACTGAGAGCCTCAACAAGTATCCATACTGCAAGAAAAATATTCTGTTTCTACATGCTATGACCGGATGTGACACAACTTCAACACTTTTTGGAAAATGAAAAATTAGAGTCATGAAGATGTTTGAAAAAAGACCTGATTTACACAATTCTGCTGAAAAAGTCCAACAAGAAAATTGCTCTCGAAATGCCCTTGTCAATGCTGGAATACATTTTCTACTGGCAATGTACGGTGCTCCAAAATCAGAAAATTCAATTGACAATTACAAATACTGCAACTTTGCTAAACTAACAAGACAAAGCACATCTGTGAAATTTCAATTATAACCACCCACTTCTTCAGCAGTTCAATAGCATATTTATCGATTCTATTAATAATATTAATAATAATAATAATAATAATAATAATAAATTTTAATCTTCAGAAACATACAGTTTATAGACACGTCAATACATATGCTTGAAGCAGTTAGAAATACATTACTATAACTAAGTTAAAACAATAATAATCATAGTAAGTCACTTGACTACAATAAATACAAAAATAAAGTCATAAAAAAAACATGTAAAATATAAAATGCAGAAGTTACAAAAAGAAAGAAACTAGTTAAAATTAACATAGATACATACATGTGAGACTATTAGTTTAGGTTGGGTTTATGAATGCTCAGCGAGTATACGTCATCAAGCCCCCGTTTATCACACAAGTTTCATATTCCTCTAGTGAGTAGAAAGCGTTGTCCGTCAAGAAGAGTTTAATAGTGAATTTAAACGTATACACGGTTGCATTTTTCAACTTATCTGGTAGCACATTATATAGTTTGTAGTTGAGTGAGTTTTTGGAAGATTTAGCAAGTCTATATCTGGGTATTCTGATTTTATAGGCCCCGCAGGTATTGTGTTCGTGGACAGCGGATTGCAGAGTTAAATTCGGCAGGTTCTTATGTATTTCCAGTAGTGTGCTCAAAATAAAGAGAGATGGAAGGGTCATAATTTTCAGTGCTTTATAAAGTGGTCTGCATGTATCACGATAATTAGCGTTGGAGAGAATTCTTACAGCCTTTTTTTGTAGTATGAATATTTTTGGTGCCGCTGTTGAGTTTCCCCAAAGTAGTAAATCGTAATACAGATGGGTTTGAAAGAGGGAAAATAGATGGTTCGTAGGGTGTATGAGCTTGTTACGGGCCTCAGTTGGCAGATTATAAAGAGTGAGCTGGACAATTTTAGGCTTAGTTGACTGACATGGTTTGACCAGGTGAGTTTGTCATCCAGAACAAGGCGAAGCAGTCTGACATTTCTGTGTTCCTGCAGAGATGTATTTGTGGTTACTATTAATTGCTGGAATTTGTCGTTGTTTAGTTTGAGTCTATTCGCGAGAAACCAAGACTCGGCTTTCTCTTCCGCTTCCGCTTAATGTGGTATCGTCTGCGAAAAGAACACTTTCGAGTGGATATAGGAAAGGGGTCAGATCGTTTATATAGATAATGAACAACAGCGGACCCAATACAGAGCCCTGAGGAACGCCCAATTTGACATCTCTTAAATCGGATACACAGTTATTGTATAGCACCACTTGAAATCTGTTAGTTGAGTAGGACTCAATTAAGTCCAAGGCTACCCCTCTTATGTCGTAATAATTGAGTTTTTGTAGTAGAATATCGTGGGAGACGCAATCAAAAGCCTTGGACAGGTCGCACAGGGTGATACCCATATGGCGCCCCTGTTCAAGACCTTGGACCAGGCTCTCCAGAATCCTTGATGCTGCACCTATGGTTGAACGATTGGATCGAAAGCCAAATTGAGAGTTGCTAAAGTAATTATTATCTTCGAAGTACTTGGTCAGTCTTTGCTTTAGTAAGGTTTCAATAATTTTCGAAAATATACAAATGTATGCTATTGGTCGATAGTTTCCAGTGTCCGAACGGTCACCCTTTTTATAGAGAGGGATTATTTTTGAATATTTAAAAACGTCAGGAAATTTTCCTGTTTGGAAGATTAAATTAATTAGTTCTGTTAGGGGTTCCACAATTATATCACCAGCTGCTTTCAGTATTTTACTGTTTAGATCATGAATATCTGGACAGGAGGAGTTTTTCAGGGATGAGATGGCATCTGCAACTTCGTTTGTGTTCACTGGTTGGATGAAGAAAGAGGAGGATGGGATAGGAAATTTTTTGAAATGCAATAGTTGCAGGTCAGGTACTGAAGGTAAAGTTTTAATAATGTTTTCGGCTACACTAATGAAAAATTCATTGAAGACTTGGGAAGTTAAGTCTCCGTTATACTATGGTGCTTGTTTTTTGTCTAGTTTCTTTCAAAATTTATCAGTTGCCAGCTTGCTTTCGATTTGCTTTCAGCACCAAGAAGGTAGTTATCGTAAGCTATTTTTTTAGTTATAATTAGCTGATTTGCATAACATTTTTTGGAATACTTGTAGACTTTCATGTCTAGCGGATCTTCAGTGCTGTCACTTATTATTTTGATGCTCCTTAGTATGTTCCTCAGCTCTCTAAGCTTGTCGTTAAACCAGACTACTGGCTGTGCCTTGTTAACAGCACCGGCTTTCTTGGGTGAGAAGGTAGTTTCTATGAGATTTTGAAAGGAGGTTATTATATAGGAAGCAAGGAATTCTATATCGAAACAGTGTCCGAAAATGTCCCAGTTTAGTTGAGATAGTCTATCTTTAAAGACCGTCAATCCGGAATTTGTAATTTTCCTGTAGGTGTTTTTCACTGCGTGCTTGAGTTTGCTATCAAAAACAATAAATTGACCATTATGATCTGAGAGGCATGGTTCCAGTATGCCCGTTGTGAACTGATTTTGATTTAGGTTAGTTAGTATATTGTCCAGATAACTGGACTTCTGAGCAGATATTCTGGTGAAATCGTTTATTGTGACCTCAAGGCCATGAGAATTGAGCAAACATAATAAATCAGGAAGATTAGAAGAATTGTCTTTGAAATCAATATTAAAGTCGCCTAGAATGATGAGTTTTTTATGCTTGTTCAGTGTTGTAATTATACAAAAGGTTGTGGCGGCAAATATGGATGTGAAAAAATTGGATTGAGATGTTCTAAAGCTTGTGGACATTGTCGTGGTCAGTCATGCTTGAACGCAGAGTCCACTAGTGAAGAAAGTGATGAAGATGTTGATTTGAATTCAGCAATAAGTCCACTTGATGTTTTGTCAGCAACTTTTGATGAAGTTTAAGTTGAGGATATTGACGACGAATGAATATAAAAGAAAATTGTATACAATTTTTTTTTCCCTATTTTTCGATGTACGAATGAGAAGTTGTTGAGCATGAAATAAAAAAACCTTTTATTGTTCATGGATTATGCTTGCGGGTGAAACCATGTAAAAAAAACGCGCCTTGCATTCTATCTATACTATATCTATACTATAGTCGCTTTCTCAGCGCTCTAGTCCGAAAACGGTTGACTTTACAAAAAAATGCTACATTTTTTGTAGATAATCGTATGAGGAATAATTTTTATGATGACTTTTATTGACCTTCTAGTCATAGCTCACGAAATATTCTCTAAAAACTGATTTTCGTGACCTTTTGACCCTTATAACTTTTTTAGCGGACACGATATCAGTGTCGATTTTTCACATCTTCATCAAAACGCCACAATGAAGGTGTATACCAAAATTCAGCTTAGTAGGAATGTTTCCGCAGATAAAACCATAAATGACTGAACTGTATATTATTATTTTTATTTGCCGTCAAAAGATATATTTGTATTGTTTCTACCCAATTTATTCCAAATCACTTCCTGAGGCGGATGATATACGGTAAATGTGATGTTCTTAGTTTATATTAATGTAACCGAGTAGATACATTTTTATTTGTTCAATCACCTGAAGGCAACATGAGATCCCAGATTTTCTATATGAAAATCGTCGTATTTTCAACTCTCATAAAATTTAGCCTCTTCCAAGAAATAGTTCCTAACCCCAGTACATCCGTCGACGTTAATATAATTAATGACAGGTTTGAATTGCTATCAAAATAACCAGAGCGACTGTCTCCTATCAAGTGACATCTAACCATAATTCCGTGAACTCATTAATATATAAATAAGCCTAATGAATGAAACACATTATATTTCTAATCTGAAGACTAATTTTAAACGTTTCAGTTTATCCGGAATCTCTCTGGCTAGCATGTAAATCAAAGATATCGATCTATAATTTCGACCGAATAAAACTCAACGTTGACGCGCTATCAATGGAATAATTCGATAAGTCAAATGGCCAGGACGGTTCTTTTCAAAATCAATTATGAGATGTAAAACTATTATTACTCAATATCTCAAACAAGTCATATATTTAATTGGAGTTAGATTGACATGATGGATAAGAAAGCTGGCTCCATTATCGATTCTTTTGAATTCGCTCACATATATTGAGTTCGGAGTCAGGTTATCTCTGAGAAGTTGAATGATGTACGGGTTGACTCATTATTCCAGTTCCTTCGCTGAGTTATTTACTATCAACGTCAGTTGATTCCAGCTTCGATCATTCAATTCCACTTGTTATTAGAAACTAGTTTTTCATAATGAAAATGTGCTTCGTTCAATTGAAAAAGATAACAAAGACCTTGCAGTGTGATTGCGATTGAATCAACGCATTATATTTATCTTTATTGATCGCAAAGCATTGATTTGACGGTTCGTTTCAAAAATAGTAAACGTTTATAAAAACAAAATGAAAACTCCGATTCGAAAAGTGAAATTGAACCCACTAGATGATAGTAAATTAAATGCGAAAAGTAGATTGTGAAATAAGTTCACAATTTGTTTTGAAAATTCTGTGAATGATGCGTTTCGAGCGGCCACTTCCAGGGAGGAGTTCCACTGAAGAGCTACGAGTTTCCTCCTCATATCAAAACCTTGGTATGGGAGAGAAATCGCCTGAGAAGGCTCTATCAGCGAACCCTTTTCCCAAGAGACAAAATTGTAGCAAGTAGGATGGCCAACCAAGTCAAACAGGTCATCATTGAGCCTGGGCATGACGAGCTTTGGCGAGTCACCCGCAGACTCAGAGGAAAGAAGACTGCTCCCTCACCCATTCACGGAGAACGCGGAGTGTGCTACTCCCCCGCCGACAAAGCGTTGGCCTTTGCCAACGATGGAACGTCAGTTTCAACTTAACGTTGACGACAATGACGATGTCGACCGCGATATTTTGCTTGAAGATCGGGTTCACCGTATCCTCAGGGAGGATGACAACGATGACATCCGTCCAGCTTCTATGCTGAAGGGCTACATCAATCGCAAAGGCAAAGAAAGCTCCGGGGGTAAATAGCCAATAGGTCGTTGGAGAGGCTCCCGAAAAACTGTGTTGAAAACCTTCTTAACATAATAAATAGTTCGTTGGCCATCAGATACTTCCCCCCGAAGGTGGAAGCATGTGATCGTGGTCATGATTCCAAAACAGGGTCAGAAACTGCTGTTCCCGCAGAATTATTGCCCGATCACTCTGCTCTCGTCGGCGGCTAAGCTGTCTGAAATAGTTGTTCTGCAAAAACTCAACGAAAAAGTTGGGGACCAAAATGTTCTGCCTGACGAACAATTCGGCTTCAGGAAAAAACATTCCACTGAGCTACAGGCACTGAGACTGGTCGAAAATACCATCGCAGAGCTAAATCATAATCGTAAAGTTCATGCCGTGCTTTTAGACATATCGAAGGCCTTTCGACCGCGTATGGCACGAAGGTCTTCTGCACAAGCTAGTTGCGTTCATCCTGCCTCGGGGCCCGATCCGGTGAAGGCAAAGATCGAGGGTCGAATCAAAAGTCTGTACTCTCTGATCAATAGAAAATCCAAACTAAACCTAAAGAATGAAATTATGATCAACAAAACGATGATATTCAAACCTGTCATCATCCTTCAGACATCTGAGTACAAGCGGCTCTCTCTAATATCTCCATCATGGAGAGATTGCAGAAATAGTTGATACGGATGATTGTGAATGCTCCGTGTTTCGTACGGAATGAAGCCATCCGCAGATATTTGCAGCTGCCTTCCATTCAGCAGTCCATTCAGACGAAGAATCGGTAAGTCTTTGCGCAGAAACCCACGATAATCCGTTAGCTATAGATTATGCTGTAGATGACCCCTTTCGATATAGAATGCCCAGATATTCTGTCGAATGAGGCCCTCATGTCCCCCGTTAACAGATGAACAATCTCTTCATCCATAACACCTCATCCAAGCAGGGGTTTCACCGTGAAGGGCGATACTGATGACTGAGGTCATTCATGTCACCATCCCATGATCAGTTATGTCCCATTTATTCTTCTGACAAACACCACTCGTAAAAGTAAGGGAGCCAGTCTCCAAGCTGTCCGAAATTAAGATGAAATTGGTGGTGGTTGGAAAATTAATCGTCGCCGTAGATACCCGCCCTGGTTCTCACCAACTATAATTAAAAATATTCATGAAAAAGAATGGGCCACAAGAATCACGAAGAACCAAAGCAAAGCAAACAAAAGAGGTAACTCAAAAATTCCGAGTGTTATGAAGGATGAAACTAAAACATACACGAAACCGCAGAAATTTTGGATGGATTTTGAAACTTCTTCAGAAGTATTTATATTATGTCTGATGTATCTTCATGTAAATAACCTTGATAACTGCACAAACAATTTACAATAAATATCGAGCAGGTGAATGAAGGAGGTGGTATCTAAGGTACGAGAAAACTTACAAAATAAACTAATTATATAGGTCCTGACCATATACTGAGTTTTGTAGTTGAAGATTTGACTTACCTTTTTCTGAGTCCCTTACTTCATATATTCGAACTTCCTTTGAAAACTTGTGAGTTCCCTGACCTTCGAAAAAGAGCACAATTTTTAAAAAGGACGATATTACATCAATAAAAAACTATACAGCCATTTCAATACTGAGCAATTTACTCAAATTATTTCAAATAATATTATCCCCCAATATTAACAGTCCAAACGGAAACGTCATATCAGATGATCAGCATGGGTTTGTAGAAAACAAGTTGTATATAATCAATCTTGCATGTCTTTCACAATGTGTCTCTGAAAATTTGGATAAAAAAATTGCAGGTTGACGTCATTCACATAGACATGCAACAATCAATTTTTCCATTTTTCCAGCAAGTTTGATGAAAGTCATTTTTTTACAAAATACGAGCACTACAGAAAAATCCTCAAGGCGCTCTAAAAGCGGTGCCTGTGTAAAATTAGCGATTCAGGTTGCTTTTGAAACACTGGAGATTGAATACATTTGGAAAAACGTTTCCAGGAAGTTTATTCCACATGAACGCAGCTCCCTTAATAGAAGAGTTCCAAAACAGGGAAGTTCGAGGTGTACTGAGTTGAACCTCAAAACGATGAGCAGCCACAGTACGTCGCTTATTTCTGACATGTATTGCTCTTGGTGAAATCAAATGTGCCAATTCACTTGAACATTTCCCGTGAAAGTATCTGTGGAAGAAAAAAAATCCCCAACCTTTCTTCGATGTTCCAGAGTATCAACGTTGCAAGTGATGTTCGCGTCTCCAATCAGGCGGATGGCTCTTTTCTGGATGGAATCCAGCAGCTTCATGGTATGCTTACTGGCGGAGCTCCATGAGACAATACTTCAAAAAAGGCCTGATCTGAGGCTCTGAGGCTTTATAAAGCATCGAAGCAGACAGCGGAATTGTCTGTCCTGACATATCAAATTATCTACTTCATGAAAAACAATTTATAGAGTATGGAGGTTTTAGATGTGCTTCATATACTCCCAGATCCAGAGAGCCCCAAGGCTCCAATTTAGGACCTTTTTTGTTCTTGATTTTTATTATTTTCTCAATTAAAATGCTTCACGTCGATGACCTACAGACTTACAGTACCAATCAAATTTGATATTTGATTTGTGTTCCAATAATCGTTTGAATCTTAACATTACTAAATGTCATGTATTGTTTTCTTCTAGGATGAGAAGTTGTATACAATTCACTTATGAAATTGATAACAATCCCAGCAGTTGAGTTGATGAAATGAAAGACCCTGGCATTAATTTTTATCAAAAATTCTCTTTTGTTTCACATATAGACCAAGCTGTTCCATCTACTAGTTGAATGTTGGACCACTAGAGAATTCAGAGATGAAATGAAATAATCACGTTATTCTATGCTTATATAGTGTTCAAACTTGAATATGAGGCGATGATCTGGTATCACATTTATATTTCCATGTATGTCGACTCTTCATTACAGTCGCATTTCTATATAATTTAATTAATTTTCATGTACCACGCCTCAACTCCCGATACCAAAAAACATTTTCATTGTCAGAGTAGTATAGAACAAATGTGAATATTAGAGCAGCAGTAAATATAATGTGTTATAATTTAAATTTAGTATGTAACATGTGTGATATTGATGGAAGCTCTTCGAACTTCATCAAGGATTGTATCTTACATAGAACCCTTCATTCATAAATTTTTCATATACTTTTCAATTGTTTTATATCAACATTGTGCAGTCTAATTCATTTAAAATATTTATGTCAATTGAATTCAATTAGGTAATTTTTTTAACATATTTTCTTCAACATTTTCGGTAATTAAGTGTATACCTGTTGGAAATGAAGTGCGTGATTGAAATCTCTAGCTTTCAGATAGAGGCATTTTCAAAAATAATGTTCAATTTGCTGAATATCGATTAAAATTTAGATAAATCGCCTATACATTATAGCGATAACAATGTTATTATTGACTTTTTCAAAGTCAAATGTTGAACAATTCCAAAAAAATAGCTTCAGTATAGTCACTGATACAAGTTGTTACATAGAATATACGACGTGTTGTTATATTTATACTCGTATAACAGGGATTCATATTGAATATCAGTTCAAAACCAAATAATAACTATCTGTAGTCGCATATGCCGCTTCAAACAAAATACCAAATCGTATATTATCCATCAAGATATACAAACTTTATCAAGTTCACCAAACGACTAATGTATAATAAATTAAGGTCAACTCCTAGAAACGAAGCTGTAAGTCATCTAGGCATAGTCGTAAATAGAACAGTTTAATAACGTAGGTAATAAAAACGGAACATTATCAGCGTATCAAATTAAAACCGTGGTTTGATCATGAACACAATAATTCATTATTTGAAATTTGATCGCCATCTAGTTAGAGAGTCTATCTGGCGGTCCCATCTGGAGTTGTCAGGATGGACCGGCTAGCCACGTTGCCAGATCATTCAGCTCGATTTCCCATGTCGAATTTGAAAAATCTACAAATTAATGACTGTATGAAAATAAATTCCAAGAAACTCACAGATTGTGATTTTCTTCAATTATTCATTTTCTTAAAACGTATATGTTTTAGGAAATGTAGAACGGGATTACTCTCTTTCGACGTTTCTCGATAACGATATTGCAGTATCACTGTCAAACTATCCTTCTATTGCCTATTATTGTGTATGACGAAATAGCAAAAATAGTTTATCGAAAATTGAACACCTGATAAAACATTAACTAATATTTCTTGCTGTTTTTTGTTTATGTAACCTTCCACGATTTGGAAAATAAACAAATCAATAAAGAATATGTTTGTTTCAAGGTGTTTGACATTCCATGGTAAATTTCATTAGTTCGGACTTCCATTGTCTAATAAGATATAAAATGATTTGAAATCCCTGAAAGAATCAATAAAATTGAAATGAATAATTGAAAAATAACAAATATATTAAGCATAAAATCTCTGAAGTTGATTTACAATGAAATGAAATACAAGCAACAATCAAATCAAATAAAAATTAAAAGAAGTCAAGTCAAGTAACTTAACGACGTTTCGATTGTTAGTCCCCACAATGGCCTTCGGGTGATGACTGGACTCCTTCCTCCGAGAGATGACTATTTATAGGCCTATCCCCTCTTCCCTCTCACTGCTTCACCAGTTTAGCGAGAGCTAGACCGTTTGGCGCGAGTTGGCCGTTTTCCGCATAATTATGGGTTCCCATATGTTACGTAACTCTACGCTATCTGAATGCGTTGTTGGACGACAATTATGCAGCTTCTTCGAATTTCTTTGTGAACCAGTGAGTCCAAACATGCTCTGCAATTCCCGATTCACTGGTTTGTCCTCGCTGTGTGTGTTTCTTGTGCTGGGCAATGCGAACTTTCAATGACCTCTTTGTTTTACGGATGTCGAAATCTCCACACTCGCAGATTATCCGGTAAATGCAATTTTTGGAATCGCAGTCCGCGTTTGGTAGCCTGGTTTTCGTGAGACTACTATTGATAGTGTTTCCGGATCTGAAGCAGGTTCTGATGTTGTACGCGGACACAATTTTTCTTATCCTTTTCGACAATCCTCTGTTGGTCGTGACGGCTTCTTTTCCTTGCGAGACTCTTGCTGTCTTTAAGCCAGAGTCTGTTCCACCATCACTATGCAACCATTCCGTTGAAGATCATATTTAATGATGCCTAGTCTTCCCGAAACTTTCCTCAGTATTATAGAGCCCGAAAGCACGGTCTACTAGAGTCGATGCCTGTTTCAGTCGATTGATGGTGGTTGGATTCGTGGTTCAAATACTGTCCCGAGTGAGTGGATTAATGTTTTAATCTTCCTTTTGAAGATGATCACTTGGTGATAGAAACACGTGTCGAGGTGTTAAAAATAACGATTTGGTGTTGGGAAAAAACTTCAGTAATATTCATTACTACAACAAAGGTTCCAAACAGTGCATCATAAGTTTCTAATTATAGTTTACTTGTTATTTGAATATAGTTCAGAAAAGACAATAATTTATCCAATGCACAATTAGGACCTAGTACATCCTTCAAAGATAATGTATTCCATAATCCTTCCACTGCTGGTTAAAGAGCGGATAATCAGTAGGGAGGTACTTCACAGTCAGATTAACGTAGGAAGCATGTTGGTTCTTTCTTGTTTTGAAGCAAAACTTGTGAGTTAGGCGTATGTGGCCTATTCGTAAACGGGTTAGGATTTCCCTTCGATGTTTAGGTAATATAGACCATGGTTTCACGAAAATGTTCACTTCTCTTAGCTTTGATGTTGATCCTTGTCAACGATTATGCCATGCGTCCATCATGGTCTCATTGATTGATTACAAGTTCAGAAATTGCGGTGGTTACAGCTTCTTTGGTTAATTCATCAACTCGTGAGATGGGATTCATATGAAATTTATGTTTTTACCATTCGTCCCTACTTCATAGAGTTGTTGCTTGGTTTGCACACCCAAAGGGTTCGTGTGATTCGAGTGATTTTTTTCATGCTACGCCACAGAACAGGCAATTTCAAGTGAATAACTTTCTCTTTCTCGCGAATATTCTGAGAATATTTTTCAAAATATCAGTTACCTCGAAAATATTTGGGAAAATAATTGAAGCACTTGTGATATTAAAAGTGAACATGTTTATTTATGTCTCATAAAAATGTACTGATCTTGTAGGGGGCTTCTAAATATAAATCCAGAAACTCACTGTTTTAATTAGTAGCTTCTTACCTAATCTGGCAACCCTGCGGCGCGTCAAACGCATTTGAATTCCCTGCTTTCATTCTGGTCATTATTTTCGCTTCTTAAGACAAAAGTATTTATTAGTTAAGCGTTTGATACTATCTGTTGAGCTGTCAATTGCGTCCAGCCAATGATGCAGATAATTCAAGTAAGGAAAGAGGTCGACTGCTAGATGGAGATGAGGTTGACGATTAAATAGTTTAGATTGGTTCTTGTCTGTGTAAATTTACCGACTGGAACTAGATGCGAAGAATTACCTGGGAAAAAGAATTCCAGTAATGTGTGAGAGACACTGTTTTTGAAAGTTGGTCCATTAATTTTTAAATTGAAAATGGTAATTTATATTTCACAAATATAAAAGAAGTTGTTGGCCATAAAATTGTTCATAATTCGGCTCAATTAGTGTAAACAGTTATAAATCCCTACTCATTCACGAATCCATTTTCCAATTTCATTTTGTATACTCGTAATTAGTCAAAAACATTGAGAAAAGTAATTTCCACTTTCTGTCTCTAAAATAATGAAATAATATATGAAATATAGAAAGTGAAGAAGTTTTGAACAAAGAAGGAGAAATATTAAATACATCAATACAAATCCTTTACAAAAATTTGTGAATAACACAAGGTAGTTCGTTTCCTTCTGATACAAACTAGAGGAAAAATCCATCCCAAGAAATACTATCAATAACAATAGATTTTCATAAAAAATAGTGTTTTTCTGGACCACGCTGTCGACTGGTTTGAATTTATTTGAAATTTTTTTTCAGAGATTAAAGCAAGGATCAAAATTGACAATTGAAGATGCTCATATCATTTTGGCGATTATTTCTTTCAAAGCCGAAAAATGACAAAACAGCGATAAAATGCTTTTTCCGATATCAACAACATTAACAGCAATGAAATGATAGCCATGGAATTACCATGTCATGAATAGTCTGACCTCTCTGGATCTGTACCTGAAGGAGGTTGCGTTAATGGCCACGTTACGATTGCGCACGGCTGGTGGAAACCTCGAAGTAGAAATGGGTCAATTGAGGCTGGGCCTGTGGCGGGAAGCTATTACCTCAGGGCTAGTACTAGAGTACCACGTAGATTCAACCAAAGCCTCGGTAGATGATAAGATTATCCTGACATGGATTAAAGAACACGACATGAGTAAAGGTAATCGCTTTGCCGACTATTTAGCCAAGGAAGCGGCTGCATTAAGAGTTTTAGGACATGGACAATTGCGGAACCGGCCAAACGTTGTACCCATGCTCATTCCCTAAAGAGATGGGATAGAATCGAAGGATGCAATCTTACCAGGATCACCCTGGACGACCCTCGGAAGCTGGCGGCGAAGAAATATCTGGCGATGACCAGGAAAAATTTACGCTTAACAGTAGGATTTCTGATTGACCACTGTCATAACTAGTGAACACACTTCTATGCATGATGTATGAACAGGAAGATGAAACTGTCAGGCATGTCCTGTGCGAGTGTCCGGAGTTATCGTCAGTAAGAGAGTGTGTGTTCGGCGAGCCTTGGCCCACACCTGCTGATATAAAGGAGATGTCTCCTAGTGACCTCCTGGAAAGGACAACTCCTCGGGAGGATGTAAAATAGGTCAGGCTCCCTACTCTATAGATACAAATACAGATAACATGTCATGAAATAATACAATTCTTTCAATTTTATTATTTTGTTTTTATATCGATGTATCCAGTTCAGAATATTTCACTGTAACTGTCATAAAGACTGTGATGATGCATAACTGGACCCTTACTCTACTAAGACAATTCAAATGACTATCTGAATCAGATAAATCTCACCAACACAAGATACTGAAATGCATCCTGCATAGAGGTGTGTCCACTAGCCCCATATTATGTAGGTGTTTCCTTAGCTGACAGTGGCCAGTCAGAAATCCTACTGTAAGGCGTAGATTTTTCCTGGTCATCGCCAAATATTTCTTCAGCACCAGCTTCCCAGGGTCGCCCAAGATGATCCTGGTAAGATTACATCCTTTGATTTCATCCCATCTCTTTAAAGATTGAGCATGGGTGTAACATTTGACTAGTTCCGCAATTGTCGAAGTCATCAGGCCGTGGGTGCCACTTGGTCCTAAAATTCTTAGTCCAGCCGCTTCCTTAGCTAAAGAGTCGGCAATGCGATTACCTTTACTCCTGTCGTACCCTTCAACCCACCTCAGGATAATGTTATTATCTACCGAGGCTTTGGCTAAATCTTGGTGGCACTCTAGTGCTAGCCCTGAAATAACACGGTGTCTGTTCAAGGCTAATAGTGCTTGTCTGCTATCAGTGCAGATTGTTATGTTTTTGCCAGAAATTCTTTTCTTGGTTATTTCTTTTGTGGCGATTGAGATACCAGCCAGTTCTGTTTGGACCACGCTGGTATTTCTTCCCATTCCCCACTCAATCCTTAGGCTTAGTGATCTGGAGTACACTCCACATCCTGAGCCTTCTTTGGTTTTTGAGTCATCTGTATAAATCCGTATTGCATTTGTAGCATCTGACTCTGTGTTCTGCTTAATTTGTATTTTGTAGGGTTTATTAAACACAAACCTGGGTTCAATTGCATCACTTGTTGCCTGCAGCAGAGGTTGCGCAGTAAGCGCTTCCCGCCATAGGCCCAGCCTCAATCGAGCCATTCCTACTTCTAGGTTTACACCAGCCGTGTGCAATCGTACCATGGCCATTAATGCAACCTCCTTAACGTACAGATCCAGAGGGGTCAGACCCGTGATTAATTCCATTGCCGCGGTTGGTGTTGTTCTCATGGCTCCTGTGATGTTTAAACAAGCCAGTCGCTGTATTTGATATAATTTTTGGATAGCCGTTGCTTGTAGAAATTTCGGTCCCCATGCAATGGCTCCATACGTTAACATAGGTCTTATTATTGCAGTGTAGATGCAGGTGACCACACGGGGTGAAAGACCCCATGCGCGTCCCACTGTCCTCCGACATTGCTCATAAGCCACGTATGCTCTTTTTGCTCTACTCTGTAGATGAGAGTTCCATGTTAGCTTCTTGTCGAGGATAATACCAAGGTATTTCACCTCTTCAGAAAAGTTTAGTTGGCTTTTGAAGATTTCGGGAGGTTTTAAGCCCGTTAAACTTCTTTTCCTGGTGAAAAGGACCATCTCAGTCTTCTTGGGATTGATCGACAGTGAGTGTTCCTTACACCATGTTTCTATCTATCAATTTGAGCCCATCCTGCGTTCTATCGCACAGTGTGTTTACAAATTTGCCGGTCTGCAAGATAACTATATCATCTGCGTATGCAATTGTGTAGAATCCATTTTTGTTAAGGTCATTAATTAGGGTATCCAGAACTATGTTCCAGAGGGGTGATAAGACCCCTCCCTGTGGACATCCCCTCATGACCAGTCCTTTTACTGTGATGTCTTCTACATTAATACTTATTGCTCTGCTAGAGAGCATCTGGAGTATCCATTCTCCTACTACCAGGGGTACATTCCTGGAGTGTAGTTGCTGGGTAATTGTTGGAAAGGTTGTTTTATCAAACGCTCCCTCAATATCTATGAATATACCTAGGATGGATTCTTTGTTGTCCAATGATCTCTCGATTCTGCCAACCACATGGTGAAGGGCCGAATCAGTAGAAAAACGATGTGAGACTAATTCAGTGGGGACTGTCCAGTCCCCACTGAAGTAGGGCTGGTCTTATACCGTCAGGCCCTGGTGACTTGAAGGGGGAAAAGCCCGATATAGCCCATCTTATTTTGTCCTCATCAATTACTGGTGAAATTTTCAGAAAAATAATGCTTTGCGTTTTCCAGAAACGTCTAACCTACCATCGACCGTGAGTCACGCTGTATATTATAGTATAGTTATATAGTTATTTATTCATCAATTTCTATTTTGTCCCCTCCAAAATAACGGCCCTCAGATACAATTTTTTTTTATTCACAATCAGTCACATTAACCTGATGGTTATTAGCGGCGGAGTATGCCTATTACTAATCATTAGCTAGTAGTTACAAATCATAGTGAAAATCCAATCAGTAAAAAACCAAATAATATCCTTCACTTGCTGTTGTCCTAGAGCTTCTTTCAAATCTTGAGGTATATTGTAGTTATTTTTTTCTATATATTTGTATCAATACATTTGTGCCAGCAATTTGGTTTTTATCTCCTCCATCGTCACACAACGCCATTTCTTCATGGGTCTCTTTGATCTTTGGAACAGAAAAAAGTCACAGGGGGGCAAATCTGGCGAATACGGTGGCTGAGGCAGTAATAACGGTGTTGTTTTTGGACAAAAAGTTATGAACAGACAATGACGATTGAGCAGGTGCATTATCGTGAAGCAGAAGCCATTTACGATTCTTCCACAAAAAAAATCGCTCATCAAATGTACGTAGCGGGCGAAATTTGAACATTTGCCTTATTTTCCTGAATAGTACACGTAGATCTATAGAAACAAACGGTGTAATCTGTTGCCGCATTTTGTTGTTGAAAGTTTGGATACTCCAATCTGAGAATTTTGTGATCAATCTGAAAATGTGATATTTTGAAAGAAAATATAGGAATATTTTCCTGAGAAGTGAGGCAAATTCAGATATTTCTCAACGGTTTTTTTCGCACACAGGTGATCATTTGTCGTGAAATCGATGAAATGTGAATAAAAGGAGATTCAAATATATTTTGGAAACATCGATAACTCCATCTCCTCTAGTTCATAGTACTTTTACACCTCTCAGATCAACTTGATAGTTGAGACACACTTTATGTATCAACTCAGTCATCACATTTATTTTGGAGTTATTTTCAAAGCTATGAATTTGAATTATTTGTGTTAGTCATATATTGAATGGGACACAAATTGTAACTCAATACTAACTATCCTTCAAGTCACCAACCAGAAATTCCTAACTATCGAAAATAACTTATATTATTACCCAATAATGAGAAATAAAATCTGCAATAGCAATAACAAACAAAAGTAATAAATAGTTGTTGTCGAAATATTTATTAAACCGATAATTTCTGAAGGTTTACGACGGCCGTATATATCTAAATGTCATGAAATATCAATTTCCCAAACGAACAGTTATTTAGGGCCCTCATAAAAATGCAGAACTGTCAAAGCAATGAATACACAAAGGCAATTAACAACCTTCCACATTCACAGGTGCGTACATTATGATTATCTCCGTATAATTCTTATAACGCACTTGGAAATTGAAATTCTGGGGATCATACAACCTGTCGGTATGTTTGAGGACATGTGACATAAATTTCAATACTTGTTCAATTCAAATATACATTTTGACATCATTTCTAGCACTAGAGATTTTGGTAAAAATATATACTTAGAAAACTAATGATAATCTATTATTCATATATTCTATTTACTATAACTGTTTTGATTTTTTTTCAATTTGTACTTTAGAGTAGAAATTATTGAGCATTTTTCATTACCCAATTGATACAGTCAAAATCTCAAAGCTCATACTTGTTTACACAAAAAATATGTTTTCACTAAAACACAGTTACCAAAAAGAAAAACCTCCAAACCAATTTGCCTCTGTCGACCATCGAGTGAAACTTTATTTTCACTACTTGGGAGCCGCTCGTATCCCCAATTTGCCGAAAAACAGCTACGTAGGCTTATTGTGTTTTCCATTTTCCATTTTTTTAAATGACACCCATTCCAACAATCTTGTGCCCTTCACTAATGTGTACAGGTACCTTGCTGACTGCATGTCATATTCTTCCAGACATAACTCAGGTTGTTGCTAAATTGTTTGCCTTCTGTATCCAATGCCTCACATTTCCATAGAATACGACGAGCTGTCTGTGTCTCTCTGTTTCATTGCCTGGAATTAAGGTATCCGTTGTACAGCCCTATTTTATTCAGGTGTTCCCTCAATGGGCAGTGTCCAGTAAGTAGCCCTGTGATTGTATCGAGCCGATTTCTTCTTTGTTGACGCAGTTATTTGGTTCTATTTTCGGACAATCATTTCATAACGGTTTTTCCGTGTGTGTTCCCTGGTATGTTTTCCAGTATCTACGTCTCTTGTAGACTCATTGTTCGATCTGGTTCCATACCAAAGAATTTGTTACCCCCACAGCTGGCCCAGAACCTATATATGGAATTGATGATCCGTGTGTGGCACACTCATTAGCTATTTCGTTACCTACGATGCCCGGATTTTTCGAAACTCAGTATATTGTCAATCTATTTCTGTCTGCCAGTTTCCCCAGTTCTTCATGGCATTGCCAGACTAGTCTTGATATCACTTTTGGGATCGCCTATGCCTCAAGTGCAGCTTAGCTCTCTGTAAAGTATTCATCCGCTCATTTCGTTGAGACCTTCAATTAATATTTCTAGCACATCTACATCATTCTGAAAGACTGTTCGATGTTCGTTCCACAACATATTTTCTATTTAGTCCGATCTCATAAACCTCGGTGAGTTTTCCAGACTGAAAGGGTACTCTTTTGTCTCACCCATTATTACTAGATGTAAATGAGGAAGATTGGCTAGCAGACCATATATTTACCACCTTGGTGTCAACCTCTACTGCAGACAACTACCAGCGTGGTCTATACAGAACTGGCTGGTATCTCAATCGCCACAAAAAAACCTGGAAAGGAATTTCTGGCAAAAACAATCTGCACTGACAGCAGAGAAGCCTTATTAGCCTTAAACACACAACGTGTTACCTAAGTGTCTCCAAGACTCAGCCAAAGCCTCGGTAGATAATAACATTATCCTGAGGTGGGTTAAAGGACACGACAGGAGTAAAGATAACTATATTGCCGATTCTTTAGCCAAGGAAGCGACTAGACTAATAATTTTATGACCCAGTGGTCCCTATGTTACACCCATGCTCTATCCCTAAAGAGATGGGATGATATCAAAGGATGCAATCTTGCCAGGATCAGCGGGAGGATATACAATGGGTCACATGTGGCATAAGTGCTGTGGACTCACACTCACCCTTCTTACTCAACAGATACAGAGAAATACCACCATGATGTATAGCCGAAGCATCATGCCTGGTTTTTTCATATGTACATCTGGTCAGCATCAGTGTTACCTCCACCATTCTTCCAACTCCTTCCAGATGTTCATTCCATGTCAACCTGGGATCTAGCATTTTTCCCAGATCTTTGGTCTTCTCTGACAGATTTATCGCTTCACTTCGAAGTTTCAGATGTCCTAGTCCCTCTATTTTGGTCCTCTTGGTAAATGCAATCATGGTCGATTTCGTTGGGTTAATGTTCAGACTTTATTCATCCGTTCATTTAGCTATAACATTCAGAGCCAGTTGTATGCGACCCTCCACGATATTATTATATTCACCCTAGACTTGGATAACTGAGTCTTTTGCATAGCCCAGTACTTTATGTCCATTATGGTCTATAAGACGTAGTAACTTACAAGGTTTCATAAGAGTGGGGACAAAACTCCTCCTGAGAACAATCCCTTGCTGACCGTGCGACTAATCTCTTCCATGTATATGTCGCAGCCAAATGGTTAAAATAGCCGTTCAATCAAACATCCTAGCTTTCTGATTGAATATTTGAGGCGCTCAAAACATTCAACACTACATATGATTAAAAAACCGCCGTCTAATTGAATAAATTCAGCGCTCACCACCGCGGCGCTAGATGCGTTTCATTTTCAAGAGCTAGGTACATATAACAAGGAACGTATTAGCCTAGAGCTAGAAGAAAATGTTAAACCAATTTTCCACAAGCCTCATCTGGTTCCATTTGATTTCCAGGGAAAGGTGGAGACAGAATTGAAAACAAATTGAAAAGGAAGGTGTAATTGAGAAGGTGGACAATTCTAATTGGGAAACGCCATTAGTACCTGTTATGAAGGCAAATGGTAAAAACATTCGGATTGTGCCAATAACAAAATGACAATAAACAAATATCTTGAAGATTTTACCCACCCCTTATCCAGAATAGATGAAATTTTTGTAGCTTTACAAGGCACCTCAGTTATAATGTCATTCAACCAGTTGGCTATGCGTCGTCTAGCTGTATTGTTGAACTTTGCAGTCAACAAGTTGGCTGAACGACTTATAGCCGGCGTTGGTCAGTCAAAGGGCTAGCTGTTTGATTGAACGGCTATTTGAACCAGTTGGCTGCGATATCTATACCAGTCTCCATCTAACCATGTCGTTTAACCACCTGCAGCTTTGTCGTTGTTCCCTCTTCTCCCCGACGCCTGGGTAATACGCCCTCTGTGTCCTAGCAAATCAGCTGAAAGCACTTCTTTGCTCTTGTAAGTTAATTATGATTTTCCAGTGATGCGACATACAGCCGTATTTGTCGACATTCCTGATCTGTAGACATATTGTTCTCGATGCAGTGTTCTGGTAGTCAGTGCTACGAGTTTGTCCCTAATATGCCTCTGAAGTATTTTTTCTAATGTTTAATGTAAAAAGCATGAGGTTATTCAAATAAAATAAACTCTTCATGTAGATAATGAAAAGGAGTGGATTCAGTACACAGTGAAAGACCGAATATTACAGTTTTGGGCATACACATTACACCATCAATTTCAACAATACTTCTACTAACAATTTTGCGGTTACTTGAGAAGAATTGAAATAAAAATATGTTACACAACCGATTGTAAAATTCTAGTGAACATTGCATTCTCTTCTTCTCTTACGATAGAAAATAACAGGTCTAAGCGAAAGACCAACTTCAAGCGAACAATTCGAACCCTGCTCGGTGTGCAAGTCGTTCAGTAAACTTGTTTAATGTCTGCCGGAAGTTGACAGCAGCTTGCAACGGAATATGAAAGTCTCATATACTTCACAAACAATCGTATATGAGCCGTCGATGGAGAATTTATGAAGGTCTGCGAAACTTTTCAAGACGTTTCCCGACGGAGTTGCGGAGTTTTTGGATTCGTTTGGAGCAAACGAGAAGTCGAAATCTACACCGGGGGCTGAGAGGTGGTGGCAATTGGCTACACTGGGAGAAAAAATTGAGATTTCTTTCAGAAATAGGAGGCGCATATCTGACGTTGAGACATTTTCTTAACCAAAGCTAGCATAAGTCTTATGATGAGAGCTGGTTCATTCTGGAAAAAATCGATTTCAAGGTAACTTTAGTGAGTTTTTTCAATGAACAAATGAACAAAAAAAAATGAATTCTGATCAACTTCGTTGAATTACTACATTTCAATGAGATTAAGCTGTATATGTATTATATACAGTGTGTAACAACCAAAACTTAACATAGCAATTTTTGAATATGAAAAGTGAGATTGTAAAAAAAAATCGGGAACACGTCCTTTTCTAATTGAAGGGAGACACCTTTCAGACTAATCAGATTTTTTGTAGTACACACCAGCTCGGAGGGGTGCGTCCGAGGACCCTTATTTATATAGAGAAAGTAGGTCGAGTGGCACCTTGTTTTGAAGGTCTTTCGAATACCTTTACAACTCTGTTAAAAGAAAATTTTTGTAACGATTACTTTTCGAGATAATTTGAAGGTAAAATTGCCATATTAATAATTCATTAGACAGACCACTCGGTAACTTGTATGCCTGAATAAAAAAAAATTCGAGCAGTTCTTCTTATTAGTTTTTTGTTGAATAAAATCCCTTTTTTAAAATCAATACCCACTCCTCTTCTTCCAGTTTTCATAAGTACGGGTCGTGTATTGTTATTCGTTTAAAAATGCCTTACACTACTTCTGAAAGGGTTTCAGTTATTGCTTTATTTTTTAGCAACGACCAAAATGCTGATAGAACATCAATTTTATTTAACGAGCAAAACCCTGGTAAACACCTAAGCAGAAATCACGTTCTGGATTTAGTCACACAATTCAGGGAGACAGGTTCGGTTTTAAATAAGAAAAGAAATATTCAGAGAAGGGTAGTGAATGACGATAATGCGATTGGAATGATTGGTCAAGTCATCGCCAATCCCAGGTTGAGTACCAGAGGTTTATCAGCAATGGCCGGAATGAGCCATATGAGCGCATGGAGAATCCTCAAAAACCACAAATTCCTTCCTTACAAAATTAAACGTGTTCATGAACTCAATACAACTTCTTGAAGCGGCAATGCAACCTCGTATAGTTGAAATAATTGAACAGGATCCGAAATGTCAAGATGAATTTATCCATTTTCAACAAGACGGTGCACCACCCCATTATGCCCAGCAGGTTCGAAATTTTGTGAATAATCATTTTGAAGGACAATGGATTGGCAGAAGAGGTCCAATTGAATGGCCAGCACGATCACCAGATTTAACACCACTGGACTACTTTTTGTGGGGATATTTAAAGTCTAAAGTTTATGCTACACAGCCAGCCAATTTGGATGAATTACGTCGTAGAATTATTGATGAATGCCGTGCTATAACTTCTGAAATGTTGAATAGTGGAAGAGCAAAATTCGAACAGAAACTTTATTGGTGCATGGAACAAAATGGCGCACATTTTGAACATTTACTCTAAATTTCCTATGTGAGTTACCCTCATTAGGTGTTACTTTTTTTGTGTATGCTTTAAAAACAATTATTGGGATTCATTAACCCTAAAACAGTTTTTCAAACTTTTCTGTGTCATCAGCATTCAAGGAAATCAGCAGGTTATATTCGTTGTGTAGGTAAGTTTTTAGTATGATTTACTTTTTTATCAAAAGGCAACGTTCATAAGGAGGTGCCACTCAATTTACCTAAAATGAAAGGGTGGTAACCAATCCCATCCCCCGGAAAAAATATCCTCGTAATAAACAAATAATTCTCACTTTTTTACGAAATCAAATGGACACGTATTAGCAGGATGTCATAAAAAGCAAAAATTTATTTTTTTCATGAAAGTTCTGAACGTAAATTGTACCTTAAAAACAATTTGATTTATTTTAAAAAGAGTTCAATTCAATAAAAATACCTTTAAATCTTCAAATTATCTCAAAAACTAATCGTTTCAAAAATTTTCTTTCAACAGAGATGTAAAGAAAAACCTTTAAAACAAGATGCCACTCGACCTACTTTCCCTATCTAAATAAGGGTCGTCGGACGCACCCCTCCGAGGGGGTGCGTACTACAAAAAATCTGATTGGTCTGAAAGGTGTCCCCCTATAATTAGAAATCGACGTGTCCGAGCTTTTTTTAAAAATCTTACTTTTTATATTCAAAAACAGCTCTGTTAAGTTTTCGTTGTTACACACTGTATCTTGAATAGGTCATCAAAAACAAACCGCAAAACATCACTACCAGGAAAAAAACTTTTCGATGAATTTAAAAGCGTGTCAAATTTGTGAGTAACATCAATTTTAACCCAAAACCACTGTAGAACTTCTAACCATCTGATAGAGATGCCAGCTTCCTAATTTCTTTGAATAGGAATGGGAATAGAGTGATATCTCATTGAAAAATGTTCGATTTTCCAATCATTGTCGAGAAGAAATGTAGAAAACCTTGAGAATCGATTAAATGTATCTGTGAAATCAAATGATTTTTCAGATGAATTTTAATCAATTTTGAAGAAATGAATCACTTTTTCATCAATTCTATACCTGTCCACTTCAATATTTCTAATTTTTTTATAAGATTAATTCATAAGTGAAATCCGAGTTTTTTTTTCATGGTATTTTTGAAATCAAAACTTTTCGTGGTATATCATCGAATGCAAAATTGATAAAATGGTGTTGCCCTGATATTATTCGCTACGCTAAGTTCTGTTCAACCAGGAGTAAATATATAATTCAACTGAATATGAAGATTTGAAACTTATCAATATCCTACCAACATTGTCGAAAGCCTTCAAAAGGGCAATTGAACGACAATCAAGATATATTTTCTATACTTCCTGAAACTCAGTGAGGTTTTAGGATTGATGTACATTTGCACTACTGTTCATTTATACTGTAGATGATATCTTTTCGGCTACAGTTTTGTTCATTTGTTTCACTGGATTTCAGTCGTGCTTTCGAAACTTCAAATCATCATCTGCTACTTACAATTTTCAATTATCATAGTTTTTCAGAAAATACAATGAAATTACATGAAAAGTATATGAAGAACGGGAAACTGAAGTCTATATCAACGAAAATTGCTCATATAGTTGATTATTCGGTCATGAGTACCTCACGGTTCAATTTTGGGTCCTATACGTTTCACTGTCTATTCTCCATATAGCAATTCATTTAATGTCATTTTCATAATAAATTACAATCTTTTGTTAACTTAGCCAATGACTATTGCTTTTTCTGATGAATGAAACACTATTTGATTTAGATCAGAAATGAAGCATCAGAAAATATTTGATTCTTCATTGATAGTAGACGATAATGTGCCATTGAACATGACTATAGTCCAACTCCAACTTGATATTTGAGAAACATATTAACAAAAAAATACCACAAGGCATATTCTTCAATACATCAAATTTATAAACACATGATATCCATTCAGATCAGAACAACTGTGTGTGAAAATTTGGAACTGACAGCTTTTAATTACTTTGTATGAACAATGTTTGACGAGCGGGTAGGTATATTAAACAAAATGCAAGTCATAATTCATAAGGATCATGTTATGAAAAAAATTTGCGACGGTGATTAACTAAATGATCTCAATTTCTTCCAATGAAAGAATTATTGTTGTGTGCATTTTATATAAGGAACCTTCTTTCACTCAGTAGATATCATTATCCCGTCGAAATATAGAAAAATCTACTAATTTGTATTGTCCTGTGTTCAGGACATCACTTGCAACCTTGATAGTTTGAAACATCGATGGAAGGTGGGGGATTTGTCTATCTTCAATAGATACTTTCACGATAAGTGTTAAGGTGACTTGGCACATTTGATTCCATCAATAGCGGTACATATCAGAAATACGCGACGGACTGTGGCTACTCATCGTTGTGAGGTTCAACTCAATACACCTTGAACTTCATTAGGAGAACTTCACTTGTTTGCGGAAGGTCGAACAATCCTTCTCGATTATCTGAATGCTAGTTTTATTATTCAGGTTTGAATCATCGGTTCGGTATATTTCTGAAAACACTTCACAACCCTGTATTCAACCAGTAAAAACCCATTACCACTCCCGCATACAGCATGGAATGATTAGTATCGAAACCGGCGAATTTTCCCAGATATCGCGAACAATAGGAGTATATGATGTATTGCAAATAACCCCTCACGGCACACCGAAAAGTCAACGTTAATGACTGTTTGGGGTCTGCCATAAAAAATGCATAATGGGATGTTCCACACCAGGAAGAGAGCATGAGTCAAAAATTACGATCCTCCAGAGGGTCGTAAAATAGAGATGACGTCATGATGGTCTTAGAGTTTCGAAAATCATCTCCTGGGAGTGTGTCACGCCAGATGTAAGATGGGGACTTTCCTAATCAAGCCAACATGCAACTTGATATTACTTCATACGTGACTGAAATAGTTGAATTAACGCTCAATTAGAGTGTGGGCTATTGAGATCTCGAGACCATCATTTTTCATCAGTCATTTTGGGACTTACATATCGGACAGGATAGCATAAGCTGCCTGTTCCATGAAGTGAATTTTCATTACTGAGATTTTTTTAGTGATCATCTACGGATTACATTTTCCAAGTTTTTGGAACTACAAGATGTAATGATATTTATATGTTTGACAAAAATCAGCTTACTGTCGAATGAAACCCCAAAATATTTTGCCTCCTCACAAAATGAAAGAGCTGCGTTATTGAACAAGTGAACAGCACCAAGGTTAGATAACGATCTTGATAGATTCATCTGGAGTTTATTATTAGATAAGTTGGATTGAAGAAAATCACAAACTTGCAGAGATGTGACAGATATATGAAGTTTCACGTCATCTGCGAAGGGTAAATGAACATTTTCAAAGTCCTCTATCAAGTTTAAAATCTGTCTGTTTCTGTTTAAAATTCGATGAATGGTGTCACAAAAATCACGTAATGATGAAACACTCAAAGACAACCCTACTAAGATTCCACAGACCCTGTGTAGATACCATAATCGCCCAAAATATCACATTTAGACAATATAGTTTCCTATTCAATTCCAAATGCAATTTTTTAGGCACAGTTCTAGATGAAACTTTCAGATAGGACGAATACATTAACAGTATTTGCTCTAAACTGAATGAACAATACTTTGCCATAAATAACCTGAAAAGCTGTCTGAACGAAGAAGGGCTAATCGCAGTCTACTATGCCCTCATCCACTCGACAGAGTTTTTCTGGCACAAAAAAGAATAATCCGTGTATTCAGGTATTCAGTCATCTGTTTTGAAATCTGTTTTTCCGTTAACCAGCTGTCGCACCCCTACGAACGACAACCTTCAGAAGTCGAAACTTGTGCAAGCTAAGGATTAACGAGGTCTTACCTTTTAACGTGTGATTCCTAACACGCAGTTGTCAGTGTCAGTTGTCAATCAATATTGTAAATAGTAGCAGTCCAAGGTTGGAGCCCTGCGGTGTTCCAGATTATGAAAAATATGGGTTAGAAGAGAATTCGTAATGTGAAACGTTTTTGACTGGCTGTTTAAGGCACAAAAAAACAGATCAAGTGTGTAACTGAAACCGAATAAGAAATATTCATTTAGTAGAATTGAATGATCAATACGACGAACGCTTCAGAAAAGTCCGGATTATTCTTGTCAACATTATCAGATACTATTCGTTTAATGGCAATCAAATAAGATGCAGTTGACCTTTTATTCATGAAACTATGTTGACTTTTCGATAGCCTAAACAAAATTTGGACCTACTGGACAAAGTTTTGCATGTTCCCAAGCCTCTGTAAAATACTGTCAAAAATTACAGTCAATTGTCCAGAAAATGTTCTTGAAGAATCCCTCACTGAAAACTGGAACGAGGTCCTAACCACTAGTCATTCCATTTGGAACTCTACGTTATTGAACATGCACTTAGGTTAGGTTAGGTCCAAAGTGAGTGGGTCTATTCGAACCTCCACCGCAACCCGCAAAGGTTCATTGTGGCTCACACCTATTCACACTCGACCAAATAAATCCAGCTTCTTACTAAAGTAGTGGTGAGTGGTATTTCAGGTCAGATGGTAAGAATACGGCTCTTCCGAAATCTAAAAACCTGATTCGGTTCCCAGCAGGGCAGGCACAAAGTATGTGCTCTTCTGTTTCATCATTTTCCAAACAAAGGCGACAAACACTGTCTTCCGACAGTCCGAGTCTCTGCATATCATGATTCAAATGACAGTGAACTGTAAAAAGGCCTGTTAGACATCGTGGTTCATCTCTACTGTAGTCCAACAACTGTTTGGTATCAAGCAAGGATGAATAAACGCCTTCCAATCCTGGAAAATTCTGCCAGGAGTCCAGAAATCTTCTTGCCAATCAATCTTTGTTTGGCAAAGCCTAAAGCGATGCTAATGACAGGTTCTGTGGTCCGATGAGGCTGCTTACAGCACCGTTCTTTGCAAGGGAGTCAGCAGCCTCATTGCCTTCCAGGCCAGTATTGCTAGGCACCCAGACCAGAGGCAGGAGCCAAGAGCTTCCAACGACGCTTAACTGTCCGAGAATATTCTGATTGACTTGTGTATGAGGTTGGATTTATCTTTCCAATATCTACACATACAATTCAATAGCGTTAACTTCTGCTTGAAATACAGTCGCATAGGTTCCTAGACAGGTTGATATCTCTCCTGGTTCTGCCACTGAAAACACCTGTACCGGAATCGGAAGGTGTTTTTGATCCATCTGTGGACCAACAACTATCTGCCCTCAATATTTCCTTCTCCCGGAGGATTCAGTCCTTTCATTCAGTGTTTTATAAGGCAGAATGATGTGACTTCCAGTGTCAACCAACAGTCTGTTGCACTCTGTATTGATTTGTGCAATTGGCAATGTGCACAAGTCTATATGCAGTCCATCTAGCCCCTCTCTTCAGAAAAATGTGGAGAGGAGGTAGATCTAGAAGAATCTCTATGGCCGCTGACAGTGTAGTTCTGATGGCACTCCTAATAGCCAGACAAGCCTGTCTCTGCAAGAGACAGAGAGCTTCGCCTGGGCTGAAGCACTTACTCTTGCCATATTTGAATTCTAATTAGGCACCAAAAAGAAACATCCATTTTCTGAAAAATGGAACGATTGTATAATTTTTTCGAAGATTGTTTCATATCGGCTGCCTAGATCCCAAATCAACCCTGTAGCTCATTGCCGATTCAGTCTGGGATTTGATTGTAGAATCAATGTGATTATGTAAGCACTCAAACAAATTTAAGAAAAAAACGTGCAGAGCCTGTTACCAGAGAAGTTCCTGGAAAGTTTTTTCCGAAGTCACGTACGACCTTTTTCAATAATTCCACATTTGAGTTTCAAATGAGAGTCCCATCCGTCACAGGCAGGGAAAACACTTTACGGCATACTTTCAGAACTCTCTACTCGGTCCCCGGTTTTTGCTATTGTTGTAACAGTTGGTTTCTGTATAATAATTCCCATGAATTTCTATTTTAGAGAGTTGGTGTATCGATCGGATGAAGTAGAAACGATTAACCTTGAGTCATTTCGTTATTAGATATGGATTCTGTAAAATCATCCCAATGTACAGAAAAATATGGATCGGAAAGGATATTTTCACCAAACCAGAATTGGATACAATTCATTGATCTATACAGGGTGTAACTAAATATGTGTAAAACATTTAAGGAGGTGATTCCTCATCGAAAAAAACATAGGATCTTTCATATAAAGAAATTTCATTGGAGTATCCCTTGTTAAGATACAGCCCCTTAAAGGGGGTACATAAAATTTGTACAACAATTTTTTTACAAGCACTAAAAAGTTACAATATTGAAATTAACCTGACGTTTTGTAATACCAAAAAGACACTTAGCCGGTAATTTATTTGGTTTACCCCATGATTGTATGGGGTGGAAAACGCAACCCTTAAAATTCATTTCCAATGTAACTTTTTGTCTTATTATTTGTTTACCATTTAAAAACTTATTTCCGATAACCTGTTTCATTCTAAACAAAAAATGTCTCTTGGATTTTTTGCACAAAATAAACCAGTTCGCAGGAAAAAATTATGTTACGAACAACTACAGAGATACACCGTCATAAATGCGAAAATACGAAACTAATCTATCTAGTAGGTCGCTATTAGCGATAGTGACAATTAAATTGGTATGACGCTGTCAGTTTGTGAATTTTAGAAATTGAATTAATACTTATTGTATGTTGTTGTTCTTAATTTGTTACTCTAATAATTCACTTGTTATTAAAATGGCATACACAAATGAGGAAATGGCTGATATGCATTACGTTTACGGTCTGTCGCAGGGGAATGGGTTAGAAGCTTCTAGAAGATATGCTGAAATGTATCCTCAGTGGCAGCATCCTTCACATAGAATATTTCCTCGACTTCATCAACGATTACGAAAATATGGTTCATTCGACAAAAGAACGCAGGATTTTGGTCGCCATCGAGAAGTATGAACTCCACAGCTTGAGGAAGCAGTACTTAATTTTATTGGAGAACAACCTACTACTAGTACTAGAAAGATTGCTTTCCAGCTAAATGTTGATCATATGACGATAGAATTCACAGACGATTGTAGTTTTTCTCGAGACAAGATTATTAATTTTCATAATTACCACATATGGGCTGATGAAAACCCTCACCCTATTGTCGAAACTAACCACCAAGAACAGTTTTATCTTAACTTGTGACTCGGAGTTATTGGGGATGATTCAATTGGGCCTCATTTTGTACCTCCTCGATTAAATGGAGATGCATACGTTCAATTTTTAAGAGAAATGCACCCAGTACTTCTGGAGGAAGTTTCTTTGGGCGTCAGAAGGGATATGTTTTTTATGCATGATGGGTCTCCCGCCCATTTTAGTCAAGTAGCACGTCAGCATACAACTCAAACATATGCAAATCAGTGCAAAGGTCGATCCCGCCCGCTCGATCCCCGGATCTCAATCATCTCGATTTCTCTATTTGGGATCATTTACAGCATTTGGTTTATCGTAGTCTTGTTCGCGATGTAGAGGACTTAAGAAACCGCATCATCGATGCGTGCAGGGTATTCACAGATACTCCAGGTATATTTGAGCGAATACGTGGCTCAATGCGCCGACGTCTAGACCCATGCGTAATGTCTGAAGGTAGACATATTGAACATTTACTATGATTTCTACATGTTGTGTGTTTTGTTATTAATGAATCAGTTTTGTTTATTACCTTTTAATCGTTTAATGCAGGTACTAACTACAAAATAACAATAAATCCAGTTCGCATTTATGACGATGTATCTCTGTAGTTGTTCGTAAAATAATTTTTTGCTGCGAACTGGTTTATTTTGGGCAAAAAACCCAAGAAACATTTTTTGTTTAGAATAAAACATTCTATCGGAAATGAATTTTCAAATGGTAAACAAATGATGAGACAAAAAGTTACATTGGAGTAAACCATGGGGTAAACCAAATAAATTACTGGCTAAGTGTCTTTTTGGTAGTACAAAACGTCAGGTCAATTTTAATATTGTAACTTTTTTAGTGCTTGTGAAAAAAATTGTGGTACAAATTTTATGTACCCCCTTTAAGGGGCTGTATCTTAACAAGCGATGCTCCAATGAAGTTTCTTTATATGAAAGATCCTACCTTTTTTTCGATGAGGAATCACCTCGTTGAATGTTTTACTCTTATTCAGTTACACCCTGTATATGAACTAACAGCAAGTTATTGGACAAGTCAAATTTTACGAATTTAACAGCTCAATAAATTGATGGATGCAGTCGTTACTACGTGGTAGGAAATCATAATGAGGAAAAAAGAAATGAAACTCTCTTTGTTTTTTATTTGTAGCTAACGTTACTGCAGTTTCGTCCTATAAGGACATTTTCAAAGTTATACAGTAAACTAACAAATGTTCATTACATTAAACCTTATATAGCACCCCTGTAGGTAATAATCGAGGTACTTAGCCTATTTGAGTACCTGAATTTTGTTTACTCGTGACAATGTGGATACGCTAATTTGAAAACCTGTAAATATACAAGATCGATTTGATCATTTAGCAGGTTGCACCTGCAATGTTTACGCTTGCAGTTTGCAACCCTTCCTTGCATAGTTCAAAATTTCCGTATCGTTTAGATTCGGAAAGTTGTGGTTGCATCCCAAGGAATGGTTTGAAAACTTCGAATTATTTTTCACCCAGTCTGAAGGATCTTTTATGTTCAGCATTCCGTTTTGAGAAATTTCGAACATATTGTCAAACATAAACACTATTACACTCCGGACACTTACGCTTATAAACTCCAGATTTCTCCAACTTGTCCACTTTAACTTTGACATTGAAAAGGAAATCAGATAACCTGGCATGTGTTCTTAATGCCACTTCCACATTGTTTTCTCTGAAGAAAACCAAAATATGTTACCAATTTCTTGATTTCTGATTGTTTGATCTAGAAGTATATTAATCCGGGGGGTAATATTATAAACAGGATTCAGGTTCACCAATGGACTCACACTTTGGTCCACTTTTAGCAGACATTTTTCAGAACAGCTTGTAGACCACTATAGTAAATTCCGACCTAGGAATTTACTATAGTACAGATATTTAGAGGATATTCTCGCCTGTTTCAGAGGTACTACACGACAGCTGAACCAATTTATGACATCTCATAAATTATAATCTCAATAGTAACATACAGTTCACACTAGAAACAGAGATAGAGAAACAGATACATTTTTTAAACCTGAATATTACACACAACCAGAATAAATTTGAGTTCAATGTATTCAGAAAACCTAGCTATACAGATATTTCTGTTCCCAAATGATTCTTTCCATCCAGACAGTCATAAATTAGCAGCTACAATTCAATATTGCACAGAGCATTCTCACTACCAATTACACAGGCAATGGTTACAACGCAAATACAATCCAGAAGTTAGTCAGAAAACAAAGTCATAAATTCACTTGCAGAATAATATACTACCAGATCAAACAATCAGAAAGCAAGAAATGGGTAACTCAAACATATTTTGGTAAAAGAACAGAGATAATTGCGGGATTCTTCAGAAAAAACAATGTGAAAGTGGCATTCAGGCCGTATGCCAGGTTAACTGATTTCCTTTTCAATGCCAAAGATAAGGTGGATAAGTTGGAAAAATCTGGAGTTCATAAGCTCATAAACGATTCGGAAATTTTGCACTATGTAAGGAAGGGTTGCAAATTCGAATATTTGCAATCCTTGGAAACTAACAAGCATAAACATTGCGGGTGCAACCTGTTAAACGATCATATCGACCTAGTTTACTCACCGGTTTTCAAAATAGCGTATCAAAAACGTCCTTATAGGACGAAACTGCAGTAACGTTAGTTACAAATGAAAGTGGTAAAAAACATAGAAAGTTTCATCTTTCTCTTGAAGATGACCACATGGCGATTGAAACACGTGTCGAGATGCTGAAAATAACGGTTTGGTGTTGGGATTAAACTCCAGTAATATTCATTACTACACAAAAGGTTCCAAGGTGCATCACAAATGCATAAACATGTTATGAGTTTCATTATTTCATAAATTTTTTTATCTCATTGCTCTCTTCACCCTTGATAAACTACAGCGAGTTGATTTGTGACTTTTAAATTTTTAGTTTTGCTTCTTCTGAGTCTTCAAATATTAGTCATTCGTTTGATGGAATGACTATTCATTTCCAAAATGAAGTAAGGTAAATATTTCCAGTGAAAGTGCAAAATATAATTTGACTAAAATTCCTTACAGTTCTAGAAAAAAAATTCCAACAAATATTACCTGTTTATCCCAGTATGAAATATTTTTCCGTTATGTTTCAACACCGATTCATTAATTTCCAAGTTGTTCCACAAAGGGAACAAAGATATGCCAAAGCGCATTAGTGAACCTTTCAGATCCACCACTCCCGCTCAGTAGGCCCTCCAACTGTAACATCCGATCTTTGTAAAGTGAAAATTTATGAATAAATTATATCTCCATCCATTACAACTAACATGTTTTCGACAATGTTCTACTCCAGCGTCTCTCGTCATAATTTATTTGAGCCTTCTCCCAGACTGAATCTAGATAAGATTCATGGCCCCTCAAAAATATAAACAAGAAAAATATTTAATCAACACAAATGAAGTTCTCAAGTGCTTGGCCCTCAATAAATCAAAGAATGGGATATTTAAATATTAATGGACTAATTTCCATACGCACCCATTACGCAACATTTTAAATTACAAGAAAATAATGATATCACCTCCGATAGTATCTGTTTGTCGGTTCTTGTGGGCAGATTGAGTTATATACCGAATGTTCTTCCGTGCCATGCCATCGTTTCCGCAGAAGGACTGGGCGATATTTTATACCGGTAATAAGCCAGATTGGATCTAAATGACCTGAAGGTGGCGGACAAACAGTTGATTGCTTATTTGGAAACGCGGAGGGACTTCTTTGACAATTGACGAGAAATGATGGCTTCATTTCTCTGAGTTAGAGGCTTTTAGGCCTGTGTATCTAGCAGCGCGATCGACATTTGTTTTGCCCATGTCCCGGTAATGGATTGAAATTGTCGAAACAAGTGTTTCTAAGTTTGGAATGTGGAGTAATTTACAACAACCTGATGGAGAGACACGGTTTTGGGGACAAATAAAAACTGTGTTGTATGATACAAAGTACTGATAGGAATTGGATTTACATATTGAGGTCTTATCGTTCTTTACCCATATTTTTTTTCGGTTAGGTTGGTTAATAAATGGAGACACTTACTGGGTGAAATAACTTTGAACATATGTTCATTATATTTCTTAATGAACATAAAACAAACTGTGAATGTATGACAGTGAGCCTACGTTAGACTTTCCAAATACCTAAAAGAACAAGTTTTCAATACGATGATAAGGGTTTCCCAGTTCTGATAATAGGGGTATACATTTCCAAATGAAAAAGATAGTAATCTCCATTTTTCCTGACACCAAAATCGCTTTAAGTTGTCACTGAGACAAATGAGTTGATGGAGTTTCAAATGACGGAATCGAAAGTTTCTCGCATTGACCTGCAGTTTTACTATCCAAGCTCGTACTGAATCAGAGTAAGCTCGGGATCCTCCAACGAATTGCTTTCAATTTTCTCTCAGAGAATTTATCCGTTATCTACGGGAATGTGCACAGCCACCTTGGATTCAGGATTAATTGAAACTCTACGATCTTTGAACGGTTTTCTACGGATTCAGTCAGATTCTTTATTTGTTGTAAGTTGAGCTCTGTTAAATAAACCATTTGAAATGATATGTACATCATGCATAGAGTTAATTTCAGGGAAAAATCCCTCTCGAAATAAACACTTCCACATTAACACTGAATGATAATAAAAATAATAAAGTTCACTCATCCTGCCAATTTACATAAATTATATTAGATTCATGTATAAATAAAAAAGAAATCACAGAAGCTCTAACCGTGCTTGTTAGTGATTAAATAATGCAAAAAAAGGTATTATATATATATATATATAAATATATATATATATATATATATATATATATATATATATATATATATATATATATATATATATATATATATATATATATATAATGAAAAGAAAAAGACCAAAACAATATCGATAAAATTACATTGGAGAAATATAAACTTATACATATAATTTAAATTTGTAATACATTAGGTTACATACTAGCGAGTAGTGAATGAGAGAGATGAAAGAATATAATATACCGGGTGTCCCACATTTTATGTGACAGGCAATATCTGGTTTGTTGAAGGAGATATACCAAAATGTTTCATACAAAAGTTTTAGGAGTTCATGAGAGCTATATTTTGATATGATTTTTAAATATACAGGGTGTTTGGTGTAGGTGCTACAGACCAAAATTCCATTTTTTAAAATAGAACGCCCTGTATATCATTACATATTCAGATGCTACGTTGAATTCTGATATCATTTCATGTTTGGTTTTTGAAATTCGGTTACGGCGTTGTTGAGTTATTGCTTGAAATGTAAAGTCTTAAGAACGACTATTATTTTTAAAAATATCTCATACAATTATTCTCTCTGCATCAGATCACATGAAAATTAGTCAAAATTTTGGGTGTTCAAAGTAATGGTTTCAATTTTGAGTTGTGAATTCAGTCAGGAATCATTTTGAATATGAAACAATTGCGAAATTGAAAGAGGTGTATTCGAAAACAAATCTTTAATTAATAACAATGTAAATAATATAACTTGATAAATCATTTCATAAGAATGGTAGGTACCTAGAAATAAGTCATAAAAATTGTTCAAAGTGATATTATACAGGCTTCGAAACGTCGAATCACTTCTCTCGTACAAGTCGCTCTTATAATATCAGGCGTAATATCACTGCACGCTAGTCGAATTTTCATTTTCAGATCATCCACATTCAAAGGGGGAGTAGTGAAAACAATATCTTTTGAATAACCCCATAGGAAAAAATCAAGCGGTGATAAATCTGGGGAACGAGCTGGCCACCGAATTGGACCCTTACTACCAATCCATCTATTTGGGTACGTTCTATCCAGATATTCAGTAACAACCTGTGAATTGTGAGGAGGAGCATCATCTTGTTGCAACCAAATTCCTTGTCGTTCTGCTATGGGAATATCTTCCATCAACTGGATCAAATCATTTTCTAGAAAATGTAAATATCGCAATCCATTGAGATTTTCATTGAAAAAGTAAGGTCCTATGATGCGGCCATTGAACAATCCACACCATACATTAATACCCCAAGTAGTTTGAAAATTACTTTCGCGGACCCAGTGGGGATTTTCTTGAGACCAATAGTGACTGTTATGTCGATTCACAACTCCATTATTGTGGAATCGCGATTCATCGCTCCACAAAATTTGACTGAATATGTTAGGACTTTCATGTAATATTACCTGAATACAAGCAATGAATTCAAGTCGTCGTTCAAAGTCCGTGGGTTTCAAACCTTGTACCAACTGAATTTTGAATGGGTGGTATTTATTTTCTTTCAGAATTCTCTGTACATTAGATTTACTCACACCGACTTCTTCTGCAAGAGTACGGATAGAAACATGTGGATGAATAATAATATAAGCCAACACATTGATCTCTAAATCTTCAGTTCTAACAGATCTCGTATGATGACGATGCTTTATAGTAGAAGGAAATGACCCAGTTCGCAATTTTTCTACAACTCTCGAAAAAGTCATTCGTGACGGAATGGGTCTGTCTGGAAAACGTTCTTGGTATAGACGTTGTGCTTGACGGCAGTTTTTCTGACATTCCCCAAAAATTATTAACATATCCATGCAATCACTTGGACTAAACGCGAAAGGCATACCTACTGGAGTTTCCGCACAAAGAACACAGTTACTGTTTTGCAAAGAATCACTGAATCGAACTGACAAGTAGATACAATTCAACATTTGTTACTATGGCATCAACAAGCATAAGCTACTTGATGAAATTGTGCAATATAAAGCAATTCACCCTCAAGTTAGTCACATTCTCAAGAATAATGGTTTGTATTCAGTAGTAGTCTAGTTCAATTTAAAAAAAGATATAGACTGGATTCGTGTACGAGTAAATAAGTTTTTTTGAAACTTTATATTTAAGGAAAAGTGCAATAACTCAACAACGCCGTAACCGAATTTCAAAAACCAAACATGAAATGATATCAGAATTTACGGTAGCATCTGAATATGTAATGATATACAGGGCGTTCTATTTTAATAAATGGAATTTTGGTCTATAGCACCTACACCAAACACCCTGTTTATTTAAAAATTATATCAAAATATAGCTCTCAGACTTTTGTATGAAACATTTTTGTGTATCTCCTTCAACAAACCAGATATTGCCTGTCACATAAAATGTGGGACACCCGGTATATTCATCATTCCAGCCGACCAACAATGACTTCACCAAATTTTTTCCGGGGTTCTTTATGTATGAAAGATTTCAGTTCTTTTTTGAAGCGATGTGGATTCATAATCAATTTGTTTTCATGTGGAAGAGTGTTGTATAAATTTGGAGCAAGGTATTTATAAAAGCGTTGGGATATTACTTTATGCATTTGTGGTGTGATATGTTGAGTTCGTTGACGTGTATCATATTCATGTATGGGTAATTCAAATTTTTGATTTTGGTGGTAATACATATTTATTTTCAGGAAAAAGAGTTGGTAGGCATCAAATACATGAGATTCCGCATAGAGAGCATCAGATGGGAAAGTGGGTTCTTTTTTCAAGATAATTTTAAAAATCGTCTTTTGGGGACCTCTATAGGATATAAATGAGTTTTTATGGCACCACCCTATACCAATAAGCCGTATCGAAGATACCTCTCAACTAGGGCATAATACAGTATTTTTACTTGATTTAGGTGTAGTGAGGATGCCAGGACTTTAAACTTGTGAAAAATGGATCTCAGCTTTTGGCATAGAGATTGAGTATGAATGTTCCACTTGAGATGCATATCTGTGGGTACTCCCAAATATTTGGAAGATGTTGCTGATTTGATAACGAACTGTTCTGTTGGAATTTCGAAAATGCTTTCGAAATAACTACTTCCATACGAACATTGAGTTATACGAATATCACTTTTCCTATTGTGTTGTGTTGTTGAGAATAATTTCATTTAGATTAATTTTGGACTTTAGATTGTGATTGTATTTCGCATATTTCCGCAATTTATTTTCTAAAACTGCCTGAGTTCCTGATTTGTTCTGAATTTTTTCATTTACCTGATTTTTTCAATTCGCTTGAATTTTTTTTAATTTGCCTAGCAAAAGTTGGAAAATTTCCTGCTCGGTGATTATCAAAAATTCTAATTAAATCACCACTAGCTCTTCTCCATGTGAGGTCAGGTACAGGAAAGATCATTTCTAAATTTGATCCTCCACACATAGAGTAGGTTTCAGTTCAGACCCCAGATAATGTTATCACCTGAGCAAAAAACCCAGAAATGAAATAACAGGTGAAATAAAATACTAGTGAAAATGAAATAATTCAACAAAAAATACAAAATAAAAAATTAAAAGATTCCAATCCAAGTTGATTCACATATTTTGATTGTTAGTATCCACAATCATCTTAGGGTGATGACTGAACTAATTCCTCCGAGAGATGACTATTTATGGGTCATTCAAGAACTTTCACTTATTACGCTTTCGTTTTTCTGCTTCACCGGTTTAGCGGCAGATGACCGTTTGGTGGGAGTTGGCCATTTTCCGCTTGGGTTTCCATATGTTGCGTATCTCTACGCAAACTTGGCTGAATACTTCGTTGGACAACATGTATGCGGCTTCTTTGAGTTTCCTCTTAACCAATATTCCTCCCTGTGTATGATCTCAGCTTGGGACTACTCGATGTTATGTTGATGGGTCCAAACATGCTCTGCTATTCCTGAATTGCTGGTTTCCCCTCGCTGTCTGTGTTTCTTGTGCTCAGCAATGCAATCTTCCAATCGCCTCTTAGTTTCACCGATATAGGATTTTCCGCACTCACAGGGTATCCGGTAAATGCAATTTTTGGAATCTCAATCCGCGTTTGGTGGTCTGGATTTCGTGAGGCTACTACGGATGGTGTTTCCGGATCTGAAGCAGGGTCTGATGTTGTACCTGGACCCAATTTTTCTTCTCCTTTCCGAAAAACATCTGATGTATGGAAGTGCAAGCACTCGTTGTGACGGCGTCTCTCCCTTACGAGGCTCCTGCTGTCTTTTAGCCAAAATCTGTTTCACCATCGCTTTGGAGTAGCCATTCTCGAGACCTTCCTTCGTATTACAGAGCTCGAAAGTACGGTCTAATAAAGTTTTAGTCAATTCATGGTGGTTTGGTTCGTGATTCAGATACTGTCCCGTGTGAGTGGGTTTCCGGTATACAGATGTTTCCCACTTAGTGTCGGTCCTCTTCACCAATACGTCTAAGAATGGCAATTCGTTGTGGACTTCCTTCTCCATCAACAGCGTAAGACCCTGCGTCACCTTCGCACTGGATTTTTACTGTAAATAGAAATTTAAATAATTGATATGTTGCAATCCACATGGTTCCTTCGACAGTGAAGGTTTTTTCTTGTTCAGATTGCCTCGATTTTTCGTCAAGAGAGATGACAAGAAATGCTTTTTCTCATTAACTGAAGCTGTATTGTCAGAGACGTCAAAATATTTTTCAAATTGAAACTTGGATGGTGGGGTTTTCATTACATAACTTTATAGCCGAGATAGATATTTCATTTGTTATACTGACTTTTGATTCGCTAAATACTAAAATATGAAACTACTTGAAGCATATGAATCGGATGAAAAATTTATCATAAAAAATTATTTAATTTTTCCAAATTCGTTTGAAAAACAGGAAAAAACTCCCCAAGACAAAATGAAATAAACGTAAATAAAAATGACCCGCAGCGAAACGCAAAGACTTCCGGTTCCTCTTTGTTCCTATCTTCTTATGAATTTTTTCCAAAGACTTTGTCTTTCAACAAAGCAGAAAACATCATAAACTTTCTCACGTTTGGGAATATTTAGCATTTTTATGCGAGTAATTTCACATTTACAAAACTTCGGCGTATTTCCTTTTTGCTACATGCGTACGAAACCAGAAAGTTACTGAATTTTACGTTGTTTGAGAAAGAAATTTGATGCTGGAAACTTCCATAACTTCCTCTCACCTTTTCAAAAAACGACTATAAAGAACTTTTATTCCCCTTCATCCTCACCTCTTTTATGTTTCGGAGTTTATAGGGTTGCTTGCTTTTATATTCAAATCCACCATTATTCCGCACATTGAGTCCGGATGAAATGCCTCACAAATGCAATATTTTCATAATAAATACCAAATAAAAACCTAGAGGCATAAAAGTTATTGGTGGGGAACTGTTCGGTTTCTTGTTCGCAGCTCATTTCGAGCATTAGGATTGTATACGAAAGTAGAAAAAGAAAACATTTTTAGTAATGAAACTCTAATGATGCGAACGAAAATTTCGCTTCTTGGTTTTCAACAGGAAATAAAAATATTGAATTCACTAGGTAATGAATGAAGTTTCCAGATATTGTATATAGTATGACTGAATGTATGCCCAAACGCATTCTTCTGTTTTATCCGATATACTTCTGGAGCACAAGAAGAGGTTTTTTTTTAAAAAAAAAGATGTATTCCAACAGGAGTACCCAGTTACAGGAAATGCTATTATTACAGAGTATACAGGGTGTAACAACTGAATAAGTGTAAAACATTTAAGGAGGTGATTCCTCATCGAAAAAAAGATAGTATCTTTCATATAAAGAAACTTCATTGGAGCATCCCTTGTTAAGATACAGTCCCTTGAAGGGGGTACATAAAATTTGTATAACAATTTTTTTCACAAGCACTGAAAAAGTTACAATATGGAAATTAACCTGACGTTTTGTTCTACCAAAAAGACACTCCTGGGTTTTTTGCCCAAAATAAACCAGTTCGCAGCAAAAAATTATTTTAGGAACAACTACAGAGATACATCGTCATAAATGCAAAAATACGAAACAAATCTATCTAGTAGGTCGCTATTAGCGATAGTGACAATTGAATTGGTATGGCGCTGTTAGTTTGTGAATTTTCGAAATTGAATCAATACTAATTGTGTGTTGTTGTTCTGTTCTTAATTTGTTACTGTAATAATCCACTTGTTATTGAATGGTATACATAAATGAGCAGGAAATGACTTATATGCATTTCGTTTACGGTCTGTCGCAGGGGAATGGGTTAGGAGCTTTTAGAAGATATGCTGAAATGTATCCTCAACGGCAGCATCCTTCACATAGAATATTTGCTCGACTTCGTCAACGATAACGAGAATATGGTTCATTCGACAAAAGAACGCGGGATTGTGGTCGCCATCGAGAAGTACGAACACCACAGCTTGAGGAAGCAGTACTTGATTTGATTGAAGAACAACCTACTACCAGTACTAGAAAGATTGCTTTCCAGCTCAATGTTGATCATATGACGGTATTTCGAATTTTAAAAGAACAACTCTTATACGCTTACCATCTGCAACGAGTACAGGCACTGCTACCGCGAGACTTTCTGAACCGTTTTGAATTTTGCAATTGGATGCTGGAAATGATAAGAAGAAATTGTGACTTTCTTACGGTATAATTCACAGACGAATGTAGTTTTTCTCGGGACAAGATCATTAATTTTGATAATTACCACATATGGACTGATGAAAACCCTTACGCTATTGTCGAAACTAACCATCAAGAACAGTTTTCTCTTAACGTGTGGCTCGGAGTTATTGGGGATGATTTAATTGGGTCTCATTTTCTACCTCCTCGATCAAATGGTGAGGCATACGTTCAATTTTCAAGAGAAGTGCATCCAGTACTGCTGGAGGAAGTTTCTTTGGGCGTCAGAACTGATATGTTTTTATGCATGATGGAGCTCCCGCCCATTTTAGTCAAGTAGCACATCAGCATTCAACTGAAACATATGCAAATCAGTGGATAGGTCGAGGAGGATCACAGAACTGGCCCGCTCGCTCCCTGGATCTCAATCCTCTCGATTTCTCTATTTGGGGTCATTTACAGCATTTGGTATATCGTACTCCTGTTCGCGATGTAGATGACTTAAAAACCGCATCATCGATGTGTGCAGGGTAATCAGAATACGTGGCTCAATGCGCCAACGTCTAGACGCATGCGTAATATCTGAAGGTAGACATATTGAACATTCACTATGATTTCTGCATGTTGTGTGTTTTGTTATTAATAAATTAGTTCTGTTCATCACCCTTCATTCGTTCAATGGAGGTACTAACTACAAAATAACAATAAATCCAGTTCGCATTTATGACGATGTATCTCTATAGTTGTTCGTAAAATAATTTTTTGCTGCAAACTGGTTTATTTTGGGCAAAAAACCCAAGAGATAATTTTTGTTTAGAATGAAACAGGCTATCGGAAATAAATTTTTCAATGGTTAACAAATAATAAGACGAAAAGTTATATTGGACATAAATTTTAGGGATTGCGTTTTCCACCCCTAACAACCATGGGGTAAATCAAATAAATTACTGGCTAAGTGTCTTTTTGGTAGTACAGAATGTCAGTTTAATTTCAATATTGTGACTCTAGGTACGTGAAGTGTCTCTGCGATAATGTTTTTACAAATTTTGGTATAGCAGTTATTTTCGCTTTCTTTCTCGTGTTGTATACATGATCTATTTGCTCAAAATCAGTTTCATTATTATAAAAATGCAATATTATACTTTGGAAGTATAGTTGCCGTGCATCTAGCGCTTTGCTTTCTCCATGTGAAAGATCTGAAGGATAATTGAAATTTTTATTATGGATTATTTTCAAGATCCACTTATGGGTGACTTCTAGGTTTTTGAGTAATAAATAAATATTTCAATCATTCTAAAAGAACACAGGAATGATAATAATAATAAGTTTATTAGCAGTCTCTTGGTAAAAATATAAACAAAGTTGCCAAGTGTATTGGTTTTCAATATCCAATCACAGATCTGATGATCCAATCACAGATTTGATGATCCAATTTGACAGATGCCATTTTTGTTGTTATTGTTGTCAACTCTGTGTGAATGCAACTGTTACAATTATTTTATTACAGATTTTTTTTGTAAAAGATAGGTCTCGGCGGTAGAGATATATTTGAATATTATTATGGTGCATTCTTGTGCTGATTTCAATTATGCGGAAAGGCACAAGAAAACAGAAATCGCATTGGTTTATAAGTGTTCTAAGGTTCCCAAAGGATAAAATGATGAGAAAAAAATGTGAAAGTATTGACAAGAAATAACTACAATCCTTCCACTCTTCCAAGACTTTATAGAAATCATTTAAAAAGTGACTATAAATGACAGGGAAACGGATATATGGAATTTGATGAAACAGTTTTTTATTTCAACTTCAAGTATTCTCCACAGAAAGTATTATCTGGAGTTAATACTGTTGCTGAAAGTATGAAACAAAAGAAATTAATATTTTTGCAAATAAAATATTTTCATTATACTTCATTAAATTTTATCATATGATTAATGGTATTACCTCAGTAGCTTTTGTTGAATCAATTCTTTTTTTTATATAATAAATTGCAGTTGTACAGATTGAGGATTGTAGAATAAATTGACAATTTGAAATGATTCTTCAATACAGTTTCCTATATTTTTTCTTTTTCATAACTGTTATTATTAAATAATGCACAAAATCATAGATTAGGTAAATATTTTGTGATCTTTCGAATTTATGTACTGATTTCAGATATAGAACATAGTCCCAAACATGATTTTTCGTATACATTTTATTTTATCTGCAGAATTTTTCATTAATTGAAACGTTAGCGGGTTCATATACACTTCCATAAATAAGCCATGAATAACTATTTTGCAAGTAGTTCAATATCCCCTCTTTCAGTATCTCCTATTTCCATTTCTTGAGTAATATGATGAAAAACGTGTAGCAAATTTATTGGAAGTAATGGACAACTTCATATTTTATTGAAATAACGATAAAAATAAAATAAAAACAACAATATAAATTGATTGGCGCTCCGGGGCGACTTCATTGACTCCAGTGGCGCATTTGCTTTTTCAGCTGCAGGAAAACCCGGAAAAACCTGCAGCACCACATCATCTGAAGATCTTGAAAAACTAAATTCCTTCTGTCTTCATCTTGCTGTAGGTTTTGAATCCGATTAACTATCGCTTATATTTTTAGGAGCTCTATGTCCACTGAAACGATTTTCCACTTGTGGACTATACTACAATTTCCAATTTTAGGTATGTTTGTAGCCTGAATCAGTAAATAAATAAAGCAGTGTCAGTCCAGATCCTATTCTCAAATCTCTGATATTCGAGTGACTGTAAACTCCCACGATCTTCGAAAAAAAATCACTGAAACGCGAACAAATCGAATCTCATTCTTATTAATTTCATTCAAACGTCCTCCACTCAAGGGCTCATTTGAATTCTCAAAAACATTAGGCAAATGCAAAGATGATTTGCGTGAACAAAATTCAAATTTATTCACTGAAATTCGAGTTGAGAGTAATGTAAAATCTCCGGAGGATGGAAACTCCAGAAATGTCAGGATGGCGAGCTCAAAGAGAACTCATAAATATGAACAGATTTGCCTTCAACGTCTTCCTATTAGCTCGAACTGCGACCTCGCTAAATGGCGACCTTTGACATCGAGATCGCAGATACGAACTTGCCAAGAACGACCTTTGTGTCGGAAATCCATTTTTTGTTGAGTCGTGCCTCACATTCATGGATTTGACCATTTTCGTGGAGTTGGGAGAAATGTTTGCGAATGATGCATCCTGTAAGAACAAATCTGAGATAAGTGAACATAAACAGTATCTATTGAAACACTTCTAGATCGTCAAAATGTGTGAGACATGAGTAATTTTCTCCTGTGGTTAAAATCGTATTTAACATTCAGAAGAATACATGTGAAAGTAGAAGAAAAGCAGCCTTTGTCATATAATATGGATTTAGGTGTTCCGCAAGGATCCATTTTGGGCCCACTAATTTTTTTATTGTATGTAAATGATATGCCAAACCATATTAGTACAGATTCTGTAGTCTTATATGCTGACGACTCGACACTTGCCACTGATGCAAATAGTCCTGAGGAACTCCAGGACAAACTCAACAAATTATCTGTAGAATTCACAAGCTGGTGTGGCAGGAATTCTTTGATTGTAAATTCAAAGAAAACTGTTTTGTTGCAGTTCCATTACAGAAACCAGAGAAAAATAAAAAATTTACAGGTCAAAGTCAATAATGATCTCATCAACTCATCAGAAAAAACTAAATTTCTTGGCATATGCATAGATAGTGATATGTCATTTCAATCTAGCATTAATCAAGTGAATAATAAACTTAACAGCGCATACTATGCCCTAAGACAGTTAACTTCAATTTTTAATAAATCTCAGCTGTTAAATGTTTATTATGCCATATTCTATCCTCATATTTCCAACAATATAGCAGTGTGGGGCTGTTCTTCTGATATAAACAGAATTTTTGTCTCCCAAAAAAAAAGTTATTCGTTTGATATTCAATCTTGCCTATAGAGATTCGTGCAAACAAATTTTTATTGAAAATAGAATCATGTGTTTACCTTGTATATATATTTATGAATGCGTTTGTTTGTTTATGAAGAAATATGACACGCACCTTCAAAACTCAGATTTTCAGACCTATCCTACTAGACAAAAGAATAAAATCAGATTAAAGAAGCACTCGACTGCATTTTTCGAAAATTGCCCTTCCTATGCAGGGACAAAATTTTATAACAAACTTCCGGTTGAGGTACGGACGGAAGAAACTCCAGGTATTTTCAAAGCAAAACTGAAAGAGTTTTTGATTTCCAGATGTTTCTACAGTGTCGTCGAATATGTGAACAGAAGTGATTGAAATATGTGTATTGCTTATGTGTATTGTTTGAGCATTTTAAAAGTTTTAAAAGTTTGTTCAAAATTTTAAATCAAAAATTTCTATGTTTATTGTTTCGTCATATCTGTATTTTGAAGTTTATTTATCTATACTTTTCACTGACTTGTCCTATATCACATTGTGATCCTAAAGGAATTAATAAAGTTATTATTATTATTATTATACTTACTTTTCCTCTAGACACTTCGACTCTTCAAATTCTAAACTTTCTTCAGATATCTTGATTCTATAATAACAACAGAAAAAACTAAAATGGAATGAATTGGACGAAACGAGGACTTTAAAAAACTGAGAACGTGGAATACGTTGAATATTCACAGGTTTTATTATACGTGGCGAGATAACCTTTGACGTTTCTGGCTGCACTATCACCATTGGAACCTTTGTTTGAAGGTGGTTGACAATGTTTCGTGGTGTATTTCATCAGTTCGGACTTCCATTGTCTAATATAATATAAATTGATTTGAAATCCCTGAAAAAAAATCATCACCCGAAGACGATTGTGGATACTTACAATCGAAACGTCGTGACGTGACTTGGCTTGGAATCTTTCAATTTTTAAATTTTTATTTTTCATGTTTTGTTAATAAAATTTTTTAATTTTTTTTTTCAGCTTTTATTATTATTTCATTTTTTTTATATTTTTCTGGTAGTTGCTTGTATGTTATTTTTTCTAATTTTCAGTTTTTTGTTCAATAAAATTGGTATATTCGGTTAATCTTTTTAATTAAAAAATTTTTTTTTTCAGGGATTTTGAATCAATTTATATTATATTAGACAATGAAAGTCCGAACTGATGAAATACACCATGAGAACCATTGGAAAGTGTAGAAAATTTCAGAACTTTGACACTCTGATTTGTTTTTGCAGTGACAGTTTGAATCCAATATAAATTATTTATTATTTTCATTCATTCATTTATTTCAAGATAAGGTATGGAAACCCCTATAAAAACTCTTAAGTAGATCATATTTCTTATTTTATTAGTATGTCTCCTATCCCAGTGTAACTAAGTTAGTCTATAATGACAACTGTGTAAAAGGGTTCAGTATTTCTGTAGATGCCGTCCAAATGAGAGCTTTGAATTTAGTCCTTATAATTGAACTAGCTGACTCGGCAAATGTTGTTTTGTCATATAATTCATTTTAGAGAATATTTTTCTCGAAAAAAATAACTTACCTATTGTAAGTGTGTAACGATATGGTATATCGCAGTTATGGAGCGCTGTGAACGGTGACGAAATATATAAATTACAGAACAAAAAAGAATTGAAAATTTCTATGGTTTTTACCACTTTTATTTGTAACTAACGTTACTGCAGTTTCGTCCTATATGGACATTGTCAAACTTATACAATAAACTAACAATCATTCATTACATTCGCCAATATTTACCATCCCTGTAGGTACTAATAGAAATACAGGTACTTGACTTGACTTACAACCCTTCCTTGCACTATGCAATGAAGGGTTGCAAACTGAATTATTTAGAATCCTTGGAAATTCACAAGCATAAACATTGCGGGTGCAACCTGTTAAATGATCAAATAGATTTAATTTACTCTCCGGCTTTTAAATTGGCACGTCCGCATTGTAAACTGTAAATTCAGGTACTCAATCAAGTCAAGTACCTTTATTTCTATTAGTACCAAAAGTATTTGGCTAATGTAGTGAATCATTGTCAGTTTATTGTATAAGTTTGAGAATGTCCATATAGGACGATACTGCAGTAACGTTAGTTACAAATAAAAGTGGTAAAAAACATAGAAATTTCCATTTCTTTTTTCATTATGATCTCCTACCACGTAGTAACGGCTACAACCATCAATTTATCAAGTCACAGAACATCAAATATTGATTTTTTTAATTTATCAAAATTGATTTTTCAAAATGAAATACATATCTCTAATTATGACAATATTACTGAAAGATAATATCAATCCCTTAATGTAATAGAGTGTACAATATTTTTTGTTATTCCATCTTTCGCCAACTCAAACAAACTGGATGGCTTGCCCACTTGAGAGCACGCCACATATAATTGCCTGCGGGAAAAACATGATGTACTCAAATCTAGGCCGCAAACAGACATCGTTTGACCTGAAGGCGTTAAAATTGAATTGGCACATCTGTAGGTATAATAGGTATTCGCGGTAATAAAATATTTTCACCTCGAAATTTTTCATTCAGAATGATGGCTTCGATAACATCTGTCATTAATTTTTTAATGACTAATCGCGTACCGTTGCACAACCGTGGTGGGTTCAAATTGCGAAGTAAAATAACCGGAGATCCATTGCGCTAAACACACAAATAGAAGACATTTGATTAGTTAATGATGAAAAACAGAATGCTAATGATTTATTTGTGTAATTTCATTTATTATTTTACTTACCACCTACAATATTTCTCTATTAGAATGAATATCAGAAAATTTGATAGGCACTGATTTTAATGGTATTATTAATATAGTGTCACTAATAAATGAAACGCAATACGTTCAACACAGTAACGGGAGCTTGCGACTCGCGTTTAGTACTTTTGAGGTTAAATCAAGTGAACGTATGTGCTATTTACTGAGTAAGCAGCGACACCTGGTGGGGGCAGACTGGATAAGGATAATTGACGAATTATCACTTGCGCAGTCGTCGACCGAGTCCAAAAATAATAAATTGAGATTATTTATTGAACAATAGCAATTAGGAGTATAAAAAATAGATAAAAACCTAATCGCAGACCTACTGAATGTATTTACATAATTTCATTAAAAAAAATCAAGAACTGATCTGCAACTTGTCTCCGCAAATCAAGAGCTACTCATTCAAACTGCTTTCTTGCTGTAAAACAAGAAAAGAGCAAGGAGGCGGTATAGTGGAAGTAACTGATTTAGTAATCTTAAAGCTATCGGCGAACTCAGAGGCCAAAAAAACCAATACAAAGAAATAATGCCGCTACGAATTAGTCCACGTGGACTGAAGAATTGGCGATTCGTATTGGATAATTTTTACCAACCGAGTTTTATGATTGGCTGAAGAATCATAAAATTAAATTTTAAGTCATGTTACGGAGACGAATAGAATGCGAGCCTTCGTATTGTCAATGTTCAGTTCAGGAACTGATCGCGATTTGAGTGTTGAAATTCGATATTGGTGAAGTTATAATTACTCAAAATTGTTGTTTGAAATGTGGCGTCCTTGGACAAGTACTAATAGTAATAACGAGTGTGATAACGACACAGACTTTTTCCTGTGTAGTGATTCCAATAGCGCTGGTGAACAGTGCGGAAAAGAGACACCAGTGAATAAGATTCGGACGCATTTGAATATTGAAACACAGAGACTATGTTTCAATGTATATAAGAATCTACGTATCAAGTTTGGTTTCGAGGGAAAAAAAACTATTACAAGCAACATCAGATTTGACCGAAACTCCTTTCTCAACTGTACGTAAACTAGTCAAAAACAAACCTCATGAACGCAAGACGCGATGTGATGCGGGATTACCAAAACCTTCAGATGTTCATCTAATAAAATCTTAAAAAAAAACAATATACGACTGTTACCAAAGCAATGAGATTCCTACATTTGAAATCATAAGGAAGAAATTGATTACTTCCGGCCATAACGGGAGCTGCTGTGACAAAACTTTTCAGAATTGGATAAAGAAACTGGGATTTAGATTTGAAATAATAACCAAACGTCGAGCAGTTATGGAAAGAAAATAACTAAATATAGACAAGAACCATGGCAAATTTTCTATTTGGAAGAAACTTGGAATGAAACTCACGAAACAGTTGCGAAAGGGTCGACTGATAGTTCAAGAATGTGTACGCCTAACATGCCTGCAAACAAAGGATCGCGACTAATCATTGTGCATTGCAGAGGAAGTAAAGGATGGGTTCCGAATTCTTTGAAATTATGTGGAAAAAACTTGAGTACTGCAATGTTGACTATCATAAGAACATGGAAGCTAATATTTTTGAAGAATGGTTTGAAAACACATTGATTCCAAATTTGGATACGAATAGTGTAATATTTCTTGGCAACGCTTCCTATCATTCGAGACAGCTCATCAAAGTACCGAATAAAAATTCGAGGAAAGATGAAATACAAAGTTTTTTAATGGAAAACAATTTGTATTTTGAAGATAACTATACCAAAAACCAACTACTTGAAGTTTTACAGACAAAAACATTTGAAAAAGTGTATGCCCTTATTAGTATTGCTGAAAAGTATGGACACACCATATTGAGACTTACCACTCGAGAATCGAGTGGTCGAATACCCGAAATTTGTGTTGGCTGGACTGAATTTCCGCTTCCGCAAGTGAGAAGAAATCTTAGGAAAATAGCTCTCTTTGAGTGAAGCCTCGGAACTGGTAACATCTCTTTCTCGTGCAAGTGAAACTGTTCGTTTTGTCAAAGCAACGTCGCGCTTTTATATTTTGTGTTTCATTAGTCATAGTGTTTTAGTGTTAATAAATTTCATCATTGATTAACGTCGAGTGTTAATTAATAAATTTACCTATCACAGTCTCAACACTGTCATATACGGGTTCATTTTTTTTAAATGCGTCCCAAACAATTTCCAAAATAAGTAATATATTGGGAATTTTCCCATGAAAACTATTTACCTCCTTTAGCCGTGAGAACAACGATTCAAAATCGAATAAACGAACAAAATTAAAACGTTCAATCTATGATTTTGATTAATTTCATGAGTATTCGATCCCCATTTTCCCAAATATCCATTACACGTTAATGATAAACGGGAACCAATTTCGAATAAAACTGTATCTCGAGGTGAAATTGTTAGTCATTATTCAGAATAAATTGATACTGACAAAACACAATCAAATTCGAAATTCCATTATATCTGCCGTGTCCCTCACACATGCCAGGTTGAGCTTTTTTGTTGAACGTAAATCGTACTGACGGGCGTGTTGAGTGAATTGGAATTTCATTAATTGCGGATTATTCACGAACTAAATCGAAATCGAACAGGCGAATGGAATTTTTATCGAGCACATCCTATCTTCGAATTAGTTTTACTTCACTTCTAATCGTTTTGTCTCGTTTGGTGAAAGCAGCAAACAGGCCAATGGAGTTTCATTCTAATTCAGACGTATTCAACCGAGCAGCTCATATAAGCATATCAACGTGATCATACAGGGTGTAACTAAATAAGTGTAAAACATTTAAGGAGGTGATTCCTCATCGACAAAAAGATAGGATATTTCCTATAAAGAAATTTCATTGGAGCATCGCTTGTTAAGATACAACCCCTCAAAGGGGGTACATAAAATTTGTATAACAATTTTTTACAAGCACTAAAAAAGTTACAATGTTGAAAATAACCTGTCGTTTTGGACTACCACAAAGACACTTAGCCAAACATTTATTTGGTTTACCCCATGGTTGTAAGGGGTGGAAAATGCAACCCCTAAAATTTATTTCCAATGTAACTTTCTGTTTATTATTTGTTTACCATTTAAAAATGTATTTCCGATAGCCTGTTTCATTCAAAACAAAAAATGACTCTTGGGTTTTTTGCCCAAAATCAACCAGTTCGCAGCAAAAAATTATTTCAGGAACAACTACAGAGATACATCGTCATAAATGCGAAAATACGAAACTAATCTATCTAGTAGGTCACTATTAGCGATAGTGACAATTAAATTGGTATGGCGCTGTGTTAGAAGAAATTGTGACTTTCTGAAGACGATAGAATTCACAGACAAATGTAGTTTTTCTCGGGACGAGATTATTAATTTTCATAATTATCACATATGGGCTGATGAAACCCCTCACGGTATTGTGGAAACTAACAATCAAGAACAGTTTTCTCTTAACGTGTGGCTCGGAGTTATTGGGGATGATTTAATTGGGCCTCATTTTCTACCTCCTCGATTAAATGGTGAGGCATACGTTCAATTTTTAAGAGAAGTACATCCAGGACTGCTGGAGGAAGTTCCTTTGAGCGTCAGAAGGGATATGTTTTTTATGGATGATGGGGCTCACGCCCATTGTAGTCAATTAGCACGTCAGCATTTAACTGAAACATATGCAAATCAGTGGATAGGTCGAGGAGGACTACAGAACTGGCCCGCTCGATCCCCGGATCTCAATCCTCTCGATTTCTCTATTTGGGGCCATTCACAACATTTGGTTTATCGTACTCCTGTTCGCGATGTAGAGGACTTAAGAAACCGCATCATCGATGCGTGCAGGGTAATCAGAGAGACTCCCGAAATATTTGAGCGAATACGTGGCTCAATGCGCCGAAGTCTAGACGCATGGGTAATGTCTGAAGGTAGACATATGATCATTTGCTATGATTTCTACATGTTGTGTGTTTTGTTATTAATAAATTAGTTTTGTTTATTACCCTTTAATCGTTTAATGCAGGTACTAACTACAAAATAACAATAAATCCAGTTCGCATTTATGACAATGTATCTCTGTAGTTGTTCGTAAAATAATTTTTTGCTGCGAACTGATTTATTTTGGGCAAAAAACCCAAGAGACATTTTTTGTTTAGAATGAAACAGGCTATTGGAAATGAATTTTTAAATGGTAAACAAATAATAAGACAAAAAGTTACATTGGAAATTAATTTTAGGGGTTGCGTTTTCCACTCCTTACAACCATGGGGTAAACCAAATAAATTACTGGCTAAGTGTCTTTTTGGTAGTACAAAACGTCAGGTTAATTTCAATATTGTAATTTTTTCAGTGCTTGTGAAAAAAATTGTTATACAAATTTTATGTACCCCCTTCAAGGAGCTGTATCTTTACAAGCGATGCTCCAATAAAGTTTCTTCATATGAAATATCCTATCTTTTTTTCGATGAGGAATCACCCCCTTGTATGTTTTACACTTATTCAGTTACACCCTGTATTTCACGAAATAAATTGCAGTGATTTCATTTCAAAGCAATAAATTTCAATTCTTTATGTAGTACTTAGACGAAAAAAAATACTGCATAAAAAAGTTTGCTTTCTATTTAGGAACGATATTTTTCAAAACCTGTGTAATTGAAAATAAAACGATTTAAATGAACATTTTCATCAAGTTTTACTATCAAAATAACTCACAAAAAAGTAGAACATAATATTTAAAAGTGCACACTTTTACTTTTTCTTTTTTACTGTTCATAGGTACTATCTCTCAATAAACCCCAAATATAGTATCACATCATGTTTTCATTGCATTGGCCTTGATAACGTAGTTCGAAGGTCATAATGTCCTGATGGAAACATTTTCCTTTCTCTTCTAAATACGCTCCCGTGTTGTTTTTGAATGTATCTAAATAAGCATGCAGCATATGTACTTTTAATAACATCCTGCAGCCCATGGTCTCAAAAATTTTTAGCATATATGCTTCGTAGGCTTCACAGAGAACGTAATATCTATTTAATTCGTATTTGACATCTCCAACTTCAATAAATTGCCCACATTTATAACAAAATGCATCAGCATCATACATGCACTCTCTCTACAACATTTTAAGTTGCTCTAGATTTGTTCAAAACACCTTATCGTTGTTTATCACTCTAGTGCCATCTATCAGCACTATGTGAACGATCAAACACCACTCACAAAACACCATTTTTTTTATAAAGGTTGTTTATCGCTCTACCCACACATCACCAGATATTCATAGAATATTCCCTCTATGTCATAAAACGAACGTGTATATTCCAAATATTCATAGAATGCCTTTAGAATATTTTGGAATATTCTATTGGATGTATTACTGGAATTTTGAATTATCTTATGATATGGTGTTCAAATAATTCAATTCGATATTATTGAAAATGCATAACCTAATGTATATAAAACCCTAATAGTGTTAACCAGTTTTTGAACTTAACGCGAAGATTCTGATGAATTGCTCCAACTGCAACTGTTGGAATCGAAAAAAAAAATCGAATGGTCCAATAAATTAACCAATTGCATCAATGGATCGGTTTCTTCTCATCCTATTTGTCTTTTTGTATTAAAAATTATTCAATTACAAAGCGACAAATCCTGGCATCAGAGAAATGGGGAAGTAAAGTTTTGGAGTAAACGTTTCTCATTGGTCAATTGAAGTGTAGCGCGCGACAGACAACGTTTGACAGCTTTGCGTTGAAATCGACACTTGATTTAACATGGCGGTTGACATGGCAGGTTCGCGTGTGTAATGCATGGTGTATTGTATAAGTATAATTCTCTCATGTTTAGTGTACCATTTATAGTTCAAGGCTGTCCAATTTGCAGTGCAACGAATAGTTTGCTTTTGCATCTTCAAACACTAGAGTTACATATTATTATTGATTCTTTAAGAAAAGTAGGTGAAAGACAATAGTATCCATAATAAAGGCATGGTGCTTACAATACCTCATTACAGGCCCTAGGAGAGTTGGTCTGTGGGATTTGTTGGTTTGACTAAGTACATGTTTAAACTAGAGTGATTTCAGTTGTGTATCTTCAGTAGAGGAAAGTAAGTGAATGCCACATTCTTTTGTATCATTTGTTTTTATAATTTTTATCACCCGTTTTCAAGATAGTATCAATATGCCCAAAAGGAAACGGAGTGGTACCTGGTACATGCAAGTTGCTCTCCAAGTCATAAAAGGTTGTAAATGTTCATGAGGAACCTATGAGAAAAATATCTATTTGATTTTTATTCCAACTTTATTGTGCCACTTTCAAATAGTGATAATGAACGTTAATGTACATTTTGTTCTAGGTATCAATATTGAAACACTGGCTGATGCATTGTTGGACAAATATCAGAAAAACTTTTCTGGTGAGCAAAGTTTGGATAACTTCAAGTAAGTGAAATTTTATATCTCGCTCATTTCTAGATGTGATACACTTTTTGTTTTTCCATAAAATGAATTCACAGAGTTGTTATTTTAGTATATTTTTAGAATACATTTTTTGAAAGTAGAAACATCCTAATTCAAATACATTTCTAATATTTGTAACATGACAATATTCAGGAGTATTTTATGCAGTGAATAAATATTTCGAATTAGATTTTTAATTTTTAATATTGGTAGAAACGTCAAATATTTCAGTGTATATTGTTTTTGTGTTTTATTACTCGTGTGGATCTTGCATCAAAATGCAAAATGCATACCAGAAATGTGCGGTTGGTTCCTGCTGGTGGCTCCGTGCATTTGTATTTCCATCTTTTGGTAACCAAGTGTTGCCCATCCTTACACTTGGCTGCACCATACTGATGATGAGCCAAAAGCCCGAAACACGTGTCTATGGTTTGCCACTTTCTTGAGTGCTATGTCCGATATTAACTTCTGTTTCTATATCAAGACACTCAATAACTATCATATTTGTATAATTTCCTGGACCCGGATGTCACGCAGGTAGCTGTAGCTGCCTCCGTGGTGATTTTGAAAGTTTTCTTGTAAACACAAGATCTATCAACTGAAACCACAAATGTGCGGTTGTCTCTTGCTGGTGCATTTGTATTTCCATCTTTTGGTAACCAAGTGTTGCTCATCCTTACACTTGGCTGCACCAAGTGTAAGGATATATATATATATATATATATATATATATATATATATATATATATATAAAAATCGCATTCCAACACAAAGAATAGTACCTAACTGTATATTCTTGAAATATTCCTGGAATATCTATTGCTATGTGGGTAGTGCCATCTATCAGCACTGTGTGAACATTGAAACCAAACTAGAACTAGAATTTTCGTACTCTATATATCTATATTCAATTTCTTTAGTGCTTCTGTGTTTTTCAGAATCCAAAATTTAAAACAAAAGCTCGTTTATACCATTATAGGCAAGTTGATAGTGTTTCTATTGTTTTTCAAATAAGGTGTCACTCGAATATTATTCTAGTTTATCATTATTTTGTGAAAGAAATCAGTTTTCATATGCATTTTTTATATTTATGTATACTCATGTCCTGTTGTGAAATTCTATTAAAACAAGTCAACTGGTGATTTCTAATGAACCCACATTGGTACGAGCATACTAGGGAAACTTGCATTAAATGCACAGTCACGCTTGATGCCTTACATTATAAAAATAATTCCTCAGTAAGACCGTATCCTAATGGATGAAATCATCAGGCAGAAAGTCAATTGTGTAATTCAATAAAATCTCATAAAAGTGGTACTTCTCTTTCATTGAAGGCTCGCCGCGTTTTTCTCATTATTAAATTCTACTTACTTGGCGGTGAATGATGGTTTATGTGGACAGGAAGAGGAAGAAAAAAAACAATGGTGTTCCACGTTAATCATATAATACTTATATTTACATTTTTCAGCCACGAACTGACTAAGACGATGTTCAATAGAAAAATAACTTATGTATAATAGAAGATAATTATAATACAATCAAATATGTACAAAGAAAAATAAATTTGACACGCACGTCCCGTTGCACTCAACTTTTGGTTACCTATTCATAGGCTACAAATTTATGCAAAACTATTGAATGTTTAGTCCAGGAAAATTAGGCAAAATTCAGAAACCACCTAATTCTCTCGGAGTACGGAAAAAACAGAAACGGCTTCGTCAAGTGCGACGATGATGCTACTCGAGAGAGATAAGTTGAGAGATGAAGCTACAGCTAGTGTCAACAGTGGCTACAGTCCAAATATTAACAATTAGGGTTTGATTTTCACCATAATGGATCATAAGACGACGAGTCATTATTTTGAATTTCTATATAAATTTTTATTTACAGATAAATACATTTCTTTTAAATGACCCTCTTTTCTGATGCTGACAACTTTTCATGGAAAAATTTTCAAAGATCTTCTTGAAAGATTTCGAAATTCAACAAACTTCTGATTTGAAACTTCATTATCAGCATCAGAGTTACATTCTCTAAGACTCCCTAGTCATTTCAATAATAAATAAGTAGATCTAACAAAAATAACACAGTCAAAAATAATAGTAAGCATCTATACAACGTCAAACATGAGATTTTAATGAAATTGTCATGAGCAACAGTAGTCCACAATCAGAATAAAAATTATTTCAGTCAAATACGGAATCACTCCATATTTATTCAAGCGCTTCGGTAGTGCTGGAGGAAAAAATTAGGCCATGAGAAGGGTGGTGATTTAGAGAATGATTGAGTTGTAGGCATGTTTGTATTTGCTAACTCAATACTCTCTCAACACTCATGATCTGCCACTATTTTGTAGAAATTCATAATAAATAGAGGATACGAAAAATTACTTTTGATAATGGTTCAATAAACCGAAACCGGTCATAACGAAATTATATGAAATTATATGAAGTAGCAAACAGAAAATATCTTCCGAGGATGGATTCCAGAATTTTTATCGGTGGGAATTTGTTTTGATAATAAGGACAAAATTTACTCTTTATTGAGGTGGGAGTGTTATCTTGGAATTTGACGTAGCAATTTTCAAAATGTTAACACAATATTAGCAAAATAAGTTTTCCGAATTACCTTCGCTAGTAATCAATAAATTAAGTGAAATTTGTGAATAAAATCTGTTCACTAGAAAGGGATTCAGTGGTCCGGGATATTCATTGGTAGTCAACTTGATATCAGTGACATTTATTCCAGTTTTGTGATGAGTGATCCACTCAGAGGTCATTTTGCCGTAGAGATTTCATATTGGATGATAATTTTGTCCAATTTTATCTAACATTAGGATCTCCATGAACAAGTCTACGAAATATCCAGAAGTATTATGAAAAATAACGTTGCAGGAGGAATGTATTCCGTGCACAGAGCAACTTATGGTCCATATACTCTTCCTACTAACAATATAAAAGCAAAATGTCTGTATCTGAGGTAAAGAACTTATCGTCGGCTTCTGTATAGTTCTCAAACTCTACAGTCATCTCCATATTTCCACCCCTCTCACCCCCTACCAGCCCCCGAAGAGCCATTTTGATTTAGACTAGTTTTTATACACATATACATTGAGATTCAATTTTTAATAAAAAGTTTATCACTTTCAGTCTTCTCGCACAGAATCACTTTCCACGTTCACAGGTACTCCCCATACAGTACTCTGTCAGTCTTAGGAACTCAGTAAGTTTCGGGCTCCGTGCGACTAGTTTCGAACATGTGACGTCATACTTGAACAGTTTTCTCGGTCTCGATCGCGAAATTGCTGGAGCGCGCTCCTTGGAACACTACTTCGGGCGTTTCGGAAGAGTTCTGACTCGGCAGGGCGGTCATAGGGCGGCCCATCACCGTGACGATTGGTTGAAATCCTGGAACAAAGGAAACACAAATTAATTATAATTTTTTTGTAATATCCTAAAAAATATTGCAAAACATCAACTACACAAAATGAAAATTGAGTCACATGTATAAATAATATTCATTTTTTCTATGTCTACATTCTTCATTGAGACAGTATTCCACCAAGGCATATAACGTTATTATTGACAATTAGAGCACCGAAAATAGAAGAAAAGAATAGCACGTATTGCAGAAACCACTATTATTTTCTTATGATGCACTGTTTGGAACCTTTGGTCTAGTAATGAATATTACTGGAGTTTTTTCCCAACACCAAATCGTTATTTTTAACACCTCGACACGTGTTTCGATCACCAAGTGATCATCTTCAAAGAGGAAGATTAAAACTAAGAACTAGTGCGAGTTAATCCTATTTATGCTATAAAGGTAATTCATACAGGTAAACCATCCAGGCGAACCAACCATGCAGGTATACCAACCTAAATTAATTTTACAATTTTGCCTTATCTATTATTTTACAATATATGTTTATATAAAACAATTTTCAGCTATATAAAAATTAATTTCACAATATTGCCTATCCAAATTTATTTTTGCAATGTGTCCTTATGTAGTAATCAGTAAATCCAACAACATTATTTTATTTCATTTCAACCAGCTATATAGTATGCTCTTTGGAATAGGTCCATCATCTTCATTCATAGTGTTTACTTAATTCTACAATCTCAAAGGAATCTAGTTGCCTGTTGTTGTTAACTTGTCCAGGTTCCAGGTAGAAGGTTGGGAAACCCCTTGTCCCCCTACCTGGCAGACCTGTTCATGAGCAGATTCGAAATGGAAACCGAAGAAAAGTCGAACTATTTTCCTAGGATTTGGCTAAGGTATGTGGATGATATTTTCGCGATATTCGATACCAAAAAATCGAATATTGACGGCTTTTCCATTTTAAATAATAGATGTTCATCAATAAAATTCACATATGAGTTAGAAAATAAGGGACAACTACCATTTCTTGACGTTTTGGTGATGAGGAGCCAATATGGAGGGTTACAATACTATATAAAAAGAAACAAGCACGTACAGGTATATTCCTGACAGTTCATATCACTGTAGACTGCACAAACGTGCTGGGTTGAATTTTTTAGTGCATCGTCTTTTGACTTTCCCTCTAACACATGATATGTTCACAAAAGAAAGACTTACAATACAGCAAATAGCAGCCACTAACGGTTTCTCGAGGGGTATTATAGATGACATAATAAGGAAAAAGAAGTTTAGGTTAAGAATGAACAAAATCTCGACTTTCAGAAAGGACAAAAACCAAGATAAATACATCTCAGTTCCATAACACCAATATACGAGGAACTTTGGAAAGATTTTCAAGGAACTAGGTATGAAGGTGGTTTTTAAAACAAGTCATACACTACAGAGCCTTTTGGGAAGTCCAAAAGACAAAGTCGAGAATTCGGAAAAGTCTGGAATTTACGAAATTGAATGTAAGGACTGCGATGCAAAATATTATGAACAGACAAAAATATCTATTAAAATGAGATATAAGGAACACATAGCACACTTAAAATATGGAAGACCTGAAAAATCAGCAGTCGCCCATCATATTTTGCAACAAAACCATTCCATAGACTTCAGTTCATTAAGATTAGTTAGAAAAGTTAACAACAGGCAACTAGATGCCTATGAGAGTGTAGAATTAAGTAAACACAATAATATTATGAATAACGATGACGGACCTATACCAAAGAGCATACTATATAGGTTGTTAAAATAAAATAATGTTGTTGGGTTTACTGATTACTACATAAGGACACATTGCAAAAATAAATTTGGATAGGCAATATTGTGAAATTAATTTTTATATAGCTGAAAATTGTTTCATATAAACAAATATTGTAAAATAATAGATAAGGCAAAATTGTAAAATTAATTTAGGTTGGTATACCTGTATGATTGGTACGCCTGGATGGTTTACCTGAATGAGTTACCTTTATAGCATAAATAGGATTAGCTCGCACTAGTTCTTAGTTTTAATCTTCCTCTTTGAAGATGATCACTTGGTGATCGAAACACGTGTCGAGGTGTTAAAAATAACGATTTGGTGTTGGGAAAAAACTCCAGTAATATTCACTATTATTTTGTAGATTCAGTAATAATATTCATTATCCTTGATAATATCTCAAACATATCTCTTCAAAATGAATTCAAAATACAATTCAACCAATTGTTCTGTGAGATTGCGTTATAAATAAATGTTCTCGTTTTCAAAATATTATTTTTCAGTCATCATCAATTCAATCAAATAATATTCTTCATATGGTTTTTCAGAGGATATATCAGACATATCCTTTGGTATAAGAGTGTTTCGAACTGAAAAAAAAAACTCAAAGCAAGCAAAATACAAAATGCTGCTTGGCTTCGCTTCTATTCAAAAAGTTACAGTATCTTCAAATCATATATGTTTATCTAGCAGATCGTAAACAGTTCTAAATAGGTCGACAGTCAAAAAATCTGTACGAAAACTTTTGGTTTTGGCAAAAAAAGTTGACGTTTTATAACGAGAAAATAATGTAGATACCGACTTTCCTTGAGTATGTTCTTCCTGGCAAAGAATGACTATGTTTCATTACCCCATTCACGATAAAAACATATTTATTTTTATTTCCCATGTTCCAAGCCTCTCTTGTAAGAGCCTCAAGGAAAAACTACATCGTTAAAAACTCATTTCCGATCCTTTTCCAAGGGTGTAATACCTTTTTCACGACTGATACTTCTTTACTACAATTTTATGCAAGCCAGTCTTTTATTACCCCTCACTCAGATTCGCATTTGTCCATGTGTGCATGATATACTTTTTATTTACTTTTTATTTCATTCATGACTACTATGTCAGATGTCTTTTTATTGGATTTAAAAATTAAATGTTCAATATAAGAATATTGAAGTGTAAAAGGTGTTATAAATACTCTCGAATTCATTGATATGAATTTTCTTCGAACAATTTCAAGTGACCTCTTGAAATCTCTTCGGAAATTCAGATTATTTCTCAAAACACAGGGGCTTAACACCTCTGATGGGGTCTATGGCGAGTCGAAACAGTGCTATCTGATACTGGATCGTTTTTGAGCACTACCGAAAAATCCTTGAGGCGCTGTAAAAGCGGTGCCTGTGCAAAAGTAGCGATTTACGTTAGATTTGAATAACTACAGATCAAATTCATTTGGAAAAACGTTTTTGAGTTTCTGCTGGAGCGAGTTATATGTCGGCATGTAAGTATAAACCAACACGGTTTTATGAAAAATCGTTCAACGGTCAGCAATCTTCTGACTGTAACCCAACATATTGCTGAATCTATTGACAATAGGGCCCAAAATGATGTTATTTACACAGACTTTTCTAAGGCCTTCGACAGGCTTGACCATGACATTCTACTAAATAAACTAGTAGCCTTTGGATTATCTCCATCCTTAATCGCACTCTTTCACTCCTATCTACGGGATCAAAAACAATATGTTCCGCTCAATGGTTTCAATTCTACCTAATACAGTGCTTCTTCTGGTGTTCCACAAGGGTGAAATCTGGGACCGTTGCTCTTCAATATCTTCATTAATAATATGTCAGATGTTATAGATGTGTATTTCCTTTTGTATGCCGATGATCTAAAACTATACTGCCTCGTTGAGAACATAGATGATTGTGTGAACCTCTCAGCAAACGTAGGACGGGTTGTAGAATGGTGTTATCGAAATAACTCTTCGCTAAACCCGGAATTATCATTTTCAAAATCAAATCAATACTAATTCTTTCTATCAAAAAAGAGGTAGAACGGTGATCTTTCGTTGCTTGGCGTATTCTCCTTCCGAGTTCATAAACGAATAACAGAGACTCCGGGCCATAAACACCAAAAGTTTCAACCGCTACTGGATGAAACAGATAGTTGTTTCCAAGATTTTGGTATTTTTTCCTTTTCAATTTCTCGCCAGACAATGCTGCAGTTCCAGCAGACTTGGAACTTTCGGCTACATGGGAAGCCGCGACCGTGTCGATGCAAGTAAAGTCCCATACCATAGGTTTACCGTATTTCCGTGGTATGAGAGACATACCATCTGGTCGTTTACCATCATCTCGACTGGTACCTAAGGATTCCAGAATTGCAGGAACATCCGCTGACAACATAGCTCGTTTTATTGTATTGTGTCTTTTATGCCATAACTATCACATTTGTCAATAAAAAGCCAGTTATAATATTACTGGTTTATTTCAACCTATAACGAATTGCACCTAGAGCACTTTCCTTATTGATTGTACTAATTGGCTTGTCATGCTTCAGATCTAGCGAACTTCCTCGTTTACGTTCTGGATTTTTCAGTTATTTTTCCCCAATTCCCCAAGAGATAGTCGATCACCGTTCTGAAATTGCCCGATTACCCAACAACAATTACTCTAGCCATTCTTACCATTCCTTGCAGCCACTGGAAGTTCTCGAGGTATTTTATCGCTAAAATCTACTGCCAAGTCAACTCGCCAGCAACACAAAACTAACCAATTAGTATATTGCCTCGATCGTTCATAGACATGTCAAGAAATTTCACCTAATTGATCACGCTGAAAGACTGTATCGCAAACAGCTCTGTTTTCTTAACAGCTATGAAGAATACATTTGAACTTAAAAGCCTTTTCCATTAGAAAACATCATTGGTCGATAAAAACACTTAAAATATATGTTCAGTTCTGGACACTAATTTTTGTTAAGATAATTTTTCTTGCATTTTTCCACAAGTAATTCAAAACTACTTTTCATTTTCTTGCTGTCCTAGTGAAAAAAAAACAATGTGTAATTAATATCATAAATAGATTCACTTTTGACACCTGTCAAGATAGAAAACATTTTAGAAAAAGTTATATTGAGAACTTTACCGACTTTAGTTTTAGATGTGGATAAATGGTGTTGTGTATAAAGCAGGGCAGTTTGGTTCTTGCAAACATGTTGCAACAATGAGTTCTGTTGTAATGATTAGCATTCACTATCCAATCATGGGAACTAGATGATTTTTGGGAGTTTTGTAAGACACTCTTATTACACCAGCAAAATCACTTTTTGAGTCAAAATTTGAGGTGAATTGTGTTCTCAATCACCTTTTCTGTTCCTCATTCTACGGAGATATCTGCTAGCTCAACCTTAAGCTAGTGAAACCCAACCACGAAAAAGAAACCTTTTATTGAAATGAACTAAGCTATGATTCAAGCTCATTTTGAGCTCTTTTTTTTATCACCGATTTTCCATGTGTAGGTTTTCTGAACTTTCAGTGCATTATGCTAGCTTTATCATTGAACTGGCAGAACCCAATAATAATAACAATATCAGTTTATTTCAATCAATGAGGTTGTACACAATAATACAAATGGGTTAAATGTACACTATAACAAAATTATTGTGAAAGACGTCAATGAGCGTATTACATATTATATTATATATAGCTGTAGAAATCGATTCAATTTGTGAGGTTGCAGTTAATAGCTGGGCTGTTATAAAGAAAATTCTTTGTTATATGTCAAGCTTTCGGTATATTTAATTCAATAATACATTAAAAAACAGAATCATCAAAATTACCCATCCCGATTTACGAAACAAAAGTTTGCCTGATTTCAGTAAAATTCTGATCCAAAATTCTAATCCTAAATCTTCAGTAAACAGAATTTTATTTTGTGAAAGAACAAACTTTGAAAATAATGAAGAAGTTGAACACAACAACTTTATACCTTCATTCATATATAAATCGCTCCCATATATTCAAGAATTGACACCAAAGTTGATTAATGTAATCCGAAATAATGACTTCAAAATATTCACAACAAATGTCACTACTATATCTAAATTATACAGTTAACTGAAAGCTCCAATTTCAAATAAACAAAAATTCAATTTAGTACACAAAATTTTTTATATAGATTGTTCTAAAACATATATAGGACAAACAACCAGACCTCTAAGTAGTCGCATCACTTCCCATAAAAGCGACTGCAGACGAAATGTTAATTCTTGTGCATTAACAGAACATGTTAATTCGGAGGATCATAAAATGAATTTTGAAAACCCAAATATTTTAGACAGAGAAATTAATAAAACTAAAAGAATATTTTTGGAAATGTTACATATCCATAACGAAGAACATTTGATGAATAAAAGAACTGATATTGATAGTCTCAGCAAAATTTACATATACCTACTGGAATATGATGAAGAAAATGAAAGATCTAGTAATTCGAGTATTATTCAGAATTTTCCCACTTGACATTGTCAGTCAAATTTTGAACAACTGTCATCATTTCATGTTTTTTCTGTCTGTTTTTGAACCATTTTATATTTTATTCTCACGTTAGTATGTTCTCCATATTCATATATTTTTCACAAGATATATAATCTCATTATTGTAGTTGTCCTGACGAAGGTGTGAAATATACCGAAAGCTTGACATACAACAAAGAGTTTTCTTTGTAACAGCCCAGCTATTGACTGCAACCTCACAAATTGAACCGATTTATAGTTAATCCAGTCACTAATTCTTCTGTTATAGCTGTATTTATACAAAAAGTAATAAATAAATGACTTATAAACAGTCACACAGATTGAAAAAAAAGAGAAAAACTTCAAGACCTCAAAGAATAACACGATTTTCTCAGTTTTGTGCATAGATTGTCAATAGGTGGGGTCCAGATTGAGTTTGCGTAAAAAAAATCGAGATCCTTCACATTTGGGAAACTTAGTTTGCAATATGTTAGGGTCATTATAACTCCCTTAATTACTCTCAGGAACATATGGTAAAAACAAAAATATTGTTTTTAAAACACTTTTTCTAGTATGAGGATTTTATGGTAATTTCAGGCTCTACTTCTCAACTTTCTTCAATTTTTTTTGTAATCAAATCAATTGCGGCATCTTTGTTATACGAAAGACGAAACACTCAAGAATGGAGAACTTAATTCGCCATTAACTGTGGCCTGAAAGTAAATATAAGAATCTGAAGTGGTTCTGCTAGCTTAACAGTTTATTCAACTATTCATCTCGCATATCTACAATATAACATGTTGGTTGATTACTTACACATATTATGTTTACTCAGAGTAAAATCATATTTGTCGAAGTGTTCAATACAAGCACGTAAAAACTTGCTAACAATCGATTTACCGATTCTGAGTACAATTTTCCATTTCTGTGCTAGTTTCGGATATTTTACATTTTCAAAGAAATAATAGTAGTACAATAATCAACTTTATTTATAGTACGTTGAGAAAACAGTACAACAAATTCATCCATTTTTTTTAATTTATAACAATAGAACAACAATTGTTAACCGAATATAATGTTATCATTGAATGAATTGGTATTGGACTGGTCAGTTAGACATAAAACTGAATTATTTGTTTAGTACCTATTCCTACCGAAAAACCACTGAACGGAACTTAACAATTACTAGATTCGACTCGGATAATGGTCTTGCGGTGAACGAAAAGCCTTCAGACTTGAAAAACGTCTTTTCCCGAAAAACTCCTAATGCGGCAAATTGCGGACGAATTACATAACAAATGGCATGTCTTCCTGCAGACCGTCTTGAGCTTTGGTCGCATGCTACCAGTGTATAACAACTAACGAGCTTTTATGGATTATGAATTCCGTGAGGAAGTTCGATATAAAGAGGTTCCGCTATATATTTAGTGATTGAATGAAAATGGCATGAAAGAGTTTCAGATGGAATTAGACATGATTTCTTTGATAGTAGTTCAGGGTTTATTACAGTATTTTCAGAGATATACCGAATTAATAGCGTTACAAGTATTCTCTACAAAAATGCCTTTTATTCACTTGATGAATATTTTCAAACTGATCTGGCTGCTTGACATCACTATTGTTTGCTTGTTTACTATTCTACTGTTTATACTATGTTTTTTCTTAATTGCTTTATATAATTATCTCCTACATCTGCTATTAATTTAATTTTTTTATGTATATTCCATATTTTATCACTTGATATTTTTCAACTCCAATCTTTACTGTGTATGTGACGATTTCCATGCTTGTAAAAAAGTACCAGGAAAAATAAAGTATTGTGTTATAATATTTTTTTTAGAGAATATAAGCACATCAGAGTTAAAAACCACTTGAGTTATAACGGCAAGAATACCCATAAAGGCCAGTGATTGAAATACTTATTTAGGTCGGTAGCCAGGTGATTCGACGTTGGTGCTTTGTTCACTCACTCGAATTGACTGCCGTGTTGGTCGGTGGTTCAAGCCCTAGTCTGAACGATCGATTTTCACTTGCTACCGTCTAACCCGTGTTAGGAATCACACGTTAAAAGGTAAGACCTCGTTAATCCTTAGCTCGCACAAGTTTCGACTTCTGAGGGTTGTCGTTCGTAGGGGTGCGACAGCTGGTTAACGGGAAAACGGATTTTAAACAGATTAAACAGGTATTTTGGTTTATCTTAATTTCAAAGTATATCCCATCAAATCCTGGGCGGAGTTATTATCTCTGCAAAAATGCATTTTTGTCATGTTTGTTTCAACAAATTTGAAGTTAGAAACGTCATTCTGAATTTGAAATTATACATACAAATTGCAACAATACGTATCTGCATCTTTTATGCAGAAGTTTCAACATAATTTACTTCAATCCTGTCGAGTACCTTCTTGTTGGTTCAGTCATTAAGGTTCGAAATAATTTGGTGCATCTTTGAAAATACTTTGCTCAATAACTAAATATGAATTGAAATATATGAAAAGGAGTGGAGAAATTTCATGTTCTTGACATTAACGAATGAAATATTCGATGAAGGATGTGGACTATTTTTGACAATTGCTGAAATTTGAAACTCATAATTGTTAATAAGGGAAAACGAAGATACGTATCTTCAGTAAATGTAGTATTGAGAACATGGACGTAGCTTCTAGATCAAATAATTGAGAAAATTCATTGAAAACAGTAAACACAGAACTTCATTATCAACTTCATTATTGGATAGTCCGGAAGTACGAAATGATTCTTGTCCAAAATTTTTTATTTTGGTCAAACGGAGATAACCGTCTTCAAAAGAATAAAAGACGATGGGAGTAATGCATTGGTTGCAAATCATTTTTCGGAAGAGAAGCATGTAAAGAGGAAGTTGAAACACTAAATCTTTTAGAATACTTGGAATTTGAAACAACTCCTAATCAGATGTAATTGAATGAATTTCTTTGGTGACTTTATTTTCTGAAGAACAAATAGGTAGATAGGTACCTATTTTAGCTAAGACAGGAACGGGAACCCAAGTAATGTTAAATGTCCATTTTGCTGAGATAGATTTATTATTGATTGAGTAGATAGTAGAGGTCTCCATGAATCTATTTATAAATGGACTGATCCGTTACTTGATAAATATTAAGAACACAATTAATGATAATAATTGAACACCGTAGCATCATTACCTGCTACCAATGAAGCTACTATGTTAGCGAATCACGTCTCGAATAAAAAAAAATTGTGGACATTGTTCAATTATTATCATGGATAAATCTATTTATCGACATGTGAGAGGTATGAGGAGTTTAAAATTAATATTAAACACGGCTTTAGGAGATATTACATAGTAAAACATATTATGCGATTTTGAAAAGATGTAGCAGAAAGTTTCTACCAATCAAATACATCAATCTTGAATTTTCATATAATACCAATCAGTTGCATTACAAAAATTTTATCTCTTCAAAATTCCATACTTTCATTTATTCTGTGACTTGATTAAAATTCTGTAGCAAACTATATCAAATGGAATATTGCTGAAGTTTTTTCAATGAGCCCTTTCATAGAGGGTGATTGGAAAAGTAAATTTCCATAAAGACAAACAATTTTGCTAATCTAAGCAGAACTTATGGAGTATTCAAAAAATAATCTCAATGAATTTCATGAAAATCAACTGATCAATCGTCTTTGGGTTTTAGATTTATTTCGTGACACGGTGGTACAATGAATGCACTGCAAAAAATCACTCAGACAAAAAACAAACCAATACATCAGCGTGTAGATGAAAAAAGCTGAAAAAGTTATTATCTCTAAACTACCGAGATTATAACTACATTATCTACGCCTTAGCATTCATTCCCACAATAATAAAAGGACTGTAGAAATTGGAAACAACACGCTTTATGATATACGTTAACTCTCTCAACTAATGGAAAAAATACTGCGTTGGGATCATCGCAAAGACAGCCATGAAATTAACAAACGAGTACCTACAGCATTCAGCAATATGACTCGAAGCTAAAAAATACTAAATCACTATGAACCTCGCTGAAAACTGTCACGAATGGGCAATTTGAACTCGATGGCGGAGCTCCATTAATATTCAGAGACAAAACGATCAATTTTTAATTAACCGAGGCGCAATAGCTGAAGAGTTGATAGTTTCAAATTTCTATCCACGCTCACTGAATAAATTATTTCATTTTATCTAACTACATGAGCGTTTTGCATCTTATGAATAATTTTATGAATTTTTTGTAGTTTGAGACTACAAAAATGAGAGTACTAGAAAAACTTGATCCTATCAAGGATTTCTCAGGCTAGAACAACTTTTTATCATTTTTCATATATCTTCAGTGACATAATGAAGTTGAAATATCATTTTTCGAAAAACCGCGTTCAAAATTTACAGAAATAATTGAAACTCCACTGCATTAAGACAAATAGTTTCTGAGATATTTTGAAGAATACCTTTTGCAGCACTAAACTTTCAATTCGATTTTTTTTTAACATATCGTGAATTCAGTTATTGTAATTGTGAGTATTGACGGGAATTTTTTACACCATTATAATGTCCCCCTTCTTATTATCACTGTTTTCTTGCCACTCAAACGAATTCAGTCCATGCAGATGTAATTCAATATTCTGTTCATTACAAACATCTTTAACACAGACCATATTATTGTCTGGGATAACAAGAGTACAACAAAAAAGTCTCAAGGCGAGTCACGTAATTAAATCATGTTATCTAAAAATAGGTATGCTTCGAAATCAGATGGCGGAGGTGTTTAATGAAAACATTAATCAATGCCCAAGAAATTATATCAGAAATGAAAAGAGACGTCGATGTTGACAAAGTAGAGCTATCTCACATAGCAAATATTCACCATTTAATTGTAGTTGGTGGTTGCATATACTTATGCAACGTATTTAAAAAATTTATTATTAATATTATAATGCTACAATGCTGAACAAAAATGTGTATATATTTGATATAAAACGTTGCAAAATGCACAATACCCCGATATGTGAGATATGTTCTTATGAAAGTTCAGAAAAAATGAGAGAGAACCTTGAGTTATAACGAAACATTGAATTTGAAAGCTTTACATGTAAATGGTATCGAGAACTTTATAGAATTAGTGCCAATGATTTCTGCATATATTCTACATGGAGACTGTGTTCAAAATAAACATTCGGAAATGCTAGAAACTGTACAAAAGGTTTTGCTTCTCAAAAATTTTTACTGAACGACAACTATTCAAAACAGTCTTTAAAATACCAATACTTTTTTGTAACGAAGCAGATTACTTCAATTTTCCACGTGCTTTCAACAATCTCTAATCATATTACTTTGGCAGTCTTTCAATACGAACCTAATAACAGTTCCGAGAACATACAGTGCTTATGATATACTTAACAATGAGGACCCTGAGGCATATTCTCTACCTTTGTGTAAACGGAATGTTATATGCAAACAATATTTTTATTCTTCTGCGATGCCTCAGATTCGTTGAGCCAGTTCTTGCCGAGAGCATTATGTTTTTATGATTGGTGAGGATGAATGTATATATCGTACATTGTCGAGTTTTTCGTTTATTTCTTTTCATTTAGCCAGCAGAAACCTCCGAATTATTTTTCAATTCAGCAAGAACAAGTTCAAGTCCTCTTTTGAGTCTATCACTGATAATGTAGATTTTACTTGATATTATGGCATTGATATGAAGATCAGTTTTCAAGTAAGTTATGTCCTCATTCTCATTCTTGTTTTTTGTAAAAAACGTATCTAGTTAGAAAAAAAAAACATATTTGTTTTGTATTTTCGAACAGCTCTGATAGTTATATATCCAATCTAGTTCACACATATGCGTTATTGATGTTAATAAACCAGAAGCCAAGTGGTTTTGTGAAGAATAATTTCTGAACAAAAACATTTCAAAATTCTCAAATATTGTTGAATATTCATAAAAGGTTTTCAGCTGAAATGAATATGACGAACTTTCATTGTTTCATCTTCAGAAATTAATAGACCAGATTTGCACAAAAAGGACTGGAAATTTAAAATAATGTTTAGTTTGAGGAAAAGCAGAAACATATCAGGTTTTCTCTTCGAAATGTAATAGTGCAAGTCCCAAATGGACGTCACTGTAAAGGATGAAGAAGAATAAAAAAGTATTCTTCATAGAAGTAAATGCCTTTGGATGTATGAAGGATGCCTACATTTCACAAAAAATGTAGGGTTGAAGCAAAAGTATCATAAAAAATATATGTTTTTTGAAATTTCAGAATTCTGGTGATGAAAAGATTATGTACTCACGTTAATAACAAGTTTATATTTTTTCAAATTGGTCGCAAAATTGACTTCTTTGAATGTCAGCATTTGTTACCAAAACACCTCGTACTTAGGGTATCTGTGTACGTCGCTATACAACCGTAACAATGCTACACGCGATGCACTCACCTCTGCATGCCGTAAAATCTTCCTCCAACTTCCTACTCCTCACTGACGTCGCTCCGGTGATCATATTATCAACCGCCAGCCCGTGCCTTCTCCTGCACCTCCATGCAACGACCACCAGCACGATAGCGAACAACACCACCGCCGCACCCCCTCCCAAAAACAGCTCCAAATTCTGCCGGCCGCTCCCAACGTTTTCCCCTCCTCGCACCGCACTGAACAGCACTGAAAGTAGAGGCGAGTCTGCTCCCTCTTCCTCTTCAGGAACGACGTTGACATCCGTTTCCGTCGACACCTTCTGAGCTCGACCCGTATCCAGATCCATCATCTCGGATTTAAGGTTCTCCACCCCGGGAATGCGAGAGACCAGCTCGACTTGTATGTGATAAATAGTGTCCGGCCACAGGGACAGGGTGACGCAGGTAGAGTCGGTGAATAAGTTTCCTTTCAAACCGCCCCCATCCACTTCCCAGGTCACCAAGTAAACACCGTGATTTGCTTTGGCCTCCCAGGCGATCTCCCCGATCACGAGAACTTTCTGATGGATAAGCGACACCTCTCGTAGGGTCCAGAGGTCGCTCGCAACGCTTCTGCTTGTCGTGGCCTTTATCTCAGTGTTGATCGTCTTCTTCTTCTTTTTATTCTCGCGCAGGCTGACCTCGTCTGGACTGTATATCGTGACGAGTCCCTGGGGATCCACTACGAGGACGCGTAACAAAGCTCCGGGTTGATCGTTGTTGGATGGGACGCGAGTCGTGTGGTCCAGGGTCTGGATTATTTGGCGCCAGGGTCCAGTTTTGGTTTTTCTCATCACCACGAAGACGAGAGGGGTTTTGAGGTCTACGGAAGAAGGTCGAGGCCAGCTTGCCAGCTGTCCTGTTACGTGGATTACCCCCTCACCTTTGGTGTGGATCACTGGTTGTGTTTGCTGTGTACGGGCTGCCGCTTCGGCATGAAACCGACAGGCCTCCTGGCATCCAGGAAACTGAAATAAAATAACAATATTGAAGTATTTCGAAGTATGTTTTATGTGGTGAATAAATATCAATATTGGAGTGAGCACTATATCAAATAAAAGTCTTTGCAAGAAAAAATGTGACAGTTTACTTGAAGAGAGCATAGAAACTTGCTTGACTCTATGGATAGAGTCATATATAGATGAACTAGATAAACATATTGATGACCAGAGACGTTGAATCTTTTCAGGTATCTATTGAGAGATATCCGTAGCTACAAAAAATACTTCATAGGCTTCAGGGAAGATACTCCCAAATTCACCCGCTCATAATACAAACAAAGAATCCAAATAGAACTTTGCTCACTCATGAATATGTTATTCTTTTTTTGACAGTTGGATGTTGATCGGTGAGATAGAATTTCTCTCAGTGCCGCTTGGCTACCCATGAATTTTTACTGGTTTATGTGTGAGGTTATTTTCTGTCAATCTCTCCACAAATAAACCAATGCCGTAGATTTCTGTATGGATTACGATTGCGTAGGATACTGGGCAGGTTGATATATTTGTCCTAGTTCTGCGACTGTATATACCTATAAAAGGCGTTTTTGATTCATCTATGAATCAATAGTACATAATCCTTGGTCTGATAATCATTACATATAGTCAATGGATTTGTCCAGGCCCTCAGCTCCAATATTTTCCTTAGATGTGTCTTCGATATCTAGAGGGTTATGTGTAGTAGTGGGTGAGATAATATCTACCTAGATATTTCAGGTTCCTTTTTCTGGTGTGGAGGACTATTGAAAATTATGCCGTCCAAAATCAAACTATAATAAAATTTTCGAAGTTCCTTTTGTAAAACAAGGTATTTATTGAACATAATCTACCTTTGATGTTTATGAAGCTTCCAAGACAATATTTCAGTGAAATACTTTCTCATTAATGGTAAATCCCAGGATTATGCACAGACACCGTCTCTAATAGGTATTGAGCGTCAAATTGGTTAGGCATTGTTGCAAATCTCCAGTGGGAGTCGATTTCAGATCGCAAGTTTCCCATAAACTTTGCTCTAACTCTCAGTGACCACACATCTCCTAATTTTCTAATAACCGCCGACACCGGTCAGCTTGACAACTATAATCGATAATAATTATTGAACATCTAATTTACAATTTACATCCGAGCGGGCGTCGCCCTAATCACGCGGTAATTCCAGAAACCTGACCGGTGTAATTGCATTTGTACACCTGAAGTCAATTAAGCATGCAACGGGCGGATGCAGACCGTAAAGGAAAATGGCAAACGTTGCTTTATATTTTGCTTTGGAAGATGTGTAGTTATTGAAAAACCTAGGACTGTGCAATGTGCTCGCATCTTCATATTTGAGGGAGGATTTTCCAGGAACGGACTGGGGTGTAAAGCTATTGAGTAGTAGTTCAACATTTTAAGTCAAAAATGCCAAGAGTCACTGAAAAGTTTTAGCTCAACCAACAGAAGACTCTTTTAAGAAAAAAGGGACGTCCTGTGAAACTAGTTTCATGTCACTTCCTGTAATTCGTAGATTTGTATGGGAGTTTGAGGAGTATTGTCGGTTTTTGGTTATTAATGTATTTTATAGTTGAAAACCTTTGTAGTTTGAAAAACCGATTGGAAAATTAGTAATAAATCAATTAGTTATTTGCATCTGAGTAAAGAGTGCGAGAGTATATAAAAAATGTCAACAACCTCAATTGTTAGTTTACAACTGGAAATTGATGAAGAAAACACATGAAAGGACAGTGCATCTGAATCGTTTTAAACAGTTCCTTGTAGTGAGTAGAATGGGTGAGGCCTGAGTAAAATGAGGTAGTTTGTGAATGCATTATTACAGGAAGCATAAACTTTTCTGCAAAATTTATGTGTGCGAATTACCGACAAGAAAAAGACTGCGATGACCATGTGGACCGTTTAAATGACTATTACTGCAGGAAACGGTGTAAAAATTGTAAAAAAATTTCATCAACGCGTGATAATCATATACACTTCAAAATCGTTATCTGAGTGCTTAATGACTCATGGAATAATAGATTGATCCACAGGTGAATCATCCTCTCGTTTTTTTAGCTAAATTCACAAAATCTAGATTTGGTTTATTCAATCTAAAAAATAATGAGAAATATCCTGAAGAAATTCCTAGAGTGAAGAATAATATACCAAAATCGAACCAGTCTTTCAAAATACTTTGAAAGGTGCAGGAAACACAACTTCACAGTTGGTGAGTATATGCTGAAGATTATGGTATTCTATGAACGAGAACGGGAATGTTTCCTACTTATTCATCAAACTCAAACAATTGTTCATGCAGCTGCAGTTTCGTAAGAAGGTATCATCTTTCCCTCCAACCGATTTCCTGGAGTCTTTGAAGTCCACTAGATACTCGTTAGGACAACAAGAGGATTATTCCGAATTTTTGGGGTTCTTGTTGAATACTCTTCGTGAGCAAAACAATAGCAAAATCAATACTCCTGACCGCTCTGGACTGAATGATTCCGTACAACCCATCCCGTCTTGTGTTTGTAAATCTTTTGCTGGAAAAATCCTCACTGGTTTACTTTGTGGTAAATGTTCAAGAAGTACCGAAAACTTATGTGAATTTCTGGAACTTCATCTAGCTTTTCCTAATACGATTAATAACCAGTCCGTGCAAAGCTTATTGTTAAATCATCTGAAAATGGAATTTTTAACAGGTGATGATCGACTGTATTGTCAAACATGCGCCAAACTAACTGACTGTTATAAGGAAACAAGTATATCTGAGGCACCAGTCAATCTTATAATAACACTGATGATTTCCAAACAAGACTCAACCTCTAACGGAAGCAAGAAACTCTTTGGAAGGTTCGAAATAGATGAACATTTCAACCTAGTAGACCACTGTTATAATATTCATGCAGTCCTTGTACACTGTGGTTCTGGCGTTGAATGTGGTCATTATTACGCCTTGGTCAAAGAAGAAACGGACTGGTTTAAGTTTGACGATAGTCGTGTCACGAAGTGTTCTGGCGATGCATTGAATTTATTGGAGCCTCTGGAGACACCCTACATTTTGTTTTATAAGAGAGAGGACAGGAGATCTTCAGATGATGTGGTGCTGCAGGTTTTTCCGGGTTTTCCTGCAGCTGAAAAAGCAAATGCGCCACTGGAATCAATGAAGTCGCCCCGGAGCCCCAATTAATTTTTATTGTTGTATTTATTTTATTTTTATCGTTGTTTTAACACATTGTAATAATTTTATAAAAAAACTAAATTGTGGAGTTAGTCACATTATAGAAATCTTGAAAACATATATTTGGCGAAAGTTCATGAAAGTAACTTGACATCGGAAATAACATCAACACCAACTGATACGCTGTGATATTTACCATATTGGTAATAGAAATTGTATTTCCACCGATAACAAATAGCTTCCGAAAATTAAAAGGTTTTATCAGAAGTATTTGCTAAAATGCTTTGCCGGTAGGTGTTAAAGACAATACGATTTTTTATGAGTTTGATACTTGAAATATCAACAAAGAATGTGAAGCTAGCACTTCAACAGTGATATAAAATTTCATCAGTATTAATGACGATTGGTTCTTATTGGGTGGCATATAAAGGCATTATTGAAACTAGAAGCAACTTGGCCTTGAACACAACTTTCGTGAAAATGTCCGCTAATTTAGAGGAATTACCACAGATGACTGAACATGTATAAACTCATCACAAATCAATAATTAATCGTTTTCAAAATAGACATGAAATTGCAGCCCATTTTCTAACACCATTGGGCTTAGCCGGGCCTGCTCATATACATCTAGACTGCTGCATCGCACACAAAGACTTTCATCGTAGAACACCAAAATAACCTTCTATTAAATTACACTTGTTCTTCTTTGATCTTTGTTTTACGTGCTTTGTTTTCCTGAAATACCTATGCTCGTATTCGAGTAGACGGGGAATTCTCTCAGGACACACTATTCAAATTGAAACGATGATTTTTTTTCGGATATTCTCCTTCATCTCCTAGCGTCTTTTGACGCTCGATTAGGGTAGTTTGTATTTTTAAACATGGCAGTTTTGGGAGAGAATGAAGGAAATTCGAGAAGGGGAAGAGCCAGAGGCTGTATCAGTTTTATGGTTATGGTAAAGCGATGTTGGTTCACGGTTTTTTTTCCAGCAGAATGCAAATTTCTTATCACAGGAAAATACAATTTCGTTAGGGGTTCAGACATGGCTGTAAATCAAATTTTCGGAGGGTAATTTTAATGCCTGATTAAACGATATTTAGTGCATGTGTATTCACCAATTGTAACGTGACAATATTCAATAAAATGTTCTTCAAGATCAACGCAACGAATTTTGATGCAGGATTTTTTGATAGTCAAAGTGATTCAGAGGAAGGTATTTGTATGTATGTTATATTAGAAAATATAACATACATGCACCCTTTTTCTATGGTTACCCAGGAAATGACTCTGCATATTCAGCACATTTCTAGGATACTCGAAGAAACGCACATCTACATCACCAGTTCCTGATCCTGACAAATTGGCGCAGTCAGTAGGATAAAATCATAAATGAAACATTCGTAAACCATTGTGTCATGGTTTACTATTTTCACAATTGTAATAATTGTAACATCAATAATACTTCACATATTTCAAGCAATGATGATCAACCACCTGGACCCAGAAGAACTTCTGCATCATTTCGAAAATTACTCCAAGCTCCAGGTAGAAGACCCAGTATCACCCACCTAGAGAAACCAATTGAGGAAGAAATCGAACTAAATTCCAATAAAACATTTGCTTGATCGAAAGTTGCAACACCGCAATAACTTTCTTTTCAAAGGGTAAGTTGTTATATTAGAAAAGTCAATGCACCCTTTGTCTATGGAGTGCACCTTAATAACATATATATAACAGTAGAGAAACACTAACAATTTTAAAGGTTTCTAATGTGATGTCGTAAATAAACACATTTTTTGCGCTTACATTGCAAACGCTGGCTGAACCCTTCGAGATAGATCAAAATCATATCAAATCAAATATTTATTGATCCATTGAAAGAGCTTAAAAAAAACAATTGGACAAGTCAGTACATATGAAATACAGATATAAAATATAAGTATATAATATACACATTCATAAATAACAGCAGATACTAAAACAATCCGCAATCAATGCAGATAAGAAAAAAATTCATCGATTGTATAGGGGCTAATTTCAGAAAGTAGTTGTTTTATTTTATATTTGAATACTTGCTCCTTGGTTATGATTTTGAAAAACTCCGGAAGTGCATTATATAATCTCAGTCCCAAAATCTCAAACGAGTTTAGACGTAAAGATAAACGTGTTTTTGGTATGTGAAAATGATTTGTGATGCGTGTATTATATTCATGAAAAGATTGGTTTTGTTTAAAATCCTCTTTATTTTTATGAATATACAACAAAAGTTCCAGAATGTAAAGACCAGGTAGGGGCAAGATTTTCAATTTTTTAAATAATGTTCTACATGATGAAGTTCGTGATTCGTTTGCAATGGTTCTAATAATTCTCTTTTGAGTTATAAAAACATTGTGCGCAGATGGAGAATTTCCCCAAACAATAATCCCATAGTTGATTCTTGATTGTATCTGACCGTGGTAATATAAGAGTAGACCAGATTTGTCTAGAATTCTTTTCAGGTTTCTCAACAGATAACACTGCTTATTGAGTATTTTGATGAGATTATCGCAGTGCTGACGGAAATTGAGATTGCTGTCTAGAAAAATCCCTAAGAATTTCATGCTATCAACTCTCTCTATCTCAGCACCGGATATTTCAATATTGATGTCTACCGTGTTAATATTTTGGGCAGTATGAAAAGCTATTGCTTTCGTTTTGGAGGCATTCAAAAATAGTGAATTTTCACTAAACCAATTTTGCAAGCTATCAAGATCAGAATTTATAATTTGTTGCAGTTCAGGCAAATCTTTTGATTTAAATAGGAGAGAAGAATCATCAGCATACAAACAAGTGAGTGACTTTTGCAAAGCAGATGGCAACTCATTGATATAAAGAATAAAAAGAATTGGCCCCAAAACTGATCCTTGGGGAACTCCTATGTCATTATTTAACTGAGCGGAAAAAAAGTTTCGTCATATTTCTCATTCGAATATTGTATTTTGACAGCCTGGGTGCGATTTGAAAGATATGATACGAACCAAACTATGTACTATAGTATTGTACACTTTGAAAAGTTCTACAAAAAATTCCACAATATTTCAGTTTCATCTCTCAGGAATAACCCACAATAACCATTTTTCATACTCGAAAATAATGCTCCATTTACTAAACAATTTTAAATAATCCTTATACAAATAATTACCTTAAATAGATTGTGCATTCAATATAAATCAATGTGGCCCTTTACATCATGTTATTTGAATGAATATTTTCGAATATATTACAGATTCAAAATGCAGGGACATAGCGGTTGCGGCCGTACCGGCCGGGGGCCGGCTACGCGTTGAAGGCCGCGCTTCGCCCTATAGCACTTTATGATTAGTAGCGATCACAAGCGTTTATCGGAGCTATTTAGCGAAAAATAGCAAAACTTTGAAGACATTCTGTATAGTATATTCAGTATAACCATTGCACCCGTGCGGAGCCGGGCAGATCGCTAGTTTTTTTACGTTTTGAAGAAATTCACATGAAAATCAGTGTCAATTCTCCTAATGAGACTGGTGTATGAATTGAAGCAACTCGTGGATGAAGCTGCTTGCAGCACCCTCCTTTGCAAGGGAGTCAGCGCCTCATAACCTTCCAGGTCAGTATGGCCAGGAATCCAGACTGGAGACAATCTCCTCTATCGGGAAGAGTTGTTTTTGGCAATTTGCTACCAATTTAGACGTTGCTCGGTAGGTGCCAAGAACTTCCAACGCTGCTTGATGTCCCAAGAATATTTTTATTGACTTGTGAATGAGGTTGGATTCTTCCATTTTCTCCGCACACAATTCAATAGCGTAAATTTCCGCTTGAAATACACTCGAATAGGTTCCTAGGTAGGTTGATAGCTCTGTCCTGGGTCTGCGACTGAAAACACCTGCACCAGAACCTGAAGGTGTTTTTGATCCATCTGTTAACCAAAAACTATATTCTCTTAATATTTCTTTATCCCGGAGGATTCAGTTCCATCAACTCAGAAACAGTACTTTATAAGGCAGTTCATAGTTGACAGTTGGAGGCATAAAATCAAAGGTCTCCAGAAAAATGTGGAGAGGAGGTAGATCTAGAAAGATCTTCATGGCCGCTAACGGTGTTGTACTGATGACACCACTGATGGCCAAACAAGCTTGTCTCTGTAAACCAGAGAGCTTCGCCTGAGCCGTTTTCTGTAAAGCCCTCGGCCACCAGGCAACTGCACCATAAGTGATCATTGGTCTGACAATCATCACATAAATCCTAAGGATTTGTTTGAAACCTAAGCCCCAAGTTTTACCACAAATCCTTCGACATGTCCATAGGGACAGTCTGTTCGAAATGAAATGGCCTCTCCATTGAGAGAAAGTGGCGTTAAATCGTCCAATTTTCTCCTCCTTGTGAAGGGAATTATCACAGTTTTGCTGGGGTTGACAGACATCTGCTCCCTTAGGCACCAACTGTGAACAACGTCCATCGTGTTGGGAGGATATTACAAGCTTACCGGCGTAGACCTTGCCGGATGACAATATATAGTAGTAGTCTATGTTGAAATTGTAGTTGTTTTCTTAAAGCTGGCACACATATGTGTGAAATTGGTATTCTTCAGTTCAAAACATCTTTCATGGCCTGAGATTCTCGTTAGGTGATTTCTTGAGTTCCTTCCTATATAAATGTTTGGCTATGATTCACATATCAATTTGTAGACCAACGAAGAAGCAGATAGAATAGCTAGAGAGGCAATGAATACATTATCAGATATCAATGAACAGAAAGTATGGTATAGGGATATAAACAGCCAAATAAAGTTCCTCATCCAAGAATACTGGCAAATGCAGTGGCAACAAAACTGCTCCAAATTACTCGAAGTGAAACATTCGGTAAAACCTTGGAACATCTACCCTCCAAATAGACGGCACCAGGTGATTCTATCTAGACTGCGTTTAGGTCATACACGGTACACTCACGAACACATCCTAAAAAGAGAACCAGAGAAAATATGTGAATTATGCGTAGTGCCGGTGAGTGTGAAACATTTATTAATCGAGTGTCCAAAGCAGCCAATCTTCGCCAGAGATTTAATTTGGAACCTGACCTTAAATCTATATTGAGAGAGAGATGTGACATAAAAAAATTATTATCATCTTTTAACGATCTCAACTTAACGGACAAATTATAGACATTGCTTGGGGACTTGTTAATATACTGAATAATGTGAGTGTACTTAAATATTAAGCTTGTATTGTATTGTTGTTGCTAATAACCCTCCGTGGTTGATGCAACTTTCTTTCATAATAAAAAAAAATGTAGACCCCTGATTTGTTATTATTTCCAATGTCTGACTTGTTCCTGATATGTGTACCCAAGGAGTTACCAGTCTAAGTTGCTAAGTTATTGTTCTCTTTTGTTAGTACTCTTTTATTTTATGATTTTACTGTATATGAGATTGTTTTGGAGGTATTACTGTTTTTTCTAATGTAGAGATCTTGTTTAAACATTTTCCTATCAAGGATGTGATGTATCTTATTCGGGTTGGGGCTGTTCTTTACTTCATTTCATTTTATCGAATTTATTGAAATTCTTTGTGGATAGGGATACTGATGAGTTTCTGAATCACGCTACGATTTTAATGTATCTTGTTGAAGGTGACTAGAATGTTGGTTTGTGGAAAATTGCGAAATAATGTTTGTTGTTAATTTTTATCATTGTTAGGTCTCGATTTTCGAATCATTGATTTCTAGTTCCATTGTTTATTTAATGTAAAGTGGTTAAATGTATTCACAATTGAAATGAAAGCGAAAATTATAGTACAGTAATTGAAATAGAATGGAAATAGTACAATGTACGTTTCGAATAAAATATCACAAGCCTCCTGGGATATACCATTTACGTCTAAACTATTTCTGTCAAACAAGTCCTTGAAACCAGACTCCTGCCCATTTCCGTAGCTGCTCCAAGCCGTATTTGTCATCCAGGAAGCGCACCGTTTTCCGTCGAGCGAACAAGCGTAAAAAAGCGTGAAAGTCCATCGTAGTGTATTCACATTCCTTCTAAATTCACGGCATTATTCATCGGGCACTTAATTAGAAGTGCATGAAAGTGTATACGAGTGTGGGACATTTAAAACGTTTGTTATGTTCGGGTCGTGCCTCGGATTATTTTTCTCCGGGTCTTTATTGTGGCGCTAATGCGGCCTCCGGAACCAGACATGCGTTTAATCAAATAAAGTGAGTTTCCTAGTTTTCGAGGGTTTGCCGGGTTTCGATATCTATTGTTGTGCGCTACTCGGTGGCAGTCGACTTGGCAATGATAGAGCGGCTCGAAGAAGAACTAATCCATCGGAAGATCTGCAGTCGTAGGCCAGGTTTTCCTCATAACCTCGAATAATTCTTAGAATACAGATTGCGATTCCTGGATTCACACACGCCTGTTATCTTTTTGAAACGTTCATATTCCATTTACCAAGTTCACGAGGAAATAACTCATCACATATACTTGAAAACTGGCTATAAATCAAATCATCTAAAAGAACAATTCGTTCAGGTCAGTATCAACTCCCTACACTGTAGGTTAATGGACTGACACCTATCAGAAAACAACTACTCCCCTGGCTGATACCACGAAGGGCGTTGGATTATATCCGACAGGTTTCAGTGCAGGATTATTCACTGAAGTTATTCCTGCATATGCTGTTGGCGATACAGGGGAGTAGTTGTTTTCTGATAGGTGTTAGTCCATTAACCTACAGTGTAGGGAGTTGAGACTGGCCTGAACGAATTGTTCTTTTAGATGATTTGATTTATAGCCAGTCTTCAAGTATGCCCACTGACTATATGTGAAAAGTTTTATTTCCTTATACGAGGAATTGGAATTTCGGATATGCAGTTGGTTACCTCGTTCACAGGCAGATGGGGCGACGACAAACCTGTTGTTTGTTGTATGCTTCAGCTTAGTTCGAGGAATGATACTCTGAAGGAATTTGATTTTCAATTATCGGAAATCATCGACTTTATGTTGATGATATACACTGACGAATGACCAAACAGCAGCCCGAAACCGGTCTGCAAGTGTGTTCCAATAATAATAATAATAATTCATTTATTTCGCTTGTTAAAAAGTGGATAATTCTATCAGTACAATAACAAGGAGAACGTCATAAGATTTTGTACTTTTCATATACATATATTCAAACTCAAGTATTTATCTAAATATTTTAAAAAAATTGAGATAAAAAGATGAAAAATATATATAGACACATAAAAGTAGCGAAATACTACAACAGTGAAATTGAGGGTCCTGGTTATAATTAAAAAGTTTAAAATAATGGTAATGTCAGATAGTGACAAGAACGTTAAAGAAGATAAAAAAAACACCTAACCTCAAGGGTGTAGCAATTTTTTTTCTATGAGAGCAGCTTTCAGTCTTGATTCAAAAATATTGACAGTTGGCGCATTTTTTGCCGAATCATCAAGCTTATTGTAAAATTTTGGTCCAAAAAAAAAGGTTGCTTTTCTTGTATATGGTGGTTCGATGCATATGGGGTAATAATAAGTTTTTAGAGCGGGTAGGGTATTTATGCTGATTAGATATAAAATTTTGACCATTCTTGTACATGTATATGCATAATTCATAAATATAAATATCCGCAACGGTGAGTATTTTGAGTTCTTTGAAAATGTTTCTACACGATTGCCTCCATCCTATACGAGCAATAGTTCTGATGGCATATTTCTGTAGTGTAAAAACCCTCACTGCAGACGATCCAAGTGCCCGAGTTCAGTATTCCATATCGTATATGACAGTGTATTGATCCATAGTACAGATTCAACAAAACTTGTTTGCTGCAATGGTTTGATATAAATCTTAGCGCATAGCAATTTCTGCGGAGTTTGTCGCAAAGAGTTTCAATGTGAGGGATCCAGGTGAGCTTGTAGTCCAGTGTAAGGCCAAGCATCTTTGTTGTTGAGCAAGATGCAACATACAACTCCTCGTTCTCATGAATGCTAAAATTGTCATGAGCAGAATTTACCGAGAATTTCATTAATGATGTTTTCGTGATGTTCAGATAGTTGATTTCTTTTGCCCATGTTACTACCTGCTTATAGACATTCTCTGTTTTCTCTGCAAGTGCTATTGCCTTGCTCTCCTTTATAAGGAAATTGATGTCGTCTGCATAAGCAATCACATGTATTTCCGTGAGAGTATTCATGAACTGCAACAAGTCATTCGCATATATAAGAAACAGTAAGGGGCCAGGAATTGAGCCTTGTGGAACAAGGCTCAGTACAATGGTTGCTGTTCAATGGTTGCTGACTGACTTATAGTTTTCCGTATCACTACTTTTTGAGTCCTGCTATGCAAATAAGACTTCATTTATTTCAATGCGGTTCCCCTCACGCCATATCGTTTCATTTTCTGAAGTAGAAGTTTGTAATTTACATTATCGAAGGCTCTGGAGGAGTCAATAAATAAACCACAGATACTTAGTTTGCCATCAAGAGCATTAATGACATGTTCGTGGAATTCATACAGTGCCGTTTCAGTACTTTCATTCTGGGTGAAACCATGCTGATTTAGTGAAAATTGTTCATTAGCATAAAAAAATGATAGTAGGTAATTGCTTTTTAATATGCAGCTCGAAAATCTTTGAAATGCTTGGAAGCAAGCTTATTCCTCTATAATTCTCATAAATATCAGTATCTTTATGAGAATTATAGAGGAATACAGTGTAGGGAGTTGAGACTGGCCCGAACAAATTGTTCTTTTAGATGATTTGAAATAACTCATATAAAGATTTCATCTATGAATCGTTGTGAAGCCAATCATAGTAACAAATTAGGCAAGATGATGGCTATGCGCACGCGCATCGATAAGAGTATGCCAATCTCAGCTTCACTTTTCCAACTCTCAGTCTTAGCTGTGGAAATCAATATCCAAGCATACTAGTTGACTTAGTCAACTTGAGAAACTGGTACATGATACCAGACTTGTAGAAAGTCCAGAAATAACAAAATTTGGCCTGGAAACTATAAACAATGACTTACATAATATTCCATATACCCAGTTTTCCATTTCACTTCTATAAAACACTTTTCAAAATTAGCGTGGCAATTAGTGGTTACTATTAATAGTTAGTCAGTCTGTCGTAATGAAGAGGTACCGCATCCTGCTGAAAGGTAATTTGAGCATTTGAGTTTGTCAATCATACAGATCAGCTAGTTATCCAGTTACCAGAACAGCTGACCCGACGCCTCTAAATGTTTTTGGAGCGATAGAAGACATCTGAAGTTTACGATATTCAACTCATGGATAAAAAAACAAATATTTGCAACGGAATGGCCCCAGGAACATTTCATGAAGCAAGTAGTAAACTTGTAACCAAACTTCGTTTTGCCAGAAAGTGAACGTATACTGGATAAATCAGAGCTAGTTTCAAATGAATTTTTTTCTGGAAATAATAATGTTTATTAATCGTTTGCAAATTATTAAAAATTATTAATGAACTGCTACGGAAACGACTAAAAAAGTGTTGCACAGAGATTTGAAATATTTATAAAATCAGTATCACAAGTTCCTGTTTCCATTAAAAAAAAAGTTGATATCGCCATCTCGGCGAGAAATGGCGCACCACTATTGCCTCTCTCGTCAAAAAGCACTGAAATGATACTTTTCACGACTTGAAATTAATTTTTTGCTAAATACTGCTACTACCATCAATTTCTTTAACAATTTTATGAGTCAGCATAGGTATCAATTTTGGATCTGAATCCTTAGAAATAACTTTTATCAAAATTGTTCGATAGATGACCTATTTATTTTGTGGAAATTCATTATCAATATTGGATAGAGAAAAAAAATTTTGTCCAATTTCTATCGATACTTTTATTTATTACGACCTGTTTCGGTTTATTAAACCATTGTGAAGTAAACTGATGCAGTTTGACAAACAAATTCTTGAATATACAACAATATAGTCAATGTCATTAAGTAGGTTAATTTAACCTGTATTTCAGGTACAGGTTCAATTAACCTGACACAGTTTGACAAACAAATCCTTGAATATACAATAATATAGTTGATGTTATTTAGGTAGGTTAATTAAACTTGTACCTGTACCTGTATTTCAGGTACAGGTTTAATTAAACTAACGCAGTTGAAATGACGCATTTTGACAAACAAATCCTCGAAAACATATAGTCAATGTCTTTAAGGTAGGTTAATTAAACCTGGATTTCAGGGACAGGTTAAATTAACCTGACACAGTTGAACTGACGCAGTTCATTGAATAAACAATGATAAAGTCAATGCCATCTAGGTAGATTAATTAAACCTCTACCTGTACCTGTACCTGTATTTCAGGTAGAGATTCAATTACCCTGACGCACTCAAACTGATGCAGTTTGACAAACAAATCCTTGACATTGACTACACTATTGTATATTTGAGGATTTGTTTGTCAATCTGCGTCAGTTCAGGTCTTTTTACTTGTAAAATATATGTTTCTATCAAATTTTGTCAATGAAAAATATCAAAAAACTGTAAAAATGAAATATTACTTTGAACTGTCAGATAAAATTTTCAATTTGAGTTTTTCAATGAAGTAAAATGTGATTCGATACATGTCTGTTAGGTTCAATTAGAGTACTCGTTTTTTTACATTCCGTAACTTGTATTACACAACTGTACTGTATTGAGTATTTCAGAATATCAAAATACTAATACAACATTCGTATCAAATGTTGGCATTGAATGAAAGGCAGATACTACCAGCCTCCTGTATCTTGAGCTTGCTCCAAGAAACAACCCTTTGAATATGTAAATCAATTTCTCGATCAATTCCTATCAAATATACGGTTGGAAAACTGAGCCAAGAACTCGGGATTGACAAATAAATCGAGAAACTCGCTATCTGGAACGAACATTTCCTTTCACCAATCTTCAAAGTTTAATTGCACTTTCCCATTGGTGGAGTGCATACTTGGAATGGGATTGTCTATGCAGTGTTCCTGCATATGCATCAGAGTATAAGTAACCACAGACAGATGTGTCCCACTGGTATGTTGAGAGGATTGCTGAAATAAGGTAGTTGTGATTGAAGGAATTCGAAGAAGCAGATAAGGACTTAGATTATTCAAGATACGGAATACAGTTTATTCCAGAATCACCGGATAATAAGGAAATCCCACCTAATGGAATTTGTATGCATTATTCGTAGTTGGATTTGAAATCGCATACTATTCACACATGTTTTTGTGATGGCTATGTTTCCTCTTCCTCTTCCATTGTAAAAGTCGATGATAATACTGGTCCAACATTCTCTAGAGCATACTCATTGAGCTATCACAAAAATGAGGTATTTGTTGTAACACCCACGTAACCCACGAAAGACTTTTGAGCTTATATGTCGCATTTCTGCTTCGATAATGCTAAATGTATTCGATAATTTTTTATCCGATACTTCTAAAAGAGGCAAATGGATGATATCAAATTGTATAAAGTGATAACGATAATAATCCATTCCAAGATTCGAATGGCCTGATTTCGACATCCGAATGCAGCTATTGAATTTGTTGACTTTCCTCAAAGTGAAATACCTTTGAAAAATATTGGATGAAATTCACATTAGCGTTTGTAACGTGTTCAATTTCTCTCAGTGCGAACAAGAAACTATGGAGAGTTTTCGAAATAGTTGCATGCATCTCGTAGGTGGCTTACGTTGACAGGAGTAATTCATATACACAATGAAAAGAGAAGGCCCCAGTATTGAACTGTGGGGTACACCATATTCAAATTAGTGTATCCATTTGAAAGCGGTTTGACGAAAAATCTGTTGGAGATTTGAGATGAACCCCTCATGCTATCATAACTAAGTTTTTTAATAATGATGAAGTGTGAAATATAGTCGAAGGAGTCAGTCAACAATGTAGACAATGTAGTTGTGGATTTTTTAGTCTGAAATCCATGCGGAACATACTAAAGTATATATTTTTAGGTATATTTTTCCATTAACTTCATTTCCACAAGTTTTATGGCTTTTGAAATAATGGTATGACATTTAATAATTCCAAAATATTGAAAATAATGCTGTTCGAGAAAATGAGAATTAAATGGTGAGAGTTTCTATATCAAGCGACTATTCACTTACATTTTCAATTATTATAATTAGAAACTAGATGATATACGGGCTCTAAAAAATGAATTTACAGGTGGGGAAAACTTTTTAACGCTAGAACAGATTGAGATTTTATAAACGAAGATTTTCTTTCAGATTTTGAACAATAAAAAATCCCAGCCTTGAATTGTGTTTGAACTGTTAATTTCTCCAAGAGTTCTTACTTTCCCAAATGCTCTACAAGTATTTTTTGATTTGCTATATATTCGTCATAGACAGGTTTCATTTGTTTCGGTAGTTCATCTCTTTGTGACATTACATATATATAAACGCACATATCATAATTTATCGGTACCACAAATATATTTTCACAAGCTAGCAAGTTTTTTGATTCTAAATGTATATTATTTTTTGCAGAATACCAGATTAGTAAGAACAACAAATTTTTGAGCCTTCCAAAGTAGTGCTCATCCCTAAAAGTAAAATTGGGACCGGCAATTATAATGAGTTTTGTTTTTGCAAGTTCGTGACGACAGATATTTATGACAGAAGAGATATCTCTCGACAATTTCGTGACGAATTTTCGTTTTATTCGCCCAGAGTTCCTCGTTGGTTATAATCGAAACACCTCTGGGAATGACGAGAGGGAGACAGTAATTTTTAAAACAAAAGCCCAGTACGATTTCGTCGAGGACTTTCTTGAAATTTTAATTTCCATACTCGGTTCACAGCTATAAATATAGCTCCGTACCGGTGGGGATTAACTCTCCACCATGCTATTGAAAGTAAGACTATTAATCTTCCCTCTGATTCGAAATGAAAATTCATTATACATTCAAGTTTTCTATGAAGCGGCGCAATTATAAATGCAAATTTTCCGGCGCGAAATGGACATAGTCGAGACAGAGATGGAATATCCACAATTAATCTAAATTGGTGAAATCTTCCAGAGTTCTGATCCGCCGAAAGTTTCCTCTATAATTAGAAATATTTACAAGGATTTATATCCAAATGATGCTTTCAATGCAGCAAGAGCGAGAGGTATACCTCACGGATATGTTCTTATCCCCCAGATTTTTCTGGTCGAAAAAATCTAACGACACAAATCGGTATATTGCTTGATCAAACGTTGAATATACTGTAAGTCACTTTAAAGTGATATTGAGATTGTTAGCCAGCCGTTTGGTTAACTTTACAAAGGACAAAAAGTAATACTAAAGATTCTGATTCATGGAAAGGAAAGTTCTATCCGTACGACAACTATCTGTTATAGGTTTTCTTCGTACAAGAGCCTTGACATAGATGATGACTATCATTTCCAGACAGCAACTTTCCATTTGTGTTTTTTTTCTGACCCTTCACGAAAAACTCTTATGGTGATTAAATTTTGTATTCTAGAAATCATCCGATAGTAGTAATTTTTAGCTTACTTAACATATGGACTCGATTTCAAACATCGATAGCACTAGGATTTCAATAAATTTATAATTGATATCAATCCAAAGTACGTGGAATGAAATGTGATGAATTAAAGGGGTGGAGAATGGTTTCCATCAAAACTAAACCTGCTATTGGAGAAAGTTGGACAAGAAAACATTTTTCCACATAACCTGTAAAGTTAGAAATAAATATCTAGATTGACAATGTTTATTTTCCCATCAGGATTATTATAATTTTCAGGTACTAGTTTTTGACGTTCAATTTGTAGCTTCGTGAAGTTGAGGAATTCTAGTTATATTGTTACAGGTTTCGAAATGAGAATTATTCCCATGATTTATTTTACATCGCCCATCCATTCAATAAATGATTATGGAAATATATGAATACAAACTGTTCATATCAAATATAATATTTGTACACATATGTTATTTTCCAGCACTAATCCATTGTTTACCGAACCTAAAAATTCACCGCGAACAAAATAGAACGCATTTAATCCAAAGCACTGAAACAGCAAACACGGACGATCACGTATTTAAAGGAATTTTCAATACCCAATCAGGATGATGCCGCAAAATCGATAATTCAAACATTGACGTTCCATTGCATGACAATTCCTCATTAGAGATGGTGTGAATGCTCCATTATGTGAAACAGCACAATGTACGCAGTATTTCGATGTTATGTTCGGACGGTAACGAATCTCAGTCGTGGTGTGGTGTTAGAATTTGTTTTTACAGTCACTCTAGATCCGGCTCGAAGGACTATTGTATGATACGAGGGGTGTATGATACACCCATAATCGTGTCATTAACAATATCAGGTCTCCTCAATTATCTAGGTAATTTCATAATATTTTTCTTTCAAACTGAATGGCGTCCATATCTGAAATATTTCCAGCCCATTCGACTGCTTACCGATGTAAAACTGCCCTTTGCAACTGATAACAATTTCTGACCAGGAACAAGTGAATGATAGTGATTGTGTAGAAATCTTGGTTGGTCGTGGAAAAGAAAAGTTAATACTTGAAGGTATAAATAAGCCGAAGAATATTGTTGATATGTCATCACATTTTCATGGTAACGGTCGTATGTTCAAGAATGTCTGTCAATGTGAGACGTTAGTTCATATCTCTTGTAAGATTATCTGCTAGTAAAAATGGTCCAACCAAATATTAGTTTACACGTTTAGCTTCTCAGGATGTTGTGTGTGAAATTTGTGGACCTCATCTGAGTTTTTCTCAGACCAATATCGACCGTTACAACCTGCTTAAAAAAAACGAACCTTGACCTGCAAAACAAGTTTGAAAAACCAATTCAAGTTATTTATAATTCTCACACTGAAAAAATTCTTTTTCATTATTTGAGTTACGTATTTTTGGATAAAATGCCTATCCTAATGTTGTCCATTGAACAACTGAGCTGTAATAGTAGCGGACCTACCGCATTCTAATTGAAATTAGTTTGTCTGTACTGGTCCACAGTTGTATAAGAAATAAAGAACAATAACCTCTATGACATCATTATACAAACAGCATTCATACAGAAAAGAAGAAGAAGGTATATAATATATGAAGTCAATTCGATCGGCATAACAACTAAATAGTTACCGATGATGACTAGCCTATTCACCAAATTATCTTTTTTCTGAGAGATAAGTAGAGTCACCGATTTCAGAAACAAATTTTAGTGATAACAATAACGACAATTATGATTATAATTACAGAAAACGAGCCTAAGTTGAACGCAGCCTTGAGTATGACGAGACGATTCGATGTGGTTTCACAAAAAGACTTCTCTTCAAAAGATACCGTCCGGCGTTCCACCAGTCACTCCCACGCTTTCGTTCACGCCTTTCAATCAGACCAAATCGTATCTCCGACTGTTCGATATGTTGCTCGTGATTAATGGGATTGTTAAGGCAATAAAAAGATACTCACGCATATTTCCTTCTCCTCGCACATGGCTCCCCACACTTGGAAATTTGATTGGAGCAGTTCGCAATTCTCCCAACACTGTAACAAAGTAATTGATGGTTAGGATATTGCTGAATGAAAGGTATATAGAGAAAAAAGGTTTCTTTGTGAGATGGTGGAATATGATATAACTATTATTGAGTGTTAATAGTTTTCTTTATCATTTCATTCTCGAAGATGTCCACTAAAATTATTTGTTGATATTGAATGTGCCATCAAAATATAAGATGAAATTTTTGTAATTCAGAAAGTAACGAAATTTCTAAATTGAAGTCGAAATTTCTGTTTGAAATCGTAATTTCCAGTTTAAGTTGAAATCAAAGTCCAATTTAGAGTTTAAAGTCATAAATATCGAGTTTGAAATCAAACTTATGAGATCTGAAGTCGTAATTTGAAGGGTAAAGTCGATATTGAGAAATCAAAGTCGAAACTTCGAGACTAAAGTCGAGATTTTCAAGAAACAAGTATGAAAATACCTTTCTGCGCTTTCGTAGAAATGAAATAAAACATTTACAATTTTTTTTTTCAGTCGTTCACGTGGTTTGTGCAAAAACCGTGAGTTTTAGTCAAAATTAAATTCAACAAAAAATCAGGTTTTGTTAATTTTACTAATATTTCTGCTTTATGAATCAATTTGAATTTTGTTAAAATCCAAAATTACCATTTGTTTCTTGGGATTATTATAAAAGAAATAATTCTCTTGTTATAATGTTGTCTAACTATTTTTCATGATTAGTAATAAAACAGTTGATTGTCGGTTGTCATGGTAGGCATAAATTTCAAACGAAGTATTTTCTATTATGCGAATTGAATTAAATGCCGAATATTTTCGCATTTTATTTGGAATAGAGCAAATTCGGCTTCAACTGTGTTTATATTACTAATCAACCAAAAAATTTTTTAACTTAAGTTTTTTCTTTCCACGAAATGAGCTCTTTGAAAAGTTTTCACCATTAGGATAGTGGATTTTCGAAAAATTGCTGATAATACTTTTTGTTTCATTATGATTTAGTTGGGTTCCGACAAAAGTCTAAATTGTATAGAAACAGTGACTAAATTTGATGAATTGATAGATGTAGCCGTTACTACGTGGTAGGAAATCATAAGGAATATTACTGGAGTTTTTTCTCAACACCAAATCGTTATTTTTAACACCTCGACACGTGTTTCGATCACCAAGTGATCATCTTCAAAGAGGAAGATTAAAACTAAGAACTAGTGCGAGCTTATCCTATTTATGCTATAAAGGTAACTCATACAGGTAAACCATCCAGGCGTACCAACCATACAGGTATACCAACCTAAATTAATTTTACAATTTTGCCTTATCTATTATTTTACAATATGTGTTTATATAAAACAATTTTCAGCTATATAAAAATTTATTTCACGATATTGCCTATCCAAATTTATTTTTAAAATGTGTCCTTATGTAGTAATCAGTAAACCCAACAACATTATTTTATTTTATTTTAACAAGCTATATAGTATGCTCTTTGGTATAGGTCCGTCATCGTTATTCATAATATTATTGTGTTTACTTATTTCTACACTCTCATAGGCATCTAGTTGCCTGTTGTTGTTTACTTGTCTAACTAATCTTAATGAACTGAAGTCTATGGAATGGTTTTGTTGCAAAATATGATGGGCGACTGCTGATTTTTCAGGTCTTCCATATTTTAAGTGTGCTATGTGTTCCTTATATCTTACTTTGACAGATCTTTTTGTCCGTCCATAATATTTTGTATCGCAGTCCTTACATTCAATTTCGTAAATTCCAGACTTTTCCGAATTCTCGACTTTGTCTTTTGGACTTTCCAAAAGGCTCTGTAGTGTATGACTTGTTTTAAAACCCACCTTTATACCTAGTTCCGTGGAACAGGTATGAAGGTGTGTATGACATTGAAAGTCGTCTGAAAAAGATGTCAAATTAGATGAAAATTAGTTACAAATAAAAGTGGTAAAAAACATAGAAAGTTTCCATTCTCTTTTCTTCCTTATGATTTATGATGCACTGTTTGGAGCCTTTGGTGTAGTAATCAATATTACTGGAGTTCTTGAAAACCAGTTTCTTCTGCTTTGATTTCAGTCAGTGGTTTTGCAACGGCTACTTAGTTAGTTTTCGTTTGGCTCAAAAAGATTCTCTAAACTAATAGACTGATATTCACTTTGGAAGTTATTCACTGATTATGTGACATTAATAATATGAGCTAAACGCTCATAAGTTTTCCCATGCTCTTTATACATGACATAAAAAAACTACTGCATGACTTTAAATAAACTTATCAAGATAAAGAACACATTCGATTGCAATTAACATAAACACATGTGATGATGAGTGTCGCATATGCGATACTTTTTCCTTGTTGACAACAGAGAAGTGCCACTGTATCTCTATCGTGACTTTCGGAAGATATTAAATTTACTGTAGTTTGTGGAATAAACTTGGCCGCATATGTAAAGTATACTTCAGTAAACTCTCTGGCGATAAGAAAAGTGCCACTGGACTTCCTGGTAAACAAACTTTCCCGTACGAGTACTTTGAAGCCAGAGTAGTGAATTCTAACAAACAAAGTAAAACTAGCAAGTTCTTAAGTTTATTCTTCCCATGAAAGGTGGTTGTCGGATTGTAAATCACCAGAAATGTGTGTATAAATCTTAATCGGGAAAACAAACATTCGCTACTTTCAGCTGAACGGTTTGAATGCATTCTCTTCACTGTGATCGTTTTCGATAGAAGCATTTTTACAGACTTCATGAAGAATAGCAACGCCACAAATAAATCATTCCTTGCGATATGTACTGGCGATGCGATGGCAGAAACTGAAATTAAATGAAAGTGAAATTGCAGCACGTGGAAATATTACTGACAGGTAGTGTTTAGTCATCTTATAATATCCGTAATAATAGGTTTGGAACGTCTGGCTATAAGGCCGAATGTACGCTATTCGAAATATGGCCTTCATTGAAACAACAGCCAGGATCAGGTGACTCATACTCCAGGCAAAATAGGACTATGAGATTCTTTACAGCTTGAAACATAGTTATGAAATGAACTGCTCTTTTGAAACGATTGAAGCCATTATTGTTTCATGTTGATAAATGGAAACCCAGGAAAAAATCGCGACATACATATGAACTAAGATAAACTTCAATATTTTAAAACATTGGGATACTACTAATCGATTGTGGTTCTGTTGGTGATGAACAATGAAATAATAACAAAGTTTTGGCAAAGCAGAACAGGTTGGGGTTTTGCAGCAAGATAAAACTACTGTAAAATGGATAATTTACCGAAGAAAACTTCTAGCAAACCTCAGATTGGTCTGTATTACATGCAATAAGGTTAGGTTAGGTCTAAAGTGAGTGGGTCTTTCGACCCTCCACCGCAACCCTCAAGGGTTTATTTATTGTGGCTCATACCTATTCACACTCTTCCAAATAAACCCAGCTTTTTAACGAAGCCGATTAGTTTGTATGGTGAGTGGTCTTTCAGGTCAAATATTAAGAGTACGGCTCTGCCGAACTCAAAACCTGATTCGGTCTCCATCAGGGCAGGCACACAGTAAGTGGTCTGCTGTTTCATCATTTTCCAAACAGAGTCGACACACACTGTCTTCCTACAGTCCAAGTCTCTGCATATGATGGTTCAAATGACAGTGACCTGTAAGAAGGCCTATTAGACATCGTAGGTCATTCCTACTGTAGTCCAACAGCTGTTTGGTATCAAGCTTCAAAGGGTGAATAAACGCCTTGGAGTGAGTCAATTCTGGAAGATTCTGCCAGAAGTCCATGAATCTGCTTACCGTCCAGGTGCCGTCCAGGTTTGGCAAAACCTAAAGCGATGCTAAATGAAAAGTTCTTGTCCGATGAAGCTGCTTGCAACACACTCCTTTACAAGGGAATGAGCAGCCTAATTGTCCTCCAGGCCACTATGGGCAGAAATCCAGACCAGAGACAATCTGTTTAGTTTTTCTTTTGAGCAGAGTCGTTTTAGGCAATTTTCTACCAATTTAGAACGTTGTTGGGTAGAAGCCAAGAGATTGACTGTCCAAAAATATTTTTATTGACTTGTGTATGAGATTGGATTCTTACAAATCTCCCCGCATACAATTCAATAGCGTAAATTTCCGCTTGAAATATAGTCGCATAGGTTCCTAGGCAGTGACATCTCTGTACTGGGCCTGCGACTGAAAACACCTGCACCAGAACCGGAAGGTGGTTTTTGATCGATCTGTGAACCAACAACTATCTGCTCTTAATATGTCCTTCTTCCTACGAGCAATAAGACTCGATGATTCAGTTTCGAGAGTTAGCTGTGAAGGTTTTTACCAACCAAGAGCTTCACTGTTGGTTAAATTGATCGAACGCCTTTCAATCCATGATTAGGATTGTGGGATGAGAACAGAAAGCAGTTCGGAGATGCATCTTGATAGTTTCCAAAGTCCCCAACTATTATTCAGTTCAACATGTAGAAAAGAGATTCTGACATCACCCAAACTCTCTGAAATACTGGATTGTTTCTATATAAACAAACGAATTTGAAAAACTCACAAACTACATTCAATTCATACATTGGTAAACCCCCTTGACAAAAAGTGACGAAATTATTTTGCATATGAGTCGTTGGTCTTTCAATTTTCCAGTGGTCTTTATAGTTTCTGTATCTATTTTTGTATCAGTTGATTTATGGAACTCCTTTGCCAGAATACATTTTTTTAGGTTTGCGAAAGTAGTGAAAATGTTATTATCCTTTAGGAAAAGAGGGGTAAACCCCCCTTGACAAAGAGTAACGAACAGATGTCTTCTAGAACATACTCAACAAAAATCATTTCATCATTAGACAGTCAGGCGGCTCTACAACTTTTGAAATTCCTAGGATCATGAAGGAATAAATACGATGAGTCACAGTGAAAATGGAAACCAATATTTCTCTGCCATGTCGAAATTTTTTGTGAACTCCATTCAATCCAAATTCGTTCAATGGAGTATCATGTACAACTGTTCATTCTTTATTTAATGTGAGCTTTGATGGTGTCCATAAAAGTAGTCCTCTTCAGGAACTTATGAGCTCAAGAATGAAAACTTTTGACAATGTATACCCTGTCACTCAGATGTCACAAGTGAGTAGGTTCGAAATGAATCAGATTAAACAGTTAGGTTGGAGAGTGTCACTCTCACTGCGGACTACTTGCTTTTCGAATGTCAAGCTCAGATATGCAAATGCTGAAATTGCTGAAACTAAACTATATACAAAGAATATTTCCTATACACCCGATTTTTTTCTGGTAAACTAGTACGTTATCTATGTCGTTATCATTCTCAAAGTTATCAGTAGAACGAAAAAATTATTGGCTCTTAATAAATAATCAAGAATGTTCTAGTCCCAAAAAATCACAGTGTTGGCCCTTTTGCCAAAATTTGTTGAGTACAACAACAATTGTCATGTAACTACCAAACTGGAAGTAATTTCGTCAGTGGTTTCATCGCAAATATCAAAACAACCCGCCGATTTCCGTAATTTAACGTCCAATTACTCAAACCCTCTTTGTTCGTACGTCAATTAAATTCGTCGGACGATGCTCCTTTGTGAGGATGTCACAGCTGTCTGTATCAATAATATTTGTTCGATCTGTCACAGCCGCCTTTCAACGATATAAAGATTGTCCGGTGATGTTGTGGGCCTGCATTGTACACCGAAATGAAGTATCGTATCACGATTTCCTTTAGACTATTAAACAAGATGATGAAGTATAAATTTGAACGGCGCTCTTTGTCATCTAGAGTGAGAAAGCTGGTTTGTATTGTCAGAGTTACAAAATATTTCCAACAATGAATCAACGCGTTACTTTGGACGAAGTGTTGATTACAGGGGAGGATGTGGATCGAAATATTTACTGCCTACTGTAGGTGTGAAAGTAGAAAATGATCGTGACAACAGCTCAAAAGTGGGAAGTGTATTTATTCCTGGCTATTAAGAAACAGTTGAAAGAATTTATGAAACAAAAAAAATTTACAATACTTAGTGACAGTGAAATGGAAATAAATAGATCAAAAGATTCCACAATATCATTGCAATAATCTGCAAGAAGATAATCCCCATACCAACTCCCTCTTTAATTTTTCCTTTCATCAACATCCACCTCAGAAATAAAAACAATATCATTTTTTTGTGACATACTAAACGAATGCTTGTCAAAATGTATTTTTATTTTCTCACTTCATCTGATTCTCTTCATCATACCCCTCTTCATCGATCTATATATGGGAAAGAAACCTAGGACTGAATCAATAATAATGGTGAATCTGTTCGATCATTGCATATTTATTTTCCAGATTTGTAGAGTTAGATTTCGACCCATTGAGAATTGATTTCTTAACCACATCCGAAGTATACACTGAAGCCTTATAGAGTTTCAACCACCAGAACAGGGAACGACAAAAGAAGTTGATACCATTTGAGGAATATAGTGGATCTGACGAATCGTTTGCTTCATTCTCCGATTGTTATAGCTGAAATTTTTTTCACGTTCATTTAAAACAAAAGTAGCGAGAGTACCCTTTTCAGGTTTTTGAGTTCTCTTTTATTCCACCTCATATGTCCCCATTTTTTTTGATACTTTATTATTTGTTGAAATCCCGAACATGGGAAAGAAGTCAGTCGACGAAAATGTAAGAGAAGTTGTACAAAAATGATGTGAAAGAAATTTGAACGATACAACTGGTTCATATTGGGGTGGTTTTTTTTTCTGGAAAAGACTTCAAGCATTGAATTGCAATAGTTTGCTATATTCGTAGTCCGTAGAATAAACAGAGTCAGGGCATCCATAAAAAATGGACATGAGGATATTCAAATTCGGTTCCTGTGGAGGTTGCTAAAGAAACCAATTGAAGTAACGTTATTGAAATGGTCATCCGAAAATCATAAAATGTTGCATACTTTGTTTCAGCAACTTGTTTTAGAGCAGCATTATTAGAAAAACACTTGCAGTAGTGAAATAAAACCGAGGTTGATTTGCCATCTGTTCTACGAATTGAAGAGCCCAAGAAATTACTCATCGCAATTAAGGGATAAAAACACCACTTCACACACACAATTCCTTCAAAAAACAAACTTGTTTTTATTCAAATAAACCGAGTACTATAAGTCTCATATGTTTACCTAACTCGAGTATTGAATAACAAAGGGATTCAAGATGAACTTAACTCGAGTCATCAACGTCTTTCTTGTGTATTGATGGTTCGTTAGTGAGTCTCACAGCTGCACATCTTCATGGGCATTTCTTGGCGTATTAAGAACATTTTGAATGCAAATTGAATCATCAGTAATGAAGGATGCTACTTTATGAGTCTATGGGATGTTTTTATTTATGCTTCTTAGACGCATTGATTAAGATTTTACAGACTTCAGACAACCGCTGCTAATCGAGTCGATTAAGACTTTTAATGACAATTTTTAATCAAGGTTACGCTATACGGGGTATAGCGTTGTACGGAATGTATATGTCTTAATATTTTCTCTACTTGAACCTTAGAACAAATAAGAGCTGATATCGATAGTTTTTTAAAAAATCTCGAAGTAGATGAAATGAAAAGATTCTTCATTTTCATAAAGATACAAAATATAACAGTCAGAAGTTGTTAGTTGTACCAGAGTCAAATCAAAATTCACTACTAATCTTGTAAAAATTAAAATTTTCAATACAAACAGTTATATTACATGAAATAATAAACAATTTAATGAATTTATAAAAAATATGTAACGAGAAATTCAAATAGGTATAACCTAATGAATCTATAATTGACAAACAGACCTGACAGAAATTGTGGAGAGAGAGAATTATATATTTCATATGAAGATAAGTATTTGATGAAATAAAATCATGAATATTTACAACAAATGTAAATAAAGGAAAGGAGGACTGGAAAAAAAAGACTCTGAAAAAAGGGAACTCGACAAAATATTGAACCAAAGTATATCTACAAAAATACCGCCAGCCTGATACTAAAAATATAAATGAAGTAGGGTTTTTAAACAGTATAAATGAAGAATCACCACAGAATGTACTTAATTGATATTAATATACCATAAAATTCTGAAAACAACAGAATAAAATACATAACCACAGTCGACAGATTGATTGACATGTAATTGGATATTTACAGCAAGATCATGAAATTTTAATGAAATTAGAAAATAAACAGATCAATTGGCAAAAATGATCTATAGGATTAATATGTGTACTATATGGAGAAATGATGCAAATGATGCTGTATCCAACATGCAAAATTATTATTCTAAGAATGGCTTGATTCTAAATAATCTTAAAACCAACACCATTCTCTTTACAATTCAGGAAACTGTAGTGTATTGGTTAGATCTGAGATTAAAAGTATTGAATAGGTAAACTATAAAAAATTTTTAGGAGTTTTTATTGATTCCCAACTCAATTGGAATCATCATGTTGATTTCATACTGAAGATATTAGCAGCACACTGTTTCGTTATATGGAATCTGCGTAATTTTGCGTCTATTGAAATTCTCAAAAGTTACTATTATGCATATGTTTACTCTGCCCTCAATTACTGTATTATTTGTTTTGGCAACTGCAATAGAATCAGAGACTTATTAATTTTCCAGAAAAAGATTATTAGAACAATTTGTTTTAAAAAACCACTCGATTCCTGTAAACCACTATTTGCAAAGTTGAATATATTAACTGTTACTTGCATCTATATTCTTAATTGCGTAATCTACGTTGAATCAAATTGCTCCAAGTTTCAGAACAGAGATGATACATGTCTTCTTTCGGGCTTCACCCTGAGAAAAACTATAACATTTTAATTCCTAGTCATAAGTTAGCCAAGGTGACTAATGGACCTAATATCATGTCAATAAAACTGTACAACAAGCTCCCAATATCCATTAAAAAAATAAATAGTGTAAAGCTCTTCAAAGAAAAAGTTCGGAAACTATTATGTGAAAAGCTATTTTATACGCTTGATGAATTTTTTCAGTCTGATTTGGAATTTTGAATTTTAATTTTTGTATCCATTTTATGGTCTGAATGTTATATGTCTTATAATTATGTTGTTTTATGATTGTGACCTCATTGTAATTGTACTGAGTTAAGTGACTTTTTCCATGCCTTCCCTAGGTCTACGGAAATAAAGATTTTTTGATTTTGATTTTTGAAACACCTCCGAAACCTGATAAAAAGTTATCTCATTTAAATAAATAGTCAAACAATTAAAAAAATATGAAATAGTAGCAACTATTTGCAATTTGTAAAAGAGTTTAATGGATACAAAAAGAAAGAAATATTTTACAAATGACTATGGAAAACGAAAGAAAGTCAAAAAGCATAACACGAGAAAATGAAAGGAAGAAAGATTACCATGAATACTAAAAGCCGATAGTACCTACAGTTCTTAGGTAATAATAATGTAAATAATAAAATTTTATTATTCACTTGACAACATGAATTGTATGGGATTCGTCAGACACACATCAGACATAATAAAAGTATTCTATCGAATAAAATTCCATTAGAAACATGAACGTATATATATTGTCAATTTACGGGATTAATTCCGTGTTCTGTGCTTTTGATTCTGGTGATGTCTGGTTCCATCACCAGAAGATGGCAAATGAAACTTTGCCGAAACGTCGTGAAAATGATTCTTGTGAGGATCAAAATCACAGAACACGGAATGAAACTCGGAAAACCAACCCATCATACCCCGTCCGTGAAACAAACAGACTTGGCCCGTTGGGCACATTCCACACATGCATGGGTACTATAAATATACTTTCGCAATTCTTCTGATGATTATTTTTTGTATCAAGGAGACTTCATGAGCAAAAGCAGATCAGTTCCACAAAATAATTCTAAATCGTAGGCGTGTCTCTGTTTGTGAGTACTAAACAGTGATAAGGTTAGGCTAATCCAGGACAGTTCGCGGATTCTCAAGCATGTACACCAGTGTATTCAATTCATTAGAAACATATAGGCAATGATTTCTGAAATTTAGTTTTCATCGTCATAAATATACTCATTGTTACCATTATTGGTCGCTCAATTCGATTGATCCCGTGTTTGTGCAATAATCGCTAACAACGATCTAATCTCAGCGCTTCATTATAAACCCTGCAATCCTGTAGTGGATCCTGGAATGCCTCGAAAACTATCGGAAGTCCTCTCGAAGCGGCAAGCAGTTGAAAATCAATCGATAGACGGGCAATACAAAAGTACTTAAAACTTCGCCAACACCAAACAAACACATCAATAACGGTCCATATCGCAAAGGTAAATAAATACCCTTCATTGGATGAATTAGTGCAACGAGAACGCATTCATCATGAGCAATCATTCTCAATGAAGAAAATAAACAATTCACATTGTTGTTCGTAATTGAATTACGCTCATCTAATAATACCCACATTGTTTCAGTGATTTAACCGGGTTAAAATATGTAATTGAAACGAATAATACCCACATGTAACCCACCTAGGTCGGTCATCCGTCTTTGGTTCGAATGCTTCAAGACAAATCAGGGACGGATCGAGGTGTTGAGAGTTAGATTAAACAAATGTTGAAAGAACTTGCAGTTTTCAGATTAGAAAATTGAAGCAGTTTGGAAAATAATAATTTCGAAGACAAAAATCTTCTTCCTGCACTGGGGTGTAGTCATTTTTTTATTGTTCACTACGACTAAGGAAATAATTGAGGGATGAAGTTTTCTCTATGAAGATGCAATGAAGAAAGACCTGATGAATTCGGCTGTCTAATGAAATGTAACCCAGCGAAACGAGTGTTTCCAAAAGAGAAATATGCTGGCACATACTTCTAAAAGGATTAGTTCCATTCGATAGATTCATTACGCTGACATGCCACCTGGTGGACACATTGGAAATGTGAATAACTCTGGACATGCGTCTTACAACGTGCTAGGAATCGCACGTTGTTTTGAACGTGCGATTCTTATAAGACCTAGATTAATCCCTACTGCAAAGTTTGACAGTTATCGTTCACAGAAAGCGACAGCTGGTTGATATTACTATCGTTAAATAAAGTTTCTCTTCGCTTACGTTATTCAATTGCATTTATTGCTCTCCGGATCAGTGTTTTTCTTAGGACACACGGGTCCGTTGAACGAAGATTTCAGAGACTTTGTTGAAGTTTGTTTCATTCATTTTCGTGGGGCAGTTTCTACTTAGGCATGTAATAATTTTTTGCTAAAATTCAATTATCTTTATTCTTTTCGTAAAGAAATGCTAGCTTTGATTATGATCACATTCCTTTCTTGTGAAGCTCTACTATTCTTTTGGTTAAAGTATGTACTTCCATCTTCTTGGACTCTACATTATGCAAACAATCTCGTTTGATATGCTCCAGTTCCTCATCAAGATACTACTTGATGTTGCAGAGATTGATTGCAAAATCATCTCAAGACGATTTCTGTCTTCACTTGATTGAATGATGGTTATATTCCCAATTCATTTATAACTACATGTATCTAACTTCAAATTGGTACCCTTTTTCTTTTCCACATGATCCTTATCCTCACCGTGAACAATGATTCCTTTCAAACCCCATTTAATTTCAAAGGAATATGAAGGACAATGAAATACATAGTAAAAGCAGAGCTTAAAGACAAAGCATTCGTGCTGTTTCGACCCGCCGTAGATCTCATCAGTGATGCTGAGCTGAATCAAAAATGCATTGTTGGACTCAACTGTCTTCAAAGACAAGCCTGAATAAGTAGAGGTAATGACATTTTCCTTTACGAAGGAATCGACAGAATTCTCTCGAAGGTATATTACTTCACGAAGTATACAAATATTGCATAAATCGGTTTTTGCAATCTATATGGAGATTATGGATTGATACAGAAATGTTGATTTATAAATGTAGCACGGTTACGAATGCTTTGAAGAAATAATAAAAATGACCCCTAATACTAAGAAACACTGATGAACGCTTGGCCATTTGCTAGTTCATATAATATTCCATATTATACATTTTTTTTTTTAATATTCTGGTAAGACCTGAATCAAACCACGTTACAACGCACGTTAGAAGGCGAGACTTCGTCAATTCTACCTTGCATAATATTTGGTTAGAGAAACAGAAACCCATTCCAATTCAATAGGTATGCAATATGCATCATTATAAACAGTGAACATATTCTCGTTTTTACAGATTTTCAGGAAACAATTCATCTCACCAAAAAACAAGATAGCTGTTCAGCAAAACATGCTTTTTCTCCAACCGAAAAAGTGACTCTTTCTTTGGGTGAATAGTGGATTGTCGTTCATTATAATAACAAATGAGATGTCAGTGACAAAGGGATGAAGGGATATTACTTCCTTTCATCGTTTCTACTCAAAAGGCGTTTTCCCAAATCCCTGAGATATGCAGAAGGCTAAACTGTGAAAAACAAGGTGGAATGTGGAAAGTAAGATACATCAAAGACTTGTATCACTCAATATGATAAAAGCTGAACTTTTCTGTAGAAAAATAAGTCAGAAGGACTGATATTATTGATTCAGTGGATGTATTTTCGTTTGTTCATTTTTTATAGATTATTATCATAGCCACCATGAATCGATATGTAATAGATTGGAAATTAAAGTTATACAGTGTCATCCCCAAAGTATGCACCATATGGGAAACTTGTTTATCAAGGGTTTTTCGACAAAATTTTATTCTTGATAAACCTTTGTGCATCCCCTAAAACTGAACATGTATCAACAAAACACGTAAGCCTTCAAATATTTGATTTTGAAAAATCTCGAGAACTGTTATTTAGAAAAGTTGTTCAGTATTGAAAAATACATCTAGGTTTGAAGTCATGGCCATCTAAGTGAAGTTTCATTTTTTTACACTTTTTTCAAATGGGCACTACGAAAAAAAAATGCTAAAACGATGAATAGACAACATCCTGTATTTGACGGTTTATTTAAAAAGCCTCCAATATTACGAATGACACAACTATGGTGTTAACCACGGTCAGTTTTTTTGAATTTTAAAATAATTTTCAAAGTTTTTGTTGTAAAATTATTTTTATTTTTTGTTAACACCGAAAATTACTCAGAATTATACAGTACTGTAACAAGAACTTGATATTCAATAGTATCAAATAACAAAATATCAAAATAAAATAGGTATTTTGGAACTCTTTGATTTTCTGGAGATTTTCTTGTCCAAAATAATTCTTCAAAATAATCTCCAGAAAATCAATAAGTTTTTTCCAAAATACTTATTTTATTTCAATGTTTTGTGATTTGACATTATTAAATATTAAGTTCCTGTTACAATACTGTATAATTTTGAGTACTTTTCGGTGTTACCAAAAAACAAAAATAACTTTGCCCCAAAAACTTCGAAAATTATTTTATTTTTCAAAAAAATTTACCGTGGTCAACACCATAGTCGTGTAATTTGTAATAATGCAGGCTTTTGAAATAAAACATCGTATACAGGATGCTGTATATTCATCGTTTTAGCAAATTTTTCTTTTCGTAGTCCCCATTTAAAAAATTAGGTGGAAAAATAAAACTTCACTTAGATGACCATGACTTCAAATCTAGATGTATTTTTCAATGCTGAACATCTTTTCTGAATAACATTTCCCGATATTTTTCAAAATAAGAGTAGTTTACTCTGGTCTCAAAATCAAATATTTGAAGGTTCCTCGTATATTAGTGTGTTTTAATGTATTTTGTTGGTGCATGTTTAGTTTTAGGGGATGCACAAACTTTTATCAATAATAACTTCTTGTCGAATAACCCTTAATAAAGAAGTTTCCCATGTGGTGCATACTTTGGAGATGACACTGTACAATGTGTCCAAGATAACTAGGGATAGTATAGGAAAATCGGAAGCTGGGACAGATTCAAAGTCCGTCCAACTAAGAAAAAGTTAACAAATATAGAGCTTATTTGAATGACGTTTATCATATACAAATTGAACAGTTACGGTGATACATTCGTTAACCTGTCACTAACTTATATCACGTGATACTTTCTCCAGTCTATGTAAAAAAGGGACACGTATTGAAAATCTGTGATTGCTATCTTGTATAGCATAGAAAGTAGCAACAAGAAAGTGTTTATTATTTTTCATTATATTCTTGAACAACGTCGGAAAAAAATCAAAACGAAAGTGGGGAGTTTTCGTACGTTTCAAAAATCTCGTCATTTAAATGACCACCTTTTTTCTGCGAATTTTCGATTTACTAATGACGGCTTATTTTATCTTGGACACAGAAACACATTCAATTAAATTTTAACTACCACAAAACGCTTCAGAAAATCCATAACCATTATGAAAAACTTACAAAATAGCATTTTGTTCCCTTCAAATTAACTTTCTAATTTGGAATAACTTTTCTGAGTATTTTGCTATTTCAGTAACCTACATTTAACATGTCGGTTTTTAGTGTCAAAAATTGAACGAACATAGCAGAGAAATTTTAGAAAGAAGTGTATATGATTTATTTGGAAGTGTAAAATAGAAGTTGAATCATAGTTCACTTTCATTGTACCAGTTACCACTTTTTCATCATCCAGTACAGCAATACCAATTGATCAAGATTGAAATTTCGAAACTACTGACAATAAATCCTCTTTATCATAATATTTACAAGTTTTCACTTCTGATTCATCTTAGGAATATATCTTCGAGGAACTTTAGAAGCTGAACTGTTATTCACGGTTGCTGTGACGCCTTCTTTCAATTGTTTCGATCAGTAATACCCAGTCGAGCTCGCACAAATCCCAGGATTAGGGTCAGATTATGAAGTAAATTGATTGTTGTTTTAAATAAACCATCCCACTGTGAAATTAGAGATCCAATCTCTGCAACGAAATAGAGTGGGCAATTCCATTAGACAAACAAAAAGCAGTGTAAATGGAATTTTCGATAAGTAATCGAACCGAAACCGGCATGTGGGGTGTCGGTAATAGTTCAATTTTAAATACAATGAGATTGATTTTAGATCGTCTGATACACCCGTGGGCAATACGAAGTGTATGTATCTACACTTAGATGCTACTGTACCATATAATAGTCTAGTTCATAAATGCAATTTTATCGAAAACCTTTCCTGCAAGGTCAAAAAGGCGTCTTTTGATCCGAGAAGGAATCTAAAAGCGTTATACAACTTTTGTATAGGGGTCGGAGAAAATTGCAAAAGTAAAGCTTAGTGCCTACGTTATTAATTCTTGTGAACCTTCTTTCTGCTCCATATTATTCAATTCATCAGTTATCCTTGGCATATTAACGTTGTCTTTCTCTAAGAAATAACGTGGTATCGACAGCAAACAAAACTGATTTGTTATGCTGCATGAAGTTACATCTATCAATGGGTCCAGTACTGATTCTTGGGGCACCCCATATTCAAATAGATCATATTTACTATTGAACGCGAAAGTCAGTTTTTGTAGAGGAAAATAAGTGAAGAAATAACCTGGAAACTTTTTGAGATATTCGAAAATTAGAAAAATATCGTTTAACACAAGAAAATTTACTGACGAAAGTACTACCTCTCCAAACTGTATCCGAAGTATTAACAAATTCAATGTACAGGTGGAGTTTGAGCTTAAAACGGGTAGTGACGTAGTTGAAAGTTATATAAAAAATAGTACTTGGAAAAACATTTTGATTTTCCCCTTTTCATTACCAATTCAAAATAACGTTAATGGATTATTAACATTATTTTGTTTTTTAAGGATGGAGGCTGCTCAACAGAAATAATTCATGTTGGTTAAAATCAATGAATGATTAAAAAACTCCATGAAGTGATTAATATAATCAAGAAATGCATTTTTTTCCTGAATATCAATATTTGAAAACCATTTCTACAATAATCATTTTTTAGAGTAGGTATTCAATAAAAAAAATTAATAAAAAAATTTGTTATAGAAACATTTTTGATATATTTTTTACCACTCAATAATTCATGCCAGATGGACCTTTGCATCATTCAACGAATAGAAAAATATTTCCATTTGTAGTTTCAAATACATTTATTCATATACATTTTTTATGAAGAAGAAATAAAATATTGTTTTTTCAAAGTATGATAATGAACACTATAAATAATGATACAATAATAATAATATTATTCAACAACAAAAATGTTGATTTTTTTGAAGAGAAATATTTTTCTTGAAAATAATTATTGCATCGGAAAATCAATTCCCAAAAATATTTCAACGCAATTTCTTTACATATTTTTTAATAAATTTGAATGCAAGATAACGAAATGATAGAAATAAAATTAACAAACACTTTTTGATAGCTTCATAAACATTTAAATTTAATAATGTCTTCGATAATTATTGAAGAAGTTGAAAATGAACATGAAATTATTATCTTAGTTCTTATGTTAATTTACAGCTTTAAAATCTTTACGATTACCAAAAGTTAACAAAAAATTACAGAAATATAGTGGAAAGAGTTTATTCACGCCAATAATTTTCACCTTAACAATAATATTTATTTGCTTAAAATCTCTTTTTGTTCAAATACCTGATTTTTGTCAAAGCGCGTGGAACTTTTTAAAGAAATTTCCTGCTCCATAGGGATATTTCTTTGAATATCGATTGTTTTAGATAGTTGACTGGACTAAAATCTGAAGTGCACAGTGAACTTACACGCTACTGTACCACATACATCATGTGTGTCTTCAGGCGACTTGTTTATCTTTATAACAATCTGCTAAGGCGACAATGCAACGTGTAATAATCATAATCGCATACATGGAATATATTACCAGCAACTGTTTTGAAGTTTAAATTACGTCTATGAGGAACCGAATGTACCGGTGGTATCTGCAAATCTACCGGCGGTCTATAATAGAGTCGAAGAAATAACATGGAAGGAATTGTAACAAGTTGGAACAAATCCTTCCGAGAAAACAAAAAAACCACAGCTATGTTGATGTGTGTGATAAAACCTAATTCGAATGCGTAACTGATCAATGATAACTACTAATAACTTATTTTGCAACAAAGATACAACTACAGTTAGAGAATGAGAAAATGGTACAATATAACCATAAATTACTCTCAGTTTGAAACATTCCATTTCTGTGATAGCTGAAAGCTAATTATTATTTTTGATTTTATTTATGCCATAGGCATGTGGAGTTCTTGAAAAGAATTTTTGACGACAAATATTTATTTTCAGCAGGAGTAGTCCTGAATACAGAAAAAGTACAATTATATAAATAACTAATATACAAAAAAAATCTATACCAATAACTTACGACAATCTTTTTCAAATTTCATAAAATCCAGGAGTAAAAAAACATTTCCAGGAGTACTCCATTTCCTCTGCAAGAATGACTTTAAGCCAAAGAGATTTTTTGAACATGCGAAGTCAAGTTAACTAAAAATGTTATTAATTGGTCACCTTCTGGACTGATCGCCAATCAAATCGAAGGAAAAATAGACGCAATCCAATAGATATAAATGACGTACTGATATTATTACACTTTTATTTGTACATTTTCAATGATAGTATTAAATTCATTCAAAAGAAAAATCACTTATAACGGAGTACACCCATTCATTAAAAAACTATATACCTATATCGTGTGAATTATTGATCATCTCCATTGTATAATGTTCTCCACAACAATTTTTTTTTTTTCAGATTGCATATTGCATATATTGCTCAATTTATGAAAATTGTGAAAGAAAGCTGTTTACGTTTTTATACCGCTTGTATTCGTAAGTAACGTTTCTGAAGTTTTGTCCTATAAGGACAACATAGGAAGTGTTATTTTTCATTTTTCAATATGATCTCTCCTCACATAGCTACATCCATCAATTTATAACATATTTAGTTTTTCATTTACATGGAGTCCATCATGAACAATTTTGCTTGTTAATTCTTGGCAATCCGTCCCTGTCACTGAACGAAGATTCGATTGTGAAATATTGTTTCTCAAATGCTGAACCAACAATCAATCTTTCACACATGAAGAGAACGCTAAACCACCGGTCGAATTAATCATTTCGGTTTGGTTGTATATTCTCAGTTGTATGTATATGTTGTACTACCTACTGTTACTGAAATTACCACTGACAAGAGGTTTAACAAAGCAAAATATCGTTTACATAACATAATTGGTTTTTTGCCAAAGGATGTGGTGATTTTGGTAGGTAGTTCTGAGAAAACGGGAATTAGAATGTGAAGAAACTTGTAAAAATATTGTTACAAAGCCTATTCCGAAATGGCAGTGGAATAAATTATTTCATATAGTCCCTCAATTCATAGAAATCCGGAAACATACACGAACAGAGGGTTTTCGAAGTATATATTTTAAAAATCTCCTGAAATACTTTGTTGCAAAACTGAAACGTGCAGAATCGGATTATCCTCATCAATTCGGAGGAATCAAAAATCAACAAAAATTATGTCCAAGACTTGTAAAAGTTGGTGTCATAAAAAATTAAGCGGCAAAAAAAACTGATTCTGACATGGCGTTTGTGTTTGTTTTCATTTGAATACTATTTGAAACAGGTTTGTATTCCGTGATTTTATAGATCATTGGTTATGAAACTGAAAATAACACCTATGCTGAGAAGTCCCGGGCCTATAAAAGGAAACGCGCCTTTTTTTTCAATTGGCTTTATCCATCAAAGTGATCTCTATCAAGAGGGTTTCTCCAAAGGCTCCAATAAATTCAACACATCGCCATAATACTTATCACTAAGTGTTATGTCAAACTTAAACGTCAAACTTAAACGAGTCCGTTTCGTCTTTGACCAAGGCGTAATAATGACCAGATTCAATGCCAGACCCACGGTGAACAATGGCTGCATGAAGATCAGAATAATGGTCAGCTATATTGAAGTGTTCATCTATTTCAAACCTTCGTAAGAGTTTGGTGCTTCCGTCAGAGGTTGAATCATATTAATTCGATTCCATCCCAATCCTTTTCCAACATGAAAATTAATTCCCTTCAGCACCTTCCATTGTTTTTGTCGTCAAAGATAATCAACGCATCAATTATCAAATGCAAATGATTCCGCAGCTAGTAAAACCAAGGTTCAAGGTGTGTAATGCTGGTCGTAAAGTGCATCTGTGACATCACTGCAAACTACATTAATAGCTAAGAAGTCTGAAATAATAATTCAAGGATCTCAATTGGAAAGTAACAAGATAAATAAACCCACTGCAAGCCATACTGAGACAAGACGATGCAATTATTTGGAATTTATACCTAATCAGGTATTTATTGTTTTTGCTCTTTGCTAACGTAACCGTTATGCTTGTACTAAGTTCGATTTATTTTCCCGGTGTATTGAAATCTCTCCCCGATGAACGATATCGAAATAAAAATAATGGCTCTGGCACACCGTTTTACTGAACAGAGACAAATTTATGTGACTGCACAGGCTCATACATCAAGCCGCTTTTTCAACACTAGCTTTAATTAATTGTTTATGGTATAGTTCGGCGAAAAGTCTAGATTTATAACTTCTGTTCCTCCGTTCCGGATGAAAAGTGGAAAAAATTCAGGTTGATGTCTGGAGCAAGTGATTAATTATGATTAGTTCTTGCGTTCGGAATCGCTAATTGGACCATATATCAGAAGAACGTATCTGGTCTTAGGAGGGCTTGTTTTCACCAAATTGACGATTTTGAGGAATCAAATAGTTTTCGACAAAATGGATTAGCTTCATTTTTTTATTCACAAATGAATATAACTAACCGATGTTTCAACCAAATCATATATATATAAGGATATGTCAAGAGCTCAACTGTCATGTCAATCAACGAAAGAACAAGAAAAGATGTGAACTTATTTGATCTACGTTGTACGTTTTTTACTTGACTGTTCCGGCTCAATATTTTGTCTCTTGGAAAATAAATCATAATTATTATTATTATGTTGGAGCACAAAAGTATTCGTCGAAAATATTCGACTATTCCTTAATATTTCCTCGTGAGCTCATTATCGTAGTCGACAGACAATAAAACTTTGTTTTGTATATGCAGCTCGTGTCCTTGTATATAAATTGAGATGCTTTGTTTATTTTGACAGGCTCACATACGTCTTCCTTTCAAATTACCGACTACACTCGGTTCCAACAGAGGTGATTTAAGCACGTAATTGCCGACGATTTCCCGGGAAATTAGACGTGCGTTCGTTATGATTCAGACGGAAAATGAAAATGTGAAGATCGATTATATACAACGAGTTAAAAGATATTTATTTGTTACATGTTGGTGATTATTTATCATCTGAATAAATTTGGTTAGGAATGTAGGTGTTTACAAAAAATGAAATGGGAAAAACTTTCAAATTTGTCCCATACATTATAAAAGCAGCTGTCAATGTTGTGACTGATATGATAATAACTTAGGATTTCCTAGAAGACAATTTTGTGATCTTATAGTACCAATTTCATATAACAATTTGATCCAATTAGTCCATGATTAGACCTTCATTTTTCACGGTCTTTCTAATCGTTGCTGTAGGTTTAGAGAAAATCCTCACTGGAAGTTTGGACGGGACTAAGTTGTCTTAACATAAGTCCCCTTTTCATTAATGGAGACTTAAATGATCATAAATATTTAGAACTGCTCCAAAAATGTTGAACGAACGTAGACAAAATTATACGAACTCACCAGTTTCAGTGAAAATAATGAGGTTTCAGCCGGATGGAAAACCACTCCATTATCAAATCAATGTCCAGCATAACCTCAATGGAATATTTAAGAAACGACGGAAAGGAAGGCGAGGATTAATGAAATGGCCAGCACAATCTCCTGATTTGACGTCATTAGAATATTATTCACAGCGAACCTTCGGAACATATCCTATATTGGCATCAATGTATATTTGGTTTTTACATTATTGAAAAATAAATAGTATTTTCTTTTTGTGTTTTTTTTTCTACGATAAAAATGCACAACTAAAAATACCAATATATTATGTTTGGTTGATACACACTGTATAAAGCATGATTGAAGTTATTATAATTGTCTCCATAGATGTTTTTTTATATTATCGAAGCCATAAAACTCAATTGTTCATAGTTAGAGTGCAATATCATTCGAAAAATAACGTGTTTATCAGTCGATCTATAGAATAACAATGTAACTAATCAACATTCAATCCACACAAATTGTTTAAAGCACAAAACCACCATAAAGTTTCAATTATTGATGATTATTATTACACCAGCACGCAAATGAGGACGTTATCAGTGTAAACTCCAACTACTAACCTCTGCAAAGGCCAATGAACAGACATAGTAAACAATTGCATATTAAATATTCACAGCACAACAACACATTGTTGTTTTAACGTGTCTGCACAGTTAGAAAAGTACCATTTATATTAGGAGATTTTCATTAATTCAACTCAACGTATCCATGTACAACGAATTATAGACAATGTTTCATTATCTTTTGTACCTATTCTAAAGAAGTGAATAGTGAATTTAACAATTTTTTCGAAAAAAAATGAATCCCGGGTCCAAAAAATGTTCATCCCGAAATCCCGATTCGCTGATCCCGGTCCCGGATTATTATCTATAGGAGCGACTAATGCCAATTGCGAAAAAGTTGGTAGCGCCTTATCAAAAATTACTGAAAGTGAAGCCTTTTTACGTATATTGTACCCAATCTTGATATGTCCTATTCAAATGTTGAGAAGAGGTATTTTTTTTGAGTTGAATAGAATAGGAACTGGTACTGTTCAACGGGCGAGTTCCTCATTCTCTCTCGTTGATATAAATAGTTTTCAAGTGGCTATCTTTCCATCCTGTTCAAACATATCAGATAATTTTTTTATTCGTTTGAAAAACCTATTGATGCCATTATGTGTGGAGTATAACATCGTTAAAATGTACGCAACGGCTTCTCTGACATCCGCAACGTCCAAATTTCCATGACTCAGGCACATAAATAATGCTGTTGGCTTTAAGGACCGATGAGGTTTGTCGCCCATTAGCATTCTTCTGCGACTTCAGAAAACCCCTCTAGAAAAAGTCCAATGGAGTGATGTCGCACGATCTTGGTGGCCATACATAATATCCAATGTGGTATGAGCTGTGTGACAGGTAACGCCTTCCTGTTGAAACTACATGTCGTTGGTATTCAGATCATACAATTCAGGTCAAAAGAAGTTCGTATTCATCGACCTTTAGTGCTTCCCGTTAACAGTGATGGCGTGACAACGTCGTTCTCAAAGAAATATGGACCAATGACGCCGCCAGCTCAGTAATTTTTTCGGGATCCATTGAACGCTCTTGGAACTCGTGTGAATTGGTATCGTCCCAAAATCGACAATTTTGTTTGTTCACGTACCCATTCATGCAGAAATGGGCCTCATCGCTGAAGATGATTTTTCGATGAAGCAGTTGCAAACTGCTTCAGCGAGCAAACGTCGTTATATATGGTCGTTCAACTTCAGTTCCTGTGTCAGTTGAATTTTGTCACGACGCAAAATTGTAGTCTGCGAAAGGCCGAGTTCTTGTGAGCGACGCAAAATCGACTGCCTCGGATTCTCCTGCACACTCTCACAGACAGCGGCTATGTTTTCGGCATATCTTGCGTTACGTCGCATACAAGTGTTGTTTGATCGTTTAATGAATCAGTGGACTCAAATTTATCCACCACATTGCAAATAGCCCTCTCGCTAGGTTATGGCGACCGTACAATGGGCACAGCGCGCGGTACGTTGCTCGAACAGAACACCCATTTTGATAAAATAATTTCATGATTTGCAGGTGTTTTAAAATGTTATATTCGTCCATGGTGATTTTGGCAAAACATACTGAATAGACAACTAATTTGACAGATCTAGCTTCAACAAGATGGCCGTTATCATGTGTCAAAGTTCGAAAGTCTCTGTTAGAAGACCTTATACCAAGACATGCTTTTTTTGTTTCTATTTCTATTATAGAGCACCTCCAGAGTAGTAGCGCATAAAATTAGCTGAATTAGCAGAAAGAACAATATTACTGAAAATAAAGAAAGATACGATATCCATTTTGATTTGTTTTATTTGAAAATAATAGTAAACGGAGTAACCTACTTTTGAGTGATGACATCATCACCTATCTTCTGGAATGGAAAACTCAGTTTGTTTTGTTCATTACTGGAGTTTCTGAGCCGATTTCAGCATCAAACTGGTAAAATGTGAGAGGAAAAATCTAAATAGAAACTTATTCTACTATGAACTCACTACTGAAAAATAAAAAATAGTAAATTCAGCCTTTTTAGGTTACGAATAGTACTAATAGTATAGACTCCATATTTCAACTAACTTTGTAAAACAAGTCTAATAGACTAAAACGTGGCCGATTTTACATTATTCTTTTTTTCTACCATTTTGAAAAAGTTTTATTTACATATTAGCGGATATACAGTTATGTGAGTTAAATGTAAACGTTTACAAAGAATTGTCCATTGGAATATCCGCAAAGACAGAGTCAAATGAGGCCATACTATATTTTGTGAAAAATCCATATACACTGCTCTATCAAATTTCCACACAGAATATTGGCGAATAATCTTATTTCACACAGGACCATTGATCTTCTGTGGCCGTTGCAAATGGTATGTTTGCATCAAGTGTGGATTTTCTCAGATCAATAATAAGTATTCACATGCCCATTCAAATGAAACGTTAGCGATGAATTATTTTATTACTTAGCCATGGCTGAGGTATATTTTATTAAGACGGTATTTTACCACCTCAAAAATATTCGATACTGAAGAATTTTTTGGTGAAATGAACGCCAGGAAGAGTATTTCTGTTCAATTTACTGGATTATGACAACAGTTTTTTGATGGTCCATAAATTCCGACAGGCTTTGACGAAATTCAGTTTTATGGTGACAGAAATCGTGAGTAATAGTTCCATAATTCCATGGCCTAGTTTCCGGAATCCTGGCGACAGAGTAATCCACGAAACAGTGTGTAATCCAAGAACAAAAACAAAAATTGACAATTCCTCGCGGTTAGACGTTGATGCGGAGCGAAGTAACAGTTTCTCGCAAATTAAATTTATCCCGGCCCGGCGCGTTCGGCTGCTGCTGCGAAATGTAATCTTTAGCACTTTTATTTCATTCCTTTCATTCAAACTTTGTTACGGTGAATGACAGTTAAAATGTACGTTCCTCTCCTACATCTTTGATGTACAACTAGAAGGGAGTTAGTGTCGTTTAACGCGTTTTATGACTTGCTTGTTCTCAACAATGCGCCTTTCAGCGACAGTCTGAGATGAATTGCTGGCCACGAAGTCGCCAAGTAGATTTTCCTGTTTTTGGAAAGTTCAACTCGGTTTGGGTGATTCATCTCCATGACACAAATTTGGATTGATGAGCAGTCTGAATGCATTCAAAAAACAGGAAAAAAAGGACGTCAACTTGGTAGGTGAAACGTGCGTTGAGAAAATGTCAGGTCTGGTGTTTGGAAGTGCTTATTATTTATTCATTTTACGCTAGAGGTTCCAGTTCAACCATTTATCGAAAAGAACAAAATGAAGTAATTTTCCAAAATATTTTCAAAAACAAGCTTTTACTGAAGCGTCTTCAGCTAATGTACCAAAACGAGCGCGCTGTTAGAGCATCATTTAAAAACAACCAGTGGTCCCGATCGAAAACAACTGCATTTTTGAGCACCCAAAACATCGATATGATGAGTCATCCACCGTATAGTCCTGACTTAGGATCGAATGACTTCTTTTTATTCCCGCACGTAGAAAACAAACTGAGAGGTCAACGTTTTTCGACTCCTGAAGAAGCGGTTGCTGCATTCAGAATGCATGTTTTGGAGATACTTCAATCAGAGTGTCAAAAGTGCTTCAACAATTGGTCAAACGCATGCAAAAGTGCATAGGTCTTCATGGGGAATATTTTGAAAAACAAAAAAGTGATTTTTGATGATTATTATTTGTTTTTGTTCTCTAATCCCGAAATATAAAAGGTAACCATGTAAAATGTAATAGGTAATGATAAATGGAAGTAAATTTATGATTATGTATTTATTATCAATTATTGAACTTTATATGACGTATTTTCTACCGTAACTACCGGTTGACCTTGAATGATGCTCTAACCGAGCGCTATCCGCGCTCTATCCCGAAAACTATTCAATAGTTAAAAAAAATTTGGAACAAAAGTTGTAAGGAATTCAATCGTCTACAATATTGATAATGACTACAAATGGCAAAAAGCCCTTGGGAAACGAGTTAAAGAAAAAAAAAACGATTTTTGTAACCTTCGACCTTGGATTTTAATAGTTGCGTACACCCGACCATATGTAGGTTTCGATACAAATTCAAGGATGTCAAAATACAAGTCCATATTGGTTTATAGCTGGGTATCTCAAGTTCTGAGATGAACTTACTAAGATGACTGGACCATTAAGAACAACCCTGTTCGAGTAGAGTTTCTGAAGGCACATTTTTTGCGGAATTTTCCCTCCGGTATCGCTCAACAATAAGCTTTAGAAGGTGTAAAATGTCCGTCAGGGCTTTAGTTCCGCCCCATAAAAATCGTAGCAATTTGACGCTTTGACAAAATCCGAAAATCATCTTCTAATCCCATACAGAAATTCCTGTGTCGTTCTTTGTCACAGCCAACACCTGGATCTTCGATTCAGTTAGCCGTGTTTTGGATAAATAACCCCCATTCTTAAAGGTGTCACAGAAAGGATCGCATTGAATTCCTCGGGATGATTTTCACAAACATTCTTCGAGGCATTAAATTCGAACCCCAGGTGTGCGATGATTGCGGGGACAAATTGAACCAAAATAAATGTCGCATTGTGTGCGTTAGTTTTCGTGTTTATCCTTTGTTACATTTTACAAATTGTTCAATTCGTCGGAAAATATATTACGGCGGACGTTTGCGTCGGCATTTTCCATTAGTTTTTGCATCAGTGGCTAGAATGGAAGGCGTAATTTATTTGCTATCTCTTTAAACTGTGCATGCACATATGCCCGTTGTGTGGATGCGCTGGAACGTAATTTTTAATTTGGTTTCAAAGACTTTTTCGTCTAGATAAAAATTTGGAGTGAGTGAAATAATCGCAAGAACGAATATATCTAAATTTAGAAGAAAATATTGATATTTTTCGTGTCACAAAACTCGAGGAAATAATAGACAGATACATGGTAGAGCAAACATTCGTATTGTTCATTTTTCTATGAAAAAGGGGAAATTTGATTCTAAATCAGAACCCTAAAACTCAATTTGGCAAATCTACAACTTGGAAGAATGCTGTGGTAGTAGGCGTCTTTTCCACTTTGATGTTTGTGTTTATTTTTATGGTTCTGATGGCCAAAATAGTTCTGCACAATGTTTTGTTCAATTGGAAAATATGAACTGAACAGGTGACGCCATAGTTAATAGTGAGTCCCAAAAATTTGAAGTGTTTGAGGTATTCTTGACTCAGCATTCACAGTTATTTCAATATTCTGCTTTGTTTTATAAGGATTGAAAAAAACAGCCTGCGTTTAAGATACATTCAAAAGACGTTCATTTATACTAAACCCGTTTAATATACTATTCACGATTCTTTGTGATACATGAATTGGTGATTGAACTTCTCAATGATGAATAATTGAACTATGATCATGGGCAAAAAAACAAAATTATGCAATGGGAATGTTGCACATAATATTGTAGACGTAGATGAAAAATGAAGAAGGAACAAGAATAGAACTCTGCGGAACCTCTTTCTGCATATCTCGGAAGAATATTGTCGAATGTAAGATTCCACATTCTCAATTCATTATTGAATTTTTCTAAATGCATGACCGATCGATCAAATTTATCTTGCATTATAATCGCATTATATACTTAGCTTTCCGAATATGTTCGAAACAATGTACAAAAAAGTATTTAACAGAGTAATTAGATGCGAGATAATGTTCAAATGAAAGGATCATTCACTTAATTACATATATACGTGTCACAAAAAGCATAGGTGTCGAAAAATTATCATTGACATTCATAAACATTGTTTTCATATACTAGACATTGCATGATCGGTCTGAAACAGTTGATTAATACATATATGTTTACATCTCTATGAGTATAGTTGTGCAAAAAATAAAAGCATTCATTGATATATCATTATCAATACAAAATGTTAGTCTATATTATTCAGAGTATATTTTGTTTCATTTCTTTCGAAATGAAACAAAAACGGTTCGTTTTTGACTAGTTGAACGATATTTTCTTCTCAGTACTGCAGGGATAGAGTATTCCATCCCGTATACACAAAAAATTTCGATGTCGTACTTGTACGATAGTCAATAACAAAATCTACTCGTTCTGATTCTGAAGTTGACAAAAATTTTCCCAATTATAATTTCAAGTAAATTTCTAGTATCCAAATACATTTCCATATCTCAATTTTCACAAAATCGAATTGATTGAAACAAAGAAACAAATTAGTGCACATGTTTCTCAGGGATCATTCTTAGGTCCCATACTTTTTGATTTTATAAAAACAATTTTCCAGACAGTTATGAAGGAACATCTTTCACTCTATCAGTACGCAATTCATCTATAATTATTTCGAATAAAAAAGAAATAGAAATAACTCTCGATGATCAGAGCAATGCGCTGTTGAATACATGAAGGAATGGTTTGTTGAGCTGAAAGTAGAGAAAAATGAGAACCCAGTTCAAAAAAAACAATATATACCTACACACTCCTCTTCCAAACTCTTAGAATTTTACAGAAGCTTCTCCTGCAGGCACTTCGAATTTTCCAGAAGCTTCTCCTCCAGACTTACCGAATTTTGTTAAGTTCATCTTTCAGCGATTTGGTATTCTCATCGAGTTTGCTCATTATTGAACTCAAATCACCCCCAGAAACTTCGAATAAATATGTTTCGGGATCTTCTCCTGATTCAGTCAAGTTATCCCACAGTTTCTTCTGGAGTATTGATTTCTTTCCAGAACAATCTCTCCTCCAATTCTTGCTTCAATTCGGAGACTTTCAAGTCCACTAGGCGCACTTTCCTCGAGCACATTTCGTCTCTTATTGTCTATTTTTCACAAAACTGTAATGTCCATTTATTTTAATCGATTCCGAAAAATACTTATCTACATCCACAAGTCTATTTATTCGCGAGAAAGGTCTATCAGTTTATGTTTCCGTAGTCGCGAAACACAAAGAATCACCAAGCGCTCACAGATTTATTTTACAAATCCCACTTCTGACACCAATTGTAACAAATTAAAGAATTAACTGTCTTAAATAAATTTATTTCCAACAATATTTCACTAATCACAAACTAATTTATTTATTACAACACTAATCAACTAACGCTCAATTTATTTACACTATTTGAATTTCTTGTTTAGCCGCTCGATTCACTTTCTGTACTCCCTCATGCGTGGGGAAGCCGGGCTTATAAAGGTAACGGTTCTTTCTAGAAATCTGTAGTAAGTTCAATACTCAACTAGAGTTTTACCGGCGGTTGCCGACTGTATTCCTTTTGCGGTGATGTCATGTGTTTGTTCGCTGGCCGGCATATTGGTCAGGGGCGGCTTCAGATTCATTATAGTATATATTTTAAATATAAATTAATTTCTTCGAAAGTCTAGCATTCTAGAGATACCAGACAATCGTCTTAGTACAATTTGTTAAATATAACGTTGGAAAGAATTCCATGAATATCTTCGGTGGAAAATATCGAAGGATATAAAAAATTTATCAATTTAAATCTACCATCACCTTCAATATATAGATTTGTTCAACGATTGGAAAAAAAACTAAATAGTTTTGTTCTGTACTATGTCGTTTTTCATTTATCCCAAATTTAAGTTCATTTTCCGTTGTCTTCGGCTCAGACACTTCACCATGCACTTCGACATTTACTCTCAGATATTTCTCACCCGCCATTTCCAGACAGAAAATATCCTTCCATCGTCGAAACTCTTGAGGATAAGTCAGTCGCAATCGATTTTCCATCGTGAGAATACTTTTAATATGCAAATGTCTCCTCCTAACGCAGACTAGTGTAGGAGTTCATCCGCCTGTGTAATTAAATAAATGCATTTTCTATATTTGATCCCTTGGCATTGTCTCGCCACGCCGGGGGCCCTGACAGGATTAATCCCTGAAAATCCAGGCTGCATCTCTTATTGCGTGCAGCATTTCCAGACCGGCATGACAAACGCGTGTGTCAACGGCATAATGAAGTCTCGGCCTGAAATGGATAGCAGTCGCTAAGATACGGGGTGGGTTCAACTAGGAAATGTTTCAGATAATGCTCGAGGAATACGAAGGAGAAATTTGAACTCAGCCTAGTTGAATTTGATTCCCCTCTTTCAAATCTGTTTTCTAATGTGGAAATTGGTAATTATTTCATTACATGTCCATGAGTTGGTGAAATAATCTTTTATAAATATACAGGGTGTAATATAAGTACGTTAAAACATTCAAGTGACGTATTTCTGAGACAATATTAACAAAAAAAGTCTATATAAACTTGTATCCGGAAATGCTTCGTTTCGGTGACACTGGGTGTTGAAATTGAATTTTTCTGTTCGTTTTTTAAAAATTACTTTGAGAAAAAATAAGTTATTTGCACGAAATTTGGGTTTTTTCAACGTGGGAAATCATAATTTTGTATTAATTTTCGTGTAACATCTAGGAGGCGCTAAGTACGCTGTCACCTAACTTTTTTGACAGTTAACTTTTGGTACTTTTCATAAAAAACCTCCCACACCTTTTCCAAATACTAAAAACTAAAAAAAAAAAGGAAGATAACAGTAACACACAAAAAAATGCGAAAAACAACATGAACAGCACAAACAGCTCACAGCACACTACACATACAATACAAAATACACATCAGACATAGGATACACATAAAAAATAGAAAACACGCAATAAACTCAGGAAACACGCAGAAACTATAAAAAAAAGGGGCACTTCCTCTACAACGCTGGAGGTGATCGATTTCGATATATCTATTATTTTCATAATCGATGCATATTACTTAGCTACTAGAGCGCTAAGTGAATTTGTTGAGAAAATTACAAAAACTAAGTAGGTATGTGGTGGATCCCGTCGAAATTAACAACTCTGTCCTATGTTTATCGAAGAATCATTCGTTTTCGAGATACAAATTGTTGAAATTTTCCAGAACATGGTGGGTTTTTATCGTTAGTTATCTACAGTTTTTATTTATTTTCATCAAACATTTTTTGGAAAAGGTTGTTTATTTTGAGGAGGTCTACCACATATTTTTTGTAATATTATCAGCAACTTCACTCAGCGCTCTACGAGCTGAGTGATATGCATCGATTTAGAAAATTTTAAATATCTCGGAAAGGTCACCTCCAGCGTTGAGTAAGTGTACCATTTTTACTTTTTTTATGAAAAGAACTGTCAAAAATTATTAATAACAGCGTAAGCAGCGCCATCTAGAAGTTACATGAAAATTAATCCGAAATTATGATTTCCCACGTCAAAAAAACCCCGAGAACGAAATTCCGTGCAAATAACTTAATTTTTTCAAAAGTTATTTTTGAAAAACAAAGAAAAAATTTCAATTTCAACACCCTGCAACTTACATTTGTCTCAGAAATACGTCACTCGAATATTTTATGTTACACCCTGTATAACACTACACATTATCAGATACACAAATATATATTTGAATAAAAATATCAAATCTATTGGTACAGAAGCAGGAAGAAACATCCTCTCAGTTATCGCAATCAGTTTATACCTAAACCCTGGTGAAATTATTAGTCATTAAGTATGACTTGTATTGTCCTAATATAAAGAACTAGTGGATGAGTTGGCCATTCACATACCAATTGATTCATTGATATATTGATACACTATTATTTACGCAGAAGAAAATATACTTTCAACAAATATAACCTTATAATTCGTGATTCCAGATATAAAAAAAATATAATATTGATGGAGATAGTATGAAAAAGTTGAACTGCATACAATTTGCAATTGTACCTTATAGAGATGACGGGAAAATCAATTGTAATTCTACTGAAACACGTTCAAAATTCCCCAACATTTGTTTTAATACATCAAATGTCTTTTTCGCATGATATTTTCCCCATGAACACACCTACAAATTTGTTATTCACAATATTCCATAAATATGCCACATTTGCAAACAAGTCGTTGAATGTTTTTCATTGAAAAAATTCAGTATCAAAACCGAGTAAAAATTTTCAAATGACAACTTTGGTTATGAAACACTGAAAACTTTGTAACTGATCCCTCGTTTTCTAAACAGCCCTGTAAAAAAGAAGTACTTTACTCCTAGCAGGATAATTTATAGCCAGGATATCCCTTATTCTCGCGTGATAGCGCCTCTGCGATACCGCCTGCTTAGTCACATGCAATGTTGCCAACATGGAAAAAGCAAAAAATGCATTTTGTGCAGTATAGAACATTTTATCGAATAAACTAACTTTTGATCGTTTGTGACACTGAAGAAAAGTTAAAGAAACTTTTTGGGACTTCAGTTCAACAGTATGGGTGATTATGTAAACTGTAAACTGTCACTTTTTCATTTTCAATTTGGAATAAATATTTTTCATTCTTGGGGAATAAGTAGAATATAAAAAAATATCATCAATCACTTGATGATTCTTCAAGACTCAAAATAATGTCTCTTGATGCACGTCTGTTTCTGCAGCATCTGAAGATGCTAACTTGGTTAGCAAAACGCGTATCGAGATAGTACTTTTGTCTTTGTGAGGAAAAAAGATTTTTAAATACGTTTATTTTCTTAATTTTTTCAAATAAAATTATCATGTGGGTTCAAACAGGACATAACTTGGCAATATGTTACTGGATGAATTAAATAAATATTTTCCTGAACGACTAAGAAAACCGTAAGAGTTACTGGTAGAAAGTGAGTTGAATTAGACAAAGTCGATTATTTGGGAAAAACAAATCAACTTTCAATTAAAAAATTCTTAGTTCTCAACTCATACTCATAACTTTAACGATAACATCTGAAGGTGATAAAAATTGACATTTATATATTCCTATATTACATGGTCGACTTCTATTTAATTCATTCTATGTCCCCTAACAATTTTATTCGATTTGAGCAAATCCAAACCTGTAAGTCCGAAACCTATTTCCTATATAATGGTGGGATCGACTTGAAAAATATATTGTATATTTTCTCAGCGTGTTTTCAGTAAATCCGATTTTCATCGTTTATATTATTTACTGTCGTGCTAAGATTTTGAAGTTAATCAATAACAAAAGTATAGTAATATCCACTACTATTCCCTAAAAATCACTTAGTCGTCATTTGGCAAACGTTACTTTCATCCGATTTTCATCACGTTGGCAACATTGGTTATTATAAGGAAGGCAAGGACAATCTAATATTGAAACTCTCGTATATCATTCCAGCGGTGAACTGGGAGTTTTCTCCCCTATCGCGAAATGGCTAATATCTAATATCAAAATGTAGTTGGTGGTGAGCAATCTGGCACTATTCTGCACTTTTTATCAACCCCCGCTGTTACTTTTATCTGCATGCAGTCAGTTGCAGTGATTTACGGAATGGAATAGGATCATAATATGCCATAAAGGCATCACTGCCTTTCCCTATTAGAATGATTCAAAGTCCGTGAATGGGGAGGTAAAAAACATCATTTTAAGGAATCAAGTTCGTAAAAGATGAAAGTAAAAATATGAAATTGTTCTTTTTCTTTGTAGCTTAGATCATATGACTGAGTTACTAATCTATACTATTTGTATCGATGGTGAAGTAAAAAACAGAGAGCCAAAATACAGATGTATATTCTGTTATTGATGTCTTGTTTATGTTCTGTGAATTCACGATCATTTCAATGAAATTTGTCAAATTTTCAGTAGTTATTTGATTTTTACGACCGGTTTTGGGTTTTATCCCATTATCAAGTAAAATAAAAGTAACTTTTACATATAAAATCTGAAAACGAGGTTAAATAGGGATTTTGTAGCTAAGCTAAAAAGGGTAGTAGTTCAGTAAACAAGGGTACCAAGTATAAAATTCAACACTGGATAACCGGGGTTCTCAAATGAATTCCAGAGTGGAAACCTACATAAATCGAGTTGCCCGTTTAGGGGTATATAATTTGGGTTTTTAACCCTCATAGCTTTCAACAAATTCATTTTCCTTCCCTCAGTACATGTTACAAATGGACACAAAGTATTCAACACAAATAGAATCAACATTCTTGAAAACATCGTAATGAGTCTTCATTAATATACAGTGTGACCCATTTTTAATGGAAACACCCCCCTAAAATTTGAAGTTGTAAACCGATTATAATAATTTTTTTTGAAATGTCAAGTACTAAAAGGTCTACCTTGGGACAACATTTGAAATGTTTATTAAAGTTTTAGGGCATACTACGATATATTTTCTTAGTCGAAAATCGTGATTTTTTATTAGCGATTTTTTTAATTGAAAAAATCACTACGCCACTGGATTCAGCGTGCCTCTTGTCAGGTGTGACCAAAATTTCATGAAAAAATATTCATCATCAACAAAGTTATGACAACTCAAAAATTCCAAATTTCAGCTAACACCCTATATCAACAGATATAGCCATGAGAATATTTATTTTATGATTTCAACAATAAAGTGCCGCCAGATGAAAAAAAGGAAATAGCGTAATTATTTTTGATGAAAATAACGGAATTACATTCAAGTTTTAACTAAAACTAAGACCTAATACTTCAATTTAAATCTTAGTTGCCATGGAAATAATATTACAGTTTGACACTTGTGAAAGATTCAAGTGTACTATTGTCAACAATATTCACCTTACAGTTCTTCGAATTATTTTGTGTCATGACTGCAAGATTGAGCGTAAGAGAGAAAATTGAAATTGTACGCCTTTCGGGAGATGACGTTAGAAGTGCTAGAGAGGTTTGTAGAGTATTTAATGAGAGACATCCAGATCGTCCTCGTATTAGCTGCGGTTCGGTAAATAAAATAAATAATATATTCAATGAAACTGGTGCAGTATCAAAAATGATGTTAAAAAGTGATCCTGTACAGAGACGAAACAGGAATGACAGGAATGATCAAATCATTTTAGATAAATTCGGAAATCATCCTAATGCCAGTATAAGGAATGCCACTTTAGATTTGAATATTCCACGAGAAACTATTCGGAGATGTCTCAAGGCGAAGAATATTAAACCTTTCAAGCCAAAATTTTTACACACACTTCAAGAAGGCGACGAAGCAAGACGCCTGGAATATTGTTTATGGGCCCAAGGGGAATATTTAAACTATAGAAATTTCCTAAAAAATATTTTATATACCGACGAAGCCACTTTCACTACAAATGGAGTAGTGTCATCACAGAACTGTCGCTATTGGGCAGCGGATAATCCTAACTGGGTAATAAACTGTAAAAGCCAGTATTCCCAAAAAATCAACGTCTGGTGTGGGATATTGAACGAAAGAATTATTGGTCGGAAAACATTAATGCGCAGAGGTTTCTAGAATTTTTAAACACAGAGTTTTGGGATTCTATTCACGAGTTGCCAATCAATGAACGATCAAATTTAATTGTCCAGTTAGATGGGTATTCAGTTCACTATGCTAGAGCTGTGAGGCAATGACTTAACAAGCATTTTCCAAACCGATGGAAAGGCCGTGGTAGTCCGTTTATAGAGAGGCCACCCAGATCTTCAGGCCTCACAGTTTTGGACTTTTTTTCAGGGGACTTCTCACACAAAAGGTTTACAAAAAACACTCAAGAGATAGAAATGAACTTAGTGCAAGAATTCAACAGGTATGTGCAGATATTAGCCCTCAAGAACTAAGGAACGTAATCAGAAACATTCGTAAGCGCTACGACACATGTATCGAAATACGTGGTGGATTAGTAGAGGCTACTAGAATATGAGTTAGAATTAATTGTTGCACTGAATCAAAACATTCCAATAATTAGTTATTAGTTACGTTTATTAAAATTTTTTGCTTCATTGTTAGTTGAATTGTGTGAATGTAATTCCGTTATTTTCATTAAAAATATTTACGCTATTTGTTTTTTTTTTCATCTGGCGGCACTTTATTGTTGAAATCATAAATCAAAAATCGCTAATAAAAATCCCGATTTTCGACTAAGAAAAAATATCATTAATAAACATTTCAAATTTTGTCCCAAGGTAGGTAGACTTTTTAGTACTTGACATTTAAAAAAAAATTATTAAAATCGATTTACAACTTCAAATTTCAGGGGGGTGTTTCCATTAAAAATGGGTCACACTGTATAAATACTCAGGAAACTTCTCTATAAATTCATCGAGTAAGTAAACAGTTTTAAATTTTTCTCATCAGGGATCAGTCGAAAAATAGTTCCACCCGTCGAATAGGTTTATCATTTCTCAGTATCCTTGTGCGTTAAGATAAAAATTATTCATCGGTACATCGATAACAATGTCGTGTGAATATCTCACTAGCATCAATAATTGAAATAAATCCTTCAACAAAGTTGAATTCCTGTTTCTGAATCAAGAAAAACCGTTAGCATCGTTCCCAAAAACGGCAGTTTCTATCAGTCTCAATCAAAAACATCAATTCAATAATCCCATTCGATGAATTCGATATGACCATTGTAGGAAGGCGTAAAATAATTGGTAAATTGGCAGTGAAGTCATACTTGCTTGATTCCCACAGCCCTGATTGATGTGATGATGTCCGTTGGGTGCATTGCCGTTTATTGTTGCTGACGACATCTCTCATTCACATCGGTTGCACATCTTCTATTGATTGACAAATCAGTTCACAGTGATGAAGCTTCAAACGCCATGCATGGAAAAACAGAACGCATCAAAGTAGAAAATACAGTAGATACACGAGTACACATCTGAGAAAACAATGTGAGAGCCTAGACTCACGGCAAATACACATTTTCTTTCTTCGTCTAATCCATGGTAAAGTGAAAGGTAACGCCATCTATTGGATGGACTCGGCCTCGTTTATCTTTGATATCCTGCCGATACCATAGATGGCGTCTTTGTAAGGAGCAATGTCATTGCCGTTTACTACAACCGTTCTTTGAGGATACTTGAATCAAGCAATGCATACTTGGCCCAGTATCACTGTTGAGGACTATTGCTGGATAACGATTGCTTCATTTTTGAGTTCTAGATTCATCTAGTAGCTTTGCAACTAACCGCCTTAAGGAGCACAACGGCACTTCTACATTTTGTTGATTCTACACGAATTTGTTAGCAGTTTCGACACAATTGGAGCTGAACTTTTCCTCAACATCACTCAGTATATTTGGTTTAGTCATGAATTCGCTGAATTGATTCTGAGATATCTTGGATGGAGTGCAAAGGGCGTGGTTGGATGACAGGTGCTCTGAATAGTTGCCCCTTCGCTCTGAAGCCCCTCAAGGCTCCATTTTGGGCCCACTATTATTTTTAATTTATACTTCGACAATATTGACATTCCTTTACTAGCTCAAACGGTTGGAAGTTGCTGTGAAGTGATGAATAGAGATGTAGAAACATTTGTCAATGCAGCAATAGATCAGAATTTTTTATATTTGAATCAATAAACAACTGAAAAAGTTAACCGATTTTGTCGAATTTCAAATCAATGGCCGAAATGACCTAGTCTAATATTTTGAAACAAAATCAAATGATTCAAAAAAGTACAAATCGGATGAAACTTGCTGGTTGGATACGTGTCATATGAGAAAGGATATTTCATGCAGCCACTCTTTATCATACAATTATTTTTATCTCTATTAGAAAATTTTCTGTCAAACGGTGTCTATTTATATTTGGAATTTAAGACATGAAGGGATGTTCTACCAATCCTAATTCCATCTCTCTATTTACTAACGTATTCTAAAAATATTTTATTGTGTGATTTTCACTAGACAGTTCAACAAAAATGCAACACGTGTTTCGCCATACAATGGCTTCCTCCGACGGATCAAGACACACCCGTGGAAACCATTGTATGGCGAAACACGTGTTGCGTTTTTGTAAAACTGTCTAGTGAAAATCATACAATAAAGTGTTTTAAGAATACGTTAGTAATGGATTTTCATCAAGGGCCGATTCTGTCATATATCACTATTTACTGTATAATCAAATATTACACAATATATTTTTCGTCGTCTGTATCGATAATTTTACATAACACCTTATATATTTTGTAACATATTGAAGGCTATTGTTTTATCCACTTTACTTTCGCTATTACTATTTTCGAATTCGATTGGTTCAGGTAATCATTCTTTTTAGGCTTTCTTTCGAAAAAATCCAGGTATATATTCATCATTTATTTCCTTCTTGTATTCAACAAGGAAGATAAATAATCTCGCTATGAAATCTTCCTTGGAAGATTCAGCACATATCCAATTTTATCAGGTACCTAGCGAAGTACCTAAGAAGGAGGAGCTCAACTCATCTTGTCTGATTTTCATGAATAAGGAACGTATCATTGTAAGTTTAGTTTCTCTGACAAAGAGCATATTAATGAATGTCATTTGTTGCGATGTTCAATAAATTGAGACAAACCTACTAGAGAGCACCTGTAGAGATGTGACAAGATAATCTGTAGGTATTTATAATCATGGAGGTCAAATTCAGGGTTTTGTATCAATTTCGTTCACATCAAGCTTATGCTTTATCATGAATTATCTTGTATTGAAACTACATTTCACACCTGCCAAATTATTATAATCCCCATTTTTGGAAAGCCGTTGATTATACATTGAACTGAAATCCGCTGTTTATTACTAAAATATAACCTCTTGTCTAACGAAAATAGACGTTTGCAGGTCTGGCTATATATTATGGCCTGGGAGATTGAACGTAGTATGTTTTGTGATAAGTGCTAAGACTCACGCAATATTCGCTATCATTGGTTATGTATCTTGACATCTCTATATATTGAGGTTGTGAGGATGTAACTCACTTGACCTGATTCATTGCTGGAAAAGTAAACAGAAAACGTTTCATGTGAGTTGCAACAAATGTTTTGGAAATAAATTGTTTATAAATGCACTTCATTAAAAGCGACAGATTACTGTTTTCTATTTGACAGGATGGACGATATATCAATTGAATATTATTACTTCCACGGCATAAAAAGTTGCCACAAAAAGTATTTTTATAGGGTTATCAGTGTTATGGTGATAACTGAAATAAAAATCATCATTACTTAAAGTTGCAATGACCAAGTTGCATTTCGCACATAAATCGATTCCGTTCCAAAGTATTCACATGACCATTTATCGTTATCACTGTATAAATTTTTTTATATAGAAAATATTTGGCATTCGCAATAATTGAATATAAAGTTTTCTCCATGAAAATATCTGCAAGTTCACGAATCGAAAAAAAATCATCAAGGAGACTCAAAACTTTAATTTTTTGTTCTTAAAATCAAACGAGAATTTATTTATTTATTACACAAATAGGGATACAAACAGAATAAATCCAAAAAATATCCTCATTTTTCATATGAAAGATAGTGAGTAAACAAAATATAAATGCTAAATACATTACACTATATAGTAATGAATATTAACAAAAAACTAAATAAACAGTATATGAAGAACCGATAACTAATTATAAATAAAAATGGATTTCACTTACTTTTAAGGAAAGGTAATCTCAGTTTTTCAATATCATTGCAATGAGTATTGAAGGATCTGACAATTCTGCATAAAGGAGAGTTTTTTCCTGAATTCTCAATTCTTCTATCCTTCATCTTCAATACCAACCATTCATAAATGATATATCGCAATATCTCAATCGAAACATATTGGTATAATAAAACATTAGTTATTATTTGAATCGAAACATTATTCTGAATAGTAGCAATTTCATTGAAAGTGTCGAGTAAGTCGGGTGACTAGGGTGCCGGCTCTGCGATCTCTCGTAAAGGCACGATAGATTGAAACAATTGAATTGTTAAAAAAATCTAGTGTTATGTGATCAATTCTGTATGATTTAACCAAACATGCAACTTTATTTTAACGAATGTTGGTAGTAGTACATTGAGGAATGAACCGAAAAATTCATAAACAAAACGCCTGCTAACTCAACAATCTCTTTTGTTTTCACTGCATAGCATTGACTTGTCTAGACACTCACACTCATTGAATCCAACTATTAACTAAATCGAAGCAAAGCATACAAAGTTGAAAAAAAAATCTCTCAACCCGATCGAAAATCGACAAGTCCTGTAAACCGGGAAACAAAGCGTTTACAAGAAACGTTCACTAATTAATATTGAATTTCACGTCCCAGTCAGCGAACAAACGGCGTGGAAAAACGAACTCAAAAAAACGACATAAAATAATGAATTCAGAGCGGGCTGCCTGCTGTAAGCACGTTTTCCTAGTGGCAAAGGTCATGAATCAGTTCGTCGGGGCAATGAAATTTTCAATGCCTTTCGCTTATTAGGTTTCTAGTTCATTAGAGCCCAATTTACATGAAACAAAGTTCACTTCGCGCTCACAAAGTGATTCGAGAAATAATTCCATTAACTGTCGTCAATCACCTCATTAACAAATAGACCTTCAGATAAAAAAACAAAAGCTTGTGCCATGTCAAGAAGAGGAGCCTTTGATTTTTTGCAGATGCAGGGGAAAAATTTCATCGAGGAAATTGTTTTCATAAATGATCTGTTATGAAATCGATATTTAATTAGTAACCTTTGGAAACATCAAATGCAAATGTCCAAAATGGCCTTTCTCGAATCTGAGCAACTTGAGATACTTCATGCTCATTATGAACTCTATTAATACATTATAATATCGAATATACTGCTGGAAAAATGAGGCAAGACAAAAATATTACAAGATCTGGTCAAGCATTTGTAGAAGGCTGGTCTACGGATCAAAATGGCCATCTGGAGAAGGAGAGACTGACCCATGAAAAATGATAAATGAAATTTTCTGTTTTTACACCTCTTGCATTTGTAACTAACGTTTACTGCAGTTTCGTCCTAGAGGACTTTTTCAAACAAATACAATAAACTTATAGGACGAAACTGCAGTAACGTTAGTTACAAATATAAGTGGTGTCTTGTATCTGTAGAGTAGGGAAGGTGAGTGTAAGCCCACGCACTTAGGCCACATGTGACCCATTATACATCCTCCCGAGGAGTTGTCCTCCTAGGTCATCGTCCATCCTATCCTTTCCAGGAAGGTGGACAGGTCGCTGGGAGACATCTCCTTTATATCGGCAGGTGTAGGCCAAGACTCGCCGAACACATACTTTCTCATTGACAATAACTCCGGATACTCGCACAGGACATGCCTGACAGTCTCATCTTCCTGTTCTCACATCCTGCATAGAGGTGTGTCTACTAGCCTCATATTATGGAGGTGTTTCCTTAGTTGACAGTGGCCAGTCAGAAATCCTACTGTAAGGCGTAGATTTTTCCTGGTCATCGCCAGATATTTCTTTGGCGCCAGCTTCCCAGGGTCGCCCAAGGTGATACTTTGATTTCATCCCATCTCTTTAACGATTGAGCATGGGTGTAACATTTGACTAGTTCCGCAATTGTCGAAGTCATCAGGCCATGGGTGCCACTGGGTCCCAAAATTCTTAGTCCAGCCGCTTCCTTGGCTAAAGAGTCGGTCATGCGATTACCTTTACTCTTGTCATGCCCTTTAACCCACCTCAGGATAATGTTATTATCTACCGAGGCTTTGGCTTAATCTTGGTGGCACTCTAGTACTAGCCCTGAGGTAACACGCTGTCTGTTGAAGGCTAATAGTGCTTGTCTGCTATCAGTGCAGATTGTTATGTTTCTGCCAGAAATTCCTTTCTTGGTTATTTCTTTTGTGGCGATTGAGATACCAGCCAGTTCTGTTCTGACCACGCTGGTATTTCTTCCCATTCCCCACTTAATCCTTAGGCTTAGTGACCTGGAGTACACTCCACATCCTGAGCCTTCTTAGGTTTTTGAGCCGTTTGTATAAATACGTATTGCATTTGTAGCATCTGATTCTGTGTTCTGATTAATTTGTATTTTGTAGGGTTTATTAAACACAAACTTGGGTTCAATTGCATCACTTGTTACCTGCAGCAGAGGTTACGCAGTGAGCGCTTCCCACCATAGGCCCAGCCTCAATTGACCCATTCCTACTTCGAGGTTTACACCAGCCGTGCGCAATCGTACCATGGCCATTAACGCAACCTCCTTAACGTACAGATCCAGAGGGGTCAGACCCGTGATTTATTCCATTGCCGCGGTTGGTGTTCTCATGGCTCCTGTGATGTTTAAACAGGCCATTCGCTGTATTTGATATAATTTTTGGATGGCCGTTGCTTGTAGAACTTTCGGTCCCCATGCAACGGCTCCGTACGTTAACATAGGTCTTATTATTGCAGTGTAAATCCAGGTGACCACACGGGGTGAAAGACCCCATGCGCGTCCCACTGTCCTCCGACATTGCTCTTAAGCCACGTATGCTCTTTTTGCTCTACTCTGTAGATGAGAGTTCCATGTTAGCTTCTTGTCGAGCATAGTACCAAGGTATTTCACCTCTTCAGAGGAGTTTAGTTTGCTTTTGAAAATTTCGGGAGGTTTTAAGCCCGTTAAACTTCTTTTCCTGGTGAAAAGGACTATCTCAGTCTTCTTGGGATTGATCGACAGTGAGTGTTCCTTACACCATGTTTCTATTAATTTGAACCCATCCTGCGCTCTATCGCACAGTGTGTTTACAAATTTGCTGGTCTGCAAGATAACTATGTCATCTGCGTATGCAATTGTGTAGAATCCATTTTTGTTAAGGTGATTAATTAGGGTATCCAGAACTATGTTCCAGAGAAGGGGTGATAAGACCCCTCCCTGTGGACATCCCCTCATGACCAGTCCTTTCACTGTGATGTCTTCTACATTAATACTTATTGCTCTGCTAGAGAGCATCTGGAGTATCCATTCTCCTACTACCAGGGGTACATTCCTGGAGTGTAGTTGCTGGGTAATTATTGGAAAGGTTGTTTTATCAAACGCTCCCTCGATATCTATGAATATACCCAAGGTGGATTCTTTGTTGTCCAATGATCTCTCGATTCTGCCAACCACATGGTGAAGGGCCGAATCAGTAGACCTTCCCGGAGTATATACATGCTGATTTGGATGAAGTGGGTTGTTAACAAGTACTTCATCTCAAATATAAGTGGTATAGAAAGTTTTATTTCTTATTTTTCATGATGATCTACCACGTAGTAACGGCTACATCCATCAGAATATTACTCACATTGGAAGTGTTGATGGTTTTGTTGAGGGGGGTTTATTGATGTTTGAGTCAGATCATTCTGGCGACTACCATGAAAACATGAACGTCAATGTGAGCAGATGTTAGACCCGTGCACATACCACATTTGAAACTCAAGATTTTTTTTCGATCTGTCTCCACAATATCTTCTTCGGCTCGCCATCCGAAAACGTCAAACCGCAATCAATTATTTCACATGCAACATCGATATTACCGTCGCCGTCGATAATATCTTCGGAATACGATTGAAATCGAGGCAGCACATCATAACGGCAGAACTAATGTATGATCGGGACCGCGCAGCTACATCGAAGCTGAACTAAATTATTTTTTCATTACTACCTGGTTAAATCGAGCCAAGATATCGGGTTCAACAAATTACAGTGACCGTGATCGTGCTCTGGTCATTACTTAATGCCGATATCTCACGAATTGAGCGTCTCTCGGTCGTGAGTAGTCGACACTTCTCTCACAGACGTGCCTCAAGGAGGGTTCTGACAGAAAAATATTTCGAAAGTGTAGTTTTTCCTAATTAATACAAGTATGTAGCAGATTACAGTTGTTCACATTGGACGTGACTTTTGAAAAAATATAACTTGTGTAACAATAAGTGAAATGCGAAGAGTAGCATAAAATATATTCCGAAGGAGAGGGGTGTCAGATGGAGCAGATCTCTGTAAACCACAGAAAGACTATGATAGTTCCCTTCCAAAATCAACCAAACAAACTATGAAGCAAAACAATAAAGTATGTTTCGTTATACTGGGTGATTTGATGTTAATAACCCATATAACTGAACTGAAGGAATCAAGGAATCCATAATATGGGGATAGTGGACACACCTCTATGCAGGATATGTGAACAGGAAGATGAAACTGTCAGGCATGTCCTGTGCGAGTGCCCGGAGTTATCGTTAATAAGAGAGTGTGTGTCCTGCCGATATAAAAGAGATGTCTCTCAGTGACCTGTCCCCCTTCCTGGAAAGGACAGGATGGACGATGACCTAGGAGGACAACTCCTTGGGAGGATGTACAATGGATCACATGTAGCCTAAGTGCTGTGGGCCTACACTCCCCCTCCCTACTTTACAGATTCAGAACTGAATTGAAAATGAAATATTACTAGTTGACGTGTGTAAGATATGATCGAAATTTTTTATTCATTTGGAATGGAACATCGTTGAAATATCCCCCACGGCTTCTCTTGGTGGAGCGGATAAATCTGGTGTATAAATCACATCACATCCACGTGAGATGACCATGCTCTCAAATTGCTCTTGCAGATTATCCAATGAGATAACAGTTGTGTGGCCCGTAGCGTCGTTCTGTTGAAAACACATGCCGTTGGGTGTCCAGATCATCGAATTGAGGCCAAAAGAAGTTGGCAATCATGGATCTTAAGTGCTCGCCGTTAACAGTGATAGCCTGGCCAACATCGTTGGCCGATGATGCCCCAGCCCAATATCCACACCAAAAATTTTCTTTTTTGGGATATATTGGACGGTCTTGAATCTCATTCAGATCGGTATCGTCCCAAATTCGACAATTTTGTTTGTTCACATACCCATTCATCCAGAAATGGGCGTCATCGCTGATGATGATTTTCGATGAAAATTATGATCAGTTGCCAACTGCTCCAGAGCACATTTACTCTAGTTGTCTATTGTCGTTTACCTTCAGTTCCTGGATCGGTTGAATTATGTACGGGTGAACTGGAGTGACAATTTATTATCATCCTCAGATGTTAGAGCGGCAAAACCATCAATCAGTACATGTTTCTAACCTATATTGGTTAATCATCAGCTAATTATTTAGAATTCTACAAAAACAGAAGAACAACATAACAATACTTAATACAATGAAGTATAAAATACTGATGATAAATGTTTGCTCCAAGTTGGTGAAATAAAGCTGTCAAATTTTCCAGAGTACGCCCCTGAGTCCATCAGAAGGGCATGACGCTCGCCACCCACCCGAGATATATGCAATAAATTCATATTTTCGAAGTCGGTCTTTGTGGGAACTGTACTGATTGTGTTTCATAGTCCGCTCCGGCCAGATATACAGAATTCTCTTGACCTCGCGGTCCTCTATCCCGGCCAAGACAATGCTTTCATTGTTTGCCATAACGAGATCTCTTAATACATCTACAGTTATTACAGAAACTTCAGCAAACACTTCAGTTCCCGATTACCTCTTTAGCCGGTCTAACGATAGCGTTATGCAATACAATGCTTCATTCCTCGGTTCCGACTTGGAGATCTTTGATCACGACGAGAACTCATTGTCTGTCGATATAGTTTTGATCTGGAGAGAGTAACGGCATGAGCAGGAGCGTGGCTTGAGAAAGATTGGAGTGTCTGATTCCGTTCAGGTTTGTAATTGACCTTTTACATGTTTTCAAAGATTCTCGGCATCTACGGATTTGATAAGATAATTATCTATCCAAAGACAAAAGAATAATATCTTTGAAACCACACACTTCAACTTTATCAGAAAATGAATAGATCGAGGGCAACGATATGCAACCAAAGTCGAATTAACATTGAATTAACTGAATTTTCTCACTCCCCTCCGTTTCAAAAAGTTATTTAAGTCATACCAACATAACTTGAGTCAACCAGACAACCTAACTTTGGCGCCTAATTTAAAATGTATTTACCACACGATTCAGGATACTATTTCACCAAATTGATTGATTTTAACAGAACAGACCTCAAATCATTGAAATATGTTCTTGACATAATGACATAGAACTCATGAAACAAATTTTCATAAAATGACATTGAAATGTGCTCGAAAGAATGTGCGGGAAGGCTGAAAGTTAATATCATCATTGGAAAGTTGAACAACTCTTAACAAACAAATTGAATTTGATTCATGTTGGTATAGTAAGCTATCTTCCAAAGATAGTCATCGCGGACTTTTTGTAGGCCTATAGAACAAGAGCAATATAAACATGATTATTTTATATTTCAACAAATTCACACAAAACACCAATGCGTTCAACACATAAACCTTGCTTTCGAATGACTTCCTCCAATCCTCTTAGATATCCAGGAAGCTTTCGACAAGGTCTGGCATGCGGGCCTGATCTGGAAGCTTATCCAAATTCGTCTCCCACACCACTTCATCAAACTAGTACTTCACTTCCAAATCCGGTGTCCCCCAGGGCTCAGTCCTCGCTTCCTCCTCATTTCTTATTTACTCTCACGACGTCCCCACGACCCAAAAAATCCTCCAGTATGTCGACGATACTATACTCTACTTCCCCGCTCCCAACAACCCCAGACTCTTAGGAGAAAACCTCATACTCCAAGATTTGGTATCCTACTTGGAAGTCACCTTCACGAGGACCCCCAACTGGGAGGTTGACCTGACAAAAACTCTGGACAGAGTCCGGAAAAGAGCAAACCCGCCAAAAGCACTAAGAGACAAGCTCAGAAGGTGTGACAGTAAAACTCTCCTACACACTTATAAAACTTTCATAAGACCAATCCTTTACTACAAAGCGATGATATACTGTACGCTCCCCCCGAGACTATCCCACCGTATCCTAACAACATACGATTTCAGGAACTTCAAGGACGATATGCGACAAGAATGATGAGCAATAATAACGCCGATGCCATCAACACGCTGACAACACCTTGGACTCCCCGTGGAGGACCCAGAAGGATACCTAGGAAGAAGCTCCCGTTTCCTCCAGCAAGACGCCGGAACTGATTCAAGATATCCTAGAGGAATACCCACTGGGAATCAGATAGCAGACAGCTAAGTCCTGGGAGAAGCTGAAATCGGATGTCATTTACCCCCGGCCCTACAACCTGGACCCACATTCTAATGATCACAGCAACTGACCCGGACTACTCCAACGGAACAACTGAAAAACAAGAGAAACACATGACAACACAACATTAGACATCATTACCCAAGACAGCACACACACAATCCACTAACCCTGAAGAGGCATAAGCCTATAGCCTGGCACCACACAAAATACACTAGCACAAATATTTTATAATTTAACCAAAAGCTTGAATAAACATTTTGTATGTATGTTTTGTATGTATAACTTCCTTCATTGATGAAAACCGTTTGAAAATCTGCTCGGCAGCTTTTGAGATTATTGCGTTCAGACAGACATACATCGCGGCGGGTGATGAACTAGATAATTATTTTTTTCTCCAGGTGAATATTCTGCCGCCGGGATCATTTATTATGAGTGCAGTATCAGAGCAGACATCAACTGGACGAGATGAATGATTGGTAACAGAAGAAACCGGAAAGTTTGGATAACGTAACACATGAAGATAATAGATACGTAAGCAAGTTAAAATCAAGAGGTCAAATTTCTTTTGCTGGAACACTGGTATTATCAAAAACCACTATTCTGCTTCTTGATTTTTTTTCTTTCTAAAAACGGTGGTGTACATATAAAACTCAAAACCCACTAATTCCTTCCGACTCTTTGTCAGCGGCGAAGTTTAAACTGGAAATATGCGAAACATTGCCGTGGGACGAAATAAAACGAAAATATGTACATCTCCCGATACGATGAAATGTTATTTTTAGCTGGAACATCTGCTGGCAGCAGTAAAGGAACTGTATTAAATTGGCGCAGAGCGAGATTCGATCTGACTGATGAAACATAATGTACCGTGGTCGTGTCTATTTCTCTGCAGCTATCGCGATCCATCCCAAACACGACTAGACTCTTCACAATACCACTTCTTCGGTAATTACAGAAACTTCCCAACTATACCATTCGATCTTCGTCGATTAAACGTATCAGATATCGGCGGAATTTCATATCTGCACATCGAACCTCATTTCGAAGCTGATGGCATTTTGTAGTTCTGAAAGCTCTGATCTGCCGATAGTGCTGTGAATTACCCTTCGGAATGAAATTGCAACTTTGCGTTCGCGTTCATTACGCAGTTCTAATAACAAATTACACGTGACGTGGTTTTCGAAATGGAAGCGGTGCGCGGGGCATGTCATGAAGGTTCGGGAAGCAAAGGATAACAGGCTCACCGAATATAGTGACTCCTTTGAAAGTAATAATAATAATGAATGATATTATTTCAACATATATCGAAATAACAAAGTAAATGAATAAACAATGGGCAGAGATTCAGCCTAAGCTATTATTCAACTCAATCATAGAATACATGAAAAGATGAAGTTAGTATATAAGAAATATACAGCGCATTTCTTTAATGTCCCCCCTCCATTCTATTTTTTGAACGGGTCAACTCCAAACATTGAAATTTGGGATAATGAAATACTTTATTCTGATGAGAAATATGGCGATTGGGCATCATCTGAGAAAAAAAATTAAATGTGACACATCTTTTTGAAGCTCCTGACAAATGCTTCACAACCCTAATATATAATGTCAACACCTTCAACTACTACAAAATGGCGGAACTTTTAATAATTGCCTGAATATATCGACATTTAACTACATAATATGAGGTTATAAGCTTGAGGTCAGTTCAAAAGATGCTCGAAATGGTTGCTTTGAACTTCTTGATATATGAACAGCCTATCCGATATTTCCGAACACAGTAACGTCAATATCTCTACAAACATTTATTACTCTCTGCCGTATATCCAATATGGAAGCAGGTTCAGTTTCGTACACCTTTTGATTCAAATAGCCCCATAAAAAAAGTCTATCAGTGTCAAATCTGGCGAGCGGGTTACCCATTCTGTAGGACCTCGACGGCCAATCCAATCCGGGAAAACTAGAATCCAAATAGTTTCTTACTTGTCTGGAGTAATGTGGTGGTGCTCCATTTTGTTGGAATACAATATCCATATCGATTTCATTAGGATTCGCTTCGACGATTTCAGTGATGAGAGGGTCAACAGTAGTTTCCAGCATATTCAAATACAGTTCTTCTTATGATGCACTGTTTGGAACCTTTGGTGTAGTAATGAATAGTACTGGAGTTTTTTCCCAACACCAAATCGTTATTTTCAACACCCCGACACGTGTTTCGATCACCAAGTGATCATCTTCAACTTTACAACAACAAGATTGAAACTTCCTCTTTGACGATGATCACTTAGTGATCAAAACATATGTCGAGGTGTTAAAAATAACGATTTGGTGTTGGGAAAAAACCTCCAGTAATATACAGTTCTTCTGTTGAATTTTGATCCATAAATAGAAGTCCTACAATATGGTTTCCCAATATTCCTGCCCAAACGTTAACTTTTTCTGGATATTGACTATGTGTTTCCCAGAAAACGTGAGGGTTGGTGTCACTCCAATAACGGCAATTTTGTCTGTGAACATTGCCGTACATTCGTCACTAAAACAAATATTGTGGAGATAGATAGTATGCCTTACAACGGTTTCCGTCATGATTTCGCAGAATTCTGTTCTTCGATCAGGGTCATCTTCAGTTAATTGATGTACCATTTTAATGATGTATGGATGATACCTATTTCTCTTCAAAAGTCTCCACACAGTAAAAGAAGACACCTCACAAATGTTCGCAACGGAATAAGTATACTGTTTACTACCATCACACCAATTATTTGCATTTGCTGTTCTTCCGGAATGGACGGATTACCTGGGAGCTGGTTATGTACACTACCGGTAGTTGTGAATTTGAAGTTCCCTAAAATATTTTCTACAGATAGGACGATTCGGAAAACGTTCATTGAAAATCCTTTCGGTTTCATGAAAATTACTTGTCGCACCGTAAATGAAAATCGCTTTAATTTTTTCTTTTAGTGGGCGAGAATTGACCATTTTAGAGATTGTTGACGTAGTATCTTTCTACTAGTAAAACAGAAAACTAAATGAGAATATTATAACTGAACAATGATGTTCATTGTCGTACTGACATTCTGTAGTAGGTGAAGATATTGACTTCATATTTTAGGGTTGTGAAGTATTCATCAGCAGCTTGAAAATAATGTGTTATAAGACCCCCTTTCAATTTTTTTTTTGCCAGATGGCGCCCAGTCGCCATCTTGAAAGTTTCATCTGTCAATTTCACTTCAAAATAATGTATTCATGCATTAATTTTCTAATCCCAAATTTCTATTTTTGGAGTTAACCCGTTCAAAAAATAAAAGGGAGGGGGCATTAAAGAAATACACTGTATATTACTACTAATAAGAGCATTCCAATCTAATCTGGGAGTCAACTACTAATAATATGTCACTTGAATGGGGGTTGGAATTCTGAAAGAGACAAAATCATAAAATTTCAGGCAGTTATTTCAGCGATATTTCACGAATAAAACCGTAACAATGGAAATTGATTTGAAACACCTATTTGCCAGTTTTTTCAGCCTTCAGCAGCAATGTAATGCATACCAATTGGAAAAACCAGGCAAGCGAATTGATTTTTTACCCGTATCCTATAACTAACCGATAAAAAATCGCCAGTTAGAGACAATTACGACAGTAGTTACTGCAGTTTGTCGTTATTCCACGGTCGTAACTGTAAAATTTGTCACGTATCGAACGCCGCCATTGTTACACCGTTACTCATGTGTTGTGGATGACTATTGTTGCAAGTATATATCCAGCGACAAATATCACAATTCGCATTTGTTGATTTATGTCTGTGAACGCTCATGTTCGGTGCCCGTATATCTCCCCATAATGGCGCATAGTTCAATTTTTTACTGGCCGTTATTCAGTTTCACCGTGACTTTCCCAATTTTATTTCGGTGTTCTCTTGCATAACACTAGAACTGTCTCTCGAGTAGCATAAAAATACGGCAGACGGAAAAAGGACGAGGCGTATGCATTTGTTATGATTTTTCAGGCGCTTTCTTCAATGGGAAATGTACATTCGTCGACTGGAAAAGTTTGGAAGGTTTCATCCGCAGGGCATAAATAAAAGTTTGGTTTGAATTTTCCGGCTATTTGTCTTTTTCTTATTGACATCGAAACTTCCGTGTTCCCTTCAGAAATTATGTCGGCAAGAACTTTGAAAACGATTACGAATGAGTGGAAGAAGTGGTAAACAAACATATTTTTCTTGTGGAACAACGATTATTTTTTTCAGATTAACTCAAGAAACTTTCAAAAGTGATATTTATAGCCTCTGACATAACTTACTTTGCCTTTATCTTCTTGCCTCAATGATGATAATATTGTGTGACCATTGCCAAACCTGTGTATTTCAGGTTCTTCAGGGACTTTTGAAACAGTTTTGAAATATACATTGAATCAACTCTCAGTAAATGAAGATGAAGTGGTTCGTTTTTCTAGTGTTTTTGTAACTCACAGAGTTTTTGTTTGCAATAGTGTGAAATATTTCCATGCTCTTTCCACTTTATCAGTCTCAAGTATCTACCTCTCATGAGTCATGGATTGAGCTGCCAATTTTCACCATTGGAATTACTTCTTGATGTAGCTTTCAGTTACCAAATTAATTAAGATTACTCAATTCCTCTATACTACTCATCTTAGGGATGGATGATTTGCCATTATGAGGACCCATACTATTTAGGCTGCGCAAAATTCCCATTTTAAATTAGTTTTAACGAATTTCTAAATCTTATATATCATCCTTTCTCGATGCCCAGTGTATCAAATTCAGAAAAGTAGGTAGCTTTAAAAATTGATGTTTCGAAAGAGGATCTTGTTTTTCTTGGAGGATGATGTAGATATTTGCAATATTTTTTTGAGAAAATACAGGCATGAGCTGAAGATTCTGGAAATGAAGACTTTTTCAAAATCCATAATTCACCGACTTCATAGAGCTTAGAGCTCCAACCGACATGAAACAATCATGTGACCAGAATGACTTATCTGGCACTGAACCACCTGTATCAAACCTAGTAATACCCAAAAAAACTGAACCAAAGAAGTAACAAAGATCTACGATTGAATGAAAGTTGATATCTCTTTAATTCCTAGTTTTGAACCAGCAGATATTGTGAAGACAAAAATTCTAAGTAAGTCCCTAGGGGTTATATTGCATCTTTTTCTCTGGTAAGTACTCATATAATTACAGATTCCAAAGTTAGGTTATTGGTACTGAATGAATATATTTGTGTTTCCCGATGCATTGGAAAAAATTCCTTTCATCGATGTAGCTATGATGCCTCACTTTGAGCATCATGAATGAAAGCAGTTTAATCTTGGAAAGACAAGTAGGTATAGATATGAACTTTTGAGTTGTACTCGTATCTACTACACTCGCATATGTGAACTGGTTTGAATCGTATCAAAGAATTTTCTCTAATAGGTACCATGTCAATTATTGAGTTAGTGCACATTGTTACTATTGATTGAAAAAATGACTATGAGAGGATTCTATGACTTTAACACTCTAAGAAAAAATTTTCTATTTGTGACCACTAGAAAATCATAAAACAATGAAGAAAGAAAGCCGTATATCATATGATTTCCTGATGATTAATGGTAAAGATATCAGCAATAAAATGGATTGACTTGATAAATTGATGGATGTAGCCGTTACTACGTGGTAGGAAATCATAATGAAAAGAGAAAAGACAATTTCTATGTTTTTCACCACTTTCATTTCTAACTAACGTTACTGCAGTTTCGTCCTATTTGGACATTTTCAAACTTATCCAATAAACTAACAATAATTCATTCCATTCGCCATTATATACCACCTTTGTAGGTACTAATAGAAATAGAGGTACTTGACTTGATTGAGTACCTGAATTTACAGTTCACAATGCGGATGTGCCAATTTAAAAACCGGAGAGTAAATTGAATCGATTTGATCATTTAACAGGTTGCACCCGCTATGTTTATGCTTGTGAATTTCCAAACTTATCCAATAAACTAACAAAGGTTCATTCCATTCGCCATTATATACCACCCCTGTAGGTACTAATAGAAATAGAGGTACTTGACTTGATTGAGTACCTGAATTTACAGTTCACAATGCGGATGTGCCAATTTAAAAACCGGAGAGTAAATTGAATCGATTTGATCATTTAACAGGTTGCACCCGCAATGTTTATGCTTGTGAATTTCCAAGGATTCTAAATAATTGAGTTTGCAACCGTTCCTTTCATAGTGCAGAATTTCCGTATCGTTTAGATTCGGAAACTTGCGGTTGCATGCCGAGGAATGGTTTGAAATTGTCGAATCATTTTTTCCTAGTATGAAGGACCTTTCATGTTCAGCATACCGTTTTTGGAAATTTCGGCCACATTGTCCTTAGCTCGCACAAGTTTCTCAACTTCTGAGAGTTGTCGTTTGTATGGGGGCGACAGCTGATTAACGGAAAAACAGATTTTAAACAGATTGTCCCACATAAACACTATTACACTCCGGACACTTAAGCTTATAAACTCCAGATTTTTCCAACTTGTCGACCTTATCTTTGGCATTAAAAAAGAAATGAGATAACCTGGCATGTGGTCTGAATGCTACTTCCACATTGTTTTTTTTTGAAGAAACCTGCGATTGTTTCTGTTCTTTTTCCAAAATATGTTAGCGTTACCCATTTTTGAAGGACTACCACCTGTCAAAAAAAAAATTATATCATAGATAACCTGTTGACTTATTTTGTGTTTCCACAAACAACCAAACTATATAAATGTAGTTATTGTCATACATGAAAAGCTAACAGATGCAATAAGTGGTAGTCAATGTGCTTTGCAGCCACCAAAAAGTTGTTGAAATGTGGCATTTACCTGCTGTTCTATGTATAGTACAGGCGTTCTGAAACCTAAAAAATGATGACCCTTTACTACAACTCGACAATTACCTTTTTCATTTGTTCGGCTACGAGCATATAAAAGCAATGCCAAACGAATAAGTGGTCTTTCCAGTGATATGAAACAAATTTCCGGCAACGCGAACCCGGTGCAGTGTCTCTGACAGTAATAGTCCGTGCACAGGAAATATACCTCTCTATATTAACCATATATTCAAGCAGCAGTGAGCTGATACATTGATATTACCTGGGCAGAGCGGGCGCACGCCTCTAAAAAGATTGGAATTCCTCGTTGAAATATGGAGAAATAACTTACGTTTCGACTCGAATTGAAAAGCGCTGATATACATCCGCCGCAAAGTAACGGAGGCGAAAGTTTGTTTTTAATAAATTTGGAGGAACTCTCTTTTTAAACCGGTAAAAAGTATTTTTAGGGAAGAAGAATCGATAAAATTAAAGTGACATGTGACAGTATTCATTAACAATATGAAAAGTTTCTCCGAAACGGAGCTTTCTGATCCAACTAATGAAGTTACATCTGCCAGAAGCGTCAATTGAATCTGAACCCCTAGCCTGGAAGTAACAAAAGGCGCTCATTCCAAAAGCAATTATGTACCTACTTTGCAAAAGTATGTAATAATCAGGATCTATAATATTGCAAAATAGTCCAGTCATTATAGTAAGTTCACCTCGGAATTCGAGATACCCAGTTGTAAGATAATACAAATAGCAAAAAACCCATAGGAAATGAGATATTTCCAAAAAAAGCGCAAAAAACCGATTTTTGTGACCTTTGACCTTGAAATTTAATAGTTGCTTACACCCTACCATATGTAGGTTTTGAGACAACTTTTAGGGTGTCAATATACAAGTATTTACAGACTAACAGCTGGGTATCTCGAATTCCGAGATTCTTACCTAATTTAAGCTTAAATGACTGGATTAAAAATCTACGAAAGTAAACGAGGTCTGTTCGGAAACTGAGGTGAATATTCAAATTTCGCGAACTACGTAGATTCAATTAGCAGTGAATTTTCAATTGCTCGTATAGTTGATAGTATTTCATTATATAATTGAATGGTAAACGGTATTTGAGGAAATTGAAGTGAATATTCCTACTAGTTACCATAATATATAGAAAGTTCTCTGAACTTTTCCGGGTATTTATATCAGGTACTCTAATATGAAGATTCCATAAGATGTTAATGTCTGTCTGTCTGTCTGTTAATGTCGGTCCGTAGCCAAGCGGTTCGGCGTAGGTGCTTTGTTCACTCACTCGAATTGACTGCCGTGTTGGTCGGTGGTTCAAGCCCTAGTCTGAAAGATCGATCTTCACTTGCTATCGTCCAACCCGTGTAAGGAATCACACGTTAAAAGATAAGACCTCGTTGATCCTTAGCTCGCACAAGTTTCGACTTGTCATTCGTAGTGGTGCGACAGCTGGTTAACGGGAAAACAGATTTTAAACAGATTTTTTTTAAACAGATTCGCTATGAATATTCTTCTACAAGATTGTGTTTTGAACGAAAAATAGTTCTAATGGTTTCTTTCTGGATCTGAAATACCCTGTCGAGTTGACGATAATCTCTCCAGAATAAAATTCCATATTTCATGGCTGATACGAAGTTTAAGTGAAATATGGCGAGAGGAACACATTTGTTGAGAAAGAGATTGTAATGCTGTATAAAAAAGAATATAGTTTAGAGGAGACAAATTCGATATTGAAATACCGTTTCAAATTTACATTGAGTTCAATTCCTAAGCATTTACACTCATTAGTATCGCATGGTATACTTTTATGAATAGATAGTCCGACTCTTTTTCAAGAAAAGATTCATTATGAGATCAAATTGAATGTACCAAGCGGTAAACCTTTCTTTTTATTTACTTAAGCATATAAATAAACGTCATGTCGCAATTATAACATTACATAAAATGCTACTCTCACTACTTATCTACTTCCCCTCGTATCCATCCACCTACTATAACTAAGTATATCCGTGAGACATATTTATGAGGGGTTGTTTACAGCTCTTACCAAATGGTCACTGGCTGTTTGCCCCCTCTTGTGCGAGTTTACTATCAATTCCATACACGGGACAGCTTTTCTGCGGGGGTTCAATACCACTGACACATCCAGTTTCACTTCCATTATTTGCCCTTTTGTACCCGGCAGACAAATTTGTCAGGGGACCATGATTGATGGTCGACTATTTGCAACTTTATTACCCAGCACAAGTCATTTCAGTCACATTTCTTGGAAGTCGGGGCGATTGCTTGGGCGTTCGAAAACAATGACAACAAGTTCGTTTTTTGACAGGCGAGATAAACAAATTGATATGTTTTTGAGAAATTTGAAGAACGGAATCGGAGATGGTGTCGGCAAAAGAAAGATTCGTTGTAACCAAGTACATGACAGTTATTACTTATTACTTTCCAAATTGTTGGCAAGCAATAAGTAAAAGTAATATTACTCTGAAAAGCTCCTACTTGAATGAAACAATAAAAAACACAATAAAAAGGAGTATTGGAACTACTTTCAATGAATCAGAGGGTCTCGCATTCTTACAATCACAGAAAACTCATCACAAGTCAGATCTTGCACAGTCCAAAGACTTTGTTCGTCTTCGAAAATATTGTGATATAATATAAATAGCAACGTCAATATTCTATGTTACCTCTTTGGAAAATTTGTCTTGAAAGTTTTATTTGGGAGACAATTTCAAGGTATATGAAATATATACGAAAATCTATCAAATTTCAATGAATTGATAGATGTAGCCGTTACTACGTGGTAGGAAATCATAATGAAGAAAAGAGAATTGAAACTTTCTGTGTTTTTTCCCAATTTTATTTGTAACTAACGTTACTGCAGTTTCGTCCTATAAGGACATTTTCAAACTTATACATTACAAACTTATATATTAATGTATAAGTTTGAAAATTTCCTCATAGAACGAAACTGCAGTAACGTTTGTTACAGATAAAAGTGGTAAAAAACATAAAAAGTTTCAATTCTCTGTTCTTCATTCATCAAATTTCATTCAATGTTTTCCAGTTTTGTTGTTCGAAGTTGGTTTTAGAGTAAAAAGTCAAGGTGTGTAACGTGAAAATATCCTTAAGACAAGAAAAATATAGTAGAATGATGAAGGTACACGTCAGCAATAGTTCTGAAATGGTGAGAAATAAACGTACTGATAGATCTCATACATGGATGCCAACCAGCTGAAAAATTGCAGCAGATACTTGATAGAAATAGATTTATTTGAAATAGATATCCCAATATACATAAATATTATACAAATATATCAGTTTTTTAACAGAATTACAAAAAAACTGAAATAAATAAGACCCTATATAATGGAATATATTGGGTGAAACATAGCAGTAGTAGATGATGAAGAGATTAATAGTGAGAAGAATGATGAACAACTCAATTGGAATAGTATTGTGCCCCTAAATATTGAGATAAGGAGCGTTTGAAGAGTTGAAGGGTGTTACTTTGTTTAATTTCATTAGGAGGCGTATTATGGTCCAATTCATTTTTCTTGCAAGGTTAGTTCGTGCGACAACCAAGTCATCTCTTTCTCTTGTATGGTATTTGTGTATCTGATGGTTATATGTAATAAACTCATTGAAGTAATGTGGTGCTTTTCCAGTGAGTATGGTAGGATTATTGTTTTATAAACAGTCAAATTAGATTAGAATGTTAATTGTCTACTAATTCTAGTAAAGAAAAACATTTTTTTAGAAATTTTATTACACATATACTGGAAGTGTTTTTTTAAGTTCAAAGTGTTATCAACGATGAAGCCTAGGTATTTGAATTCTTTCACAATTTCTATAGTTTCGCCGTAGATCTCAATATTAATGGAGTTGATATCAATTAAGTTATATTTATATTGTGTTGTCAATATCATATCATATCATAGCTTTCCTTGAGTTTGTTTATGTTCAAGAACTTCGCCACGTTTTCAAGAGTCAAATTAATTTTGCACAGCATTATGAATATCAGAGTGAATAAAACAGGACCAAGTACACTCCCTTGGGGGACCCCGGTATCAATTGCTTTTTGGCTTGATAGGACGTTTTTTATTTTAGTACATTGAGATCTGTTGAGTAAAAAACTTTTGAACCATAGCAACACCCTACCAGTCATTCCATAGTAATCTAATTTTGATAGCAAAATAGATATATCTATAGTTTCGAACGCTCTTTTGAAATCAAAAAATACTGCTGCTACATATTTATTGTCATCAATTGACAGTTTCCATTTAGAAAAGGTGAGTTGAAGTGCAGTTTCACATGAGTGTTGCGATGTAAAACCTGATTGATACTCCATCAAAAGGTTGTTGTCTTCGATATATGTGCATATTTGGTTATAAGTAGCTAACTATAATACTTTTTCTAAAGGAGGCAGAGTGTTTATGGGACGAAAGTTAAAGGCTCCATTTGCGTTATAAACTTTAGGGGATTGTAGGAAAGTAGTAACAATTGACTATTTTCTCACGTTATTTTTGATAACTCGAGTTGAGTTTTCATTCCATCCTTCTAGGTGGCATTCTTATTGAGAAAACTTCCAGCTTTGTCTCCATGAGTTCGTAGGAAAATTCGCGTTGAAATTTCAAGAAGACAAAGTACACATTTGTGAAACTGGTACCAAATTTTGACCTAATTTGAACTATTAGTTCAACTATTTATCTTGGTGGATTCTTTTCTAAATGATCATTTTTGAATTTTCAGATGTCATACTTATCTAATCTTCCTAAAACATCTGTTGAAGCTTTCCTGGAATCACTCTAGATGATTTTTCTCGTTGTACAGTGAAATAGATAAACTAACATTGCTTTACATATTACGCTATACGTAGTTACGAATTTTTGTAAGATAGAAGAGCCCAATAAAACAATTGTAACTGATTTATTTCACTTGCTGCAGAAAATATGGAAATCTGCATCCATTTCTAATATCAGCACCGCTTTAAAAGCCACTCTGCGGCAAAACCGCACTCGAATTTTCTACTTGATACCTCGTAAAATTTGTTTGCATTCGAACACCACTTGCAGCGAATACCGACTTACCAACCTATAGAAGTAGCGAACACTGTTGGCAGCGCAATGCGAACGTTTTATTAAATCTATAAATCATATTTAACCTGCATTTCATTGCGAGCTCTACAAAGCTGCATTTGTCTTCCGAGTACGTGACCTGAAAACTACATTGAAGAAGGAAATCATCGACACGATAAGGTGCAACACAATACGAACAATTCCAATTCGTTAGAGCTACTGTTGATAACCAATTCCATATTGGATAATGGAAGAGGAGTATCGTGACCACAGATTAAAAAAATACAAGCATGCGTTTTTAGCTTTTGAAGCCTGTTAAACCAACTTCGTTTGAAGGCAATTCACGAATCAATGACATTTTCAGTTGAGGAAAGACATGACAATCGAACAGAACTAAATCTTGTGATATACTGTTTGGAACCTTTGCTGTAGTAATGAATATTACTGGAGTTTTTTTCCCAACACCAAATCGTTATTTTTACACCTCGACACAGAAAGGAACGGCCATGGGAAATCCCCTGTCCACCTACCTGGCAGACCTGTTCATGAGCAGATTCGAAATGGAAACTAAAGAAAAGTCAAAGTATTTTCCTAGGATTTGGCTAAGGTATGTGGATGATATTTTCGCGGTATTCGATACCAAAAAATCGAATATCGAGGACTTTGTTTCCTTTTTAAATAATAGATGTCCATCAATAAAATTCACGTATGAAGTAGAACATAAGGGACAACTACCATTTCTTGACGTTTTGGTAATGAGGAGCAAAGATGGAGGGTTAGAATACGATATATTTAGAAAATAAACAAGCACGTACAGGTATATTCCTGACAGTTCACATCACTGTAGACAGCACAAACGTGCTGGGTTGAATTTTTTGGTGCATCGTTTTTTGACTTTCCCTCTAACACATGATAGGTTCACAAAAGAAAAACGTACAATACAGGACATAGCAGCCACTAACGGTTTCCCGAGGGGTATTGTAGATGACATAATTAGGAAAAAGAAGTTTAGGTTAAGAATGAACGAAATCTCGACTTTCAGAAAGGACAAAAACCAAGATAAATACATCTCAGTTCCATACCACCAATATACGAAGAACTTTGGAAAGATTTTCAGCGAACTAGGTATGAAGGTGGTTTTTAAAACAAGTCATACACTGCAGAACCTTTTGGGAAGTCCAAAAGACAAAGTCGAGAATTCGGAAAAGTCTGGAATTTACGAAATTCAATGTAAGGACTGCGATGCAAAATATTATGGACAGACAAAAAGATCTATTAAAGTGAGATATAAGGAACACATATCACACTTAAAATATGGAAGATTTGAAAAATCAGCAGTCGCCCATCATATTTTGCAACAAAAACCATTCCATAGACTGCAGTTCTTTAAGATTAGTTAGACAAGTTAATAACAACAGGCAACTAGATGCCTATGAGAGTGTGGAAATAAGTAAACATTATAATATTATGAATAACGACAACGGACCAATACCAAATAGCATACTATATAGCCTGTTGAAATAATATTGTTGGGTTTACTGATTACTACAAAAAGACACATTGTAAATATATTGAGATAGGCAATATTGTGAAACTAATTTTATATAGCTGAAAATTGTTCTATTTATAGCTGTAACATTCAAACATACATAAGGACATATTGTAAATAATTAAAAGGCCAATTGTAAAATTAATTTAGGGTGGTACATTTGTATGGGTGGTATTACTGATTACCTACCTGTATGATGTACCTGATTAGTATAAGTAGCTTCAGTTTTGAATAGTTATTAGTTTTGTCTTCCTCTTGAAGATGATCACTTGGTGATCGAAACACGTGTCGAGGTGTAAAAATAACGATTTGGTGTTGGGAAAAAAACTCCAGTAATATTCAGAACTAAATCTGATCAATAAGAGGTATTGTCCTGCTAAAAAAAATACTCCGCGTCTCCTGTCCATAGTTTTTTCTTGTAGAATGGTAAGTAATGTCGAATAGTAAGAGTAACTCCACTACATCGATTACTGCCTTTCTGGGTCATACCCAGGTTTCATCCACAGTAACAACACGGCCAAAGAAGCATACCTACATCTTTTTCAACCAAGCACAAGCACCAAGCACATATTCAACTTGTGAATAAAATTGACAGAAAACATTTTGAATTGATGGAATATTATTCATTGCAATGAAGTGCGCTACTTGCAAAGGTTTATTGTAGCTCGACCAAATAAACCCAGCTTCTTAACGAAGCCAATTAGTTTGAATGGTGAGTGGTCTTTCAGATCAGATGGTAAGAGTAAGGCACTGTCTTCCGCACTGTATGATGATTCAAATGACAGTGTCCTGTAAGAAGGCCTGTTAGATAGACATCGTAGTTCATCCCTACTGTAGTCCAACAACTTCGAAGAATGAATAAACGCCTTGGAGTGAGCCAATCCTAGAAGATTCTGCCAGAAATCTATGAATCTTCTTGCCAGGTGTTCATTCTTTGTTTAGTAAAGACTAAAGCGATGCCAATGACATGTTCTGGTCCGATGAAGCTACTTGCAGCACCCTCATTTGCAAAGGAGTCAGCAGCCTCATTGCCTTCCACGCCAGTATGACCAGGAATCCAGACCAGAGACAATCTGTTAAGTCTTGCTATCGAGGAGAGTCGTTTTTGGCAATTTGCTACCCATTTAGACATTGATCGGTAGAAGCTAAGAGCTTCCAACGCCGCTTGACTGTCCGCAGTTTTCTTGTGTATGAGGTTGGATTCTTCCAATCTCTCCGCACACAATCCACTAGCGTAAATTTCCGCTTGAGATACAGTCGCATAGGTTCCTTGGCAGGTTGATATCTCTGTCCTGGGTCTGCGACTGAAAACACCTGCACCAGAACCGGAAGGTGTTTTTGATCCATCTGTGAACCTATCTGCTCTTAATATTTGCTTCTCCCGGAGAATCCGGTCCAATAACTTGCATCAATAAAGTTCATGCAGAACATATTGCTTTATTAATACACACCTCGGAAGAATATGGTTCCTGAAAGAAAATATTATATATTGCCATCACAAAAGATATTTTCTAAAAGTTTTACATTTTATGGAAAAAATCAAATCAATTGTATTATATTGGCATGGATGGTAGAAAAGTAGGTGTGTAGTTCAGCTGGATCCGTGTAAATACTATCCACTTGATGAATGTTAGAATCACGTTTGTCATAACAACTGATACTATATACTCGCATAAACGTTACCAATGGCAGTAAAAATATTGTAGAAATGTGTGATAATTGGTGTGAGGAGAAAAGGTGAAAGTAATTTGAGCGGCGTCGATGAAGGAAATCATGCAACACGAAGAGCGGATACAAAGAATTCTAATTCGACAAAGGTACAGTTGATAACTGGGTAATGGGTAAGGGGTATCATGACCTCGCGAAGTTACCGAGCTCCGAACAATAAATTGAGGTGAAACTCTAAATGCGGCTACGGAGACGGTGAAAAATGAGATCAAATGTAATCAATTCGCGGTTTTCCAGAGAAACTTCGGAATTGAGGACATATTTATCGGGGAATGGATACCGAAGCTTGGATTACTGAAGAACGAAAACCAATCAACAGAGAAAGAGTTGTAAATTATATTCACAAAGTACTTTCGAAATTGAAGGTGGACAAACTGAATAACTATACGGATAGATTCATCCCTCAACGAATTTAAGATACATTGGTTTGGATTACTGCAGGTTATTTTGATTCGGACAAACGATTTTGAAAATTATATTCCTTGAGGACAACGTTCTCGAAATAATTGTTGAAAGTTACATGTGCTTCGAGTTAAACCATAAAGAGATGACCAGCTATAGTTTGCCAGGTAATTAACAAACATAATGAAAAAAGAGATTTCGAAATGTTGACTATAGTTTTGATCTGGAAAAAATGTAAACTGTAATGGACGATAAATCCACAGTGTCAACAATCTTCACAAAGTTCACACAAATTCACAACAAAATGAATATAATTGTAACCTATTAGACAAAAATTGATTAGGATTGATTTATTAGGTAAGATGGTTAAGATAGTAAAACTAATGTTTAAAGTGACAAAGAAACAAATCGTGTGAAAAGAATTCACCTTAAAAGAATTCATGGGCTTTGAGAAAGGTATATTCTACTCACGAATTCACCTCAAAAGACAATAAACATTGTTGTGTTTTGCGGATTAGCCAACGACACTAGAAAAAATAGTAGCTTCAAAGAGTACCAAGACATTAATACAGAAAATAAAACTATTTGGTTTGATGAAAAATGACAAGACATAACACTTGATAATTGAAAACAAGAGACAGACAATGAAAAGTTATTTACAAAAGGATATCAATCAATCAAATTTATTCAATTCAGATTAATATAAAATATATACCACTATGGTGAATTAGTCAACTATCCAGTATTGTTTCCAATCTGTGGTAGTTGTGATTGATAAATGTATTCGATTTTATTTTCAATTCAGTATAACTTCTGATACGGCGGTAAAGAATTGCAAAGTTTTGGTCCAATGTATGTAATAACCTTTGCAATCGGAATATAACAGAAAATGTCGACGAAATTACAAAATGAACATACGGAACAAATGGAACCTAGATAAAGAATGATAAGAATTCTTAAGACGTCATTTGACCAGCATTAATGATGAAAATTTTATATATCCACAAAAGTGAAAATATTGCTCCTTCCAAGACGATAACAAAAAAAACTTGCCATCGTGATACAGAAGAATATCCAAAATTTCCGCAAAGAATCCAATATTGAGAATATATTTCTATATTTCGTAATCGACTGTTGGATTATTTGTCTTTAATAGCTCCAAAGTTGAATTCATACTATTTTACTATTGACTTGGAATATAAAGAAGCAACTAATAAGCTATAACTGTTGAAATTGACAATTGATTCATTTTTTGGCGGCATCTTATGAACTTGGTCTAAAAGGAAACATATTTGAAGATGACTGAAAATCTCTCTTTGGGATGTACCAGATTTGTTTGTGATGAGTTTTCGAAAATGCGATACATTTGAAACAATTACAGTCCAATTGTATATCTAGCTCAACTTTGATTTTGTCATTGTAATTGATTCAAATGACTATCCCACCTCCATTTCGATAATCTTATCTTATGCCTGCACCATTTCCATCTGGCAAACACTGATCCTGGATTACTTCATTTCACGTACAGTCGACACAGGAACTCTGGTCTCATTACCACAAACAAATTGTTATTACATCAAGCAGAGTTAACACCGTCTTATTGTACTGTTTGAACTGGAGGGTACTTAAAGCCTGTGCATTGTAGAGATACGGCAGGCACTTAATATGATATGTGATAGTGGAATATCGTAACAGATGGTGTTAAATGAACCTATCCTCGAGCAAATGAAATTACAAGGTGCAAGGCACAATTACAGTGTTCCTTAAGTTGTTCCGACGCTACTGAAAAGATCAATATCGGGACGATTGTTTCCTAAAGTATGTTAGGCCGAGGGCAAAACGTCTTTTTCGTGCGGTTACTAACAGACTTTCTACTGATTTTAATCTGATATAAATTGTTGAGGAGAGAATAGTTTTCAGTTGAATGTAACTTGTAGGAAGTGTTGAAATGGGTTGGAATTATCACAATTACAATTAGAAACGAAGGAAAATTATCTTATTCTATGTTACTTCTGAAATATCTTTAATAAAGATCGATGAAAGGGATGAAACGAAGAGAATAATAGCTACCAATGGACAAAGAATAAAATTTATTTAGGATACAATGCCAAATTGAAGACCGGAACAGGAAAATCATACAGGATTCAACGTCTTCAACTATACTTGAAAATATTGAGGCATTCTTGTTTGAACTTGAACAGTGAAGACCGAAGCAGTGTAATCACAAATCCTTCATCATCACCAAAGTTACAGATAAAGAGAATGGAGACCTAGCTTGGAAATGGCATGAAATTCCCAGGATAATCACAAAAACCTCAACACTATCAATATTACCTGAAAATATAGCGAAGTTTTTGTTTGAGAAAGGTGCTTGCCAATAATAGGCACGAACTTGGTCAAGACGCCTACGTCTGTACCTTAACAGGACTATGAAATCTACCGGTTTACTAATTGATTATAGGAAACCAAGAGAATTCAGGTTGACACACCAACAGAGCAACAGAGCTCTTTTTGAGAAGAGCTAATACACAAAGGCACAGAACAAGATTGACTATTCAGTTTCGAAGATGAAAGCCTGTATACGGCAACGCTTCTGAAGTGAAAGTTCTCCAGTTCATTGAGAATAAGCTTTACGAAAGAATCATATATTAGACAAACCAACGTTACTAACAGGATTAATCACGGAATTACTAAAATGCTGAATCCGGAACTGCTTTTTCCAACTGTTGGACTGCCAGTGGAAACGCCACATTCAAAAGGTAATAGCCAACTTATATATTTATTTTTTCATTTATTGATTGGAAAGACCAATAATTTGAGGACGCGTTATCAGAAAAGCACATGTTTTGCAATTGTATGCTGCTCAGTATCGAAGTAACCCCAAACGCTTCTCCAAATCCTTCGTATTGGATTGTAATCTTGTAGTCTTAATTATTATAGGATACATCCTAATCTTACAAGACATAATAACTAATTAATAATTTGAATTTCCACAGTGCCAAAAATATTAATAAAATTCAAATATGTATATAGATAATAACAATAATGAAGATAAACTAAATAAAAAGATAATAATAAAAAATATACAATTTATAATACCCAATGTATATATAATATACATATTTTCCAACTAACTAACGCTCTAGGTATTCCAATAATTTATTTTTAAACCCTCTTACAGTATTTTCCTCTTTGATGGCATTTGGTAAATTGTTAAATTCTCGTAGTCCCTTGTAGAATAAGTTTTTAGTTCCGCCACCAGTGTGAGTTCTATATATATGAAAATTATTATAAGATCTTGTCTCATGTTCATGTATTTGATTATAAAAAACCAAAAATTCATTAAAATATGTTGGTTGGAGACTTTTGGTTATTTTAAATATAAAAACCATTGTTAAAAAGAATAATCGATTTGAAATCGACAACCATTGTAGTATATTTAACATGTGATCAATGGAAGTATAACGACTGCATCTTGATATAATTCTCATGCTCCTATTTTGGAGTTTTTGAAATTGGGAAAGCCTATTTTGGTTTATTAAATGCATTAAAGTTGGACAGTACTCAAAATGAGGTTTAATTATATAATTATATGTTAATATTCTGGAGTTAATAGTCAAATTATTTGCTATCCTAGAAAAAAAATATATTTTTTTTGAATTTTTTTTAATAACGTATTCAGCATGACTGTTCAAACTCAAAGTGTTATCTACAATAACTCCCAGATACTTTATTTCAGACACATATTCCAAGGTAGTGTTACCAATTTCAATTTTTATTTCATTATAATCAATAGAGTTCAGTTTATATTTAGTTGTTATCACCATAGCTTTTGTTTTATCTGCATTTAATTTTAATTTATTCATATTTAAATATTTTTCGATGTTCTTCATAGAACCTTTGAGAGTATCTACAGCATCATTGAGTTCTGTATTCGAAGTATAAACTAACGTATCGTCTGCAAACAGATTAAGTTCATGTAGCCCAGGAACATAATAAATATCATTTAGGTATATAATAAATAAAAGTGGACCAAGTACACTTCCCTGGGGAACACCAATGTTGATATCTATCTCATCAGATATTTTTGAACCAATTTTTGTTTTCTGTTTTCTTTCACTAAGATAACTAAGAAACCATGCCAGCACAGAGCCTGTTAACCCATAATAATTTAATTTTTTTATCAAAATGTTTCTGTCAATTGTTTCAAATGCGCGCTTGAAGTCAAGAAATACAGCTACAGTGTATTTATTTTCATCATACGCATTTTTCCATCTAGAGAAAGTATACTGAATAGCTGATTCACAGGAATGATTTTTTCTGAATCCTGACTGTTTACCTAAGAATAATTCATTATCATCCAAGTATGCAACTAATTGTTCGTAAACTGCTAGTTCAAGGACTTTCTCCAAAGTTGGTAGTGTATTAATTGGGCGAAAATCGCTTGCTTCAATTGTATTACTAACCTTTGGTATAGGAATAACAGAAGTTATCTTCAGTTGATCGGGAAATATTCCTTTATCCAGAGATGTATTCACCAGGTTTAATATCACATACCCAAATACCTCGAATGTTTCTTTTAAAAATTTGCTATTCAGTACTTCAGAGTTGTTTTTATTGTCTAAGGAATGAATAATCTTCCGCAGTTGAGTCATCGTTAATAGGATTCACAAACAATTCTATGATTTGTTTTAATTTCAAATTCGTGATCAGCTCATTCAACAAATCTTTCACATGGATTTCAAACTGTTTTGACACAATTCAAAAAGAGGCATGTGCATGTTTGAAAAAACTCCTAGAAAACTATCAGCAGTAATTATAACCATGGAAAATTTTTGAGAAACTCGTCACATCAAAGATATTCTAAATGCGGAAATAATTTTCACAGAACGTCATACCAAACTCCATTCAAAAAATCATATCATCGATAAGACCTGAACCTGAAAAGTTCATTGACTTTATCGTAAATGTAAGTCGAAAAGCAATCCGATCAACTTTATCTGCTTCCTTCTCAGCGCAAAGGCGTATATCTCTCCCTTTGAAACATGCCCTAGCTTCTACCGAGAATTACCCAAAACTAATGTCTTTGACCGTGCACTTTTATCGCCAGATCTCGCCTTTAGCTCCAGGTCTCGTTGTGAATTCGAGATCTTGATAACCCGGCCAGGTGCCCTCCGCCCTTATCTCTAATTCAGAGTAACTTTCGAACATCCTCGACGGTCCGTCAGGCACGGAAGAAGGAATGAAAAAGCGCCCCGACCGCATGAAAGATTGAACTCTCTCAAAAATCAATTACGGATATTTGTATTTGAAATTAGTTTCCACTTACGCTGGCTTCTAGATAGCTAGCAGCGCTTCGAATGTGGTGTGTTTGGGTTTAAGCTTAGCTCCGGTTCTGTTAGCGTAGGCGTCTAATTATGGTGGGCTTGTTTCCCGATATTAACGATGCATATTTCTTGACCAATCGCAGTTCATCATGTGTGCATGTGTATTTAGTACTGAACTTGTTACTGTTATCATGGGAGGATTAACGATGGAACAAATATAATTCATGTTAGTGTTTATCGAAGACCAACAAAAATATTGCAATGTTTTGAGAGATACTGAGCAAATATTATATTTGGTTCAAAAACCATCACTATGACTTCGTAACAGATGTATTTATCACAAAGTATAATTATATGGGGAAACATTAACCACGAAGTTCTCCTCGTCAACAACATATTACTTTTGAGATCACAGAAATAGACCAGTTGAAAATCAAGGCATGTACCAAATACTAGAACTGAATGGAACTGGCAAATGATTAATAAAAATCCGTAGCAAAGTCACTTTAATACAACCTACTACAACTTTCTGTATAAAGGTTAGGTATAGGGTATAGACATTTATACAGCGTGACTTACGGTAGATGGTAGGTTAGACATTTCTGGAAAACGCAGAGCATGATTTTTCTGAAAATTTCACCTCTCACATTTCCTTACCTGTTCTATCGATTCAAAATATTTTCAGCATTGCGACATTGCCAATTCTATCAAAAAGTCCTAGCAATTATATTTTTTCAAATGGAACACCCCGTATATTAATACATTTTTGGAATCGCTCTATTATTTTAATATTTTTTTGTTGATAATGTTCTATACCTATCTCTATCTGTTTTCGAGATAAAAAATAAATTGTGCTAAATATGTGCTTAATTGAAATTGAGCTAGACTTCGCCAAGGAGTACCAGAATCTCCTGTAAACTATTTTCATTTTCAAATATATCTTTGTATTGTTTTTTTTGTATTATCAATAAAGTCGATTTATTATTATTATTATTATTATTATTATTATTATTATTATTATTAATTACCTACATCAGTACTCTCAATTCATGAAAAGTTGATATTTTGATGATAGTTTGGACAAACTTGAAATATTCAAATAACACCAAGAAATCGATTCCATATCATACAGGGCGTGCTAAAATTACTATTATTTCCATTGTGCATAAAAGTAGTCAAAAGTTAATTTTTTCAAATGAAACCCCCCCTATATATTACTCGATAAATTGAAAGCTGGCGAAAAATGCTTTCAGATGACATACATGTCCCTATACATAAATCGTCAAGTTTTCCTAATAAAGCTGTTTTTGTAGAAAAATAGTTATTCACGTTTCACCTACAAGTGTTGAAAGTGGCATTTTATTTTGTGAGTGGGGATTATTGCAAAACGAGCGTCAGCAAGTGGAGCAAACTCACGAGCAAAATAAAATCATTTTTACCAAAAATGTATCATACAAATTTTTTTGTATAACGTTACTGCTGATAATAAAAAAATTATAGGGTCCATGGGATTTGAACACACGATCTTTGGATTACAAGGCATATGTTACAACTACATACGCCAACTCACGTTAATTTAAGGAGGATTATTGGTTAGTCATGAACGACTTTCTACAGTTGGACTGAATACTACTTCGTTATCGTCAGTAACTTCACAGGGATTTAATATTACCAATAGCACGAACTGCATGTGTGAACTTTTCTAAATGATTTTTTGGTAGGTGTTCTGATTGAAGTGTTTCTATCAAAGAGATTTTCAATAACAGTTGTACAAAAAATAATTTTTAAAGAATTTGATTTCTAGGTAGCCGTGGAGATATCAAGCTTATGACAGTTTGGTGACTTTTATAAGTAATTGATAAATGGTTACTGACGGTATTTCAAAAAATCGTCAAAAATGAATGCAAATATTGATTATTCAAACGAAGTTCTTATGAAATCATTTATTATACACAGACAGTGTGATCAAATCATTGCCAGAACTTGTAGAAAATTCAACCAAATGTATCCTGAATTAACACCAATGAACGAGAGGAAGTTTGTAAGATTACAAAATAGTTTCCTTAACCATGTTACCATATTAAAAGCGCCTTCAACATTACCAAAACCTGTTACTTCAAATGAGGACAATACTGTTAACGTTTTGGCATATTTATGTGTATCATTTAGGTGTATCACATGCTTCAGTACAACGAATTTTGAAAAATCACGGAATGCATCCGTATAAATTTAACAAAGTTCAAGTTCTAAAAGCAGAAGACTTCGAACGCAGAATGCATTTTTGTGAATCCCTTTTGATTCATACACAGGAAGATCGGGAATTTTTGTCAAGAATAATTTGGAGCGACGAATCAAAATTTACGAGGGATGATATTCTCAATAGAAGAAATACACATTTTTGGGCTGATTATAATCCTCATGTTACAAAAGAAATGGGTTTTCAAGAAAAATTTGACCTAAATGTTTTCTGTATTCTGAAGAACAATAAAATTAGCTTTTTTTTATGAAGAGACAATGAATGCAGAGAGATATCTCCAAATATTAAGGACGACTGTAACCGATTTTCTTGAAAATTTGCCTTTAGAGAAATATAGGAATTCATGATTTCAACTGGACGGAGCGCCAGCTCATTCCACCCAGAAAGTTTCCAGGAAACTTGACGAACTCTTCGACGATCGTTGATTTAGGCGTTTAGGGCCGTGGGATTGGCCACCGAGATCACCCGATCTCACGCCACTTGACTTTTTTATGGGGTGTTTTAAAAGAAAGGGTATACAGTACTCCAGTGCCTACCAAAGAAGAATTGCGACGGCGAATTGTGTGGAGTATTGAAGATCTGGTTCCCCAGGAAATTGAAAAAGCAACCGCAAGTCGCGTTCAAAAAAACATTTCTAGAATGTAATGGACAACATTTTCAGCATTTATTGTGAAAATATGATATTTTGTTTACACTTTTGTTATTTTGAATCATCCTATTCTGTTATTGTCTGTACTTTCACATGTTTTAGCCCACAAAATCTTACTTTTTACCTAGAAATGACTGATTTTTGGTACAGTTGTTCCCTGGAAACTTTGAGCCATAGTTAAGGAAATTATTTTGTAACCTTACAAACTTCCTCTCGTTCATTGGTGTTGATTAAGGATACATTTGGTTGAATTTTTTACACGTTCTGACAATGATTTGATCACTTTGTTCATGTGTATATTAAATAATTTCATAAGAACTTCGTTTGAATAATCGATATTTGCATTCATTTTGGAAGATGATTCGAAACACCATCGATAACTCTTTGTAAATTACTTATAAAAGTAACCGAACTGCTATAAGCTTGATAATTCCACTGCTACCTAAATCCAAATTCTAAAAAAAAATTATGTTTCTAGAAGAAGCGACTTTATTGAGAAAACTTGACGATTTAGGTATAGGGACATGATATATCATCTTGAAGCATTTTTCACCATTTTTCAATTTACTGAGTAATATACAGGGGGTTTCATTTAAAAAACTTTTCACTACTTTTATGCACAATGGAAATAATAGTAATTTTAGCCCGCCCTGTATGTTGTGGAGTCGATTTCTTGGTGTTATTTGAATATTTTGAGTTTGTCCAAACTATCATCAAAATATTAACTTTTCATGAATTGAGAGTACTGATGTGTTTAATTCCAATTAAGGGTATGTTTTGGACCATATTCAGCACAATTTATTTTTTATCTCGAAAACAGATAGAGATATGTATGGGACATTATTAACAAAAAAGTATTAAAATACCAAAGCGATTCCAAAAATGTATTAATAAACGGGGTGTTCCATTTAAAAAAAAAAAGTTGCTAGGACTTTTTGATGGAAGTGGCAACGCCGCAATGCTGAAAATATTTTAGATCGATAGAACAGGTAAGGAAATGTGAGAGATGAAATTTTCAGAAAAATCGTGCTTTGCGTTTTCCAGAAACGTCTAACCTACCATCGACCGTGAGTCACGCTGTATATTCACTTCAATAGCAATATATTGATTGTTATTCAAATACTTTTGAATTCATTCATGAACTTACCATGAAACAATCAGGTCCCTGTAGACACATCGATTCTCCATTCGGTCCATCGTTGGCGAACTGCAAAAGAAAACAGTATTATTTTGAGGCTCGTTCAGAATTTCATTAAAATCCAGGCGGCAATATCGCCATCGAATATAATACACGTATATCGCGCAACCATTTTGCCCCGAGCATTCTGTTCACGTTTCGAAGAATATGCATGAAAATCAAAATTGACTGTCGTTTCGGACGGGTGAATAGCTCGTTGTTATGAAAAAGTTTTGACGTGATATACAGAAAAGTGAACAGAAAAATCGGAGCCAACCAGTGTCGGAAGGGCGGTGGTGAATGTATTAAAAAAACACTCGTATAGACATGCCAGAAGAAACTTTTATATGGCGAAACACGTGTTGCCTTTTTGGAAAACTGTTAAGTGAAAATCTCAGTATTTATTCATTTAATGAGTTTGCCTGACTTGACATTCTTAAGTTTTGGGTGGAGTCTGAAGAATCCAATGAGCTTTTCGTTAAAACAATTCATTATAAATTCCATCTTGAAGAATCATTACTATTTTTTTTACCCAAGTTTGCTCTGGCCAGGCCCTATTCCCCGAAGCCCCGATACATTCGGGAGGGCGCGCCAGCATTATCAACCAACGACCACTCCCCACACCGTGGAGCTGAAAACTCCACGACAAATATCGTTTAGCTCTGGTGGTCGAGAAAGACCACATCAGGCTTATTAGCTTGTATGAGCCTGAGGGTGGGGAACGAATAGTTCCAATAAATTTGGCACCTCTGGTTCCCCACAACGGATTCAATATCCCCCGGAGCGTAGGGCAACACCAGTGTCTCGTCAATACCGTAAGAGTGCCGTAGATGGTAATATAACACTCTTAGGGCCGCGTTATTTATTACCATTATGCATTAGGAAAGTGTCAGTTTTAATATTCAATCAATTATATTAACAAAGAATGTAACCATCCAATATAGATACTACATGAATAAATGAAATACAAACGTATAAATGCATTCAATCAAAGTAAAAAAAATGGCGAAATGCATATTACACCAACCCGCAGATTAATGTAACTATGAACTTATGTTAACAAATACATTGCCAGGAAAATAATCACTAAACAAATATTAATGAAAACAAATACCTAACGGTACAGTTTGAATCAGACAATTTTGGAATATTGCTCACATAGATGGAGTTCTCTTTCCAAGTATCCCCTGAGGTGCTGTTGCGAAACAAACTTCTCAAGAACAAATAGTTTGCGAGAATCTACAGAGATTTGAATCCCAGGCTTACGTACCAGAGCAACTCAGAGATTGTTCTTCAGTATTTGTGTATCTTTATGAAAAAACATGTTTACCTCTATAATGAGGAAATGAAAATATTTTTCGATAAGATAGTAAAAGTAGATATATCTTTGAAATATTTCTCTAGGGAGAATGCTAGTAACATCACTTCAACAGGTGAGACCTTATCAACCGGTAGTTAGCATTAATTTTAGTTCGTTTGTGAATATCAGCTACTCAATGAATGAATTTGTTTCAACTCATTTTAGCCCATAGTAGGCCTTTCTTTTTCTCTAATACATGAAAATGACCGACAGGAGGCGCAAGTTATGGTGCTATATGACAGTATACTAACGTTATTTTTAAATATCATGCGCAGAAGCCTTAGTAGTATATAAAACTTCAGACACATTTACGTTTGTATTTATGTAGAGTTACGCTCTGGAAGGTGTATATACTGCAAACTGCTATATTATGTACGAACATGGTGAACACAGAAAGAGAAGAGGAACTAAACCATTCGAAATAGTTATTATGCGACCTGGTCATGCGACCATAACCACACCTCAACTCTAAAGACAACAACTTCAAACTTGTAAAAAAAAATTATTCACGCAGTCGAAAACTATCGATAAACTATAACTAAACACCGTGGACGTAATTTCTTCATTTAGGTATATTTAAATAGAGATCCGCTCCAATTTCACGTATTCACAGAATTACGTAATATTTACTCAAAATGAGTTCAGCAATAAAATTTCGCAATACCTGTACCAAAGGGAATATATCATTTCACATGCTGTAGTAGCCGATTTTTCTGAATTGAAACTATCAATTTCGGAAATATACATTTGGGTTGATAAATGCCCCTTCAACATTACAACGACATATTGAGTTTAGAAAACCAAAAGAATAAAAGGACGGCATTTCTGAAACCTATTTCCACTGTCGTGTAAGAAGATATCTCCATTTATCTTAATTGTAGCTGATATCTGATTCAAGATTACTGTTTCATGTTAGAATCTCGCGTAGGAAGAAATTCCTCTCATTTCCTGATATTTTCCGTCTCTATAATAGCGTTTAATACTTTGTGAAGTCAACCGAACGCTTCTTCATCGTCGCAGTTTTATTCAAATGCCAGGAATACATTCAAATTTTTATCCAATCTGTAAAGATTTTTAAAATTCCTCCAAGGAGAATACGTGAAAGTCGTTGTTTGTAAGGCATTTCCTATCGTGTTAGCCATGAAGCAGCGCAATCCCATCTTCTGTTCTAAGCCTATGTAAGCCAGCTTAGAACAGGGATTCCAAATTCTAGGTGTAATCACGATTTCTCCTTATAGGCGGAAGGCACATCTCGTTTTCGTAGCGTTCACTGCGAGATTACAGAAAATTTAGAAAACTCCTTCTAACAACAAGAATGAAAATTGTACTCCTTAAGAAAAAAACAAACTTATCATTTTCGGGAAAATTTTGTCTGTATTTTCAAAATACAGGCATAAACATGACATATCTATTTGCATTCATTCGTTTTTCAAACTGTCGGATACTGAAAACCTAGAATAGTTAGAAAACTGTGAATTTCACTTCTAAATCCAAACTTTCCAGAAATACAGAGTTATCCACAAAATTCATATTGATTAACTACTATTACAGCAAATATTATAATTATTCAATCCAGTGCGGCAATTATGAACATGTGGAAATGATTTACATAATTAGATCTTGGCTCAATGAATGAAACACATTTTACTTCTTCACTAGTGAAATGATGAGAATTGCCAAAAAAGTGAAAGATAATTTACCGTTTATTATTTTTATTAAGTTGTTGAAAAAGTTTGTGAATAACACAAATACGGTAAAACTATGGAGATAACAATCCGTACACGAAATTAAATTTTGAAGAGATGATTAGAAGGCAGGATGAAGAATGGATGATATTCAAGTTCTCACATTGTTTTTTTCGTTGTTATGATGCTATTGAACGTTATTTCAGAAAATTTATGGGTTTTCGCTATCCTGGAATCAATTAACTTTCTGAAACTATTCGAATGAGAAGAAAAATTATTAAATTTGATAAAAAAAGTTACCTCGTTCGAATATAATTTCAGAATTGGTTTATCCAAATTTTTAGTAACAATTATTAGTAATTTTGCGTATTTGTGGTAGAAAAATGTATATGAGTTCCTAATACAGGTATACTTCCTTTGGTTCGAGTACCACTTGGATTCTCTTTCTTGAATTCTTTTAGCAAATACTTGAAGATCTTCTATACGAGTGTATATGTCAAATTCAAAAGCTTTCAGTAAACTGTATGTTGGAAATTTCACTTCCTATGAAGTTTTATTCCGTTTAGCTTTCTCTCTCAGAAAAGGTACCCATGTTCGATCAGACTTAATTGAGCATGATGCCCCATTCTCACATCCATAAGAAACTATACGAGCTTCACAGATTTTCTTGTTCAGTTTCGGCTTTCTCATTAGAACTGTGGTCCACAAATAACTTTCAGATAATGATATAGGTTGTTTGCCTTGAAAATGTCAGCAAAACAAGTTACTGACGTATCTTGGAAAACGAGAATGTGAAATTGGACCAAAAGAGTCATATATGTAGATTGTTATTTGTTCATGATCAAGTTCCACATGATATGATAGAAATACCGACAATTTGTTTTCTATAATGCATCTCCGATATCAACTTATATCTCAGACCACCCTATCAACATTGCTGAAAGCAATCCCGGAGATTGAAATTTCATTCCGTGTATTCGTCACCTTCAGAGTGCTACATTTAGGGTGTGCCTCTTGCCTATTACGTATCTCAACCCATTTAGATCAGTATCTCAGTAATCCCTGCCATCCACCTTGCTGCTTCCCTCCCGGTATCATCCGATTACAACAGCATATGAGGCTTTAATTATGTATACGCTTTCTCTCGAAACAAATTTATTGCACTTAAGAATACTAATTATTGCTTTTTAAATACAAGGAGATGTTCGAAATGCTCGAAGCCTTGATAGTATAGTGTCACCATTTGTTAGTTTTATTACGGGATTTAATCTGATTAGAATAATGCGTTTATTGGCTCGATGAACTGGAAGAAACAAGGATTCGAAAATTTAACAATATAATGGAAATGAAACTACAAATGTTATCAAAAATGCCAAAATTTGAGCTATATTTATGTCTAAAGTAGTTCCCTTCCCTTCGTCAGAAATGGTAGTTCTGGGTTCTGTTATGATGAACCTCATTATCCTAGCTACTCGTAAAACTCTTTATGAAACCTGAAATCACAAAAGAATCCAACCTTTCAACTTCTGCTCCTCTTAAAAAATCTAGAAGGCTGGAAGATGAATTATCTGTTCCTGCAACTCCTGCTTCTCTTAACAAATCTAGAAGGCTAGGTGATGCCGCCAGATAGAGAGTTCCTCTGTTTCTCCAACTCTTGCTCCTCTTAACAAATATAGAAGCTGTGAGATGCAGCCAGAAAGAGTTTCTCTGTTTCTCCAACTCCTATTTCTCTTAACAAATATAGAAGATTGGGTGATGCAGCCAGAAATAGAGTGTTTCTGTTTGTTTCTCCAACTCCAACTTCTACTCCTGTTACCAAATCTAGAAGGCAGGGCAGTGGAGCCGGAAACAGACATAGTCGTGTTCTCAAGAGCAGGATATCTCATGAATCTGCCTTGCACCAAATTATTGAGCAGAGAGTTACCCAAATCAGATGTGAAAAAACCCTGCATGGCTGAATCTGATGTTTCGTCAGGTATAGCTGACTTTCATTGACTCTCATATGGGAGGGTTGCTTGTTATTTGCGGCGGGTTGGCTGTCCTTCTTGTCCTTCTTGTTATTCCCTAACTGAATGGCATACCAACGATGACTTAATCCTGAGGTGTGTGTATCCGTGCCGAAAGGATGAATGACACTGAGCCTATCAGCTGTCTCCACGGAACCTCCGAGATTCCGGGCGCCCTCTCGTCGTAGCATCGCCTTGTCACCTTGACTATCCGACTACCTCATTAACTATGAAACAGCGGAGCATATACTTTGTGCCTGTCCCGCTAGAGACCGAATCAGGTTTTTACAGTTCGGCAGAGCCCTACTTTAACTATCTGACCTGAAACACCACTCACCATACAAACTAATCGGCTTCGTTAAGAAGCTGGGTTTATTTGGCCGACTGTGAATAGGTGTGAGCCACAACAAACCCTTGCGGATTGCGGTGGAGGGTCGAATATACCCACTCACTTTGGACCTATCCTAACCTAATCTTGTCATTCTCAGAATTGTGCTTAGTTCCGTCTATTTAATAACAAATACCTTCAATAATTCAGAAATCTGAGGATACTAAACTCGTCAACACATTTTTCCAAAGTGCTTTGACAAAACGAATGTTTTAATATGGTAATAACAAATCCAGTACAGCAATGTTTCACTGTGAACGGTCTGATCTGACCGATTCACATCACATATTAAAATTTAGTAACATTGCGTGAAGGCAATTTTCCAATCGACGACCGATCCGATGGTTTAATTGGGATGAATAGCAGTCGTGCTATTCGATTTTTATTGTCATTTTGAGTGGCATGCAAATTGCGATTTCCTGTACCATAAAACTGGAAAAAGCGACAATAAATATTATTCAAATGAGAGAATAAATTATTCAATTACCCGGCTTGAGCAGATATATCTGCGCATTCTTAACTCGTACAGTACAATACCAGATAATAGTAGTGAATAAATTGCAGAGTCGCATAACTTCCATATGTATGCACTCCGGTATTTCAGCCAAACCCGGAACGTGATACAGAATTTTAAAATAGTCGGTATAATTATACCATATGTTGACAAAGCCGTTGAATCTTCCAGTAACAATTAAAAACTATTCTTCCCACAGAGCTGCACGACAATGACACCAGGCTATGACCGAGACAGACTCAGGATCGGACTTGGACACTGACAATTGACACTTCTGAATTCAATCCTCAACTCGAACATATAAAGTCCAGTTGGATTGAAAAGGGTATATTTTCAGGTAATAGGCAATTAAGGCAATAAATACGGAAAGCTATTGCTGCAAATAGCTTCCAAAGTTGCTTGATTCTTTTACAATATATCAAATCAAATCAAATCAAATCCTTTACTTTCCTGTTCGACAATTTCATAAGTAATTGTATTAGGAATAGTCAGTAAAGCTAAAATTATAAACTACTACACTAAAACTAGAAGCACACACGAAAACGCATGCACACACCACACATACACTCACGTTAAATAATCATCAACACTGTAAAACGCATTCAGAACTAAAAAATTTTTAATCTTTGTTTTGAACATCTCTAATATTTTGCTTTCTTTTATTTCAGTTGGTAAAATATTGAACAAACGAGGACCTGCAACATTAGGACCTTTAAGAGCAATCCGCCCTCGAGCTAGAAGAACTTGATATATTTTTTTTTGGCCTAGTGTTAATTGTATGAGTAGAGCCTATTAAAGGAAATTGACTTTTATTTTGAAAAACGTAGACACAAATTTCCATTATGTACAAGCAGGGTAAAGTCAGTATTTGTAATTTCTTGAAAAAAGGTTCACAGGACTCCATGTAACTTATACCAGTGATACTTCTGATGATGTTTTTTTGAGCCAAAAAAACTTTACCTGCGTTGGTTGACCAACCCCAGAAACGTACACTATAGCGCAATCTCGACTCCACTTCAGCATAGTATATAATTTTTAGTTGATCTAGACTGACAATATAGCTAAGATTTCGTAGCTTGAATGCTAAAGAATGCAATTTTGGTATAAGGCCATCACAATGTACTTTAAAATTAAGATTTTTGTCAATTTCAACACCCAAAAACTTAGTACTTTTTGACAATGGAAGCAGCTGATTATTCACATCAATATATAGTGGGTCAAGAATTTTTTGATAATTACAAAATTGAATAATTACTGTTTTATTTGGATTGAAAACAAGCGAATTACTGGAAAACCACCAGTTCAATGATCTCATTGTTTGCTCGCATTTTCGTTGTATACTTGTTTGGTCGGAGCCTGTTACAATCGTGGTAACGTCATCAGCAAATTTCACACACTTTGCATCAGGAACAGATTCGTCAATTTTATCTATATATACTCGGAATAGTACAGGTCCCAAGACTGAACCTTGTGGTACTCCGAGTGATAGAGGTATCCGTTGAGAGTTCATTATTCTTTTTTTACCATTAATTACATTGGTGATGGTTACATATTGGCTTCTGCCAAACATAAATGAATCGATCCAATCATTCCAAATTTCCCCAAAACCCAGCTCATGTAACTTTCTTGATAGTACCTGAGGATTGACGCAGTCAAATGCCCTGCTGAGATCGCAAAAAATCCCAACAGCATCTATGCTATCAGCTAAATTGTCATATATGGATTGAATCGCGGTATTAGTGGATTTTCCACTTCAAAACCCATGCTGCGTATCCGAAGTAATGTCATTTCTGTCAAGATATCTTAAAAATCTATTTAGAAAACAGTGCTCAAAAAATTTTGAAAAAACTGATGTTACTGTTACGGGTCTATAGTTATTCACCAACTGTTTATAATTTTTTTTGTGAATAGGTACGACTTTGCCTATTTTCAATCTTTCAGGGAATACACCAGAACAAAAACTTAAATTGATAAGAAAAACAAGAGGTTTTACTAATATGTCCAGCGTATTTTTGAGCATGAAAGCCGGAACGTCATCGTTCCCTGACGACTTTTTATTATTCAGCTTCTTCATCATTAGTTCAAAAAATTCACTCTCACTAAACGGGTATAAGTAAAATCTTGAGGATGATTCATTCACCAGAGAGCCAGTATTATACGTTGGCACGTCTAAATCTTCGACCAATTTCCGAGGAGTTTCAATAAAAAAAGAATTGAATTCTTTTGCAATAATGTTGGGGTCTTTAGTTACAACACCGCTAGACGTAGTGATTTCAAAATTTGACATATTGTTAAATATTGAACCTTGTAATTCAGATACCATTTTCCATGTTTCTTTTGATAAATTACTACTAGACTCAATTCTAGTTTGATAGAATTGTTTTTTGGTGTTTTTTACGAGCAATTTGTGCATCTTTTTCATAGTCGAATATGATTTTTTAAGTTCCGGATACATTTTTTGAAGGTTGAAGTATTCCCTCAATCTCAAGCTAGAGCATTTCACCTCTGGGGTCACCCAGTCTCTAGTTTTATGTTTTTTGAAACGCAGCAATAAAGGAAATTCTATATTGAAGTGGTGAAGAAATATGTCGTGGAAATAATTAAATGCAGAATTACAGTCAATAATATTGTACAATTGCGACCAATCCTCTTGCTGAAGATCGAGTCTGAAAGCCTGTAGTGCCGGTTCGTTATATGAACGACCAATAAAGGACCATAAAACGACCATATCAACAGATATTTCTCGTAGAATTATCCAGAAATCAAATAGGGATATTCTAAAATGGAAGTCTATCTAGCACGAATAGGACAACACATTGGAGAAGGTTTTCAGTGTGCAAAGTAATGAGGTTTTGGCTCCAATATGAACGGTTCCCAAATGAATATAATGAAGGTTGCGGAAATCTATCGAATTCTCTTGTAGAAAGCAATGCAAGTAGTTTCAATAGTCTCAAGTATGTGCTAGGATTCACAATATACTAGGGCAGGAGTTTCTTTCGATCGAGGTATCGAGGAAGAGGTATATCGATAGTATATGTAACAGGCAAAATGTTGCCTTTGGGGGGATAATAGATACTGAAGTGGAATAGAAAATGTGTATCTGGGAAACATGAATAATATGGAACAATACACCTGGAAAGAGGACAAACATACAATTAATAATTACAGAATAACTCACTAGACACTTTTCACTTGGAGAGAATCTGAAAAAAATCACCAAAGCTTCAGGAAGAGCTTGTCATGTTTGATACCAATACGAAACCAGAAATAGAAAAACAACCCAAACTGTTTCTCATCAACAATAACAACAAATGAAAAAATATATAATATTGCTTGCCTAAGCACGATAGAAGATGGCTTGGAAATTAGTAGAAGATACGAATTGAACAGCTGAACAGTCTTTGAACAGTTGTTTATTTTCTAGAATAGTTTTTTTCAAGATGAGGCAAAATAATAATCCCAGTTCTAATGATAGTAATATTCTGGTTGATATGCTCTGATATATCTTTCCGCTGAGACACTTGAATATCTATTTCAATTTGATTCAGAAAATGTGTTTCAGGAGAAATCAATATCATCGTGTTCCTGCTTGAATTATTCTTACATTAAACTTGCTTTTGATCGATGAATTCTTTGTTTCTAGTGGAAAGACATGGAATATATTAATCATTACAATGTTTTGTAGTATGTACATCCAGTTTCAATGCAGTTTTTACAACAGATCTGGATGTTATAAAAACCGTTTATTTTTGGCGTTGCATCAATATAAGTGCGGAAAAAAAACACACACACACACACATAATTGTTCAACAAATGAGATAATCCGTCCCTGCGTATATCATAGATGGCGAGGGCGAGCAATCATTGCTTTAATGGATCTTGCTACAAACACCTCTCGTAATGAACTCGGGTGTCTTTGTCTTCGTCTGCGGCACCCAGAAAAAGGACGAACACGGTGCGAGATGTAGCGCAGCACCGACACTCATTATAAAAGCAACATGTTTAATTATGAGGCTGTATCGAAATCGTGACTTTTCGAGTCAAATTTCACCGAGAAAACACGATTACCTCACGCCTTGGTTGTTTTCTTAAGCACGGCCACCGTAAAAATCGCCGGCTATTAGGAAAAGTGAGATGTATCGGACATCCGATACCCTTCATTCATGGATTCAATCTTAAATCCCAAATTGAATGCTTGATTGCCCGTGGTGTCGAACTTGAACTTGGAGTCTGTAATTTTCGGATGCCAGTGGAATGACGGCTCGACGATTTAAACTTTCATTTATCGACTTTGTGATATTCCGAAGAGCAAAAATATAATAACTAATGAAACCAATACGATCATATACCAACGAATATCTAGGAAGAGCTAAGAAATGGGTACTATGGTTTCAGTTCCAATTGTATTCAATTCTATAAAACAAATCTAATCTATTTACAGAATCGGGTTTTCAGGCTTGAGACAGTATCGAATGGGCGACTATTTTCAAAAAATGGATGGTTATAGATAATATTCCATCAAAACATTCTGGGCCTAGTTCTTAGGTTCAAATCAATACGTGAACTTTTGCAAAATATAACTCTTCATTAACTTCATTAACTCTGTTCTTTATATTGAGGTGTTACCTCTTCTTTTTGAAGTATCATTCTCGGATCTTTGATCTACACCAAATCCTCTTCCAACTTCCTTTACATGGGTTGAGAAACAACTATGGTGTATTTAATATTTGTCCTTTGAGTAGACATAGATTATTTTATTTCCTAATTTTGCTAGTTGCAAATTGCTCTTTTTTTTTGGTTCCTATCGCACTTCCAAGATACTCATATGTCTCATATGAAGTTCTTCCAGTTCAATTTCTTCCCACTGAAATTGTGTTTTCGTGGGTCATTTTGGTTGTTTATTTATAATACCTCATTTTTTTCTCATTGATTTGAATTCAGACCTGTTTTACAGTTTATGTCTATGGGATGTTAAGCTTCTGCATTATCTATGAGAAGTATATCTTATCAGCATACAACTTTTGATTTGTGTATTGAAATCGATGAAAGATTTTTAACGATTTCGTTGACTACTGTTATGAATGTTCATTTTCAAATTCTTTTGACCTGTTTCCTGCTATTTGTAGTTGAGCTTTCAAACTTCTATATTACACATTATCTTTGTAAAGCTAATCCACATCGAATCCTTCAAAACCTAATTCATCTATCAGAAAGTTTTCATATAGTTAACTATTAGATATGACGAGTTATATGTCTTCTTGTGCATTATCTGGAACTATGGTTTATTTTTTTGAATTGTATTAGTCATTTCGTTCATTTCCAAGGTAATTAGGTTTCACATATGAGTACTCAGATATGTTTTCTTAGCATTATTTGTTTCTTATTTATTTATTTATTTTATTCATTTATTTATTTATTTCATACACTATTCTACAGGATGAACCCAATTATAGAATAGGGAGTAACAGTGGCATTTACAAATATGTACTCAGATAATATAATTTGTGAATTTATATAAAAAATTAAAAGAAAAGTGTCAGTTAGGTAAGAAATATCTTTTGATTTGTAAAATCTGCCAGTTGAGTATATCTAGGACATGACTAACAGAATAAGAGGTATCGCACATTGTATAACTTGAAGATTTTTTCATTATATTTGTACGCGGAGTGTTGATATAAAATGTGACACTATTTCTAGATGACCGTCTAGGAACCCAAAAATTCAACATATGTAACAGTTAAGAGCGGGTGATGATATTATTTATGACCTTGAATAAAATAATATTTACGCCTTACCTCGAGATTACAAGCAATTCACAATAGGGTATTCCTATTATAATAGGGATACGTTCTTTCATATATTTTAGGAAGCGTCTCTGTAGAGCTTCTAGTTGATTTATATGAACCTGATAGTAGGGACTCCACACGACAGATGCATATTCCAGCCTAGATTGAACAAAAGTGAAATAAAGTAATTTCAATGTTGAAGCTTTGTCGAAGTCTTTTGTATTTATAACTAAGAATCCATACATGCGATAAGCTGCTGTCAGAGTAGTGTCAATATGTTTATTGAAAGAGAGAGATGAATCAAAAGTAACACCTAGATCAGTGAGTGTGTCAGGACACCCTAGAACTTGATTGTCTATGACGTAGTTGTGTAAATTCAAGTACGTTTTCAGTGAGTAAGACATTACATTACGTTTGGATATGTTGAGAGATAGATTATTCTTTCAATAACATTAACACGTTAACCCATTACATGATCCGTTTTGCTACCATTGATTTGGGTATCTCCTCAGCTGGTTGAATATTCATACGTCTTGATCTACAATCATTCAACTTTCTGGAAAGATAATGAGAAATAGTCGGAAAAATCGTTGGAAGTATTTTTAATGAGACAAATTGATGATGTCACTAATAAGGTCATAAATTAATTGTTTAATCTTTTGATGTCTTGAATAAAACATATAGAATTCGAAGTTGATGGAAAAATACAGTGTCAATACAAATATTGTTATTACAAAAATAATCATCTACAGTGTAAGTGAAACTAAAGAACAAAGTGAGCACCCAATACTCAGAATAAACTGGAAGAGAATAATTTGACAATATGAAGATAAACTAGAAATAATGATAGACCAATCATTTTTTAATCAAAGTGAAGCAAAAAACTCATTATCACTATTCATTGTATGATTTTCACTATGAAGGGTTTTACAAAAACCGCGACACGTGTTTCTCAAGCGTCAACGTTTAAAAAAGCTATTGTATAGCGAAACACATGTCACTATAAAGGATTTTACAAAAACCGCAGCACGTGTTTTGTTATACAATAGCTTTCTCAAGCGTTAACGCTTGTCGCGTGTCGCGGGTTTAGTAACACCCTATATAGTGAAAATCATACAATAAACTGTATTAATAAGTTATTGTATGTATTTTCATCAAGTATCGGCCAGTTCTATTCGATTACTGAAATAAAGCAGATTGAAATAACAAGAAAGAAAATTAAATTCAAATAGCCATGGTGAAAAAATCAGGATATTTTGAAAGCGAATGAATCCAAGATTATCGCTTCACGAGAATAAATATTGTACCTTATCATTCAATAGCTCGTTCAGAACAGCAACATTTCTGAACAGAAATCCGACTAGGATAAGTATTTTCCAAGTAGATAGACTAAGCGTCCTGTCCGAAAAGACACATCAAATCATTCGAGGTCATGTTGAACTTGTCCAGCGATAGAAATAAACGACTAATATCGGGTGCCAGACAAATAAAATAAAAACTCTGGAATGCTACAAACACAACGGTAGTGACCATTTGCAAAATTTATGCCCTGCATCGCTCGTGTACAAAAGAGTTCGCAGCTGGTCCTGAATTCATTAAGAAGACATTTCAACACGTTGAACAGTTCGCACCATTATGTATTGAAAAATATGAATACTAATACGACTTGAATGGAACATACGGCATCCTGAAAATCTTTCTGTCTGCCGCTATATTTCATCTTCGCAAACTTGAGTTTGTTTATTTTCAGCAAATGTGTTTTTAATGTCTGAAAGAATTCGAACTACTCTTTAGATTTGGTGGAAGGATATCACTCGAAAAATTAGTTTGTTCTACCTATAAGGCATATACGAGAATACAAACATCATAACATTATCATTATCAATTTTGGAATAGAATTTCATCTCGAGTCGATAAAGAAAAGATATAATCTGTCAACGAAAACTTTCAAGTACTGAAAAAAATTGTATACCCAGCTCTGGAAAGATAGCAAGGCCATTTGTAGTGAAATAATTGAAATAATTCAGTTTTTTATTTGTTGGACAACTTCAAAGTTGCAATATTACTGGAGTTTAATCCCAACACCAACCGTAATTTTTTAATCTTCCTCTCGAAGATAATAATAATATTAATAATAGCGTTTATTGCCAAACAGTTTCCCATTTACAGAGCAAAACTAACATACTTGAAGGATTAATACTATTTGATATAAAAAACATACATGAATTATAGGTACGCACGAGACTTATTTTTAATTTCACAAATACTGCAACAAAAAATATCGATGTTAGTAGAGAGCTTGTTCGCATTACGACACATCAGATTGATTGGTAATTTCAACATTAAGTTAGTTTGTGCCCTTTTGCATAAAAAAAGTATTGATAGATATTCTTGGAACAAAGATATCAATTTGCACAATCACAATCCACAATCCAATGTGCCATTCAATAGCTTATATAGAAATAAAACAGATGCCTGATTTCTTCTTTTTTCTAAGACTACAAAGTCAAATCTGCATAGCAGATCAGGGTAATCACAGTTTCTTGGAGGATAAGTTCTGGTCATTCTAAAAGTAAGAAATTTTAAAAACTTCTTTTGAACTCTATCAATTACTGATGTGTATTGATGGTATATGGGATTCCATATAATGGACCCATATTCTAGTTTTGGCCTCAGCAAACTAAAATACAGGGAGGTCAAGGTCAGCATATTACGAAAATTTTTGCAGTTCCTTATTATAAAACCGTATGCGCGGTAAGCTGATTTTATAATATGATCAATATGGTAGTTGAAAGTTAGTTGATGATTAAAATAGATTCCTAGATCCCTAATATTCTCAGCTCTTTCCAATATAATGTTGTCAATGTGGTAAAGAAATTCTAGTGTATTAAGTTTTCTACTGAGTAACAATTCAACATTTAGATATATTCAAATGGAGGCGATGCTTGAGACACCAATTTTGTAAAAGATCAATCTCCTTTTGCATAATGTTACAATCATCTAAACTGTTTATAAATGTATACAGTTTCAAATCATCAGCAAACAATAATTTATTGCAAGTTATTGAGTTGCACAGATCATTAATAAATAGTAAAAATAGTAAGGGACCAATATTGGATCCTTGCGGGACTCCGCTGGTTGCTAAATACACATCTGAAGAAAAGCCGCGATAATATACGTATTGGTTACGTCCGCTAAGGCATGCTTCCAAAACTTGACAATAAATTTCATTGAAACACATGCAAGAAAGTTTACAAATCAGTAACTTATGGCTGACCCTACCGAATGCTTTGGAGAAAGAAGTCCGTGTACACCACATCTACTTGCCCTCGACGGTCTAACTATTCACATAAATATTGATCAAAACCAAAAACAGCTAAATTACTGATGGTGGATCTAGAGTGCACAAAACCATGTTGGTGGTCAGATATTATATGTCGAGAGGGTTGATAGATACGACTATACAGAATTGCTTCTAGAAGCTTGGCAAAGTTGTTTAGGATTGAAATAGGTCTATAATTATTGATTTAATTTCGATCTTGAGCTTTATGTATTGGGCAAACCTTGGCAGTTTTCCAAAGTTCAGGAAAAACTGACGTTCTCAAGATAAGATTAAAAAGAATTTGTAGGGGATACACTGGTACTCTCAGACAGTCTTTCAATAGATCACTTGATTATTGAAACACGTGTCGAGGTGTTAAAAATAACAGTATGGTGTTGGAATAAACTTTAGTAATATTCATTACTACACCAAAAGTTCCAAACAGTGCATCACAAACCCGAATAAGTTGCATTTTATTTAGAATTCCAATAGGGTTGTTGTGCTCACAGCCTTACTTAATATAGTCGATGATATCATTGCCTCAATGGATAAAGGTCTGTGTGCAATATTGGTACTGCTGGATTTCAGCAGAGCATTTGACACTATCAACTTCAAATTACTGCTTAATATTTTGCACTATATAGGTTTTTCAGAATCGGCTGTTGGCCTTATACAAAATTATTTAGACAATCGTAAACAGTGTGTAAAAATTGAAACAAATCAGTCCGAATATATGACATTGAACTCGGGGGTGCCTCAAGGTTCAATCCTGGGCCCTTTACTTTTTTCTGTGTATACCATCAATTTAATGAAATCTTTAGAACAATGTAAGATTCATGTCTATGCTGATGATACACAGATTTATTACACTTTTCCTTCGCAGTTAGCAGATAATGCTTCTGAAATAATCAATAGGGAACTGGCGACGTTCATTAATTTTGCTTCTGAACATTGTTTACTAATAAATTGCGCTAAATCTAAAGTAAAGTTATTTGGTTCTATGTATAATCGGGCTAGATTTCAGTTTCCTATTAATATAGAAATTAATAATGAATTGATCCCTGTTGTTGAAGAAGCTAAAAACCTAGGCATTATCATAGAGGCAGACCTAAGATTCGAAAAACATGTTAATCAATTGATTCGACGGGCATGTGGTTCACTAAAACTGATTTATGGAAAAAGGCATTTAATTCCTCGAAAAATCAAAATGAAACTGTGCGAAACATTAGTTTTATCACATTTTAATTTCGCTGACTCTGTCTATGGTCCGAACTTAACAACTATTTACAAAAATAAAATTCAAAAAGTGCAGAATTCCTGTTTGAGGCTAATATACGGCTTGAGAATAAATCAGAGAATATCACATAAATTAATTGAGATTGGATGGTTGAATATGGAAAATAGAAGAGTTCATCATGCGGTCACTTTATATTACAAAATTATTCTATCTAAAACTCATATTTGTACAACAAAATATCTTTCAGGACAGACATACATAATTTAAATCTACGATTTAAAGGATTACCATCCCCACCTAAATTCAAAACTGAAATGTTCAGACGATCTTTCACCTACCAAATTTATAATTTATATAATTCCGTTCCTGAAAGTTTGAAGAACCTCAGTATTACTTGCTTCAGATCAGAATATAAAAATAATTTATTCAAAACACAAGTCTAGATACCCCTCTGCCCCTCATAACGATTTTCGTCACTTATCACTCATTTCTCTCATTGTCTATTTGTCAATTACATGTACAAACGCATATGAATTCTTCGACGCACTGTATTAGGGTTAAGTGGAAGAACATTTTCGTAGTAAAACTATCGTTTGTCTGCAGAAAATGAACTTCGCCCTTTATTTTCAGAAATGTTTTTATTTTTTTTTGCATACAATGTTAAAATCTATATGTATATTATTTGAAAATAATAAACACCTTTATTATTATTATTATTATATGAATTTAGCAGAGCAACAATTTTTTCTTTCACAAAATATTTTCGACAATTGAAAAAACGTATTTCAATAATTTTACTGCAATTGGTCTGGTTACTTCACAGATTTTAATTATCTCCACGTGTCTGATCTGAATATCTGTAAACGCATTCAAGTGACAGCTCGCACGTCTACATTCAACTCATGTGGAACTCTGGAAATTACAGGCGATTGTTGAAAGACATTCTCTCATGTGGATCGAATCGGAGAGGTGAACAGTGACGTATTCAATCCTGATGAGCAAAATAAATCCAATCAAATAGTGAATAACGTTGTTGAGACGTCAGAATTGTTTAACTTGAGACGAGTAATGAGAAATCAGTTAGCTTTGTTCGGTGCCGATGGGATTCGTTTATAGAATTCGAATCAATGGGATTGCAATCGGTACGATTGCCGATATTATCTGGGAAGGCTTCATAAAAATTCAAATGCTCCAAAATGGCAGATATTGCAGTTGGGATAGTATTGAAATAACCATGGCCTCTGCTGAGTCCCCTATATTTACCCTTGATGTTTGCAAAACTTACATATATACATATTTCAACTGATTGATTCTCAAAAATTATTAGACATAGACCCAGTTTTAAAAATCCTTTTCTTGCAGGATATCAATTTTTTTTTCTACTGTTCTGATGATGATCAAAATAATAAAACAGCAAATTAAGTACACACAATAACTAGACAACAAAACATGAAAACGAGCATTTCAAAGGTGACTAGCACATTCACAGGAACCACGAATAAATTTGAACCTATTATAAGTGATCGACACGTGTGACCTCTTTGATATATCCATTTTAGAATAATTATAATGAGATACTAATGAGTCGGAGTACATCGAATGGAATCTGTCTGATAAGAAAAACTCGGTGTGGATTTTATTATGTAGTGACAAGTTATATGGAAAGGTTACATTGAAACTATATATTTATTGTTCAATTACCCTGAAGAGGCATAAGCCTATAGCAGGGCCCCACACAATACACATTCACAATATTTTGTAAATATTCATAAACATATTTGACTTGACATGATTGTTCAATTGCCTTGGTTGAGTCCATATTTCGTAATCAAATTTGCTGAATGAAAAAGTGTTGAATGATAATATAAGACTTGATAAATCAGAAAATTTCAAATAAAAAACATTGAATGAATTTCCAAATCATCAGCATACGAAAACTTGTAACATTGTGAGTCGAAACACAGTTAAGAAAAATAATAGAGGACTAAGATTGAAACTTTGTAGCAGACCATAGGTTGTGTTCTGAGAAAAGAGCGATACTCATTGATTTCAATGTATTGTCGTCTAAAGAAAATATATTACTCAAGTTGTTCCACAAGTCAACAAGACATTCCTAAAAATATAAAGGTTATTTTCACCCAACATTTGTTTGAGGAGTATCGAACTGTGGCACTAGGAAGTTTAATTGACCCAAAGTAAAACTGTTATCTGTTTTGTTATGTATTGAATTACGTACTATTTAAATGTGGAAAATAAAAATGTCATACCTGAATTTCCAACTTTGATGAAGATTTACAGTCTTACTCCACAAAATATTCAGAGAAAGTTACATGAAATAAAGTAATAGTCACTAAGAAAAAATAGAATTCAGACATGCCTGCTACACCCCCAAACTGACCAATATGTCGCGCCTGAGACGGTTTGATATTTTAGCCGTCGTCGGGTGAATAGCCACTTCTAACTGGCAAACACGATCGCGCTGAGTAAACACTCCGAACGCTTGGTTATTGATGTATTAGTCGAGCTCGCCAAACGTTTAGGTGGTGGAGATTGTTTACCCGTGGCAGATATCCGAATGTTTTCTTCACGTAGCACAACATGTTATCTATCTATCAGCTGTGCGGGAAGGCTGTGGCTCTGGATATTAAACTGGCACGGGGCCAAACTGGAAACGTGTTTATGCTCCAGGAAAAGTGAGAAATGACAATGGATGGTTATATTCAGGCTATACTTTATCGTGAGATTTTCACTGAACGACTTTACAAAAATTCAACACGTGTTTTGCTAAACGATGGCTATTACAAGAGCCCACAACTTTATATTGGCCAAACGGGGAGAACTTTTTCTCAAAGAAATACAGAGCATTGAAGGCGTTTCTTGAATGGAAAGACCAACTTCAATCATGACTATGACGTGTTACGTTTGGAAGGGAGAAGTTTGAAACTCAATCTCTCAGAATATTTGGAAATGACTAGACTTAGGAATCAGGGTAATGTTCACACACCTGAATAACTTTCAACTTTCCGAAACTCAAAGTAAACATCGTTTGCAACATTGCATACATATGTTGAACTTTTGATTCTTGAGCATACTCTGAGACAACTAGATTATATCCAGAAAAAATCCTCTTAGGAAGAAAAACGTCAATTAAGATGTGTATGTGAATATATTCAACAAGATCCTGGACATACTAAAATGAAGGCTAATACACTTATCTCAGAGCTGCAGAGGGTCACAATTCTTGAACCCAAAGATCATTTACTCCATGAAATCGGAGAAATCAAACCTGCAAAAGCTCTCTTGACAAATTTTATCGATAGTGATAAAGTTCGAATAGAGAATAATATTTCATCCGTTACAATTTATAATTGAAACAATTAGGTACGCAAGTTCTAGTGAACATAAACTACCGCTAACAAGCAGAAAATATATATTTGAAACCGTGTTAGGAATCACACGTTGAAAGGTAAGACCTCGTTAGTCCTTAGCTCGCACAAGTTTTGACTTCTCAGGGTTGTCGTTTGTAGGGGTGCGATAGCTGGTTAACGGAAAAAGGGATTTTAAAAGAACTATTTTCTGAGACAAATTTTGAAAATGAATTCATAAACCAGTCAAGTGTTCATAATGTGAGTCCTAATTTTATTGTTGTTTTATTATGTTGTTGTTTTTTGAACGTTTCAAATCAACTCTATTGAATCATTTTAATAATCTTCTCTTGCAGTAAGTCAAACACAAGAGAAATATATTTCTAACCTTGAATCCTATGCGGAATTTAATACTTGCGAACCCTAGAGATTCTTTTCAAAAATCCGTAGGGTCAAGAAAAAATGTAATATTTGGTGAAAGTGCAGGGCCTTTTGAAAAAATGGCGATATATTTACCTTTCTGCAGAAATTAGAGTACTCGAATTCAGTGAACAAATTTTTATGACTTTCTAATTTTTAATAAATACATCGCCATAATAACTTGCAATTCATCATACTATTTTGACACCCAAAGATGTTCTTGTATAGCGAAACACTTGTCGCGGTTTTGTAAACAAAATACAAGTTGTTCGGAATCGATGACTGATGAAGATATAGAAATGGCCAAATGGAACACCCTGTATTTTAGGATAGTTTTTCATTCCAATATGATCTTGGAATACCCCTATTTTGACTCAAATTCAAAATTATCTCGGAATTTCAAAACTATCCTAAAATACAGGGAGTTCCATTTGTAAAAAAAGGAGTTTCCGCACATTTTTATATCTTCAGAATTAGTTATCTATTCCGAATATTTTGAAAATGTAACTTCAACAAAACAATTAAATGAAGACTTTTGATGAATCGATAATAGCTCATTTATGCATTGTACCAAAAAATTTGAATTTTATGAGGAAATCACTCGCGAGCCGAATACTTTATTTTATGTGAATAAACAAATGATTTGAAAATTTTGGTATTAGATGTATTAAATAAACCCACATTGGAATTATGCCAGGTTTTCAGGAAAATGAAAATATACATAGGGTTACATTTGAATTGGGCAAGTTGGTATCAACTTCCGGTTGAAAAAACACTATTAATTTCATTTGATAAAACATATTAATAAACCTATATTTGCCAATTATTTTCCAAAATACGGCTAAATGGTCTACCCTGTATGTTTTATGGTTAGTTCTGCAGAATGTATCTAGTTGTGATTATTAATTCACTTTCCGTTATATAAACACCAAATAATTCAGTTGGTGAAAAATATGTATACACACATTTCACTTCCATTGTCTAATATATAAAATGATTTGAAATCGATGACAAAACCAATACAATTGAAAATAAAATGAATAGCTGAAAATAACAATTATATTCAGCAAAAATAACCCTGAACTGCATTAAAATACAATAAAATACAGGCAAAAATTGAAAATTGAACAACTAAACAAAAAAAGGAAGTAAATGAAATCTTTCAATTTTTATTTCCTTTTGGTTTTGTTTAGTGGTACAATTATCAATTTTTGCTTGTATTTTATTATATAGTAATTTCATTTCACGGTTTCTTTCGCTTAATATAATTGTTATTTTCAAATTTTCATTTTAATTTTCAATTGTATTGGTTCTTTAAGGGATTTCAAATCATTTTATGTAATGTTAGACAATGGAAGTCCAAACTAATGAAATTCAAACCTCATTCATTCGTTTGTAAAACTTCGGCTTGATTTCTTGGGAAAAATAAACATAGGTGAGTGCAGGTAGTCTGAAGATCATATATTCCAATTTCACAGTCCGATTCTATAATCTTTAAAATAAAATCTCTGTGTACAACAAAATCTCTGTACATAACAAAATTTCCAATATAACAGTTTCCCCTAATTCTTCCGTAGCACAAACAAAACGGCTTTTGTGAAACGTGCTCACCGGAGGTAGGCATACGTTTGTGAGTCACCGTATGTACCAAACGAAATTATATTCCGTACGGTCAGTTACCCCCGCACAAAGAATTCTCGAGGGGTTGGGAGACCATTCCAGGGAAATTGTCGGAGGGAAGAGTCAATCTATTTTTCCATTTATCTTTTTTGAGTATTTCGATTCTGTCGGGAGTTAACTAGTATTGGGGCCTTCATAAATCATGAGGTGTCTGTGTTATAGATGATCATTGCTGGATTTCCACCGAAGGTGGCGAGCAGTGTAAGGGTTGATGGTTTATCTTTGCCAAAGTTACTGCCCACAACACATGAATAATTTTTTTTTTAAGTTATACATTGCATCTTTCATATTGTACTCTCCGTATATAAATTATTTCTGGGAATATAGTAGTGTCAAATAATACGATTATGTGAATATATTGCATACTTGGTGACTGAATATAATAAAACGATTATTGGTTTTTAATAAACAAATGCACAAACTAAACTTAGCTTGTCAAACCCTCGATTTATTCAAACCTGTTCTGAAATATTTTTATATGGGTAGTTGATGATAATCCAAAAATTGTATTACATTCTGTAAAAGCTACAAAGTGATCCAAAACATTATCACAAGGCTGATTGTGCGGAGTGTGGTGAGACAAATTGGCAGTTTCTTCAGCCGTATCACTGCTTGACATTTTCAAAATTTCAAACTGAAATACCGTATATGTACACACCACAGGGATTAAAATGTAACTCACCACTCCGACCCTGTAGCGATATATCTGAATGAATTATACCAGCCGATTGCAGTTGAATCTGATTGGCCAGCTTGAAGAGGTTTGTTCATTTTATCCAACAGACGCAAATTCACGTAGTGATCACATGTCAATCACGCATCTATCACTGTTTGAGTTACTTTGTTACTTACGTTCAAAAAAGATTTTTGAAATTTCTCATCTTCAAAATAGATGGTACATATCCTGAAAGGGGAACAAACAATGAGGAATTATGCGTGAGGGTCAATATTGACAGCTTAGAGTGCAGAAGAAATTGTGCATTTGTTATATTTTTGTATAAAATCTTGAATGGCCTTATTGACTCTCCCAGTCTGCTCAGCCTGAATAATATCAATGTTCCTTCATATTTTTCTCGAAATCATGCAACTTTTAAACTTCCAAGAATAAGAACAAATATGCAATTGAAATCTCCACTTTATATAATGTGTAGTGAATTCAATAAAATTAGCAATCAAATTGACATTCATTCGTGTTCCATCAAGAAACTCATCTCGGTGATGAAAAATTAAACAGCATTGTTATATCGATACTTCGTTGATTTTTGATATGTTATTTTAATTATTGTTTAATCTACTAGATATTATTATTAATTTACTCTTACACACCATTTTATGTTTTGTTATTCTTTAATATTGTCCTGTAAATGGGAAACTGTTGGACAATGAAGGCTATTATTATTATTATTATTATTATAGATGGACAGAGTTCAGAGAAAGTTGTTGATTGATTAATTGAGACACATCGTAAGCTTAGATGGAATAAATGTATACAAAATAGAAATAAGTTTTTTTCTCCAAGTTACCAAATGATAACATAGTGCGATTTTGAGTAATTCGGTTAAAAGTTCAAATTATATTTTACATTTGAATATGAAAAATGACAAATACCTGTGTTCTAAATAACGTTAAGGACACCAAGAAACAATTTTTTCTGGAGGACTGATTTTAAAATATATTTCTCCAACTGTTACGGCTCAGATTTTCGAAATATCACAGGTTATTTCAGGTATTTTCACATGTTTGATGATTTACTTTTGCAAACTGATCATGAACACAATAAGGTGTGCCACAAGAAGCCTCTGATATGTATTAAATGAACTGTAAAAATTTCAGACAATAATGACAGTGAATTCGAACCACTTAAATATTTGATTCGCTGGCCATTTTGAAATCGAAAAATCAAAGTTGAAATATTTCCATGGTCATAAGCCATAGGTCCATGACATTTATTATGTATCTGTATCTGTAGAGTAGGGAGGGTGAGTGTAGGCTTACAGCACAGAGGCCACATGTGTCCCGTTGTACATCTTCAAAAGGAGTTGTCCTCCTAGGTCATCGTCCATCCTGTCCTTTCCAGGAAGGTGGACAGGTCTCTGATGGGAGACATCTCCTTTATATTGGCAGATGTAGGCCAAGACTCGTCGAACACATACTCTCTTGTTGACGATAACTCCGGACACTCGCATAGGACATGCCTAACAATTTCATTTTTCCGTTCACACATCCTGCATAGAGGTGTGTCCACTAGCCCCATATTATGGAGGTGTTTCCTTAGTTGACATTGGCCAGTCAGAAATCCTACTGTCAAACGTAGATTTTTCCTGGTCATCGACAGATATTTCTTCGGCGCCAGCTTCCCAGGGTCGCCCAAGGTGATCCTGACAAGAATGCATCCTTTGATTCTATCCCATCTCTTTAGGGTTTGAGCATGGGTGTGACGTTTGGCTGGTTCCGCAATTGTCGAAGTCATCAGGCCGTAGGTGCCACTGGGTCCTGAAATTCTTAGTCCAGCACCTTACTTGGCTAAAGAGTCATATAAGACTAATAGGGTTTGTCTGCTAGCAGTGAAGATTGTTATGTTTTTGCCGGAAATTCTTATCCTGGTTATTTCTTCTGTGGCAACCAGCCAGTTGTGTTTGAACCACGATGGTATTTTTTACCTTTCCCAACCTCATCCTTATGCTTAGTGATCTGGAGTACACTCCACATCCTGAGCCTTCTTTGGTTTCTGAGACGTCTGTATATATGCGTATTGCATTTGTAGGCTCTGACTCTGTGTTCTGTTTCATTTGTATTTTGTAGGGTTTATGAAACACAAACCTGGGTTCAACTGAATCCCTGGTTGCCTGCAGCAGAGGTTGAAATTTATTATGTTCTACAAGGGAAATTTGATTTCAAATTATGCTGGTGAAATATGTAAAACCAGATATTGTATAACAAAAAATTATTCTTGAACAATACATGTTTTTTTCAATCATAATGGAAAGAAAGGAAGAGGCAATACTGCGAGCATCAACGCATGAAAATCTTGCTGAAAATACATTTTTTCAATTACTAAAAGAAATTGCAAAATCACAAAACCACACCGTGAAATATAGCACACATATTTAGTTGAACTATGGATTACAGACGTAATTTAACATTTTTTACTGCTATCTAGAAGGTAATAAGGTTTTCTTTCTGGGTGATTTGTTCCAAATGCCAGTTCACAAAAATATTTCACGGCTCTTTCCGCTTCCATCCCAATCACACCCGAGAGATTCCTTCTCTAACCGCTTATCGTCTATTAGCGACTTTTGAATCGCAGTGGAAATGTTGAAATATCCTGTCGAAAAAGTTCAATAATCAATCAGTTCGTTCGACGTACCGGAAAAATAACCATCGCTTTGTACTGGACGATGTCTCCGTGGACTCCTCTAACTGAATTACTGAGGATCAGCAAGGGAAGTAGCCATGGCAACGATAAATAGGATTTTATCACTCACGTCCGAAGTCCTGATCAGAATCAACTGTGCGTGCGGAAAGTATCATAGAGTGTTAACCGTTCAGGTGATATCACTGATTTATGATTCATCAAATATGTCTAATTGATTATTCTATAAATGCATTACATTTAATCAATATTCCAACTTTCACATGAAACAATATAAATTTGTCCGTTCGAAAACCCTGTTTTCGAACAGATGAGGCAGTCGACTCGAAATTGACATGGAAGACTCTAATATATTAAAGTACGCGTTTTTTACATATTTTTTAATGATACATATGCATTCTTCCATTGCTTCACTTGTAACAGATTTTAAGATTTTGATTGAGGTTGAAATGAACGAGATTGGGAATTAATTGGCAAATGTTAATTAAAAAAAATCGTTGTGGAATTTTTTGAAAGATGTCTCTCAACATTTTTATAGAGTTCATTCTTTGCTGCCACAGTCATAATCACAGTTTTTGCTACTTGTAAATTTAGTGTTCATCCGACAAGGGAATATACAGATCAACCCCAGGCCGGAAAAGTTTGTTGTAGCGTCCCAATTAGGCAAAAAATGATTTAAAACGCACTCAATTATTCCGAACAAACCGTTTCACGGGGATTTCGTGTAATACGATGGAAACGTAATATTCTCCTCTCTGCGAGTTGCGAATTGTAAATATCAAAAGCTTTTAAACATCAAAAGATCATAAGTTATTTAACGAGAATAACACAAACCCGGCGTACACATTAGCACTTAATGCACATATCTGCGTTGTAAATGCGGGTTAACCTATGGGATATCGTCAAAGGGCCAACGCGCTGAGCGCCAGATGCGAATTACCCTTTGTGTCGGGTTCAGATTCACCCCCGAGCTCCACAGCATCCCTCGTTTTGTTTACATATTATTGAAAAAGTTCTGTATCAATTTGGGCATATTACCGATTCTCGGTCCCAACCACCCTCTGCTTTTACATCGGGCAAAGGACCGGCAGATGAAATATTGTTTTCGTGTTTTATTCTGCGTTTGCTTTATGATTTCTGTTCGATCGGGTGGAATCCGATATGTGATTCATTCTGAAACGATGAGAATTGAATATAATAATATTTTTCATAGAGTAACCAGAAAGAAAAACTACCAGCCATCAAAGTAATATTTGATGTATAAATAAGTTTTGATAAGTGACTACACTCTGTTTCCTAATAGTAAAAAGTAATAAATGCTCATCATGAATGCAAAACGCTAAGAGCACAAAATTTTTGCCACAGCTGCAAGGCAGGATTATAATACTTTAACAGGTCCACCCTACTTTTGTATTGTAAGCAGATCGCCAACGAAAGACTTTATGAGCGTTCAGGTCGTTCAATACCTGAAGTGGCATACGTTTGGGTAGTAATTCAAAAATACTTTCCAAAACTAATAATTTGATATTGTTATAACATTTTGATTTGAAGTATTCAAATGATGATAAATAGGTATGCTCATTTATGAAGACATCCGGTTCAACCCAACCAGCAAAGTTGTTTTATAATTCCACGGTGTTACAACACTTTTATTTTATTATTATTTTGTAATTACTTCCAAAATGATAATTGATTATATTAGATGAACGTTTATGAAATAAAATTAAAAAACCATTATAAAATAGTCAGGAACTTATCACAGAAACGTTTTTGCAACTAACTTATAATACTTATTTTTAACTATAAAAGTAAATTGTTATGTAGCAGTTTCATAAAACTTTTCTGCGAGATTTATATGATAGTTATAAAACTATTTCAAGCTTATTTTATAACTGTTTCCTGTAGCTTTAATGAAATTATTTTATTAGAATGCTTTCAGATACTATTTTATTTTCATTGCCATATTGTCTCTTCAATGATAATTTCCCAACTATTTTATAATATGGTAATATTTACTATAATTCATAAACACTAATATACCTGTTATAAAATCAAATTGCTTTTGCTAATATATATTTGCTGCCACCAAGAATAAAATGCAGCATTTAAGAACAACCAGCTGACATCGATTCCTAATCAGAGCTTTGAAATATTCTTCAAAATTTTAGTTATGTTTAGTAAGAATATTTTTGTTTGTTTATTCAAGTGGGACACCATCGATATCGTGGTGGAAACTAGTTCTTCAGCAACTTTTGAATATTTCATTTTTATTGAGTATAGGTACCCGATAAGTAAATTCAATATTTTTAAGGCATTGGGTTAAGTAACTCAACCTTGTTATTCACAATTTGGAAGACTGTAAAATACAAAGGGTTTGAACTTTCAAGTTTCAGTTTTTAGTTGTCTATTTAGAAAACCTGAATATTTTGTTCTGAGTGAAGCAGTTTCGTGTTATAACCCTTTACATAATGACAAATTCAGGTACAGCAAGGTACCATAAACCACGGTGTCTCATAAAAGATACATAACTGTGGCTTTTCCATACTTTCTATGACAACTTGTTTGAATGAAAATAACCCTGCTTGCTTTTTGGGTTGCATAGAATTGATAATTTCTTCTTGTTCTGTATCGTCATTCTTCAGCTTTCACTCTAATAGTTCTTCAGCGATTTGGTAGGTCATCAAATGACTTCGTTTCAGTTCATGGATTCGTATTAGCTCATCAGCATCAATTTTTGGCCATGAGAGTTGGATAAACGTAGATAAAATGAGTCAAAACCAGCTTCAAACATACAAAACTATCAACTGAAAATATCTCTCTTCAATATCATTCTTCGAAACACAACCAATATTTTCAACAGTTTTGAGTGCAAAAGTGAAATTTTAAAATGGCTTCAACCTTTCTATTTGTTAGTTTTCAATTGGTGACATATCTATTATATTTTCCTAGTGTTCAATACAAAATTACTTCTTGCGTCTTCAAGAAAACATTTTTAACACTTTTCCATTTTATTGCTATCGTTTTCGGCTGTATTATATTTCATAACGCCTACTTGGAACTACTAAAACACTCAACTGTCTTCTGATTATTTTATAAGTATCGCTTAAATATGTTGCAAAAGTGCACCTTTTTAGAGTGTTAGACAAATTTTATAGTAACTGGCAAAATGTCTATAAAACTGTTTTGTAGTGTTTGTAAAAGGCCTTGCAAAATAATAATAATAACTATAATGTTTTATAAAACGGTGCCAATTTCCTATTTATAGCAGTTTCATAAACATATTGAAAACATTTCTGGGAGAAATGCAGTTTTATGATTTGTTTCTCCGAAACGTTTCCGCAACTATTATAAAATACGAAATTGATAGTTGGGAAGCGAAAATTCTTGTTTTCATCAGATAACTCTGAAAATATTTTAGTTCACATATTAGTTTATAATATTAGACATATAAAATAATGTATGTGGTGAAATTGGCCTTTACTTGGTTGAAATATTTACGCTACTGGATATAAGAGGATGTGGCGTTGTCAATTATTCTGTAGTGTTTAGCTCCAAAGTTTCTTTTATTTTGGTCTAAACATTCGACGAAAACGGCAAGCGAGTCGAACCCACAAATACCAAGTTTAATTCTGAGAATGGTGCATCGAACATTGTACATACCTGTACAAGAAAACATATGTTTCTTTTGTGTACTAAAATATGGCGGTGGCCTTCCTATAATTCCCATTAAATGTTAATGATGCAATGGAATGCCTCACATTTTAATGTGGACATGTAGTACAATTTCGGAGCTACCAAACTTTGTGCAAATTCGACAGCAAAGTACCGCGGATGGCTTTATGTTGGCAGATTCTCGCCACTGAACAAGGTTTAATCCAAATTCCTTTAAATTCGTGCCGACGAAAATTACTGCTGGCGATTCCTGACCATTCCTCCAAACTTCTCAACCGCCGGATCGTAATAAAGTTGGCAAATGTGAAGTGGAACTTCAATTAGAGATAATGAGAGCTATGAAACCGCAATGAAAAACCGGTAACAGATAGATCGTAACAACTCCATATCGTTCTAGCTTGCCCAATTTGATTTCAATGCGTAGTAGCATGAAGCTAGAGAGCTCAGCTGAATTTTTAATTAAAAAATTCAATTATACACAACTAGTTTGAAAAACGAAGCATGAAATGGATTAAATCTTTGAATAAATAGCAGCTTCCTAATTTTTTTTAAGTAAGGTAGGTAGGTACATTTTCCCTTTGATTTCCAGTGGGTCTCGATGCCTGTATCTAGTATCTTCATCACCTTTCATCAGGAGGTATCTTCTCATCATCTTCATCCTCATACTTTTCCTCGTCATATTCATAATCTTGAATGCATGAATTAGAATAAGGAGATCCAAACCAGGACATTTTTCAAAAAAAGGACTCAATAGTGACTTCAAAGAAGTAGCGACTGCAATAATGATATGAATTTCTAAAAATGCGAAAAATTGCCATTGTCAAAAAAACTGAAATGCAAAAATGATTACGAGCTAAAAGAACAATCACATTTTCAAACTATAACTGTAGACACGTTTCATGGAAAACATGAATCAGGGCACGAGTATATGAAATATATGAACTTTTCAGTATAGAAAATCATAACGTATAAAGATGGTTTCCGTATTATCCGGAACTGAATCCCATTGAGGTAGTCTATTTCAAGCTGATAAATATAAATCATTGGGTGAGCTAGTTGAATGACTTGATGAAAAATATCTTTGAAAACATCCAACCAAAGATGTAGTTGTGAAAATATTTTCTATTAATTTGGAGGAAACCTATAGTGATAAGGAAAATGATGGACAATTTGGCGATGGACAGTTCTAATTGGTTCGTATTCCGTTAGTTCACGTTCAACTTACTTTTGGCATATTCGTTTTTATAACGCACGATATAACTTAAATAAGAAAAATTCCTTTGTCGACGTGGTGCTGCAGATTTTTCTTAGAGTTTTCTCAACAGCTGAACTATGAATAAACCTTCAGAAAAATGACGTTCTGGCGTTCTTTTGCACTTTCATAATATTTTATATTTATAGAAAACTGTTCTGTTGATTTCGTTGTGAACGAAGTGAAATAAAATGTTGAAAATTTCTGATGAAATCTCCCTTCATGCGATTTTTATCCAAAATGAGGCCTGCCCAAACATAAACAACGCCATTTCCCAAATATTGACATCGGTATCAAAGAATATTGATTGAAGAGCAGCCCAATGAAAGCATTCATAAATATCATCATGAAGTGGATATTTCGTTTTCCAATATTTTTCTTACGGGTCAACGGAGTGAAATTTTTCATTTTGGTCATTCGTACTGCAGCAAAAAACATTTCATAAACAAAAATGTGGCGGGCTTTCACGGATTTCGTTTTTAATTAATAACCCCACTGAATATCCATTGCAACTGAGCATTTTTCTGATTAAAATCATCAGCATGCACTATGCAATCGCAGTTTGTATGTTGGAATGAATTATTTTTGTATATTCGCTGACAAAGCAATGAAAATTTGTCACGTAATTTTCTAATGAAATGAATGGGTATGAGGGGTTTCATTGCGGTACTCAAATTTGATTGCCGTATTATAAAAACTCATGTGAAAACAAAATAATTTAATGATACCCATGAAATAGAGACATAATCTTATTAAATGTGATACTATTCACATTGACCTAAAATATAGAGTATCAAAACCACAGGGTTTTGTTAAATTCTAGCAGATAAGACTAAGATGTTGAAACTCCACTTTATTGCAAGATTTTGTCTGAATAGTTTACAAAACCGCTTCATCAAGTATGTGTCAATTCTAACACAAATCTTCCAACCTCTCCATACACAAATCAACGGTTTGTAGGTAGATTGATATAACAGGACTGAAACAACGTTCAAAAGTGCAATGAACACCTCCGATATATTATCTATTTTATAGAAGACATTTATATCTTTGTCAGTTTACTTTCATCAAAAGTTGGCGCAGTTAGTATGATGTCTGAATCTAAATTATGAAAAACATATTTTCAAGAAGGTATCTCTTATTTGAAAATATATCTCTTGAAAAACACAAAGTGTCTCAATCTTATGTCTAAATACCAGTCAACCAGGATTTGGAAAATGTATTGGAATTATTCTTTATAAAGTCAAGCAGTTATTACCCCCATAATAACGTAGCCCAATATCCTCCATACGCCTAACTACACTCTTACAAATATAAAGTAAAACTGTTGGCTACCCTTCCCCACAAAACTTTTATTCTTCGATAATCGACCACCAGCTTAATGGTAAACACTCTGCTGTATACGCCAACCAGTAGTTCTTATAAGAAACCTTCATTAGCCATGTACTCAACGAAAAAGCCATCATTACTTTTGTTCATTTCCTGTACAACTAATTTTATACACTTTAATTCCTAGAAAAAGAAAACGTACCTCTAATTACAGTCACGCATATTGTCAACCTACAGCTGGATACAATCGTTGAAATTGCTTCAAAATGCACTCATTACTGATTATGTTAATGACATTCGAGCTGATCGCCTCCTGTCGTAACAATAAAAATGTGTACCTATATTCGTTATATTCATCCAATTTTGCTATACATCACGAGATAGGAAATGAATCCAGCTGACGGCAGATTGTGTATTGACTAATGTCATAAACACCCTAACCTACCCTCATATTCCATATTCCAAATCAGTCGTAATTTATTCATTTTCAAAAACTACCCCTCACAATTCGATCTCCACAAACTTTATTTGGAATATATATAACAACATGTTTCGCTAGCACAGTAGCTTTATCAAGTGATTTGAATACTTCCAGATGTTTCTTACACTAACATTTATATGATACGGGTAACCAAAATTGAGACTACCTCCAAAAAATTATCTAAACCTCTACCTAAGGTACCTGTTCAATTAGGATCACCTGAAGCATATTACCTCACATCTATATCAATAATAATTTTTTCCCGGTTTTTAAGAGAACACGTTCAATAATGATGATCTATTCAAATCCAGTTGGTCATTGATTAGAATGTTTGAATGTTTGAGTTTATTAATTTCTATTGCTTCCAAATTCAGTTTCAAACCTTTATTTTATGTGTGCAAAATTTCGAACTCTTCGTTAAAGTTATAATTTTCTTCTAGAAGATGATTTGAATATGTTGAATTTGTTTTCTTATTTAAATAGCTCGTATGATGTTCCTGGAATCGATTCTTAAATGGTCTGCCAGTTTGACCAATATATACCTTAGGACACATTCCATATACTTTAATTTATACACTCCTGATTTCTCAAATTTGCATGTTTTGTCATTATTAGTTTTAACTAACTTTCCCAACGTATTACTCGTTCTATATGCAATTTTAATATCTCGTTTCCTCAAAAATGAAGCCACTTTTTCCATTGTTTGTCCTAAATACGTTGAAGCTCTAATAAAAAAAGTCATTTATTCAGTCTGTTTTCTGTTTTGCCGAATCACCATACACGGATTGCATTTGATGTAAATCATAAAATTGTTTTATCAAAATGGATGTTCTGTTCGGGCAACGTACCGCGCGCTTCCCCCATAAACGGTCGCCACAATCGTCCTACCGAGAGAACTATTCGCGATGTGGGTCAGTCATCAATAGGTCTTTCAATCGAATGAAAAAATTCGATGATATCCAAAACACACTTTGTTTTATTTAAATTAAAAGATAGAAAGCGCTTAATGAAATATCCTATATATCACTGAAACATAGACTATTGATCGCTCACTGCTGGGAATGCATTACCGTCTGCAATCGAAAACTCATTGATATTCAGTATTATACAAATATTCAGAGTAGTCATGAATTTTTAGTATGCTGGCTTTCTAATATAGATGACTTTCAATGGAGGAGCGATGCATTTTGAAAGGAAAATATGAGCTGTGTACTGTCTACATATTTATTTAATAACAAAGAAATTCAGCACTTGTTCAGAATTATTTCAATGGAATGAAAACTCTCGTTTGCTACAGAGATACATCTGCTGGAAATCACTCACAGCAAACCTGTGAAACGTATGTAAAAATTCAGTTGGAAAACTCCTCAAACCAATTGGTATTTTTCAACAATTTGATTACCATGCAAATTGAATACCAAGCAGAGTCACTGGGCTTGCCCGTACATTCGTTCTATGATTGATTTCAAGATATTGTCCCAGTATAACTATCATATTATAGTACATTAATCAAAAATGTGTGACATATCTGCGTAGGTTTGGTAATTTGACTCATAGTTGTTTCCTGTCTAACATCTGTTGACAATCAGATCCTTAATACACATGTTACCAGTAATGTTACTTATATCTCCAGCAGTGATCTCATAGATATTAGTTCTTCAATAATTCTATCAACATATTATAATATGTTTTAGTCACGTATTCAAAAAACGCTTCATTGTGAGATTTTCTCTAAACAGTTTTACAAAAACGCAACACGTGTTTCGCCATACAATGGCTTCTTCGGGCGTGTTGTACTCTATATTGTATGGCGTTTTTGTAAAACTGTTTAAAGAAAGTCTCACAATAAAGTGTTTTTTGAATACGTTAGTTATGGATTTTCATCAAGTATCGGCCAATTCCATCATATATGTTAAGGTAATTTCAAATAATTCACTTTTTTCAACACACTTTTATTAGCTTCACCTGTATGTATGTAGGTATGTATGTTTGTTTGTAACTCTCAAGATCGACAGAATTAGCGACATCATTGCTTGATCTATTCACAGGCAGATGGCGCTGTAAGTAACTTCATTGATATATCGACATTATTGCTTGATCTATTCGCGGGCAGATGGCGCTGTACGTAACTTTCTTGATATATCTACATTATTGCTTGATCTATTCGCAGGCAGATGACGTATTCTCCTTGATATAATTTGAATTCACTTTACATGCATTTCTTCATTTGAAAAAAGTATTTTTTTATTAATACGCGCGACAGCTGCCTCATTTGTAACCCTTCTATGCGCGCCTGCTGACTTGGGCTTGGTAGCTGATTTTCCGGCTCCCTCTCCGAAATCGGAAGATATCAATAGCCATTTTTCTAAACCATATACGGCTGATTGATCCAAGAGTTTAGATGAAATAAATATAGCTTAAAAAGACTAAAAAACATGCTTTTATAGCATACAATACAAAAAAATGAGATTGTGGAAAAAAAAAGAATATCAATAACACAAATATATCCAAAACAAGCACGTTTCCCAATCACCAGAAATGCAATATAATCGACATGCAAGTTGGCATCTTCAGGAGATGAAGAAACATTCTTTCGTACAACAAATAAGAGTGTTGGAACATTGAAAAATTGATGTGTATATTAGCCAATATTTCTATTTCTCTGAATGATTCAATTGATTCAAGTCTGCCCGTTATTGCAAAGTTCCCATCGCCAACTACTGTCGCAACAGTATCATCGGTATCCGAGATCAGTTACTGTTTCGTAGCATCCAATCGGTTTCAGAAGATAATAACAATAATCGCGCCGTTTGAAACGAGTTATCTATCGTTATTTTTAAATGGTGAACTGTAAATCGCAACTGTTACATTCTAGAAGTGTTCGCTATATATCATTCGGGTATTCTTTCAAGTCTTATCGTATCGTTAACTTTAATGATCTCCTTTTCCGAATCATTTGCGAGAAGAAGCTCTTTGTGAATGTGCGTTAGAAGCACGGGAGGTTCTCGACTAATGCGATTTGTTTGTCGCGATGCTGTAAATGTGTGAGGATTCTTCAGCTTACCCTTTGGTATGAGATATATAGTCGAGAGGATAAATATCTTTCTGGTTCAACTATGGCAAAATGTGTACCGATTATTTTGTTTTGAAAAGGTTTCAAATAGATATGACACATTCTCAATGTACGTATTCTGAAATTAAAAAGTTTGTTTGCTACGCAAAAGAAATTAGATTTTACAATTCTCTAATGCACTATCATAAATTAATTTTTTCTATGACAAAACTATATCTGCGAACACTAACTTTTCTGTTTCTGATTTCTGGAAAAACAAAAGTTTCAACAGGCAGACTTTGTGAATCAAACCTACTATTGATGTATATTCAATCCCCGTGCCACAAAAATGAAATGATGAGTATAGTATTTGAAAATGATAGAAGGAGAATTCGAGCGAGCCATACGACCCAGGAAAATGTAGAGACCTTATTGGGAGAATATTAAAGAAACACAACGTGAAACCAATTTAGGATAACAAAAACCATCAGACAAAGTCTGAGGCAGGATTCCCAACCTTTTTGCACCTGCGTAATACTTGACTTTTTGAGAAATATTGGTGTCCCACCAGATCGAAATATTTTAATAAACGTATAATATTTACTTTTCTAAAAAGTGTTCAAAGACTTTTTTAATTGAATTACTGAGATTTTATTATCTGGTATAAATCTAGAAACAATTTATGACATTAAAAATAAAATGAATACAACAATAAAAATTAATTGGCGCTCCGGGGCGACTTCATTGATTCCAGTGGCGCATTTGCTTTTTCAGCTGCAGGAAAACCCGGAAAACCTGCAGCACCACATCATCTGAAGATCTTGATCCAACAATGTCCTCTCTCTCATAAAACAAAATGTAGGGTGTCTCCAGAGGCTCCAATAAATTCAATGCATCGCCACAACACTTCGTGACACGACTATCGTCAAACTTAAACCAGTCCGTTTCTTCTTTGACCAAGGCGTAATAATGACCACGTTCAACGCCAGAACCACAGTGAACAATGACTGCATGAATATTATAACAGTGGTCTGCTAGGTTGGAATGTTCATCTGAGAAAACTTAATATTTAACGGTTAGATAATTGTTTATTTATAACATGTTTATAATAAAGGAGGAATAAAAAGATTAAAATGGTATTAATTTACAGTTTCATTTATTACCCATAGGTCTAAAAACATACAAATTTTTTTTTTTAAAAAGTCAGCAAAAAATTAATCATCATACAAAATATACTTTTATAGTCTTTAGTGCGAAACTTGTTGTTTGTCTGTGCTTAAAATATTAACATCAGGAGTAATGGAACTTATCTTCACTCTTAAGTTCTCTTCAACACTTATTCTGTTTCTATATTTATTTTTTATGTACAAGAGTTCAGAAAATACACTCTCACACTGGTAACTCGTAACAAATGGCATCAAAAATACCAGAGCTTGCCGGAAGAGCAAAGGGTACTTACTTGGTTTTACTTCCGATCCAGAAATTAGTTAAAGATTTCTCTTTAAAATAATCTTTCATGAAACTATCTTCTGTAAAGGTCGATACAACTCTCTTTTAGTTTCAATTCATTTGGTGAGGTTCCCGAAAAAAGATTTCCAGTCTTGTTTTGAATAATCTTCAGAGAAATACTTCTTAAAGCTTTTTTGAAGGCCTTGCAAGTGGACAACCACATCTGGCATTGGAGATATTTCATTTTCTTCAAAGAATGATGAGAGAGTAGGGAATGCAGATAAATTCTACTCCTGTATTTGTGAACAAAACAGGACCAACTTTCTTTTGAAGGAGTTTATTTTGTCACTGGTTGTGAAGGCTGTTGTGTTTGGTCCTAAGTTCAGTGTGTTGAGTTTGTGAGAAATGTCGGCTAGGTAAGCCAATCTTGACAACCATTCTTCAACAGCAAACAATTTTTTCATGTCATGATTTTTTTCACTTGAAAACATGAAAACTTCTGATCTCACTTCAAAGAGACGGTTCAAATTTTCCCACAAGATAACCACCTCACTTCTGTATGCAGGAGTAAAGTTTTGAAATTGACTAATATACTTGGACCAGGGAATGCTACTTTGAGCACATATTCATCAATAGACTCTCAGGTCATCTTGGGAGCCCAGAGAACCTTCAGCAACACCAAAGGTATATCGGATTCCTTGTAGCTGCGGGTCAGTCTACATTGGAACCACAGAAAGAATTGTAGGTACAAGTCTCTCTGGACACAAGAGAAATTGTCGACTCAGAGAAACCGACAAATTAGCTGCAGCCGAACTTAAGTTAACGAAGAAAGGAAAGCACTCACATTATCCCATTCGAAGATACAGTAATAACTAATAAAACTCAAAACTACTATCCAGGTATAGAAAGTATAGAAATGATAGAGGTGATAGAAATTCAAACACACAGGAATAATTCCGCGTTCGGAACGGAATCAACAACTCAAGCACCAACTCAGGCACTGCGACCATCGCCTTTGATAATGTCTACCGCAGTAGTTGACGAAACGTCAGACATAAAACCCGCAGACCACGGCCAAAAAACGGAAAATAGCTTTCACACGGATCTATCTTTCGTTTAGGACCCCGTTGAGCCTCAGCTCGCACAACTTTCGACTGTGCAGATTTTGACAGATTTTTGTAATAGATCTATGGCCTCATAGAGAATATCTAGCGAAGTATTTCTTACTTTATCTTTCTCAACACTCGCTGCTGGCCTATCGTATAAATGACTTAGAATCCTCGCGTTTACCCTTCGGTCTGAAGAGCGGCCACTAACAAAGGCTACCTGTCGCTGGAAAATCGTAATTTACGGCCGCTGGAACGAGGTCTGTCATTACCTCTACCTATCGTCCATCACGGGTGCTCTACTACCATTCAGTTGTCCGAGTGTTATCTTCAATCGGACGGTCACATTGTGCTAAATAAACTGCCCTGATAGCCCTTATAGAGATAAATTGACATTGTGATCTTGACCAATACGATAAATTACGTTGAAGTTGAATTCGCGTCGCCCGATGTAATTTTGAAGTTTTGCGGATTTGCCGTCTGGTGCTCGCTTTTAATGACTTTGGGAGTTACAAAGTTTCGACCAGTCTCAACGGCAAGATGGACGGCGAATCCAGATGGAGACGTGGAGAGGTAGTTCAGCCTTTGGGATATTTTCTGAATTAAAATATTGCTGTTTGTGTCAATTGAAGCAACATTCTGAAAATCCATCATTCATTATGCACCACAAAATGTTATTCAGAAAAAAAATCGGGCTGATTCAACCTCTACCCGGATTATACTGGGATGACTGATTTTGCTGTGAAGTAATTTTTAAAAATTGAAAATCTCGTTACCTGCCCAATAACCACCACTGAGTATAGCATCATATCGACATCACGATAACAGTTTTTCTAATTAACAAGAAGAGTGCGATGAAATTTTCACATCAGTCGAATTAGTTGTCATATATTCAGTGTGTTTTGCCAAATCACCATGGACCTATTATAGGTAGCCGAACTCGGCCACCACAACTTGGCAAATTTTGCGTCGTGTCTGCACCCATAAAAAACTCAAGTGACCCAGGAAGTAAAGGTAAACGACCATAGAAAACGACGTATGTTCGCTAAATGGGCTCTGGAGCAGTTGGCAACTGACTCTAACTTTCATCGAAAACTCATCTTCAGCGATGATTTCTGCGACTATCGAATTTGCTACGAAACCAATTCACATGAGATTCAATAACGTCCAATGCATATTGAGAAAGTCACTGTTTGGCGTGAATTTTGGGCTGGCGACGTCATCGGTCCATATTTCTTTGAGAACGACGTTGACCAGGATATCACTGTAAATGGCGAGCACCATAGATCGATGATTACCAACTTCTTTTGGCCTGAATTGGATAATCTGGACACCAACGACATGCGGTTTCAACAAAACGCCACTACCTGCCACACAGCTCATGCCACATTGGATATTCTGCACGAGCAATACTTAAATACTGAAGGAGTGACAGTGGTTTTCAAGTGTAATTGAAGTAAGAATTGTTCAGTTGTGTTTTGAATTATCAAATGGAGTATTTAAACTTGATAAAGTTTGCCAATAATTATTAAAAACCCATACAGAAGTTACATTGTTGACAAAAGTGAGACTCAACACTAGTGACAACGGCGGGATGGAGAGTGATACAAAAGAAAGTAGACTGACAGTCCGTCGATAATGAACCATTATTCACGAAATATGACTTATTCGTAATATATGTCTTAATCTGATCTCCAAGACATAAACAAGTGTTCTCTTCTTTATTCCGTGGAATATTTTTATTCTTTATTCAAGAAAATAACAACCTCATTATGTATATAACCGATTTTTCCTTCAGTTAGCACTCGATCAATGTTCGACCGTCAATAATTTAAACGATAAAAACTCAAAACAGACGGTCGGCCTTCTTCAAACAATGACATCACACACTGAGTTCAATCAGTATTATTCTCTCTCCGATTTACATTGAATGCCATACATCTTGGCGAAACACGAATGCAGGGAAAATTCGCGATACATAAATCTCTCGAGGTCGCGATTCTAAATGAACTGTATTTTATTGGGGACTCCATGAATATGAATTCTGCAACAGGAATTGAAATTTCATTTGAGAAATAACGAACCGGCATCGCTCGGATAGTCTTGTTTTGATACCTTTGAGCCCAATAGCTACGAATTTTTTTTAACGCTTTGAGCCTTTCAAGCTTTGAAGTTCACCAGAGGCCAAACAAAAGGATGGAAAAGATAATTTTTGATTGATATATTAGTTTTTTCAAATACTTTTGATTCAAATAACGGAATCAGCATCTAACATTGATAAACGTCTTTTGGTGCTTCTACTTGAGATGGAAGTTTTATGATTGAGTAGAAGAAACGTTCTCGTCTGCAGAATAGACTTTAGCTCTGCTTTTTCACTAACATTCTTTTCTATACAATTTCATATTTTTTTTTTTCATTTTGTATGTGTTTATATAATTTTCAATTCAGTCAATAAAAATGATTATTATTATTATTGTTTGGGCGCTGAAGAGTATTACGATATCAGTTCAGTGTGAAAGACGTTCAGTTGATTATTGCAATTTGCAGTAATAGCAAAAAGTTTTCTTTCATATAGGAATAATTGATGTATAGGTATTCCCCAATGATTTGCCAAAATAGAAATATCATCAAATTATTAAATTCCTGATGATTTTGGGACGTTGAATAATATTAAACGATAAAAATTACACATATTCATAATCAAAAATGCGTCCTGCATTCATCACTCTATACTCTGTCCATCTAAGATACGATATACTTCAAAACATCATTTTGCATGGTGCAGTGATTACCCAGACAAGGCTCCTTATACAGAGTCGCACTAAGGTACGGCCGATTTTTTTCAATAATATGCGGCTAGGTATAGATTTTTTTTCAAGGTGGAGTGTAGGGAGACAAAATAGCTGTGTCAGTACTTGACATTTTAAAAATTCTGAACTTTAAAATACCCTGTATGTGTACACCACAGGCGTTAAAACGTAACTGCCGACTCCGATACTGTAACAATGAATTACGCCAGCCTATTGTAGTTGAATCTGATCGACCAGCATGAGAAGGGTTGTTCATTTTAACCAATAGATGCAAATGTGCGTGGTGATCATGCTTTGATCACGTATTTATCTTTGTTTGGGTTGCTTTGTTTGGTAGATGGATATAGTTTAGCAAGCAACTATTCATGATTCACTAAGCAAAATATATACTCATCAAATAAATTGATAAAATGTAAGCAGCCTACTAACAGTTTATCCAATAATAAAAAAATAACCTCAAGATGGTGAGGAGCCTTCTGACATTTTATCCAATAATAATAAATAACCTCAAGATGGTGAGGAACATATGTTTTTCGTTTGTTTTTCACAACAGAGCGCTCAAACCCAGTATTATAAGAAAACTAAAACGACGTATTTTTGGAAAAGATATTAACAACACTGTCTGCCAAAACCATACTAGTGATTTCCTGTTCAAATTCTCAATCAGTTCTCTAGATTTTAGTGTATTGTTTCCTTTCAAAATTGATGAAATTCTGCAGGAAGTTTCAGCACTAATAAAAGATTTTATTACCTTTTACTAGATGGAAACATATTCTACTTCGACTATTTTGAATAGACAGTTCGTTTTGTCGCCTGGAAGCCATCTTTTCGACAAATATTATTGATCCTTCTTTCGAACAATGCAGTCCCTGGGAATAGATGGAGACAACCGCCAAAGCTCGACAGAGAACACCGACGAATCTTGTTTCAATTTGTAATCCGGACTAAGAAGTGCCAAGACATAAAGTTTCGATTAACAATGAGTAGATAGTATGTGGGTTTGCGAGCAGTCGTTTGATTCATTCCTCGCGCCAATTAAGATACACCCAAGTCGAGGTCTTCGATGAACTTGGTTTATGGATGCCTCTGGCAAAGGCAGTGGCGCAGTTATTCGTATGTCGTCCAATTATAGTCTTAGAAGATTGAAGGTAAGAGTACACGGTATGAATATATGTTTGAAATTTTGACGTCGCGAAGGAACGCGCCAAATGAGTGACATATGTCGAAAAATAGTGCAAAACATACCATTCTAGAGTGCGAAATTGTTTGATTAGACTGTTGATTAGTTCACGATAACAAACCATTTGGCAACATATCGGCCTGTTCTATTCAACATATCATTTGTTGATGCAATAAATAGTTTTGTGAAGTGGTAAAACGTAACTGACCACTCCGAAGTTATAAAATGAATTCCGCAGCTGTTTAAAGTTGAATCTGATTGGCCAGCGTAAGGAGGCTTGTTTATTTTATCCAATAGATTCAAATGTGAGTGGTGATCGTGCATTGATCACTCATCTATATTTCTTTTGGGCTACTTTGTTTGTTTGATGGATATAGTTTACAGCGAATTACGACTTTTCATTGGCTGAAAATAATACGAATGAAATAATGAAAGTTACCTTGTATGTTTTCACTTGAAACATAAATAATCACAGAGATCAGAACAATGCATGTTCAACCTATGAAATAACATGGAGCTGAAACCGAAAGGAGTATCAAAAATTCTATATAGTTTAAACTCAAGGTCGAGAAATGTCCAATACTCATCAACAACAATAGACTATGAATTCTAGCCCACCATCGCTGTGCCTCACTTTTACTGCTCGGCAGTTTATTGCTGTCATAAACTAATACAGTCCATAAAATAATCATGCATATGTTTATTCGTAGCTTTTATAAAACGATTGCGAGTAAACGCCGGTTAACGAGGCAACTTATAAAAAATCTAACAGAAAGGGATCTGTTATGCGCGGATCGCGTTTGTTTATTTTCGAGCCGAGGAAATAGCTCATCAACGTTTTATAGTTTATATAATTATGTCTAGGAATTATTTCGACAGGCTCATTCTGTTAAGTGATTTTTCGTGTGGGTCGTAGAACAGAGTTATGTGGATTACGTGATAATCGTTTCATTATTTCGAATTAATTGATTAGTTTTTGAAGAGATCCAGCTATGAATGTTTGTTTGTTGGATTCTTCCGTGGGATGAGAATTACCGGTAAAATCTTTATGAATATATAATCCGGAATAATTTACCAGCAATAATGATATCGAGAATTGATTTAATCTAAAACTGCATTCATTCAGCTTATCTTTATATTCGGTAAAGTGTTCTCTAAGAACTAGGGAATATTATTCTTATTCAAAATCAGGAATAGATTGATTCAATGGTAAAGTTACAAACCAAATATGTTTTTTGATGATATCTGTTTCAATTTCATAACCATAACATAACAAACTGAATAAGAAAAGTGATTTGAACGTAATTCAATATTCATATGGAAGTAGTTTTTTCGAAACGGTCGGTTTTTTCTTTCATTGTGTATCTAAAACTTCTCTGTGTGATCTACATATATTCACAAAGTGTTTTCATAGTAATTATTTCTTACCTTTTTTTTAATTTCCCATATTTTTTCGTTTGCTGATGGAGATACAAAACGGTTCCGTTGATGAACGATGATCAATAAATACGTCAGATTCTGTGAGAGACCTCTTTATATAACAGTTTTGTTATTGAATTTTTGCTGACTAGTAATGAATCATTGTCGATTGCTGTCACTCAAGAAATTTTCTATAAAATATATGAGCTGTTTCCAGACAATTATTATTATAAATTTGTGAGTATGCCATTCGGACTTGAAATGCTCCGTCCACTGTCCAAAGAGTTATGTTGTTTTGAGGATTCAAAATGAAATATATCTAGCATACACAGAACCCACTAAAACATTAGGAATTGTTGATAGAAAATGTCTTTACTCTCAACATCATTCAGAAAAAACTGTAACTAAAGTCAATCTTGATAAAATCCCTTTTTGGACTCACCTGATGAAACTTCAAAAGCATTGATAAAATTTATACAAATAATAATTATTATTAATAGAGACTCTCACTTCAAAGGACTGCAAAAAAGGTAGAAAATTATTGGAATAGCTCAATCAGTCACTAAAGATAAATTTTATATCGACCAAAATTTTGTTTGAATTACTGGCACATTCAATTTTGTTGATTTCAGGTTTGAAGGAAACAAATCCATTTTTTCAATTCATGGTATATCTAAACAACAATATTTGGAACGTCCACTTTTCATAATTCAACAACCACAAATGTAGTATTCAGAACATATAGATTACTTGAATTTTTTTTTCATTATTTCAATTTCTGCTATTGGGAGATTTAATTTAATTATTTCAGTCAAGAAGATGAAAATTGGAAAGTGAGAAACTAGCCACTTCAATTCCATTCTAAGTACATTAAAAAAAAAAGGGTTTTTAAGTAATCAGATGTTCACATTTGACAGTATATGTTCAAGGTAGATCTTTTTTTTTTCGGATTTATGTCTGAAAAAAACGTTAATGCATGATTCTCACATCTTTGTAGAGTTTTCATCGAGTTAATTTATTTTTTTCTTCTTCGTCACAAAATTGTTCTACTTTCTATAGTGATAGAAAAAGAGAAAGCCAACATTATTTTTCCCAAAAACTTCTCTTTGTTTACATTATGAGATATGAGAATATGAGATATGCTGAATTCATAGGTATGTCTTTCGGATTGAAAAATGCCACATACACTTTCCAAAAGCGAATAGAACACTGCCTAACTGCGTTTGATAAAGTCTGCTGTAGTACCTACAAACTATTGTTAACATTGTTGAATATTTGACACAGTATAATCGAACAAATCATTAATGGACAGTTTTAATTCAATTGTGTCTCTTTGACTGCAACACTTTGCATAAATGAAGAATTCTAAATGAGTTGTATCGTCATATTTTTTCCAAGAATTATTTACACCATCTTGTCTTCATTGCAAGAACGGAATGAACTGAAAGCCAGTTCTGTCTGCGAATTCACTTACCTCCTTTCTCGAATCCCACCACGGCCCAGCCGTCAAGCGGCTCGCATATTACCACACCCATCCAAAATCATTTAAACCAACAAAACAGAATACATCATAAATCTAATTAACCCCGCGAACAAAATAACCTGTCAAGTCTTCGTAATAAATAATACTCATCACAGTTAAAACACCTGGCCCGGTCTCTAAAACAAACTAGCAGACAAAAAGAAAAAATGAAAGAAAGAGTTGTGGACCACCGCCTACCCACTGCATTCCGACAGAAATAAATAAAGCGACTACGACGGAATCAATCATATCGGTTATATCATTAATACGGCCCCCAGGAGGTTGTGGATTTTCGTTGGTGCCATTTATTTATTAAATGTTCCTATTTATTGTCATTTACCCCTGTAGTGTGAAAATACGTTCGAAAAAAGAGAGAGTCATTAGAATATGGTTAAAAATTATTCATGACATTCAAAATCTCATTCATACTTGTACAGGCTCCGGTTAGCACCCTGGAGAAGCCAATGGGGAGCTGTTATAAGCGACTTTTCGAGTTGAATGGCGCATGGAAAAGACTATATTCTATAAATATGAAACATCTGTTTCAAACGAATGATAAGACTATTCTTTGAATGACGATGTTTTTCATAGATGTATCTGCCAACGGGGACTATAACCCAGATGACATCAACTCGTTCTTGAATTACCTGAACACAAATGAACGCACAATTAAATTCACGATTTTATGTCACTAAAGAATATATTTCAGGATTGTTAGCGATACAAACTTATCTGGAGATAAGAAAATATTTTCTAAATAATGACCTACGAGTTCTTGGCGACAATGCCCCATGAAACCTTAAATGTTCAACGAAAAAACGCAGATTTACATTGCATTCATCCGAATTAGGTTCGAACTAATTATACAGTTACTGTATGAATCGGGTTCAAGACCCCAAGATACCTCAATATCACGAACATAGTTTGTGTCAGTATATGAAACTACGTTACGAATTGGGAAATTTATCAAATGAATTGAAATGGGAAGGGTCATAAAATTTCTTTCACTGCAACCAACTTTTCCTTGCAGTTCCATCCCTATTATTTTTGCTGACGCCTCAAGAGGTATTGCAAAGGAATATGGAAGTTCAGTTATGATTCTTCCCCAAGTATATCATTATCACATTTTGTTATGTATCCGGCCGAAAATTTTTGTAGTACTGCATATTTCATTCCAACAGTTCGCAGGGTATTATTGAAGACTGAAACCAAAAAAATAAAAGGTTTTTATTTCTCATGTATCATATTACACAACTGGCCATGGTGTAATATGATGAAAATATGATGAAATGAATGTTATGATATATTCTCAGCCATTTTATAATTTAGTGAGTTCAAAAGAAAGAAATACAAGCTTCTATTACATTTGTAGATTAATTCAAGTTGAATAATCATACAGATGATCCGAAGGAAAAATATAGTAGTTTTATTATATTCATTGTCAAATTAATGAAATGTGGAAATTATGCTGACCAAGTTAACAAATGTTAAAGTGCTTTTAGCCGTAGATTTTGCCAGCACTTATGAAAGCACCAAGTTTCACTGTCAGCAGAGCATAACTACAAGTCGCACTGTTTCATCTTTTTAGAATTCTTGGCCACAGATCGATTGGTCAGGATACTCAAAAGATTTATCGATCAACATCGTTACAGTGATTTGACGTTGACCGTTTCATTGTTAGTTATAATATCGCCGTTTAATGCCATGCAGTGAATTTATGACATAATTATTGCAAGTATGTTTTTATTACCTCTCATAACTGTATAATTCGCTATTTTGATTTACGATTTGAACGGCAATTTGACGAGGACTAAACATGTGCAATGAAGCTGTGTACCATAAAACTTATTTACGCTTATTGATATTGAGGCCAATAGTAAAAAGTGTCAGGTTTATCCAACATTCCATATACCAAACAGGTTGTGGTTCTATGGAAGAATGAATGAGTTAGACTCACAACAGATTCAATTCAAGATCATTCGTTGATCATTGACTGTATTTGAGCATGATTTTTTTTGAGAATTTTATATTATGATTAAGATCTAGGTCGCAAACTTACATTTCGTTGTTGTAACAGCGAAGGTTATATTTCAATATTATACTCTATATCAATATTACTCTCTACAAAACTTCTAGAAACAATCATCTAAGAAAATTAAAATGCCTCGATAGAAAATTTAATTACAGAACAACCAATTCTGTGTAACTAATTCTGCTTGTTTCATTTAGTTTGTTAGTGTAACACTTGGCCAGATAATCGTGGCCAAGTGAGAGTTGTATAAAATGTTTTTTACAATATATTTAAATGCTATGATGAAGTCTTGAAATCAAAAACTAAAATGAAGGATCTGGGAATTTTATCATTTATATAAATAATTGTGAATCTGTCCAAATGAGTCTCATTTGATTGATGACGATTAACAATATTGCTGTCACCTTTCTCTTCAGAAAGATGGAAAATGGCTGACTTTTTATTAGAAATATAATATTTCAAAGACACTTTGTGCCAATATGATAATCAACTTGGTTCTCAACAGCTATTTTACGTTCCAACATGATGGCTCTATGAATCTGCGATTCCAAAGCAAAGCACTAAATTCATAATTGCTGAATATTAATAAACATTACCCTACATGGAATTGGTAGCAGAAAACCGTCTAAAAGCAAGAAATTCATCAGCGTAGGCAACTACCGAATTAATGAAATACACCCAATTACCTTTAAATTGCTTTCGTGTAATGAAAGATACTTTCGTAATTGTAATCGTCAATTATTCTGACCCAATTTCTAAATGAACTGAAACAATAATTTATACCAAAACGTTCATTTGCATTTTAATTGTCAGGTTGGTTCAAAATCAATACGTGCGCATTTGGAAATTTGTAATTATTCTGTTTGTAGCGTTTATAAGGTTTTTCGATCATTCAGGTGAATGATTTTGCAAAAACAACAATGTAGCGTATCTTTTCAGAGGTTTGTTTATATTGGAAACGAATTGGTGAAATTATCATCTGTTGAATTACGAAAGAAGTGAAAATAAACCGAAGAAAAAATTGAACTGTTCGACAATTATAGAAAAAACAAATCCTAATTTTCAGAGATAACATTTTATCAAACTCTTGTTACGTAAAGTCAGTGGCATTGACTCTCACATGGAAGAGAGACACCTTCTTATCATTAATATAAAAAAAATTACCTGGCTAAGTCGAATGATTAATATTCCATCAAACATTTTTTCAGCTTACCTGAAACAAAAAAAGGTAACATTAAATGAGCTGAATTATCAAAATGAAAAATAAAAATGGTAAAGAAATGAAAAAATATAATCGAACAAAATTATTATAATCGATGTTTCTCGCAGTTTGCTGAAGATTGATCTTTTCTAAAAACTATTGGAATTTCAGATTTATCGCAATTCTCTTTACTGTATTATAGAGTACTGAAGCGCTATATTCTTGTTTTACACTAGAACTGTACTGAGGAGTGTATGGTTTTGTTTCTCATTGTGATGTTTTGCATATATATTGAAGTGTTTCGGAGAGAAGTCTATTGGATAGGTATCTTTGATCTTTGAAGAAAAGAAATCACGGTAATTTCTTTAGGAGAATTTCGAGTGATTGAATGCGTGTAAGTAATGCCGCGCCCCATTCATCTAAACTTTCAAGTAGTAGAACAGGGTTTTTCATGTATTTGAATCTATGTAGAAATATACATAGTTTATTGCACATAAGATTCATTTCAGGTTAACGTAAAATAGGATAAGTACTTTGTGGGTTTCATATTAAATTTATTTCTGATCATTTGTTACATCGTCTTCTCTAACAAACTAAATTATTTTCTTTGGGTAACGTCTGAATAGTTCAAGATATATATTTCTTATCCTAATTACTTGCCGGTGTCGAGAGCTTTTGGCAGGTCGATAAATACACACAGACAAGAGTTATTCTCATGATATTTTATAGGTTAATGCTAATAGGGCGTCGTCCTTTTACACTTGTTCTGTAACACCGACAACTGAAGAAAAAAATCACGCCACTCAGCATAATTTTTCCCCCATTACCAATTCAAATTGCATTCGCGGCGGACGTCCAGGTTTAATTAAGGCTACGCAATGCTCACAATGATGCAGTAATTGAAGACGTGAGGCAGAACATTGTCAACAAAAGCGACGGTCCTGCACACAATGGAGAGTGTGGCGGGCAGGCATTTCATCTTCGGAACGAAAAGTGCAAATCACGCGGACATGCAAAAAACGGACAGGAGATGCACTGTGCGGAGTAAAGTCGATTAATATGTGAAACGGTCCGCTTCACTTCTCGAAAATGAATTTGTTTTTTGGAGGACCACACGGGAAGATTTTGATATTATTGTGAGAAAAGAGATCGAGATTTCTCACCCAGTATTCAAAAACATATTTTGGTATTAGCCCTTAAATATCTTCAATTCCTACTTTTAATCAAAATCTACTGAGTGGGGATCAGTTTGAATTTGCATATAGCCAAGAGTACTGATGATGCCGAGAGCAGAATCATGTCGCTAAAATTGCAAAGGCTGCTTCTCAAAAGCTTGGAACTCTGTTCCGAAGCAGAAAACTGTATACACCTCAGAAACGTTTGATGTTTTATGAAGCTCATATCAGACCTTCTTTGAAGTATTGTTCAAATGTAGAGCTCCGCCCTTGATCATAGCCTGAACCTGCTGGATTCCATCCAGAAAAGAGCTTATTGCCTGATTAGAGACACGAGCATCACTTGCAACCCTGATAGTCTGAAACATCGAAGAAAGTTTTGAGATTTTTATCTCTTTTATAGATACTTTCACGGGAGGTTTCAAGTGACTTGGCATATTTGATTCCACCAAAAGCCGTACATATAAGAAATACACGATGGACTGTGGCTGCTCATCGTTTTGAGTTTCAACTCAGTACATCTCGAACTTCACTGTTTAAGAACTCTTTCATCTGGAGAACTGCGTCTATGTGGAATGAACTTCCTGAGAACGTTTTTCGAAATGAATTTATTCTCCAGCTATTCAAATCCTACGTAAATCGCTACTTTCGCACAGGAAGCGCTTTACGAGCGGTCTTTCTGTAGTGCCTGTATTCTGTACTTGGAAAAACCCACATACATTTTCGAAACCTAAAATACTTTTTATTAAAAATGTATTTTCAATATATAATATATAATATTATTATATATTTCAGTGAATATAAAAGATATTTCAAAAATGCATTATTAATGTATTAGATTATATCTCATATATTTGAACCAAATCTATTTTCCAAATAATCTGTCTGTCTTGCCTCTGAAATCTATTGAATTTTTAAAAAATCCTTCAAATGATGAACTGGAAGACGACACTGAAATGTTCTGTATCTTTGTTGCAGCAACATGAAAATCTGTCTGTCTCCGAACCATCTTTAAGCGGCAGATATCCTAGTGAAACATGTAATACGCTGCTACCTGCGAAACCCGATAAACACACCGCATAAATTGGAAGGTGCCCAATTCGAAATTCCGCGTGGCAGGATGGCAGACAGGTGGAGCCAACTAGATTGAATCGCCGCGAATGACAAACATGCATGCCCGCATTCGACCGGGGCTTACGTCTAATATATCACTTATTACTACACCACGGCCAACTGATATAATAATGCTCTACATATTGGCCGGCACGCCAAGATGTTCGAAACCACTGCATCGGGAATTGCGGACAAATTACGGCATGTATTGATGCCAATGCGTCAGTCGGAACAGTTGAGTATCGATATTACATTCTCGTTTGATATTTATGGCCGGGGATCAGAGTGGCTGTGATGAAAATTGGTTCGTGTGTTATTTCAGAAACTGACGCCAAATTGACATCATTTCAAAAGGAAAATGTTAGTTTTGGACAGATAACAAAATCTAGAAGCTTCAAGAGAAAAAACTGTATGATTTTGTATTCAAATCCTTTGTTTCTCAAGTATAAGAATACTTTGGTTGGTTGTATTGGCGATGAATCTTCATTTCTAATCAACTTGTACAATAAAGACTTTGTTCATAACAAATATCTAATTTTCTCCAATTTCATCTTATACACCCTATGACTGAGAAGAACATGATATGAACAGATACGATGCAAGTTTAGCCCTCGATACTAGATATGTTCAATATAATTCAATGAATAAAAGAGATAAAAGTAGGAAATCAATTTTTATGTCATTATAAATTTCTATAGTTTCACCAGAAACTGCATTATTCATCCCTTTGATTTTTTCAATTTCAACGACAAAACTTCAACATAACAGTTATTTTCAGAGTGAAGATGGAGTGAAATTCTCCTGACAAATATCTCGTGAATAATTTCGACATATCAAAAATTGTTGAAATCAGTTTTTTTTATAAATTCATGGATGTAGCCGTTACTATGTGGTAGGAGATCATGACGGAAAGAGAAATGAAAATTTCTATGTTTTTTTTTCACTTTTTCTCTAGTAGTAGAGGATTTTCCTCAAATTTATAAGTGAATTGATTAGAAAAAAAGTTCTGGGTATTCTATTATATACTAATCTTAGAATCTTCAGCAATGTGGTTTTATCTCGGGTTGTGAAGCTAATGAAGTTAAAAACTTGTGTATTCAAAAGTACTATAGTATGCTGAGAACAAAAAATTATCTAAAATTGATCCTAATTGAATATTTACTTGAATACTTGAATTTACAGTTTTTTCAGTCTGAAATATATCAATCTATACAAATATGATAAACCCCCAGAAATGGGAGTCTATCATATCTTCCTAATACCCCAGTATTGAAAGAAATATATTTGGGAGTTCCAATTTAAATCTTTTATAGAGTATTTTTATAACGTTATAATTCATCGGTGATATGTGAAGAGTACACATTCATTATAACAGATTTTAGAACAATATTGTTGCTGAGACGAAACCAGCAAAACGTCTTCCATACCCTGTTTCCATAAATGAGCATTCAAAAAAGTATTATTTCAATGGTAATTTTCTCAGGTAGCAAAAAGGCGTTCTGTGGCTTGGTTTTCCTATTAGTATCACACAGGACCGTGTAATTGTACCACAGAGTAGTCAATTATCAAGTCACTCAGATGCTCTGAAATGGTCAGAAGGAGTGACTAATGCACCAGACTTGAGTTTTGTGAAATATAGTATATTTGTTTTTTGTAAGTAAAACAAAAAACGTATCTAAAGATTGGATTGTAGTGACGCATTGAGAATCATTAAAAATAATCTGAATAAATACTACCTACTACGAGACCTACTGATTAATTCAAAAATTGGAAAAAGTTAACGCTACCATAAATTGTTTAAGCTTTCTATTCATTTGAATACAAGTACCTCGTCGTTACCTTTCTATGATGTCGACAGTTTTCGGCAAGTCTCCAAAAAATATTAATGAGTGTGAAAGTGAAAACATATTTCGAATCTATAATATAAATGTATATTAATACTTTTTTCTGTTCATCAACTATTCTTCAATTTTTGTCTTCTTCTATTGATCTACTCATTTTTTGTCAAACACATAGAATTCTATAAGTCGTGAATAGTTCAATTTTTGTTAACGGCGCCCGGTATAAGAGCCACTTTCTTAATTACTTCACGGACGTTCGAATAGCCTGAAATAATAGCCTAGTCTTGGTTCACGGTCGTGACACAAAAACTAAATTGCTAAATTACTAAACATTATTTTCTCCGAGTCTATCAGGTAATTTGATTACCGCGTCCTAATAATTTTTATAATTTGCCTAATGTTGTCGAGTGAAGATGAAGCTGAGTGTTTCTGGCGAAAGTTGTCTAGTCACTCTCAATTCACTTAAGGCTTTTTAGTTTTCTGCTTCTTTTATCTGATGAATATGGCAAATGATGGGTATTACATACTTTGTGAGATTTGTGGGAATTAGCAAAATATTACACTGAAGATAATAAAATCACAACAATGTGACCAAATAATTTCGGAAGCTCGATAATGAAGCCCATACATGAAAATTGAAAATTTTATGTGTTTTTCATAATGAAATTAATTAAATTTATGCTCAACTCAAAATTTCTTTCATGTGTTGTAGAATAAAGCTAAATGATACGTTTGTGACTGAAACTTTTGTATAAAAAAGTTTCCGTCTCAACAATAAACACATGCGGACTTTATGAATGCTATTTTCCGGGTTTTTTTGGTCGTAGTCTGCGAATTTCTCAAACTCAAGTATTACTTTCCGAAATGGAAAAGTATCCAACTATCTCCAGGTACCAATAAAACAGACTGAGAAATCTTACCTACGTATCTGCATCAGTAGCACACTGAACACATTTTCCAATAAAATGAATTTGAAACTGGAGTTTAATATACTTCCACCATGAAAATGAGAAGATTGACTTCATGAAAGAGAAATCCTCAAAATTCCCCCTGCAGTTGAGGTGGAAATCATCCTCAATGAAGTAGGTTCTTCCTTTTCAATTATTGTCTCAGATGCCATAATACCTTCATCTAAAGAAAAACCGCATTTCCTTCACGAAACCTTATCCACCCCAACCCGTCACTTTCCTGTGGATAAGTGAGAGATAATTAATATTGTAAATTAACACCCTAATACCTAACAAACATTCAGATGATGTTTCGCGACATGATTCTTGAATTAACCTCCCCATTCCAGAAGGAGTAAATTGTGTGGAAGTGAAACAATTCCAACATCTGAACCCCACAGAGTGGGGGATGGGGGGACCACCCGGCCTATAATTGACCCACTTCGAGATTCTGTAGTGAATATAATCAAAATTTTGGTACATTAAACTCGATTTATTAAATTCGTCACTGAAGTAATGTACTATTCATGTCCTTATTTTTAATAATAGAACCGGAGGGAAGGCAAGCGGAAGAGAATCTGCAACTGCCGTAGAAGATTGGCGTTGGGGGAATATACAATGAATTCGAAATTAATTTGGTAGAAGACCGAGTATTTAAGAGAAGCAACGACTACAGTGCAAATAGACTTATGAAGTGAGCTTTGCATTTGAAAGAGGAACAGTTAAAGGAACAGGGATGGATGCAGTAAAGTTGGTAAAGTTCCGTTGAAAAAAATTTGGTGAAAAGCTCACTCTTTTTTTGCGTTACTATTCGAGAATATACAGCTTTATGTTCGGAAAAAGCTACACAATAAGAGAACGCGAAACTTTTGCCTCTTTTGTCAGGAGAAACTTTCGAAACCAAATTCTCAAGGCTTGTTACTTGATGAACGTATCCTTGATTTCAGTACAATTAAAAAAAGTTTGGAAAACTGCACTGTCTATCGTCTTCTCCTTTCGAATATTCAAATACAGCTATGTTGACCTATCTCAAATGTTGATTTGAAACTTTGATATTAGATTACGCGTTCATGGGTTGACACTGAAAAATTCAAGACCGAACAACGACGGTACTTTTTATTTAACCGGATTCCTGATACATGAAATGGCGTCAACCAAAAGTCTTCAGTATACAAGTTTGGTAAATTTTAAATTTGAGGAGTAAAAACATTGCTTCTTTTGTCAAAGTTCATTACGTTTCATTTCATTTTTTATAACCATCGTAGCTTTCTCCTAAACCTGCTGTTCTTGTTCGAGGCCGCCTTTAAATCTATCATGGTTGTGAAAAACTCAGCTTCTTCTTCTATTTCCTCTTTTATCAGACTTCTTGGAATGTAGATTTTTCATTTGTCTTGAAAAGGTGAATTTTCATAAAATCAGTCTTCTGGCATCACAAATGAGCGTTTAAACATAAAAGTTTTTTTAAATGGTTAATTACGGCAGACCATTGTGACTTTCTCACGATTTATATATCCATCTGATCCTGCGAAAGAACTGGAACTGGATCAAAATTAATCCTCTCCCACATTTACATCGATCACTGACCACATGACCGTCCCTTGCGCTACATATTTCACTTGCCCAACAATAATTTCCTTTAATGAATGATTTGCGAGAGTGAATTTGCATAACTTCGCATGTTTACGGCGTTCTGTAACTCAGCTGGAATATTGCGGATTCGCTTTTATTGCGCACTTTCGCAAAGCGATCATAATTCTCTTTGTTTATTGACACTTCGTGAAGCATAACTCGGAGGTGAATATCAGTGTACAATTATTTAAAGTTGTAAATACATTGACGATTTTTATTAGTGAATGTTTCATTAGTTTCGAAACGGCGCTTGTTACTCCAGGAATAGTGGGAACAGAAAGACTAGTCTTGAAAAAATTGCAATAGGCTGAATATTGTACTAGACATTATTTTAAAAACACCCTTTTTGGTTTTTACTTTTCCATCGTTATATAGAAAGTGAAAAACTCCAGAAGAAAGGGGGAAGGAACATCTGTATATGTCAATGAAAAAGATATTAGATCACATTCTGAAGTTTTTGGTCAATGATATAAACTATGAAATCACTTCTCATTCAGTTACTCTCCAAATACAAAGGAACTCACATTTTCAACTTCTTAGACTTTTATCTTGCTGTCATTTTTATTTGTAGGTCTCAACGAAAGTGCTTTCTGCAATCTACAAATAATTTTTCGATATCTGGTAATCCACCAAAGTATGAGTGAATATTTAGTTTTGTCAAAATTAACTGTCAGTTATGTCGAAGCTATCTCCCTAAATAATCTTGCCCATAGTCATCTAATGGGTCATGATCTTGTTTGAGCTGATCCCCTCCATGTCCTTACCTTTGGAATCAAGTAAAAGTATCTCTTTCAGGTAAATTGTGAAGAGAGCGATGGACCTGAAGGAGTTCCTTGTGGAATACCAATACTCACAATTTCCAAAGTGTCCCCATATATATAAACAATACTTCATTCCTGTTTCTGGTCACCCGAATAACATTTAAATAGCCTTGACATGATTCTGCCACTACCGGTGTTTTCCAATTCCTATACAAATTTGGTTGATTGGGTAGTTCCCAACAGATTTGAATTTTCATGTGATACATAGTTTTTTTTTTAATGAAAAAAGCAAAAGTTGGATTTAGTACAACTTTGCAAGTTCCTCACAAAGCTAATATAAAATTTTAATGAAATAGTCGGCTGTTTTTCGTCATCAGAGATAATATTCCTGGACTATATAGCATGATAACTATAGAGGAGGTCCTAACGGAACTGATGTGCTATAAAGTCCGCCTGTAATAGAAAGCGTTTCATAAAATGTCGGGTAATTGTTCCAGACACATAATGCATTACTGCCATTCGTGGAAACATTTCCATTCCAGAGTTCTAACTTGTGTGGCCTGAAGTGCTGGATCTCATCAGCGAGAGTTGAGAGATGTGCCCCTTAGGCCGGACTGTCAATTGTTTCTGGAAATTACATTATTTGGGGACTGATTGATATGGCTTGATAGTTGAAACTGTTTCTGAAACAATACTCCAGAAACGTAGAGAGGAGGAATGGAAACACTGTCACGGTAAGTAATTAACAGAATGATATTTTTGAATGAAATAAAAGAAGGCATATTATGATTATGTTTTGTTCAATTAAAGTTTCCAAAAGAAGAACATTTTTGAAGTGGTCTAAAGTATGACTAAATGAGCGCTTTATTGAATTGTAGATCAAAACATTCATCAAATGACTTTGTTTAACCATAAATCAATGAGCTTGTGTGTTTAGGACCTTTGGTGTAGTGGTGCATGTTACTGGAGTTTTATCCCAACACCAAACCGTTATTTTCAACACCTCAACACGTGTTTCAATCACCAAGTGATCATCTTCAAGATAGATATTCAATTTTCCTCACTTAGCGATAGAAAAACCTGTCGAAATGCTAAAAATAATGGTTTGGTGTTATTTTTAGCATCTCAACACGTGTTTCAATCACCAAGTGGGGAAGATTACATTTTCATCTTGAAGATGATCAGATAAATATTACTGGAGTTTTATCCCTACACCAACCCGTTATTTTCAACACCTCGACACGTGTTTCAATCACCAAGTGATCATCTTCAAGATGGAGATTTAACCTTCCTCACTTGGTGATTAAAACACGTGTCGAGGTGTTAAAAATAACGGTTTAGTGTTATTTTCAACACGTCGACACGTGTTTCAATCCCCAAGTGTTCATTTTCAAGATGAATGTTCAATTTTTCTCACTTGGTGATTGAAACACCTGTCGAGGTGTTAAAAATAACGGTTTGGTGTTATTTTTAACAACTCAACACGCGTTTCAATCACCAAGTGGGGAAGATTAAATCTTCATTTAGAAGATGATCAGATGAATATTACCTGGAGTTTTATTCCTAGACCAACCCGTTATTTTCAACACCCCAACACGTGTTTCAGTCATCAAGTGATCATTGTCAAGATGGAGATTTAGTATTCCACATTTGGTTATTGAAACACCTGTCGAGGTGTTGAATATAACGGTTTGGTGTTGGGATGAAACCCCTTTTATATTCATATAAATCATAATGTTTATGAAATTCTGTAATTCAATATTCGTATTGGAACTACAAGTATTAATTTTCATACCTGTGAAAAATAAAACCTCACTATAAAAACCCCTTCATATCTAGTGACACAAACACTGCACTTTAATGTAAGGATTTGTTTTTTATAGTCGCAAATGCATTTGTAATGATTACCTTTCATCTCACTGTAAATACTTCTGAGTCTTTTCAAATTCATCTCCATTTAGGATGACAACGTGAACAAGGATATAGTCTATCTTTCGTTAATGTATTACACAACTTCAATCCTAATTTCCTGCAACAGCATGGCCCATGTCTTTTGTTTTTTGATGGTGATGATAATATTCATTTCAAAAAAAATCTGAGAAATGATTATAAGTACTTAACGACACAATTTGTTTTCCACGAATCTTCAGATGGCGAAATTATATAAATGAAAGTTCATGCTAAGTTTTTATCATTTATCATTCCAAACAAGATTTTTCTGCATCTTGAATTCCTTCCTCGTAGTGAACGATATCGGCAAAATATTATTGGCAACATATTCATTATATAATGATAAATGACTTTGAAGTCGAGAGGATCATTTGATCTTATATGGATTGGACGTACTAAGAATATAAATAGAAATAAGGCATTGCAGTATCTCATTGCGTTTGCTTTTCCCATGGAGTGAGGAACATGGAAAGTACTCGTCCATTTGAAAGTATAATCGTCCTGAAAAAACGACTGACTAATGAGCTGTTGGTGTTTATAATTGCAAAGTAGCAGAAATTGAATACCAGTTGAAAAATTTTGCCATGTACGTTCATGCATGCGTGTTATAAATTTATAAGTGCCAATAATTTAATATCTCAACTGGCATGTCCATAAATCGAACATATTTCAGTGGATTTAGCTGGATTAGCAATTTATAGTGCTTTATATCAGCATTTTCGCATACCGCTCTCTATTTCATTTTTACACGATCAGATTAAATTTCTAATATTCAATAGTGGGATGCACTGTTTATAAAATTTGTTTCAATTCGATGGAAAACAGTAAATTTCAGAATGATATATCAAAAATGATGATGAAATTAGAAACGATCTGCAATATGGGAGGAATCTGAAATACTCTTAAAATTATTGCTAGAATTTGGTTCTGCAACATACATGAGAACAATACTTCATAAATGGTCTGATCTCAGCTTCATAAAGCATCAAAAGTTGCTGAGGCATGTACAGTTTTCTGGTACGGAACAGAGTTCCAAGCTTTTGAGAAGCAGCTTCTGCAATTCCAGCGACATGATTGTGCCAAGACATATTGGTGTACATTTTAACCCCCAACAAAGCGGAATTGTCTGTCCTGATGTTATTATATCCGATTGGGAAATATTTATCTTTTTTAAATTCCGGAAATGGTGTCTTCAAAATACACTCGAGTAGCGACATACAGGAACAAAGTATTATATTCCTAACGTTATTAATTCATCAGCAAAAATACAGATATCTGTTGATTGAGAAAATACGTACTCTCATTGAAGAAAATTATTTCATAAGTTATTCATGAATTTTAGTGTTTTATCGAAAATTTCGATCATGAAAAATAAATGTATGTATGACATCCAATAACGAACGATCGAGAATGTAATTGTTTATAATTATTTTGGTCTATCTACGGATGTATTACGATATTACAGAAACAAAATGTCTACCGAGTAACACTCAAATCATTTTCTCTCTTTGTCTTCAATTCTAAAAGTCGAATATAGCACTATATTCCTAAAACACTAGATTGTAGCTAAAATATACATCAAAGCCAAAGGTCCTACGTCCAATTTCTTATCTCATGCACAATAAACTAAAAGCTCTTATAATAATCAGATGGAGACCGTGACATGGTGAACAGAGATGGGAAACGACAGGTAGTAGGAGACTCGTAGAGATTCCGAGGGCCTGGTGATGGCCAGCTCTTAAAGAGCATGCATTCGGGATCAAAAATAATGGAAATAGAAATGTTAAGATCCTATCATATTTTATCTGATCGGCTCGTTTCCTAATAATTGAAATGGGTTTCGAATGAGATATTAACGGTTCGATTCAGGTGACGATAATTTTAACGAGATAGGGAATATTTGTAGATAATTCAACCGGCAATGAAGAATTGGTCGATGGATTTTAGTTTTCCTTCATTATCTCCCAATCTCCAAAACTTAAGATACCGATAATGAATTAACAGAATGAAGAGATATTTAGTCAATAAAAGCCCACCAACATTTTTTTCTCAAGCTCAGGATGTCTGTAGATTTTCTATATTTTTTTTAATAATTATTCAATTCCTCAGTCTAATTAGATATGAAAAGCAACCGTGCATATGTCGTCAAAAAAATCAAGCAGAAGGTAGGTCTGGAGACCATGTTAACCAATCCATTGGCTCAGAACTACCTTCTGCTTCCACCATTACGAAGAAGTCTAGTTTTTGCCGATGAGTCACAAATATTGTATGGTTATATGCAGAATATAACTGTAACATCATAGGTGGAATTACAACCTTTGAAATACTAAATGAAGAACTTGGTTAGCGAGAGACACTTTATTTTTTTTCTGGCGTAGGAGAAGTGATTGAATAGATACATCTGTAAGAAGTAATCAACACTTGGTTCTGTCTCATCTATCATCAACCTTCCTCTTCAATGATTCAAGTGCATCAGTAGAAACATGGAGTACAGAAAACAATGAATTAGGGAGGCTATGGTGTAACTTTTCGATTCGATCAAGAGGATAAATTCTGTTTTTGTTCCAAGTTTATCAGAGAATTATTCATATACCCAAATCATTGTTACAGTCCATTAAAATTCAATAGTTGTGCAATACCTTTCTCAAGTAGTCAATGCTTGACAAAGCTATTGTATATCGAAACACGTGTCGCGGTTTTTGTAAAACCCTTTATAGTGAAAAGCATACAATAAACTATATTAATGAGTTTCAATATAGATTTTCATCAAGTATCGGCCAGTTCTATTTTAGAACTGATTTTAGAACTGAAAAGCAATGTCTATATTTCACACAATCATCTTTGGGCTTGAATCGCCCATAAATATTTTTTTTTCAAACTGTCGATTCCTTTTTATTGGTGATATGTTCGAATTCACAATGATATTTCTTCCAAATACAACCAGCACCTTCTTAAATAGATTACATTCCAGCTCAAGTGAATTTTCTATCTACGGGCAAAACTTTGCGCTGAGAACCGCTCCACAATAGTTTCCCTCAGATATAACGACAGTTGTTTACTTATTCTGGAGAATTATTTTCATTATTATTGTGAGGGAATAACCGAGTTGGAGCATAAATTTCTGTGCCAATGACTCCTGCGGTTCGCATAAAGATTCAAATTTAATTAAGAGCATTGTACACTAAATTAAACACATAACTTCAACAAACGGGCCAGTAAATAGTGTTATTAAATTAATTAAACTAAGGAAAGGTATGCGGCGTTGCAAACTATGATGGAATTATTTTTCTCTTCTGGCGTGGAAAACTGTACGATGAAAATTGTCAGTTGAAATTAGCACAACGTGAAAATTCATTCTCTACATACAGGATGTTTCAAATTCGATCCTCACCATTGGGATCTCGGAATCTATGAGAGATACGAAGATGGTTGAAGTGGGGCAGAGTTGCCGTTTCATCTGGCTAACAATATGGCGTTGAGAATGTTCTGAAATAGGAGATATCCGGAAAAAAACAGAAATTTCGGAAAATGGTTTTTATTTTTTCTGGCTTTCTCGAAGGATTCAAAAATAAATTCCACTTCCACATTTCCACTTTTTCCCTGCTACAGAATGGTGTTTTCAGTTTTTCTATGCAACGTTTCGTCTTCCGGCCACCATCAGCAACTATATTTTTTCTTATGGGGTGCTACATTGGATTCTTTCTGTTTTGAATAGAACCAGATTTTACCTTTTATATGATGTATCATAAGTTATTATTCTTTTTCGAAATGTTGGATATATTGAAAAAAATTTAATATTTCTAAATTTGACTTTCAATTTGTTACACTCAATGACATTTTGTTATTATACAAGTCATTGAATTTTTGGCGAGAAATGGCTTTCACGAATGAAGAAAGAAGAGATATGATGCAAGTTGATTAGAAATACGATAGAAACAGGAAACAGTGTTAGGACATTGGAAATGTATTCAAACTTGTATCCCGAAAGATGACAACCATATCGAACTATGTTCAAGTTATTGCATCAAAATCTCATCGAGTTTGGTTCATTTGAAAAGCCGAGGAAAAAATACGAAGACAGAATGGACCAGGAAACTAAAGAAAGTTCGATACATGAGGTTTGTATTAGGTAAATTAGACACTGTGTCCTTTTCAATAAAAATTAATAATTTGTAGATAAACATGAACACGGGGAAATCTACACGTCAAATTTCCTCCAAAATGAAAATTTGTCATACAAGTGCTTGAAGACATCTCAAAAAAGCGGTTTAAAATGTTACAAAATACACATATCTCAAAAATTGCACCCAGGTGATCTCGAAAGGCGATAAGAATTTTGTAATTGGCTAAAAAGAAGACCTGATTTTCCTGTTTTCGTGGAAAATGTAATTTGGACAGATGAAAGCACTCTTACGAATTGTGGGATTTCAACCGAAATAACGAACACATTTGGAGTATGAACAACCCCAAGCAGTTCCGAGAAATTTGACCTCAAGGGCGATTTAGTATTACCGTGTGGGCAGGAATTTACAAAGATTAAATTTTGGGTCCTCATTTATTGGATGAAATTCTGAATAGAGAAACCTATCATCAGTTTTCATTGCCGATTTTCGAAGACTATTTCGATGATCTACTTTTGGGTAACTATAACAACATCTGGTTTCAAGATGATGGTGCTCCACCGCACACTACCAGGAGAGTATCTAATTACCTGACCGAAAGGTTTGGTGATGAATGGATAGGGAATAATGAGCCGGTGAAGTGGCCACCAAGGTCTCCAGACTTGAGTGTTATGGATACATTCTCATGGAGTACACTGTAAAATTGTGTATATGGTCTGAGGGAAAATCAAAATATTGAGGACCTACAACACAGCATTGTTAGAGAGTTCAGAAGATTGAGGAGAAGGGAAATTAATCGTGCAGTGAATAATATTCGAAGAAGGGCACAGTTGTGTTATCATGAACAAGGCCAGCATTTTGAACATTTTCAGTGATTCACTTTTGTCTTTACATTTTAATTTATTATTGTTATTTGTTCAAAGTTCTATTTTCATTGAAAAGGACACAAAGTCTAATTTACCTCATACACACCTCATTTATCAGATTCTGATTGTTGATTCTGTCTCTATATTTTTTTCATTGACTTTTCAAAAGAACCAAACTTTGTGAGGATCGAAGTTGAAAAAATTAATTATAATGGATGAGGTACAGCAAATGAAGAACAGAAAAATTTCGTGAACGAGCATGTTTAGATCATCTGCAGAAGTGAAACTGTCATGACCAGAAATAAGAAATAACTGTGCCAAATTAATTCCCCGGCTTTGTTAAACGACTGCGGTAGATAGACAACGTTCTCTAGTTGTCCACACATTTTTTTATGTCTGCCGCAATCGTAGACGCAGCATAAGGAATTAAAACATTCAGACAACGGCCATCAAACCCGGCAAATTGTCTTGAGAAATCTGTTGAATGTTTCACATATTCTTCTTCAAAGCAACTACCCCTTCCTATACCAATTAGGTTTTACTGCTTTCCAACTCTACCGAACAAAGAAATAAGAATATTATTGTTGGTAGTGTTTACCAGCAACAAAATCCTTTGACGAATTCGAAATGAAAACCAAAGACATGAGAACCATTTTGAAATATCTTCTTCCGACTTGCATATATGAACTAGTCAACGACTAATCATATATGTGAAAGCTATTTGCCCGATTTTTTAGGCCGTGGTGTGCAGGTTTCTATGCCTGACGTTTCGTCTACTACTGCGGTAGATATTATCAAAGGCCATGTGGTAATGGTCGCAGTGCCCAAGTTATTGCTCGAGTTGTAACGCGGTAACCTACGATGCCAGTATTTGACTCTGATTTCATGTTATTATTAATGGGCATTGCTTCATTTCTCTCAATTGCATTACCTGACCTTGTCTGTGTACCTTTGAGGAAAGGTAGCCAGATTTCATCAATGTTCATTGCCTCTTATTTTCTATTGAAAATATCCCTGTGTTTTTGAATTTCTATTGTGATGTGATAAATAGTATAGTCTGCAATATTTTGACAAAAATCTGCGTGAAATGGAAACAAAAGTGGTTCAGAAATATAGTCCTGAGGTACTCCATGAAAGTGTTATTTTAATACTCCATAATTGAATGTTCCATATTACTGATTATTATCGGTAAATTCTAATGATATTAGTCAAGTGAAAATTATTTTCTGAAGATACTGGTTCCAGAATAACATGATCTTGCTGAAGATAAAAAACAAACACTTAGATCATTCCCAAAATCGACATCCTAAACAAAAAATAATAACTACCTTTTTCGATCTGATCTATTCCCAATCTCCTTCTTTCATTTTCTGATACATATTGGTTAAACTGGCAGAACATTTAGGAATCGAATCCAGGAACATCATATGAGCTATGAAAATAAGAAAACAAGTTCAACATATTCAAATCATCTTTTAGAAGAAAATCATATCGTTAAAGAAGAGTTCAAAATTGTACACATACAAAATAAAGATTTGAAACTGAATCATTTTCATATCGAAGCAATGGAAATTAATAAACTTAAAAACTCAAACATTCCAATGAATGAGCAACTCACCATTATTGAACTTGTTTTCTTAAAATACCGAGGGAGTATTATTATTGATGTTGAAGTGAGGTAATATGCTTCGGGTAATCATAATTGAAGAGATACCTCAGGTATATAATTGTAGAGGTTGAGGTAGTTTGATGGAGGTAGTCCCAATTGTTTTTTTTTATTTATTTGAAAATAGGAAATCCTAATATAAATACAAGTCCAAAAAGGTAAAAATGGTATATAAAAAATATTAAAATAGGATAATAATTCTTCTAACAATAAAATACGTTCAAATAATATATAAATACAAGAAGCTAAAAAGCTAGAAATAGAAATGTGTTCCTGAGAATATTATCCTATAACACAGAACAAATCAGGAGTATTCAGAATAGTTAGTTATAAAAACAATCATTCGAGTGGGTAGGTAACGAAATATTTAACATATCACAATGTAACACGATGTAACACATTGTATACATAACCCATAAAAGCTCGAACCAATAAAACAATTCGATGATGTGAAACATAAAAATTAAAAAAATTCAGAAAATTCATAGTGTACGTGATGTAATATATATTTTCAACTGAGCCTTGAATGAATATAAAGTAACAGAATCTTTAATGTGGTATTGGTTGAAATCAGTCAATCCTCTGAAAAACAACGATTTCATAGATTGCTTTGTTCTTTTCCTGGAAATGTGTGAATTCTGACACTCATTCAATTTTGTCTCCCTCCACTTCGAAATGAAGCTTTTCATAGTCAATTGATTTCAGTTTATGTTTCTTACTAATCATCATTGATTTGGTTTTATTCGTATTAATTTTCAGTTTATTTTCGTTTAAATATATTTAAATTTTTTTCAACAATCGATTTATGTGCTCCATAGCATGCATGTCCATAGCATGCAAGTATCGTGTCATCTGCAAATAAATTGAAAAAATCATAACCTTGTATATCATTTACATCATTCAGGTACATTATAAACAGCAGTGGTCCCAGGACACTCCCTTGAGGTACGCCTATATTGTTTGAAATTTCATTTGAGAAACATTTCCCCACTCTAGTTATTTGTGACGTGCCATTGAGATAATTTTTGAACCAACTTATTGTAGTTACTTGTGGTATATAAATATTAGCATAAGAAGCAACTTGTCGTATTCAAATCACTGTTGAAGAAGCTACTATGTAAGCGAAACATGTCGTGATATATTTTTCAAATAAAGTTTGTGGAGATCAAATCGTGACGTGTAGTTTATGAAACTTCTTCTTTCAGTCGACGAATTTACTAGACTGAACTTTTTCGTTAATAATTGATGCGACTGTTGTAATAAAATTATGGAATGAACCCTCGAAAACCTTAATCACGCAGTAATTCGCCTGAAAAATTTGTTAAAAGCTAAAGCTCAATTTCATTATTGGTTATTTTCATTACGAGCACATCAAAGGCTGCATTTTGGGCATTATGTTGGGCTCCGATAAAGTAAATAAATTCAGGTAACGCAATTAGCCAATAGCCGAAACCGTATATTAGCTAAATTGGGTATATATAGCTGAACACTATCGTAATAATAGGATGGGTTCGAAGCATTATGAAATGCATAATATCGCACAAATTGTGGTTCGGATGAAATTACCCCTAATTACAGCTTCATCAATAGTCCAGTAAATCCAGACTAACCGAGCATTCCGATGATTTTTTTTTTCAATAAAATCGTCACTGTCGACCTGAATTCCAGTTTATGAGATAGGGTATGTTTGTCCGGTGTAGATTTGGTTTAGACACTAACATCATCTATAACTTTCCCTTGTGAATTTTGTCGTAACGTTCATAATCAAAAATAAGGTACAGATGGGATTAATTTAGAAAAAAAATTGCCTTTTTCACGATAATAACTGTTTTATCGATATTATCGAAAAGTTTTCAAAGTTTCTCTAACAAAAATGTTTACATATTATTGCTTGAGAAACTCAAAGCAAAGCAATGAATAGGTAAGTTGAATACGTAATATTAGTTCATATATATATATGAGTTGTCTGTCATTTGATATCCTACTGACATTCTAAAATATCTTCAATTGCTGAATGACCTTAAAAACTGTTTTTTGAATAAAAGCTCCACGAGTTTTTTTGAACAGAAAGAATATTACCTATTGAGATTAAAATCAAACCTTCAATAATAAACCAATCAACAATGGGGAATGTTCCTCAATTTGGGTTATTACTGCAAATGCAAGTTTGAACAAAATAAAGTTGAATTTAATTCATGAGTTTTTCAAATTCACTTCGAAAAGTATTCAAATTGATGTTTCAAAAGTTGGGTTTTGATTTTTGAAGGGATTTGTTTCTAATTCACATATTGGCAACAGCGCCTATATCAAGTTGAAATAATTTATACGTATCTAGATATTCTACTTTAAAAAAAGAAAATTATTTGTATAAATCAACAATCAAGGCAAAATATAAATTATAGTTCAATACCACCTCCACAAGCCATATAAACAACAGTTGTTTTGTTATTCATTTATATAAAGGAAGATAGGTCAGGTGCACAAAATATCATATGTCACAGAATGTCTCGGAACTCGGAACATAAGTAAACAGAACAGCACGCCTCTGAAATATGTCATCTTTGTTTGTCTCATACAGGTAACAGATTCATTGTCCTTTATTAGCTATAACCGATGTTGCGAAATGGTGAAATAGAAACGAATCCCTTTAAATGTTGAATGCATTATTTCATTCTTCTTTTTCAAGTATTTAAATAATTTTCAAAGAAAAAGGTTGAAATGATGAGTTTGAATAGCGTTGTTTTAGAGCTCTTTTATGAAAACTACTTGATTTTCGTTAGGAGGAACGTTCCCCATTCCTAGGTAAGGCCTACAAGGGACACCACAAAAATTTGTAAACGATATTACCTAAAAAAACTTCTCGAAAATCTAAAGAAATTTTTCGAAATGTTTTCATAGTCCTCAAAATTCACGAGATAAATTCAAATCACACCGTCCGGAAATTGAAAAATGTTCGGTTTGATGCTATGTTTACCGTACTACGAATCCAAAGCGATATGAAGATATTGGCTAACAAAAAATATGGTAATTTAATTACAGAATCAGGTGAAATTACTAGTTCCCGAAGCTTTGATAAACGGAGATTTCTGCTAATCAATTCGCTAATTTTGACACTTTGATCAACACGAATATCCCACTGATATTTTATAATTCAATAAAGGGGAAATCATAATTAGGTACCATTTCCTCTTTGATTGACCTTAATATACCCTTTTGTACGTTATAATTAGGAGTTGAAAAGGGTATTAGCTGACAGATCCATCATAGAAAAACTAAATGATGGCATGCGTGAAGAGTTTGAATGAACGTCTTATAGTTTCTGGTCTTTCTGATGCTTTTTACCAGATAGCTCGTTTAGGAGAAAATCGTGAATTGGAAGATGCAAATGCACTTGCTGAATATTTATGACAGAAATATTTCGCTTTTGTTATGAAATATGGAAAGATTGTTGATTTCTCAAGCCTTAGAAGATGGGAACAATGCTTTCAGTGCTCAAAGAAGACCACACACAATGTTGAATTTATGGAGGTATTGTTCACGATGATATCGCATTCAATGAAATGACGGAAGAAGGAAGGAAAATGTTTGATAATTTAGTAACAGTTATTTGCTATTTTCATCTGTACAAATCTGTTAGAAATCTTACAAATGATAGTGAAACTAATCGAGGATGCGGTACAAGCAAAAGAACCTAATAAAAATCAGCATTCCAATTTGTCCATCTACCGCTCATCCTTGGTCGGTTTTCGTTTCGACGAATTATCAGCAGAGCATTTAAATCTAAGCTGGGAAGAAAAAACCCGGCAATTAAGCGGGAAAAGAACCTCTTTTTGTCCTATCGTTTCTTTTCTAATGAACATTATGTAGCTTACCTTTCGGCCTGTTACCTGAGATGAAACTGCTGCCGGCAGAAATCTCAAAAATCAGTGAATTGCATTTTCGGCAATAAAATTTGTGTTGTTCCAATGATCATTAAGATGATTGTGGTTCTTTGTCGTGACATGATTTGTAACTAATTGATTACGAAAAAAATATTCAAAATTGTATGACTTATTGTGTTTTCAGTGTTTTTACAATTTGCATTTTGTTCTACTTGATATACTGAATATTCTACTTGATGAATTAATATAATGTAAAATATGGAACTGGACCAAATTCGTTCAAGTCAAAATTTAATGAAGACCAATATGAACATATAATATGTCTTAGCACAATCATGTCGTTGGAATTGCAAAGGCTGCTTCTCAAAAGCTAGAAACACTGTTTCGAACCAGAAAACTGTACACATCTCAGCAACTTTTAATGCTTTTTTTAAAGCTCAGATCAGACTTTCTTTGGAATATTGTTCTCATGAATGGAGCTCCGCCCCTAAGCATACCCTGAAGCTGCTGGATTCCATCCAGAAAAAAGCCTTCCGCCTGATTGGTACATCACGTGCAACCTTGAGAGCCTGGAACATCGAAGAAAGGTGTGAGATTTGTCTCTCTTCAATGGATACTTTCACGGAAGGTGTTCAAGTGACTTGGCACATTTGATTCCACGAAGAGCGGTACGTATTAGAAATACGCGACGGACTGTGGCTGCTCATCGTTTTGAGGTTCAACTCAGTATACCTCGAACTTCACTGCTTAAGAACTCTTTCACTTAGAGAACTGCCTGAATGTGAAATACGTATGTGGAATGTTTTTCCAAATGAATCGCTGTAGTGTTTGTGTATCGTCCTTAAAAACACAAATAACTTTTCTCTGAAAACGAAATTAATTCTTTCAATCTCAATAATGTTGTACGAATTGTTAAAACTGGTAAACATTGTCATAATTACGCCTTTTTTATTTTTGTTTCAAATGGGGAGCCTGATATTACATTATTATGATGGAACACGATATTTAAAAAAAGATTTGATAATTTTCTGTGAAATGAAATGTAAGGAAGTTGTGACGAGTGAATTGTGGAAAAAATCCGCACTTGTATTTGACATTATATTTTTTTAAACTCTTCAAATATATTTATTCACTCAGAAATTGAATATCAATTGTGTTAACTACTCATGTCACAATCAGACATCACATTGGTAATGGCCAGAGTAGCTCAGCGGTAATGCGTGTTAGTTTTGACTGACTGACTGAATGAGTTTATTATCCAAAGCCAAAATCTCATACAAATATATTGTATCGTTCCTTTCTATGGTCAGTCGTAGAAAAAGTATAGTACGCAACCTCGAGTATGAGGCCAATTATAATTCGCGAGTGGGTAATAGGCTTCTCATCACAATTGGTATAGTTCAAGTGAACGATATAGTGAAACGTTGATAAAAGTAGCTGCGTAAACGCAAGCGAAACATAAGTGGAACCTCCTATTGGTTTGACACCCAAGTCAACTTGACAAGTTTTTTTATGTCATATTTTATATATATATATATATATATATATATATATATATATATATATATATATATATATATATATATATATATATATATAATATATAATATATATTAGATATTTCTTGTTCAACTAGCTCTATTACCTTCTTATCAAATTTTGGAAAATTACGTTTACGCCCGATGCTTTGGTTCAATTTTCCCAAATCAACTCGATGAGATTGAAAACACAAAAATAGAGGGGAAGTCTCAGTATGGTGTGTCCATACTTTTCAGCAATACTCTCAGGGGCATACACTTACTTTTTCAAATGTTTTTGTCTGTAAAACTTCAAGTAGTTGGTTTTTGGTATAGTTATCTTCAAAATACAAATTGTTATCCATTAAAAAACTTTGTATTTCATCTTTCCTCGAATTTTTATTCGGTACTTTGATGAGCTGTCGCGAATTATAGTGTTGTCAAGAACTATTATACTATTTGCATCAAAATTTGGGATAACTGTGTTTTCAATCCATTCCTCAAAAAGATTAGCTTCCATGTTTTTATGATAGTCAACATTGCAGTCCTCGAATTTTTTTCCACATAATTTCAAGGAACCAAACTTGAGATGTAGATTCTAATATACATTGAAACATACTCTCTGTTTCAATATTCAAATGCACCCGAATCTTATTCACTGGTATCTCCTTTTCGCATTGTTCACCAGCGCTATTGGAATCACTACACAGGAAAAAGTCTGCGTTGTTATCACACTCGTTATTACTATTAGTACTTGTCCAAGGACGCCACATTTTAAACAGATAACAAAAATTTTAAGTAGTTATAACTGCACCAATATCGAATTTCAACACACAAATCGCGATCAGTTCCTGAACTTCAAAATTTAATTTTATGACTCTTCAGCCAATCATAAAACTCGGATAGTAAAAATCATCCAATACGAACCGCCAATTCTTCAGTCCACGTGGACTAGCTGGCAGCGGCTTTATTTCTTTGTATTGGTTTTTTGACCTTTGAGGGCGCCGATAGCTTTAAGTGTTCACAATAAGCTACTTTGACTATACGTAATATACTATCAATATTTTTTTCAGTTTTAATTGGTTAAGTCTCAAAACACCGTAAACTGAATTCCGTCTCTCATGCATAAACAAAGCCCATTTATTATTATTATTATTATTATTATTGAAATCCTATTGGTTTTGAGTTTTCAGGCAAAATCCACTATGTCTAAGCCGAGGAGAAAAAACTGGACTATTAAGCGGGGAAAGAAAATATTTCGTCCTTTCTTTCTAATGAACATTCTGTAGCTTACCTGAGACGAAATTGCTGTCGGAGAGTTTGACTCGAGGGCAAACGATTAAGTCAATTTCGAGGGAAGTGCGCAACAAAAACTGAATCCAATTTTGTATTCCGCTTGAAAAATGTGCATCGAGCCTCCTAGATTAAAAACACCGGAGAATAAATCATCTTATTCGACGAAACAATAAGATTTACGTTATTAAAAAACGGACGAAATAACGTTGCGTTACGCATCGATTATGTTCACCTGCATGTTTCAATTAACTTTTTCGTTGCGTGGATTCCTCGCCGGGAAGGATGAAAAAGTTTGTTGAAAAGAGTGGCGTTCCGTTCTGATGCGTTGAGTTTGTTCGAAATAGAGGAAAAAATGGATCTGGGATGCCACCTAGCATGAATTATACGCGATTTTGTGCGACCATGAATTTTCAAATTCATTATGATAGTTCACCTGCTTTTATTTGAGTTGCATTTTGGGAGAGATCAGTTTTTGAAAAAAAAGCTCTCTGGTTTTCACTTCTCCTTCTTTCTGCAAAAAATTGTGAGATACTTCCAAAGGAAGAAATAAGGTAATATACTTCAAAATCAACTCTTTAATAGATGTGTGCTTTCAGATACAAACTGGAATGAAAGCATTCCCTAAACAACTACTTTCACATAAACATTGAAATTACACGAAAATTGCATTTCCTTATTCACTTTGTACTCCCAACATTCATTATTGAATGGAATCAGATATCACTCTAGGAAATTTAATATCGTAACTATTTCACATATTATATAGTGTAGCGTTCCAATGAAAGTGCTTCGTACAATTTTTTCAAATATATATACGATTCACTAGATACAATGAAATATGTGGTAGTACTTTTCTTCGACTTATCGAAGGCATTCGACATTATTGACCTTCAGGAAGTTAAAATCGGAGAGCATACATCTGAATATTATGAGAAGGACCGGGGAGTTTCTCAGGGATCGATCTTGGGGCCGCTTTTTTTATTCATAAACGATCTACCTGACTATATCAATTCAAATTGAGTAGTTCTCTATGCAGATGATACTAAATTGGCCATTGATGCAGATAGTCCTGAAGACTTACAAAAAAAAACTAAATAATTCAGCAGGAGAATTCATGAATTGGTGTGAAAGAAATTTTTTGATAGTGAATGCAGAGAAAACAGTCTGTATGCATTTTCATTCTAGGTGGAGATCTGGGACTGATATTCAAGTGGTTGTCAAAAATAGCACTATTCATCTTTCTGAAGTTACGAAATTCCTTGGAACTTATATAGATTGTGGAATGAGTTAGGAAAATAATATTGATGCCATAAGCAAAAAAGTTAACACAGGTTAGGTGCAATTGAAAAATATGTTCAATACCAATCAACTCATCAATGCATATTATGCTCTAATCTACTGCAACATATCCTATAACATCAACACCTGGGGATGCTACAGTAACTCAAACAGAATATTTGTTTCCCAAAAAAGAATTATTCGACTCATTTTCAATCTAAAACCAGATGAATCGTCGACCATATTTTCAAAAATATAACATTTTAACGGTTCCATGTATTTATGTTTTCAAATGTATAATGTTATTTATGCAACATGTTGGGATGTATCAAACAGTTTCTCATTGCCATGGTTACCCAACTAGAAACGAAGACCTCATCAGAATTCCTGCACACAGCTCATCATTCTATGAAAAAAGCCCCTCATCTAGAGGTATAAAGTTTTTCAATCATCTTCCCGCAAATCTGAAAGAGCAACGGAATAAAAATTTCTTCAAATCAAAATTGAAAGTATATTTGCAAGACAAATGTTACTACAGTATCAAAGAATTTCTTGATGCAAAATGAAAATGTGTTTGCTCATATGTATGAATGTTATACATGTTTTCATGTATATGTGAACAAATCTATCAAATTATGTTATTTTAATATTGTTGATTGTAAATTTGTCTATCATCACACGGTTTTTTTATTTGTGACGTATCCTATATCATGCTGTATGTGATCTGTAAGGACTGAATAAAGATTATTATTATTATTATTATTATTATTATGATATTTTGGAAAATTTTGACGGAAAGGGATAATTTATTCGGTTAGAAAATTCAGTTGAAAGAAAACTCACTGAAAGTGAAAAATAAAAATTAAAAAGAAACTTATAAGACCTTTTCATTCCTGTTGAGAAAAGGAACGAAACATATTGCGGTTGTTCTCATATTTTCCCTGCGAATGATTGACAATATGAGAAATTTATACTGTAGCAGTTGTAGTAGTTCAGTAAGTATTCATATTCAAATGAATACAATAAACTCTTTTTAAAAAATGTCATTGTTGGACGAAACTGCAGTAACGTTAGTTACAAATACAAGTGGTATAAGCATATAGAAAGTTTCAATTCTCATTTTTCTTGATGTATCCTACCACGAAGCTGGAATGATTCTGCAACCGTGTTAGGAATCACACGTTAAAAGGTAAGACCTCGTTAGTCATTAGCTCACACAAGTTTCTCAACTTCTGAGAGTTGTCGTTCGTATGGGGGCAACAGCTGATTAACGGAAAAACAGATTTTAAACAGACTTTAAACGTAGTAACAACGGCTTCTTCCATAAATCCTTCAGGTAGTTTCTTCAAAAAACAGACGTTATAATATGATTTTTCAAATATACATGCTGAAGAAACTTATCTATTTCAAATTTGTGTCCGGTTTACTTTTCTATTGACTTTCTTATCTCAAGACATTTACTCTTGCTCAATTTCTCGATTTTCGAGCTTCTACAATCTGGAAAATAAACGAAGGAAAGAACAGAGAATGTTTATGGCAGGCATTTTTGTAAAGTCAATGTTTTTGCGAGTTTATAACCTTCCACAGTACTTTTTCGAGTGAATGATGAAATTATGAAAAACAGAATTTTACAGCAATGAAACGTTTATTCAAGCAGCGATGAAATTGACAACGATAAAACAAACAGCCATGAAATTGATATCAACGTGTTATTAAAAGAATTTATTTGATTTGAAAATTTATATTATGTTGAATTTATTCAGCTGAGAATGTCTTAGGAAATACCGCTCAATGTAAAAATGTTTACAAACGAATTTCCATTTTCAAAACTCAAACTTTGTTATTTTCAAACTACTATTCAAGCATCCAGCAATAAATAAAACCCCTCGTTCCACGGACTCTTGGTTACATCACGGTGGATGTCCTAATTGTATTGTTAAATAAGAAAATTTTTGTTATAAGATGGAGATTTATTTAAAACCATCCAAGTCTTGTTTTGTTACTTTCGATGTTTTCTAAGATTTGAGAAAGGAGAAAGATTACTTTCCATAAACTTGACCATCCAGAAGGTAAATCCAGATAACTGCCATAAACTTTCATATTTGTTTTACATTCCAATTGATATAAAATGAATGATAAACTCCCGAAAAAGTTGGGAGAAACGATTCTGATGGAAGTGATATTTTGAGGAGAAAAACAGACATTCAACTTTTTTTGTCTTGAGAATTGATTATGCGTTAGATAACCAGGTTATACTCGGAGGGTTATTAAAATAGCCTACCCAGAATACGAACCTAATCACCGTACTTGTCGATGCTGAACGTATTCAACAAAAAACAAATCTTCAGGGTAATTTCATGTGAACCAACGAAACGGGCGCACATTTCAGAAACGACAGCATCTTTATCACACAGGAAAATATTCCTCTTCTCATTCACTTTGTACCCACCTAGCGTAGACAGCGATCAATTGACTATAGAATTACAGCGATTGAAGCAGTAAATCCGGAATATATCGTGCCCCCACTAAGCTCCAAAGGCCAATTCAACTCTAATAAAATTCAAGCCTCATAAAAGGCTTTATAGCGTTCCAATCTAGAAATCAGTTTAACGGCTCCATAACGACAATGATCTCGTACCACATCAAGAAGAAGGACTATGCTAAGGCGGCGGTGATGTGACACTGTTTAGCACAGTCATGTGGTTGAAATTTTGATGAATCTGATGTTGACTCTACAGAAATAAAGAAAGTTAAACAGTATATTTGTTAGTCATCACCCAAAAGCGATTATTTTCCATTTTTATCTCTTTATCTTGATTATTTCATTCAATTTTTATTTCATTTTGTTGCCATTATTTATATGACATTGACATAATAATAATTCTTCATTTCAGGTGACAATAATTTATTTGCTCTACAAATTTATAGTGCTTTCACAAACGAATATTTCAAATTGCTTATTTATATCCTGCTCATTTATTTTCTGTTCCAAGTGGCTTCCATCTGGCAATATCCATTATATTGTATTAAATATTTATTTAATATAGAATATAAATATTAATTTAATGATTATATTATGAAACTAACGAATCGAAAATATTATATCTCCGGAGAAACCTCAGTTCCTGAAAAACTGAACTAGGAAAAGTTTTTGGCGAGTGAAATACGCGGTCTATAGTGTTCAAAAATAGGGTGAATTTTCTTTTTTTCATTTGTTTAGGATAATAATGTTTCGAATGAAGCTGAAGGGGGCAGATATTATATCCGAGCGCTTTCGATAGCAGACTATGTTGTCATCTTCATGGCTCTAATAAAACTGAACGTTTTATCTTCTTGTTTGTTCTTTTATACGGTTAGAACGACTCAGTGCCGGTATTTGTCCTCTCTTTTCATCCGGGTGTCTCTTAAAATTACAGGCCAAGTACAGGCAAATTCAAAAAAGAAATTGATCATATTTGGCGTGACTGTTTTTGGTATTGACTCTCCTGGATTCTTCCATTGAGACGATTGGACTTTGGTTCCCAAGTCATAACACTGTACGCATGATTTGTCAACAGCCTAACCTAACCTAACCTAACCCTTTTAATCAAATTTGGATTATTGACGCCACTCAACAATTCCTGAGCGATGCTCATGCGACGGTTTTTTTTGTCAAATTTCTGCAACTTCGCTGCTATATGCTGCATGCCCAAAATAAGTCAACCGACAACCGATATGCCAACCACCTCGGCAACTTCTCTAATATTGATTCGGCGCTCACCAAAACCATTTTCTTCACTTCCTCAACAATTTAATCGATTGTTGATGTGTTTAGGCGTCCAAGGCGAGCATCGTCATTTACATCTTCTCAATCTTCTGCCAAAAACTTGCTTCACGTGTAAATATTTTTATGAATCAAAATACAATCACCGTAGGCCACTGACAACATTCTGATTTAAATGTTATTGAAACTCTAAAAGAAACACTTTTGATTAATTTCGATTTTTTTCATTATTATCCGTGACTGTCAAAATGTTCGTTCCTTATAACGTTGTTATACAGGGAGTTCCTTAAACACATGCTAATATTCAAGGAGGTAATTCTTAGACCCATTTTAAGAAAAAAACTTCCTATGGATGTATGTCCTAAACGCCTTAACTTTTGAGATACAGGGTGGCAAAGTTTTCAAAAATATTCAGGTTTTTAATAATAACTGAGATAATTTTGTAGACATCTTTGGCATATTTGGTACATATGTTCCATGCCTCAAGGCGCATTTTCTGATGTACACAAATTTGTATTTTTTCAAACAGTGGCATCCCTACGGGTTTCGCATTGAATATTTTTGGGAAAAAAGTACTACGCCAATGCTTTCTTCTCAAAATAAATCATTTTTAAAATCCTCATTTATTTTTGAGAAAATTTGATCCCCTGGTATTTCTTTGTCCAACGCATGATTTTCACTCAAAAAAATAAAAATCGACAGAAAGCAAATTAAGAAATTAGATCAATTCTAAAATGAATGAGAATCTGAAAATTGCTTCATAACGCATTACCAATTCCCTAATAATATTTGAAAACCTAATCTGCAGAAAAATAAATTTTTCACAAAAACAAGTTTTATTTTGTGACAGTAAGTCTAAACGAATAGCACAAATTTGTTAATTAGTAATAATACCAAAACTGATTATAAAAATTGTTGGAAATGGCCACCTGCACTTAGTATGCATGCTTCCGCCCTTCTACACATGGAATTACGCACCCGTTCAAATATTCCCGGCGTATTTCGTATAGTTTCACACGAGGCAACTATTCGCTCTCTTAAATCTTCTTAAGTATTAACGGGAGTTTTATACACAAAAGTTGTAAGGTGACCCCATAAAAAAAATCTAAACTGTTGAGATCGGGGGATCTTGCTGGCCATTGCTGAGGTCCTCCAACGATTAGGATAAACTGTATTAACCGAAAATTGGTGTTGGAAATGGGTTTCGGTTATTGCATGGGGATTTTCTTCAGCCCACACATGATTGTTATGGAAACTTTGAATGGCATTCCGAGAAAAATTTGCTTCGTCTGTGAACAAAATTTGTGTCTCAAACTGCGGATTCAGTGCAATACTTTGTAGATACCACTGACTGAAGTTCACACGCTGTGGAAAATCTCTGGGGAGTAATGCCTGCACTCTTGAAATATGGTATGGGTATAACAAAAAATCAACCAAAATACGCCAAACAATTTGATGACAAATATCCAGAGTTCTAGCGATCTTCCTCGTACTCGTCTCAGGATGTTCCTCAATTTCTTGCAGCACCGCTTCCTCAATTTCAGGAGTTCTTACTACACGAGGTCTACCTTCCGGAGTCCCTTTCTTGAAACTACCAGTTTCCCCAAGTCGATGATGAATATTTGAAAAGGTTCGGCTATCTGGTAAGGCACGATTAGGATATCTTTCCTGATAAATGCGCCTGGCTTCTGTTGCATTACCATCGGCAAGGCCATATACGTAATGCATTTGCGCCATTTCCGCATTCGTATAATTTACCATATTTACTGATATTCAGAAAAACAGCGGACTACCAAAATAACTTCAATAACACTTCAAAATCAATCAAAACGTGCTGTGACAGTTTTTAACACCAACACCTTACTTTAAACCAATATCAATATTAGCTACTGACGTTTGTACATACAGAGAATTCGTTTTTTATTGCTATGGTGGGTACGCTGTTTTTTCTGCTTTTAATCTTTAGAAGAAATCAAATATCGACAAACTCCATATTTCCAAGAGGTGCAGTAAATAAATTCTGCTACACGTCATTTATTCCAGGATAACTAAATTGATGTTTTCAAAAATTATTAAGCGGTGCTGCGTTATGATGTAATTTTAAGTGAGAACAGTGCATCTGACAACAAACAAATACCTTTTAGATCCTCAATTATTTTGCAACAAATCTGATCTCTTAGTTTGCTTTCAGTCGATGCACGATACCGCATCAGATTTTTAAGGAATTTATCCTTAAGTAAAGCGACTTTTAATTTTTTGAGCGAAAACCATGCGTCGGACAAAGAAAACCCAGCAAATCAAATGTGCTCAAAAATGTATGGAGATTTTAAAAATAATTTTAAATTCAAGATAAAGCAGTGGCGTAGTATTTTTTTCGCCAAAAATATACATTTCAAAACTCGTACGTACGCCACTGGCAGAGAAAATTAAGAAAATTGTACATCAGAAAATGCGCCTTGAGGCATGGAACATATGTACCAAATATGCCAAAGATGTCTACAAAATTATCTCAGTTATTATTAAAAAACTGATTATTTTTGAAAACTTTGCCACCCTGTATCTCAAAAGTTAAGGCGTTTAGGACATATGTCCATAGGACGTTTTTTCCTTAAAATGGGTCTAAGAATTACCTCCTTAAATATTAGCATGTGTTTAAGGAATACCCTGTATATCATAAAGTATACTTTGAGCCTCTGAATTATTTTCATGTAGCCATATAATAAACCACTGATGAAATCTACGATCCTGAGGCGGCTTTGATGCGACACTGTTCTGGAACCATTCTAAACATTGAAGCATTTTGATAAAATTATTAGAAATATGCCTGACAAAGCATACCCAACGTGCGTGCGTTTAATATGTGCGGTAAAGTGCTTTTGATTGATCTTTGTATTCCGTGCATGTACAGAAATGCAGCTCGTTGTTGGGGAGAGATCGAGGGGATTAAAATTTGAATATATATTGGGGATGACTCGGACGGGCTCCATTATTGAGTCGCAGTACGTCTGCTCTGCTGGGCGTGACCTTCAAGGGTTTTTCAGGCCTAAGAGTGGATTTGCGGTGACGTGGGTAATTTGATGTCAAGTGTCGCGGCGGAAAATTGATATGAAATTGGAATCATGGCGAAGTTTTTTCTATCAACTCCTTCATTGTATATTCTCTCTATTGCCTCTTCGGTTTCGAACAGTTAATCATTACTGAGGTTGATAAGTCCTCTTTTTCTATATCTAAGTTACCATCCATTGCGTGTTCCAACTGATTTGCTTATCTATCTCCACATTCTCTTATCTCTATATTTATTTTCCCATTGTTCAATTTTTACTATTTTCAAATCTTCTCTTACCTCTGTTTTGGTGTCGATCTTATCATTTTTTTAATCATCTCTGTTAATGACCTTCTTATTATCATTTTTCCTCATTCAGTAAATCTTCCTGATTAAAATGTTTTTTGTTAGTCGTCTAGTCTTTTTTTTGTCAATTTTTTAATTTTCTGGTTCATTATATTCTCCAATATTCAACATTTAAAGTGTTCTATTCTTCAGGCATTTTTCTTTGCACCCATATTTGTTTTATCATTCATCATCATTTCACGGATAATATCTCTATCTCACTTCATTACGTAGCGTCCGAACTACAAATAGTGTTTATGTTGCAAAAACGTATTATTAGACGTATTTTCTGCTTATCTTATAGAACATCATGCAGAGACACTTTCAAAAGTAATACAATTCTCACGGTGCCCTCTATTTATACAGGGTGTCCCTGGACTTCCTCTTTTCCTCTCGGGAATGTATAGATGGGGTCAAAATATCACCAGTACTTCATATAACTTTTTTTCCTAAAAGTCTTCGTAACCAAGTTACGGGCCCTCGAAGTTACAAAATGCAAAATGTTTTTCTTTGATAACTTTTCAAGTGAATATTCAAAATCATTCAAATTTTGGTAATTGACTAAACAAATGAATTCCGTCGATGAGCTTTCATGCAGGAGTCAGTTGTTTTGCTACAAAGTCAGGAACGGACTACCCCCGATGGTCCACACCCCAAAACTTTGAAATGACAGATATTTTTCAATATTTTTCAACAAAATGAGGTTACTTGGACATTTTATGAATAAAAGTACTCGTGTGGAAAGTCGATCGGAGCAACGAGTCTTGATAAAAATGTAGTTCTACTCGACGACATCAAACCTGCTCGTCCACCATTATTTGAAATGAATAATTATCAAAGCAGAAATAATAATGATAACGTTAATTCAACAACATTTATAACAGGAATAATACAAAGTATGCTAAAATGAAGTCGTAAACAAAAAGTACAGTACCTATAAGTCACAATTGTGATAGCAGATATTTTTTCAAAAGAAATATCAAGTTCTGTAGATTCGTGGTGTTTTTAAACTAACAAGCTACTCTACTATGAAATATCGAATTCATTCCATATTTTGTATGTACATAATACGTGTGGAATAATCACGTTTCGTGTTGATCAGTTATCTGAATCTCATGAAACTCAACATTCGAATGTTTCAAATTCTTCTTCACAGCTAAACTGTTGAGGAGTTTCACTGATAATTATAATTTTATGGGAGAAATTCTTTAACACGAATCTAAATTTAGCTGAAAAAACGCACATCGGAAAAAATATTTACTATACTAATAAAAAGCAAACGAATGAACTACAAAAACGGCTGCACATGATCAGGTGAAAAATATCCAGGGAATAATTATGTTCCATTTCTTTCACAGATGTTGACAAAAAAACCTTTTAGAAAGTTTTGATAAAAAATGAGAAACTGGAATGCGATTTTGTTTTGTTGAGTGGTGCGTTGTCATATGACTATCATTGTATTGTCAATATTCTATAGGATATTTTGAATTTTTTTGATATGGCCGAACAGTTTACATTCAATGAATATGTAGATATGCATGTATTTTATGGACGAGCATTTTGTAATGATGCAGAAGCATCATTATTATTTCTGCTTTGATAATTATTCATTTCAAATAATGGTGGACGAGCGGGTTTGATGTCGTCGAGTGAAACTACATTTTTATCAAGACTCGTTGCTCCGATCGACTTTCCACACGAGTACTTTTATTCATAAAATTGTCCAAGTAACCTTAATTTGTTGAAAAATATTGAAAAATATCTGTCATTTCAAAGTTTTGGGGTGTGGACCATCGGGGGTAGTCCGTTCCTGACTTTGTAGCAAAACAACTGACTCCTGCATGGAAGCTCATCGAAGGAATTCATTTGTTTAGTCAATTACCAAAATTTGGATGATTTTGAATATTCACTTGAAAAGTTATCAAAGAAAAACATTTTTCATTTTGTAACTTCGAGGGCCCGTTACTTAGTAACGAAGGATTTTAGGAAAAAAAGTTATATGAAGTACTGGTGATATTTTGACCCCATCTATACATTCCCGAGAGGAAAAGAGGAAGTCCAGGGACACCCTGTATATTAAAACCTTTGACTCACATTTTCAAAAACCTAAACAGCTTTAGAAGGCATTGCTATATTCATATGTATGACACCAGTAACAAAAGAACTATCTGAAGAAAATTTGTCACTCCATGCAAAAAAAAAGCTCCAGTGTATACTGGAATACGTCTATTCAACATTCTGCCCCTCGAATTGAGAGAAAGCAGACATGTTCAAACGCAAATTAAAGAAAGTACTGGCCGAAGGATGCTTTTACTCCCTCCGTGAATTCGAACTTTTTTGTGGTACTTAGTGACTTTCAGTACTGACCTTCTCATGCTTTTTCATATTTTGCTTTATCTTTGAGATGGTTTTGTGATTTTTCATAGGCGGTGAAATACCCGATTCAAATTCGGTTTTTGACACGATGTTTCATAACATTCAAGAATGTAATCTTTTCTTAACCATTATTCACGTTTGTCATTTTAATTGTACATATTCATCAGACACAATTTAATTTGTGAACTTGGACTAATCCGATCTATTTCTTGTTAATAGGATATGGATGCAATAAATTTGAATTTGAATTTGATAGAAATACTTTTCAATACATCAAAGCTGTCAAATGTCAAATATATCATAGAATATTTGTTTTTATGGAGATGACCGCGTTTTGTCTGATAGTTTTTTGTTTACTAACACTTTTTGACATATTTCATTGTTTTCTCAATTTATTGACAGATATATCACAAAGTTAGAGGCATAATCAGTACAAACCTCAACAGAAATCAGTCTAAATAATGAACTCTGCAGATTCTAATGTCCTGACATATCCTCTTTAAAAATTAGATGTAATTGAAATTTAGTAATATGCTGAAAATCTTAGTTACTAATGTATTTCAATATTTAAAAATTTGCCAAATGGTTATACTTTCCTCAAGATAGTTATCAAATTATTTTTTATATGACACTTATATAGTTTTGAAAAGTGAAGTGCCTTTCTCATACTTTACAGAGTATTTCGTATTCGTTTTGAGCAGTGCTTCGATACATAATATTTCAGTCATTAAAAATTATTTCTGTATCATTCATTTTTTTCTTTCAGTGCTTTTTCATGCATCTGTTTTAATTTTAAAGCTTTTCGCAGATCTATTTTCGTAACATGCATCCATGAATTTGTTTTTGGGGTTTTCTTCCATTTTTTCCACGCACGGACTTGTTCATGTCCTGAGCTATTTATCGTGCTTACCGGACCCTTTTAATACCTCACTTCGGCTCGCTGCATTTGTTTTTCGAACAGCTTTTTGTGGACGAACTCACGCACGAGTCATCTCCCATGAGGTCTCCCACAGCTTCAACAATAAAGGGTTTTTGTCGACTTGACCCTAATTAAACTCCCGAAACTGGCAGTTTTTACCACCGCAAAAATAGAACCGCTCCTCTGTTATTGTCCCCTCGCAACTGTATGGTTGGATGAAAAAGTTTTAGTATGAATACATACTGCTCTCAGAGGATATAAGTTGGAACTGACGAATCGAAGTTGAAACTTTATTTGAAGTATAAGCATTCTATCCCTGCCAGCCATCAGTTGCCGTTGATGATCTCCAAGCTCATACCTTTCTTTTTTAGTAACGTAGCTGAAAGCCTAAATAAGTAATGATCGCTTCCTCGAGGGTGTTCATGAAAAAAAATTTGAATTTCCTATTAGTTTTGCTCAGGTCAATTTCCTGTTATATAGATACATCATTTCAAGCAATATGACCCTCGATATCATGAATCCTAGTTACGGATTTGAAGATAACTTCCAAACCAACGAACAGTTTTTTAATGCAGAGCTGAATTCGTAAACATGCGTTAACAAATAAACATGTTAACTGCAAAAATATGTATGAATATGTATTTTTTTATAATTGAACCCATAAACTGTTTCCTGCATAACCATTATGCATATCGAGTCATTATTGTGTTTTTTTCTGAAAAATAATATTTTTCAAAAATGACAAAATTATTTTCTACGAACCATTTCCAAATACGCCCATATACTTGTGGCAACATTCAGTATATTTATATTCAATTTTCAGTTTTTATTTCATTTGAAAAGCTAGCATACTTACCTATACTAGTTTTCTCTAAACTGTACTCTAAACTCTAAACAGTACTGATGAATAATTTGGAAGTGAACAGTACAGTCAAAAAATGTATATATTGAATGAGAAAACACAACTTATAGTTGTCGGCTCTTTGCCGAAGCATAAACCACGTATGCATTGCCCCCTTGGACAAATATTGATTTGAGACGGCATATCTTTGGGCATCTAAATTATTTAAATCATTTACTTCGAAAAGTGCAGTAATTTTTCGATTATTTGCATTTCTTGCTCCGTTACATAACGTAAACAGTCCATTTGCCATGTACGAGTATATACGTAAAATAATTTTTCTGGTAAATTATCATTTTTCTTGCAAATTCAAGTTATTTCAACAATATTAAGTATACAAAAATATGTATACATAAAATGGTATGGAACATTTTTTGTGCGAATATTTTTGATTCTTTGACATTATTTTCTTTCATTTACTTCAAATTAAATTGTTGAAAACAGCCAGAGTTCATATAAAGATTTCACTTGTACCATCTTTAGAAACTCTATCGTAACCGGTGAACCAACACAAATGCTCTAACAACACCTAAAATTCAGGATAATCTAGAATTCAGAGCTCTCTGACCTATTTTGAATAGGTCTTTACTGAACAACAAAGAAAGACGTGTAAGGTTTGATTATTCTATAGTTGGAAAACCTGATTAGTTGTCTCAAAATTCACCCTTTACAGTCTTCTCATCAGTAGTTGTAGCGTAGCGTCCAACAAATAAATAAACTAGGTTTTTTTTAGAAGTAGGCTCGAACTCGATAAAACTGCATAATTTTTTCACTCTAAAATGACTCATGGTTTGATTTTCATTCCTCCAAAATGGAGGAAAAAACCATATGAATTAAATCCACGGAACTAACAATTGCAGACTCATTTGACGGCAGCTTTCCACTTCTTGCATCTCAACAAAGACCTGTTCTCGGTATCTCGGTACATCGGAAACGTATTATTATATTTATAATAATTATTATTGCAGTTTCCGATAAGCTGGAAAATTAAATGCTACCACTTATTTTAATTCTTGCGCGCGACGGCCATGAGAATCGGTAAATGTTGAAGAAAAACGTGCCAAAAGGATGCACAAGGAATTATAGTAATCTCAACAACCGGAAATATCATTAAAGCTTCTGAAGTATCTCGGTATTCTTTTCTCAATGTAAAATATGGTGAAAAGACTGAAAAACTAACGGCAAAACTAGAAAAGGTCTTAGTAATAAACCTTGAGGAATACAGTAGTTGGTTTGAGACGTTTGAAACAAAAGTATCATTCTCAGTATGGCTTGAAAATTGTTTTTGAAAAAGTCTAGAAACTGTTCACTCACCTGACTAATGAGAAAGTTAACACTTGCTCTTTTTAGGTATGAATTATTCCAATGTTTGTTTTTGAATAGGAGAGAACTCAAAAGAGAATTTAATGAAAATTAATACTAACAAACATTGTAAAAAGTCCACTTATTATCATCTGAACACCCCTCTCAGGTTATGACACCATTTCTAAATCTAACTGAGTAACATTTCCATAGAATACAATTGAAATGAATTCAATACATTTTCATCTGGTGTTGAATGAGTAGATGCAGACGTAATGACGTTATCATTGTCTAATGCCTAATAAGTTAACAGAATAATGAAAGGTCCACTAGTTGACTATCATGCACTCTGGTGATTTTGAAAGATGTTGAATGAGGCGTCCATTGTTATATTTCGAAATGCATTTATAACTGCCACGTCTATAGTAAATATACAATGTAAGGGGCCCAAGATGGAACTTTGAAGGGCTCCAAATTGACACACTCAGTTATTTTTCTCATTATTTATTTTTGTTTTTTACAATTTATTTTGAGGTGAAAAGCAGAAAATTTATTGAAGCATTCCTTAGCCACAAAACTCGGTATTCGTTTCGATATTTTTTGTGTTGAAACTGTTGAAATAAAATGCAAAGTGAAATCAATCAAAAAAGTTGAATTAAAACTGATGAAGAATGAATCAGTTCATAACTTATTTTAGTGAAGAGATCCTCAATATTGATGAAAATAGTTTTGAAAGAATTACACGTTTCAATACAATAGCCTTCAAAATAGTTGCAGAGTTAATTACTTCTAAAAATAAATGTGCCATAGCAAGAGCGAGCGCAATAAAAACTTAATCGTTTACTCTAATTTATTTCTCGAAACTTAATAAAAACACATTGTTAACCTAAAATGGCAGTTGAGACTCAGTTTCGCAGACACCATTAATGTTGATACGTTTCTTGACAACTGAAATGGTAAATATTCGACATTGAGAGGTGTTTCGTACATAAAAGTCATGCTTTATCGATCACTATCTTGGGAATTTTCTTTACCATGGTGAGGTCTATATTAAAGTATATTGAAAATATTTGGCATATAAATTAGGAACGAGTCAACTACGAACTGCCTTATGAAGTACTTTCCCGAGTAGAGAGGACTGGATCCTGGATCCAGAGATATCAACCTGCCTAGGAACCTATACGACCGTATTTCAAGCGGAAATTTACGCTACTGAATTATGTGCGGAGAAATTGGAAGAACCCAACCTCTCACACAAGTCAATAAAAATATTTTCGGACAGTCAAGCGCCGTTGGAAGCTCTTGGATCCTACCGAGCAACTTCTAAATTGGTAGCAAGTAGCCATAAACGACTCTCCTCGATAGGAAGACTCAACAGATTATCTCTGATCTAGATTCCTGGCCATACTGGCCTGCAAGGTACTGCAAACAGCTTTATCGGACCAGAACCTGTCATTGGCATCGTTTCAGGCTTTGCAAAACAAACATTGAACACCTGGATGGCAAGAAGATCCATGGACTTCTGGTAGAATCTTCCAGGAATGGCTCACTCCAAGGCGTTTATTCACCCTTCGAAGCTTGATACCAAACAGTCGTTGGACTACAGTACGGATGAACTACGATGTCTATCAGGCCTTCTCACAGGTCACTGTCATTTGAATCATCATATGCAGAGACTCGGATTGTCAAAAGACAGTGTGTGTCGCCTCTGCTTAGAAAATGATGGAACAGCAGAGCACATGCGTTGTATCTGCCCCGCTGGGGATCGAATCAGGTTTTTAGAGTTCGGCAGAGCCGCACGTTTACCATCTGATCTGAGAGACTAGGCTTCGTTGAGAAGCTGGGTTTATTTGGTCGAGTGTGAATAGGTGTCAGCCACAAGAAACCCTTGCGGGTTGCGGTGGGGGGTCGAATAGACCCACTCACTTTGGACCTAACCTAACTTGAAAGAAAAATCTATTTTTTTGAAATATCCATTGAAAAAAGTAGTTACTTTCCTTGAAGGAAACCTCCTTTTTCTATTATGTTTCGTATTTAGTATATACTGCACCACCCGACATTTATGAAAATTAGAACTATCTGTCAATTCACGACCTCGTGATAAGTTTTAACGTTTTGGAGTTGAATATAAAACGCAAAACAAAGTAAATGATTTTGAAAGTGTTAGTTGTATCAGCAAATGATTTAAGATATTTTGGGCTGTATCAGAAAGTTAGTTATAGTTATGAACAGTTTCCAAAAATAGCCAACATCCCTAAGTACTTTGAATTTTCAATAACTAAGGTAAAACACCCAATTTTTGACACTGCACCAAAGATTGACACTTCCGTCGAAAATGCCATTGAATAAGGTAATTGATATGACTGTCCCACTTTTTTAAAGAGGAAATTACTCGTGGTTCCATCTAGGACTGTGTATCGGAGGTACAGTAGAAAAGAACTGATTTTGTTAATATGGTCGCCATTTGAGTTCCACGCGTAAAATTCTTGTGAAATTTCTTGTGTTTTTAAAGACATCAGTTAAGAAGTGTGGTGCAATTATTCCGAAATATTCAAGGTGAGCTTTACTCTTTTGAACCATACTTTTAATCATGGAAAATATAATTGCTTAAAGATTATAACTGAATTGAATTGCTCAAAAATCTTCGAAGGTTGACAATTTTAGTCAGGTTGTCAACTATTGGTTCAAAAATATACGTAATACTCAAAGATTAACATAAGTGTCAACCTTTGGGTTACTAGCTGGAAAATAATTCTTTCAATATTTCAACTTCATTTTATACGTAAATTTTTTCCATTCATTCGGCTATTTGTTTTACCACTCTAACTGATCTAGAACAAATAGATGACATGTGTGTCAACTTATGGAGCATATTCATGTCAACCTTTGGTTCTATTTAGGTTTCGATCCATTGTTGAATCAATTGCTTCTGTTATGGCTACCAAAGAACGCTAATTACTGAAATACTCCCGCGATGTGATCGAGGAGTTCCGATAGCAACATCAGCTAAAAAACAAGGTGCCTAGGATAACTCTTCTATATACATTCAGAGGAGACATTTCCAGGGAATGTGGCATGGGAGTTAAGTCCTTCCTATCTAAGGATGAAGAGCAGTTATTAGTAAATTGGATCGTGTGGCGAAGGCAGGATTTCCAGTTGGAAAAGATCAACTGTTGGATAGCTTTCAAAAACTCATGAGAGAATTCAAAAGGGAAATCCATTCACAAACAATTGCCCTGGAAATAAATGGTATTACCTCTTTTTGAAACGAAATCCAGAAATAAGTGCCAGAACTCCGCAAAACTTAACTTCTTCAAGGGCAGCAGTCACTAAAAATAACCTAAAAGATTGGTCCAGCGAAGTTTATCACTATTTAAAATCTAATAAATATGAGGATATTCTGAATGACCCTGACAGAGTGTTTAACGCGGATGAGGCTGCATTTTTTTTAAATCCCAAAGGTGCCAAAGTATTGGCCAGAAAAGGGGAAAAAATATTCATCAAATAATAAACTCTGACGAAAAGGAATATTTAACTGTTTTGATTACTGGAAATGCAGCTGGCCAGTTAGCACCTCCAATGGGGATTTTTTTTTTTAATTTATACCTGAAGATAGGATAGCAGCGTTCAAGATAAGTTCAACCTGGACAGGAAAAATAAAAGATTCATCTCTGTACGAATTTTATAAAAAACTAGAAATCAATATCAAAAGACTCAAAGGGAAAGAATTTGGTGAATCTACAGAAAAACTTAAAACCAAAGTAGAAATACTAAAAGATGTCAAACGTTATCGAAGAAGATTCAAAAGAGAATGTGGAAAATAACGAAAATAATTCAGAAAATTGCGCACATACTGATAAATTGACCCATATCTCATCCACATCACAATAAACTTCACTCAAGTAATAAGTGATATCATTAAACCTGCTTATGATAATTATCAGACCATTCCTTCCTCTTGTGAAAATCCTTCACTATAGTGTCAACCAATGGGTCCTTTACCTTACAGCATTTTCCACTCTTTTCTATAACCTCAAGCAGATATTTCTGAAACAGCGACTATCGTAGCTTCGCTATCAGTCCCACGAAACTCATCCGTTTCGTCTTCATATTTATTTGATTCTCAGATTGCATTCAGCTTTGCAACACAAGAGGTTTCGTCACAACATTTATATCTCTGATCAGTGGAGATCGGATCATAGAAATCGTGAGCGCGCTTATCAAAGTTGCTGAATCACAAAGTTCAGTGAGAGCATGTGGACACAGAAAACTGATGATGCTCTTTGTTCGAGGGATTTCTTCTTTGTACGGTCAAGTTCGCGTCTGAAAGACACTCCAAAAATTGTTGGTGTAAGTAGCGAAATGAAATACCTGACTGTTATATTTTTATTGAGGCTATTGATGATTATTTTGAGGCTATAGGAGTAGATGGTCCAGATGGGGTTGAGAGGCCTGAGCAAGAATCACAGGGCCAAAATCGAGTGAAAATAGCTGTTGACTAACAATAAAAATGTATCGTTTTTATAACTATTACAACGGCAGATGAATACTAGTTGTCCAACAAATACTCAACAGTTATTACAAAATAAAAAAGTAGTAATTTCAAATGTAAATGAAAATATTCTCAATTAGCACCACTCTGCTAACTGTAACTAGTTTATCAACAATGACTAGTCCAAAATAAGGAAGTGGGCACTTAAAGAAATGTAGGAATTCTAGAAGCACTTGGGTTTGCTAATTATATTCTATTAGTCTCTAATGGACACTCATTAGTACAATCTGAACTGTATCATTTGAGATCCACGTCAAAATAAGTAGTAGTCTCATTGTCAGCGGTTTATCACCGTTATTTTTACTACTTCAATTTCGCTTGTCTGAAATGTCTTTGTACTTAAAGATAATATATCATAGGATTATCTGAAAGACTACTCAATGTATTCAGAAAAAGTTCAGTACCATAAATTTTCATTGTTGATTCACTGGGTTGATTTATTACAGGTTGAGTGCAATTAGAGTCTGTTACATTTCTTCACCCAGCAATAAATAGTTGGAATGAAAACTATTTTAAATCGCAAGTACCTTTATGTATTGTTGAAAATTTACGACAGCATTTTTTTAACTGTCTGTTCGTCTGTTAGTGCCAAGAGATTTGATTTTCTCTAGTTCACATCTTCATCTTTTCCCCGTACTTATTAAACTGAAATTTTCTATAGATAATCTGAGAAAGATTTATGTGATTTTTATGTGTTTCAATGTAAGTTATCGCAAATGAAATGATAAACAAATTAAGTATTTTAAACAACTAATTTTTTCTTGGATGTCTATACTAATTGCAAATTCTTAGAAAATGTCTCGTGAAATGTACTTAATATAAATTATTAGAAAAGAGGACAATCACTATCCATATTCATAGCTGTTAATACATCTTTATGTCGATCATTAATCATGAAAATTTTGTACAGGTTCAAAGCATATTTTCAAACTGCTTTTTGTTGGCAATTTGTATTTTCAACGCACATTTTCTATTTCTATTTCAAAATGAAAATCGAAACGAAGATTTCAAGCATCATTGGTAAATTAATTATTTCTTGTGTAACTTATGTATAATATTTTATCAGGGTATATTTCCAGTATAACTTATTCAGAGATATCATAATAAATACAAATTGATGTAAGTATTTAATTTTCAGTATTGATATGATTTCAATAAATTGTTTATGAGCCTATATATCGAGAACATAAAATATACGAAAATAATATAAGATTCCAGATTTGTTTCGTTAGCCATATGGGATTAATATGTAACTTTTTAGGAAAGATAAAACATACCTTTCCAGTGAAAATGAAAATTTTTGCCGAAGTATGGATATATTTTATGAACTACAATGATTTGATAAAATAATCGCTCATTTCTAGAGCATGTAATGTTATTGTCGGCAAAATGCTTATATCAGTATGTCTTGTGATTATATCCATATTAGAATAAGGACACAACTTTTGAAAAAAAATAAACGAAAACGTCATCGTCATCTATCATTAGATGATTATTAGGTTTCATCTGTTGTCACAATGTGAAAACTTTCCATTATGTGTATTCAAAATTATTGTTTTTATTTATAATATTATTTTTCATTCCTAGTTTTGTAAAAACGATCAGGAAAACGTAACCAACTCAAACAAGTATTTTTTCGGGAAAACAACTTCAATTGGTGAAAACTTGTCCACTACTGCAATTGAAAACATCAGTACTTGTTAAGGACCTGTACATACAAAGTTCTAGTTTTTGTGAAACCATAGTAACATAATTATTATGACAATTTGTATGTTTGACGTTCCAATAAAAAACGCCTCTCCATTTAGGCACACATATTCAAGTCGAAGAAATCAAAATTGTTACAGTCCACTTTTCATGTCTATTATGTTCAGCACATTCATAATTATGTGACTGATTGAAAAAAAAATAATGTTCACAAAATGAATATTAGTCCAGGTCTTAGTAGCAGAGAAAAATTATCAAGTCAATTTATGTCTGTTTAAAAAATTTAACGTATTAATATTCGAATAGTCTCAATGTAGTAAAATTACAGATTAATCAAAAAGCAACCAATTTTGGAATAATGTTATTTAATAATGACTGGATATTTGTTGTTGACGTAAAGTATGGCACTTTATTGCAAAATTACAAGCTACTGACATATGACAAGTTTCTTGGATGTATTTAGTACTATGTTTTTTAGATGAAACTTCGTTGTAAGATGTGACTTTTAGTCACTGTCGTGCTACATTGCTATCTGACAATTAACATTATTATTTTTCAAAATATGTCCTTCAGAGTTAGTTCAGAGATGTAACACCTTGACCAATGAAACCATCCTGGCGATTTTGAACACACCAAAAACCCGGAAATATAACCTCATAATTGTTTCACAAGAAAATCAATCCAAAACATGGTGTCGAGTCCTCACATGGAAGGACAATGGAAAGTTGAGTGCAAATATGGCAGCTTACCCTTTCAAGACAAGTGGCCCTGCATTGTGCGACCCTTAGAGGACTTCCTACATCCTGCTCTCCGCCAATAAAAATGCCCATGCACGACGTGAGCATGGCGAGGCAAACCAAGGACCGCCGAAAAAGAGCCATTTTAATCGAAAACACAAGAAAAATAAACTAAAAATATCCTAAACCGTCCTTTGGTCCGCACACATCCACAAAACACAAACAAAAATAGAAAACACAAAATAACAAACGAACAGAGTGCCGGGGTGAGAACTAGGTGTATCAAGTGGGTCTTGACTGACTCGCGTGCGTTTGTCAGAAACACCGGACGGTCGCACTGCTTACAAAACGCTCGGAACTGAACTGAGTAATTTCGAGCATCAGTGGAGACTCCTCCGTTACGACAGATTCGTGGAGAGGGATCGGATGCCGCTCGGGCAAGAACGGCATTCTTCACTCTGGGGGGTTGCGAAGGGGTTACACACTCGGGTTGCACATTACAATACCCTCCCTCGGTGCCAGTGGTGGTATTTGCAGATTAGCCGGGAGCGTAAAGACTCTTAAGAACTTAGAGGCGTGGTGAACAAATGACGAAACAATTCATAACTTGACGGTAGTCCTTTCCTTGTTCTAACAAGCAAAAAATTACCTTACACTTTTTGGAGCAGGGTGATGAAAGAACGGTTTAGAACTGGCACTACTCACATTTGAAATTTTGACGAATTTTTGTGAATATAGAAGGCTATAACTTTGAACACTATGAAATGGAGCTCAGTATACTTAAGAGGTCTTTTCTAGGCTCATTGAGCTGTGTGAATAATAATGATAACGATAATAAAAATAATAATAACAATGATTCCATCCATAATTACCTAAGGACAGAGCAACGCCACTCACAAGAGGAAACAGCAGTGAAGAAGTCTCTCTGCGGCAAGTATTAGCACAACATCCGGCAGATCTGATTATTTGAACTGTCGGGGAAAAACAAAGTTGCTGTATCGAATATGCTTGCTGTTCCAATCTTGCTTTGCTCAGTTGGAGTAGAGTAACCCCGAGTAAAGACTCCAAAAATGGTGAATCTCCTTAGGAGTTTGCATCCCAATTCATTCGATCAACGGTTGAACTTCCACTGATAAGAGGGAGTCCATGGACTTCTGCAATTCGAATGTATACATGACTGTATGTTACTGGATAAAACCTGTGAAGCCTGTGTCAGGGGTTGGGATTCTCTTCTATACATAGTCCGCGACCACGTGGAGGCAGGATTTGAAACATTTCTCTTCAGTGTAGCTGCCCGAGTGGCGGATGGAACGACTTGTTTTGCTCATTCGGCTATTTTCTGCTATCGAAAAACTTGGATCAAATAATTTGCATAATTTTTTTGTAAAAAATGGAATTGATTGCTCATAAACAATATTGAAGAGACCCATGAACAAATGGAGTTTTACGGTGAGTGAAAAAATAAAAACTGAATCGATGAGAGAGCTCAAGGATATACCAAAAAGTGCATATCAGATCTGCTTCAAGAATGGAAATAAAGGCTGGCAAAAGTGTATTATATCTGAGGGGGAATACTTTGAGGGGGAAAAACAGAAATCGATTAATAAATGAATATTTTTGGAAAAAAATTAAAAATCATTTAATTTTTTGAACAGACAGCGTATAGGTATATAGAGTAGGTTGGTGCGAATAAAATAAATTGATTTGAAATCTCTGAAATAAATTAAAAAGATTACCCGAAAAATAACAATTTCATTAAAGAAAAAAATGAAAGTAAGTACAAAAAAATAAGGCAAAAAGGCAAATACACGAAGATTGTAAGAGACCCTACTGCATCAATTGAAAAGGAGTTGTCCCAGATTTTGATAAAACACCAAGTCTATTTTTCGGAAAAAGAGAGATCATCGCTAACACAGCAACGATGTAAGCCCCCTCACTTGTATGGACTACCCAAAATCCACAAAAACGATGTTCCGCTCGGACTGATCCTTAGCTCCAGAGATTCAGCCACTCAGAACCTGTCCAGATTTTCACTATCAATAATTAAACCACTTCAAGGTAAAACATCATCTTTTGTAAAAAATTCAAGGCATTTGTTGAACTACTAGGGGAAATCGAAGTCAAAGAGCAGGATCTACTGATTAGTTTCGACGTGGAAAGTCTCTACACCAACGTTCCTGTCGAAGAAACACTTCAAATAATACAGAGGAAGCTATCCGAAGACGGGGACCTGGAAGATAGAACGAAATTACCTATAGAAGTAATTATGGAAATACTAGGATGCTGTGTACAAAACTGTTTTTCCAACTGAAGGAAGAATTATTTATCCAAGATGAAAGACTATCAATGGGATCGCCACTTTCATCAGTTATAGCCAACATATATAAGGAGTGGTTTGAAACTCTGGCCATTGAAGAAGCCCACAAGAAGCCCCGAGTCTGGTTGAGATACGTAGACGACACCTTCATAATATGGAACCATGGGAATGCAGAACTGGACAATCTCCTGAAGAACATCAACAACAACAAATGGAAAACATCTGTATATCGAAAACCCACTCACACAGGACAGTATCTGAACCAGAAATCCAACCACCTTCAATCGACTAAGAGAGGAACCATCAAGACTCTATTAGACCGTGATTTCGGGCTCTGTAATACAAAGGAAGGTCTCGAAAAGGAACTAGGCATCATCAAAATAACCTTCAACGGACTGGTTACTCGAAAGTGATGGTAGAACAGGCTTTAACTAGAGGACAGCAAGAGCTCCACAAGGAAGAGAAGCCTCCCTACATCAGAGGATTATCGGAAAGGATAAGAAGGATTGGATCCAAGTATAATATCAGGACCTGCTACAGATATCGGAACACTATCCGTAGCAGCCTCACGAAAATCAGGCCACCAAACGCGGACTGCGATTCCAAGAATTGCATTTACCGGATACCCTGCGAGTGCGGAGAATAATACATCGGTGAAACTAAGAGGCCATTGAAAGTTCGCATTGCTAAGCACAAGAAACAAATACAGCGAGGAGAAACTGGCAAATCCGGAATAGCAGAGCATGTTTGAACTCGTCAACATAACATCAAGTGGGCTCAAGCTGAAATCATCCACAAAGAGGAACACTGGTTTAGGAGAAAATTCAAAGTAGCCGGGTATGTGTTGTCCAACAACGCATTTAGCCAAGCTAGCGTGGAGATACGTAACATATGGAAACCTCTAATCAAGCGGAAAATGACCAACTCCCGCCAAACGGCCATCACCCGCTAAAACCAATGAAGCTGAGAGAGGGAAGAAGGGATAGGTGAAAGCACTCGAATGTCCTATAAATAGTCAGATCTCGGAAGAATAAGTCTAGTTATCACCCGAAGACGACTGTAGATAATAACAATCGAAACGTCGTGACGTAACTTGGTTTGGAATCTTTCAGATTCCAGTTTCATTTCTTGTTAATAATATTTATTTATTTTTTTCAGCTTGTATTACCTTTTCAATTATTATTTTTTTGGTTGTCGCTTGCATGTTATTTCTCTATAATTTCAGTTTTTTGTTTAATAAAATTGTTATTTTTCGGTTGATCTTTTCAATTTCTTTCAAGGATTTTAAATCAATTTATATTGTATTAGACAATGGAAGTCCGAACTGATGAAATACACCACGAAACATCGTCTGTCAATCACCTTCAAACAAAAATTGGTCCAAATAAGTTGATATGTCAGCTCAATTCGAACCATTAATATCTTAAACAAATTTCAGACAGTGAAAAGTATCATTTTCGAAAGTTTTTCCTTTAGGTAAACCACATTACATCTCCTCTCATGATGCCTGTTGTGATATTTGCGAATTAGTTGAGAGTACAAAGACTTTCAAAAACTTATAGGCGTGGCGAACAAATGACAAAACAATTCATAACTTGACGGTCGCCCTTTCCTTGTAGTTGCCAGCAAAAAGTGCCCTTACATTTGTTAAAGCGGGATGATAGATGAACGGCTTTGGTGTTAAGATTTTCCGATACGGCCAACATGAGTTATAGGTAGAAAAACGTCAAAACAGTAGCTCGGGATCAGGAGGAGTTTGATGAAATATACAGACTATCGTTCTTTCGCTTTCATATAATTTTTTGCGCTGATGGGACGGGCAAGATCATTTTTTCGGTCATCCTTGAACTCTCAGATGAATAAGGGTTGGCTTGAAAGGAAAATTTGGCTGGAAGGGCTTTGTTGAAGAATGATTCTTGGTTGTTTCAGATGTAGTTGAAGTGGGAGACAATAAGAAGATTATTTCTTTGAAAATTAGTGGTATTGTGAACTTTTGATGGAGAATACCAGCGTTGATTTTCAAATATTAAAATGGTTTTATCAAAATGGGCGTCTGTCGGGTGGAAGAATTTGAGTCTAGTGGTTCAGTAAATGCTCGACCGATACCCGTACATTGAAGAATCGCAAGAGCTGCCGAAAATATCACTGCCGACTGTGAGATTGTACAGGATAAAAAAACGAGGCAGTCGACATCGCGTCGCTCACAAGAACTTGACCTTTCGCAGACCATAATTTGGTGACTTTTGCGTAATTACTTAGGCCTGCACCCGTACAAATTTTCAAGTATAAAACAGCTTCATACTTGATAATGGGGTTAAACCCGAAACCGGTCGTATAGATGAAATTAACTTGTGGAAAATTAGACAAAAGTGTTTTTATTCATTTCATCAAAGTGATCATGAATTACCACAAAATAAACAAGTTATAAATCACACATATTATATATTTGTCAATAAAATTTCATTTGCAGTGAAAATTACAATCTTCCAAGCACAAACCATGTCTTTTCAAAGTAAAACAGTGAAATTATTGAAATGAATTTAACCTTTCTATCTGTTAGTTTTCAGTTGGTGACATCTGTTATATTTCCCTAGTTAGTCTGGTTCACATGTACTCGATTTAGCTCTTTTTGGTGACATTTTGTAATATATTTTTTATAAAATTATAATTTTCAATTGTCAATAAAAAAAGACAATAACAATTTTTTTATTTTGGAAACTGTAATCTATTTTTTTGCCTATTAAGGATAACTTCATCAAAGGAAAAAAATGCCAGGGTTTTAGTATAATAATTATAGGGATTTTTATATTAACTTTCAATTCAGAAAAAGTTATTAATTAACAAATTAATGAATTACTTCAAAATTGGGATAAAAAGCTTTTGACTGCGGATTATTGTTTATTGATGTATCCCAACATTACATGAATTTTTTCATTCCTTAATATTTACATTTAATATGTATAAATAATTTTTTTTGTTTTTATGTCAGAGTGACGAAAGGCGCGCGGAAGCCAGACTACCCGCTTTTGGCTCTATTTTCAGGGCTCTGTAAAAATTATAAATAATCGAGATACAGTTTCAGGAGTCGAAACTTTTTTTACGCAAATTCATTGATCTATTCAAATATTTTTTCAAATTTCCAAAATTTTGAAAATTTTCCGAGATATTGAGAAAAAACTAAAGCCCCATTTTTGTTTTCACTTAATTGTTTATAACTTTTGTAATTTTTATCGGCGTGTTTTCGGACCTTTCCTTGAACTTTCTAGGCAAAAATACGAATCAAATGACACCTTGGTCGTAATTTTTGGACAGGGCTGAAAAATGTTACAAAAAAAAGTACATGTGAACTAGACTAAGTGTCCAATATAAAATTACTTCTTGCCCCTTTGAGAAAAACATTTTGAACACTATTTTATTTTATCATTATTGTTTTAGGCTGTATTATATTTTATAACGCTCATTTGGAACTACCGAATAATACCTATAAAATTGTATTTCAATCATTTTTTATTATTTTTACAAAAAACTTCGAAAGGGTGTTAGAAAAATTTTATAGTAACTGCCGGAATGTTTATAAAACTATTTTGTATTGTTTGTGAAACGCCTCACAAAATATTAATTCAGGACTATATTGTTTCATAAAAAAAAATCTGTTCAAAATCTGTTTTTCCGTTAATCAGCGGTCGCCCCCATACGAACGACAACTCTCAGAAGTTAAGGAACTTGTGCGAGCTAAGGACTAACGAGGTCATACCTTTCAACGTGTGATTCCTAGAACGGTGCCAATTTTGTTCTTAATATACATTAATGACATTTACAAACATGAAAACATCCAAAGCAGCATTATTTATTATGCAGACGATACAGCTCTGTCATTTTTAGGCGATACGTGAAACAACGTCTTTAAAAGAGCTGAAAGAGGACTCACATCTGTTTTCTCTTGACACAAGTCACAAGTCTTTTGAGCCTAAATATCGCTAAAACCAAATACGTAACGTTTACTCCCACAAAGATCAACTTTCCAAGAATAAGCTCACTATACACAAACCTATTTGCCAAACCCCAATGATGAGCACATGTCCTATAGTTGATAAGGTAAACAACATGTAATATCTTGGTGTATATGTAGACCAACATCTACGATACGACGAACATGTAGATCAGACCGTTAAAAGACATAAATTAAACTATCTTATAAATTCTACCATCTCAGAAATCTCGATAATAAAAAGCTACTAACAATGATATATAACACACTCGCAGAATCAGTTCTGAGATATTGCATTATAGTAAGGGGTGACGTCAGCAAAAGCCTGTAACATAATCTAGAGGTAATGCAAAATAGTATCCTGAAAATCTTTTTTAATCGTAAAAAAAGATACTCCGCTGTAGCACTATACAAAGAATCAGACTTATTTGATGTGCACTCAGAGATTTATATCATACTCTGGCCCAGAAATAATAAACCTAATTCCTTCAGAAATCAGAGCAATCTCCAATAAATACAAATTCAAGTCAAAACTGAAAGAATATGTGAATCAAAACTATGACATATTGAAATCTTTCTATGAACTGGATTCCTAATCGAAGTTCTTTCTAGGCTATCGATATAAACTACATCCTATTGTAGGTAATGTCTAGAATTAGTTGAACAATCCAACGTAACCTTCTCTTCGACTATTACTTCACCAGTTTTCCTTCCTTCCAACTATTTGTATCATTTGTATTTACATTGTCAGTATGAGCGTTTGCTTTATTATGCAACAATTATACCTCATATTATATGTATGTGTTTATATATGTATAGGTGTATATATGTGTGTATATATGCTTGTGTATATATGTGTATGCGTATGTACAAGTGTACATATATAATCAACGTTTAAATTGTTTATAGGTTGATTCTAAAATTCAAGCTCTGCATAGGTAGCTCAGCTTCCAAAATTGTTTATTTATTATATCATTATTACAATATGTTATTACCTAAATCAATTTATCTATTTATATATCCACTTTATTTTTCTGTGTATGAAAAACGGAAAAGTTCAAGGACTCTTATTTACGAAAGCTACATTTTGGCGAAGGTGCCAAAAATAATTCAATTTTATGTAATGATGAAAATTCACAATTCATTCAAGAGACACTTTATCGTTATATTGTCACTATAATGTCGGCAATTCGTAGTAACAGCAGAATAACTTATTACTTGACTATGATCAAACTTAATTGGTATACGATGTTCCACTCAATGCCACTGAAATAATTTTTTGTGTTTTAGAGTTAATTCAACGCGAGGTCGTTTATGCAGAACATTGAATTTCTTTCATTGCAGATTGGCCATTAACTTCAATCACTGGCATTATAATTATATAATTTAGAATACCAGGAAGTAATTTATTCGATTTAATTGGTTCACAAAGAAATGGTATTAAACACACCCTATGGACAAGCCACAAGATAGACATAAACTTGCGAATACCTTGGTATATATAACAGGTAGTTAACTCTGAATCGAGTAGTTATGAGCTAATGAGTGTACTGCAAAGAAAGTAATGGAGTTGGTTTTACTTGGTAGAATGATTTGCATACAGGGTAAAAGGAATATTTGGAATTGATCATGAAATAAAGTTGATATAGGTTGCAATTTTCTAAGAAAAGATAGATGGTTCAGGATGTCACATGAAGTCAATGGAACATCAATTATTGTTAAACCACAAAATAGAAAGGTTCAATATTCTATACCGGGTGACTGGAAAGTTTTTCTCTCAATTATCTACTCTATATGGTGATTGGAATAAGTTTGAAATGAACGCTAGGACCGAGGAAATATGCAAAACTATATCAGGTTTCACCTCTTCCGGCATCAATTTTTAATATTTTTGCTGTTTCCTATTAAGTAGTTCATGTCCTGCCCATATTCTGTTCATATCCATGTACTGCCCATGTCCTGTTTTTGTCCTGTCCAGTCCATGTCCTGTCTATGACCTGTACATATCCTCTTTATATCCTCTCCATATTCTCTGCATTTCTTACACATATCCCGTCCATGTTCTGTCACATCCTGTACATATCCTGTCCACATCCTGTACATGTCCTTTCAATGTTCTGTCCATTTTCTCTTAACGTCCTTTCAATGTCCTGTCCGTGTCTTATCAATGTACTGTCCATGCCCCGTCCATATCCTGTCATGTCCTGTTCACGTCTTCTCGTCTATGTACCCTCAATGTATTTCAAATTTGTTGTTAATTTTTTTCCGTGTCGATGTCTTTTCAATTTTCTGACCATCATTGTTGTTCTGTCAAAGTTGTCCTACACATGTCCTCCAATTTGCTGCACATGCCCTCTCACTGTCCTGTCCATGTCCTCTTCATGTCCTGTCCATGTCATAACCATGTTCTGTCCAGGTCCGGTCCATGTCCTGTCCATGTCCTGTCCATGTCCTGTCCATGTCCTGTCCATGTCCTGTTCATGTCCTGTCCATGTCCTGTCCATGTCCTGTCCATGTCCTGTCCATGTCCTGTCCATGTCCTGTTCATGTCCTGTCCATGTCCTGTCCATGTCCTGTCCATGTCCTGTCCATGTCCTGTCCATGTCCTGTCCATGTCCTGTCCATGTCCTGTCCATGTCCTGTCCATGTCCTGTCCATGTCCTGTCCATGTCCTGTCCATGTCCTGTTCATGTCCTGTTCATGTCCTGTCCATGTCCTGTCCATGTCCTGTCCATGTCCTCTCCATGTCCTGTCCATGTCCTGTCCATGTCCATGTCCTGTCCATGTCCTGTCCATATCCTGTTCACATCTTGGCAATGTCACCTCGATGTTCTGTCCATGCCCCGTCCATGTCCTGTCATTATCCTGTTAATAGCCTGTTCATGTCCTGTCAACATCCTGGCAATGTTCTATCAATATCCTCTCAATATCCTCCTGTCTATGTTCATGTCTTGATCATGTCCTGCCTTTCGAATTTGCCGAGTTTCTTACTGTTTTTGGGTATATAACCCTCAAGATCTGAAAAATAAACAATGCCTTATCAAAAGAGAATTTGCCGAAATCGATTTTGAAGAGAAAGCAGCATCTTGAAACATCTTTTATTTTCCATAGAATTGCTTGTATCATTCTCATCCAGCCTCATTCCCACTTCATGGAAATTTAGGTATACAAGTCATAGCAAACCAGATGTTTATTCTTCAGAAGTTAAGATCACATATTTCAAAAGGAATTTGGCTGTTTACAATAGAGGTTTTATTGAAAGTAGTTCTTTTTTCAAAAATTTTCGAACTTTTTGTCTCAGATAGTCCATATCAACACAAAATCAAGGCTTACTGATTTCACTTCTATTCAGTTTATATCATTTTCTGTTATTCCCTTTCTGTCCCTCTCTATCTTTCACTGAAAATAGGTGAAAGAGGGATGTACGTCACCGTCTATATTATTTGTCCAGATTTGACTCTTTTTGGGAAATAAAAATAACCTCTTTCTCAACAGAACCATCGCCCAGGGTGGAAATAATAGACCCTATAATCTTACTTTCGAACGAGCTGAGATTTTACGAAATTTTATTTTTTTTTAACGCTGCCGTTTTGGTCCATTTAGTCTTTTGAGTATTCGATGTGAATCATTTCTCAACTGTGGCCAAAACTACTGATAATAGTGAAGTAAAATGAAATGAATATTCAAAGAAGGTGCTTCGGAAAATCCATCAATATAACGGTTCCCTGTTTGGTTACAAAACATAGACGATTGGTTGATGACCACAAATATTTCCACATACCTGATGGGGACTTCATGAAGATGGGAGACCAAAGAAAAAACCGAAGAATGCAGTATCCATTAAATCGAGTTTTATGACTAAATTATATTGATAGCCGAAATAAAACTAACTACTTCCAGATGAGCTTTCAGCTAATTACACGATTTATCACTTTTCCGTAAAGAAAGTGGAAACCGATTATCAATAAAAAGCAATACTCTAGTTGAATTCGACACTGAATTTCACGACTCAATAATATAATCTACGATAGATTTTCACTACGAAAATCTCACAAAACCGCGATATGTATTTTGTACAGCAAAAGACGTGTAAAACTTTCAAAATCGTACATTTGAAATGTTTTAAAAACATATCTGCTAAAAAGTCATCGTTCACCGTGGGTTGGGCTACCTATCGTGCGCGTCTCCAGGTGGCGGACAGGGGAACGGCCAGGGGACTGGAGGTCCTGTCCGGGAAGGCAATGTGGCCTTACGGACGGTGTTGTCGGACTCCTGATCAGTGGAAGAAATAAGTAGGGTAAGGGGAACTAAAACTCCCCAAAAGCCTTTGCAAGACATGTCACCGTGGACCAGCCTACCTAAGCTTAGGTGTTAGGAATCGTGCCGACAGCTGAATGGCTGCAGAGTGATATGCGATTACGAACGATACCCTTGGAAACCTGGGCGGAACCTCATTGTAATCAGCCTACCTCTGGTAATGTGAGGCTCTGCCACAGGTGATCAACTCTTCCTTTGCTACTCGTGGGAACACACATGAATGAAACAACACAAAAACAGGAACAACAAAAACCAATCCCGAGGCTGGACAGAAGTGCTCACCTCAATCTAAGGCAGTGGCTGTGGATGAACAGAAATGTCCACCCCAATCTACCGCTTGGAATGAGGCTGGGCATAGCAGATCACTTCGTGATGTATTACAAAGGCCAAGGCGCAAGCGCATTTGCAGCGCAGAGGCCAAAAGGAGAAAGAGAGCGAAGGAGGCAGGAGTGGCAGCAACTATAAGTGCACCCTCCTTCTCCCCCACTCCACCTCCAATAGCAAGGGCACTTCCTGAGGTGGGCGCAAAGAGCTACGCGTTGAATAGAGGCGAAGAACCTGCTGCCCCTGCAGGAAAGCTCCTTGACTTGTGAACCTCCATCAAGGGAACCCCAAGAAGGTTGAAGAAGCCGCCAAATGACATTAATGTCGCTACACCTTCCAAAATATTTGCGGCGGCCATCGTGAGACATATCAAGGTTGCCAAAGGGTGTGTGTGTGTGTGTTTGGCCTACACCTTCCTGAAAAGGAAGGTGGATGACCTAGGAAGATAGCTCCTCGGGAGGATGTACAATGGGTCACATGTGGCCTAAGTGCTGTGAGTCTACACTCATCCTCCCTACTCTACAGACACAGAAGTCATCGTTCAATAAAAGTTCAAAATAATAGTACCAATTTCAGTTCGGAAAACTGTGAAAAAACTCATGACTATAATATTTTCCATTTACTTGAGTTGGTAGAAACATACATTTCACAACTAAAAAGATCTGAAGTTTATCAGTAGGTATAAGGTCCAATCAAATAGAAATTACCGATTTCAGTGAGCAATATATATAAAAAAATAATTATTAAAAAGCTGTTCCTCGATTTTCCAATATTTTCCATTCATTAGAGTTGGTGTAAAAATGTATTTCACAGGTAAAAGTGCGTAAACTGATAAAGCTTTGCACTTTTTGCAGTATAGGTACGGAGAACAGAATTTGGAAAGGGCATATTTCTTAAGAGAGATTAGTTTTTGTTAAAAAGATTTGTGGCTTTCTACTTCTCTATCATTATATGGAAGAAGGAAACTCCTGGAGAAAGGAAAAAAAAGAATACTTTCAATAAAAGCATGTGAGGATGACAGTAGTCCATGTAAGAGAAATTTCACCTGTTTCATTTACTCTTTTGTGTTGCGATCCTGTGAATGATATCAGATTCAATTCCATAAGGAATGTTTGGAATACAAACTGATAAAGAAAAGTATTGAGTTCGATTTCCATCTCCTTTATATTGGCAGGTACAGGCCAAGACTCTTTGGTAACCCTTGAGGTGTCTCACGGTGGCCTCCGCGAAGGTTTTGAAAGGTGCAGCGACATTACTGTCGTTGCGCGGCTTTTTCAACCTTTTTGGGGTTCCCTCCGTGGAGGTGCACAAGTGAGGGAGCTTTCCTCTAGAGGCAGCCAGTTCCTTGCCTTTATTCAAGGCGGAGCTCTGTGCGCCCGCCGCAGGAAGTGCCCTTGCTGTTGGAGGTGGGGTAGAGGAGAAGGAAGATGCACTTATAGTTGCTGCCACTCCTGCCTCCTTCACTCTCTTTCCCCTTTTGGCCTCAACGCCGCAAATGCGCTTAAGCCTTGGCCTTTGTATTACATCACGATGTGATCTGCTATCTCCAGCCTCATTCCAAGCCTTAGATTGAGGTCAGCACTTCCGTCCAGCCTCGGGATTGATTTCTGTTTTTGTTGTTTCTGTTTTTGAGTTTGTTTTATTCATGAGTGTTCCCTCAGGTAGCAAGGGAAGAGTTGGTCGCCTCTGACAGAGCCCCGCATTACCAGAGGTAAGCTCAATGAGGTTCCGCCCAGGTTTCCAAGGGGATCGTTCGTAACCACATATTACTGTGCGGCCATTCAGCTGTCGGCACGATTCCTTATACCTTACCTTGGATAGGCTAGTCCACGGTGGCATGTTTTGCAAAGGCTTTTGGTGAGTTTTAGTTCCCCTCACCCTACTTATTTCTGCCACTGACCAGGAGTCCGGCGACCCCGTCCGTAAGGCCACATTGGCTTCCCGGACAGGGCCTCCAGTCCCCTGACCGTTCCCCTATTCGCCACCTGAGGACGCGCCCGATAGGTAGCCCAACCCACGGAAGAGCCACTTCTAATGTATCTGAATATTAATTGGATATACACTTATCTTTTCATCATAAACATATTGTTTGGTTTCACAATTTTTGTTACTTATCTTCACTCTGACCCGTTACATGATAAAAACCAAATTCTATAATCATTACCATGGATGATCTCCTTTAGTTTAACTTTTACAAAATACGTGTTATTGAATTATCATTTTCTATATCCGAAATTATTATATAATGGACTCTCTACCGAAAAAATGGAAGTCTTCTCAGAACGGTTTTTTTTTTCTTGCATAGTAACAAAAATTACAAAGTTATCTATAATAACGCACCTAATTTGAATCTGCATGTGTAATTTATTTTTACTTATTTCACTAATCACTTTGAGAGGTAGGTAGGCAGGTGAAATGGTACGTAAATCTAAATCGAGTTGGTCTAATCCAACCTCCACTGCATACCGCGAAAGTTTATTGTAGTTCACCCCTATGCAGACACGACAATTTCTCAACAAGGTCCATTACTTCATTTGGTGAGTGATCTTTCCAGTCAGCTGCCCTGAATAGGGATCTGTCGAACGCTGATCGGGGCAGGCACAGACCTGCTCCAAGACCTGCATTTCTTTGTGAAAAATAATCTATTTCAAGATTGATGACAATTGTACATTTTCCTGATCAACGATCAGTTTGCGACTACCTTCGTCAGGGAAGTGTACAACACAAATATCTGGTTTTGGAAGCAAGACTACTGGGACAAATTTCAGGAAGACGCGATGGCTCCTGATTCTGACTCAAAGTAACCTTCCATTATGGAAGCATCTTCATATCAGGTATACCTGACCCCATGCAGAAGTTTTTTGCTTTGAAGTATTTGCTGAAGCAAATTTTGCTTCCGTTCCTCAATGAGATTGATGCTAGGCAAACTCATCAGATTTCCTGTTCTTCAGAAGACGATGAATCGTTTTCTGGCTGCACTATCTAGCCCCCTAGGTTTTTTGACGCTAGCCTCCAATTGTTGAAGAACTGAGAAGCTCTTCTTTTGATCCGTTATCACAGAGACAACTGTTAGTCAACGTCCATTTCTCTATTGCCCAAGGATCAGATACTTTTGTTACTCCATTGAGAAATCCACGAGTAGTGCCCTGAATTACAATAACAAGACTTCATACGACAAGAGGGCAATCGGAATCTTTACGGTTCTGTTAGTGACACTGAGAGTGCTCAGAATTATACATCCTTTCGATACTAATAAACACCTCTCGACGACACCCCTCCTTGTAGGTGTATTCTATTTCCCCCCCTTTTGCAGGGAATTAGATTAAGAGATATTCAGACTACTCATTGTCTCCATTTGCAATAGAAAGAATGAGCTGATACTCAGTCTGGGTAAAAAATAGATCCTTATGTTATCAAAGTCACAAAAATTGTTATAGGTTTTGATGTTTTGTATTGGTCAGTGAATATAAATTTTTCGTTGTCATCTTCAACCGTCTCTACACAGTTATAGTCAAGACCTGTGTCATTCTGAGAATTTCTTCGAGTGAACGAGAGTTTGTGAAATAATTGTGGCGATCACTTGGAGAACGATCTCAGGTGCTAAATCATCTGTCTTCTGGAATACCGTGTTTTTTGGTAAATGTAACAAGTTGAGACTTGTTAAAAATGATGTTGATGAAGAAAGTCTATAGGTAAGTACACACCTGCCAACAACATATTGACAATATGTTGACATTGGTGTTGTCAATAGTGAAGTAAAGTGAATTTTATTCAGGTAAGCATAATCTACAATATGAAGTCAAAATTGAAACTAGATAACTTGAGAATCTAAAAAAAAGAGAACTAACTAAAACTGGAAATTGTGACTTCATGCTGAACTACCTAAGCAATACTTGTGTTGTAGTCATCAACCTGAATTGCATTGATTATTTACATACTGAGTGGTGAGTTGAAAGAAGGAAAATAACAAAGTGAAATTCATTGTGAGGGAGAGAGAATATGGTTATGTATTGCATTTTGTGTTTCTTATTATTATTCGAGTTCGTATACGGTTTTGAGTTTGTTATAATTTTGGTTCACATATTCTTTCAGTTTTGATTTCATTTTACGTTTATTAGAAACGACTCTGATTTCTATAGGGACTAGGTTTAACAATTTTGGATCAAAGTATGCTATACATTTCTCTGTGTGTGTGTGTTAGTCTACAGAGGGGAACATTTGTTTTCTGCTCAGATTTAGTACGTGTGTTTTAAGTATGACTTATCTGAGAGATGGAGGTATTTTGCATACATATTAAGCATTGATAGGTATAGAGTTTTCTTACATCAAATAAGCCAGTTTCTTTGTAAAGTTTTTCAGTTGAGTACCTTCTTTATTATTTTCAATATGGTATTTAGCATGACCTCTAGAAGGTGTGATAATGTTTTACTGAGACCACTCCATAAAATGATACATTGCATCAACAAATATTCAGCGAGTGAGTTGTGAGTAGTACTCTACTGAAGATAGCTATTGACACTTTGAAAAATAAGGCTCGTCTTCTCGATTCAGTGTAAAAGAATCTTGTGCTTGGAAAAATTCTGTTTCTATAGCATTACTTAGGACTCTATTGAATGGCGAGTCTTCCAGAAATGCGACTGGATTTCGACTTGGTACATCATTGTGTGTTCAACACTTTTATAAATGTGGTGCATTTGTGAATTAATCAGGTACTTATGAGTTGAGCCGCCGGGTAAGCGCTGGACATTCATGTCTCTTTCGTGCCATAAATGATTCAATCAAAATGGCGTTGATTTCAGCAAAAATTCTTTCGATTTTGGGAATCATAGATACATATCGATACGACGGAACACGGCCAGATAGTATGACACTTGTTTCATAAAAAAACGGTACTTCATTTCTGAGATTACGAGTACATTAGCAACTTGCCATCTTCCTGATACTTCTGTGAAAACCTGTGCTGCTGTCTTATACTACAAAAATATCAGAATTTGGGAAATTATTATCTTTTGCCACAGTAGCTGTTGAAACCTTTGGTGTTTTTGATTCCAAAGCATTATTTTTCATTAATGAAATTAAAAAAAAAAGATAACCAATGAATCCCACGATTTAAGAGCCACATCTTTTCTGGTACTCTGGCTGATTCTAGAAAACTTGATTGAATCTACATGTTTCCAGAAAACCAAATTCACAAAGAAAAATGTAACGGGAATATCAAACCACTTCATGGAATTGAAATGAAAACAAATGTAAAAATTACTTTCTTCAAAGGAATAGACGTCATACTATCTTGGATGAATTCAAGACACCATAATTTCATCCTAGATTATAGGAAAGTGGATAAAATTATTTCAGGCCTGACATCAACTAGTTAATGAATACTCGTCAACATCTGGCGGCATAAAATGAAAGAAATTTGTTACCTGTTGCTTATATTCATGTTTTCCATTTCACATGGGAAACATCGCTGAGTCTGTACGGTGTTGGCAACAAGTGGTGTCACTAGTTAGTCTTTTCATCACAATTCACAGGTACGTTGTTGAAAAAGCTTCAGAATATGAACTATATTGCTATTATATTCAGTTGTAAACACGATATGGACCAAAGAGCTGGTGGAAGAGCTAATTGAAAAGTTGAAAGCTGATTTCGCAATGTGGGACATTGAAATTGCGGCACGAGATACCATCGTTCTAAAGCGAATCTCATATTGGCTTGTTGCCACAACTTGTCCCATTCGTTGAAAATTGTCCCTAACACCATATTCTTTTTCGATTTTGGAAGCAGCGCAAGCACAAGCAGTGAAAATGGTTAAGATAAATGCTAAAAACTGACAGATAATGAAAAATATTTCAAAGCAAGTGACTTCACGACGTTCCGGTTGTTAGTATCCACAGTCGTCTTTGGCACTAATAACGTAATATTTCCACTAAAATCCTAATTCAACTGCAGCAAAGTCCGAGAGTTGCATTCGTATAATATAGTCGTGTTGTGGTCTGCCCATTTGAATTGGTATCTTTTTATGGCGCTCCTATCTTATCTTCATGCAAAGTGGACACGCAGTCAAACCATCAAGTTGAGCTCCCGTTCTGTGGCAGAAGTGGGTGACAAATTTAGTGCCAGCAAAAACGGACTTTTTTATTTTTTGATAAAAATGCGAATATCTGGTCTGTCAGCCTCGCTTATTACATTCGCTGAGGTGCATATTTAAACAGCTCATTATCGGAATGGCTTTTAGGCCACTTAAAAATGCGAATTATTGTTTCCCTGAATTTCAGCCTCTTTCTGTTTTCGATCTTTGATAAAGAAAACAGAGAATAATTGTGTACGGTAAATGACATCACATTCCAAATCGAATCGTTAATGCAAGAAATATTCTTCTTTTTCTTCCGCATACTAGAAAGACTTTCTATTTTTTGAGATTTCTGAAGTTTTAACTTCATAAGGAAGGTCTTAAAAAACGGAAAAACGGATTTGATGGTAGTATTTTCTCTTTCATATGTGTGATATATTTGTCCATAATTTGAAGGAAATCACAACAATAAAAATTATATACGAAGTGTCTAACACAAGACTTCATTTTCAACTAACTGTAAAAAACAAAAACAGTTTGAAATATAAAAAATGACCTCAAATCCGCACAAGTACGCTGCCTTATACAGTGTGTCATAAAAATATAAGAACATATATTTACAATATATAAACACAAAACTTTTGTGGCAAAATACAATATTCATTCGATATTAATTTGTAAAGCAGGAAAATCATATCTTTATTCTAATACAACCACCTCCTCAACACCGGAATAAAAGTAGTGTATCTTGAGCCCGTTTCTCTAAATACATTTTAATCGTTGAATCAGTTTCTGATGATGCTAGCCTAGTTATAGCGAAATGCGCATCAATTGAGTAAGTTTCAGTCGTATCCTGATTGGTTAGGGAAACGTGAGTCGAGAGGTAGTTTTTTGTGATGGTGTAGTAAAATTGTTCACAATAGATTCAGCGGCTCCATGTTTTTCGAAAAGAAAAAATATCTGACTTGTTATCCATTATCAGTTGAATTTCATTTTCTGCTTGTTTATTTGATTAATCATCAACACCACAGAGGAATCAATAATAAGTTTGACATAAATGAGACCTGAAAGTTCAACAAAAAACTTTATTGTTGACCCATTGTTTTTAGAAGGCAATTTAACCGGACAAATGTATTCGGAGCTTCTGGAAGATACTATCAATCCCCTTCTCTCTGATATTATCGAAAATGACCTCGATTATTTGGAGGATCTTCTAATATTTCAACAAGATGGGACTCCTCCGCACTAAACTCCACAATAAACTTTCTGAAAACGTTTTTCCAAATGAATTTCATTTCCAGCGATTCAAATCCAACGTGAATCGCTACTTTCCCATAGGCACCGCTCTTAGAACGCCTAAAGGATTTTCCTGTAGTGCTCGTATTTTGTTTTCATAAAAGAAGCTGATGGGTCTGGTAGACGAGAGTTTCAACTTCATATATGAGCCCAAAACCAATTATGGTAGCAACATCTATGTTATAGAACCAGATCAGGAAATTGGTCCATAAGAAATATAAAGTAATGGGAACACAAACTGGAACACTTTCATGAAGGAACAGTCTGAGAAAAAGTAACGTGATTTTCACGAAAGGAAAGAACTGTATCACAGGAGACAAGAAATTTAAAAATGACTTGAATCATGTCCAGAAGATTGTAATAAGCATCCAACAAAATTCCTGTTGGAACTAGTACGGGGAAAACAAAAAGAAGTTGTCTACATAATAACCTCAGATGATTGCTGGGGTTATTGGAAAAAGATTGTCTATGACTTGAAAGGGACAACTGAAATCATGAGAGAAGTATTTGAATTTGTAGAGATTCATGTAATTGTGAGGCAGACGGTTCTGAAAGACCTTGAAATATTTTGAATAATTTCATACAGTTCTGATGAAGGAAGGAAGTTTCGTTTCAAAAAATTTACTACAAATTCCTTCTTCAGAAGTTATTGTAATTTTGAATACTTGAAACGACTCGAAATAAGAATAGTGGCTGATTAATTCAAGTCAATAGAAACAGAAATCCAAATAGTATTTTTTCTAATTATATAGAAGAAGATGAAAGAGTATTTTCCCAACACAACCTCTCTTTCTACAAATGTTTGAATTGTTCAATAGTTTTTTATCTTCATCATGTAATATAGTTGGATAACCCACCAAAAAGTTCGGAAGTAACTGTCGTCTACAAAAATTACTTTCAAGCAATGAAACCCTCCTTTTTACGAAAACAAATCCTTGTCAACTATGTCCTCTTTCTTCTGCCACCATATGAGGATGGTACCTGGATCATACTTATAGTATTATAAATAAACGACTACGGCTCGTACATAACGACAATCTCTGAAATTACGTTGTATACTTTTTCGACGGATCAGCGTTCATTATATTATTAATATGAATTGCATATAATTTGTCATAGTAATAATCTGCATAATTTATTTAATTTTATGGGTTCATCGAACCTCCCCTGAGGATCCACGTCAATATCATCACCAACCATGACATAATGGACAAGCGCGGTTTCAAATTATCGACTGGTATTTATTAATTATGTTTCATCATCGTTATTAGACTACAACTTGGCATGCTCGTTTTCTCATTCCGTGTATGAAGGTGTGTGAGTTCAGTGGACCACAAAATTCTGCTGATTCAAATTCCATGTGTAGTTCCTTTGGAAGACACTTCATTTTGAGATTGTGACATGAACATGTCAAACAAAGTACAAATGAAACGGAACACAGAGTCAGATGCTACAAATGCAATACGCATATATACAGACGGCTTAAAAGCCAAAAGAGGCTCAGGATGTGGAGTGTACTCCAGATCATTAGGCCTAGTGATTACGTGACAAATGGGAAAAAATACCATCGTGGTTCGAATAGAACTAGCAGTTATCTCAATGGATACAAAAAAAATAACCAGGAAAAGAATTTCTGGCAAAAACATAACAATCTGCACTGATAGCAGACAAGCCCTATTAGCTTTGAACAGACAACGTGTTACCTCAGGGCTAGTACTAGAGTGCCACCAAGATTTAGCCAAAGCCTCAGTAGATAATAACATTATCCTGAGATGGGTTAGAGGGCACGACATGAGTGAAGGTGATTGCATTGACGACTCTTTAGCCAGCGCAGCTACGGCCTAATGACTTCGACAATAGCGAAATTAGCCAAACCTCATATCCATGTTCAATCCCTTAAGAGATGAGATCAAATCAAAGGATGCAATATTGTCGATATCATCTGGGCGACCCTGGAAAGATGACGCCGAAGAAATATCTGGCGATGACCAGAAAAATCTACGCTCAACAGTAGGATTTCTGACAGGCCTCTGTCAACTAAGGAATCACCTCCATACTATGGGGCTAGTGGATACATCTCTACGCAGGATGTGTGAACAGGAAGATGAAACTGTCAGGCATGTCCTACGCGAGTGTCCGTCAATAAGAGATTGTGTGTTCGGCTAGTCTTGACCTACACCTGCCGATATGAAGGAGATGTCTCCCAGTGACCTGTCCACCTTCCTGGAAAGGACAGGATGGACGATTACCTAGAAGGACAACCCCTCTGGAGGATGTACAATGTGGCCTAAGTGCTGTGGGCCCACACTCACCCTCCCTACCCTACAGATACAGAGATGAACACTTCACAAATCCGCAACACTTGTTTCACTATACAGTGCTTAAAAATTCTCTACGACTTAACTTCTGAACGAGAATATATCAAGGTCGGACAAGTATCATATTCAGTACTTTCTAATAAGGAAGACAATACTGTTGCACCACTCGTCAAATGAAAAAGTGGGCCTTTTGACAACTTGTTTGATAACTATTCCATTCCAGGAAATCGTATAATCCATTTTTGTGCAATTACCATTTCAATATCCATTTCAAGAAGCTGCAAACAAACGATTTCGAGAAAAAATGTTTGAAAACTCACCCCAGTTCAATCCAATATATGTTCAAAATGTTTACTATTTAAGTTGGGCTGAAATTTTCATAGGCTAACATAGAAAAACAATTTTTTATTCAATATAATTGCCTTCGAGAACGATACAACCGATAGACCTCAGTTTTGACTATTACTTCTTCATCGGGGCTAAATTTATTTCCACCCAGCATTCTCTTGAGGTGTGAGAACAGAGAGAAGTTGCTGGAGCTCAGATCTGGAAAATACGTTGCATTCGTAAGCAATTCAAAGCCCAATTTTGTCATCGATTTCATTAATTTGTGACAAGGTGAACTATCATGATGTAACAGCAATTTCCATTTCTTTGGATAGGGCCACTTTTCCGCAATTCTATTCTTCAAATGCACCAACAACGTTATTTGTAATAGTCGCTGTTGATGTTTTTTCTCTTTTCAACCTAGTCGATGAATATCCCAAACAGCACCAGATATTAATGGAATATTCCCTGTATGTCATAAACGAACGTATATATTTGAAATACTCATAGAATATTCCTGGAATATATACATGCCTTTAGAATATTCATAGAGTATGCTTGAAAGAATATGGCAGGATTATTCCCGAAAGAATGTGCATAGAATGTCTATAAATGGATTATTCTCCCGTGAATATTCTAAGAATATTGTCGATCGAATATACCATATGGTATATTCTTAGAATATATTCCCACAGTATATTTTGTAATATTCTATGAAATGTATTACTGGAATTTTGAATTATCTTATGATAACGTATTCAAATAATTCAATATAATCAAAACAAAAATATTTGAAGATTTTAATCGAATGCATAACCTAATGTATATAACCCTGATCGTGTTAACCAGTTTTTGAACTCAACGCGAAGATTCTGGTGTATTGCTCCAACTGCAACTGTTGGAGACAACAATAAAATTCGAATGGGCCAATAAATGAACCAATTGCATCAATAAATCGGTTTATTCTCATCCTATTTGTCTTTTTGTATTTGAAATTAATCAATTACCAAGCGCAAGCGACAAATCCTGGCAACAGAGAAATGGGGAAGTGAAGTATTGCAGTAAACGTTTCTCATTGGTCAATTGAAGTGTAGCGCGCGACAGACAACGAACGCTTGGCAGCTTTGACTTTGCGTTGAAATCAACATTAGATTTAATATGACTGTTGACGTGGCAGGTTCGCGTGTGTAATGCATTGTGTATTGGTGTTATTATCCAAGAATAATTCTCTCATGTTTAGTGTACCATTTATAGTTTGGGGTTGTCCAATTTGCAGTACAGCGAATAGATTGCTTTTGCATCTTCATACAGTAGAGTTGCATATCCAGTCTTTAAGAAGAGTAAGTAAAAGGCAATAGTATCGATAGTAAAGTCATGGTGATTAACCTAGTATACCACATTTTAGGCTCGAGGACAGTTAGTGGGTGGGATTTGTTGGTTTGACTAAGTACATGTTTGAACTAGAGGGATTTCAGTTGTGTATCTTCAATAGAGAAAAGTATGTGAATGACACATTCTTTTGTATCATTTGTTTTCATAATTTTCATCATTTTTTTTTTCAAGATAGTATCAATATGCCCAAAAGGCAACGGAGTGGTACCTGCTACAGGCAGGATCTCAGATCTGGAGAATACGTTGCATGCGGAAGCAATTCAACGTCAAATAATTCAGTGTGTATTGTTTTTGAAATATATTTGTTTATGAATATTATGTGTTTTATTATTTGTGTGGATCTTGCATATATATATATATATATATATATATATATATATATATATATATATATATATATATATATATATATATATATATATATGTACTGAAATTACTTATCTATAAATATTTTGATTTTTATGGAATTATTGTGGATTCGTTTTCCGATGGCATTTCAGGTTAGCTTCCCAAATTTCTGCTACCGCAGTTGTCGGTTGATTGGTCAAACCACCAACACTGACATAAAAACTTGTCATGTTGACTTGGGTGTCACACCAATAGGTGGTTCCACTTATGTTTCGCTTGCGTTTACGCAGCTATTTTTTTCAAGTACTTTTCTGGTTTTTCACATTTTGTCTTCAATCGAGGACCGCCTGCCCGGTACTGATGATGCCCAATAGGCTGAAACAGCTGTCTACCGGTGGCTCTTAAATTGAAATCAATATGGGAATGATCAGAAGGTACTTATCTAGTCATATTTTGATTTTTATGAAATTATTTTCCAGCAGCTTGACTGCATTAACCTTTCTCGATTCAACATTATTTCTAGAAACATGTGGATTCGTTTTCCGATGGCATTTCAGGTTAGCTTTCAGAAGTTGAGAAGAGGGCATTTCAAATAAAAATTGATCCCCTATTAATCAGAACCTGGGATTCATGAAATTTTGAAGAACATATCGATTGTTTTTTCGAAAGTTTTAATTTTGATATTGGATTCATACTCGGAACTTTAACCCATAGTTTTTTCAATAGTATGGGTTGACAAAGTACATCATTTGGACAGTCTATGACCTCCCTATATTTTTTCACAATTGGTTTAAAATGAATTTAGAAAATCCATGTTGAAAGTTTCATTTAAAAAAATACCTAACATTTGCTTTCATTTCTCTCATTGTGGAAAATTGACTCCCTAAAACAATAATAGAGAAAGTTACCAAATGAAGACATTATTGAAGCTGTCCGGTTACAACTAATATTCCCAATTCCCAGCTCTTAGAAGGAATGATTGAGAAAACTCTATGGCTTTTGAAATCGTATTCTTCAGTACTAAACACAAAAACGTAACCCATCAGGGTCAGGCTTGGAGGATTTTATCCCTTGGCGTATATATTGAGCAGAGCGTGAAATTTTGGGAAGAAAGGTAAAAAAATATGCAACCTGAAATCATATATTTCATCACAAGGACTGACAGTAGTCTATTCCGGGACTCACTTGTAATGCTTCGCTGCTGTTCAGTCCAGTCAGCAATAAATATGCTTTAATTGAATTCGATATTTTCAAGCTCGAGCCGACTAGAGAAAACATACAACTCCTTGAATTGATACCCTTGACGTTCTATAAATCGGGAAAACTTATTTATTCATTCACAGTTTTGAGAAGTAGGACCTCAAGTTCTGTAGTTGGGGTCGTTCTCATGGCTCCCGTGTTTAACTGTCGGGGGAGCCAAGAGAATGACACCAACTGCAGCACTTGGTGACAAACAGGCTAATGGAGAGGCAAACCCCAATCAGCCAGTCACAGGGTGCAGAATACTTGAAACTGTACAATGAACTGAAGGCAGATCCAATACTAAGAATGCCCGTGGATAACATAGTTCCGCAGTATAACTTTCAATTTCAAATTCATCATACCAAGTAGAGAGGACTGGAAAATGGCCCACCGGAAATAGCGGAAGAGACTTGGTATACAGATGGCTCAAAGATCCAAGAAGAAGTGGGAGCCGGTATATATGGAGGCAGAGCAAACATGAGAATCGCACTCGGCCTCAGACATAATGCAACTGTATTCCAGGCAGAAGAAGCGGCCGTCGAACACTGTATAGAAGAAATAAACAGGCAGAAGGTTACAAATAAAACCATTGCCATTTTCTCCGACAGCCTGGTGGCAATTAGGGCGCTCAGCTCATTTCAAGTCTTCTCAAGACTGGTGAGAAGCTGCCTGAGCGCTTTCAAGGAGCTAAGTACCCAAAATCACTCTAGCTTGAGTAGCCGGATATGAGGGTCACAAGGGCAATGAGGAATCCGATGTTCTAGCCCGTGAAGGCGCATCCAAGGCTATGATTTGCCCAAAACCCTTCTGCGGGATAGCGAAAGCATGTATAAATACATCCATAAATTCATGGATGTGGTATAAGCTCCCAGGAATGTGGCAGGCGAAAAAGTTTATACAAAAACCATCGCCCAGATCCACTGAAGACCTGCTAAACCACAACCTTAAAGTTGTAAGGGCAGTGGTGGGTCTACTAACGGATTATAGTCGACTCAGGAAACATACGAGTAACATGGGTCTGACGAAAGAAACCCAATACAGGTTCTGTCAAAAAGAGGAAGAAACCGCACTGCATGTGCTCTGTGAATGCAAAGCATAGTAAGGCTGAGACACACAAGATGCGGGGAGAAACCAGAGGCTACCAGCTATGTGAAGGGGTCAGTGTCAAGGCAATGGAGTCTCATCAAAGAGGATCAAGCTAGACAAGAATCATCACAATAGATCTGAAGAGGTCGAAGTGAATCAGACCATGGGCTAGCTCTCCGACAATCTAAAGTTTTGAGAATGTCTCACATCATTTTATCAAACATTATCAAAGGAAGTAGGAAGAAGCGAATTTGCCATGCAGCGAGGAGCGTTAGAATACTCCTACGGGATGAGGTGTGAGCTAAGGAAGTACGAGCTCTTGTGAATGAGTATGTGCATCCATGCGGTAAGATATACGACTCGAAGCCCACTCTGTGTCACTAACGGAACTTCAAGAGTACTGGGTACCCTCTCAAAAATCCATTTCATGATAACGCGGTCCTCTGTCGTTATGGACTTCATTTCTCTAGCTATTCGTGGGATTCTTTATGATCCATAAAGTAACCGAAAAATGCAACCGTTGACTAAACAACTCCTTTTGTCCTCCTTGTAATCCAAATCCCGTTGCCCCCTTTGTAATCCAACTCATATTGCCCTCTTTGTGATCCAATTCATATTGTATTCCTCTTGAACAATTCTAGGAGGCTAGATGGTGTTGCAATGAAGTTATTTATCGCCTCAAGGGCAGCATATCCCATAGATCTGACCTGTACTAAATTTTTGAGCAGCAAAACTAAAGTCTGCATCGGGAGAGAGAAAAATCTCCATTTGAGCAGATTAGCAAACGTTAGCACTCAAACAATGATTCATCCAAACCGGAGACAAAAAGGGCCTGCATGATCGAGTCTAATATATCGGCAGGTATAGCTCTTGCCCAGATTCTCTCCATAAGGGAACGTTGCTGCGCCTATTAATATGGGATGTTGCACCTGGACATCCGAGAACCTCAATATTAAGCAACCAATTAGAATCTGTTCAGTATGCCATTTATGACCGCCATAGAGGATATTCCAGAAAACTATCCACAGGATCAATTCCACAGCTGCGTGGTACGACCTGAATGGCTCCAGGTTACCTGAGAGCATCAGTATCCTGACTTTAGATCACACTCTATATGAAAAGTCAAGAATATATGAAACATCATTCAGAAAGATGTCTGGAAACGGCAACATAAACATATTTCAAGAACCCTGTATTTTACCACACAGCACTACAACAAATACAACTACAAGAAATAACGATACTGGCTCGACTAATTGCAGACGATAAATATGTATCCGCGATTACTGCTCTTTAAATAATTAGTCAAAGCCTCTTATCGATATGAATAGCTCCGAGTCGATGGATTTTATGGATGTCTCACATCATTACAGTAAACATATTCAGAAGCAAGTAGCAAGCAGAAGATACGAATCTCCGATGGGCTAGGTCTTTTTTTTTGTTTGGAGACCGGCCGTGCAGAGTATTTTCAATTGCCGAGGATATTCGACAGCGAAAATGAGTAATGGGTAACCGTGAATATGAATGGTCCAATTACGATATGGATGGAGACGTGGGACGAAGATTTACTGCTGTGTACAGGGGAAGTAAAAAAGTTGTAGATCGATTGAGTCAGGATTATTATGGAAAAATGTAAGGTTTTGGAGGTTATATAAAATTTTTTCGACAGTTTTGTCCAACAATGAAGTTTTGATAGAATTATAATTGTACTAAGCCTGGAAAAATAATGGGAAAACTAGGTATTTGGGTCAGTTTTTGTTCGTAAAGCGCTTGGTTTTATACATACCTGCGAATGTTTTATTAAATATCGTGATTTATCAATAATATATTTTTCACTTGGCAGAGAAAGTTACCACTCAACTTCATTACAAATATATCAGCTGACCCATTTGAAAATGCATAGGTGAAGTAGATTAATGAAAATTACTGGATTTTTTCCCAACATGAAACTATTTAGTTTGATATTCCTCTTGAAGATGATCATGTACCTAGATTTCAATCAATCGATCAAAGTACACTTCATTTCAGAAAAAAAAATCTTATTGGCAAGAAGTACAGTTTGTTTGAAGGTTTTTCCACCAGGAAGAGAAGCCGCTACAATCAGTATTTGTACTTCCCTACATCAGAGGAGTGTCGGAAAGGATAAGAAGAATGGGGTCCAAGTATAACATCAGGACCTGCTTCAAATCTGGGAACACTATCCGTAGCAGACTCACAAAAACCAGGCCACCAACCGCGGACTGCGATTCCAAGAATTGCATTTACTGGATACCCTGCGAGTGCGGAGAATCATACATCGGTGAAACTAAGAGGTCATTGAAAGTTCGCATTGCTGATCACAAGAAACAGACACAGCGAGGAGAAACCAGCAAATCAGAAATAGCAGAGCACGTTTGGACTCATAAACATAACATCAAGTGGGCTCAAGCTGAAATCATCCACAAGGAAGAACACTGGTTTACGTGAAAATTCAAAAAAGCCGCATATATGTTGTCCAACAATACATTTAGCCAAGATAGCGTGGATATACGCAACATATGGAAACTTCTAATTAAGCGGAACACGACCAACTCCCGCCAAACGGTCAGCTTCCGCTAAAACTGATGAAGCGGAGAAAGGGAAGGCAGGGTTGGTGAAAGCGCTCGAATAACCTATAAATAGTCGGATCTCGGAGGAATGAGTCCAATCATCACCGGAAGACAATTGTGGATACTAACAAACGAAACGTCGTGAAATAACTCAGTTTGGAATCCTTTCAATTCTTGTTGATAATTTTTTAATTTTCATCTCGTGTCAACAGTTTAATTATCTTTTCGATTTTTTTATTGTTGTTTGCATTTTATTTCATTGTAATTTCAGTTTTTTTGCTTAATATAATTGTTATTTTTCAGCTAATCTCTTTTATGATTTTTTACAGATTCTTTCAGGTATTTCATATCGATTCATATCATATTAGACAATGGAAGTCCGAACTGAAGAAATGCAAAAAGTATACTCATTACATCAAAATATACAAATATGAATTCACTTTTCAAAAAAATATTTTTCATAATCTGTTTTTCTGTTTACCAAATGTCGCCTGCCTTCAGAAGTTGAAACGTTTATGAGCTGAGAATTAACGAGGGATTGTTTTTTATGTGCGATTCCTAGCAATGTACATACATCCACTATATTAATACATATAGATATATACACTTATACATAAATATTTTGTTTATAAAAATCATAATGTATGCTTTCTTGCAATATAAGTTCCATCAGTTCGGACTTCCATTGTCCAATATAATATAAATTGATTTGATAACCCTGAAAAAAATCAAAAAGATTAACAATTTTAATTAACAAAAAACTGAAATTACAAAGAAATAACATACAACAACAACCAAACAAATAAAAAAATATGTTGTCCAACAACGCATTTAGTCAAGCTAGCGTAGAGATACGTAACATATGGAAACCTCTAGTCAAGCGAAAAACGACCAACTCCCGCCAAATGGTCATCTCCTACCAAAACCAATGAAGCGGAAAAAGAGAACATGGGATAGGTGAAAGCACTCGAATGACCTATAAATAGTCAGATCTCGGAAGTCCAGTTATCACCCGAAGACGATTGTGGATACTAACAATCGAAACGTTGTGACATATCTTGGTCTGAGATCTTTTAATTTTAATTTTTTAATTTTTTGTTAATAATATTTTTAATTTTGAATTTTTTTTTAGCTCTTATCAATATTTCAATTTTCATTTGTTTGGTTGTTGTATGTTATTTCTTTGTTATTGAAGTTTTTTTTTATAAAATTGTTATTTCCGATAAATTTTTTTGATTTTTGTTTCAGGGTTTACAAATCAATTTATATTATATTATACACCACGAAACATTGTCACCCACTTTAAAACAATATAAGTTCCAATTTCCATCATTTCCAAAGTTTTATTCCATATCGACATCATTTCCTTCCATATGTGCTACAGATAATTGTTGGGCTTTTACATCTGAGCTCTTGAAGATTTTCATGGTTTCTTTGAGTACAAAATATATTCAACTCATGCAAATGTGTGATATCCACTCCCACAAAAGTAAGATATTTCATACGAATATTCTCAAATTCATATATTTTCCAAAGTGGATTCCATTAAAATTCTAAAAATGTTGAAACACGCCGTGATAATGTCTGTCTGACCTAGAAAAGATCTAGAGTATCCTTTTTCTCCTTTTGTTATGAGTGACAATGAAAAACGGCCCCCTGGAAAAATAAACGATCTGGAGATTCAGCTACATTCAGTAAATGATCCTAATTCATAATACCCGAACCGGAGTTATAAAACGCGTAAAGTTTATCCAACGAGGTTGGGGTTTATCACGCAATAATACAATCAGCATGTTCGATAAATGACTTGAGTACAGCCAAGAAAAATAATGGTGATATAGTTAATTTCATAAAATTTGAAACAATTGAATTATTGTTCAATTTTTGCGAACAATGTTGGTATATTTGAAAATAATTCTTTTCTTTGCACATAATATGTCATGAACTACCTATATATTTCAAAATGCAATTTTCAAAAGATGAGAATCTGATTGATTCTGGCTACATAGTTCTTAACATTTTTCAATTACTTCAAATCTGGAAGAGTAAAGAGATACTTGATTCTGGTGAGAAAAATAACATAATATAGAAACATAACATTATACGAAAACTGTTCAGAATGAGAGCCCAAAAGCAAAGTATTTGTTTCGACCCACTAAAAGTCTCATCAATTCGTCTTCTTTGGCTTCACTTTTGCGTTACCAAATTCCAAAGTTGCCCCAGGGAGAAACGATTGTTCAAAACATTAGACGGGAAGCTGTCTGACTAACTCTATTGTGAAAAATTTAAAAATCAGAAAGAATATGAAAAAACAAATGCCGCGAATCTCATGTTTTCACAGAAAGAGGTCTGATTTGAGAAACTACGACAATTCTACTGTCTGAAATACCCTTGAAAGACAGTACGTAGCAGACAATCCCTATTAGCCTTGAACAGACACTCCTCCTCCCTACTCTATAGATACAGAAGACAGCACGTTTTAAAAAAATTGTTGTTATGAAATACTCGTTTCCCAAAATTATATTCAATGAGTATGTGATTTTTCAATTTATTTCCATATTTCCGATAATCAATCGAAGGAAACTGAAAAAGGCGCTCATCTTTAAATGAATTTGAATAAGGTTTTTCAATTATTAGGTATGGGATACATACCTGTTGGATACAAACCTGTTATGTGATTCATGTAACATTCGATTGTATCTTCCTTTTTTTTCATATAATCGAATGTTCAGAACTCAAAGCATTTGAACAGAAAAACACCTATTCAATTTTACTCTTATTCTTCTATTTCACAGTGAACTTTATTAATGGGCCGGTGAAAATAAAAAGCATCAGGTAAAAACTTTTAGAACAATAATTGATTAAATGAAGATGAAAGTTTTCATTTTCCATTCAAACTTATACACAGCATTACGCAGAAATCAACTCTGAAACATATCGAAGATCAGATGATTCGGTTACGAAATACCTGAATCTCTGTTGATATTCTTGAATATCAGATATAGACAAAAATATGAAAGTTTTTCTTCGAGCTTTCTGATACTTTCAACTGAAAAAAAATGAGAAACATTATTGTGACAGATACTGATTTTTCTGCCTGAGAAATGTTTTTTCATGATTAAATGGTGGATAACAATGGGGAATGAGGCTCAAAAGATATTCAGGGTGTAACTAAATAACTGTAAAACATTTAAGGAGGTGATTCCTCATTGAAAAAAAGATAGGTTCTTTCATATAAAGAAATTTCATTAGAGCATCCATTGTTAAGATACAGCCCCTTAAAGGGGGTACAATTTGTGTTATTAAAATGGCATACACAAATGAGGAAATGGCTGATATGCATTACGTTTACGGTCTGTCGCAGGGTAATGGGTTAGAAGCTTCTAGAAAATATGCTAAAATGTATCCTCAAAGGCAGCATCCTTCACATACAATATTTGCTCGACTTCATCAACGATTACGAGAATATGGTTCATTCGAAGAATGAAGTCAAGTTGATGTCAATTTTGTAACTTCTTCAGTGCTTGTGAAAAAAATTGTTATACAAATTTTATGTACCCCCTTCAAGGGGCTGTATCTTAACAAGGGATGCTCCAATGAAGTTTCTTCATAGAAAGATCCTATCTTTTTTTTGATGAGGAATCACCTGCTTGAATGTTTTACACTTATTCAGTTATACCCTGTATAATCCTAGTTATATAGGTAACATCGATTCTAAATTCAAAAACCTATAAAGGAAACATTTCAAAAATGATTTCATGTCCAAAGTGTGTTTACCTTTCGATTAAAAGCATCTATTGCGAGAATTTCATTCTAGTTAAGAAATCATCTGCACGTCTGTCCATTTGATATGTGTTCTTCGATACAAGTTTTTGTAGCTAGTCGTGTTTGACCAACATCAATATGGTAATACCAATTCTGAAATATCTACCGTCCCATTCCCACAAAAAAACACATTCCTTCGTAAACAGACTAGCAGTTGCACGTCTATTTTAAATCCCAAACCGCCCATTGATTCTACGTTCTACGAGCAGCACAATCAACATGTCGCGTGTATAAAATACACCAAAGAATGGTTTTTGCATAGAACCACAACTATCTCAACATAAAGTCTTGAAGATCTTTATGTGAAAGAGTTTTTCTGGCGATTCTTATCTTTGCTGCTTTCAAAAAACATGCCTTGTTCTTGAAAGAGTAAAGCTACTTGACAGGAACTAGGACTGCTAATTACCTCTTTATGTCGGAGACTATTCTTCATTCGAGGCGAACTTTTTGTAATAAGAAATCGGAGTGACTGATGGACCGCACGTAAGGCCAACGAACTTGTTAAAATTGTATAATATTGGAGGGTTGCCCGCCATTGCTTGGGATAGTGGAAGTAGGTAAATCAGTTATTTTGACGCTTGTACTTCCACTGAACATACACATGGTGTTTATAAAAAAATCTTTTGAATCTTCCATTGCTGACAAAAAGTCTTCATTTTTCAGTTTATTAGACATCAGTTGTAATAAGCCATGTTCTGAAAAGGGTGAGAAACAGGGACTCACTGAACTCAATTATTTCAGGTTCAATGAGTTGAGCTGTATTTCGAGGCCCATGCTCACTGAGAAGTTTTATTGGCATTTTTATGAAAAATTGTAGATAAATCATTAGATATTTGTTGAAAGATATGGTAAAATCTCTTACTCTGTCGTCCCCTCTGAATAACAACCCTCAAAAGTAGAAACTTGTTCGAACTAGGCATTATCGAGGTCTAATATTTCCAGCCCAGGAAAGTGAAAATGATAATGAAATGAATCCATGTAGCACGTGCAAGCAGATATTTCAGAAACTGTTTAATGAAAAAGCATATATTGACATTTACAAACTGTTCTGTCTCCGCCTGAGTAATGAAAATAATTAAAAATTAAATTTCTCTTTCTCTGACTCAATTGAAGACTCAAATTTCATGAAAGTGCGAAAATATGAAATCATTTATCATGGTATCAAAGGAATCAGTCTAACATTGAAGTTTCCATGAATTATACAATTATCCATTTTGAACTATAATATTTTCTATATCCTTTGTATTGTACATAATTCCTACCTTTCAATTTCAGGTAGATTGAACAAGTAGGCTTTTTTGAAAAGATATTCATGAGTATAGCAGAAAATATTCCGTTTCATTTTTGGTTTGACAGAAAACAGTCGATTCCATCAAGGAAGTAAGTTTGTACTACAAATCATCTTAGGAAATTTTTGTAGAATAATAGTTGGGAATATTGTCAATGGAATTGAGTGTGAACAGAATATCTGAAATCACTAATCTATTTAATATTACTGGAGTTTTTCCCAACACCAAACCCTTATTTTAACACCTCGACAGTTGTTTCGATCACCTAGTGATAATTTTCAAAAGGAGGATCAAACTCCTCTTTCTCTTCTTCTTCCTCTTGAAGATGGGAAAAAACTTCAGTAATATTCATTACTGCACCAAAGATTCCAAACAGTGTATCACTGTTTCATTTGTTAGTGACATCGTAATAATCAGCTAGTAGTGATCTAATTTATTGAAGAAGTGCTCCTTAACGATTTGCAGAGGATCAGGAAATGAAAAACAGCCACCTTCGCTGGAAGTGAACCCATTTCAGATAGTTCTTATTGGTCGCTTCATTGCCATACCTGTTGAAGCACTGATTTCACCGATGCATCGGTTTTGAAGCCACTTCCAAAAAAACTTCTCTGCGCCACCCACTATGAACGAAAAGAATGACTCACATTGTGCTCATAATCAACGGTTTATAATTTCAAACAATTTGAGTGAAATAATTAGCGAGCTGACATGATTAATTGACGTTTAAAATTTCTCACTTGTTTCGAGTTCGACTGTTTGTTTCAAATTCTGCAGCCCGTCTAGTAACAGCCAAATAATTCGGAGAAAACTTGCGAAAAAAGCAAAGTATTATCAGTGTGGAACTTATTTCATTAGCATGGATAGTGTCATTAATTTTCATTAAGTAACGTGGCAGTGCATCAACAAGATACATAAAAATTGTGAATAAACCACAAGGTTGAGACACAGATGATGAAGAATGAAATTCGTTCTGTTAAAAATTCTCTATACTTCATTTACAAAACTTCAATACCTGATGGTTTGAGAAAAAAATATCATTTACACAAACTGAAATGTCAATTCTACAGTGTGGTACCTTCAACTGGAATAAATTCAGTAGAATTGTAGCAGAATGTTTCTTGCAAAATTCCTGAGACAGGCCGATTTTGTTTTCAAAAGAGATACATTTCTACATTCTAATGAACCAAATTACATACATCCCTTACACAGGGTAGCTACCCCCTAAATTTTTTTAAATAGCAATAAGGGTTGATTTGTATTAAATTTTAAAGACATATTATTCCTCTAAACAGCAGTGCTCGATTTTTTAAAAATTTCGTCTATTAGTTTCCGAGATACTATCAATTTAATAATTTGCATAAAAAATTAGAATTTTTCAAATTATCCCCATGTCTTATGAAAAATGCGCAGCTTTGAAGAAAATTTTTAAACAGGTCGATTTCGCCTTCAAGGGAGAAACATTTTAACAATGTAATAAATCAAATTACGTACATTCCTAAGCAGGGTAGCTACAAAATTATTAAATAGCAATAAAGGTTGGGTTGTAATGTGCTTTAGAAACAATTTATTTCCCTTAACAACAGTAATCGATTTTTAAAATTTGATCAAGGAGATTATAGTGAACTATCTAGTTTTACAATAAACATAAGGGTAACGGTTAAAAAAAAATCGTACAGATAAGATTTAATTTAATAGATGCTCAAAGTGTTCACCATGTACATGCTGTAGTTGGATTGGCAGAAGAGGTGCAATTGAGTGGCCGGCACGCTCTCCTGACCTTACCCCACTAGACTTTTTCTTATGGGGATACCTCAAAACCAAAATTTATGTAACGAAACCAGAAACCATACATGAACTCCAAGAACGCATTAGGCATGAAATCCGTCAAATATCTCCAGACATTTTGAAAAATGTAAGAAATTAATTTTATCATCGGCTTGGACTATGCCAGCATGTACTGGCAATAGCACATCTTTGTTCACAATATTTTTCAGTTTACGCAGCAAAAATAGTTGGCTAGACAGTTCATTGCATAGATGGTTGATGTGGCTATTCCACTTCAATTCATCATCGAGAGGTATCTCCAGAAGTTTAGCAGTGGATCCATTCGAAATGTTTTTATTAGAGGAGAATATGATGTGCTGGGTCTAATCATTGTTCATTTTGAGTTTAATGCGAATTTATTAATGAAGTGTCATCAGCAAAGGCAATACACATATCCGGAAACAAGTAATGAAATATATCATTGACATTAATGGTGAACAACAATGATCCAAGTATGGATCCCTGTGGCACGCCATGATCAGTACGAGCCCTTAGCGAAGTAATTCCGTTGACAGATAACACTTGTTGACGGTTGGTTGAATAAGACTTTAAGAGATTTAGTGGGGTTCCTCTTAACCTATAGTGTTCGAGCTTTGCCAGCAGAAGCTTATGTGAGACGCAGTCAAACGCCTTAGATAGGTCACAGAGTGTGAGACCTGTTAACTTTCCAGTCTCAAGGCCCTCAACTATTTCTCCCACAACTCTGTTTAGCGCCTGGACCGTGGAACAGTTCGTCCGAAATCCATATTGACAACAGTGAATTGTGTTGTATTTACCAAAGAAACAATACAGCCGATTTTTCAGAAGGATCTCAATAATTTTTCCTAGAATTGGTATCATGGAGATAGGTCTGTGGAGATGGATCTGAACATGCTTCTTGTACTCGCCAATATGTAATGTCAAGAACTTGATGGATGTAGCCGTTACTACGTGGTAGGAAATCATAATGGAGAAGAGAGAAATGAAAGTTTCTAAGTTTTTTTTGTATATTGTATAAGTTGGAAAACGTCTATATAGGATGAAACTGCAGTAACGTTAGTTACAAGTGAAAGTGATGAAAAACACAAATTTTCATTTTTTTTTCTTCATAATGTCAAGAACGTTTCGAATTCACCGATCGGGTCTGGTAAAAACAATTCGTGGAATCCTTAGTTTTTGTGAGCCTGCCAAGGATAGTGTACCCTGACGTAAGGAAGTGATGGTTAAGGCAGCTTCTCATGCTTGTAAGATTCCTGTCATTTAGACAATGTCTGTGATACCAGCTGTTTTGGAGTGACCTTCCCGTTGAAAAACTCGCCTGATATGATACAGTTTCTGACGAGTCTTCTATTTTCGTTAAAGAAACTACATGCAGGATTACCCAGGGTCTTGATGGTGGCATGTGTTTTCTTCCGGTTGCCTGTCCTCTCCCTAAATATCTTCAAATGATAAAAATCAATATCAAGATTCCGTCTCTATTGTGAAGATGTATGTATGTACATGTATGGAAGATGTTATACTGTTGCTATGCTGCAGAGTAAAAGTTGAGCAAGTGGAAGACTACGTAAATCATTAGGATTATCACTAAGAGATTACAATGGTCCTCAACACGGAATCACTTCTACTTGAGCAAGAACTGTAGTGAGCTTGTCGTAATCCTGACTGTTTCGAACCATGAATATAAAAACAGAATAGCACTCAGTCATTACAATTTCAAAAAATTTTCTGATCTATCAATCCTCAACCTGAATCTCGAGCAAATATTTCAAAGCTGCAAGACCAAGAGGCTCATGAGCTAGTAGAAACAGTTTTTTATAGTAGTTTTTTGGACCTCACCATTTTTATGAAATGGAATCAGCCAATACTTTACGAAAATACATGATGAATGTTTTGAATACGTATTTGTGAGATTTTTACACAACCGCAACAAGTGTTTCACTATGTAATAACTTCTTCAGGCTTCACTAATGATGACTGAGAAAGCTTCAAGTTTTTTTTCTAGCTCACAGACTAATACTTTGATTTCAAACAAATCATTTTCTGTCGCAACATAAAAACTACACGACGACTTGCTACATCGTTCTGGGTAGCTGAATTAAAACATCTCTGTCGCCTTCAACATATAATATCATCTTATAAACCACAGAATTGATATAATTAAAAAGTAATTTGAGTAAACATCGACAATGAAGGCCTTGCGAAAAGGACAAAAAGTCAGCCCACCCAAACGATCCGTTTGTCGGTAATTACGAAAGGTAGAGCAATTTAATGCGACCTTCTGTTTCTGTCTGATATGATTTGGAATAGCTAAAGTTTTAAAAGCGCTCAAGACTCGCCGACACTGAAAAAGCTCAGCATTATCATAGCCAGTCAAGTATGTAATTGCTTTCAGAAACCTTGGTGCTCTAATATAATTTCTGAGTTGATTCAATGGTCGGATGGCGAATGGAGTCATTTTTTGTCAAAGGTAATACCTCGAGTGAGTTTGGGTTTTATGAATCATTAATTTGTATTGTCACGAATTATATTTATCAGAGTGTATGGTATAGGGTTGATTGCTCTCTGGATAAAAAGTACTCCACGGTGGAACTGATAAAATTTGTTCCAATACTGAATCCGTTAAATTAATTTTTGTGTTTGAGGGACTAATTTTGGGGGTATTCAAAACCTAACCTAACCTAACCTAACCAAATATAGCCCAAAATATTCAAATTTATTTTTTCATTGTATCACATTTTGCTTATTCATAGAACGGCCACAGCTGGCTCCAATCCAATTTCTTGAAACAAGCGAGAAACGTGAGCACTAAAATAAATGTCAACTTGATCCCTAAAGAGATGGGATGAAATCAAAGGATGCATATTTGCCAGGATCACCCTGGACGACCCTGGGAAGCTGGCGCCGAAGAAATATCTGGCGAAGACAAGGCAGAATCTACGCTTAACTGTAGGATTTCTGACTGGCCTCTTTCAACTAAGGAAACACCTCAGCAATATGGGGCTAGTGGACATACCTCTATGCAGGTTCTGTGAACAGGAAGATGAAACTGTCGGGCATGTCCTATGCGAATATCCGAAGTTATCGTCAATAAGAGAGTGTGTGTTAGGTGAGTCTTGGTCTACAGCTGCCGATATAAAGGAGGTGTATCCCAGAGACCGGTCAACCTTCCTGGAAAGGACAGGATGGACGATGACCTAGGACTCCTTGGGAGTTGCCCTCCCTTCTCTACAGATACAGAAATGTCAAATTTTTAGTTAATGCATAGAAAAAGTATCCACACAAATTATTATTTTGAATTATCAACTTGAAGACCAAGAATTTCTGCAGAAGTTCAGGGAGACGAATTAATTTGCTTCTCAGCACATTGACAGATGTCGTTTAAGAAGAACTTGAAGGTGGTTTTTGATAAGCAAGGTGTCAGTATTATGTTTATAGCAAAGATTGAGGGATTTGTGTGCATGACATTATGATTTGTTGTAAAGGCATATCCAACTCAATACTGAAGCTTCAAAATGGAAAAAGAAGTAAGGGAACAGATATCTGCTCCGTACATCATAATCTAGCTGCAACTTCCATGAGCAGCTATGTTTCTACAGGGGAATTATTTGTCATATACCATGCCATTATAACCATTAACTCGTCAGCTGATCAAAATTTTATTTTCTCAACAGATTCGCTCAGCTTTTTGAGCATACTGCAATGATGATAACACACGAAATCCTTAGCAGTAATGATCGAGGACCAACTCTACGAGACTGAGCTAGCAAGGCTGAGGCATATACGGGAATGAGAGACTAGAGACTATAAGCTATATGAAGAAGCCAATATCAAGGCTTAGAAGAGTCTCATTGAAGTGATCAAGCCGAATGAAGAGCTTTAATAACCAAGGAATTTTACATTAGACCTGAAAGCCCTATGCATTTAGGTCAATGATACATAGGGCTTTCAAAATACCCCTTTATGATCAAAACCTCCGAAGTGAAATCCCAATCATTAAACAAATAGCAGTTAATAATAAAATACCTACTACTCTAGTTAACAACATTATAATGAAATATCAACAAAAATCAATAAGGAAAGAACTATATTCAATTTCCACAAGACCAGAACACAAATATGTTAGTATCAATTATGCAGGTAAAATTTTCGAGAATATTAACAATGATCTCTCAAAATTCTGGTATATATCGACTAGAATGTGGTGAATGCTCCGCCATATATACAGGCCAAACTGGTAGAAATTTTGATACAAGGTACCATGAACATGTCATTTCGGATAAAAAATCATTAATGTACGAACATCTCCAAAATTTTGAGAGTTGTCGTTCGTATACGGACAACAATTAGGTTGGTTAACGGAATAAACCCACTCAAACAGTTTTTTATAAAAAAAATATATTTTTTTTCAATTAAGTGGCAGCTGTTTTCATAGTTTTACCTTTCTAGATATTTGAAATAGTGGATAACGATGATGTGCTGATTTCTTCTTTCGTTTCAGAATCCAAGTGATGTTCCGGCAATTGTGGATGAACAAAAGCAAAATGCAGAACTAGATAGACGAGAGTGATTTTTTAAATGTTATTTACCAGAATGACATCTAGTTTAAAATAATTTATTTGTGTAAAATTACTAATAAATTAATTCATTTTCTTGTGTGGGTTGTAATGTTGTTTATAGGCTTCGATTTTATTTAATTTGTTAATTTGCAATTTGTCAAGAATATGTCTTCTTTTTATATATGTTTTCTGATTGAATATTTATTTCTGTTATTTGTACAACTGTATGATCTCTCAAAAGTGTGCGGTTGGAATATGATATTTAAGCAAAGACTAGCAAAGAAAATTTAGTTCTCTTTCACGTTTTGTTTTCCATCATATGCTTTCTCAGGCAAATATTTATGGATTGCTTGAAATAAACTATTCATAATATATAATGCATTATTTAATTTCTTCCTTTAGCACTTATAGCTGTTCATATTACAGAGTAGATACTTTGGATTCAAATAACTAAAGACATCTATATGAGACGGGCAGTTTGTGAACAGATGTTTGAGTTCATCTTTGATGAAGTAAATGAGTTTACTTGATTTATACAAATAAAACCGTTTGAATGAAAAATCCTTCACTTCAAAGGAAAACAATTAATTTCTCCTACGAAGATATTTAAATAGTGTTATAAGTTAATATATCATTCTTTAAAAACCCAAAAATGTTTTGCTTCGAGATTAATTTTGCTCATACTTAAGAATGCATAGGTACTTACTTCTCTTGAGTAAATGTGATGATTTCTATTGAAATGTATGCACAATCTTGGTGGAATTCTTTTTTTCACTTGAAACAAGCGTTAATACAGTCCATTTGAATTGATTATTCAAATTCAACTTGAGAGAATATATTTCTCAGTTTATAGAAATATTTCTTCATGAATATAGGAGAGCAAGATTTCCTTAAATCGAGATAATGTTCTTCACTTCGAGATTTTTATTTTTACTTTGCAGTTATTGTATTTTGAACATTAGTTCTTTCAACTCCTCACGGTAGTTTCAGTCGAAACTCAACATCCGCCCTGGCTTCTTGCTTTATATTTGCATCATCAACTTCCGTTGAAAATCAAAACAGAGAGCATTTCACACTTAAAATTATTACCAATACTTCAAACGAACATGCATTTTATTTGCGGTGATTCGATTCACATCCTTCAAACCCTTTATATGACGCCAGGACAGACTCTTTCACTGCTCTAATTCGTTGTGACGATAAAATTGAAGAATTACGTGATAAAAAGCTTTCCTGAATGGGCGATTCCAACGTTACACAAATCGACCAAAATGCGTCGGCAATTTCAAAGATAATAAAACAAATCCAACACACTTGTATCTGACGGAACGTTCCTTTGTGTTGTTATTCCATAGCTCGATCTGTCCCTTTAACTGGATCTGGTAGACCATGCTCATAAGCAGTGGAGTTAAAATAAATGATGGCATTTTTCATTAGAAAAGTTTGCGCACTCCTTTCATCCTCTCCAATTTAATAGTTTTTCCATCGATAAACTGCTATTTCTTGTTTACACTTCGATAGCTCCGTGTTATACTCTGTTAATTTTGCGGAAGCGATAGCAGCCTTTATTGATTGGGAGCTCGTCTGCCGACAACTTAGAACTTCCAGCGTGGCGTGAATTGTTGGGATTCAATACAAAAGAATACAAATATCATTATTGTTTTTTTTTCTCCACAAATAATGGACAATTGCATATAAACTCTTGAATTTGTATCGCTTCTAGCATCTGATTGAGTAGGTTGATGGATATTGAAACTGATGGAAAAGTAAATAATGAATTTCGATAAATTCGTATCATTTGACTTGCCCAAGATGACAAAATAGCGTTCTCTTTAGCAATTCATTCATTATGTTGTTGAAATATATCCATGTAATTTTGACTCCTTTTGTTGATTTTCGGTGAATGATCATCAGTTCTCAAATTGTAATGTATACCCGTAATTTGATCAATCTGCCCCATGTTGGGCGCCGGATGTACCGACGTAGATTCAGACAAACTTGAAGAACAGAAACAGTGGAAACATCATATAAAACTTCAAGTAACAGAAATATTTCAAGTCGAACTGAGACACGTGAGGTCAGAATGAGGAAAAACACCACGAGGGAAGTTGTGAAAGTTTTTCTTGAATTAGTTGATCTGATAAATGATTTATTTAGAAAGAGAATCTTCGCAGTTTTTTTGAAGAAGTCGATTGTGTTAGCACTGCCAAAGGGTGAAGTAATCAATGATCCATCAAGTCTTCGCCCAATTTCTCTAATCTCTGCAATGGCTGAATTCATAGAAAAATTATTTAAAATAAGACTCCTTTGCTTTCTGAATGAAATCAAAATAATAAGTGATTGCCAGTTTGGTTTTCAAAATCAAAAAACAATTCCGATGCCATACTTTCATTTCTATACAATATTTATTCAAACATGAATGACAAAGAAACAGTGGCTGAGGTCTTCTGTGATATAACCAAAGTATTTCATTGCGTGAATCATAAAATTATTTCACAGAAACTCAGTAGGTACGGCATAACTGGAATAAGTGGTTCAAGTCATACTTAGCAGATCGCACCCAGATGGTCAAAACCATTTAATATTAAAATGAAGGCAAAAAAATTACTTGCGGCGTCCCACAATGTTCGGTTCTGGGCCCACTTTTATTCATAATTTACATTAATGTCCTATGGTCTATTAACATCCTAGGTAAATTTACTTCATTTGCTGATGATACCACAATGTTATGACATGCCCCTAACAACCATACGTTGTATGAAGTTATTGGTAGTGACATCAGGAAAGTGAACGACTGGTTTGACTCAAATCTCTTGAACTTGAATTTATGGAAGACAAAAGTAGTGTCCTATCGTTGCCAGATTCCAGCTGTACATCTAAATAATATTCAAATTGACAATGTAACAACTTCTGAATTCTTTGACATGTTCATTGATAATAATTTAAAATTCAACAAACATCTAGACAGTTTGGAATCCAAGCTCTCCTCTAGATGTTATGCGTAACTGCGTTAGAGCTCGTTTCTAAAGTAGCTAGAATAGTTTATCATTTCCTTTTTGAATCCCATCTTTGTTATAGTATTCGCTTTCATGGTATGTGTTCTACCACATGCCTTCAATCAGTATCATTGATACAAAAAGAGAGGGTGCTACTATTCCTTTCAGGAATAATAATTTCAGAAGTTTATAGAAAATATGCAGAATAATATGATCACACAACAGATCAATAGATCAATATTATAGACTAGCCAGGTCGTACTTAGAAATTGATGAACGTAAGAGTGACATCAAGACTGGTCTGAAAAATAATGGAATGGGTGTTATTGACTAAAGCTGGACTAGGTACCAGAATACTCAATACTCACCGAAAACGAAGTCTGTTATGTAAGTATCGTCAACTGCATACGTGAACCCGAAACTACATGTGACGCTATAACAAAATCCTTGCTTGGTAAGGTACCAGCTGAAGGCATGGGTCATTGTGGAGGAAAACGATCAGTACTAACGTATAACCCAAGAGCACACACGGTTTTTTCCAAGAAGGGACCGTTTAAAAAAAAGCAGAAGAATTGCTTCAATAGAGTGATATCATAGTGTTATCATAGAACACTATTTATCAGAAAGACACTTATACAAAAACTATATAACGGAGACCGTTATCAGAAACAAAGAGTGAAAGAAAGGTTAGGTAAGCAAATGTGGGAGACTGAATAAAAAGCAAGCAAATATTCTAAATTGGGTCCTGATGAATTTTGAGGAAAATTTAACAAGAAAATCTATATATAGTATCTAGCCTGGAAAAAATTTGAACAGAGAGGAAGAAAGAAAAAAGTCCACAAGACTTCACTATTTTCCAGAGAGTTGGGGAAAATAGACAAGCAAGATGGCAACCAAGCAAGAATAAAGATGGGAAAACATATAGCGGGTATAGCTTCCGTAATTCTTCTGATTGTTCTGGTAAAGAGACAACTATTCGATTTAGCACAACAACCGGTCTAAGATCTTCGCAAGTGTGATCTTTTTCGAACTAGAATTTTTCAACTGGTTCGAGTTGAAAATATTTTGGTAAGACAATATACTGGAGTATGATTCAACTGCATTTGTCAAAATAAGTTTTTCCCAGAGTTTTTCCTGTAGCTTGAAAGTGACTATATCATCTATAGAATGGTAAACTGGAATATTTACGAATTTCATATAGTTTGGACTTCCATTGTCTAATGAGATAAAATGATTAGAAATCTCTAAACGAACGAATTGGAATGAATGAATGAATAGAATACATTGAGCAATAAATACAATAAAATGAAAATAGTCATCACCCGAAGACGATTGTGGAAGTAACTTGGTTTGAAATCTTTTTGATTTTTATTCAATTTTTTATTGTTCAATTTTCAATTTTTCTTTTATTATCAATCACTTTCAAACAAACGTATAATATTTACGTTATTTTTTCGAATTTCAATATTATTTATCGATTGAAAATACTTAAGAGTTGGCAAAGTAACATCTTGAATAACTTATGATAGAAAACTCAATAAATGTTCAATTTCCATGTCATTCTGATTCTTCTGTGATATAATTTATTACAAAATGAGATTAACATTTCTAGCTTGGATTCTACACTAATGAGTAATAATAATTAGATATTAGGCCAGAAAAATCTAAACGAGATCCGAGTAGAATTATTCCGGATTCCACTGGACCCCAATCTGGTAGGTTCAGTGGCTTTGCAAGTTAGCAAATGAGTTTCTTCGAATAATAATTTTACCACTTGAGTGAAAGCAACAAATGCACTTTTCTATTTCTTTTTCCACAATATCACTAATGGATTTAAAATATTCGAGAGAAATTTGTCGGCTATTTTTGAGGAATTAAACACGAATCAAAAGTGTTCTGCAACAACTTCGAAGTAATATTGAATTTCCGGCGGTACTGATTCCAGTTTCATATAAATCCGAACGAATTATAAACGAACAGAATTTCCTTTTCACTGAAAATGAGTAACTAGTTGAAAAATAAATAGATCGAATCTGGAAAAGTCAAAGTCAAAACTTTATAATTGAACTTTGAATGGATGCTTAAACACGTTTTAAATACAAAATTGATTAAATTTCTGCTTGGGTTGAGCTTTGACTCAAAAACTTTTAATGAAAATGCAAACAGTTTAAAATACGCTACAATTTACGCCGAACAAGTGAAATGATAATTTTCGTGACACCCGTCGGGGAGTTTCAGTTCTTAACTAATATCTTCGTCATATTCAGTATAACTGAATTAGTTTTAGTCTACTTCTCTTCAATAAAATCGTAAAGGGTTTGAATTTTCAGAATAGAGATGCAGGTACGTTCATATTGAATTTTTTTTATATTTCTCATTTCAATAATGGATGAATAGAAACAAATGCAATAGGAGTGGGATATCGATATACAGAGTATTTTATTAAATGTTTCCTTCCTTTAAATTTGAATGAGTGTTTTTTGGTGTCTAGAATTGGAATTCGAGCAGAAGAACAAAAATCTGAAAAAAAATTGTTGAGTTGTGTTATTTTTTGAATTCACACTACATAGCATTATGTTAGTTGTTTTTGAGGTGTTCTAAATACAGAACGTTGTAGAATATGAGATTTGAGAAAAAGTTATTGTTGAATGAAGACTGAAATACAGGCCCGAGCACGTTGCATTTGTAATCCAATACCAAACAGCGCTGTTCCGATCCGTCATAGATAGAGAGATAGATTTATTGATGCATTTTGCTAAATAATGTGTAGATGGGATCAGTAATAATTGTAGTTATAAACATGCATACATATAAACATACAAAGGTATAAACAAATAAAATTAATGTTGTCCAGGCATCATATAAAATCCTATATAATAATATCAATAGTATATATATATATATATATATATATATATATATATATATATATATATATATATATATATATATATATATATACATACATACATATATATATATATACATATATATACATATAGATAGAGAAAAAAAAAGGAAAAATATGAATCTCCAGCTTGCTTAACCAGGAGAGGTAACAAGGACATTTTGAAATAAAGTTTTCAAAAGGAATACGATCGCTCATTGTTTACTTCAAGTGTGAATTCGTCTACTGTGTAAAAACTCTTTTCTAATAAATAACGTTTAAATTTTTTTTGAAGATATGAGGCGACAGAGTCTTTATATCGTTTGGCAGTATTGGCAGTAAATTATACATTCAAATGCCGGCAAATTTAGGAGACTTTTCATATTTTGCGTGATGATGTTTTCGTGTTATGATCAAATATTTTCTTCTTATATTATAGCTATGCATCAATGTTTTAAATATGTACTGACTTGCAAATGTCAATATTTTATTTTGTTGGAATATATTTCTACATGAAGTTCTAAAGTCTAAATTAAATATCAACCTCAGCAGTGCTTTTTGTTTTATAAAAATCCTATCTGATCCAGTAGCTAGTCCCCAGACCGAAATGTTTTGATACATGATAGAGTGAAATTTGGCATAATAAACTGATATCAGTGAATTTGTATCTGACTTGTATCTGATTTCATCAGATAGTATGATTGATTGAATTTCTTACATATATAATCTATATAGTGTTGCTATGCTAAATCACAAATGCTTTGCTGAAATCTGTCCGCAAAGGACAAGCTAAAAAGTTAGAGCGACAACATCTCCCCTTACGAAGGCGACATTTATGGGATCGGCAGAATACTCAATCCTCGAATATCAGAGATATACGAGGCTCCCCAAGGCGGTCAGTTGAAAAGCCAAGCTTCAACATCGACCACCAACGAAATTCGACCCTTGTCTTGCACTGCAGCCTTTATCTGCAGTTTTTTTGAAAAATATCTATTACTGCCTTGGTCCTGAATTTCGATAAAATAAAATATCAGTGTTTTGGTATTTTAGAACCAGTTACGAAGGTGGACCCAGAACTACCCAGGCTAACCTAGAGATATCGGTAATTGTTTGAAACATATTACTGTATTGGAAAGTAGACAACCTATAAGGCATATGTTTGAAGTTTGAAGACGCTGCGTTGTTTAGTATTTGTCTGCTCCTTCGTTCACAACAGTAAGGATTGCCAACTCAACTAATAAAACAAAAACCACATGGCCGGTGGGTGACCATATAAAAAAGAAACCTAACCAAGTAACAGAAATTTCCTTAAAAGAGAACGGATTATAATTATCCACTAGGGAAATGATCGAGAAATTCAATAATTTTACACCCACTCCAGGAAAGGTCGGACTTGATCTTGAATTTACACAAAAAATTATACCTATTTGTTCAAGTTCACTATTTTTCCCCAATTTCTGAATTTGAAGTGATAGATTCGATTCATAACCTGAAAAACACGTATCCATGTGGGCATGATAGGATATTTAATAATATTATTAAGAAATGTAGTTAGGGACTGCGTTTTCCTCTGGTTTATCTAATAAATTTGTCAGTAGAAAAAGAGATTTTCCAGAAAAACTCAAAGCTGTGATTATAAATCCAGTATATAGAAAAGGTGACCCCCACTCCACTGAAAACTATAGAGGAAGTCTTTTATTAAGCTTTAGCAAGCTTTATGAGTTGAATATAAGAAATCAACTGTTTTCATTTTTAACTATGAATAAGCTGCTATCTTCAAGGTAGCATGGTATCACAAATGGTAGAAGTACTGAAACTGCTTTATATAATTTTCAAGAAAATGTAAAAACAGCCTTGGATGGAAAAGTCCAGATTTGTGGGCTATTTATTGACTTTTCTCGGGCCTTTGATTGTGTTAATCATGACCTCTTATTAATTAAGCTTGAGCGTTATGGTATAAAGGGTGTAGCCTTGAATTCAATGAAATCCCCAAGTTCCCCAAGGCTCAATTCTTGGACCTTCGTTATTTTTAATCTATGCTAATGATCTCATCAATTTTCTTCTTGACATCTCTAAAGTCCAAGTAATATCATATGCTGATGATACAAATATACTCATAACTGGTGAAGATACTACTGAACTTGTGATAACATCAGAAATGATATACAATAAAGTAATGGAGTGGTCCGAAATGAATCTTCTAACGGTAAATGTATCTAAAACCTCTTTGATGAAATTAACTTTGAGGGGAACTATGGAACAGTGTTGCTTGAACTAACAGTCGACTATTAATTGTGCTGGGAGCCACACGTCGATATACTTTGTAAAAAGTTAAGAAAAAATTGTTATTCGTTGAAGGTCTTGTCAAATCATTGCTATGAAAACATACTATTAATCGTTTATTATGCAAGCATCAACTGTCATCTGCGATATGGTATTCTTGACTGGAGTACATGTATCTCTTGGCCACGTGTTTTCGCTCTACAAAAATTGGCTGTGAGAATTGTAGCAGGACAAAATTAGAGGCAGTCATGCAGAGAGGCTTTTAAGTGACTGAAGATTTTAACTGTGACAGGCTTGTATCTGTATGAACTGCGTATACATGTATACAAACATAAAGATAAATTTTTCGAAAGAACAGATCATCAATATGGCACTAGATCCAGAAATCTTCTTGTGTCTACTTGGCACAGAACCAACCTACACCAAAAAAGTCATTTATAATTGGGATCCAAAGTTTTTAATCACCTCGATGTCTCTATCCAAACATCTCCAAATGTTAATATTTTCAAATCCAGACTCAAAGCATTACTTATTGAGAAAAACTGTTTCACCATTAGTGAATTTATGACATAATATTATATTTTATAAAGATGTTTTCTTTTTGACAATCAAATGTAATATTTGTGCTATTGTTTTTAAATAACATTTGTTATTCGTACTATGACACTTCAACCTTTTTCTAATATGTTCATGTTGTGTCTTTTTTAATTAAGTCGGTAGGTTCTATGAATTTTTTATATTTCTATATAATTATACATTTTACTTCTTTTATATTGATAACTTATAACTGTGTTCATATCATTTAAATTCTTTTCTATATTAATGACGTTTTTGTCAGTTACTGCTTGAATGTATTCATACACTTATGCTTTTTAACTGAAAAATAAACATTTATTATAATTATTATTATTTTACCGTAGTGTGCGCTGGTCAGGCCCTATCCCTCGAAGCTTCGATCCATTCGGGAGGGCGCGCCAGCATTATCAACCAATAACCACTCCCCACACCGTGGGGTGGGTTCGAGAATCATTATTATTATTATTATTATTATTGAAAGTGCGTTATTGTATATTATCTGAAAATTTGGACATGAGATAGCTGTATGCAAGATGGGTGCCGCGTTTGCTCACACTCGAGGAAAAACAGTGTCTTGAAGATGTTTCAATTAAGTGTTTTGCAAAGTTTCACAGCAAAAAACAACATTCTTGCGTCGTTGCATAATCATGGATGAAACATGGGCCGGTCACTTCACACCTGAAAAAATCAAAACAGTAAACTTCAAAGGGAGAACCGGTTTCAAAGAAGGCGAAGACTGTTTCAACTGTAGGCAAAGTTATGGCATTGGTTTTTTGGGAGCAGCTCACAAATACATTAACGTAATAACCAAAATAAACGAACTGAAGTTTGAGTTGCTACCTCATACAGCCTATTTGCCAGATTTAGTCTCCTCGGATTATTTTCTGATCCCAAATTCGAAAAAATGGCTCAATGGTCAAAGATTTCCCAACGATGAAGAAGTGAAGTCGACATTTGATGGTTATGTTGAGGAGCAAGACAGTCCGAACTTATTGAACGTCGCGTCGCTACGAAAAGTGGATAGAACTGCAAGAAGATTAAATTGAAAATTTTTGTATTTTCTTTGTTGGGCCAGGCACTTCTGGAAGCACCCCTGTATATTAGCATTTTCCTTCCGCATATACTTTCTTAGATAAACATGAACACCCCGCTTTTCGAGAAGTACGTGTTACTCAACAAAAGAAGTACCATCAATCTCTGTCTAAGTCAATTAATTAATAAAGTATTCCATAACTAATCCTCATATCATTATCCAAGCAATTAAAGAACCATTTTAGTGTCACCAACTCAAATCGTAACTTAGAATTCAATTCCTTGCGAGTATTTATGGAGAAGTTGCTGGAACTTGTTTCTATTTACGGTTCTATGAACGCTAGAAACGAAGTCTACGTGATATTTTACTTTATCAGACGCAGTACCGTATTTAACAGCTTTATTAATGCCTTTTGTTCCTTTGACTGGGACTATTGTGCGGCGAGTTTTTTCCCGGCCAGTGTTTGCTCGTTCTTCGACCGAGTCGAATAGACACATAGTATTCTTTTGTTCGCCGATTTCCTATCGCGGTGTCCATGAACAATTTTCCAATACATTACGGCGTCGTTGGTATTTATGAGGATATCGGTAGTACCGCTGATTTTCACGCTCAATTACGCCCATGCTACTTGATAACGTAGGCTGGAGTGGTTTGCCATTTCTGTTGAGGATGGAATTGTCAAAGTTTCTTTCCTGGTGTATTAACGTGTTCATTTTATTGTTGAACATCATGAACAGATTCAGACCTTGGAAATATACCGGTGTCGTTATGCTATTTAATTTTCAAAATTTGTCCTGTTGTAGGAGACCTCGACAAGACGGTATTGAAAATTTCTGGCTCTCTTTTCCATCTCCCAGCAATTTTTGATGATTTATAATCTTTTATCATAAACATTTTATTAAAACATGCTCGCTGATTTTAAGTCTATGAAAATACTGTGCAAATAGTAGGTGACTGTGAAAAAGACAAACAAGTGGAAACTCATACAGAACAATTTCTGGTACATTCCTTCGATTTACTCACAATATGACTCTGCTGTGATGGTTTGGCACGATTACAGAAAGTTTTTCACCAGCCGCTGACCATCATATAGGAACCATGGTCTTTATTTGGTGAGTTTTCGCTTGGGTGGCGAATCTTGATCCACTTCTCAACACACGTGACGATGCGACTCAAAAAAGGATCAATTTGCGCAAAAGCAAAGAAGAACAGACTTTGAACCATGACAATTTTTGTCTATCGTTCAAATCGTTGGGCATCCACTTTTCGAACTTTCCAATATGATTCAAACCATCAAAAACTGCAACCGTTCGTGATGGGTCAGTCTCCAACAGGATCCTCAAATACTCGCCTTGGGCTAGTACTAGAGTGTCACCAAGATTTAGCCTAAAGCCTCGGTGGATAATAACATTATCCTGAGGTGGGTTAAAGGGCACGACAGGAGTAGAAGTTATCGCATTTCCAGTTTTTTAGCTAAGGAAGCGGCTGGACTAAGAATTTCAGGACCCAGTAGCACCTACGGCCTGATGACTTCGACAATTGCGGAACTAGCCAAATGTCACATCCATGCTCAATCCCTAAAGAGATAGGATGGAATCAAAGGATTCAATCTTGCCAGGATCACCTTGGACAACCCTGGGAAGCTGGCGCCGAAGAAATATCTGGCGATGACCAGGAAAAATCCACGCTTAACAATAGGACTTGCGACAGGCCACTGTCGACTGAGGAAACACTCCCTCTCCATAATACGAGGCTAGTGGACACACCTCTATGCAGAATGTGTGAACAAGAAGATGAAACTGTCAGGCATGTCCTATGCGAGTGCCCGGAGTTATCGTCAATAAGAGAGTGTGTGTTCGGCGAGTCTTGGCCTACACCTGCCAATATGAAGGAGATGTCTCCCAGTGTCCACCTTCGTGGAATGGACAGAATGGACGATAACCTAGGAGGACAACTCCTCGGGAGGATGTAAAATGGGTCACATGTGGCCTAAGTGCTGTGTGCTTACACTCACCCTCCCTACTCTACAGTTACTCGTCCTGGATTACTGTAGGTTGACCACTTTGGGGTTCATCTTGGAGACTAAAATCTCCGAAACGAAATTTCGAAAACTGTCAAGGAAACAAATATTTCGAAATGAATTTCAAAATATGAATCTCAACTACCTACACAGTAAGGTCTGGTAAACGTCTGTCTGTTTCATACCACATTCATTTGTAATTAACCTTACTGCAGTTTCGTCCTATAAGGACATTTTCAAACTTATACATTGATGTATACATTTAATGTATACGTTTGAACAAATGAAAGTGGTAAAAAAACATGTAAAATTTCTGTGGTATATTCTCCTGAGTTCAGGAAGACGTGACAACGTGGCATAGGTGATATTGAAATTAAGTAGAAGGGACTGGGGGAGTTGTCTGTTGTTGTTCGGAAAATTATGTTGAACATGCAATAAACCTATTCAAAGTAGTGTTAGTTTCTTTTGCTCAACTTTTCCAATATCAAGACACCACAGTTTCAATTCTCTTTAATTCATTACTTTGATAAAATTATCTAAAGGAACAATTCGATCAGGCCAGTCAGGTCTGTGAAGGAGGTAACCAACCGACACCTGTCGGATATAATCCAACGCCCTTCGTGGTATTAGCCAGGAAAGTATTTGTTTTCTGATAGGTGTCAGTCCGTTAACCTACAGTGTAGGGAGTTGACACTGCCCTGAACGAATTGTTCCTTTAGATGTATGCCTGGGTATGCCCACTGACTATATGTGGAAAATTCCTTCCAAACGTTAGCCCTTAATGAAATTTTTAATGCGTTCTCCTCACAAACGCAATGAAGTTAATATCTCTATTGATTTCATATTCATTTCGAATCAGTAGAAATATCGCCAAAACTTAATTTAGTCTCGAAATGTGGCCCATGTTCAAAAGCGAGTTATTGGAAAATAACGGGCCCGCTGGTGCATGAAGTTTTCATTTGGAATTGGCTTGTATAAAGACAAAGAATTTCCAACAGATTATTATTGGTTTTTTTGAGTTCGGCCGGCTGTTCGACTGCTGGAACTTTAATGTTTAAGTTTAATGTGTTTTAAGAAAGTGTGTCATACTTAGTTTTTTTTCCATTCGATTTCTAAGGATGATAGTCACGAAGTCACGAAGGGCTTCATCTGGCGTGACACGCCAAATGAAGCCATTGTATGGCGAAACACGTGTTGCGTTTTTGTAAAACAATTTAGTGAAAATCTCACAATGAAGTGTTTTTGGAATACGTTAGTTATGGATTTTCATCAAGTATCGGCCGATTCCATCATATACCTCTGGTGAGGTAATGAATATTACCAAGTGATCATCTACCTCTTGTAGATGGTCACTTGGTGAATGAAACACGTGTTGAGGTGTTGAAAATAACGATTCAGTGTTGTATTAAACTCCAGTAATATTTTTTATAGGAGAGAAGTTTTAGAAAACGACATTGTACTGATTCAACTTTCTCTGTATACAACTGATGAGATGAATTCCAGTTTATGGATGCATATTCTAATTTTGATCTGATGACCTATAAGGTTTTCGATATAGATGGATTCGAAAAATTTCTGGAGATTCGCACAATGAATTCATACATCCTGTTTGAATCAGAGTGGTTTCAATGTGTGGCACGAAGGAAAGTGTTGTTTCGAAGGTAACACCTAGATCGGTGAATTTGATACAATTACATGTGAATGTGATAAAATCACAATACAATGTTCAAAACAGTAGAAAATCACAAAACTCAATTTGATGTATGATTAAATTGGAAGGGATATACTTTTAGGAGATATTGATTTTGGGAAAGATAGAGTTTGATTTTCTACTTTCTCATCTTTATACAAAAAAATGAGGAAATATTTCAAAGTCAGAACCTTTTTTTCCCAGTGAATGATGAATTCTGATAAAATATGTATAATTTGAAAAGACAATTGAAATACAATGTTACTTCTATGAAAACAGGTAATTCATAAAAATGTTTATTATTGGCATTTATCTAATTTGGATTTGGCATTAAATTTCAAAAGTCAATAATCAAAATATAACAGTTTTATAAAAATTATTCATTTCGTAATTACCTTCTGTTATATAAAAGACATTGTAAGATAGTTGAATACAATTTTTAGTGTAAAAATTGTATAATTACTAATTTTCATCAAGTAAAGAGTCGACGTATTCATAACAACGTATATTATTGAACGAAAGTCATTTTTTGTGGAGGAAATCAGTTTTTCATCGACCTCTTTTGACATATGTCAAAGAAGTTGAGCAAAAAAACAGCGCTCAAACCTAAATTTTGTCCATTTTTGAAGACGGAGGCAAATTTTAGCATTTGTGTGGAAGAGTCCTGAGAAAGCTACTTTATAGTGAAACACGTGTCACAATTTTGTAAACTACTCATTTAAGTGTTACTTAATAATAATAGTAATAATTCAATATACCCCGGATTCAATATCCGGATTCAATATCCCCCGGATATTGAATCCGTTGTGTGGAACGAGAAATGCCGAATTTATTGGAACTATTCGTTCCCCACCCTCAGGCTCATACAAGCTAATAAGCCTGATGTAGTCCTTCTCGACCACCAGACCAAAACGATATTTGTCGTGGAGTTTTCAGCTCCTGGCGAGACGAATATCGTCAGAAAAGAGGGGGAAAAACGGATAAAATATCGAGATTTTCAGATTTTCTCTTCGAACTCCGCAGACTCTATCCAGATCACTCTGTCAAGATGGTTGTTCCGATTATTGGAGAAGGCTGTCATTCTTGGCTCACTGCGTTTGCTCAGGGCACATGATTCTCGGACCCAATGATCACTTACCCCACGGCGTGGGGAGTGGTCATTGGTTGATAATGCTGGCGCGCCCTCTCGAATGTATCGGGGCTTCGGGGGATAGGGCCTGACCAGCGCACACTACGGTGAGAAAAAAAAATAATAATAACAGAATTGAGAATAAATCTTGTGGACAAAGCTTGAGAAAAATAAATATAAATGTAAGTATAGAAATATGAAATGTGAATATAAAAACACCTACAAAAAAGTAAAGTTAGAACATACACTATAGTTTATCGTCTAAATTTTGAATCAACATGGTTGTTTGAAAATATTATCAACACTTACGTAATAGACATATAGACATATATAATTATATATAATATTACATAAATAAACACACCTATTACACCAGATAATCAAACATTTATATCCTAACAAGAATATAAACAAAAATCGTATATAACCTAAATTGAAATATGCACATTTTGTCACGTAAATTTATCACTATAAAACTCTTGCAAATTATAATAGGGTCTATCTGCCAAAAAGGTTTTCACTCTTATTCCAAACATTTTGTTGGTCAAATTTGCCTGTCTGTGGCAAATGATTAAACATCTTGACCCCATTGTAATAAATAGAATTCATGACCAAATTTGTTAAAGGATTTGGCAATTTCAACGCGGTGGAACAGGTGCTATAAAAATGACATGAAGCCTCAAATAGGGACATATTTTTGCAAATGAGGCAAACCGATTCCAAAATGAACAAAGCAATCACTGTTGAAATCTTTTGCTCAACGAATTTGTGTCTGCATGAATCACTTAGATAATTTTTTTGTGGATTTTTTATTTCTGTATTCCATTGAAGAAGTTGAAAACCGGATACAATTTCTCCATAACTTGCTTGATCAAGGTGACCACAAAGTCTCTTCTCGAAGTTACCATCAGTTCATTCCGAGCAATGACACTTCTGGAAAAACCATCAACCGAATATAATCTAGATATAAATAGGTAAAAGGTATGAGTCCCCGCACTTTATAATTCAGGTTACCGCTTCTCATGAATTACCACGCAAGAATTAATAGACATGTCGGAGTAAATATAGCAGAAAATTACATGCATGTGACAAACATAAATCGAGTACAGAAAAATGAAAAAGTTCATGGCTTCCAGGGGCGATGATGATGACTGATACCGCGCAAGGTGTTAATAATAGAGAACGATAAAGATATGACGTTCATTTATTATTGCGAATAAATTATGTGGTGCATAAAGAAACGGAAAATATTAATATGTAAGTTATTTTTAGACAATTAGGTACTTCTGAGTATAGAACTCGATTCAACAACCCTTGGAATATACAACAATCAAATTTCATTATGAAATGGAAAGAATAGATCGTAACTATTTTCTAAGATTATTTTGAAAGTTCATCAGAACGTTTCAATGAAAACTTGACCTCCTCTGTAAGTCAGAAATGGACATGTAATTGAAAAACACGTCAATTTATATTTCTAGGAGGACTGATTCTGATATGAAAATCATACCTAAAACTTCACTTCCCTGCGGTCAGCAATTACCACCCCTATTTTTCCCATGGCATGGGGGGTCAAATGGTACATCATTTTAACAGTCTTATGTCCCTTATGTGGTGGGAGGGCTTGCGTACTGTGCTGAAGTTACGGCCTATGTCGGTGGCAGCTTAGCTGCTGGTAGGGTCTCCCATGCCGAAGAGGCCGTTACAGAAAAGTCAGACCAAGAAGGACCTAGGCTTAATCTAAGGTGTTATGCGACCCGTGCCAAAGGATGAATGGTACCTGAGCCTCATCAGGTATCACTAACGGAGCCTTTGGGATACCAGGCGACCTCGCAAAGTATCCAGCCTTACATCCATACAGGAGGCACCATGGATGTGGACAACCCTTTCCCCCATACTCGTGGGACTTGGATGAAACAAGTAATGGAATATCAGAAAAGGACTCTTCGAGCAACTCCTCGCAAAATCAAAAGGAGAGTCATAGTCAAACGGCGGGAAACACCAGCCCCGCCGAAAGCATAAATGCAGGATTCACGAAATTCGAACTGCAGAAGAAAAGGTCATCAGGGGAGCGAAGGCGCAAACTGATGAAAGCACGGAAAATAGCTGCGGGAACATGGATTGAAAAACCATATAACACAAAAGACCGCAGAAAAACCGAAAAAACAGAAGTAACTTCTGTGGAAAGGGCCAAAAAGAGACCTAGAGAGGATGTAACTACTCCCTCACAGAAGGTACTGAAAAAACCCAGGGCTTCCAAAGAAACTGGGACCTATAGCGAGGCTGCTAGGGGCCTGAGGGTGGCGGTCACCGACACGCGACACCCTGAGGTCACCCTGAGTCAGGGTCAAGCAGACCTGATCCAGGAAGGACTTGTCCACGAATTGGACAATACTCCCTCTAGTAGCCTCGGAAACCTCCAATTCAAAAAGACTTCATTCAGTGCAGGGGTCCTATGGATAACCTGAGCGAATGAAGGGACAAAAGAATGGCTCAGAGGAAGCTTGGAAACTTGGGAAATCTTTGGGAGGGGGCGGACTTGACCGTGGTCGAGGCCAACGAACTCTCGAAAAGACCGAGAGTTCTAGCCTTCATTCCGGTCCAAAAAGACGAGGCGGCTACAGTTAGGACACGCCTCAGTAAGCAGAATCCTGCCCTGAGAGTGGAAAACTGGATTCTCCTGAGCAGAAAAGTGGAAGAGGAAGGACAAATCCTGGCCTATTCCACGAATGGAAGTTCCTTCAGGGCCTTGGAGAGAAACATGTTTGAAGCCTACTACAAGCTGAGCATGGTCACCTTCAAGGTTCTGAAGGGTCTTGAGAACAATGTTGAGAGTGATACAAACAAACCTGCAACACAGTAAGGCGGCCTCGGCAGTCCTTACCAAAGTGATATTGCTCTCATACAAGAACCCTGGGTGTACAGGGGAAAAATAATGGGATTGGAGGGCATCAGAGGGGAGTTAATTTATAACAGAACCTCAGAGACCACAAGAACATGCATAATCATCCGTAAAGGAATAAATATACTGCCGTTGAGTAATTTGTGTTCTAGAGACTCAACGGCAGTCAAAATAAAGACGGCTGGCGGGGCTAGACCTGAGAAAATCATCATTGGATCAGCATACCTCCCTTACGACAGTCCGGTACCACTACCAACCAGGGAAGTGAAGGAGTTGGTTAGGGCCTGCCAAGCAGGGGGACTACAAATTATAATTGGCTGTGATGCCAATGCACACCACCTAACCTGGGGAAGCGTAGTGAAGTGATAGACATAACGATAGGAACTATATTTGTAAGTAACTATGTTCGGAAAAGGAATGTGTCCGATGAGGAAAGTTGTTCAGACCATCGACACATAAACTTTGAAATCGAAGGGATTCAGACCTCGATACTAACATATCAAAATCCCCGGAAAACAAACTGGGGAGCCTATACTGTGGACCTGGAAACCTGTTTAGACCGCATTGATTTTGACATGACAGATTCCATAGACCTAGAGTTGGTAGCAAATCGATTACAGGGAGCTATCATCTCTACATACAAAGAACATTGTCCCATAGTAAACCAGAGATCAAACAGGAATGTGCCCTGGTGGAATGAAGATCTGGCGAGGATGAGACAAAAAACTAGAAAAGCCTACAAAGGCGCAAGGAAATCAGGTTCATGGGACCAATAGAGAAGGACCTTAACTGAGTATAACAAAGTCCTGAGAAAATTCAAGAGAGATACGTGGAGAAGGAAATGTGAGCAGCTCGAACAGACCCAAGCATGTGCCAGGCTCTACAAAATACTCTCGAAGGAACCTCAGGTCTCAATAAATAATCTGAAAATAAATACGGGGGAGTATACAAAAACCGGAGAAGAGACTACCAGAGAGCTTTTCCGGGTACACTTTCCTGGATCAGAAATTACAAATCTAACACCGGAGTCCTGGGCGATTTCAGAATTGAAGACCCCAAAAAGGGCATCCAGGGAGGACTGGAAAATGACAAAAAAGGTGATAAATATGGAGAAAATTAAATGGGCTGTAAACTCTATTCCATTCAACCATTTCAACCCTATAACTCGCTGGGACCGGATGGCATATACCTAGTAATGCTTCAAAACGGATCGGAAATACTTTTCGAAAAATTGTGTATAATTCTCAGGGCAAGCTTAGCACTGGGACACATACCAAAAATTTGGAGACTGATCAGGGCCACTTTCATTCCGAAACCTGGGAAAATCGAACAGGACTCGGCGAAGGCTTTGACCAATTATTCTCATGTCATTTGCGTTGAAAACGCTAGAAAAACTATTTGACAGACATATCAGGGTCGTATCACTGGCTATCAGACCATTACATCGAGACCAATATGCTTAGGGGAAAATTGGTATATACAACCATTATGGGGGAAACAGTCGTGGCACGGGTAGCAAGTGGCTGTCCTTAGGGGGGGTTTTAACCCCTCTGTTATGGAACCTTTTGATGACGAGCTACTATGTCTCTTGCCCATAATGGGTATAAAGCACTGAGCTATGCAGACAACTCAGTCATCTCATTCCAGGGTAATTACAATAATGTAGTGAAGGGATGTATGCAGCATGCCCTGAACATTATAAGAAGATGGGCCGAAGAAGAAAGGCTTAACATAAGCCCATCCAAATCGACCATAGTAGCATTCACAAAGAGGACTAAAACGGAGGGTCTCGGACCTCTAAAACTTCGAGGTGAAGAAATACAAGTTTCGGGGGAGGTTAAATATCTGGGAGTAATCCTAGATTCCAAACTAACCTGAAACCAACACTTGGACAGGATAAAGAGGAAAACGGAGGTAGCACTGATGCTCGCCAGATGCACCTATGGAAAAACATGAGGGCTAAAACCAGACATGGTATCTTGGCTATACACGATGATGGTTAAACCCACGATAACATACGCATCTCTGGTCTGGTGGCCAAAGATGAAGCAGGCGACCGCCATCAACAAACTAGGCAAGGTGCAAAGACTTGGATGTTTGAGAATGACGGGAGCAATGAGAACTACTCCAACAGCTGCATTGGAGACACTCCTGAATCTACCTCCTTTACACTTTGTGATGATGGGGGAGGCCAGGATGGGCCAATTCAGACTGGAAAACTCACCCCGAACTACAAAAGATCGGACCGAACAGAAATTTCGGAACAAGTGGAGGAGCACATATTGAATATGTGCACGGACCACATGACACCGAAGTACACCTTTAACACAAACTTCACGGCCAAAATAATAAGTCGTGAAGAGTGGAAGACATGTTTGGAAAAACATGTTTGGAAAAAACACCTGATATACAGATGGTTAGAAGACCAAACATGGAACGGGAGCTGGAATATACCGAGCGGATAGAAATCTAAACTAGGACTATACACATCCGTCTTTCAGGCGGAAGTGTATGCTATCTTGCAGTGTGCAAGGCTTATTAAATTGAAACCTTAAAGAAATGAGCGGATCAATATTTTTACAGGCAGCAAGAGCACACTAGGGGCTCTGACAATCCCGAAGGTGACATCAAAATTGTTCTGGGAATGCCATGAAGAACTGAATAAGGAACAAATTGAAGGTACTGGGTGCCAGGGCATTCAGGAACCACAGGTGATGATAAAGCTGATGAATGCGCTAGACGCGGATCATCCACTTCATATATAGGTCCTGAACCAGCTCTGGGGGTACCAAAATAATTGGTACGAAACCAAATTAGGACATGGACCAATAAGAAGCACACAGAGTACTGGACAAAAGTACCTGGCAACAAACACAGTAGAACCTTCATTAGGGAACCGTCCGAGAAAAGAACTGAAGAACTACTTCAACATAGTAGGGATCGACTCAGAATAATTACAGGGTTACTAACCGGTCATTATCCGCTTAGAGGACACCTGAATGAAATGGGGCTGTACAACGGAGACCTCAGCTGCAGATTATGCAACGAAGGGATAGAAACATCTCTACGCATCTTATGCGAATGTGAGGCACTGAATCACAGGAGGCAGGCTATATATGGACGTACAAAATTACGCCCAGAAGAATATGACGAAAATCCAACAGGGGACCTGTACAAACTAGTACAGGGAACGAAACTGATGGAATGGGTGTTATGAGAAGATGGGAGAATAAACGCAATAAGTCCAAGAGGCTGCAGTCTTTTCTGGAGACGTGGACTAAAGGATAAGTCAGATAGCTCCCAAGGTACAAAAAAAACGTTCTTATGTCTCTCTATTACCTCTGTGATTTTTTTCAAAATGTTTTCATTCGTTATAGAGAAATTGAATATTGGAAACATAATTAACGAATAAATTCTTCAAAATGACCTCCACCTAGTTCCATACAATAATACAGTCTACTCTCAAAAGCGTTCCGTACATTATTCAATATGTCCTGAGTCAGAAATCGGCATTCCCGAACAATTCTCTGTCGCAGATATGTAGACTCAGTAGCGTACACTTTCAACTTCAGGTGTCTTCACAGAGAGGAGTCTGTCGGTGTGAGTTCAGGTGATCTAGCTGGCCACTCCACTGGATTCCTTCTGCCGATCCAACGCGTTGGAAAACGTTCATCCAAAAACTGTCTCACCCAAACATCAAAATGTGGGTGTATACCATCCTGCTGGAACAGCATTTCTTTTTCTACTAAATTCTACTAAAATTTGTGTAATCATACGATTTACACAGCCTTGTAATAGATTAAAGTATGTATCTTCATTGAGATTACCTTCAATGAAGAATGGTCCAACAATAAAATCATTAAGAATGCCGACCCAAACATTCAATTTTTGTGGAGTATGTAAATGTATTTCCATCACCAAATGAGGATTCACATCGCTCCAGTGTCTCTTTACTTCACTATTCAACATGAAAAACTGAAAAACATTTATTGTATAATAGGTTTAGGTTATTGGTCAATTTCTCGCTGAACACCTCACATAACTGAAGTGTAACTCTTTGTATTTAAATTGCCCAGTTACTGACAACTACGAAATGACTGCTCATTCACTTTCAGTGAGTTGGCATATATGATGAATAACAATCAACAGCAGAAAAGTTGCGAAATATTTGAACGGTACGTCAAGCTAGGCAATGAATCTCATCGAAGATTATCTTCAATCCCATCGAGAAAATAAATCCAAGTTTGCACAATGCCATTCTCAATCTACGGAAACTTGGTCAATTTTATAAAATCCAACTTCGAGATTAATACGGGAGCATTTCCGTAGAAGATTTGATAGAAAGTTTCCCAAGGTATCCGATTGACGGATTCAAGAGCAACGGGAAAATCTCCCCGCCGGAACAAAAAACAAACACAAGAAATTTAATAAAAATAAATTGGAATCCCGATCCACAATTTCGGGGATTAGATTCCGTGCTAATAAAAGTTTCAGAAAATTGTTTAAGCAGACGTAAAAGTAATCGCAGGGACACTGATCCGCTTTTAATTAAAGAAAAAAGTCGAGACCGTTCTGGTCCGGTGACACGTTTCGGATTAGTTCTGGCTGCTCAGTTGATGGATACACCGTGCCAGGCCTTCTTTCTTAGAGCAAAAGAATTCAGTTGAGCCCCTACACCCGTTCCGAACGTATTAAGTCGCTTTATAGTTTTTAATCCTTTCAAGTCTTCCATAAACTGAGGAGTTACCTACGGATGATAGCACAGTCATATAAGTTAACATTATGACAAATATGCAGGAAGCTCGGAGATTCTGAGATCTCAAATTTGGCATGTACATTGAAAAACAGTTTGGAGAAAATGCTGAATGTCTCGATTTCCATTGTTCATTTGACATATGTCAAAGGAGTTTTGAAATGTGAAACTATGTCAATGTTGTTGATTGACAACTGAAACATTCGATGTAATACAAGTTGATCTCCGATATCAGACTGTTGCCATTTCGCCACTATCCAAATTTTCTTTTAAGATGGGTATCCAAGTACGGCATATTTCTAAGAAGCTGTTCGAAATACAATCCTCTCCAGATATGGGAATATACGCTTACGCTTTTAGCTTACGTTTCTTAGAGTGAGGCTCATTGGTAATCATTCTTGTCCTATTCCATTCTACTCGATGTTCACTGTCTGATGTTTTCTGACAATTCAGATTATGCCAACTGTCTATTTTTTATGTGATCTCGATGTAAAACAGAAATTTAAAAAAAATTGCCAAAAAAAGTCGATGAAAAACTGATTTTCCTTCACAAAAAATTACTTTCGTTGATTTTTTTGCAAATTGCACAAATATTTTTTTGATTACCTATAGATATGTCTTCTGATTTTCATCTAATAAAATGGTAAACGACAGTTGACATCTGCAATGACTGCGCTATAACAATGATGGCAGGCAGTGACGGCAAGCCTCTCTGTCGGAACGGAGTTAAACCGCCGTAAATTCGACATGAAGGAAAGAAGGAAATCATTAACGAGGATTTGGGGAGGAATGCGATACACACACGGAAACACAGGGAGGGTGGAATGACATTCATTTTGGTTGATTGTACTTTGTGTTCAGTGATCTTTCGTGAATGATAAATTGCAGAGAATGAAGAGATGAGGAGTGAATATGAAGACAGTTACCACATTAAATGTAGTTCTGAAAGATTTGAGCAGAATAAGAATATACAGGCTGATTCACGGTGGATGGCACATTAGACGTTTCTGGTGAACCAGACAACGGATCACTTTGAAAATTTAATGGAGGGCATATTCGGACATTCTCTAGCCAACTAAAATATTTTCGACAATTCGGTGTTGCCGCTTCTATTAGAAAGCAGTAGCAACTTTGATTTTTCAAATGGAACACTCTGTATATAATATTATTTTTGGAATCTCCAACAATTGCCCGACAACTTTTCTTGATATTTCCCTATACCTATCTGTTACCGTTTTCGAAATAAAAATTAATTTCAATTTTTTTCTTTGAAAATCATGACTTCTAAAAATGCCGATATCTTTTAGTTAAGAAGTACTATGATATCGAAATTTGGTTTGGAGTTAGGTGATACTTGGATACTTTCCACACGTCAGCCTAATCTCTGTTACTTCAATACAGGGTGGTAAAAAAATACAGTTTTTTCGTTTGCTTGAAAAAGTTGCTGAAATTTGATTATTTTAAATGGAACACCCTGTATATTATTAAAAATTCGGAAAGCTGCTGAAATTTGCTTTCTTTCTATGTATATCATACCTATACCTATCTAGTCAAGTTTCGGACTTATGAACATTTATTTGTGAAAATGTCCCTTCAGAATGGTATTTCCATTCGGTATTTGGTAAGCAGGCCATGATTACTATTTGAGAAATTAGAGAAATTAGAGAAAGCTGTCCTCATAGAATTATTCTGAACAATAATTGGGTCTACCACATAATAAGTCTCCATTCTATTGATTGTTGCCGTTTTGGGTCGTACCTGAGTTTCATCCTCAGTAAAAACATACGTCTTTCAGTAAAAAACAGAGTACAGATCAAATGTGGTCATTTTGGTCAACTTTAAGACATTTGGCATGTCCAAATCGACCTGAACTATGTGATTCACGCGATCATATGAAATATCCAGTGCCTCAAACATTAGTTTTAGCCCACTTTGACATCGACATTCACCGGGGTTGCAGAAACTTATTTTGTCAATAGCTCTTCATCTTCACCTATTTCGAAGCTTGCAATCCCATTTTTATCAGTCTCATTTAGTCGCCAATGATATTCAGCATATTTTCGTCGAATTGCTCAACTCTGAGCCCTTGAATCGCAACATTATTTAAATAATTCACGGAATCGTTGAAATGGTAGGGCCAATAAGATATCAATAATCCTTGTACAACCCACATTCCATCTGTTGAATCTACCACACATCCAACGAGCCACCAGCATGTAATTAGTTACAAATTATCGATAGAAATAACTCACGAGGGTCACCATGAATGTCTTACCTCATTTTAATAAACAAACTCAGAAGCCGACTCTGAAAATAGCGATTTATTTTATTGTTCGGTCATATTTACGACCTGGGCAATGTAGCGACCAAAAATTCATTGTGGGCTTTGGATGCATTCAAACTGAATATTCATTTCAACAGATCGTTTGGCTGAAATTTAGTGTGAATTTTATGGTTTTTCACAGGTGGAATTCCTTACAATGTATTGACGGATTTATGGACCAGAGAACTTGTTGGTAGGTAGATGAAATCAGTTCTTGAAATGAATGACGAATTAGTAGAAAATATGGATGTTAATAACTGATATTGAAAAAGAGTACAAAACGGTACAGGTCAAAAAATAATTATATTCTTTGATTTGAAAGCATTTTGAATTGTATATCGCCTGTAAGATAGTATATGGCCTGAAAAGTCCCGGTCCTAACACGTAGATAGTGCTAGTCTTATTGCAATCACCATTGTATCAGTTAGCACTAGCCTTCAAAAGAAAGCTGTTGAAATTTCATGATATTCCACTCATGAGTTTGTGAGTTATTGTGTTAAGAGTAACACTACTTTTGTTATTTTCATAACACTGGATCAAACTTCGTGTTTAATTTTATGCTGCTCCTTGATGGGAAAAAATAACGTTCAAGAGGAGCAGTAATAACATAAAAAACTTATGAAAAATCACAAAATCGTTTTGGATGTTCGAAAAGTGAATTGCGTGAAGAGGTATCAAAAGAAAGTGTTGGCTTTATATTGCATGGTCATTTGACTATGAGAGCTCAGTTCAAAGTGGTAGCCGCGCGAGGTCACTGTTGACTAAAAATAAGAACGTCTTGATGATTCTGAGCAGTATTTGGCCATGTTTGAACATTAAAAACCGAAATTTTGGATTCGATATGTGACAATGGATAATATAGTGCCATTGGAACGATTGATGGCCAAAATTGCAGAAAAACGAATCAATTTAAAGAAAAACAAAGTGCTACTTTATCTAGACTGCTGTATGTATGTTCATTACCCTGTATCAAAAATAGTAAGCTAGGGTGCTTGTCATGACGGCAGATAACAAGATACCAAAAGATTATAAAGTTTGTTCCTGTTTATTGATGTTTTAAAAGGCTTATAACATGGTGTCAGAAGTGGGATGTTCGATTAATTATATCTTCCACTTGACCTTTCCTCCAAATTTCATCATTATGAACCATTATATCATCTCCTAATTTCAATGCGGATAAATCTTTAGCAGTTTTCTCATAGTAATGTTTTTGTTGAGCATATTTGTTGTATAATTTATTTCGTTATGAATTGATATCTATTACGGAAGGCTCGAGATTTTCCTCTGATATAGGAATTTTTATTTTCAAAATTATGTAGTAGAAATATTTGGGCAGGGCAATAATTATTTTGATGTACATGAGTGTTGTTGATATTCCAGTAAAATTATTTTCGTCATTCAGTTCTTCCAACATATCTTTAACGATACCAACATATTTTTCTGCAAGACCGTTTGATTGATGGTGGTAAGGACTGCTGAAAATTGATTCAAAGGAACAATCTTTAGAAAATCTTTTTAAATTCAACGAGTTAAATGGAACGTTATCTGAATGAAATATATCAAGGAAGCCATATCTAGAAAAAAGTTCCTTGCTTAAGTTGATGACTCAGTTCACTAGTTCTTTTGATAAGTTGCCTCTGATATATGATTATGAATTTGATAATGAGAGTGGTCATTATTTTCTTTGTAATTCAGACTATCTGCAATCATCAAATATCGATCTTAGTTATGATAACATTACATCTGAAGCCAATTGCAATGAATTTGGAAATGAATTTGTAGTATTAAGATCGAATAAGAAAAAATCGTAGAAAATCTACATATTTGAAAGATTTTGGTCACTGATTTAGATTCATATGATGATTGATTTGTTGATATTGAAATTTCCGTTTTGTTTCGTGATTATTGTTATTATTGTCATCAGTTTCAAATGTCTTTAAGAAAAGAAGAAAACGTGTTATATGTATGTTCACTACCCTGTATTAAAAATAGCAAGCCAGGGTGGTTGTCATGACGGCAGATAAGAAGAATAGAGATACAACTAGTAGATACAAAAGCTGTTAGAAGATACTAAAAGATAATAAAGTTTGTTTCCGTTCATTGCTGTCACAAATCGATTAAAATGATGGCAAAATTGCATTAAATTGGCTTCGAATTGCTCCTGCATACACCATATTCACCAGATTTGGCTCCCAGCGACTACTGGCTGTTCGCAGACCTAAAAAAAATGCTCACCGGTGAGGAATTTCGCTAAAATGAAGAGGTTATTGCTGAAACGAGGCCTATTTTGAGACAAAAGATAAATTGCTCTACAAAAGTTGGATTGAAATGTTGGAGCAGCGCTGGAATGATTGTGTGTCTCTCGATGGGGAATACGTTGATGGAGAAGCCAATTTTGAACAAAAAAAAAGCGTTTTATTTCTTAGGCCCGGACTTTTTAGCCCATGTGTTAGAATCAGAATATTTGCCGGGGAAATAATAATAACACTTCTGGAGCAGTTCTGACAATAATTTGTATGTTCAGTTTTTCAAAATATTGTGTATACCTCACTTGCTTGCATTGTCTTTCTGAAGATTTACAAAGATACTATCCAATTTCATGGTTCCTAATGAATCCCTCCACTGTAAGGTTTTTTGAAGACTTTGAAGAAATAGGCAAAACATATTGTTTACGAGCAGTAAATAGAATACATTAAGAGTGAGATCTTCATTGTTGATTTCCAATTGAATATGATAACGTGATATTCGAACGCTCTCTCACTCTTTTTGATGTTAAAAATTGCAAATATGTCATCGAACTATTTTCATTCACTACTCTTTTTCTATAAAAGAAATTCTCATTTCGATTCCAAATTGTATCTAGCTTGTCCAAATCTGAAGCCAATTTTGTACGTTGTAGTTCGCAAGTACTAACTGGTAATAGGTATTCCCGACGAACACTCGTGGAAAATTGCGCCTGGAACGCATATAGAAATATAAAACGCATAATAAAATCAATCCTAACGACATTTCCATATTCATGCGCTGCATACGGCGTTTCCTATTTAATCGAATTGAAATTCAGTGAACTTGTGAGGGCTTTCAAACGCAATGGGAATGGCTCTTGCTGCGACGCACTCCAGCGGTCTTTTCCAAAGGACATCCGTACGTACGACAAAGGTGAATACAGAGGAAATTTTACAGGTAGAAGTGGTGTTGTTCGCATTTTCTACGTAACACGAGGAAAAGTGTCTTATTGTGGAAATATGTCTTATTTGTAAGCTACTTCGTTGAGAGCTGAGAGGTTGTGAGACTCAACTATATTCCAATCCGAAGTTCAGTAAATGTATATTATTGGAGGTCTATACCAACACCAAACAATTATTTTCAACACCTCGACACGTGTTTAGATCACCAAGTGGGCGTCTTCTGAAGGAAGATTAAACTAAACCTACATACAATGTTGTCCTTATTTATATCTCTCCTAGATACTTGCGTCTTAATTGTCTTAAAATCAATTTCACAATGTTGTCTTATCTACTATCTAGACCAGTGGTCGCCAACCTGTCGATCGCGAGCTACCGGTAGCTCGCGGAGGCAATTCTGGTAGCTCTCACAACGATTTTAATTTAAAAAATACAAACTGCAAAAATCGGAGAAGCTTCAGAAAATTCCTCAAAAAAATCTAATTGTCATAATATTAAACATAAACAGCGGCAACGTTGCGGTGAGCGATCTGCCGCTGACGCCATCAAGCTAGAATCGGCTAGAACCGACCACCCGGACCAGCGCGTTAGTGTTCGAGAACGATATGGATTGCTTTGAACGGGATAAATACGCGCGGCGACATTGTGCTTAGTTTAAAACTGAACGCGTAACCAACGTCCAGCAGTTGGGTTAGTAGAGAACAACAAAAATAATATTATGGCAAGCAGTTGTAAGAAGGTAAAGACATACCACTTTCATTCGGAATGGGAAGAACAATACTTTTTTACAGAAGTTAAAGATAAAAATGTGTGTTTGTAATGTAATACTTCGGTCTCCGTTGCTAAAAAAGGAAATATTGAGAGACATCATAAAACTGTACATTCTAATTTTGAAAAATCATTCCCACTACATTCTGCCGCCAGAAAGGAGAAACTGAAACAGTTAAAAAAGCAGTTAATTGGACAACAATCAATATTTTCAAGAACAGTCGACAAAAATAAGGCTGCAACTGAAGCATCGTTCCGTGTGTCCCAGATAATTGCACAAAAAAAGAAACCTTATGAAGACGGGGAAATGATAAAACAGGCGTTTTTAGAAGCTGCTGATTCGTTATTTGCCAACTTTGGAAATAAAGACGAGATAGTTTCAGCTATAAAATCTATGCAACTTTCTGCTAATACAGTGATGAGACGTGTAGAAGTAATGAGCAATGATATTTTTTTACAGTTAAGAACTGACTTAGATAACTGTGTTTATTTTTCACTCCAACTGGATATCAGCATGGTTTCATCAATAAACGTTCAACAATAACTAATCTTATGTGTTTCATACAAACAGTCAGCACTGCGTTAGATAAACAGCTACAGGTGGATACAATCTATACAGACTTCTCAAAGGCCTTTGATAAAGTGAACCATCAAATTCTACTGAATAAACTTTTTTCTGTTGGTTTCGATAGTTAACTGTTGAATGTACTACAAACTTACACTGAATATTCAAAAATGTAAATTTATGAAATACACCCTCAAGCACAACAATATATAGTTAGACTATGCAATAAATGATATCACTTTAGAACAAAACACTGACTCTAAAGATCTGGGCATTATATTCGATAAGAAACTTAGCTTCACGACACAAATTAATCAAATCACATCTTCTGCAAAAAAATGCTTGGTTTTATCTTCAGGACGTGTAGAGACTTTCAAAAACAAGAATGTTTTATAACACTGAATTTCACTAGTTCGAACTTCCATTGTCTACTATATGAAATGATTTGAAATCCCTGAAAAAGAATAATTAAAAAAGAATAGTTGAAAATAACAATTATATTAAGCAACAATAAACCTGAAATAAAATGATAGTGAAATAACCTACAAGTAAAAATATAATAATTAAATAAATAAAAATTACAGGAATGAAAAAAGAAAATAATAAAAATAAAAAAGTGTAGAGATTCCAAGTCACGTTAGTTCACGACGTTTCGATTGTTGGTATCTACAATCGTCTTCGGGTGATGACTGGACTGATTCCTCCGAGAGATGACTATTTTATAGGTCGTTGAAATACTACATCCACATGCACTTCCCTACATCAGAGGATTATCGGAGAGGATAAGAAGAATTGGTTCCAAGTACAACATTAGAACCTGTTTCAGATCCGGTAACACTATCCGTAGCAGCCTCACGAAAACCAGGCCCCCAAACGCGGACTGCGATTCCAAGAATTGCATTTACCGGATACCCTGTGAGTGCGGAAAATCCTATATTGGTGAAACAAAGAGGCCATTGAATGTTCGCATTGCCGAGCACAAGAAGCACACACAGCGAGGAGAAACCAGCAAATCAGGAATAGCAGACCATGTTTGGACCCATCAACACAACATCGAGTGGTCCCAAGCTGAGATCTTGCACAGAGAGGAACATTGGTTCAGGAGAAAATTTAAGGAAGCCGCATACATGTTATCCAACAACGTATTCAGCCAGGCCAGCGTAGATATACGAAACATATGGAAACCCATCATCAAACGAAAAATGACCAACTCCCGCCAAAACGGTCATCTCTCACGGAATCAGTGAAGCGGAAAATGGAAAGTAGAGAAAGTGAAAGTATTTCAACGACCTATAAAATAGTCATCTCTCGGAGGAATCAGTCCAGTCATCACCCGAAGACGATTGTAGATACCAACAATCGAAACGTCGTGAACTAACGTGACTTGGAATCTCTACACTAGTTTATTTTTATTATTTTCTTTTTTCATTCCTGTAATTTTTATTTATTTAATTATTATATTTTTACTTGTAGGTTATTTCACTATCATTTTATTTCAGGTTTATTGTTGCTTAATTTAATTGTTATTTTCAACTATTCTTTTTTAATTATTCTTTTTTACTTGTTTCAGGGATTTCAAATCATTTCATATAGTAGACAATGGAAGTCCGAACTAGTGAAATTCATTACGAAACATTGTCAATCACCTTCAAACAAACGTTTTATAACACTTTTTAATGCATTTGTCCGATCTCGTCTGGAATATGGCTCCCTAACCTGGTCACCTATATACAATGTGCATATACAGCAACTCGAATCTTGTCAAAGAATCTTTATAAAATACATGGCTTACAAACTGGATGGAGCTTACCCATTCCAAGTAATTGATAATAGTGTTGCTAAATAGATTTGCCCTCTTATCCTTAGAAAACAGAAGAACATATTATGCCTGTATCTTCATATATAAATTGATTCACAATCTGGTTGAATGCCCTGATTTGTTATCTCAACTAGATTTTCACGTACCGAGACGAAGTAGTAGAAACGAAATGTTTTTCTATTTGCCTCTGCCTAGGATCAATAATATAATATCTGTGAAATTTATAATAGTTTCTATTCAGAATGTGATATTTTTGTTGTTCCATCTGGACGCTTCAAGTATATAATTCGTAACAAGCTATTTTCTATGCAAGTCGAACTAAAATCTAATTTCAACTCATAAGTGAAATATTGTGTTTCAACTCTCTGCACACTTTATTAGAATTCTACAGTATATGTTTTTTTATTTATTTTTTTTATTTTTTTATTTTTTTTTCCACCGTAGTGTGCGCTGGTCAGGCCCTATCCCCCGAAGCCCCGATACATTCGTGAAGGCGCGCCAGCATAATCAACCAATGACCACTCCCCACACCGTGGGGAGTGGCCTGAGCAAACGCAGTGAGCCAAGAATTTCTGCCTTAGTGCGGCAAGCCGGTATGATTTTGAGATTCGAGAGTAGAGAAGACATCATTCCACCAAGGACTCCAACAATCAGAACGACCATCTTGACAGAGTGATCTGGATAGAGTCTGCGGAGTTCGAAGAGAAAATCTCGATATTTTATACGTTTTTCCTCCTCTTTTCTGACGATATTCGTCTCGCCAGGAGCTGAAAACTCCACGACAAATATCGTTTTGGTCTGGTGGTCGAGAAAGACTACATCAGGCTTATTAGCTTGCATGAGCCTGAGGGTGGGGAACGAATAGTTCCAATAAATTCGGCACTTCTCGTTCCCCACAACGGATTAAATATCCCCCGGAGCGTAGGGCAACACCGGTATCTCGTCAATACCGTAATAGTGCCGTAGATGGTAATATAGCACTCTTAGGGCCGCGTTATGTCGATGGATATAGGCCGAGACCGCATATGCTGGACATGCTGATAGCAAGTGCATTAGGATCTCGGGCGCCTCTCGGCAGGCCCTGCACCTTGTGTCAGGAACCTCTATACCCATCACGCGACTGCGGTAGACTAAGGTGTTAAAGACACCATCCTGGCAAGCCATGATGAACCCCTCAGTTTCCGACTTCAGCCCACTCGACTTGAGAAAAGCGAACGTCAGGCGCTTTGATAAGCCAAGGTCTTCAATGTTATTGAAGAAGACCTCATGCATTGGCTTATCCCTGTGTCTCCGCAGAAGTAAGGTGATCTCTGCGGCTTTTATCTGAGCTTTTTGCTGAACGGGTTCCAACTCAGTGACAGAGTTGTAGTCACCTCGTTCAGAGTCGAAAACTACACCGAGTTCATCAGCTGCTCGAGCAGCTGCCCTAAGGAGAAATGCTCCAATTCCTGCTCTCTCATGGTCACGGACCATGCAGAGAAGGGTATCCGAACTCCTGACGACTTTACAGGCTGTATCCAGTACCATTCTGTCATGTAAACACTCCAAACTCAAAAGTCCACGACCTCCCCGTTGTCGGGGAAAGTACAACCGTGGAACGGACGATTTGGGATGCAAACTCCTATAGAGATGCATCATTTTTCGGGTCCTTACGTCGAGTTGATACAGCTCCTCCCGAGTCCACTTCACTACTCCAAAGGAGTAGAGTAAGATTGGAACGGCAAGCATATTTGTTGCAGCTACTTTGTTCTTCCCCGACAGTTCCGATGACCAGATCTGTCGAAGTTTGTGCTGATACTTGCCGCGGAGAGAGTTTTTCACTGCAGTTACCTCTTGTGAGTGGCGTTGTTCCACCCCGAGGTAAGTATACGTCTCTCCGGCATCCAGATGGTGTAGGATGCTTCCATCTACGAGCTGCACATCCTCTCCGTAGTCCCCGCATCGTCCTCTTTTGAGATGAACCATTGCACATTTGTCTATCCCGAATTTCATACCGATAGCATGCGTGTACTCTTCCACCACCCTCAAGGACTGATTATTATTATTATTATTATTATTATTATTATTATTATTACTATTATTATTATCATTATTATATGAATGTATCACTGTTTGTATATCTAAAATCTATATACTACTCTATTATTCTGCTGATTTTATATGCTATTCGTTATATTCTATTGTACTCATACTTAGTCATAGCTGTGAACCTTATTATATTTGTCTTGTAATTGGGATTACTCCTGTTAGACAATAAACCTTTTTTTTAAGTGATTCTAATTCACATGTGTATGAGAGTAACATTCAAAGAATTCTTCACTTCCATTCTGTATTTTCATCTGGAAATGTTCAATGGTAACTCCAATGTTTTTGAATCATTCTAGATATAAAAGTTGACTATAATGTTGTAGGTGAAATCTATTTTACATAATTTTACCTGGCGTAGCGAGTGAATGTGTGATTTTATGATATAAAAATGCATGTACTGCAAAATTAAATTGAATGAATTGAATTTAACTGGAAATGTAAATGTAACCGTACATTGAGACATATTTTATTTGCTTCTCTGAGATAACTGCCTTTTAACGACGAACCATCATATGGTAAAGACAAAACTTTGATGGAAACTCTTCGAAAATCCGTGAATATATCAGTAAGAAACAAAGTTAGAAATATGACTTTTACCTGAAATCTTATTCAACAACATAATTGGGCTAACTTCGACCAATCGAGAAAAACATATGCAGTAGGTGGGTAAGAACTACCAACTGTTGATTATTGAAAATAATAACTTAATAATATTGTGAACTTAATGTTCTTCGCAGTAATATTTATATTCACTTTCATATTTTCAACAGTTCCTCGTTAATTAAGTTTTCCAATTATAACAATAATACGAGCCTTTTTAATCACTCTTCATCCTCCGAATCGGTAGCTTTCTGCTATTCCCAGTACGCCATCATCAATTTATATTTCTCATCCGCTGAAAAATTATACCGGATCTACGTCCATGTAACCACGCATTAATTTTTAATCCACGCATTTGTGAATCAACACTCTGTTGCTGGGCCATTTCTGAAAATTTAATGACCATCAAATTTTCAGCACATATGGAAGCATATGAACTGCTTCATCCCCAGACATTTCCAACCGATATCATGGCGCACTCCGACTCACAGCAGGATGTGATCCCACTGTTTCCAGGGTCGGCTTTGACCTTCCTCCTTGTAACCACATTTATTAATAAAGCTTGGCAAATCTAGCTCTGCCTCTGAGATGCGCGAACGATAAAGAGAGATAGTAACTTTCTACCTCCAACTTGTATGAGAAAGTACAAATGGGAAAAGAATTGAATGAATTCATCAAGTGTTGACAACTACATACATACAGTGTCACCATTAAAGTGCGCACCATATGGAAAACTTTTTTTTCGAAAAGTTTTAATGAAGTTTAACTTCGGCACTTGTTTGTGCTTTAAATTTAACTTAAAATAATGCGACCCACTGACGTTCAGTGTTTGTCAAATTCAACTTAAAAGTGCATTTCTAGATCGAATTTAACAAAAAGTTACTTGAAAAAGTTGTGTCTACGGCAATTTTATATCCATATGCCAAATTTTATGCAACTAGGATGAAGTTAACGTTTTGCTTATTTTTGACAGATATCCCCTATATTTTAAAAAATAAGTTCGGTTAATTGTCATCAATTCATGTATACATAACAAACTCATCATGAAGTTTAACTTTTCTGATAAATTTTTACTCATACGGACATTTTCAGAGAGAAATTAAAAATGTGCTATAAAATTTTAACATGACTGGTGCAAAGTTTCAATCACTTGGCTATTTTCTTAAACAAACGTCAGTACCCTCAATTCTGAAAAAGCTGACACAACTCAAAAACTGCAATAAGTATCAATAAAATTACTCAGTATCAGTATCAGATCTGGCCATTGATTGAATTCCAAAATGTTCATTTCATTGCTATAATCATTCAACAACAACAAATTTGGTTACCACATCACAAGTTATTTTAGAAGCTTCAGCTGTCAATAGACAAGTAGATGTTTTCGAAATGCATTTGATGAAGTGGACCATAAAATTTCACTTAATGAAAAAAGTACTATAGATATTGTTCAAGAGGCTTATTTCAGTTGAAGAATAATACTGAACAGACGTTTCTTTCAATAAATTTGATTCTTATAATTATTCTGATTTTTGGGAAGAACAAGATTACGAGGAACTTTGTTTTGATGATCATACAGTTAGATAGATACATAAAATTCATCTCACATCGTTTGCAATAACGTTGTTTGGTGCAATACAATAGAGTTAAAAATAGTACTTACATATAAAATGAATAATAGCTTAGGATCATCAAACTTTGTACGAGTAAAAAAAATTATTTGAAATATTCCAGTGAAATATATTCCTTTCTTTCGGAAAATCCTGTATTGGTGAAACTAGAGGCCATTGAATGTTCGCATTGCCAAGCACAAGAAACACAAACAGCGAGGGGAAACCAGCAAATCAGGAATAGCAGACCATGTTTGAACCCATCAACACAACATCGAGTGGTCCCAAGCTGAGATCTTGCACAGAGAGGAACATTGGTTTAGGAGAAAATTCAAGAAAGCCGCATACATGTTCTCCAACAACGTATTCAGCCAAGCCAGCGTAGAAATACGCAACATATGGAAACCCATCATCAATCGAAAAATGGCCAACTCCCGCCAAAACGGTCATCTCCCACGGAACCAGTGAAGCGGAAAATGGAAAGCGGGGATAAGTGAAAGTACTCGAACGACCTATAAATAGTCACCTCTCGGAGGAATCAGTCCAGTCATCACCCGAAGACGATTGTAGATACTAACAATCGAAACGTCGTGAACTAACGTGACTTGGAATCTCTCCACTTTTTATTTTTATTTTCTTTTTTCATTTCTTTATTTTTATTTATTCAATTGTTCTATTTTTACTCGTGTTTTATTTCACTATTATTTCATTTCAGGTTTATTTTAGTTAATATAATTGTTATTTTCAGCTATTCATTTTCAATTCTTCTTTTTCAGTTGTTTCAGGGATTTCAAATCATTTTATATAGTAGACAATGGAAGTCTGAACTAGTGAAATTCCTTTCTTTTGTTATCAGATAAAAATCCCCATATCGTACATGATTTTTCAGCAAAAAAATATTCTGATTTTTGTGGTATTTTCCTTTCCAGTAACTTCAGTCTGAATTTTCCAGTAATATCAATACTGAACTATAGAGCTCTTCTGTACAATTGTAGATTGAGATATAATTTTGTTTGAATGTTCAAATCTGAAGGTAGCTCACTATCCAATATCATTATAGCTTCTTATATGTAGTGTTTTCTTTTAATTTTTTGATTTGTGATCATTTTTATAGATCACCTTCCATATTCCGCTTTGATTATTATTATTATTTTTATAGACATTCATTTATTTATATTATTATTAACATTTCTGTATAGACATTCGAAATTTCTTGATGGATTTATCCCATTTTTTGTACTACCTTTGTCAGTGTTTTTGATATTTAATTTAGGTCTTTCAATTGATAGTTGATAGTTAAATATGACAGATAACTAAAAGTCTAACAAAAAATTTAACATGAGAGTTTGATGCTTTATATTAGTAAAGCCGGTCCTGTGTGTTCCGGCAGAGTACATCGTAATGCTAATAATTACCCTTTAATGTGGAAGGATCGCCAGTTTAATTACGGATGTTGCTTGGTGGGGGTTTAAAAACTAAATAATCTAGTGGGGGCCCTTTTTTGTAATCCGAACATAATGGCTACTTTGAGTTTCACCGGAAGAAGAGAGCTAACAAACTTATAACCAGTGGAAAAGGCTCCTCAGACATGACGTTGATCGAAGGCCTTTGTTAGTTTTTTGTTTTATTTCCACAAGAAGGCATCGTCTTAACCGAACATCGCAAGTTGATGAAGAGAACGGAGATGAACCCTGAATTTCTGTTAAACTTCGCAATAAATTCGCAATCCAAGGTTATATCACATTTAATATTCTCAAAATATAATCCAGGCAACCCAATAAATTCGACAGGTAGGTACCCTTTCACAATAAAATTCGTTCTTTTTCGTTATGAAAATTTTTGTATTGCCGTAATCCATCTTTCAAGGCTCATTTCTCCCTAATCAATTATTATTCGTGATATTTTTATAATTCTCAATCCTGGAAGTAGGTTAGGTTGGGTTCAAAGTAAGTGGGTCTATTCGACCCTCCACCGCAACCCACAAGGGTTTATTGTGGCCAAATAAACCCAGCTTCTTAACGAAGCCTATTAGTTTGTATCGTGAGTGGCTTTCAGGTCAGATGGTTAGAGTACGGCTCTGCCGAATTCTTAAGACCTGATTCGGTCCCCAGCGGGGCAGGCACAAAGTATATGCTCTGCTGTTTCATCGTTAATGAGGTAGTCGGATAGTCAAAGTGCAAGATTCCCGCCTTGATACCCGCGACAACCTTTCCATATGAGGGTTTTTGCACGTCAGCTACACCTGACGATGCCTGAAATTCAACCGTGCAGAGCTTTTTCGCCTCTGGTTTTGGTGAATCTTCTTCCCAATATGACGCATATTGGGAAGAAGTAAAACGTTTGATGAAACTTCATTTCCGTAAATCTGTTCCATTTTCTAATTTGCTTAAAAGTGCTGCCAATTATGAAACAAAACCTGGTCAAAACTTAGGCGACTATTGTTTGAAAAATTGTCAAAGTTAAAATCACTCAATTTTGCAATTCCTGATGAATATTTAGTCAATGCTGTAATAGGTGGTATTTCAGGACATATATCTAAAAATTTTATAAAACCTCGTATTGTGTATTCTAATTGTAAACGTTTAGGACATGTAGCTCACAATTGTCACGAAGTGGAGGATCTCAGAGAAGGTTATAGACGCTCAAGAACAGTTATGTCTCCATAACCAGATCATCTTAAGAAATAGATAAGTATACAAGACGACCAAAAGTGAGTTGAGCAAACGTTGCTCTGTAGGTAGAAGAGGTAAACGTTACCTTTGGTGAACGTCACCATTGAGCAAACGTTGCTCTGTAAGTAGAAAAGGTAAACGTTACCTTTGATGAACGTCACCATTGAGCAAACGTTGCTCTGTAAGTAGAAAAGGTAAACGTTACTTTTGGTGAACGTCATCATTGACCAAACGTTGCTCTGTAAGTAGAAAAGCTAAACGTTACCTTTGGTGAACGTCACCATTAAGCAAACGTTGCTCTGTAAGTAGAAAAGCTAAACGTTACCTTTGGTGAACGTCACCATTAAGTAAACGTTGCTCTGTAAGTAGAAAAGGTAAACGTTACCTTTGGTGAACGTCACCATTGAGCAAACGTTGCCCTGTAAGTAGAAAAGGTAAACGTTACCTTTGGTGAACGTCACCATTGAGCAAACGTTGCTCTGTAAGTAAAGGAGGTAAACGTTACCTTTGGTGAACGTCACCATTGAATACACGTTGCTCTGTTGAATTTTTCTAATATATTTTTTGTTCTCAGGTCAGAATAAGGTCTGAGGACAGACCTTTTGCAGGATGGCCGAATGTAGGAGATGACGAGTAACCCTGGATTGGTTGAAGCTAAGCATTTTTGGAGTCCACACGTGTTGTTCATTAATGTTCGGTATGGGATTAGAATAAATTTTGTATTCGATGACTTCGTGTTTATGTTATCTGACAAACAATCACTTGAGCGCAAACGTTTGCTAACCTGCTCATGAGGGGTTTGTTCTTCCACCTGAGACAGATTCTGCGTACGCCGCTCAAGGCGAGAGTCCCCGTAAATTTTCTTCGACCATTATATTGTTCCTGATGACAGTTACCTTTTTTTCCCCATTTAATCGTCTTCGTATCTGCTACGGTTTAGAATATAGCAATGTTACCACATGAGAAAAGAAACGGCCTGTGTAATAAAAAATTGTTTAATGTCTCTTCACCATCTTGCCAGACCATGAACATGTATCAACATAACGCAGCCCATAATATGGTTTCACGACCACTTGCTCTAAGGCCCGTTGTTGAAAATCTTTCATGAAAAAGTTTGCCATTGCCGGACTGTCCATTGCGGTACCATCCGTTTTTTTTTGTTTTTTTTTCCGTAAAAACACCAGACATGGGAATCTTGTGTAGGAGTTGCTTAGCGCAACATTTTATATTCGTTGATAGTGTTTCAAAACCTCGATAATAGTAAACCCATTATTTCAAAAACGTTATCAGTAAAAAAATAATCACCTACCGAAACACCCAAGTGGACAAAACATCCTTTTAATGGGACCTAATCCCAACCCACCCAGTAACGGCTCTGAAGAATTATTCAATAGAATGAACGCCATGTTTAATTTGACCATTATAAATGGTATATCAACATGATAATTAGTCGCTTGTAACGGGATTAATGACCACGAATTTATCAAATCAAGGTCTGACGTTTGAAACATTGTTTATTATTTTCCCGTGTCGCTTTCATTCGCATTCGAGTGAGCTGTAACGACAACAGTAACGAAAATAAACTCATTGAATTAGGCTTAGAAGTAGGTAGCATTCGAAAGCTACGAAATTAGGGTAGGAACTATCCATATTGAATCATTCGGTGTTGTCGATGTTCAATTCTCGTTTGGATTTGTTTTTTGTCTTTAGGAGCCTTCCTGACGTTTCGCTAGCATGCATGACTTGCTTCTTCAGAGATGGTGAATGGTAATTCAACCATACATAATAATAATAATAATAATCGTCTTTATTATTTTCACATGCAAAAGAATACAATAAATATGAGAAATCAAGGTTCAAATATGGAAATAAGGGCGAAGTTTGTGTAAACACGACAGAAAATATTGTTTCACTTAACCCCAACAAACCTGTGTAACTATACAAGAAAAAAAAAGAACATATTTCGCTAAAAACTAAAAAAAGGTAAAAATCATTCTTATAGAATTTGAGTTTCAAGAAGATGTTCTTTGTAAAATTGTCTAAATTTGTGTGCATTTTGTGTTCTTATAATATTCAGAACCGGATTGCACAGAGAATAGATTTGGTAGCCAAATGACCGTCTAAAATATTCCGTTCTGAAGAGAGGTACATTCATTGGGCCTTTATTTCGAATATTCAGATTATGTACATCTATACGGTATGTTATTTTCTTATGTAAGTAAGAGGGAACTTGTTTTCTAATTATTTTATAGTAGAGAACGGTAGCATGATGTTTTCTTCTTTTATCTATATTCAACCACCCGATTTCTCTCAATTTATGAGAAACTCTTTGCCGTCTTCTGATACTGTAGGTTAATCTCAGACATGAGTTTTGCAATTTCTGTATCTTTTTTTTATAGAGTGTTGTTAAGTTAGAGCCGTAGAGAGAGTCATCATAATTTAAGGCTGCTAAAACTAGCGTTTCAGTTAATGATTTTTCAACTTTAATGGGTAACAAATGTCGATTATTATATATCATTTTCAGATTACAGTACGCCTGTTGTAATTGTCTATTTATATGTTTTTCAAATCTCAAGTCAGGGTCCATAATTACTCCTAGGTTTTTTGCTTCCTCAAACATTTCTAGCTTCTTATTATTTAACGTAATATTAATAGAGTCCTCTACTTTTTTGCGCTGAAGTCTACTTCCAAACAACATAACTTTTGATTTTCCAGGATCAATAAGTAGGCAATGGTCTTTGGCAGCTCTTGCGAATGCCTCAAGATCATAATTATTAAGATTGCATGCATCATCCACCATATCTTGAAGGAAACTATAGTAAAAATGGGTATCATCATCGTATAAATGAATATTGCAGGCTTTTATTACAGTCACCAGATGAGAGGAGTATAAAATAAACAGAAGAGGCCCCAGTAGAGATCCCTGTGGGACACCTGACTTGAATTTCAAATATTCAGAGTTCTCATCTTCGAGAACAAGTTTTTGCTGTCCATTTTCGAGATAATTGCCTATTAGCACTCGTGAATTTTCTGAAAAACCTATATTCTATGACTTTGTTTCGAAATATTTTGTAAAGGTTTCATATGAATTGAATTGATTGACAGACCAAACAGATATCAATAATCAAATTTTTATTAGAGTATCAAGGAAAATACACTCTTCATATCGACTGCTTTATGACAAAACATACACATACCACAAACACATGCCAGTATGAGAAAAGGTGGTAAATCGTTGAAAAAGCAGAAAAGGTAATAAAATGTGGATCCTGTGTTTAGAGTATGCTGTTTCGTGAAATATAACAGCAGGACATGTTTTGATTTCAAATGATTCGGGAGATGGGAAAGAAAGGTTTTGGCTTTCTACTTCTCCATCTTCATACAAAAATATAGGGCAATCTTCCAAACAAAGGAAGGAATCTATCAACTACAAAATAAACTATATACAAAGATTTTGATTGTCAAGTTGGCGGGAATTCGGTCAAAATGTTGAAGACAACCAATGTCTAAATTGTCGACGTTTCGAAACTTTATTGTTTCATCTTCAGGACTATTTAGGGCGGCTTTCCGAGTTGAAGGGTGAAGTGGATAATTTCGACATAAAATATAAATACGTACACAGGTTCCTGAAAGACGTTGACGTATGTGTAGATCATGCAAACAAGGAACTTTCAGACACAAAGTGAAAAAACAAACCTCTCAAAACAACTACTTTCTTATAGGTAATCATTGAATCATGAACATAGAATTATACAAAAAACACTTTTCCCTATTCAGTTTGCACTCCAAACATTCGTTATAATACTGAATCAGATGTTATTCACAGGATTGCCATACATTCATCTATTAAAAAAACATATTCCCAAAATCATGTTGCTACACTTATAGACCCGCTGGACCGATTTTCATGATTTTTTTGAATTTGTCTCCGCAGCTAATAAAACATAATATTGAGTATTGAACAAATTAAAGACATTCGGTTAATTAGGTTACGACAGTTGTCATTGTGGCGCAAAGAAAAGTCATGCTATGACGTTTGTGATTGTTCGAGCATGAATAAAAGTCAGCACAGTGCAGCGAGCGAGACGATAAAAAATGTATGTAAACTCAAAAATATGCAGGACCCATAACGGATCCTTGAGGAATGTCGTGATTGATATTTGATGAACAACTACAAATGTTGTGTTCGATACTGAAGACGGTATTATATAGTGAAACAGTTTTGTAAAACCTTTAGTAAAAATATCACGATATTATGTATAACATGTGAATCATGAATGCAATGCTTTTGGTAATCTAACCAAAAAATAATGATAATAAGTATGTATTTGTCATGAACAAAAGTTGCCATTGAGGTATTGAAAACGATTATCGTGGATCTTCAAACTAATCCAAAAACCAAAACAAGTACAAAATATCAGATTGAATCAATTGTCGAATCAGATAAGTACGCAGCAATCTTCTTTGTGAGAGACCCTGTACTACTCCAGAAAGTTGAAATATATCTTCTGAATCTCTCAGAGTTCCTTAAAGTTATGAAATAGTTCACCCAGAAATATTTGTGCAACAGCACACAGAAGCATTCTGAGTGATTAAACAATTTGCATGAATGTTTACTAATCGCAGTGTTTGTGCTAGTTTGAAAAATAGAATAGTTTTCACTCCAGAGGAATCTTCCGATTCCCAAGTTTCTCAAAACGTGATTATTCGTCGGAATATATTTACAGTTAATTTAAATGAATTTACCCCGAATAGTATGCAAATCCGAATTATGGACGAAAATTGAAGAAGAGTACTTGCTTATTATAGTGTTTCTCTTTTTTAATACCAGCTAAAAATAATATTTTGGAGTCTAGACGGCAAGGGGATAATTAAATAATTTTTGAATAGCCAGAATAATTCGTCAGGTTAGGATAGGTAGGACAGGTCCAGAAATTGTTCTTAATAATCTATTATAGCCTCTCATGTGCCGCTGGGATTCTTGGTAAACGCTTATTTTGAAATTAGAATTAATTACAAGACGCAAAGTAAATTGTTTAGTAAAAATTTATGGTAATACGCCGAGTGCATTGATATTCAAGTAATAAAATGAGTTCGTTATTCAAATTCCAGAAAGATTATTCATGTTGGGCTTTCATGAATTATTCAGGCCAACTCGAATAATTTGATTACATATTCAACGGAATTGAACCATTAGACGAGCTTAAAATTAATACGTAATGATCGCTCCTATAAAGAGACACTGTCACTTCAAGAAGCGCAAGCTGAGGTAGTTCGTCAGGCTATAAAACGCACCTAACTTAATGGCTGGCTCTGTACAGAATGTTTAGAAATTCATCTAGTTTCTTGAGAGACAACATCATGCTGCTTTATACAGTGAAATGAATGGATGATAGACTATTTTCTTTCATTAATTTTCGACTTTGAGATTTTCTGTTTGAGTTTTAAGATTTTTTGCGAAGATTCTGCTAATTGCTAAAATTTTGCTGCTCCAGAAGTCACCAGATATTCTGCTTGACTTTTAAGTTCTAGGGTTTTTTGTTTGAGTTACAACATCAACGACTTTGCTTGAATTACATGAGGTTGCTTGAGTTGAAACATCAGGTTGCAGTGATATGAATGAATGGTGAAATATTTTCTTTCACCGAATTCCAATTTTAATATTTTTCGAGAATTAAGCTGAAAGTTTGCTGCTCGAATTGGAGATGAGATTTTGCTGAAATGTTTTCCTTGAGTTCTGAGTTCTAAAATTTTTCGCTTGAGGTGAAGTGATCTGAATGAATGATAAAATATTTTCTTTCATCAATTTTCGATTTTGAGATTTTCTGTTTAAGTTCTTTTTGCGGAAGATTCTACTAATACTCTGCTAAAATTCTGCTACTTAAGATAAAGATAATATTTTTCATAAACATTTCACAACACAACAAAAAAATATTTTTTGAATGTTTCCTACACTAAATTAGTCAATTCCTAATAATTTTGGGGTGATAAAAACAAAAATAACAATGAAAAATTTTTATTAGCTCTGGTTTTTGAGATACACAGTACTTAATCTTAAAGAGTAGTTATACTATACGTGAAAAGTGAAAGTACATAAAACAATATTGTTATGTTTCTTTTAGAATATTTTAAGTACAAAATTAATTAAAAAAAAACATTATTCTTAGTGTTTTGACAAATAAAAGGAGTTTGTACCACCAAATTTCAATTAAGTCCATCCGATTCATTGTAAGATCGCTGTCGTTTAGCTTGTCTTTTATAAAACACTTCTGGAGCATCCCTACACACAGACCAGCAGTAGTCTGCAAGCATTGCTTCATTCCAACGGCCCTGATATCTCTGTTCCATTAAGGCAATGTCTTGATGGAATCTTTCTCCATGTTCGTCACTCACAGCTCCACAGTTTTGTGGGAAGAAATTAAGATGAGAGTGAAGAAAATGAATTTTTAAGGACATGTTGCATCCAAGTTGGTGGTAAGCTTGAAGAAGCTCTTTAACCAATGCTGTGAAGTTATCATCTCTTTTGTTACCTAAAAACCCATGTACAACCCCCTTAAAGGCTTCCCAGGCTCTTTTTTCATTTCCTGTTAAAATCATGTCAAAAGCAGGATCATTTACGATTTCACGGATTTGAGGCCCAATAAAGATGCCTTCCTTGACTTTAGCATCACTCAACCTGGGAAACTTTGCTCTCAAGTACTTAAAAGCTTGTCCTTCCTGGTCCATGGCCTACACAAAGTTTTTCATTAGTCCCAACTTAATATGTAATGGGGGAAGGAGAACATCCTTAGGATCTACAAGAGGCTCGTAAACTACATTTTTCTCATTAGGGTTTAGGTCTCGTGTAGGCCAGTTCATTTTTTTATAGTGAGATTTTCTATCCCGACTGTCCCACAGACACAAAAAACAACAGTACTTGGTGAACCCTAATTGTATTCCTAGGAGTATAGCAATGACTTTCAGATCACCACAGATGTGCCACTTGTGTTGTTCATATTTGATTGATTGGAGAAGTGTTTTCATATTTATATACGTTTCCTTCATGTGAACTGCATGACCTATAGGAATAGAGGGTAGCTGATTTCCATTATGCAGAAGTACAGCTTTCAAGCTTAGTTTTGAAGAGTCCATAAACAGTCTTCATTCAGATGGAGTGTGATCCAAATTCAAGCAGTCCATCAAACCATTAACATCAGAACAAACTACGAGGTTTTTTTTTTCTCAAAAAAAGGAAGCAAATCTTTTTGACGCTGTCTGTACTGAGATATTTTCACATCATGTTTTAGAAGATTCCACTGTTGTAGTCTTGACCCTAACAGCTCAGCCTTTTCCTTAGACAAGCGAAGATCTCTTATAAGGTCACTCAACTCTGCTTGACTAATTCTGTGCGGATCACTAGACCTATCGCTTACCTCAAAATCAGGGTCATAGGATGTAGAAGGATGGGTTGCTCCTTCTAAACAGTCTTCATCACCTTCCTCTAAAATTTCATAGTTTTGGGGTGGAGAAGGGACTGGCAAATTGTCTGAGTGTGGTACAGGCCGAAGAGCAGATGGGAGATTAGGGTATTTAACCGTTCCTCTTTTCTTGATAGATAAACCTTGCTTAATGGGAGGAGTTAAGCAGAAATAACAGTCGTCTGTATGATTGGTAGGCTCACACCAAACCATAGGTACTGCAAAAGCCATTGCCTGGTTTTTATTTTTCAGCCACCCTCGCAATATGACGGAACAAGAATTACAACATATATGAGGAGCCCATGATTTATATTGGTCCCCAACTTTCACACCAAAATAATGTTCATAGGCTGTCTTAACGATAGGTGTCATTTTACGTTTCTGAGCCTTAAATGTTATTTCACCACATATATAGCAAAAGGTATCGACAGAATTCACACACTTTCGAGGCATTTCAGATCAGCACTTAAATTAATTTGAAAATCAACTTCACACGATAATTTCAATAGCAACCACGTGCGTACAATTGACAAACTCACATAGGTTATGTTTACTACTTAAGAACAGCTGATGAGAGGGGTGTTATGTAAACAAACATGTGTACCAACTGTTGGTGATGAAATATTTCATTTGTTGAAAACTCAATATACATATATATAATATAATGATACTATATCTTGAAAACAAGAGCTAATATATAATTTTTATGGTCACTTTCGGTTTTAACACGTGGAAATACATTAAAATCATCTAATTTCAACCTCGAAACAAAAACTTTGTTGTGTTGTGAGTTTGAGTTGTCAGTTCTGGGATTTTTGTTTGTTACAACACCAACGTTTTTGTTTACATCAGGTTGTTTAAGTTACAACATCAGTTTGCTTGAGTTACAACATCAGTTTGCTTGAGTTACAACATCAGTTTGCTTGAGTTACAACATCAGGTTGTTTGAGTTACAACATCAGTTTGCTTCAGTTACATCAGGTTGCTTAAGTTACAACATCAGGTTGCACAGTGATGAATTAATGATGAAATATTTTCTTTCATCATCAATTCTCGATTTTAATATTTGTAAGATTTTGCTGCTCAAGACGAAAATGAGATTTTGCTAAGATAGTTTGCTTGAGTACTGAGTTCTAAAATATTTTGTTCGAATTACAACATCAACAATTTTACTTGACTCACAACATCTGATTGCTTGAGTAACAGAGTGATATGAATGAATGATAGAATATTTTCTCCCATCAATTTTTGATCTGATGATTTTTTGCAAAGATTGTCCTGAGATTTTATCAAAATTTGCTAATACTCTGCTGAGATTTTACTGCTGAAGATGAAAATAATATTTTGCTAAGGTTCCTTGTCTGAGTTCTGTGATTTTTTGCTTCAGTTATGACATCAATGATTTTTCTTGAGTTACAACATCAGTTTGCTTGAGTTACACAGATACACAATAAATTTTTCATCTTGCTAGGTCCATTTTATTCTTCACTGCAACCCAAGAGGATTTATTGTGGTTCCACCTAGTCAAAGTCGAATGAATTCACCTTATTAACGAAGTCGATTACTCTATGTAGTGGACGATTTTTCAGCTCATCCAACAATATTTGTATCTACTATCAGGGTCTGAATTTCCTTGTGAAAAATAACTCCTTCCAGGGTTGACGGTTATTTTCCTCAAACCAGATTGACGATCACTCTGCAACTACCTTCGTCAGGTAGCTAAGCAACTTGAATATGTAGAATAACTTTTTTCGAGATCAATTGCCCTAACACCAAACTGACATTTTTGCACTCGACGCGCGTTTCGCCAACAAAGTTAGCATCCTCAGGAGAAGAAAATTGATACCTAGTCTAGTCTGGTTAATCCTTATATACTGAAATTTGTTACCTGAGGTTGTATACCTGAAGTCCAATATGGAATTCCTCGGTAATGCACATGCTTAATCAGTTTCAGATTGTTTTCACCAATTCTGTGGTCCTTGTCTAGAGCATGTTGGGCGACACTGGATTTTTCTATCCTTCCGTATTTCATGAGTGCACAATGCTCCTTGAAGCAGGTTTTATTCGCTCGTCGGCTCTGGCCGATGTATTTGCTGTTGCAAACTGATTTCGTAAATCCCCGACCTTTCTGTGTTTTCTAGTCTATCTTTTGGATTACCAAAAAGCTGTTGCAATTTATGAGAAGTTTTATATGCAACTCGTGTATTGGGGTTCATATGGGATTACTATAAACTCGTTGTTACTCTCCTCTTTTTGAAAAGTCGAAGATTTCCGAAGTGCTTTCCTAAACTTGCATTTTCTAATTATCTTGTTAACTATATCGGCGTTAAAACCATTTGCTTCAGCTACATACCGAATCACTCTTTTTTCATTGTCGTACTTATCTTTCTTTAAAGAAAAAGTTAATAACATGTGTACCCGAAATTGCAGTGCCGCCATTTTGTGTTGTGGACAATGATTCGAGTCATTGGGAATGTATCTGAAAGTGCCCGTGTCATCCTGTGAATGTCAAATTCTATTTCGTTCTGTTCGTTCTACTTCATATGTGAATTTTATACTCTTACACCTGTTGTTTAGTGCTGAAAGGACATTCTCGATTCTGGTTATCCTTGTATCAACTACAGGGAATATGTCATCAACATACCTGATCCAGACCCTAGGAAAGTAACTGAGTTCTTTCCCAGCTTCCGTCTCAAACCTACCCATGAATAGGTTCGCTATAAAAGGAGACAATGGGTTACCCATAGCCGTTCCTTCACGCTGTTCATAATATGAGCCATTATATTGAAAACAATTTTGATCCATGTAAAGCTTGGTGAGTTGAATGTATTCTTCAACAGCTTCATTTGCTAAGTTGTTCGATTTCAGAAGATCCCTCAAACACTCTAGAGCTTGTGATATTGGGACGCTTGGAAATAAGGAAATCACATGAAACGATACCAATAATTCGCCTTCTCCTAATTTAATATCTTTTATTTCCTCTATGAATTCTTTTGAGTTTTTAACACTCGCATCGGTTGGGCCGATCGGGAGATTTTCAAATTCTTTTGTCAACCATTTAGCGATATTATACGAAGGCGAATTAATTGCTGAGACTATTGGTCGCATCGATTTTCCGGGTTTGTGTATTTTTGGTAAACAATATATCTTTGGTACTGTGGGATTTGAAAGTTGTAACCTCCTGTTTAAAATCGGTGTGATCAGTGCTTGCATTTCTTCAATGTGGCTTTTACGTTAGCGGTTATCTTGGATAATGGATTTCGTAGTAATTTCTGAAATGGACCATTTTCAATTAAGCTGTCGACTCTCTCAAAATAATCTTCTTTATCCAAAATCACCAGTTTGTTACCTTTGTCCGCTTTTAAATGAAAACACTCCTTTTCTTTCAATCTTTTAATAATTTTCTATTCTTTTCTCGATGAAATGTGTGGCTCTTTGCTCATATTTTTGGAAATTTGTTGTTTACATGCTTCGCGAACAAATCCTTTTGAAGTTTCGTGTAGTTGCTGAATAGAGCTTTCGATACGTACGACTGCTTCTTCCAAATACTTTTGGGGAGATCTGATACCGTATTTCAAACCTTCCTTCAATAAGGCTAGTTTCTCTTCATCAAAAGATTGAGAAGAGTGGTTTTCTACAAAGTTTATGGTTTTCGAAGCCATACGCTTATGCTTTTTTGAACTCAGTTTTTTCAATTCATTATTCAATGAATGCATCTTCATAATAAATTTTTCTCTTAAATGTTAGTTTCTTATATAAATCATATGCTTCCAGTTCTAGCATATTTCGTTTGCTGTACCGATTCTTGATTTCTAGTGTCAAATTTTTAGTATATAGACTTGACTAGACCAGACCAGACTAGACTAGGTATCAATTTTCTTCTCCTGAGGATGTTAACTTTGTTGGCGAAACGCGCGTCGAGTGCAAAAATATCAGTTTGGTGTTAGGGCAATTGATCTCGAAAAAAGTTATTCAACTTTCACACCAAAGGTTCCAATCCCTTCGTTATTGAATATGCAGCTTGGGAAGTAGATCTTCTATGACGGCCTTCAAGAAAATACCATTTCATAGCTGCAGGGTATTTATTGCACCTAACAGGAAATGGTTACCTAAAAACATCCAGATCGAAACGTGCAGCTCTCAAATATCTTCTACAGTAGCATAACCATTACATATGAGCTTATTCGTGAGTCGGTTTTACTTAACGTCACAATGGATTCATCCATGCAGTACCTTATCGCCTCTGGTTTGAGTGAATCATTGTTTGTGCATACGCATTTGTTGACCTGCTTGGGAGGAGTTTGATTCCTTTTCTGGTGCAGATTCTACTTTTGCTGCTCAATAAATTGGTGCAAGGCAGGTTCTATAGATATCCTAACCACGAGGAAGAGATAAGTCGCTTCCTGACTGCACCAACTAGCTTCCTAGGTGTGTTAACAGGAACAAGAGTCGCAGATGTCATGAAGTCCCGTTTTTGATCTTTATCCGATGTTATAGAGAGAAGAGTTGTTTATTCATCGTCTATTGACTCAGAGTTGGATTCTCCGGTTACTTCATGGTTTCGCAAAAGAGGGTGCTGCAAGCAGCTTCGTCAAACCAGAACGTGTCATTGGCATCGCTTTAGGCTTTGCCAAACAAACGTCGAACACCTGGATGGAAGATTTAAGGACTTCTGGCAGATTATTTCAAGATTGGCTCACGCCAAGACGTTCAACCACCCTTTGAAGCTTGAAACCAAACAGTTGTTGGGCTACAGTAGGGCTGAACTACGATGTCTAACAGGACTCGCCACAGCTCGCTGTAGTCTGAATCATGCAACCTTATAAATAATATATATTTGATTTGAATAATCCCAAGAAGCTGCCACATTTCTTCATATCAGATTATGACTGCACCGATACAAATTCATGTAAGCGGATTTATCAATTCGTCACCCTTACCCTCCACATCGAACATCCTTACCCCTTACAGTACACATCCATAAATATGTTTTATCTCCAAGAGTCTTGACGATCACTCATGGTAATATGCTTATCTTTAAGCTGAATGGTACTGAGCTACGGCCTCACCGAAACTGATTGAATGACAAGAAAAAATTAGATTTTTATGGAAATGCTATACTGGGATCTCAACATTGATAGGATCTAGAAAGGGTCGAGCGTAGGTAAACCCAACGTATTTATGAATTCAATCGATACACTCGAAATGCAGAGCTACGTTCATTTTATTATTGTTGGTCCCCAGCGGCATTAGACGAGGAGTTATATGTACTTGGGAATTCATCTAGTGAACAATGATTTATCGCAGAAAATTTGGTTTCTTTCTTTGTTTACTCAGTTATTTTTCCATTTTCAATAAAAAATATATTCTCGAAATATAGTAATCATACATCAACCAATATTCAAATTGATAGAGTAAAAAATACATATCGAGTGGTCCAACGAAAAGTATGCACCTTGCTTTTCTCCTTTTTTTGTAACTTAACGCAAAAATGCTCGGACTGGTCCATTTTGCTTTTTAGGGGGATACATTTTAGATGTATTTTTCTACCTGTGCCTTCAACCCCCTAGCGAGGGTGAGTAAAAACCCTTAAATTTTTAAATAGAAAGTGGGGTCGAGTGATATATCATTTGAAAGGGCACAAAATTCTCTGTCCAATGATACCTAATTTGTTGTATTTACTTGAATAGTTATAAAAAAAGCAAGAACATTTACTCGATATTTTTGGTGATGAAAATACGGAAAAAACAGCATTTTTATCACTACTACATTCCTCAACTTCTTTCGTGCGTTTTTTGGTTCAAATAACAACAGCAGATAAGTGTACAAAAAGAATTTAGGCAAACGTTCATTGATTCAGTTCGGTTGCTTTTGAAATTATTTCAACTTCACTGTAAAAATGGTTCATTCCATTCCTTAACGAGTTGAAATTGTTAAACTTTATTATCAACATAATAGTTGTGCTAGACTTATTGCTCGCCTCTTTAATAACAGTCATCCCGGGAAAAATGTGAATGTTTGGTACGTTGCCAAGTTAGTCCAAAAGTTTGTCGATATCAGATCTGTCTGTAATGTGAAACACCAGCCACGGAAACCGATCAGAAATGAAGCAGTGGAAGTTGCTGTTTTGGGACATGTTGAATTGGATCATACTCAAACTACCCGTCAGCTTGCTGCAGCCTCAGCTGTCTCCCTTTCGTCCATAATACGGATATTAAAAGCCTATAAATTTCATCCGTACAAAATTAAATTAGTACAGGAACTCAATCAAGATGATCCTGATAGAAGACTGCAATTTTGTGAACAACTGAGCCAGCTACTAATTGATGATCCGCACCTATCATTCAACACGTGCTTTTCCGATGAGAGTACATTTTTTTTGAATGGAGCTGTGGATAGGCATAATTGCCGTTACTGGGATGACAGTAACCCACACTTATTCCGAGAGGTCCATACCCAGTACCCTCAATCAATGTCTGGTGTGGCATATTAGGTAGTCATATCGTAGGGCCACTTTATATTCCTGGGAATTTAACTGGTGAGGTCTACCTGAACATGATTGAAGATACAATTGATCCTCTCATAACAGAAATAAGTGAAAATGACCAAAATCATAATGATGATCGGCTTCATTTCCAGCAATATGGAGCACCTCCTCACTATGTTGCTCCGGTAAGAGAGTTTTTAGATGACCGGTTTCCTGGACGGTGGATGGGAAGGAGAGGCCCCATCGAATGGCCTGCCAGGTCACCTGATTTATCGCCTTTAGACTTTTTCCTTTGGGGACACTTGAAAAATAAATGTTTTGCTACTCAGCCCGAGTCCATAGAAGATCTTCGCCAACGAATTACAGCAGAGTGCAGAAGTACAACACCTGATATGCTACAGAATGTTAGGAATAGATTTGAACAAAATCTGTATTATTGTATGGGAGCAAATGGGTCACATTTTCAGCACTTGCTGAAGTAGGATTCTACTAAGTCAATTACACATTTCAAAGTACTGGGTTGTAGTTGTTTTTCTTCATAATACCTACATGCTTGAGTGAAATACAACAAATTAGGTATCATTGGAAAAATAATTTTGTGCCCTTTCAAATGATATATCACTCGACCCCACTTTCCATTTAAAATATTAGGGTTGTTACTCACCCTCGCTAGGGGGTTGAAGGCACAGGTAGAAAAATACATCTGAAATGTGTCCCCCTCAAAAGCAAAATTGACCTGTCCGAGCATTTTTGCGTTAAGTTACAAAAAAAGGAGAAAAGCAAGGTGAATACTTTTCGTTGGACCACTCTGTATTATGATAGTTCATGTTACTTTCTCACTGAATATTTTGACTAATTGATGATTTGGGTGAAGAAGCATTCTATATGAACTATTAATAATTGGATGAAATTTCACTATACTATAAGTTGGTAAAACGGTTTTTGGCTTTATAATTATCCATCTTGACAAAATCAAATTTGAGAAACTCAAGATTCACAATATATTTATTATATTCAGGTACATCTTTTTCCACTTTACATTTCTAAGTTATTTATAAGTAACTCACTTTTGCCAACAGTAAAAAATTTAATAAAAAATGGGGGCACTGACTTTTTATTTCTGGAAGTTAATCATGAAATATCATCAATTCCAACGAGAAATGGAATAGAACAGAGCTCAGGAACAATCAATATACCTCTAGCAGTTCGAGCATCTACTATGAATAACTGTGTAGATTTCCAATTTTTGGGTCCAAACAATATACATTTTTTTATGATTTGTTGACATTATATTCCAAATAAAGTATAACACTTTAAAATACGGAATAATTGTTTTTTCCGCAACTTGAAATGTTACGTAGTGAACAGTTAAGAATTTCTTATAGAATTATCTTTTTCATATTGTGTCAAATTTAGTATTTTCCCTATTCATATCATAAAGGTAATGGCCACTAAGGAGTGGGAGAGAAGGTATGTTGGAAATATGTTCTTCTTTAATTGAAAATCGACCTGTTTTTGCATTTTTTCCCAACAAATGTGTCTTGAAGATATTCGGTCTATTCCATGTCAGACACCAAAGCGACAATAAGTGACTAGAGAAGCAGAAGTGAGATAGCTGTGTCCATTCATTCTGAAATATAATTAAATCTAAAGAAATGAACTTTAGCCAGGGGAGTAGTTGTTTTCTGATAGGTGTCAGTCCATTCAACCTACTGTGTAGGTATATCCGAGACTAGCTTGCATATTTGGAGTTCATTTCTCTAGATTTGTTTACTGCCTGTCTTCGAGCATAACCCACTGACTAATAAGAAAGTTTTTCTTCCTTATTCAGAGGAATCGAGCAAATTTCGGATATGCAGTTGATTAATACCTCGTTCACTAGATGGAGTGACATTTTTGTTGTTCCCACTTAAGACGAGGAATGAAAAACGATGAAAGAAAATATATTTTCAATTATGGAATATCATTGACTTTAGGTCGATGATGGCCACTATCTCGCACTTACGGGTAGCTAAGGTCCCCGAAACCGGTCTGCAAGTGTGCGCGTTCCAAAATTGAAAGTCGACTCTTTCAGTTGTATTGCCAATTGCATATGCAGGAAATTTCCTGTGAAGATTCCTGCACTGACGCCTGTCGGATATAATCCAACGCCGTTCGTGGTATTAGCCAGTGGAGTAGTTGTTTTTTGATAGGCGTCAGTCCATCTATCCGAGACTGGCTTGCACATTTAAAGTGCATTTCTTTAGATTTCTTTACTGTCTGTCTTTAGGTAGGTATAAGCCCACTGACTAATAAGAATGAAATATAATTGTTGCAAAAGTACAAGTACTTCCATTTTATATTTTGGCAGTACTTGATGAACTACCCGATTGATTTCCACCTTTTTTAAAACAAATATTCAACAGTAACAATATCATCGAGGCAATCAATCGTTTCTGAGGTAAAATCCCCACTTATATTCGTTTCTATACACGTAGATGGAAAACGAATTGACTGGGGGCAGTCAAATGAAGTGTTATAAGCGAGTTAGGCAAAGAAGTCTCCGCGTAGAATTCTTAGGAGGATTCCAAGTAATAATATATGCAACTTCCAGACCTACCTGCATCCTGGATATATGGTTAGGGTGAATAGTTGTCTGAAACAGTTTGCGAACTAACAACTAACGTTGTTCGAGTAATTTAATGAAGTTGTTCTTTCTGCAGTTCTACAGTTCACCAAAGGGAGAAGTGGAAACTGTGGTTGAGGATAATTGACTTTGCTAAGTTTACCTAGTTTTTAAAGTTTTAGAATTGGATTTATAAATATAGATGTAACGGAGAAATGATATACTCGTGAAGATATTAAAAAACCTACCTAATGAAGTGTATTATTTCAAAGTGTATCATTATTTTATTTTCAATGGCATTCCTATGGTTTTCACTCCTATTTTGTTTAGATTTTTCTCCCAGCTCAGTGAGAAATGATTTAAATCCTTGAACAATATTGATCAAATCAACATTGCAGGTTCAGATTCTACAAGCAGAGGCGAATCTATAATTCACTTCTAACATGTGATTTGAAAAGTTCGTAGGCTGACATAGAAAACATTTTTTTGATAACATTGAATTTGATTATTCAATATAGTTACCGTCGAGGGCCCTACGATGATTATGGCGTTCATACAATTTTTTGATTTCATTTTTATGTTACGATTTGTCTTTAGCATCAAAACAGGCTTCAGTTTCAACGATTACCTCTTTATCGGCGCTGAAATTTTTCCCAACGAGCATTCTCTAGAGGTCTGAGAACAGAAAAAGTCGCTGGGAGCCAGATCTGTAGAATACGGTGGATGCAGAAAAAATTCGAAGCCCAATTCATGCAATTTTGCTATGGTTTTCATTGATTCGTGACACGATGCATTGCCTGGTCGAAACAGCACTTTCTTTTTCTTCAAATTCCCTTTGAAAAATAGTCGATGAATATTATACCACGCGCATCCCACAATACTGATACCATAACCTTACCAGCCCTCCTACATGATTACGAGAACAATGTCTACTGAGAACATCTTGCTGACCTGCAGACCTGCAAAATAGTTATACCCATATTATTCTATTGTATTGATAACAAAATATCGATATAGGTATCGTTGAACATTTCGCAGTCCCTTCTTTATACGCCACTATTGTGGTGAATAATTCAGTTAATAGCAGATCAACCAACGGAGCGGACAAAGGAATTTCGACATCTCTGTAGTTCCCTATTTTTGGAATGTTCACAAGGTCAAAAGGTGATAACATTAATCCCAAAGCTCTCCTTCTACTTACGTGAAAATTTCTGTCAAGAAACCGCTAGTCGCAGGAGACGACCGCCAACATTCTACCGCATACTCTATTAATATTATATGATCTCGATTGAAGAGTGCCGGTTTGCGAACTATTTTCGGTGTTCGGGAAACTTGGATTGCATTTGCATGTATATAGGCAGCGTACCGGTGAATTCCCCTCAGACTCCGAATGCTGAGTATTCCCTACCTTTTCTCCGTATCTCATCAAGTGCGAGAGTTGGTGCTTTTCTTTTTTGGGTGCAGGTTGTACAGGGACTATTAATGAAGTTGTTTCACTGCTTGTTATGAGGAAGGAATGCATCGTCTGGTTCTAATATCAGATGCGACTTTACAAAATTGCTATCCTGAAACGGTACACGATTTTTTTTTATACAAAGCATTCCTCCAGTCCTAAATATGGATGCCTATCTGTTAACCAAAGAGGTGTGTATTTCAAAAGTTATAAAAATCACAATGAAGGATCTAAAGTTAACTGAAGGCAACTGAAGGCACAACATAAGGAATAATATCAGTAAAAGCTGACACTTTCTTCAAAATGAATGATCCAATATTTTTTTCAGCAGATTTTCAGCAAACACATTTTTGTATATCATTCAAAATATACCGATCTACTTCAAATTGAAAGAGGTATATTTAAAGGGGAGCTTAATTTTTCTGAAAAAAATCTGTAACATTATTTGAACACCTGGTTTGGGAGACAAACTGTGAAAATTCCTACAATAAATATCATACATTGAATTATCATACAGGTCATAATATCTGATCTGATAAAATGCCCATAGATATGGAATCAAGTAAGACTTCAAAATCGGTTAAGGGAAAATTGAGAGAGTATCCAATAAATAGTTGTTACCTAGTTCGTAATTATATTTTTCAATGAGTAATTGAATATTTTGTTGTTCGAACTTGCATTTGTAAATCCTCTTATGTTTTTCTGTGGGTGAAAAAGAATCTTCTGTGTTAAGTTTCATTATAGATGTATACATGTTCCATATCTGTGCGGGAAGGTAACTGTCTCTCAGGATAACCACTTGAGTAAAGTTGAATAAAACTGAATCAAGTGAAATGGATGTAATAAGACCCTACTATTCGCAGACGACCTGAAACTAGATTATAAAATCGACTGACTGCCATGTACAACATGAATTAGATGTAATCAAACTTTGGTGTAATAATAATCGTCTACAACTGAACGTACCCATATGTAAAATAATATCATTTACAACAAAAAAGCGAACTTTAATGTACAATTATTCAATCAACAATACTACAATCAACCGCGTACATGAGATAAAAGATCTTGGTATAACATACGACAGTAAATTGACATTTACAACACATATCCAGTAGTCCAATTAAAAGTATGCACCTTGCTTTTCTCCTTTTTTTGTAACTTAACGCAAAAATGCTCGGACAGGTCAATTTTGCTTTTGAGGGGGACATATTTTAGATGTATTTTTCTACCTGTGCCTTCAACCCCCTAGCGAGGGTGAGTAACAACCCTAAAATTTTACATAGAAAGTGGGGTCGAGTGATATATCATTTGAAAGGGCACAAAATTCTCTTTCCAATGATATCTAATTTGTTGTATTTACTCGAATAGTTATAAAAGCAAGAACATTTACTCGATATTTTTGGTGTTAATGAAAATGCGGAAAATACGACATTTTTATCACAACTACAAAAAGAATTTAAGCAAACGTTCATTGATTCAGTTCGGTTGATTTAGAAAGTATTTCAACTTTACTGTAAAAATGGTTTATTCCATTCCTGAACGAGTTGAAATTGTTAAACTTTATTATCAACATAATAGTTGTGCTATACTTACTGCTCGCCTCTTTAATAACAGTCATCCCGGGAAAAGAAATGAAGCAGTGGAAGTCGATGGTTTGGGACATGTTGAATTGGATCATACTCAAAGTACCCGTCAGCTTGCTGCAGCCTCAGGTGTCTCCCATTCGTCCATAATACGAATATTAAAAGCCTATAAATTCATCCGTACAAAATTAAATTAGTACAGGAACTCAATGAAGATGAGCCTGATAGAAGGCTGCAATTTTGTGAACAACTGAGCCAGCTACTAATTGATGATCCGCACCTATCATTCAACACGTGCTTTTCCGATAAGAGTACATTTTTTATTAATGGAGCTGTGAATAGGCATAATTGCCATTACTGGGATGACAGTAACCCACATTTATTCCGAGAGGTCCATACCCAGTACCCTCAAAAAATCAATGTCTGGTGTGGCATATTAGGTAGTCATATCGTAGGACCACTTTTTATTCCTGGAAATTTAACTGGTGAGGTCTACCTGAACATGATTGAAGATACAATTGATCCTCTTATAACAGAAATAATTGAAAATGACAAAAATAATAATGATGATCGGCTTCATTTCCATCAAGATGGAGCACCTGCTCACTATGTTGCTCCGGTAGGAGAGTTTTTAGATGACCGGTTTCCTGGACGGTGGATGGGAAGGAGAGGCTCCATTGAATGGCCTGCCAGGTCACCTGATTTATCGCCTTTAAACTTTTTCCTTTGGAGACACTCGAAAAATAAAAGTTTTGCTACGCAGCCCGAGTCCATAGAAAATCTTCGCCAACGAATTACAGCAGAGTACAGAAGTATAACACCTGATATGCTACAGAATGTTAGGAATAGATTTGAACAAAATCTGTATTATTGTATAGAAGCAAATGGGTCACATTTTCAGCACTTGCTGAAATAGGATTCTACTAAGTCAATTACACACTTCAAAGTACTGGGTTGTAGTTGTTTTTCTTCATAATACCTACATGTTTGAGTGAAATACAACAAAAATTAGGTATCATCGGAAAGATAATTTTGTGCCCTTTCAAATGATATATCACTCGACCCCACTTTCCATTTAAAATTTCAGGGTTGTTACTCACCCTCGCTAGGGGGTTGAAGGCACAGGTAGAAAAATACATCTAAAATGTGTCCCCCTCAAAAACAAAATTGATCTGTCTGAGCATTTTTGCGTTAAGTTAGAAAAAAAGGAGAAAAGCAAGGTGCATTCTTTTCGTTGGACCACTCTGTATAAGGAATATGACTGCTGATGCAAATAGGATGCTTGGATTCATTTACAGAAATGGCAGAAACTTCAAAAGTATCGTCAACTTAAATTTGCTATATTTTTCGTATGCCAGATCTAAGTTAGAGTATGACTCTGTGTTATGGAATCCAGTTTACGACTACCAAAAAACATCAATTGAGAGCGTGCAAAAGAAGTTCCTAAAATACTTATGTCTAAAAGTTGATGGACAATACCCCACGAGAGGCATCGATCATAACATGTTGTTGACACGATTTGATATGACGTCTTTGGAAAATAGGAGAGTCATCCTTGATATAAAATTCCTGCATAAATTACTAAACAACAATATTGACAGTACGGTTCTTTTACTCGAGATCAATTTCTCAGTACCAAGAAGTGAAGGTCTACACAATCTGAAATTGTATTGCGAAGCATCACGCACAAATGTTATGCTACGATCACCATTGAATTTTATGTGCAGTAGCTTCAATAAAATCTGTGAACATTGCGATATTTATTTCGACTCTCTGAACGCATTGGTGTCATGTATCCACAATCATTTTTAATAATACTATAAATAACATTTGTGTCAGTACTGCTACATTTCATGATTTGTAACTTTTTGTGTTATATACTCAATTTTTCATTCCTCTTTTGAAACTCTACGTATACGAATATTTTATATATACTTTGTTATAGCACTTACTTTTAAACATTTGTATATTCCATTATTTTTAATATTCATTTCATGTATACTGTGTAATAATAGCATTTCCTGTAACTGGGTACTCCTGTTAGAAATAAATCGCTTTTTTTATATGTGAAGGTGTTGTTGGTCTTTAGTATTGCAAGACGACATTTCGCTAAAATAATTACCAGTCTTGATAAAGAAAATTGTTTGAGCTTGCTATGATTTTGAATAATGCTATCTTCCACAATAAGTTTTTATTCACTTATAGAAACATTTCACTTTGCTGGCGAAGTATTTTGTTGATGTTAGAAATGCACATAATTGTCTTAGTTTTCGAAACAGCCGCATCTGGTACATCCCCAGACCGCAAAACAGAACTACCTATTCTTCTACCTTCAGTCGAAATTATATGGATTTCTAGCATTAAGAAATCCGTCTCGACACATCAATCTATTTTCCATCTCCATGTCATTATCGGCATTGTATAATTGCGGTCGCGGTAAAAAGGGCCTTTATTTTCCGAGAGCCTGAAAAACTAATAGCCACACCGAAATAAAAAACAATTACGTGAGGTCCAATCAACAATACAAATCCTTATGGTTTTACGGCGGCAATTTATGTTTTCGATTGTAGTAGGCTGAGACCGCCACGACGTCGTTTACGAGAAAGGCGTTACGGGCTACGAGACGTTTCCGCCTAACGCATAGGCGTAGATTATCCTTATTGTCCTTTTTCGTCCTGGACAGTGTCGTTCTGTAAAAGCTAGGTGTCAGCATGAACTTTAATTTTTCCTGAAGAGGTAAAGTATCTTCAGAGAAATAGCAAATTGGTATTTGACTAATTGTGTCTAATTGGTCTATTTGTCTAATATATAAAATGATTTGAAATCCCTGAAACAATTAAAAAAGAAGAATTAAAAATAAGTAGCTGTAAATAACAATTATATTAAGCAAAAAAACCTGAAATGAAATAATAGTGGGATAAAATACATGTAAAAATAAAACAATTGAACAAAAAATAAAAGTAAATAAATACAAAATGAAACTAAAGATAAAAATAAAAATAAAAAGTCAAGAGATTTCAAGCCAAGTTAGTTCACGACGTTTCGATTGTTAGTATCCACAATCGTCTTCGGGTGATGACTGGACTGATTCCTCCAAGAGATAACTATTTATTGGTCGTTCGAGTACTTTCACTTATTCCCGCTTTCCATTTTTTCCGCTTCACTGGTTTAGTGGAAGATGACCGTTTGGCGGGAGTTGGCCATTTTTCGCTTAATGAAGGGTTTCCATATGTTGCGTATTTCTACGCTAGCTTGGCTGAATACGGTGTTGGACAACATGTATGCGGCTTCCTTGAATTTTCTCCTGAACCAATGTTCCTCTCTGTGTAAGATCTCAACTTAAGACCACTCGATGTTGTGTTGATGTTGTCGTGAGGCTGCTATGGATAGTGTTACCGGATCTAAAGCAGGTTCTGATGTTGTGCTTGGAACCAATTCTGCGTATCCTCTCCGATAATCCTCTGATGTATAGAAGTGCAAACACTGGTTGTGACGGCTTTTCTTCCTTGCGAGGCTCCTGCTGTCTTCTAGCCAAAGTCTTTTCTACCATCGCTTTGGAGTAGCCATTCCGTTGAAAATCATTTTTGATGATGTTTAGTTCCTTCTCAAGACCTTCCTTCGGGTTAAAGAGCTCGAAAGCACGGACTAATGATTCCTCTTTTAGTTGATTGATGGTGGTTGGATTCGTGGTTCAGATATTGTCCCGTGTGAGTGGGTTTTCGGTATACAAATGTTTCCCACTTAGTGTCGGTCCTCTTTACCAAAACGTCTAAGAATTGCAATTCTTTGAGAATTTACTTCTCCATTGTGAAAGTGATAGAAGGTCTCACTCTGTTGATGTGTTTCAGGAAGGCGTCTAGTTCAGTATTCCCATGGTTCCATATTATGAAGGTGTCTTTAACATATCTCGACCAGACTCGAGGTTTCTTGTGAGCTTCTTCAATGGCCAGAGTTTCAAACCAATCCATATATATGTTGGCTATGACTGGTGAAATTGGCGATCCCATTGGCAGTTCCTCATCTTGTGTAAAGAATTCGTCCGTCAGGTGGAAATAACAGTTTCGTACACAGCATCCTAATAATTCCATAATTACTTCCATAAGTAGATTCGTTCTCTCTTTCAGGTTCCCTTCTTCGGATAGCTTTCTCTGTATGATTTGGAGTGCTTCTTCGACCGGAACGTTGGTGTAAAGGCTTTCCACGTCGAAACTAATTAGTTGATCTTCCTGTGTGACTTCAATTGACCCTAGTAGTTCGACAAAGTGTTTTGAATTCTTCACAAAGGAAGATGTTTTACCTTGTAATGGTTCCCATAATACAACCAGCCACAAAGAAGAGGTCTGATTACAGTTGGACTGTTGAGACGATTCTGGAAACCTGTGTGTCCTGGGACTTATCCTGGAACTGGTGGCAAGAAGATAAGTTTTATGTTTCCATCGTTTCCAACATCGATAGTCAGGTCCAGTACATTTTGATTCTCTTATTGCTTTCACAAGTAATCGTTTAAGCGAAATCCAATTGGGTATTACCCTGTTTGAAGAGAAAACAACGACTGATATTTATTTATAGTGTTTTTTTAAATTTATAATTAAGAAATATAGATCTATACGGATGTATAAAAAGTACTGATTAAGTGTTTACAAAGATTGATATCAAAAATATCGTCATAAGTGTCACAAACAGTAATTTACGTGAACATTGATGTTTCTAATTCCTTTTTACTGGGTCGAAATAGATTGTCTCTGAATCATTTTATTTCGTTCATTTCATAAAGTTTGTCGTAACCATAACTGGAAGTTTGATAAAGGCACACCGCTTATTTGAATTTGGTTTGTATGGTATTCCCGCTTATACAAATTCACTGTTTCGTGATTCATTTTGTGAGTTAGTCGGCGACCAATCAGTGGTTGAGTTCCTGAAAACCATGGAAAATAAGTAGTTGAAGCCGCGTGGTAACAGAACTCGGCCTTTCGCACACCACAACTTGGCAAATTCCGCATCGTGACTTGGGCTTGAAAAATCATCTTTAGCGATAAGGCCAATTTCTGGATTGATGAGTACGTGGACAAAAAAAATCTCGAAAAGTCACTGTTCGGTGTGAATTTTGAGCTGGCATCCTCATCGGTCAATATTTCTTCGAGTACGACGTTGGCCAAGCCATCACTCCCAACGGCGAGCACTATAAGTCGATGATTACCAACTTTTTCTGGCCTGAATTGGATGATGTGAACACCAACTACATGTGGTTTTGACAGGACGACGCTACGTGCCACACAGCTTATGCCACAGGCCACACTGTATCTTCAGCACCAGTGATTTCAGGGCATAGTTAACTAACGTGGAGTGAGATTTTAATTGATCCCGTTAGACTTTTTCTCGTGGGGTTTTTTAAAGTCACAGGTGTATGCGAATGAGCCACAAATCACATCGGTCCTCAAAGCCACAATGTCATCGGTCAACTTCAGCCTGATATATGCGTTAGAGTCATGGAGAGTTGGACGTTTCGGATGCGCTGCACCCAGAGAAACCATGACGTACATTTGAACGCCATAATTGCATTAATAGGCATTAATAGGTCTTTCAAACGAATAAAAAATGTCGATGATATTTCATACATACTTTGTTTACTTTAAATTCAAAGATAGGAAGCGTTTAATGTTAGGCTATATATATATATACAATTTTCAAGGCATGGACATTTATTACACTTTGGTAAGAATATTCAGTGAAACTGGAATTTTTCAATTGTGTATAGCAATAACTTGTTCTACTCTTTATATCATTTCAATTCATATCATATATTTCAGATACATAGATAATTTATCCATGTTATCACATATAAGTGTACATATGTCACATAAATTAGTTACACAAAAATTAAAAATGTATAAATATAAAATATCGCTGTATAAAGTTTCCTTATTTTACAATTCATAATTCAATGTGTCGGACAATAAAATAGATTAGAACAGAAATATTGATATGTATAATTCATCGATAAATACAGGGTGTAACTGAATAAGTGTGAAACATATAAGGAGGTGATTCCTCATCGAAAAAAAGATAGGATCTTTCATATAAAGAAACTTCATTGGAGCATCACTTGTTAAGATACAGCCCCTTAAAGGGGGTACATAAAATTTGTATAACAATTTTTTTCACAAGCACTGAAAAAGTTACAATATTGAAATTGACCTGACATTTTGTACTATCAAAAAGACACTTAGCCAGTAATTTATTTGGTTTACCCCATGGTTGTAAGGGGTGGAAAACGCAACCCCTAAAACTTATTTCCAATGTAACTTTTTGTCTTATTATTTGTTTACCATTTAAAAATTTATTTCCGATAGCCTGTTTCATTCTAAACAAAAAATGTCACATAGGTTTTTTGCCCAAAATAAACCAGTTCGCAGCAAAAAATTATTTTACGAACGACTACAGAGGTCGTATATCACACATATTTGGAATAACGCAATCGAGAAACATGGAGAATCAAGAGCTGTTGTGCTTGATATTTCTGAGGCCTTTAACCGTGTGGGCATGAGAGGTTGCTGGCCAAACTTCGATGCTATGTCTTGTCGGAACATTTTTGTGTATGGCCCTACAACTTCCTGAAAGAACGTTCCAAGTGGCAAGTGGCCTCCACTAATTTCACCATATCAACGCTGGTGTTCCCCAGGGATCCATATGGCCTTCAACACTTTTTTTGTTGTCCAACAACAACTTATTGAACAAAACCAATAATCCAATATATTATCTTGCTGACGACAGCACACTTGTCTCATCATTCCATTTGGATTCCAGGACATCGGCTACGGAGGCACATTTTCACCGGCAGCAGGAGGTTGCATGTCTTAATGAGGATCTAGAAGTGATTTCGAATTGGGTTGAAACTAACCAGGTTCAATTCAATACCACAAAAACCCAGGCATCGATTTTGTTCATCACTTTCACTATTTTTTATTGATAAAGTGACAGTTTCGATAGGTAGCCAAAGGCAAATGACCATAATATTTTTGTTACAGTTCAAAACGAAAATAAAGTTCATTTCGTTGTTTTTTTTTTAGTTCAACATTTAATTTCCCGTATAATCTTGTATGCCAAAAAAAACCTTGGCCGCAATAAGAAAAAACTGAACTGCTGGAAACTTTATTCCTGTTGCGCCACTGGACTGCCAAGTGTGGCGCTTGAATGTCGTAGGGTGCTAATAGACCCGCACCCCCGTGGCGGCCCTACCTGGAGAGGATTACCGAAGAAATATTGTTTCATTTCATTTATGTTGCACCCTCGTTTCATTCCCCAGTTTCTGTTTCTTTTATTTGTTTTTATAACAAAACCCTTTTTAGCCCTTGTTATTGCTTCTGTTATTTTAAAGGCTTCGGCGTAAAACATCATTATACGCTAGGGTAGGAAAATAAATAAAAAATTGTCTAATGACTGACGTTTTTCGTCGGTTTAGTCGTAATGAGTTTCTAGGTTTCCCGGGCGTTCTGTTTCTTTTTCTAGACGGGATTTTTTAGTTTTAATGAGGGATGTCTGTGTGTGATGGTTGAATCGCGTTCGAGTTTGCTCGACTGCTGACGGAATCATTAGTTTGGGCTTAAACGGGGTGATCCCACCTTTTATTCATTCGAAAATAGGAAATCTCATTATGTTTCGCCACTGAAGTCATCAGGTCAAATCATTTCATGGTGACAATGCACACTGTAATTTTATTTGATTTATTATAAATCGCTATTTTTAACACCTCGACACGTGTTTCGATCACCAAGTGATCATCTTCAAGAGGAAGATTAAACTAGAAATTATCGCGAAGCTTACGCTATTTATGCTATATAGATATACCCTACAAGTAAACCCTACAGCTGAACCACCGATACAGGTATACCACCCTAAATCAATTTCCAAAATTCTGAAATTTTTCCGAGATATTAAGAAAAAACTATAGCCCCATTTTTCTTTCTTACTTAATTGTTTATAACTTTTGTAATTTTTATCGGCGCGTTTTCGGACCTTTCCTTGAACTTTCTAGGCAAAAATACGAATCGAATGACACCTTGGTCGTAATTTTTGGACAGGGCTGAAAAATGTTACGAAAAAAAGTACATGTGAACTAGACTATTACGCACAGATCTACTCAGCTTACACTCATGTATTATTTTGTATTTTACTAAAAACTATATACCATTGGACTCGCCATAAATGTATTCTGTACATAACATGATGAATTGAATTGAAATATCAACCTTGCCGCATATTTACCCTATCAAATACCCAATTCAGCTCTTTTTTTTTTATTGAAATTTGATAAACATGATGAAAAGTTGTGCTTAGAGATTCCTCGTGTTGATAAAAACAATATTTTTCGTGCTAAGTAGGCCACACTCTGTCCTTGAATACTACAAACTCAAAAAAGTTCTCTCCTCTTTCCAACACCTTGTGTATCTTTTTATTCCCTGTCGGTATAAACCCCAATCTGGCTTTATTACCGGCTGGCAATAACAATTTTCTTTCGGCATCTTTCGCAACACTGTACCACAATCTTCTCTAAGGGCCCTTGAGGGACCATATTGTCTACGTGTGCTACTAATAAACACACATTGCGCCAGAAACAACCTAATCAATAGTTCAAGGGGAAGAGTTCCATCAGAAGTTTTGGCGGAGATGAAGAGTACAAGGCCCATTCGATTATATTGCTTCGTTCCTGCAGGCCTTGAAAAAGTCCTCGAACGCGTGTGTGAAATGCAATATTCGGCAATGTCGGAGTATGGAGAGTTGTTGATTTTGGGGAAACCGATACATTTCATTGCCTGAAAAAATATCAAAAAACAAGATCGAAATAGTCGCCTCTGCGTCACAGTAGGATTTCAAAAATGACTATCGGAAAACAACCACTTCCTTGGCTAATATCATGGTAGACATTGAATTATATCCGTGAAGGTATGTGTGCATGTTTAATATCTGAAAAAAAAATTGAATGTGGCAGCAAGACGTCTCTGAAAACAAACGAGTGATCACTCATAGAACAATTTTGGTTGCACTGGACTAAGCTTATCAACGTTAGGCGGCTTATATGAAACCTCCAAGGGAGCTTGACGTTGATGAAAAGAACTTTGGGGCTTCTTCATAAAGTTCTTCTGCCACCGCTTCACATAAAGCTGGGATTGATGAAGCAATTTGCAAAGTCACTTTCAAGACACGGAAATTGCATCAAATACTCGATATCAAAGTTTCCAGGCCTCTCAATGTTATATTTTTTGGATTGAACATACCCAAAAACATAAGGATTATGCAAAAAAACACAAAAGCTCTAAATATTTTCTTTTGCAAACTTGTGTCATGGTTATCAATAATAATAATGTCTAGCTGTTGCCAACGACTTCCCAAGTTTCATATCATGAAAGTGTCCTCTTCGATTTATGTTGTTAAGTCCAGCAAAGCTTCGTGGATCAGCCTGGCATGTGTTGATGACGAGTTGAAACAGCGCCGTCTGGTGACAAAAAATTGTAATAGAGAGTACGCTCAGTACAAGAAAATTGATCTCTGGAACGAGTGTGAGTCATATAAGTACGCAGCAAATATTAAGAAATCAAAGGTATGTAAAATTAAGAGGGAACGAGTCATGGGTAGTGGTATTTTGTTTTCAATTCATGTTTTTTAAACGAGTGTACTGTTCTCAAACGTATAGTGGATTACTATAATTGCCACTACTGGGACGATAACGATTATGGAGTAATTTAAACATTAATTTAATCATCACTTACAAAATCCTCAAATTTCAAGTCTGGGCTGATATTTTTGTGAATTTCTCCCTAGTTTATTCTCCATCTGGAAATTCAACACATAATGTGTGCCAGAATTCACTTCAAGGCGCTATCGATCCAGCCCTCACAAGAAGAAGAATTATGTCATACGGCAATGAATTATGTATCGTTCTATTGTACCATAAATCTACGGTTCAATTACTACAGGCAATCGGTCATATTTCGGATGGTAGACGCGAATGCAGGATTTCAGAAACAAGCGTGCCACGCGTATAGACCCATAAATCATGCCGACCTGACATTGCTATAAAATGGGAATGAAATTTCCCACGTGCTGCTTCGTAATTCCTTGAAACAGTATATTTCCCTTTCTCGTATTCCAGGACCACGAAAATATTCGATTATATGGTATTTCCACAATGAAGTAATTTGTACTTCCGCTTCTTTTACTAAAGTAACAGTAAGATATGCTCCGAATGCAAAATGCAATGATTTAAAACTTCAAGAGTGTGGGAAAGTGAAACTAGTGACATATAGTTCAAGTCGTCATATAATGATAAAACCTTCGAAAAACTAAACCAACCTTCTACAACCTGAAAACATTCTTCATCAAATGAGAATGCTCAAATTTAATAAACTTCAAACTGAAAAGTACACCTAGAAAAATTTCTACTTATATATTTCTGGAGAAAGAAGGTAATTTAGTCGGTAACTTGTCTTATTTATGAATCTAGCCAGTCGAATAGAATGAAATTGATGAAAAAACAATGTATGTACTCGGGTTTGTTATCAACGATCACGATTCAAATGAATGAGTGAGATTTGAAATCTGAAATTTAAAAATACAAAATGGGGATCTCTGGTATTTGTAGGTTAGGAAAGGTGAGTGTAGACCTGCAGCACTTAGACCACATGCGACCCATTGTACATCCTCCCGAGGAGTTGTCCTCCTAGGTCATCGTCCATCCTGTCCTTCTCAGGAAGGTGAACAGGTCACTAGAAGAAATCTCCTTTGTATTGGCAGGTGTAGGCCAAGACTCGCCGAACACACACTCTCTTTGGCAACCTTGAGGTGTCTCACGGTGGCCTCCGCGAAGGTTCTGGAAGGTGCAGCGACATTACTGTCGTTGCGCGGCTTCTTCAACCTTCTTGGGGTTCCCTCCGTGGAGGTGCAAAAGTGGGAGAGCTTTCCTGCAAGGGCAGCCGGTTCCTTGCCTTTATTCAAGGCGGAGCTCTTGACGCCCGCCGCAGGAAGTGCCCTTGCTGTTGAAAGTGGAGTGAGGGATGAAGAGGGTACACTTATAGTTGCTGCCACTCCTACCTCTTTCGCTCTCTTTCTCCTCTTGACCTCGGTGCCGCAAATGCGCTTACGCCTTGGCCTTTGTATCGCATTACAAGGGATATGTCCAGCCTAATTCCAAGAAGTAGATTGGGGTGGACATTTCTGGTCATCCTCAGCCACCGACTTAAATTGAGGTGAGCACTTCTGTCTAGCTTTGGGATTCGTTTTGTTTTTATTGTTTCTGTTTTTGTGTTTGTTTTATTCATGTGTGTTCCCACGAATAGCAAGGGAAGAGTTGGTCACCTCTGGCAGAGCCCCGCATTACCAGATGTAGGCTGATTACAATGAGGTTTCGCCCAGTTCCCCAAGAAGATCGTTCTTGACTGCATATCACCCTGCGGTCATTCAGCTGTCGGCACGATTTCTTACACCTCAGCTTGGGTAGGCTGGTCCACGGTGGCACGTTTCGAAAAGGCTTTTGGGAGTTTTAGTTCTCCTCACCCTACTTGTTTCTGCCACTGACCAGGAGTCCTGCGACCCCTTCCGTAAGGCCATATTGGCTTCCCACCCTGCCTCCACTCCCCTGGCCTTTCCCCTATCCGCCACCTGGAGACGCGTCCGATAGGTAGCGCAACCCATGGAAGAGAATGGGGATATTTACTTACAAAATGCTAGCAAATCGATAATACCAATCACCAAGAGCAATCAATACAACGTTAACTGGCTCGAAGTGAAGATCACAAAAAAACACTGGTTCAAGAGGAGATTTCAGAGAGCCAGCCACGTATCCCTAAAGCACATATCTCAGGCCATCGAAAAGGATCCTCTTTTAATGATTCCAAAGAACTCAATTTGTCCACGTGTTCTTTTTCATTTCATATTATCCCTCTGTTGATTGGAAGTCCTCTGATAGCCATTTCTTTCAAGTCTCCGAAAAATACTGTAGGTTTATGGACTGACATCTATTCCGAAATTCTTCATGCCTTCCGTTGCTTGTAGCTGAGGTTTTTGTTCAGATGACTTGCGAATGGGCAATGGCCAGCAAGTGCACTGTAATCTTCGATCGATCTTTACTCTGGTGAAACAATTTTTTAGCACTTTCCTCAAACCATCTCCCTGTTAAATTCTATAGAGGTTCTTTCATAACTTATTCTCTGATCTGGTACGAAGTCAGTTTGAAGTTAGTTTGTTTCCGTTGGAGGTATTTGAGCTGATCTGGTTCGAAACTCATCAAAATTAATAATAATTGATGAGCACCCAGTTTGAAGTCAATTTGTTTCTTTTGGAGCTCTTTGAGCTCTTCTAGTTATTGACAGACATATCGTCACGCCAATCGCTTTTTTCGATGAGAATTCAAGTTGGTGCTCCTTGCACATTGCAGAATTGCATAATTGCAAATACCTTCTCTTATAATACATTCCTCTCATCATCCCTTGTTTCAGACCCGCCTGAATTTCAGCTATTTCTTGCAAGCATGTTTTCGGGGTTGATGTAGCACTTGTAGCTCGGTGAATTCTTCAGTCTGTGCTGCCTTCTTCTCCCTGGTTCTTTTTTTTTGGTATTTTGGGAGCTGTCTAACTTGTCCATTCAGTCCAAGTCTCCAGGCTTGGGCTTATTGCGTTCATTCCATCAGTCTCGTTCACTGTACTAGTTTGTACAAGTTCCGTGTTGGATGTTCGTCATATTCATCTGGATGTTATTTCGTACGCCCATATATTGCCTACCTCCTGTAATTCAGTGCCTCACATTCGTATAAGATGTGTAGAGCTGTTTCTATCCATTCGTTGGATAATCTGCAGCTGAGGTCTCCGTTGTACAGCCCCATTTCATCCAGGTGTCCTCTAAGCGGACAATGACCGGTTAGTAACCCTGTAATTATTCTGAGCCGATCCCTACTACATTGAAGTAGTTCTTTACTCGGACGGTTCCCTAATGAAGGTTCTACTGTGTTTGTTGCCAGGTACTGCCTGTTTCTTGGTTATTACCAAATGTTAAGGAGTCGGGTTCAGACATATCAGAAATGTTGCTGTTGGTTTGATTGTTTTCATTATTTCCAAACAAACAAATATTTGCACTCTTCCGAGATAATTAAAGACGACTGCTTCCATCTTTTGATAGCAGAGGAAATATTCCTATAAGATCATGAGCTCAACCACCATTATATGAATAATCTTTGGTTTCAGGCTCCAAAACACAAACATACTTGAGCGGTGCCTGTGCGAAAGTAGCGATTCACATTGGATTTGAATCACTGAAGATTAAATTCATTTGGATAAACGTTCTCAGAACGTAGTTCTCTGAACAAAAGAGTTCTTGAACAGTGGACTTCGAGGTGTACTGAGTTGAACCTCAAAACGATTAGCAGCCACAGTCCGTCTCGTACTTCTGATATGTACCGTTCTTGGTGGAATTAAATGTGCCAAGTCACTTGAACAGTTTCCGTGAAAATATTTATAGAAGAGAGACAAATCTACAACTTTTCTATCAGACTATCAAGACAGGCAGACTATCAAGGTTGCAAGTGATGTTAGCGTCTCCAATCAGGCGAATGGCTCTTTTCTGGATGGAATCCAGCAGCTTCAGGATATGCTTAGGGGCGGAGCTCCATACATAAGACCAACACTCCAAAAAAAGGTGTGATGTGAGCTTTATTAAGCAACAGTACTACTTAAGACTTCCTTTTTATCTTGTCAGATGTAGATACGCCTATCAAGTAGTTTTTTGTTTCACTTCCAAATGATTGCTCTCAAAGCTTTCCCGATTTTTCACCATTTCGAAATGGAGATAGACCCAAGCAGTCTTCATATTTTAGGTCTATATTCCAGAGCCAATCTCTTTCTTAATATAACAACATTTTTTGGAGTAAAATTTCCAGTCCTTCAGGAAATATTATTAGCTATTCATTGAAACCTTTCCAGGATGATTTAATGATTTTGAAGTTGCGTCTGTTCAATCTCTATTATATTCAGTGAGGAACATTCAATGGCACCTTCTTTCCTTCTTTTCCTTGTATTTTCAAAATTTTTTTTTAAATTGGGAAAGTAATTTCTTTATATTCAACGAAAGTCATTTTTTGTGGAGGAAAAATCAGTTTTTATCGACCTTGTTTATATACCTTGTTCTTGTGGTAAAAGTTACATTGGTGAAACCTCGAGACCATTGAAAGTGCGTGAGAATGAACTTCGAGATCACATAAAAAATGGACAATTGACAGGATTAAAATTATCAGAACACATTTTAAAATCAGACGGTGAACATTGGGTGGAATGGAATAGGACAAGAAAGATTACCAATGAGCCTCATTCTAAGAGACGTAAGCTAAAAGAATCAGCGTATATTCTCGTGTCTAGAGAGAATTTTATCTCGACTAGCTCCGTAGAAATAGACCGTACTTGGCTATCCATCTTGAAGAAAACTTTGGATAGTGGCGAAATGGCAACAGACTGATATCGGAGAGTACCTTGTATTACATCGAATGTTTCAGTTGTCAATCAACAACATCGACATAATTTCATATTTCAAAACTTCTTTGACATCTGTCGAAGAAGTAAAGAAATAAACTATCAAAAAAGGAATAACTGCGAATATATTCGAATTTTTTATCCATTCCTGAAGACGGAGGCAGATTTTGACCTCCGAAACGTAAAAGACAAGTATTATTTCTTAACAATTTTTTTTGATAGGCAAAATTGTTTGTGAAAAATACTTTGATTTTTATGCAGTAACTTATCGGGGTAAACTAAAAAGTTTGCCCTTCTACACCTGTATAAAGTTCTCCATTATAATTTTTATATCTTTCAGATTGTGGAAGGTAACAAATACCCAAAAAATGTCGATAAAAAACTAATTTTTTGACTTTCTACTTCTCCATCTTTGGAACAAAAAAAAATCTAGGAATCTTGCAAGTAAAGGAAAGAATCAATAAATCAATCTACCACATATTGATTGAAGGGATTATTTTTACCTGATCTTTTGCTTATTTTGTTGAATATGTATAGTGATAGTAGCTTCTTGTCATATGTTTGCTGCCAATTACCAATCCGGGTCAGTTCGTTACTCATCTGTGTCATCTCAAAATAATAATAATGTCACTCAGCCTAAGAGAAAATGCTATATGTGATCATTATTTTCATCTTAACCCATTTCCGACGACAAAGTTGTGTTTTCATGTAAAAGGCTACAAATAGGAGGAATCCGCCTTCGGTCATTGTTTTTCTCTCATAAATTTGCGGCGATTTTAGCCTAGAGAAACGAAATTAGATTACATGTGTCATCCACCAGCATACATTCCATCTCAACTGCGTACCGCGAAAAACAAGAATTCTGCGGGATAAAATTCCCCCGGCTCGAAAATAAAAAGTGACGGAAACCGTAAACATTCGCGGACTCCATTAAGTTTTCCGTTGAAAATGCTACTGGGATGGGATTATAATGAAAACTGCGAGGAATTTGTCTTGTCTGGCTCGGTGTGAATTATGCAAATGCTGTCCGCCAACGTGGAAACGCGCGTCTTAAATTGCATTTCCACGGCAATAAATAAGAGCTTTTCCCTCAAATATCCAACAAAACCTATAAAATTCGCCCGGATTTTAAAAATTTCATTATACCCGCTATTAAAGCGTACTTACATTTCCATTCTTGTTATAAATGTGCGGATGATGATGATGATAAAGCTTGTTTGGAAAAAGAAATGGGGGGTGCAGCTGATGCGGATACATCATGAATATTGTGGTGTAAATGCACCGAGTCATGAATTTGTCTTCATTTATGTGAAGTAGATGAGGCGAAAAAATGGATTTTCATTGTGGGTTGATAATGAACTCATGGAGCTACTCAATAAGTTGAACCGTTGAAAATATTCAACATATTGAGAAAATCAGGACATACTTTATGAATTTTTCGAATTGAGACACCCTGTATTGTTCCTCGATGTACCGCCACTGAGCTTAGTGATCTGACTCACGTATCATGAGGTCTTCACCATGACGACATTCAAATGGACGAAAAAAATTTCAAAGAATTGCGTTCAAACTGGAGATTGGTCTGAGGTCATTTACAATCAGTGCGTGCATAACTACGAGAGCAAGTATTGGTCCTTAGGTATGTGCCTGTGCTAATGTGGATTTATTCACTTCTCAGAAGCACATGATGAAATTCATCTTCTGCAATATTGAACACTTCTTCAGTCGATCATTTATTATCCTGGTTGAAATACCTGTGATGTCCTTTTGGAGTCTTCAAGGTCACGTTACGTCATACAGATAGACAAGGTGAGTTTTCCATGGACTAGCTACATACATGTTTGAAAAGTGGCTGCTTTATCACACAGTCTAACTGAATAGGCAAGCACTACCAACCTATCTAAGTTGTTCCGGGCTGTCAAGGTTGCCGTGATGTTTGCGTCTCCAATCAGGCGAATGGTTTTTTTTCTGGACGGAATCCAGCAACTTCAGGATATGATTGGGGGCAGAGCTCCATACATGAGAACAATACTCCAAAGAAGGTCTGATCTGAGCTGTATAAAGCATCAAAAGTTGCTGGGGTGTATACAGTTTTCTTGTACGGAACATGTTTGTGCCAAGACATATTGGTGTCCATTTTATCCCCAACAAACTTATCGAAGCAGAAAGCGAAATTGTCTGACCTGACATTATTATATCCGGTTCGTAGACATTTATCTTCTTAGAGAAAACCGATACCTGGGTTTTTGTGGCATTGAATTGAACCTGATTACTTTCACCCCAATTCGAAATCACTTCTAGATCCTCATCAAGATGTAAAACCTTCTGCTGCCGGTAAAGATGTACCTACGTAACTGATGTCCTGAAATCCAAATCTAAATCCAAATGAAATGACGAAACAAGTGTGCTGTCGTCAGCAAAGCAATATATTGGATTCTTGGCTTTTTCCAATAACTAGTACATACCATTTGCAGCAAAAATTCATTTCAATATTCATATGGGTGGATTTTGACTTGACATTAACTGCCCTTCGAGTCCAGAGTAGAAAAGTATATAGTTTGGTAAGCGTAGTAAGAGTGATATAAATCGTTTTTTTTCCATGACCTCATTCAGTCGCATACAGCTTACTCAGGATTATAGTGATCCAACCTTCTTTGTCAACAGTACCACGAAAAATGACCATGGACTACTTACTCTTCAGTGCTACCTTCCACGAGATTGTGGTTGATCTTGTCTCTGACTTCTTTTTGTATGTCGAATGAAAGCCTTCCTCTTAGATATGAATATAGGCTCATTTAAGAATTAAGAATCAGTTTACTTTATCTCCTGAAAACGCCAATCTAATTGGTAAAAGAGGAATATTGCAAATTAAATAAAAATTCACTTTATTGTTCGAAGATTGGCATGTTATTGACAAAATCCAAGAAATACAATGTAGATATAGAAAAATTTCTAAAAATGTATACATGTAAATATAAAAAAATTATAAAAATGTATACATGAAACACCACCATATATAAAGTGACAGTACAAGGAATAGGGTGTACCACATAACCCTGTGGTACACCACATTCAATAGGCCTGTTCTCCGAGAGTTCTGTTGTCCTTACCATTTGACTCCTTCCTGAAAGGTACGATTCGAACCATGTGTTCGCTATACCTCTACATCCATATTTATACAATTTTTTTAGTAAAATTTTATGATTGACGCGATCAAACGCCTTTGGGTTGTTTGGGAAACGTGCTTGTTTTGGATTGCTTATTCATCTTTTCAACAATTTGCAATTACTAGTTGCAACACTGACTATTTTTCAAGTATTATAATGAAAATTCACAGTTTCCTGTGAAACTATTTTAGTTAGAAAAAAGTTCGAATACTTTTCAAAAAACTCTTTGGAACAAGCAAATCGTCGATTCTGCAGTAGTTTCGGTGTTATGATTGAAGTTGAATTTTTCAAGAAGCATAGATATTCACTGTACTAATGAAATTAGAAAATAACTGTTTCTAACAAAGATCACAACGTGTCTTGAAACTATATCAAGAATAGATAATTTGAAATATTCATCTCTCCAAACCACCTACACAACTGCTTTCCAGGCTAATACCACGCTGGATATTGAAATATATACGACAGACATTTATGCAAAATACCTCACAGATGTTTCTCATCCATCCAGCAGCATTTCGAAAGTTTTATTTTCTTATACGTATGTATATCTTCTCTTATGTATATCTCTCTGTTAGGGTATTGGTACATGAAATAGTTTTCCCCGCTTGGAGCTCTGTTCACGAGATGTAGCTGTTACTAGTTGAAAATCTTCCTCTTAGACGAAGGTTTCATATTTGCAACGGAGCCGCGGTGAAATTATTCAAGTTTCAGACACTTCGCTGTCTGGCCAGATCTTTCCTGCCCTGCACAGGTGATCTACTCAAATAATTTCAGCAAGGTCCTGCTGCTGGATGAACGAAAAACATCAGCGAGACCAACCTCTATGAGGTATGCTGCATGAATGTCTGCCGGGTATAATTCAATATCCGGCGTGGTATTATCTAGGGAAGTAGTTATTTTCTGGTAGGCATTCACCAGAACCTACTCAGTAGGTAGATGGTAACTGTTTCTTACTATATTTCAGTGTTATAAAAGAAATAAAGAAAGTTCCGCTATAAATTTTGAATGCTTTTTTTACTATTATTTCTATTATACAGATCTACAGATTTACAGATTTAATATACAATAATATGTTCACAAGTAGAGAAGCAATTGGAACGGCAGCATGCTTTATTAAACATAAATCTAAAAATTTTAAATGTAAAATTAGGTAAATTAAATGTAAATTAATCAGGTTTTGTCAAAGGACCATAGGCCTAGTGACCTATTGGTGAAAATTCGAAGTGAATATATCGGAATAGGACAGAAACCATTAACAAAAGTTCTCAAAATAATAATAATAATGCATTTGTATCAATAAGAGTATTTACATGATATGCAATATTTGCAAATAGGCAAAACTAGTTACAGGGGGAGGCGGAATGTAGTAATGCAGGGTATTTTTAATCTTTCCACAAATAGTAACCAAATGAATCAGGGGTACCCATTAAGGACTTTAAGGTTGCGCATGGGTTTGCCAGTGATTTAGTTACACAAACATGTAATTGAGACTATTTGAATAACTGCAGCTAATGTATATGATAAAGTGAAATAATGAGTAGAAGAAGAAAAATATACAGCCAAAAGAATAGTTGGAATAAGTGAATGAAATGAGTAGATCTGTTAGTTTACGAGTATAACGTGATATTAGTAGATCAGAACATACAGTATCTTGATTAGGTGAGAAGCATATACTACAAAATGCCATTTAGTGAATGATGTAGGCAAAGTAACTAATACAAAGCAGTTAATACACATATGTAAGTAAAACTGACTTGTTGAAAATATATACGAACGTGTAGACTGTATGCTCACTTCACATACATACAGAAAAATTTGAAAGCTAAAACAAAGGTCTACGCGTAGCGATGAAAAACTTGCCCTTCCACTGCCCACATCATCTTTGACTAGGCAGTCTCAAATCTATAGAAGTAAACAAATATATAATCATCTAACAAAACATATTACATCAATTAATGAACTCAAAAAATTGAGAAAATCAGTAGAGAACGTAGTTTTGTGAAAGTACGCATACAAATTCCAGTATTTCGGTATACCACGATGTATCTGTATTGTACATCCTCCAGAGGAGTTGTCCTCCTAGGTCATCGTCCATCCTGTTCTTTCCAGGAAGGTGGACGGGTCACTAGGAGACATCTCCTTCATATTGGCAGATGTAGACCAAGACTCGCCGAACACACACTCTCTTTGGTGTCTCACGGTGGCCTTCGCGAAGGTTTTAGAAGGTGCAGCGACATTACTGTCGTTGACCGGCTTCTTCAACCTTCTTGAAGTTCCCTTTATGGAGGTACACAATTGAGGGAGCACTTGGTGCGCGCCACAGAAAGTGTCCTTGCTGTTGGAGGTGGAGTGAGGGAGAAGGAGGGTGCTCCTTTTGGCCACGGCGCCGCAAATGCGCTTACGCCTTGGCCTTTGTATTACATCACGAGGTGATCTGCTATGTCCAGCCTCATTCCAAGTGGTAGACTGGGGATGTTCATCCCCAGCCACCGCCTTAGATTGGGGTGAGCGCTTCTGTCCAGCCACGAGATTGATATTTGTTTTTGTTGTTTCTGTTTTTGTGTTGGTGTCATTTATGTGTGTTCCCACGAGTAGCAAGGGAAGAGTTGGTCACCTCTGGCAGAACCCCGCTTTACCGTAGGTAGGCTGATTACAATTAGGTTTCACCCAGTTCTCTAAGGGGATCGTTCGTGACTGCATATCACCTTGCGGCCATTCAGCTGTCGGCACGATTCCTTACACCTTAGTTTGGGTAGGATGGTCCACGGTGGCATGTTTCGCAAAGGCTTTTGGGGAGTTTTAGTTCCCTCACCCCACCACGACGTATACTACGATGTATGTCAAGTAATTTTGAATTTGTATTGTTTTATTGTGTTTGTTTTATTTATTGTTGTTTTATTTTATTGTATTATTTCTACTTTTTTTTATTTTTGATATTTTTTGATTGTTTTCTTTTTGGTTTGTTATTTTCAATCTTTACTGTATTTTTGTGAATATATTTTTAACATTTCATGACAATGAAGATCTATCTAAATATCTAATAACTAACCAGTGTTAAAAATGTGTCAAGGCATAGTTATTCGAACGGATCAAAGGACGGACAAGCGGACGACGAAATTGACAAACCTTTTTTTTTCGGATCTGAACGCATTTTTTCAAAGCAGCCATGAGTCTACTTTTTGTAATAAAAATGTCTGGTTTCGTTGGGAATACCAAAGAACACTATTTTCTGAAAATTGTATTCATAATGAGGACCGTTCCAAATTTTTGAACGCATATTGATGTACAACGTCTACCCATAACGATGAAATAATGACGGGTAGATCACACGCAACTAGAAACGCAGCCGTAAAATTATAATATAAAATTCCATGCATCCCAAAGCATGCAATTTCTGTCAAGATCGACACCTAGCCAAATGGTCCATGCGATAGAATGCTGCGTATAAATTACAGGTCCTGCCCGGAGGGGAGTTTGTTCTCTATGCCCGGAATGAATTAACGAGCGCTGTACTCCTGGATTTCATTATAGGGTGTCGAATTCCAAATTCGTTTGAAATTGCTGTTTTACTTGTTTCAAAGTATTGGTCACGCTTACTGTATATTTTAAAATGTGAATATGAGGATCGCATTCTTGTTGTGCCAATTTCCCTTTTCACATATTCATATTTTGTCTTCGATGAAGTAATTCTAAAATATAAGGCATGTAATAGTATATTATTCAATGACCACTACTCATGAAAATGAAATTTATCGTGAATGTCGTCAATCATTAGTGTGAGTAATGGTCATTTTTCGTGAGTAGACTACTATATCTTAGGTTAATTTTGTTAGGATGTTAGAGACCTGCTGCATGTATCCCTTCACTCCATTATTCTATTTATCCTGAACGGAGATGAGTGATGATAAAAAAATCAAAAGGAATACCAACTGACCTCCACTAGAACGTAACACCACGGAAAACCTAGATGGATATTATTGGAGAAAAAGAAAAGGTCCTATTGGATACTTGTGATGCACTACCATCTTTCTCTTGGAACTGTAATAGTCATTGCTAACATCTGATATCTAAACTTAATTCTATGAAGTTCCTTTTTATTATTTCAGATCGGTATTGATTAGAGATCAGTTATTCAGTATCTACTGTTTCTGGGGTGGGTCAATTTCAGCACAAAATGTATTTGTTTCACAAAACCGCATTGTACGATGCATGTCATATATTTTCCAAAGATATTCTTGTAGACAGTATTTGAAAAATATAATATTTTTACTTTTGCATCAGTCTATATATTTGAAATGTATGTATTTTACATCACAGTACGAGAATCAAAAACCAGTTCCATGTGCCAATTGCGAAATTGAAAGTGACTTATTCGGGGCCAGATTATATTGGTCCAAAAATTCACAATAATCTCATCCCATTAGATTTCTCTAGATGGGGTTATTCAAAATTGAAATTCTATACTGAAAGACCTGGCAATATTCGTGACCCAAGAGACAAAATCATGCCAGAAAAGCAGGATATAATAACTGAGGGGTTAACCTCAAGGAGGTTATAATCTAGTGGTCAATGGAGAATAATTTGAACATTTACTGATAATTTTCTTCAGTTGTTTTCGTAGTGTATTTAGTAGACGCATAGCGATGTTCTTTTATTCATGTATTTTCATTACGTTTGCACATCACATAAGGTCTTTAAACAGATCGGTGATCGGTGAAAATTAATCAAGGAAAGGTCACCTTGTTCAGAGATTATAATAGTATTAGCATTTTTTGGCTAATAATAATTCATGCTTTTCATGGTCTCCGTAGAAAAATTAGAAAATGGGCCGACTAAAGCCCGGAGATTATTTTTATAAAGAGGAAGATCAGATTATCATCTTCCTCTTGAAGATGATCACTTGGTGATTGAAACACGTATTGAGGTGTTAAATTAACGGTTTCGTGTTGGGAAAAAACTCCAGTAATATTGGATGTCTAGGAAAGTCAAAAAATTATGAAAAATGCTTAAAGAAATTTCGAACGATTATAGAAATCATCTCTCGGGAATTGTTTGGGAAGATGATCGTGAAGATTATGCTATCCAACTCTTAGACAGTCTACTATAATGGATTTAAAGGAACTACAATCTCCATCCAAATAATAACAGTTCATATCAAGAACAAATGTGTACATTTCATCGGCAACATGCACTGATTGTTCGGAGATTTCCATTCTGTTTATTTTATGATCATATCGATTTGGGTGTCACGTTGAGTGATGCTAATCCAGTCGCGATATTTCCTGGCAAATTGTAACTGCCATACGTCTCATAAACATTTCTCGGTGCTTGCAGGTGTTCTACAAAATCGATAAGTTATGGTTCATCGAATAAAAGTTAAATACACAATTTACTCGTACTGACAAGCATAAAACGCTGTATATGTCGTAAAACGTATAGTATTCCGGTTTCAATGACAATCGATAGGGTACCTATACATATAATAATCCATTCAGGAGTTTGTGAATGAAACGGCAGGTAGAGAGCTTTACAATGGATGAACGTGGTCCATTTCCGGTCAATTTTTTGGTGTTTCCGCAGGTGTACTCCGTCTAAATTATTTTCGATGAATAACTTCATAGACCACAATATGTGATCATAGAAAAGTTAGAATAAGATTTGTTGGAATGTGACTCGCCATGTTTCTTGTTGTATTTGGAGATTTGAACATCGTTGTTTGAGAATATATGAATCATTTCAATATAATAAAATAAGTATTTTTTTTCATGTTGGAGAGTTTTATTGAAAAAGAAAAGATAATGATGTACTGTAATGATGTGATCAGAGTACTCTCCTCAGAATTATACGGTATTGATCAGATAAAAAAATAATAAAATAGTTGGGTGTAGCGTAACCTGAGTAATTGTGTGAATACTAATCTCAACAATTTTATTGTAAATCTAAAGAAACGAACTCTAAACGTTCAAGCCAGTCTCGAATATACCTTCACAGTAGGATGAATGGACTGACGCCTATCAAAAAACAACTACTCCCCTGGCTAATACCACGAACGGCGTTGGATTATATTCGACAGGCGTCAGTGCAGGAATCTTCACAGAAAATTTTCAGCATATGCAATTGGCAATACAACTGAAAGAGTCGACCTTCAATTTTGGAACTGGCACACTTTATATTTGTTTACTGCCTGTCTTCAAGCATAGCCCACTGACTAATAAGAAAATTTTATTTTATTTTCATCTGATGAATACCGTAGATTGCTGAAGAGAGCGGTGTGATAACTGCTACCCAGGACATTCCAATTCATTTTTCAGGGCAACAGCTTAATAATGAATTTATGAAAATAATCTTCGGAAAAAGCATAAATTCATTATTAGCCAAAAAAAAGGCTATTACTATTATAATCTCTGAACAGAGTGAATTTTCATTTGATTCTCAGCGGTGACTTTCCTCGAGTAATGGCATCATCACCGATCTGTTTAAACACCTTATGTATGAACGTAATAGAAATACATGAATGAAAGAACATCGCTATGTCGCTACTAGATACACTACAAAAACAACCGAAGAAAATTATCAGTAAATCAAATCATCTAAAAGAACAATTCGTTCAGGCCAGTCGTTATCAGTAAATGTTCAAATTATTCTCCATCCGACTCACGATCGGAAGGCCGTGGGTTCGATTCTTGCCTTGACCAGATATTTTTCTGGAGAGAATTTATCTGGGATAATTCTGCAACCGTGTTAGGAATCACACGTTGAAAGGTAAGACCTTGTCAGACCCGAGCTAGCACAAATTTCTCAACTTCTGAGAGCTAGTTGTCGTTCGTATGGGGGTGACAGCTTGTTAACGGAAAACATGAAAGCCAGGCGCGTGTTTGAGCGGGGGTAATGGGGTAATTACCCCCCCCCTCCCATGACGATGACTACATAGAGAAGAAATTCGATCATTTCTTATTTTCGAACTCAAAAAATGATGATAATGAAGACACAAATATGGGTTTTATACCTGACTTCTAGTCTTCTAGCTTCTAGGAGCAAATTATCAAAAATAGATAGAACCCCCAAATATGCCAGATAGATAATGTTTTCAGGGGTAAACTATAAATAAGGGTAAGTTATAAATAGCCCACAAACAGATATTGCATAAAAGTTACATATGGGTATGAATACAATGGTACGATGTAATTGATGGCTTCACAATGTTGAAGAGATTGTAAAAGTCTCAAGGTTAAGATTCTTGCTTCTTCGGAAACCCTTTCAAGTCAATCACATCATCTTCAGAACACAAATGCTTCATTATACTTGACTATGCTATACCAGATTTGTTCTAATTGAAGTATTTTCATCTTAGCTCTGCTCTCACATCTGTATTTGATAGACTTCAAATTGAATATTTCAAATATATCGTGTAACTCCACAGTTGATACAGAATTCGATATGGAGTTGAGACTGAAATGAGTTAGAAAACAAACATAAATATACTGTCTATCTCAAGTAGGTAACAAATGGAAATTGACCCTTTCCAGAAATAAACATCGTACCTAATTCAAGAATCTACACGATTATAGTAGATACTAAATAATTGGGCTCTAGTCGATATCGATCATGAATTGACAAAAATAAACTTCAGGGAATTGAGTTTCAGATGTTGGCAATGACTATTCCAATTCTAAAATTCATCTAGATAAATACCCAAAAATTTCACCATGAATTTTTTAAAGATACTTTATTTACATTGAACTGGGAATTTTTAATTTTTTTCACGATTGTGGATACGAATTACCTGTATTATATCTGTTTTGAAAAATAAATCGTGCCATTAAAGAACTGGTTACTTGATTTAAGACTCTTGAACATTTATTTTCTGAAAGTATAGTATAAGTGCAGTGACAATTGATAAAAAATCATCAGCATAGGCTGTGTAACTACTGTCTTCAATTATACAGTCAATACTGTTCATGAACAAAATAGGACCAGATATTGAGCCCTGTGGTACACCTATTGTTATTTTTTCACGTCCAGAGGTTAATTTGAAGGCACTATTATTTTACAGAATTTCTGGGGAAATGCATATATCCAAATGAGGGAAATCATCGTATCCCATAATATTCCAATGTTGAAGCCAGTTTTTCATGACAAATGCACGCACAATAGTACTGCCAGACAGAAACCTCTTCATTAAAATGTGTGTTTATACAATTCATTAATAAAATAATTGCTTATTAGCGGACTTTGTTGACAAAATCCACGTTACTTTTGGGTTTGTGTAAGTAGAACCTAAGTGCAAATTTTTATGCTAATCGGGGCTGTTTGGCAAAATTATACAGTATCGCCTTATACAGGACTAGTGACAGGGCTAGTGATAATTTTAAAACTGTCACCCAACATATGCAGGTGTAGCAACAATTTTGAAAAACAAAGTAATAGACATCTCAGGAGTAACCAAAATCTGGCAACATATGCCTTTTTGTTCTTATAACTAGGACGACTTTGGCTCTAAAACAAAATATACATAATCAGACACCGAATTATGTGAAATGTCTTCAGTTGTACATACAGGAATGCAAGTAACTGCAATAAGTCATGATGTGGGTGACAGATCACAAGAAAATCGAGTACAAAACAGAAGCTATGAACTTTCAAAAAGCTATTTTGAACAATTATATTGAACATTTGTAGCCACTTAATAAGAAATTTACGTTCCTTGAAATAGCATCACTGATTTCCAAATACTTCGAGGAACCTGCCTTTAGGGATCTGAAAGCAAGTTCGGTATCTGCTTGTATACCAAAAATCCTAAAGCTCATAGTATATAAATTTGCCTATTAATTTGTTTTCTTTCATGAAAGTATGACTTCAAAAAATTATGAGCCAGTTTTCAAAAACTATCAAATGGAATATATCGTTATTCAACAATACACACTTTTGAATGTCTTTCTATAGATCAATTTCAATAGATTTCTCCAAAATAGTGTCCTGACTGATACTATAGCCGATATGAAAATATTGTTACTCTTCCATGTCGTGTCAATAAATTACAATAAACTAAAGAAACTTCTAGATAAGATGAATTCGTGATAACTTCAAATTATTGATGAAGAAGCATAACTGGTCGATGATTGAACGAACAACAACAATAACGGCATGGAAGGAGCCATATGTCACGGTCATTTTAATGAGAAGGTGGAATGAGAAGGAGTTTTTTGCTGATTGCCGATTATGATTGATTCGGCGTACTCGGAGAAAGGTCAGATGTCGTATAGATTTATGAGCCGTCACGTAGGTAGCTTGTGTGGATATTAGACAAAAAAAAACGTTGATTGATCTTCTGATGGATCGTGCAAGTTAAAGAGGTACTGACCTTGCCTCCAGATGTTAGAAGATTCTACAGTAATGGTTGTATTGGTTTTGTTGATTATATTTCTCATGCCATTGTCGGTAACTCAGTATCAGATTCGAAATATTTTGGTGAAAATTGAGATAGGATCTGAGGCAGTAACGGTATTTGTAATGAAAAGATGCATTTTTGAGTTAATAATAATAATAATAATACGTCTTTATTCACCATAAAAATATGAATGGAATAGACAAAAATAAAATAAAACAGTATACAGGAACAATAACAAAAACAGCCAAGGCTGTATCAGCCAAGGCTGTTTTACAACTCAACCTGGGAGAAACTATAGATAAATAATATGAACATGAACACAAGTCGAGTTAACAATATCAAACAATTTTAGTCATTGCTTTACTTTAGAAAATTCATTTTAGAAATGCCAAGGTCGGAAACGGACAAGAGGCTAATGAGATAAAGTTTACGATGGTGAACGATGGTTAAAATACGGTTCAAATAAAATAATTGTCACAGTTTTTGACATTTCATCTCTCATTTTTCTATTGAGCACGCTAGAAGAAACCATTGTACAATGAAACATGTGTTACAGTTTTGTAAACTGATGAGTGAAAATTTCAGAATATTTGTTTACGTTTCATATTGTCTGTGGTAGAAGTCACTTTTGGATTAGTAGTATTATGATTAATTAAATTAGCCTATTTTTTGAATTAGAAATCTATACAAAAAAATAGAATAAAAGAATGGAATAAAAGTTTATTTAACCACATTACACTTTACATGTTTGTAGCAAGTCATGACAAATTTGTTACATATGCTTACGCACAGCAAAATATCAACCTATACGTCTGCATAGTTCAAAGATGAAAAGACAAGACTGTCACATTTAGTAATTCTTGTGTTTTTAGGGAGGAATTTTCGATTTCCGTAAATCACCTTGAGTGAGAAATAAGTTTTCTGAATTGATGTATCCACATGGGAATCAAATCAAATATCACTATTTATAGTTACCACAAGATTTTTTGCTTTCTTCAAAATTTCCAATCCATTTCAATCACAATATCTCTGTTATTTTTTGGACCAAATATCATTATTTTCGACTAAGATGTATTATTCATTAAGCGCATATTTTCAGCAAGGGGTGAGATTGTGCGAGATCATGACTGATCCGCTTATCAACGTTATCTACTCTGTATATTTCAAAAGAATTATAGCGTTTGTTTGAAGGTGATTGACAATGTTTCATGATGAATTTCACTAGTTCGAACTTCCATTGTCTACTATATAAAATGATTTGAAATCCCTGAAAGAACTAAAAAAGAAGAATCAAAAATGAATAGCTGAAAATAAAAATTATATTAGGCAAAATAAACCTGAAATTAAATAATAGTGAAATAAAATACAAGTAAAATAAAACAATTGAACAAAAATGAATAAAAATAAAGAAATAAAAAAAGAAAATAAAAATAAAAAGTTGAGAGATTCCAAATCACGTTAGTTCACGACGTTTCGATTGTTAGTATCTACAATCGTCTTCGGGTGATGACTGGATTGACTCCTCCGAGAGATGACTATTTATAGGTCGTTCGAGTACTTTCACTTATCCCTTAGTCCCTCGAAATACACATGTACACTGCAATACTAAAGTCATTTCAATAATTGACTGGTGTATATCGTAAATATACGAGGGCCAAGAATTGATCCCTGAGGAACGCCCGTCTTTAAACTCAAAGGTGTGGAAACTACTCCATCAAGAATAACTTCCTGGCGTCTGTTGTATGGATAGTTTCGAAAAAAAAAGAACTGAATCATCTGAAATCCGACTTTACCGTTTGTAGTATTTTATTACTATCTAAGTGGGAGTGAAGCTGTTGTTCTTTGATTTTTTTCTATCAATTCAGATATCTGATTTGTCTCACAATAAATCAATCAACCTTAATTATGTTCCGTTTCAATACATTCACCTATAAAGAGCAAACAGCTGTATCGTTTTCATAAGAAAAAAATCTTCTCATTCAGGTTCATCTCAAGCTGAAATTTCCCCCAGATATTTATTGATTTATTGAACTTCTTGTCGCCAAAGATTTTTTGTAGTAGCTGATGTTCGAACATCTGGAAAAAAAAAGAAAATGCAAGAGAACTGCTGTCAGAAAATGAAAGTATCAGATTTAAGGTCTTTTGCAGCTTTCTACTATTCCATCTTGATACAAAAAACAAGGATGAAACAAGGAAAGGAAGGACGTAATCAATTTTAAAATAGGTAACTCTATACATGGATGTGTAGATCATGCAAAGAAGTAACTTTCAGATACAAACTGAAAGAAAGTCTTCCTGAAACAGCTACTTTCATATAAACATTGAATTAGACGAAAGAAAAAATTCTTTCGAAACAAATACTTCTATATGAACACTGAATAATACAGAAGATACTTTTCTCTACCCAGTTTGTATTCCAAACATTCGTTGTGGAATAAAAATCAGATATCATTCACATGAATTCTACTTTGAATGAATGGTAATGAATTGCACTTACATGGAACACTGTCACCCTCACTGGTATACACCGATGTTTCGCCTTAAGACACTTGTCCCAAGGCTCTTCAGTACCAAATTGGATAACATAGAAAATACACACAGTTCATTCATGAATTACGATTTTTTATGTCACGGAATAAGCTTGATCTGCTTATGTCATCGATGACATCGTAATGTCATTCATTCACCTATTTGATTCAATCCCAGCCAAGAAGAATCTTATTTGAATTGAAGGGGTTATAATTTTAGGAGTGATAATTTTTGGCTTTCTACTACTCCATTTCGATACAAAAAACAAGGATGAGGGAATCTTCCAAGGAAAGGAAGGAAGTGATCAATTTTGAAATGAGTAACTCTATACATGGATGTGTAGATCATGCAAAGAAGTAACTTTCAGACACAAACTGAAAGAAAGTCCTCCTTGTTTTTTGTATCAAGATGGAGTAGTAGAAAGCCAAAAACTTTCTTTCCCAAAAATTATCACTCCTAAAAATATAACCCCTTCAATTCATCTAATGTATCTTGCTCACTTTCAACAAACTTTAAAAAATTACTTTCGATGATCTGAATTCAATGTAGCCCATTCAGTGACCACCGAAATAACTGAGTTTACCTGCCAATTTTCCGCAGTAGCTCCGAAGAAAAGATAACATTTCGATGCATTTGGCATTCGACACCCCGATACAAAGGGACAATTGCATTGTTCGCACTATTTGTCAGGCGAGACGAAAAATCCCGAGATAAAGGAAATGGATGAACGATACGGGGAATACCTCCCAGGTGACTAGGATTTGTACATCGGCCAACCTTCGTCAAATGTATAGTTTAGCATGATTTACCGCAATTGTGGAGCAGATATGCCAGGTACAGTGTTTGCAGAGATATACAGAATTGATATTTGAGCTAGAATCAGTATTTGAGATACAAACACATACAGATACAGCATGTGGAATTGAAATTCGCACGTACCTAACTGAAACACTTTCAAATAAATAATCCAACCTAATTTCATAATGTCATGGGAGCAATGCCTAGGCATTAAATAAATTATCCGTTTTGACCTTTGTAATCATGGTTAAATTATTTTTATTTATTTGTGAAGTACTGCTACAACCAAAAAAGTCTGCTACTAAAATTTGTTTAAACAGCTATGGAGTCATCAATATAACCCTCGGCTATTGTTGATGATTTCCAGTCCCCATGCCTTTTCAACGTCGTTATTTATACCTCAGAGTCCACTAACAATGTAGCAGAACTTCTGCGGAAATAATGCCCAGTAAATTCTACTGAGTTTGTTTATTTCGAAAATTTATCAATTTCCCAATAATGAGGCGGCAGATGAAAAATATATGATGATAAAAGTTGCTACTATTTTCGGAATATATGGAGCCTGCTGGCGTGAAGAGCTGTGCCATTCATTAATAAAAGACATCAAATTAATGGATAAATCATTGATTGTTCAAATACAAATACGAAAATAGGACGTTCTTTTACACTATTGGAAAAACATTGACTATTTTCATAAAATACGTTGCATTACGCCCTTCTGTTATAAATCATCAACGTTTTTCCTGAAATACTCAAATTATAAATGCAGTGCCAACCCAGTTGGTATAAACACGTTTGGCAAAATGCCGACTACCATTGAACCTCCGGGAAACAACAGAATATACAGGTCACTATTTCAGAAGGTCTTCTGCTTCTTTGCAAGCAGAATCAGGAGCAAATATAACGGATATTAAGAAGCACGGAGAATGGAAGTCTACAACAGTAGCTGAGGGTTACATCCATCAATATATTTCTCATAAAAAGGCTATTATTGAAAGAATAATCCCAACACTTCAAGAATTGAATGTTAATGCCGATGAAATTGTCAACTCAGATAGTTCAAATATATTAGAGGGCTCTTCAACATCGCAAGGTATTAATATCAGCAGTTGTTCTAATTGTACTTTCCATGTTAATGTTCATAAATAATAATGTAATTAATGTGTATAATACATTTTTAACAGAATTTAATTGAATCTATGTCTATTGTTCATAATAAAACTTCCTTGAAAATTTAATAATTATGTTTTGTTTATTGCTATTTGGTCGAGAAAAATCGTATTGAAAATACTTCTAACACTAGTGTTGAAAATTATGATTCACACGGCAGTAAAACAGATTTACCGCCTTGGTTAGTTCAGCATGAAATGCTAACCGTGGCAGTAAATCTGTTGGTGAAATCAATTGAATTTCCGTGGATTATTTTGGAGTATTGTCATTTTGTGAACATTTAATTAAATGCACGTCTTGGAACAATACCAAAAACGTACCTGTATCTGCCAACAATGTATTTCAAACTCTACCGAGTACCTGTCTAGTGGTTTCAATAATAAGGTTTGAAATGTCAATTCAGTACATCTTTGATAACACCATACATCGCCAGCGACCTTCGTCAAATGTTTCGACCGTATCATTTAGCATAATTTGCCGCAAATGTGGATCAGATATGTTAGGTATGACATTCCGCACAATGTAGTTGCATTCTCAGAAAGTACATTGACAGGAGATCGGAGATTGTCCATTGATTCCCGTCGATATCTCGTCGAAAATATAGGAAAGGGATTTTACAGGATTAAAAGGGGGTTTAGGCAATTGTGCATTCATATGCAATCTGTGGGGATTACAGTTATTTCTGAAGTTTGAATTCTTTTCAGGTCTCTATTGTATCGATTCTTTTCATCAGCGGTGACAAGAGATAAAGAGAACAAAAAAGGGACACAATCAACCCAAGTATGAAAAGAATTTTATATATCGAGGGGCTGAAAAACAATTCGTAAAATAATAATTATATGTCCACTGTTTATAGAAATGAATGACTCAGTTGGAATGCCTTCAACGTGTGGAACTTTTTTCCTTTCCTTCTCTCCAATCAAGGGTGATCACATTTCCATTATTCAATGAAACAATTTAATGACCACTTCATTCGGATCCTTTTTGTTGAATTACATGCCATTACAATCTAAACTTGGGCCCCTCTAAGTCAGAAATGGACGCTGGTTCAAGATATGCGACGAACACGTCAGATTTTGTTTCGAGTGTGTCCAACTTCGCTGAAAAATTCACACCAGGAGCTTGGTGATAATGATCTTTATTCTCAAGAAAGATTACATGGTTATAATAGAGAATCATAATATATTCTTTCACAAAATGAAGGAGTTGATTATATAATACATAATAATTTTCAGTAGGTAGGTAAATGGTTTTGATAATATTTTTTTACATAATTTACATAGTATTATATCATGTAATGAAATATAGATGAATAAATATGAGTGATAATCCACAAAAACATATGCTTGTCGTGGAACAATGAAAGAAAATAATAAAAGATAAAGGTGTATACGTGTTGACGAAAAGAACTATTGACGTATACATATACAAACATACATACAGTGTATGTATGATGCGGACTTTATGTGTGAATAAAGTCCGCATCAAATGGGATTTTTTTTTGTTCATCTCTTCAAGCAACTTTTGATATCTCCATTAGGTTGTGCTTTAAAAATGACGCCAAATGACATCCATATGACCGATCAAGTGATTTTTCTTCCCTGTCCAATTTGACATTTTTTCCAAATAATGTTCAGAAAAGCAGTTATTGCTCGAAATTTCGAAAATCGGTAAAAAAAAAGATTATTGCTTTTTCATTTTTTTTTACCCATATACCAATTTTCACCTCTCTAATACAAATTTAGTTTTTTTACAGTTTTTCGAAAATTTGACATTTGCCGATTTCTCAAATTTAGTCAAACCTCAACAAAGTTAGTGCTTTATGCCTAACTTATCTTTCCAACGCATTTTCATTACCAATTGCAATTCTGAATACAACTTAAACAGTTGAGTTTGAACACTAATACTATTCAATATGGAAGTTGAGACTATAAATACATAATACCTAATATAAAATTGAAATATTCATCTCAAAAATTTTTTTATTGAAACAACGATAAGAATTAAATAAAAACAACAATGAAAATTAGTTGACGCTCCGGGGCGACTTCATTGATTCCAGTGACGCATTTGCTTTTTCAGCTGCAGGAAAACCCGGAAAAACCGCCAGCACCACATCATCTGAAGATCTTGATCTGCCAATGTCCTCTCTCTCATAAAACAAAATGTAGAGTGTCTCCAGCGGCTCCAATAGCTTCAATGCATCGCCAGAACACTTCGTGACACGACTATCGTCAAACTTAAACCAGTCCGTTTCGTCTTTGACCAAGGCGTAATAATGACCAAATTCAACGCCAGAACCACAGTGAACAATGACTTAATGAATATTATAATAGTGGTCTGCTAGATTGAAATGTTCCTCTATTTCGAACCTTCCAAAGAGTTTCTTGCTTCCGTTAGAGGTTGAGTCTTGTTTGAAAATTATCAGTATTATTATTAGATTGACTGGTACCTCAGTTATACTTGTTTCCTTACAACAGTCAGTTAGTTTGGCGCATGTTTTGACAATACAGTCGATCATCACCTGTTAAAAATTCCATTTTCAGATGATTCAACAATAAGCTTTGCACGGACTGGAAATTGAAAATAAAACTGAAAATAGTACAATCGAAACTGTTGCAATCAAGTGATTAATATTTCCAAATCCCAAAAACAATCGCCATTACTTTCCTGGCCGAAAAAACAGTTTTTTCTGTTTTGGAGCCGGTTTCACTTCTGTGGTCCACTATTTGGACTATATTTTTGTTTCGGGCGTATAATGGTGTATCCAAGTTTCATCTGCAGTAATCAATTGGCACCAAAACTCGGATTTACTGTGCCTAAGCTGCGCCAACAAAACGTTGGAAATATTCATTCGAACAAGTTTTTGGTCTTACATGAGCAAACGCGGCATCCAATGCGTAGACAGATTTCTCATGCCTAAATGTTAATTAAATATGTGACAAACATGTTCTTTTAACATGTTCATAACCTCTGCTATCACTCTCACTTCAAGTTGGCGGTTGTCTACCACCATTTGGCGAACTTTGGCGATGTTTTCGCCGGTAGTTGCAGTTTTGGGACGTCCCAAACGTTCAACGTCTCCCAAGCTCTTTCGGCCACGTTAAAATTCAGTTGCCCAAAATGATGGTGCAAACATGACAGCTCGATATTCCATTTTGTCCATTTTCATAAAAACACTCACACCAACTCTCTCAAACGACTGTTACGTAACAATTGCGCGCCCAAAATGACTGAAACTTTGGTTAGTAACTGTGAACAGGTGAACAACTTGCTTTTATTTACGAGTGCTGCTATCTTCATGTTGAGGTCGGAAACTTTCCACACCACATTCGTATATCTTCTTGATTGCATTATTTTATATTCCATTACGTGAGAATTAACTTCGCAGAACAATTGTGAAAGATTGAAGACTTTTGATACCCAGACTATTTACACGCCGGTTTTCCAATCAATTCTGTAATTGATTCGAGGAACTTTCTGAAAAGACCTACCGCAACCACCAAAACAAACATCAGTGTGATCAGCGCAGTAAATTTACCCTTCAGAATTAAATCTCGCCATATTTATTCAGTGGAATTGCACTCGAAATCTATTTTCCTAGCCAGTTCACTCCACTATGTTTTCACGCATATATTGCTCCCACCCCAATTAAGTCTATGTTGGTTCTGATCGCGGCTTCCCCTTTTCCAGCATCAGTTATTGTTGCGAAAAGGGATGCGATAACTGCTACAAGATAGGCCATCAGAGGGTGAAGGCTGATTTCTTCGAACGGAGAAGGTAATCAGACAGACTTCGGAAGAGGGAATGTAGACCATTATGAATGAAGGAAGAAATTATTACGGAAAAAAATGTACGAGGTACAATTTCGTCAAATGCAACAACATCATCCTCAGATCTGAAAAAGTGAATGAATGTGCATTATTCATTTGTGCATTGTTCCATTGAGAGTCACCCCAGTTATGATACCTTTGCTTGGGGATTCGTAGAAAAATATTTTTTTACGGTTTTTCTTATGAGTTCGGAAATAATTGACCACACTGTATAATCACACCGAACTTTACTTCAGTGATACACTGTCAATACGACACAAAACTCTAATTTCAGACTGATGCTCAAATGACTATCGACTGATGAGCAACACTGCAATTTCTAAATTGGATTGAATTTCCCACGTCCCGGTATTTCTGCACGATGTGAGTAAATCGAAAAAATGTAATATGATTCAACCCGGAAATCGAAGAAATGTGATGATTTGACACAGCTGTAGGAAGTTACACACCAGTTGCTAACCACCAAGAACAAAATGGCCTTTTTTGGTGGGTTTTTGCCTCTGGGAAGTGCCTGGTTATCTCATCGGCGTTCAACCACCGTCTTAAACGTTTCCTGTTTGTCACAGAGGATCTACTTTCCATCACAGGTTGCGATCCGATCCGAAAAGGATCATTTTTATTGCAAATAACAGACCTCGAAACATGAAAATTTTTGTGGGAAGTTCAAATCGTTAGGCACCTACTTTTGAGCTTTTTGACCTTTCCAATACGTCTTTAAATATCAAAAACCGTCCAGTTTTTCAGCAATCTCCCATTTACCGTTTATAATGAGTCAGTCTCCACCAGGGTTCTCAAATCCTCATTCTGGAATACTGAAGGTCCACCAATTCAGAAGTCATCTCCGAGGCTGAAATCTTCTGAACAAAATTTCGCAAATCAACGACGAACAGTACTTTCATTAACATTATCGTTGCCAAATGCCTTGGTAATTTTTCGAGCTATTTCGGCAGCATTTCGATTCAATTTGAATTCGTAGAGAAAAATTGCCCGAAATTTTTTACAGATATAATATAGTTATGAGCTGAAAGGAGGCAGAGAATTCAAATTTGGAAACAATTAACAACATCAATATATAGAGTACAAAATTATTTATTGATCAATATACACCCCTATACAGCAGAATGGATACATAATGTGATATGGAGCTTCAAAAACACATGACCTTAAAAAAGACAAAACTTTTGAAACAGCCTAATACTATGGAACTCGGCAAAGTTACTTCACTCATAGATAATGGTATCTTTTTGGCAACACTGTTTTTGACAGATCACGCATGAATCGTGTCTTGTGTCATTGTCAAACGTGTTTAGTTTGGTCTATAATTCAACCATGACTTAGCTTACGAATGAACAACACTTGTAAATTATTGAATTTTATTATCAAAATTTATGCTTGGTGAAGAAAGTGCATCGTGCACTTCTTCCAATTTATGGACAGTTTCGTCGGCCTACTGAGAGAACTATTCGGAAGCTTGCTACATGCATGAGTAGCCTGAGGACCAAAGAAAATATTGCGGCTGTATCCGTCAGTGTTCGTGATGACCGTGAAATGTCGATTCGCCGCCGTTCGCAGCAATTGGGTCTCCACTACGTGGAAAATTTTGCGAAAGGATTTGGGTGTGAAACCTCATAAGATACAGCTGATGCAAGAATTGAAGCCTCACGTCCTTCCACAACGTCTAACATTTGGTGAATGGGTGCTGGCAAAGTTGGAGGAAGATCCTATTTTTATCGAAAAATTGTGTTCAGCGACGAGGCTCATTTCTGGTTGAATGGATACGTTAACAAGCAAAATTGCTGCATCTGGAGTGAAGACCAGCCACAAGCATTACAAGAGCTACCGATGTTTGGTGTGAATTATGGGTCGGTGGCATCATCAGGCGGTACTTCTTCAAAGACGGCAATGGCCGGAACGTTACTGTGAATGGCGAGCGCCACCGTGTGATGCTTAACGACTTTTTTTTGCCCACTATGGAAGAATTGGACATACCTGACATGTGGTTTCAACAAGACGGTGCCACATGCCACACGGCACGCGAAACGATGGCCCAATTAAAAACTGCCTTCGGTGAACAGTTTATCTCACGTTTGGGGCCCTTCAATTGGCCTCCTAGATCGTGTGATTCAACGCCTTTGGATTATTTCTTGTGGGGTCATGTTGAGGCTCATGTCTACAAGGATAAACCAGTAACGACTGACGCTCTGGAAGTCAAAATTGAAGCATTCATACTTGAAATAACAGTCGATATGTTAGAGAGAGTGTGCCAAAATTGGACCTTGCGCATGGGCCATCTAAAGCGGAGCCGGGGCAACATTTGCATGAAATTATCTTCAAACATTAAATTATATTGATCGTTCTATCGATTCCAATAAAGATTTTATCAATTTTTACAAAATTTTCGTGTTGTTTTGAAAATCAAATGAAAATCTGAATGCAAAAACTTGGGTTTGTGGATTGACTCCGATTTGAGATTTTCTAAACATATCAGGCATCTTTGTAAATCGTCTTATAACATTCTCAGACAAATTTTACCCAATAGAGACATTCTTTCTACACAACTCAAACTTGAGCTTTGCGAAACTTCAATTTTCTCTAAATTATCTTATTGCGATTGCATATATGGACCTGCACTTATTCAATACGACTCTCTTCGCCTCCAAAGAATTCAAAACTCTTGTTTGAGATTTTCCTTCGATATACGTAAATTTGATCACATCAGTAGTAGGTTTGATGACTCCGGATGGTTAAGACTTGAAAAACTACGCACTCTACACATCCTCACTAATACACATAGATTACTATTAACAAATAAACCTGATTATTTATATAATAGACTTGTTAGTTTTTCCCAGACTAACAACTATTATACTCATAATGGATCTATCTTGGTCATTCCCAAACACAACTCGGCACTTTTTACTCGAAGTTTCTCCTATATTTCCGCTAAGCTGTATAATAAGTTGCCCAGTGACTTCAGATTTTACACGTTAATGACATTTAAAAAACGCTTGAAACTTCTGCTTAAATCCTGGTAATTGGTGCTCTGTATGTCGATTTTTGCAAAACCCTTATTATTATTCATTTCAATCAATCTTTTATTATTGTGTTTATTGTTGTATTGGTTGATTTATCTTGTATTCTATACTTGTTATTATTATAGTTTTTATTGTATATTTTTGTAAGGTTGATTTGAAAAACAGCTTATGCTGATAATCCGCCTGTTCATCTAATTTATTTTTGATGAATAAAGTCGATTTATTATTATTATTATTATTATTATTATATCTCTTGAAAAATCACCCGGTATATGTTGTAAAACTAATGATTCCAAATATTTTGAAGTTCAACTGTTCCATTGTTAGTTTTATCAGTCATTCCATCCTCATTTTCGCCCAGAAGATCACCATTTCAGTACAATTATTTTCAGAGTGATACATTTTTCAAATTGGCAATCTTACATTAGAAAGAAAATTCGATTTTGTCTACGCCAAATGTTAGTAGCCAACCCCATGCCAACTTAATTAATTTTGGATACTATTGTCGTTCCCACACCCCTTTTGTGATCTCCCTCTATTGGCCTATTATGACCCACCGTCCACACTTACCCTTTATTCAATTATTTGATTTGGTAGGTTAACTGACATTGATTGACAAGATGAGAGGGAAAAATTAATAAATATCAGTCAAGAAGAATAGAGGGTTGAAACTCGAGTACCAGGTAACTAGAATCGGACTCAACAAAACAAGAACCGGCTGTTGATAAATTCAGTGGGGCCTTTGTGGTTTGCTGTTTTCAGTCCAAGATGCGAATTAGAATCGCCATTCATCCATCTGTTTAATCGAGGAAAACGTATTTTGTCTGTAATTTAATATGTTAAAAATAAATTGCATGACGATTGAATTTCAAACCAATCGAAAGTATGAATGCTGTTGACGTTAGGTTAGCTGACGTGACTATATTAGTTGGCGGATATAAACAGGTGAGTCAGTACTGGCAATTTACAACCATCTATTTCATGAATAAACCTAATATCGAATTAAGCACTGTTTCATTACGAACCCGATGATATAGGGTTGTCTGTGAAAATTAAATCGTAAATAACGGTTGTTTGTGTAATTGAGAAGGATAGCAATACGTAGACTGTTCGGAAAATAAGGTGGATATTTTATCATTTTTTTGTATCGGTACACTTGTCTCAAATATATGTTCCACGGCAATTTTCTGCTTTCGAAAAAAATGGATCGAAGAATTTGCATCAAATTTTGTGAAGAAAATAGAAACACTTGAAATATTGATAGTGGCATACGGTGATTGTACTCTGAGTCGAAAAATCTTCACAAGTGATACAAGCTTTTCACAGAAGGTCAAAAAGATCAGCCCATCAACAACCGAAAAAACTGTTGAGAAATTCGTTCCAAAATTGCAGATTTAAAAAAAAAATGTGTCCTAAGCATCGCTCAGGAATTGTTGAATAACGTCAACGGCGTTTCAGATTTGCTCAAAAGGTCCAAAGTCCAATCGTCGATGGAAGAGCCCAGGAGAAGTAAGACAAAAAAGCACCCCAAGTTCGATCACATGTCAAGGTTTTGCTCACTGTTTTATTCGATTGCCGTGGCGTAGTGCCACATGATCGTAGGTCAATAGAGTGATGCGTAGCTTACAAGAAGCAATACTAAAAAACAACTGATAATGTCATTCCAATCCATGGCTTTTCATCACGATAATGCACCTGCCTACTCGTCGTTGCTAAGCCACCGTATTCACCAGATTTGGTCACTCGCGACTTTATTCTGTCCTCAAGATTGAAGAAACCCATGTAAGAACGGCGTTTTTCGATGGTTGAGGAGACATAAACCGAATATCTGAGAGAGTACAAGGACATACCAAAATGTGCATATCAGAACTGTTCAGAGAATTGGAAAAAAGCTGGTACAAGTGTTTCATATCACGAGAGGACTACTTTGAAGAAAACAAAATAGAAATTGATAAGTTCTAAATAGATATTTTTTGAGAAAAATTGAATTTCTGCTTATTTTTTGAACTGGTAAATGTTGAGCATTGTTTTAGAGTAACTGTGGGTATAAATGAAATGGAAGTATTTGACAGATGAAATGGTTTACTTATAACAATTGTTGAATGAGAATATTCTCATTAATAATGTTACAGAAAATCGCAAAAATGGTATTCAGCTCATGTGCTTTACGTGTTATGTTTTTTTTTCATAATGAGTAATCTGTTTGATTGAAACAAATGAAATATCGACGATGTATTTACTATTACATAGTGATTTAGGATAATCTTATATTGTCACCTGTATCCTCAGTACTGAAATTAATAAATTACTCATTTCATTCAATTTCTAAAGAAGTTACTTTCACTATAACACACGGTATGATAACCAATGAAATCTAGTTAGCTCAACGTCTTTGTAATAAGTCATTTTATTCTTTACTTGATAATGTTTGACAGTTGAATCATTAAAATATATCATAGAGTAGTCCGAGTCAACAGAAAAAACTTTTTAGTCAATTTTAAAGTATATTGACAATGAATAAATCTATCACGATAGAGTCTTTCGAGTCACACAAAAAAAACTTTCCAATCAATTTTGACATATATTGAAAATAAATAACGATACTTTGTAGCCTGTTGTTTCATTTCTAACACCGAAGATTAACTGCTCCACAACATTTCTCAGTATTCACTACTTCATCGCTATCCCACTCAATTACATGCACACTATCTTTCATCCGAGAGACGCAGCGCGCGCAGCTGCAATGCTGAATCCTCCTCCATTGTATGGTACAGTTCGCTTGTCCTGTTTGTTGCACATTTTTACCCATAACCAAACTTCCGTTTTTATAGATCGCTAGTCATCATTCGCACTTTGATTGCGAACTTTATATCATCTTGTTTGCAATGAAATGGCACACATTTCGATATGAGACTTTTTTATTAAGCAGATGGAAATTACTAGTATCGACTCACCTGCTTTCACCCACCAACCTAACTGTTACGACAGGAAAAAATTAGGCAACCTTACGTTAGTATATTCTATACACTCCATACTTTCAATTGATATACAATTTGTTCATCAAAAAAATGCGTGTAATGTTTGAAAAAAGTAATTGAGAAAATTTTCAGATAATCACAATCTGGCCAAAATTTTTCTAGCCACACACGATTTATTTTCAAATAAACTATATATCGTTTGAAACAATTTTCACGATTACGTAGATGGGTGGAAGTCGTTTTTTAATTAGATTTTCAATTATTTTTATTGAAAATATCTAGGCAAATAGTTCCAACAGGCGTTGGAACTATTTGCCTAGATACCCACCCACCCAAACCTGACATCACAAGAACTCATCTTCAACACATGAACTGATGATTAGAAGTCTGTTAAAAAATAAGTAACGACAGTATGGAATAGAACATCAAAAGACAAATGCGAGATCATTAATATACAGTACTAAAACAAAAAAAATCACTGATAAGTCAAGAAAAATTACAGTATTGATTATCCATTAGTCGCATAAAATATTCAGACAATAACAAGTGAATGAACTGAAGGAAGGTACAAAAACGAATCAAAATATCTTTCGTACTGGAAAATATAGAAAAAACACCAAAAAGAAAGCATTTCTTATCAATATTGTAGAGACTAACCAAGAAATACTTCCAATATATACACGACGGTAAATTGATTAGTATGACGTTGGTTTGTTCCACACATAGAAGATTTCCAGATCATGATTGAAAATCATGTTATTTTTTGGAAATAAGAAGGCATACAATAGGGAATATTGAATTGCAATGCAATGTGGGGTTTACTGAAAAAATTCAACAGAAAATACTTGACTTCAAATCGTCAGACTGATGCTGTACTGCAGTGTTTCTTCAAGTGTGCGCCGCGGCGCCCTGGGGCGCCGTGGAACCTTTACTGGGGCGCATTGGGCCTACCTACTTCTATTAATTAAATATATTGTGTAATATTTACGTTCGGGGCGCCGCGATAACCTTCAAAAAACATAAAGGATCCGTGAATTCGAAAAGTTTGAGAAACACTGCTGTACTGGTACTGTACTGGTACTGTACTGGCATCGGTACTGTACTGGTACAGTACTGGTACTGTAATGGTACTGTAATTGTACTGTACTAGTCACCTGGAGGAATAACGTCAGTATCTACACTATACAGGCTAGAAAATTGAGAAATGATCTAATCTAATCTAATGTAATGATCTAATTGAATATTCGCGTTCATAAAATAAAGTTACCTTTTCTTCACTGTTTATCCATGCCCTTAAATTTTCCGGTGAATGAATTTATATTTAGTATCAGCATTGCACCCGTACGGTGCCGGAGCAGGTCGCTAGTAATAAATATGCAGTAATCACATTGAATATTAGACATCTTCTACTTGAAAATGGAATAGAAATACCAATGAAGATCAGGTTATTCCCCAAATATCAATAGAGTTTATGTAGGTTGAGAAGGGAACGATGTCAAAGATTATTAATTTTTAATTTCTGGCAAATTTTTAGATTTTTTCCAACAGACGTCTGTTAGTACTCCTGAGACTTCTGTATTGAAGCTCTCAGTCACTGTATTTCTTAGTGATGTTGTAATCTCACTCAGTAAACTTTGAAGCATTCTGGCTTAAACAATTTGTTACATACCTGTCCACAACAGATTAGAATGCTTTCAAATCCATCGATAAGCACCCTATTATTTCTATCAGACGTAAAGTCAATGAGAAGTTATTAATATATACCAGAAATAAATCATCATAGACCCTTGTGGCACACCCAACGATACATTCATATATAGGAAGATCGAAGATTGATAACGATCTCTGTCAAGATCATTTTGATGAGACACTATAGACATACAACCAACTATAGAAGCCTTTTCGTTACTACTGTACTGTGTTGATGATGGAATTTCAAATTGAGTGAAAGTTTTATTGGCGATCTTGGTCAATCACCAGAAAGATATAAAACCATTAGTTTCTGAATACTTCGAAATGCATTTTTTCAATTCCGTTCCTCTGTAGTTTCGAATGCAACTGAGCAACGGAAAACTTGATAAAGTTTAGCCCCAACTGACAGGAGGTATTTTTTGATTCCCTGTTTGTTATGACTGCATGTGGCACATACGACATTTTTAAAGATAGTTTTCAATAATCAGTATGCAGGTAGGTAAGAATATAAATATATAGTCATGGCCCATATTCAGAAGTGTGCTCAACTGTGTAAAGTTATCCGTTACAATTTTATTTTTTTCAGATTGTTGAACGTGATATCTCATGAGTAGCAAATCCTTTTTTTTAAATAACTTATCATCGCCTGAACATACAAAATTCACCATTGATCCTCCACTTTGTGGTTTTGTAATAATTCACAACAAACTTGATATGTTTGTTTCACGGCGTTTTTTGCCCGCAGCTCGTATTTTAAAAACCCAATTGCCTGAAGCATCGTTTTTCATCAGGCCAATCTCCGCTCCATTCTCCCCTGCAGCAACAAACTTTATATTCGGTCATTATTAGGATGCTTTACGCAAAGTTCAATCTCCATTTTTGTGTCACGTTATGGCCTATTATATTCGGCTTTGTTGCACTCTAAGCCTACATGGAGGTCTAGGTGGCACGTAAAGCTAACATAAAGCAAAATCAAGACCGTCTGGCGGATAACCACAACCGCGCTGGGAGTTGGAGTTGAGAATAAATAATATCACGGATATACAGAGGAGGATTAGTTTCTATCAGGCCGCTGCGTGGTTTCGGTTTGGCTGAAATACGAGTGAAATTGTGTAATGTTTTCATTGTCAACATGTTATTGTTAGCATTATCTACAAATGTTATAAATGGCGAGTTCCTGGTGCTAATTAGGCTACTTACATGTCTATTTTTGCTCAAAGTCCTTTTATCCTTCAAAAGTAATAGCTACCTCAAAATTTTATCGATAAAATTTGGCGTTTTTTTTTGGCTGCTCTCTTGGGCCCTCCCACTATGACAATACTCGCCGTTGACGTCATTCAATAATTCCGGAGCGATTCTCATGCAAAAGTTTTTGGTTCAGAATGTATCAATTTTGTGACGAACTTCGCTGCCACACGCTTCATGCCCATAATTTTCAGCATGGTATGGTTCAACCAATATGCCGACATCTTCAGCAACGTATCTAATACTGATTTGACGATTCTGCATAACAATTTCATTCACATTTTCATCGGTTGTCGTCATTCACATTTTCGCAACCTTCTGTGAGAAGCTTGTAACACTTGAAAAACATTTTTCTAACTCAGAGTACAACCTCCGTATGTCACTGTCAATATTTCGAATGTTTTTCACCAATTGATTCCATTTTTCTCACGAAATTTGATGCAAATCATTTGATCTTTTTTTTTTCGATAGCATGGATCTGCGGAAAAGTATATATCGGTACCACCAAAAGATCCATGGGTACAAGGCTGAATGAACATCGGAGAAATTGTAGATTAGGTCAAATAGAAAAATCGGCAGTAGCGGAACACGCCTTCAGTGGAGGAGATCATACGATACTGTTTGAAGATGTGAAACTACTTGCACCCGATCATGGATGCCACAGTCGGCTTGTACGGGAAGCAATAGAAATCCATAAACATACAGAAAACTACAACAAAAAAGGAGAGGCGATAACGCTTAACCGGATTTGGAATCCCATACTAAAAGATGCTAAGGTGGCAGCAGTGAAACGCAATGTAACAGGTTATAACACTTCGACCAATAACAACGAACCAATTGGAAAGGAGGGCTACCTATGTCAACATAAACACAGCTTACGAACTAGGAATCACGAGTCATCGGTGAACCACCAGGTTGAATAGACCTCTGAAGAAGCCAGCTACTCGTGCTGGCGAAACGTTACGATACAGTTCCAAACCACGACGGCCTTCAAACCCGAACGAAGATTGTAACACTGGAACTTTGTTACTTCGCAATACCTTGGGAGCCATCAGTTTCATATATGGCTGGTTGCTGGAGTGGTGCTGCTCAAAAGTTTGATTGAAAAAAAGACATTGTTAGTAGAAACTTTTTGAGTCGAGCGGTATTTTCTGACATATTCTCAGCGAAATTCTTCGATAGTAATCCAGAAGAATGGATATATCTTGGAGAGTTCTACAAGGTAAGAGTTTTAGGTGAATGATATTTTTTCCTGTTCTTTGCTAATGACCTAGTGATCTTGGTTGACACCGAAATTGTTCTTTTCGAAAAATTGGTTATTTTGGAAAAGTATGCTTCTGAAAACCGTTTAGAAATAAATACTCTGAAATCTGAAATAATGCGGTTTTCCAGAAGCAGATTCATATTTAATTATTAATACCATTTCCTTGAGATTGTATATGAGTACACTCTTTGAGGGGTGTCTTGTTTCTTCATCTTTCTTCAGAGATACGGTGTTTTTCTCCGTTTCCAAATCAGATAAGGCAATTGGATTGATTATCACAGTTCTTTTGAAAACCAAGGTAAATTCATGGGAAGCGCGAATAAAACTATACAGGGTGTAACTGAATAATTGTAAAACATTCAAGGAGGTGATTCCTCATCGAAAAAAAATTAGGATCTTTCATATAAAGAAACTTCATTGGAGCATCCCGTGTTAAGATACAGCCCCTTAAAAGGGGTACATAGAATTTGTATAACAATTTTTTTCACTGAAAAAGTTACAATATTGAAATTGACCTGACATTTTGTACTACCAAAAAGACACTTAGCCAGTAATTTATTTGGTTTACCCCATGGTTGTGAGGGGTGGAAAACGCAACCCCTGAAATTTATTTCCAATGTAATTTTTTGTCTAATTATTTGTTCACCATTCATTGAATGAATAATCATTGTTAGTTTATTGTATAAGTTTGAAAATGTCCGTATAGGACGAAACTGCAGTAACGTTAGTTACAAATAAAAGTGGTAAAGAACATGAAACCGAAGGGCACCACGGTTCAGAAAACGAAAAAGGATCAGATGGTTGCACGCGCATATCTACCGTTTATCTCTAGGGTCACGGACAGAATTGGAAAACTATTGGGCAAACACGACATCGAAACAGTCTTCAAACCCACAGATACAACAAAGCCTCAGATCGGCTAAAGACAAAAGAGACCCATTATCAGCAGCAGGAGTCTATCGCATACCGTGCACTTGTGGAAAGGTATATATCGGAACCACCAAACGATCCATGGGAACAAGACTAAAAGAGCATAAAAGAAACTGCTGACTAGGCCAAACGGACAAGTCAGCTGTGGCAGAACACGCACTTAGTGAAGGAGACCACATGATTTTGTTTGAAAACACAGAACTAATTGCCCCCAACCAGGGATACCATAGTCAACTGGTACGGGAGGCAATAGAGATCCACAAACACACGCAGAATTTCAACAGAAAAGAAGAAGTGGTGAACCTCAATCGAATATGGAACCCCATTTTAAGGAATTCTAGAATAACGAACAGGACAACAGGCAGCAAGATTGTTAATGTTCCAGGTTCAAGTGCAGGTACGACTACAGGTACAAGTGCAGGTACAAGTACAACTACGAATACAGGTACAAATACCGGTACAAATACAGCTACAGCCGTGAAAGTTTACACCATTTTGTCAGAACATAGAAAGTTCAATTTCTCTTTTCTTCAATTTATTTTTATGTTAGTATACTTCTAATCATATTGTATTTGCTATCCTTTGAAAATTGCCTTGGTTTCTGTTAGGCAATTTATGTAATAATATTTTTATCATTACCAAGAGTATTATGTATAAAGTAACAGTGGTCTTATAACGCAAGTTGTAACTAAGAAGTAATTTATAATAGCTTTTCTTGCAAGTAGTTAGTTTTTTTCTAGTTTTTCTAGTAGTTTTCCCTGTATTTAGTGTAATTATGAAACACGGATGATAATCGATAGAAAATTGCTCTTGTTCGTAAACTTACTCTCTGTTCGAACACCATAATCATCCTACAAAAAATAATGAAATTAGTTTTGAAAGAATGTGGTAGCAATAAATTCATTCCGCCCGAAATCGACTTGCCTTCCCGAATTAGAAAAAGCTCTGAATTTCAGTTAGGAACCCTCAAATTAATTCTTTACTGTTTATGGGCCAACTATAATGTTTGATCGTTAGAATGGTAATCATTGCCTTCAATTAAAGTGATTATAGTTAGCTTGAATGTACCACGGGAAATTAAGTTAATGTATTTATAAACGACCCGGCATTTGGTGGATAGCGGCAAATATTTTCTGTTATAATGAAGGTTAAGGAGTTTTAGTCCATAAGTGTTTGGAAATTGGCACCAATTATTTATAGCTCCTAGGTTAAAGATTTATGGTGAAAACAAAGTAGGTATCCTAATGCAACTTCACTCAGTGGAGTGCGCAAAGGGTTAACTATTAACAGTAACAAACAGTTACAATTATGCCAGTGAAACACTGCCAGTGAAACACTCTATAATGAAATTTTACAAGTTCACAAAACCGTTTTCACTTCAAAGATTGTATTATAAAAATATAATCTAGAAAAGGAATGATGAAAACCGTTCTCGTGGTAGAAACGATATAAAACATTTAACACATAAAACACGCGACTCAGACTAATTTTTGTCTGTTTGGAGAATTTCGAGTTTCGAGTTCATTTTCGAAACTGAAACAAGTTATTTGTTTCTGTTTTTGAAAACTAAATTAGTCACAAACGAACAGAAGCCACTTGGAAAAACGACAATAAGCGTCAAATGACATTTACATATTTGGGTAAACCACCAATAACATCGCTCTTTTTTGAAAAACAAAGACTTTGACGTGACATACAGAACAAATAATACTTCGAGCAAATTCATTGAAAACAATAAAGAAGTAACCTCAGTGTTGGATAGTGTGGTTTTTGCTCAAAACTTCATATTGGCCGAATGGAAGGAACCTTTTCCCAACAAATAAAAGAACATAGAAGTAGTTTCTTGTATGTAAAGATCAATTTCATATCCGCAAACCATCTTCTGGTAGAGGGATGAGTATAGAAGAGAAAGGTTTGAAATTCAATGCTTGGAAATTATTAGATTTGGAAATTCGAAGAATTTACTGAATGACCAAATAGAATTGAATTCTTCTCCTCTGTCGAATCTGTTCATTACATGCCCATTCGAAAAATCGCTACATGTCTTTCATAATGATTAAATTTTTCACTCAAATTATTTCTGGATAACTCATTCTCTTCGAGTATGACAAAACATATTTTGTTTAATTCTTCATCCATAAGAAACATCAATACAACTCTTTCACCAAATACAAATATTGTTGATAACGACAAAAACATTATTGCTCCATCTCAGGTATAATGTAATGATTTATTAAGGAGATCACTGGCAAATTCTCTAAAATATTAAACGAATAACCTAATATTGAGATAACCAACGAAGAAATTCTTATTATTAGAACGATACACACCAAAGTTGGAGATGAACCCCCCATATTCACTCAACTTGAAGAACTTTAAGCTCCAGAATAACCTCTCACAAAAGTTATTGTAGACACCATCCTGGAAGATGCACACTAGCCCATCTAAGCCACTAAGGTCTTAGCTAGTGAACCACATTCAACAAAAAGGTTTTTTTTCGAAATGACCTTCATCGCTGAAAAAACAAATTGCATAAATGAAAAAACAGATATTAATCATCTTAGTGAGATATATTCCCATCAATTAATTTATCAAATCTCGAATCAATATAACAATGTACTTAATGAATTTAATTCGAAAGCTATTATCCCAACCATGCTGTAAAAATTCTACCCGCCGGTAAATAATTTCTCAAGAAATTCCTTACAATTTTCTTCAATATGATAAGAGTCATCGCAAGCTCCTTAAATACTAATGGTCATAAACAGTCCCAGTTACATGTCCATTTGGAATTGATGAGTTTTCATACAGTACAAGCCTTTTAGGCAACTACAAACACACATATTGAAGTTGGTAACAACTATTATCATTATTGGCACTGACATGGCAAATGTCTGTCAATCCCAACCAATAGAGACAACTTGTAAAATTTTCACGTGTGAATAAGATCCTCTTTCAATAAAGTTAAACTGTAACGTATTTTATCAAATATTAGATATTGTTATGCCAGAAGTTAAATCATCTGCTCCGTATTTTTGGTATTGGTAAATTCCGATGTTCAACTTCACAAAAAATTTTTTAAAAAATTACTAAGAAATGAAATGAAGAAATTCATTGACGATTTTTGTTGAAGAAATTCCATACTTTCTGCCTCCTAACTTTGTATTGTTTCCCATATTCATATAATTTTCTGGTTTCTTTCTCAAAATTCCAGATGAGGGTTTTGAAGTATTCAGAAAATATTTTTTTGAAAGGTAAGTCCCAAATTATAATTGTTGTGATGGAAATAAACTACGGTACATTTTTATGAACACATATTTTTCTATTTGATTTGTATATTTCTGTTCTACTGATTTTTCAAGATTTTTTCTGTTTGTTTTGAAATGTTTGCCTTATAATAGTGGAATATGTTTGTTTCTCGATTTCACTGAAACATAAATCCACTGTAAATTCGGAATTGTTTCTGGTTATTTGTAACATCATATCAATACTACTTTACTTATCATGTTGTTTCTATTTGCTATGTATGAATCACTTCTATTTCAATATTCGTCGCGAATATTCTATAAGCAAATTGAAAAAAAAAATCAGTGAAAGCATTTCAATCTTCAAGTTTGTTTTATCACTCAAAAAACAGATATCTGGATGTGATCTACACATTTACACAAAGTTTTTACATGTATGCATTATATGTATTTCCTTTCTTTGAATTATTCTTATTTTCTTTACTTGAATGAAGATAACAGAAGGTTCTTTCCAAGATTCATTCCTCACAGATATACTCTTCTTTCTTATCTGTGTGTCATTTTTATGTTCTGAATTGATAGCGTACTTGACTCATTAATAATTGTATTGGTGAAATATTTGAGTTTTCTCTCTTTTTATCGACTTCTTAAGATTGACTGTATACTTATTTCTCAGTAAAATGAAAGCAAACCCCGAAGATGAGAGCACTATCTTTACCAAAGATCATAAATTCTGTGCTTTCATACACCAACCAACTGTACTTCATATTTCTGCAGGGATTATAGTATTTTTCAACAGCTCCAGCAGTCAGATTACTGAATAAAATATGACACCCATTGACTTTATATGACTTTTCCCAAAACTCAATAAAAAGTCACTTAAAATAACGAATTTGCACTTTTTATTGCGTCCAGGTACGAGCATTATTTCGCGAAACTTGTGTAAAATATACAGCCATTATAATTTTTTATTAGTTCGGAGGACCCAGAAATATAGTCGGTGATTTTTATTGACGATAAATTCAGCAAGGCACATAAATCGTCAACGTCTTCACGATAATGTCAAGCTCATGGCGTGATGAGGATGTCAGAGAAAGACAGGAAAGTTTTGGGTTTTCAAGTTCGGTTTTGAACTGTGTTGATTCTTTCCTGTTTATATGTTGAAAACAGTTTTTATATTTCATATTTTCGCTGGAATTTTTGGCACTGAACTTGTGTTCTGACTTGAGAAACTTTTATAATAATCATCTCTTGACCGACTAGTTTTGTACCAATTTTGTTTTCTATGTGCTATTGCCAAATTCACATTCCTCAGTTTTGATCCACGTGGAGCTGAGCCTATTGAGTTTGAACTTTCCACCCATATTAACCATAGAAATATCATATGCAGGTTTGATACCAGATATTATTGCCATAAGATAGTAGTTCAAAGCTGAATGACTCTGAGGCATATTGAAATTGTCATTTATGCCAAATCCATACGAATTTTCCATCACATTATGGATCTTTCTATATGCAGTACATGGGGTGAGTACACGTATACATACATATGCATATACTATATTATATCAATAGTCACAGAACAGATCAAACAGATTAATCGGTAACGTTCAAACTAATTTCGAATTTGATAGTCTTATTGATTACATTACTAAACAAGCTAGAAAAAGCTCTGTTACGTCAGCAACGCAAAGTACGGAATCGCATTTAGAAAATGCCAAAGTTAGGTACTTTTCAGGTGCTTTTTAGGTACCGAAGTCAAAAATTAGGTGCTCTGTAACTTACTTACGTTGCTAGCAGTATGTGATGCTAGCAACGCAATGAAAATAATAATAAAATAATGAATGTTAAGGGAACACTATTAGGTGCTAATTGAGTGCCAAACTGTGAGGATCGTGAAATTTTCTAATCAAAAAACAAAAGCTTCCAATTTCGCTAAACAACAGATCTAAGAATCAGGTCTCTCGAAAACGAGGACGAATGCTCTATCAGGTATAAACTAAGCGTGGTAATGAAGTGCTAATTAGGTGCTTGCAAGGAATTAAGATGAAAACGACAGCGAATAAGTGAAAAAAAAATTCGAGATACCTGATTTGAGAAAAAAAATTAACAATATGCAATAAAGTTTTGAGATACTCGTGAACTAATACATAGGCAATCAATATAAAGTACAAATTAAGTGCTAACTAGATAAATAATGGTAAACTTAGATTCCATAATGCCTATGGGGCATCATGTCTATGGGGCATCCACGTCGAACCGCTCGGCTACCGACCCACCGGTCGATCGGTAGCCGGGCGGTTCGACGTGGATGCTTTGTTCACTCAGTCAATCGGCCGATGTGTGAGTCGATGGTTCAAGCCCCAAGCTGAACGCTCAATTTTCACTTGCTATCGTCCAATCCGTGTTAGGAATCACACGTTAAAAGGTAAGACCTCGTTAGTTCTTAGCTCGCACAAGTTTCGATTTCTGAGGGTTATCGTTCATAGAGGTGCGATAGCTGGTTAACGGAAAAAATATATTTTAAATATTTTTTATAATGGTGGTTATCGGGTCCATGATGGTTATCGGGTCCATAAGCCTCATATGAATTATGGAATCTAGATTTACTATAAATGTCCAATGAGCACCTAATTAGCACATTATTCTCATACCCTTACTTATCGAGGAACGTACTGTAAGAACTCAGTCCATCAGTCATAGTAGGTTTCCTACTATTTATCTAGTGAGCCCTTAATTAGCACTTTATTTTGATTGTCTATGTATCAGTTTACGAGTATCTCAAGACTTTATTGCATATTGTTTTTTTTTTCTCAAATTAGGTATCTCGAATTTTTTTTTCACTTATTCACGGTCTTTTTCATCTTAATTTCTTGCAAGCACCTAACTAGCACTTTATTACCACGCTTAGTTTATACCTGATAGAGCATTCGTCCTCGTTTTCGAGAGACCTGATTCTTAGATCTGTTGTTTACAGAAATTGGAAGCTTTTGTTTATCAATTAGAAAATTTTACATCACATACTGCTAGCAACGCAACTTTGAGATTGAGTTGCGGTGTAAGTTACAAAGCACCCAATTTTCGACTTCGGTACCTAAAAAGCACCTAAAAAATACTTAATTTTGGCATTTTCTATATACGATATCCGTACTTTGCGTTGCTGGCGTAACAGAGCTGCTAGAAAATCCTCTGGTTTCATGAAAAAAATCACAGATTTCAATAAATTTGATTGTTTCAAATATTTGTAGCCAGCAAGTAAGAATATGTTTCGATAATTTATAATCCTTCCACAGAATCCCAGAAACACTTTTGGGAGGAAAAGGTTTTTGTTCTTATACCAGGGGAACTATTTATATTTCGGGAATAGCAAATAATGACAACCATTTTTTGATGAAAATGGACTAATTGCTTTTCGAAATATTCCCCTTTATAATTGATAAACTTTCGTTTCAACCATTTGTCAATTAACGAACGTTTCAACTGCTAATTCGGCGCTCGCAAATCGTTGACAACGCAGCTTATCTTTAACGTTCCGGAACAAGAAGTCATTGTGTGCCAAATCAGAACTGTACGCAGGATGAGTTATCAATTCGATGTTTTGACTGCTCAAAAATTCACCTGTTTGACGAAATGTTCGACAGAAGATTTCCGGCAAACAAATGGTCGTGTACGTACCATTCAGAATTGACCATTCTACGTTGCTCAAGGAGAACAGTGGACACATGACCCCGTGATTCTTCCACGGACAACTTGAGATACTGACATATAGTTCTATACATATATGACAAAATTGAAACAGAGAAGGAAACAGCTCAATATACTGTTTCTATCAGATCTACTGGACAATAGAATATATTTGAAGATGATTGACAATGTTTCATGATGAATTTCACTAGTTCGGACTTCCATTGTCTACTATATAAAATGATTTGAAATCCATGAAACAACTAAAAATGAAGAATTGAAAATGAAAAGCTGAAAATAACAATCATATTAACCAAAATAAACCTGAAATGAAATAATAGTGAAATAAAATACAAGTAAAAATAGAACAATTGAATAAATAGAAAAATAAAGAAATGAGAAAAGAGCATGAAAATAAAAAGTGAAGAGACTCCAAGTCACGTTAGTTCACGACGTTTCGATTGTTAGTATCTACAATCGTCTTCGGGTGATGACGACGACGTGGAAAGCCTTTACACCAACGTTCCAGTCGAAGAATCGCTAGAAATCATAAAGAGAAAGCTATCCGAAGACGGGAATCTGAAAGAGAGAACGAATCTACCTATAGAAGTGATCATGGAATTACTAGGATGCTATGTACGGAACTGTTATTTCCAACTGAAGGACGAATTCTTTACACAAGATGAGGGAATGCCAATGGGATCGCCTCTTTCACCAGTCATAGCCAACATTTATATGGAGTGGTTTGAAACTCCCATTGAAAAAGCCCACAAGAAACCTTGAGTCTGGTTGAGATATGTTGACGACACCTTCATAATATGGAACCATGGGAATACTGAACTAGACGCCTTCCTGAAACACATCAACAGCGTGAGACCTTCCATCAATTTCACAATAGAGAAGGAAATCCACAATGAATTGCCGTTTGGTGAAGAGGACCGACACTAAGTGGGAAACATCTGTATACCGAAAACCCACTCATACGGGGCAGTATCTGAACCACGAATCCAACCACCATCAATCGACTAAAAAAGGAATCATCAAGACTCTATTAGACCGTGCTTTTGGGCTTTGTAATACAAAAGAAGGTCTCGAGAAGGAACTAGACATAATCAAAAATGATCTTCAAGGAAATGGCTACTCCAAAGCGATGGTAGAAAAGACTTTGGCTAGAAGACAGCAGGAGCCTCGCAAGGAAGAGAAGCCATCACTACCAGTGCTTGCACTTCCTTACATCAGAGGATTATCGGAGAGGATAAGAAGAATTGGTTCCAAGTACAACATCAGAACCTGCTTCAGATCCGGTAACACTATCCGTAGCAGCCTCACGAAAACCAGGCCACCAAACGCGGACTGCGATTCCAAGAAGGCCATTGAATGTTCGCATTGCCGAGCACAAAAAACACACACAGCGAGGAGAAACCAGCAAATCAGGAATAGCAGACCATGTTTGGACCCATCAACACAACATCGAGTGGTCCCAAGCTGAGATCTTGCACACCTAGTCATCACCCGAAGACAATTGTAGATACTAAAAATCAAAACGTCGTGAACTAACGTGACTTGGAATCTCTCCACTTCTTATTTTTATTTTCTTTTTTCATTTCTTCATTTTTATTTATTCAATTGTTCTATTTTTACTTGTATTTTATTTCACTATTATTTCATTTCAGGTTTATTTGGTTAATATAGTTGTTATTTACAGATATTTATTTTCAATTCTTCTTTTTTAGTTGTTTCAGAGATTTCAAATCATTTTATATAGTAGACAATGGAAGTCCGAACTAGTGAAATTCAAAATAGAATATATTCTGCATACTTACTTCAACAAGTACACTTCTTCCTCCCTTCGCTGGCTTACGCTTTAGACAAATAAGTTTTGTTGTGACTGTATTGCACTGTACAAAATATGTTCGTTATAGGATAAACTTTTCGGTAGACTGAATTTTGGACTTTTTGATTTTGATCCAGTTAGACTCAAAAACGAACTTCGTTCATCATTCTCTAATGACATTCCTTCAAAGAAGAAATATAACAAATAATCATTACAATCAGCTTGGAAAAGGCAGAGTAATCTGTAAAATTGGGTGCTACATACTTAACTGATTGTTCGAAAGAAAAATTCCTTTTTTTTATTATTTTTGCAATGACCAGAAATTATATGGTGTTTAAACTCTTTCTTGAAAATATGGTTCATGGGTACTATTAAGACATCATGAACTGTACTCTCGGGAAAAGGAGTGTGGATCCACTCACACGTTCGATTTAACGTTTCCCTTCCTCGAAAATCTACTTCGAATAAGTAAGTAACTCGTAAAGAAGCGGAGATATTCGCAAATTTGTCAGGTAAGATTCCAGAAAGTTATTCATTTTACGAGGCGAACAGTATACAAATACGGCTTTCGCTAATATTTGTCACATAAATGCGGCATGGTCACGCCTCTCACGGTTATTGCTAAGGCAATAAAGGCCTGGAGTAATAACTGACTAATAAATTACCCTCTAAGGATGAATAGAATGATTTTTGCCCCAGCTGCACGTGGCTTACGGCCGCAGTCAACATCTAGTGGGAAAAGGGAGGTAAAGAATACTTATTTAGTGATACTTCAGGGGCGAAACAAATATATGATAATAATGGACAGAGTAATAATTTGTTGAGCTAATTCTACGAGAGACATTTATAGCTGGTGATTCACAAGGGATAGACTGGTGGACATTTATGGATGTGAAGTATATATTTTGCGATGCAAAGATAGCTGAACATCCTCGTCTATCTTTTTTTTTTATTTAAAGTAAAGTTTACTCTTATCAACAATTTACATTTCAACTTGCAGCATATCTGAATTACCTAATTAAAATTGTATTCCAAACAGATTTGCAGATATTTTTTATAGAATTGTACTGTTTATCGTTCATAATTTCCAATTTCCATTCGTTTAAAGTTGATTTCTTCTGAAATAAAATGAAATATTATTGAAGAAATGAAATATCCAACCGCCACAAGAATTTTAATCTGGTTTGGAGTCCTTTTGGATCTCCCAAGTTTCTGAGAAATTGCCTCGTTTGTCCAGTAAGTTAAAGTGACTATTCCAAATATCTTGGTAATCAATTTAACACCAACCAAAACAATCGAAAAATGTGTATGCTTTGATTCTCTTTAGTTGGTTACTGTACATTTAAACCGTTATTTCTTGTTACTGGATATCTGGTTTTCTTTGCAGTAGATCGTTATAGTGCAATAGAAAAAGGTTTAGAGACAGTATGTATTTCTGAGGAACATCAAATTTGATACTTGTGATGCACTATTTGGAACCTTTGGTGTAGTAATAAATATTACTGGAGTTTTTCCCAACACCAAACCGTTATTTTAACTAAGTGATCACTAAGTGATCATCTTCAAGAGGAAGATTAAACAGTTTAATCTTTCCCTTGAAGACCAAATCATTACACAACACAACCAAGTTTTTGTTTCGGGGTTGAAATTAGATGATTTTAATGTATTTCCACGTGTTAAAACCGAAAGTGACCATAAAAATTATATATTAGCTCTTGTTTTCAAGATATAGTATCATTATATATATGTATATTGAGTTTTCAACAAATGAAATATTTCATCACCAACAGTTGGTACACATGTTTGTTTACATAACACCCCTCTCATCAGCTGTTCTTAAGTAGTGAACATAACCTATGTGAGTTTGTCAATTGTACGCACGTGGCTGCTATTGAAATTATCGTGTGAAGTTGATTTTTAAATTAATTTAAGTGCTGATCTGAAATGCCTCGTAAGTGTGTGAATTCTGTCGATAGCTTTTGCTATATATGTGGTGAAATAACTTTTTAAGGCTCAGAAACGTAAAATGACACCTATCGTTAAGACAGCCTATGAACATTATTTTGGTGTGAAAGTTGGGGACCAAGATAAATCATGGGCTCCTCATATATGTTGTAATTCTTGTTCCGTCATATTGCGAGAGTGGCTGAAAAATAAAAACCGGGCAATGGCTTTTGCAGTACCTATGGTTTGGCGTGAGCCTACCAATCATACAGACGACTGTTATTTCTGCTTAACTCCTCCCATTAAGCAAGGTTTATCTATGAAGAAAAGAGGAACGGTTAAATACCCTAATCTCCCATCTGCTCTTCGGCCTGTACCACACTCAGACAATTTGCCAGTCCCTTCTCCACCCCAAAACTATGAAATTTTAGAGGAAGGTGATGAAGACTGTTTAGAAGGAGCAACCCATCCTTCTACATCCTATGACCCTGATTTTGAGGTAAGCGATAGGTCTAGTGATTCGCACAGAATTAGTCAAGCAGAGTTGAGTGACCTCATTAGAGATCTTCGCTTGTCTAAGGAAAAGGCTGAGCTGTTAGGGTCAAGACTACAACAGTGGAATCTTCTAAAACATGATGTGAAAATATCTCAGTACAGACAGCGTCAAAAAGAGTTGCTTCCTTTTTTTGAGAAAAAAGAAAACCTCGTAGTTTGTTCTGATGTTAATGGTTTGATGGACTGCTTGAATTTGGATCACACTCCATCTGAATGGAGACTGTTTATAGACTCTTCAAAACTAAGCTTAAAAGCTGTACTTCTGCATAATGGAAATCAGCTACCCTCTATTCCTATAGGTCATGCAGTTCACATGAAGGAAACGTATATAAATATGAAAACACTTCTCCAATCAATCAAATATGAACAACACAAGTGGAACATCTGTGGTGATTTGAAAGTCATTGCTATACTCCTAGGAATGCAATTAGGGTTCACCAAGTACTGTTGTTTTTTGTGTCTGTGGGACAGTCGGGATAGAAAATCTCACTATAAAAAAATGAACTGGCCTACACGAGACCTAAACCCTAATGAGAAAAATGTAGTTTACGAGCCTCTTGTAGATCCTAAGGATGTTCTCCTTCCCCCATTACATATTAAGTTGGGACTAATGAAAAACTTTGTGAAGGCCATGGACCAGGAAGGACAAGCTTATAAGTACTTGAGAGCAAAGTTTCTCAGGTTGAGTGATGCTAAAGTCAAGGAAGGCATCTTTATTGGGCCTCAAATCCGTGAAATCGTAAATGATCCTGCTTTTGACATGATTTTAACAGGAAATGAAAAAAGAGCCTGGGAAGCCTTTAAGGGGGTTGTACATGGGTTTTTAGGTAACAAAAGAGATGATAACTTCACAGCATTGGTTAAAGAGCTTCTTCAAGCTTACCACCAACTTGGATGCAACATGTCCTTAAAAATTCATTTTCTTCACTCTCATCTTAATTTCTTCCCACAAAACTGTGGAGCTGTGAGTGACGAACATGGAGAAAGATTCCATCAAGACATTGCCTTAATGGAACAGAGATATCAGGGCCGTTGGAATGAAGCAATGCTTGCAGACTACTGCTGGTCTGTGTGTAGGGATGCTCCAGAAGTGTTTTATAAAAGACAAGCTAAACGACAGCGATCTTACAATGAATCGGATGGACTTAATTGAAATTTGGTGGTACAAACTTCTTTTATTTGTCAAAACACTAAGAATAATGTTTTTTTTATTAATTTTGTACTTAAAATATTCTAAAAGAAACATAACAATATTGTTTTATGTACTTTCACTTTTCACGTATAGTATAACTACTCTTTAAGATTAAGTACTGTGTATCTCAAAAACCAGAGCTAATAAAAATTTTTCATTGTTATTTTCGTTTTTATCACCCCAAAATTAGTAGAAATTGACTAATTTAATGTAGGAAACATTCAAAAAATATTTTTTTGTTGTGTTGTGTAACACCTCGACACGTGTTTTAGGTGTTAAAAAAACGGTTTGGTGCTGGGATCAAACTCCAGTAATATTCATCATATTTGATATTGAGGAAGTGAACAATCGATAGCTATTACAAAAGGAACAAACGGAATGGAGAGTTTCCATTCATATACCGAGTACAATAGTTTTTAGCAGCCTGCTATAGTTGATACTAAAATTTTAACTATTCATACCGACACCGTCTCCAAAATTTCAACATTTTACAATCCATGAAGTCGTCGAGCATAAAATTTTATTGAAATAGAATTGCTCAGTGTTGTGTCAGCATTTGTTGAAATAAATCCACATATCCCTCGTATTCGAATTTATTTTCCGCTCCGAAATAAATGACCCGATGCCATTCGGATATCTTAACAGCTGGACAAAAAGTTCGCTCGAAATAAAACACATATTTTATTTCACATCCAACTATTGGATCGGCAAATTCCGCTGCAAGTCTGTTTGAAAACATACTCGCGTTTGTTGGTTTTATACGAGGATGTATTGAAAATTCATAGCCTTCCAGAAAATTATTGGATGTTCCTTACTATTATGTAATGTTTTCGATGTTCTGGGTTGTTCTAGAAATTTTGGGCCGCCAAAATATTTAGTTCTTGTATCAGCTTATAGCAAGCTCTTCAGATAGAAACGTTAAACTCCTCCATGGAGGGAAGATAGAGGATTTCTGTACCATATAACTCCCTTGATCTTTCCACAGCGATCTGATATGTTCAAGATTGTTCCCGAATGTTCTAGGCTATTTCTGAACATCCTACAACTTTCGAAAATGTTCGATGAAATTTGTTTTATAATTATAAAACAAATTTGTAGTGATCATGATTTTTCAACCTCCTCTCAATTGAACAAATTTTTTTAGAGAACGTGCACTGCCTCTTCGCATATTCGTTGGAAGAATATTCATAACTTTTCAGCTTTTTTACAGTTGAGAAAAAACATGAAGTCGTATGAAGTCAAGTAATTCGAACCCTAAATAACTAATTGTATTCATGGCAACATGCGATTTGCTCGCAGTTTTCAAGAAATAATGTTGTGTCAGTGACGTTGAATAATAATTTTCAGTTACGTTCAGACAAGAAATGACAAAAAGTATATTGTTCAAACAAAGCAAACTGTAATGAGGCGTTTCAAAGAACAAGTTTCACATATTCGATTTCGTTGATCAGAGGAGTCTAGTGTAACATAAATTACCTTACAGAATGACCACAGAATAACAAAAAATGTTTAGAAACATTAAAACAAAGTCTTGACTTTGGAAGTTTAGAAAACGATAAATGTGGAGTAAAATTTTAAACAGCGATGAAGTTCTCACGCCAAACATACTCTCTGTGTTTCAATATTCGAATGCGTCTGAATCTTATTCACTGGTATCTCTTTTTCGCACTACACTTGAAAAACTATGCGTTGTTATCCCACTCGTTATTCATTTCATTTTTTCATTTCATTTTCATATTTTGTTTGGTACAATATCTACTATAATAAAAATACATCGTAAATCCAAAGGAAACATAGAACATACCTAAGCAATGAATGCTTGTATCGTAATGTTCCATTCTTCCATTTGGGTATCTTAATTTCTTTTTTATACACTGCGAGTTCCAAACAATAATAATGATAATATTGATAATATTGAGTAGATGAATTTGAAATTTATCATAAGAATTATTTTATATTAGTTAGGTTGGTTAGGATAATGGGAAAGAGAAAATAAGAAAGAATAAGTAATAAGTTATAGAATAATAGAGTAATAGAGGAGTGTGTATCAGTTGAAAATTAAATTTAGAGTATTGTTTTCGAGAATGAAACTTTTAATATTTTGTTTGTAGTTCGCCATTTTTGTTATTTGCTTTACTTTTAGAGGTAACATATTGTATAGTTTAGGTCCGAAATAGAATATAAATCTTTGTGTATGCCTTTTTTTGAATTTGGGTATTCTGATAGATAGATCCTCAACAGATCTTGTATATTTTTCAGCAAGATTTTTTTCGTAGTTCTGTTTTTGAATATCCACTGAAGGCATTGATAGGAATACAGACCCTTGACATTCAAGATCTCGGAATTGTTATATAGCTGATGTGTTGAGAATAACCTAGGTTTCTTCAATATAATTTTCATCAAAGTGTTCTGTGTTGTTTGAAGTCGTTTTATTGTTTTATTATACATTCCACCCCAAGCATTTATACAATATCTCAGGACAGATTCCGCTAGAGATTTATATAATGTAAAGATATTTCGTTTATCCAAAAAAACTCGTAAATGATAGAAGCTTTTAATTAGCAATCTGAGTCTTTTCACTACGTAATCAGAGTGTGCGTCCCATCTCAGATGCTGATATATCATAATACCTAGATATTTTATATTTATCAACCTTTCTATCAATGGACAAAAGCAATTTTGTGTTTCACACCCTGTTTGATGTATCCTCAAGGTTTTTTTTCCGGTTGGTCATGTTGCAGTAAAGAGAAAGTTAGAAATTTTGTTTTACTAACATTCAGACTTAGACGGTTATAATTCAACCATAGCCTTACGTTACCATAGCGCTACCATAGCCGCTACCATAGCCAAGGACGCTACATTTTGAACAGATAACAAACATTTTTTAGTGATTATAACTGCACCAATATCGAATTTCAACACTTGAATCGCGATCAGCTCCTGAACTGAACACTACGGCGATAACCATCCCCGCATTCCCGATGTCTATTCGTCACCGTAACATGACTTCAAATTTAATTTTATGACTCTCCAGCCAATCATAAAAATCCATTAGTGAAAATTATCCAATACGAACCGCCAACTCTACAGTCCACGTGAATTAGTTCGCTACCGGTTCATTTCTATGTATTGGTTTTTTTAGCCTGTGAGAGTGCCCCTGGGAGTTTAAGAGTGCACAATATCGTTTACTTTGACTATACTTACGCGTAATAATGGTTAGAGACTTCAGCTATTTCATTGCGCTACTCTGGTTTGTCTTTCAGATGTGAAGCTTCATACCGACACTTCTAATGAATTATTCTTCGTTGAAAACGGAATATTTTGTTCATCCAAAGAACCGGTCTGAAGTAACTAGATCAATACATCCTCGTATTTTATTTCACGTCCAACTATTGGATCGGAAAATTTCGCTGCAAGTCTCCGAATATGTTTGTTTTCTGTTCGGAAACATCCTCACTTTTGTTGGTTTTATACAACGTCACATTTCCCTAGCGGACTCCAACTTTTAATACCCTCCAAAATGATAAAAATTCGACGGCACAAATTGCTTTAGTTTCAGCTTGTCTACCTCACTGATTTATGGCAACTGGAGTATACGACAAGTTTAATCCTATATTTATAACGTTGGTATTAAAAAGTGAACGAACGGCACTTATAAAAGTGTCTTAAAATGTTTAAGAGCTTTGAGAACATGTTCTTGGAATTGATGGTCGGTCCCAACTTGATTAAGCAAAAATAGGAGAAATGAGACGTAGTTCTGGTGACATGGAATATTTCATATAGACCAGGGCTGAAACCTTCAAAAATGGTGAGAAGTGAAAAAAAAATTGGATGAAACCCATTAGAGAAGGTGAAGAATATGATAAAAATCAAAGGAAATATAAATCACGGGCGATCTGAGTTCGGAAATTGGAAGGGAGTTTTGAAGGGTTAAAAAATGATTCATTTCATTTACGATTTCCGGCAAAACTAGCAATCCATGGAAAAAATGAATGGCAAAATTTAGCTTATAAAAAGATATACAACTTTTGTATTGACAATTTTCTCACATAACCTCAAAATTCATGTGAAAAGTTTTTGATTTTTAAATTTCATCTTTTTCAAAAAAGTTTGGTAACAACTCACCTTTTAATGTCCAAATACAATGCGATTTATTTAATTCAAAACATTTATTTTTCCACGTTTTTTTGACTTAATATCAAAAAGCACCCTAAATTTCAATCGAAAATGTTTGCATTGGAATATCAGCTTTTTTCAAAAAGACGGTGTGCTTTTTGTTCGTTGAAATCTCTACTATATGATAGTAAAAATAGATATACATTACTATAGTAAATGTTCTCAGAAAATGCAAAAAATCGAAAAAACTCTAATTTGAGAAAAATTTTATAATCATTATGTACAATTTCATTAAAAAAAATGTGATTGCTGCAATTTTATTCAGTTATGAAGTGTATTTATTCAATTCTAATTACATTCATGTCATAGAAAATCTCATAAACTATAATTATACCAATAAATCGTACTATTGAATTTAAATACTTCATTCCAATTACGTTAATAATAATAATATTCTCAAAAATGTTAATCTTGTTATTTATGAATAACTTATCTCGAATTTTAATCACTCACCCATTAGTTTTTGTTAGTTTTTTGCTAGGTTATGTTAGGTGCAATGTGAGTGGGTCTATTCGACCCTCCACCGCAACCCGCACGGGTTTATTGTGGCACCTATTCTCACTCGGCCAAACAAACCCAGCTTTTCAACGGAGCCGATCAGTTTATATGGTGAGTGGTATTTCAGGTCAGATGGTAAAAGTACGGCTCTGCCGAACTCTAAAGACCTGATTCGGTCCCCAGCGGGGCAGGCACTTAGCATATGCTTTGTTAATGAGGTAGTCGGATAGTCAAGTTGCAAGATTCCCACCTTGATACACACGACAACTTCCCATATGAGGGTTTTTGCACGTCAGCTATACCTGACGATGCCTTTGATTCAGCCGTGCAGGGTTTTTCACCTCTGGTTTTGGTGAAACCTCACTTGAGCATAAACGTTTGCTAACCTGCTCATGGGGGGTTAGTTCCCCCACCTGAGACAGATTCTGCGTACGCCGCAGCTCTCGCTCCTGACCTAAGTCGAGTCGTAAACTCGACATCCATCTCCTCTGTAGACTCGCTCCTGAACTAAATTTACAGGGAGATTAGTTAGAGTCGTAAACTCGACAACCATCTCCTCTGTAGACTCGCTCCTGAACTAAATTTACAGGGAGGTCAGTTAGAGTCGTAAACTCGACATCCATCTTCTATGGTGACTCGCTCCTGAATTAAATTTACAGAGAAGTCAGTTGGAGTCGTAAACTCGACAACCATCTCCTTTGTAGTCTCGCTCCTGAACTAAATTTACAGGAAGGTCATTTGGAGTCGTAAACTCGACATCCATCTCCTCTGTAGACTCGCTCCTGAACTAAATTTACAGGGAGGTCAGTTAGAGTCGTAAACTCGACATCCATCTCCTCTGTAGACTCGCTCCTGAACTAAATTCACAGAGAGGTCCGTTGGAGTCGTAAACTCGAAATCCATCTCCTCTGTAGACTCGCTCCTGAACTAAATTTACAGGGAGGTCAGTTAGAGTCGTAAACTCGACATCCATCTTCTATGGTGACTCGCTCCTGAATTAAATTTACAGAGAAGTCAGTTGGAGTCGTAAACTCGACATCCATCTCCTCTGTACTCTCGCTCCTGGATTAAATTTACAGGGAGGTCAGTTGGAGTCGTAAACTCGACAACCATCTCCTCTGTAGTCTCGCTCCTGAACTAAATTTACAGAGAGGCCCATTGCAGTCGTAAACTCGACATCAGTCTCTGTATATTCGCTCCTGAACTAGATTTACAGGGATAACATAATTCGTTTCCTGAGCAATGTTGAAACATAGGGACGTAAAAGCTCAGTCCGTGTTGAAACTAGTGGTAAGGTATTGAAGATATCCTGATGGATATATTAGGTATCTCGAAAACCTCAAAAGACAGAAACTCAAAATTGAATCCCGCAGAAAATCCTGATGAAAAAGAGATGTTTGAACATCGTCTATTGATATTAGCACATTTTCCCCTAAACCTCTTTTTCCACAAACTAGGAATCTCAGCACAAAAAATAGGAATGATAATACTTTTACTACAATTGAGGTTTTAAGTACGACATATTCTCATAACGGTCAGTTCGAATTTTGGTACTGATAAATTAAAGACGCCACAGACCAGAACAAAAAACTGGTCGATTTATACTTCATTAGGATGATTTCCTCAAACTGCATCGAAGTTTTTCATGTATGAAGGACAGTGGACACAGTCTATCATCAATTCAAACACTCGATAGTAACCAAAAAAGTTACACAAAAAACCCTTTCGAAAATACCTTCTTCCTCAATGTTTTGTCCAACCAGAAAAATTAATTTTTCATATGACATTTCCGTCATTCCATACAATGCCTATCCATTACAATAGCATAGAGTAAGAAAAGTGAAGTTAAGATAAGCATAATTTGTTCGCTTGCGCATTGCCATTATCTTGCCTAATTTGTTTCATTAATCAGCATCATAATAATACAATAGGCAACTGATAAAATTTATAAACAAATCAGTTTTTTATGAAGTCAGAAATTAAATATTGATGGTCAGCGAATAATGCGATGATGACTATAAGATCTCACTGAAATTCGACTATAAAACGCATTGAAAAAAGTATCAAAAGTCGACTCTGAAATTTAAAAGAAAATGATCTTCAAGAAACAGTTAAATGACTTTGTATTCATTACTGAGTGATTCAGAGCAGCCGTGCTGTGAAGTGAATAATACATGCCGGAAGAGTTTCTTTTTGTATCTCTCAAAATCTACCTAAAACCCGAAAGGCATGAATGGGCACGTCTATGTTGAATAAGAATACGCAACTTTGTATCTGGTTAGTAGGTACGTAGGATGTTATAAATTCAATATCCTGTTTTTTATTGTGTGGCGGGATTCCACTTCAGTAACGCCCTTTTTATTGTCAAAATGTTTGTAAGGGTGGAACTAAAGCAATAGAAAATGTCTTACAAAAATACACACAATGTGTTCTCCTTGAAAATGGAATTCTCATAAGAGAAGTAACATATATTTCCTGTTCAACATTCCCGTGTGAAACCTAATCTTCACTGGGATTTTCAATTATCGGAAATCATCGACTTTATGTTGATGATATACACTACCTTGCACTGATGAGTGGCCAAACAGCCCGAAACCGGTCTGCAAGTGTGTTCCAATAATTGAAAATCTATTGCGGCAGTTTATCGCCAACAGCATATGCAGGAATAACTTCAGTGAAGAATCCTGCACTGACACCTGTCGGATATAATCCAACGCCCTTCGTGGTATTAGCCAGGGGAGTAGTTGTTTTCTGATAGGTGTCAGTCCATTAACCTACTGTGTAGGGTGTTGAGACTGGCCTGAACGAATTGTTCTTTTAGATGATTTGATTTATAGCCAGTCTTCAAGTATGCCCACTGACTATACGTGAAAGATTTCTTTCCTTTTACGAGGAATTGGGCAAATTTGGATATGCAGTTGGTTACCTCGTTCACAGGCAGATGGAGCGACGACAAACCTGTTGTTTGTTGTAGTCTTCAGCTTAGTTCGAGGAATGATACTCTGACGGAATTCGATTTTCAATTATCGGAAATCATCGACTTTATGTTGATGATATACACTACCTTGCACTGATGAGTGGCCAAACAGCCCGAAACCGGTCTGCAAGTGTGTTCCAATAATTGAAAATCTATTGCGGCAGTTTATCGCCAACAGCATATGCAGGAATAACTTCAGTGAAGAATCCTGCACTGACACCTGTCGGATATAATCCAACGCCCTTCGTGGTATTAGCCAGGGGAGTAGTTGTTTTCTGATAGGTGTCAGTCCATTAACCTACTGTGTGAGACTGGCCTGAGCGAATTGTTCTTTTAGATGATTTGATTTATATTTATTTATAACTCAAGACGACATCTTTCAAGATCTACTGTTTCAGTGCCGGTACCTCATGCTATAATTTTACAGGGTCGATTTTTCATAGTTGGCATTTGAAAATAATATCTCTCGGACCAGTTGATTCCTGTTCTGAGAGATATATTTTACGAACACTGTCACTCCCACCCACAATCAAACCCTTGACTCTTTAATAGAGTCTAGTGATAACCTTTTGATTAGCTATAAAAACCTCTTTCTGATGCCACCAACTTTTTTGGATTCTGATAACGAATATAATTTTTTTTATTATTTTTCATTCATTCATTCCATATTGAGACTGTGAATAATTGAAACATGTCAACTTCAGTTTTTAGGGGGAGACATTTCCTGTCGGGGTGGCTCCCCATATCAACCCACATGTCAAAAACTACCATGTGACACCTCGTTTGAAAGTTCTTTGAGTTTTTTATCCAACCCTGTAACATTTTTGACATTATTGAGACATTGATGAGCAATTTTAGAAAAAAAAAGATACTAGACAATGAGTTTGTATCTAATTTCAAACTAGCAAATGGAACTGTACAAAAACATTCACTCTCTACGACATCAAGTTTCATACAATGGTGGGTTCCTCCCGTACATTCCAAGGAAAATCAGGTGTCTGTGACTTACACCACCTGATAATTGGTTCCCATGAATTATCTACAATAGTAGACTATAGTAAACGACTATCTACATGGAAAAAAGTCCAAAGAATTCAAATCGGTGGATCTGGGTGGTCATTCTGTAGAACCTTTCTATTGGACCGGAAAGTTATTATCAAGGAACTGTCGCACTAGTACAACGGAATCAGGAGCAGCTGCATTTTGTTAAACAACTACTGCATTTTGCTGAATACAGCCTGTAAAGTCGTCAGGAGTTCGGATCCCCTTCTCTGCATGCTCCATGACCATGAGAGATCAGGAATTGGAGCATTTCTCCTTAGGGCAGCTGTCCGAGCAGCTGATGAACCCGGTATAGTTTTCGACTATGAACGAGGTGACTAAAACTCTGTCACCGAGTTGGAAACCGATCAGCAAAAAGCTCAGATAAAAGCCGGAGAGATCACCTTACTTCTGCGGAGACACAAGGATAAGCCAATGCATGGGGTCTTCTTCAATAACATTGGAGACCTTGGCTCATCAAAACGCCTGACGTTCGCTTTTCTCAGGTCGAGTGGGCTGAAGTCGGAAACTAAGGGGTTCATCATGGCTTGCCAGGATGGTGTCTTCAACACCTCAGTCTACCACAGTCGCGTGATGGGTATAGAGGTTCCTGACACAAAGTGTCAGGAGGCGCGAGGCGCCCGAGACCCCAATGCACTTGCTATCAGCATGTCCAGCATATGCGGTCTCGGCCTATATCCATTGACATAACGCGGCCCTAAGAGTGCTATATTACCATCTACGGCACTCTTACGGTATTGACGAGACACCGGTGTTGCCCTACGCTCCGGGGGATATTGAATCCGTTGTGGGGAACGAGAAATGCCGAATTTATTGGAACTATTCGTTACCCACCCTCAGGCTCATACAAGCTAATAAGCCCGATGTTGTCCTTCTCGACCACCAGACCAAAGCGATATTTGTCTTGAAGTTTTCAGCTCCTGACGAGACGAATATCGTCAGAAAAGAGGAGGAAAAACGGATAAAATATCGAGATTTTCTCTTCGAACTCCGCAGACTCTATCCAGATCGCTCTGTCAAGATGGTTGTTCTGATTATCGGAGTCCTTGGTGGAATGATGTCCCCTCCACTCTCGAATCTTAAAATCATACCGGCTTGCCGCACTAAGGCAGAAATCTTAGCCGCACAGATGCAGAAGGCTGTCATTCTTGGCTCACTGCGCTTGCTCAGGGCACATGATTCTCGGACCCAATGATCACTTACCCCACGATGTGGGAAGTGATTATATTATATTATATTATATTATATTATATTATATTATATTATATTATATTATATTATATTATATTATATTATATTATATTATATTATATTATATTATATTATATTATATTATATTATATTATATTATATTATATTATATTATATTATATTATATTTCATTAAATTACATTACATTATATTTTGCATTTCATTGATGATGTTTGAGTTAATTCTAAAATAAAGTAATTTTACGAATAAGAATGAACCTTGAAAAATCAAATAATAACTTTAACTGGGAAAGAATTTTTTCGCTGACATACTTACAATAGTTATTCGCGAAAAATCGTCCGAAAACGTAGCTTTATTGATTGCAAAGCCGACAATATAACTCGCAAATTAATCGAAAAATAATAACACTCAGAAAAAATTTCAGATAATGTCAAATTTGTTAGGAATCAGTTAGTCTATTCCTTTCACATTTACATATTTTCAATAAAGCATATTCCAACCCCGAGAAAGGGTGGCATTCCCAATACAAGCTCAGCTTCGGAGTAGAGAGTAAGTAGAAGCCCAATTCAATTTTTTTTGTTCCATTAGTGCTGTTGACAACATTATGTCGAAAGAAGGTCATCGACTTGACAAGAATCAGTGTACCATCTTTCAACCTTGTACTCAGTGATCATTCAAACTCTACTGTCTAGGCTTCAGAAACATTCTATAAACTCAATACTTTCTCTATTACGAAATTGTGAAAAAGAAAGTAATTGACAACGGCAATAATCGCTTATGTTGGTTACAATCATTTAATGTCCATCTACCGGTATTTTATTCAAGATATTATCTCCGCTCTATAAGTAACTCGTGGATATTTATGTTCTACATAAACGTAATTTCTTAGCTATTCAAATAGTATTACGGGAATATATGTCAGCTACACTGAAATATAAACGTTTGAAGTTTAAAATCAACTACGGGGGGTAGAATTCTCAGAAGAAATTCATAGATTCGGTTACAACATTCACCATAAAAGCTTAATCTATTTCGCAAAGCATTCAGGCTGAATTTAGAGAGAATTGAAATTTGTTTTTCTGGAAACGAGTATGTCTCCGACCCATCACAATTGATGCTTTTTGAAATAGTGACAATTTCCTGGGAGCTTTGGGATCACATATCAAGTCTTGTTTTGTTCGAAGACAGGAAATATTAGTTTTGTTTGTGAAAACGAACATTTGAGTACGTGACAAAATCCAAAACATTGATGTTGTTATAGTCCTGAACTACAAAGGAATGATCACGGAAGCAGTGATTCCAATGGTGTTTTAACATTTCAATAATGTCAGTAGTCAAGAAACCAATTTGTATTTGTGACTAATTGAATGTGCTATTGAAATAATTGTGGTGCAACCAGGATAAGTTCAGAGACCTTATATCTATTCATAGACGGATATAAAAAGTAACTGAAAAATGGTGAATGAAAATCACAGCCCATCCATAAGAAAAGCATTATGTATGTATTAGGTTCTTTCATAAGCTTTTGTCATTGGTTTTTGTAGCTCAATTATTATTCATTCTAGACTGTGTCGTGGTATATACTGATCGATAGAAGATTTTCTAATCAGTACATTGATGCTGTTGATTTATTTCCAAATTTTAATTTTTTGCCCCTCTTCAGCTTATTTTTATATTATATTGTTGTAAATCATGCCCGTAAGAAAATAACGCCGGACGCCCCCGTGGGTTGGGCTACCTGTCGGGCGCGTCCCCAGGTGGAGGATAGGGGAGCGGCCAGGGGACTGGAGACCGGGAAGCCAATGTGGCCTTATGGACGGGGTCGCCGGACTCCTGGTCAGTGGCAGAGACAAGTAGGGTGAGGGGAACTACTCTCCAAAAGCCTTTGCAAAACATGCCACCGTGGACCAGCCTAAAGGTCCAGCCTAAAGGACAGGATGGACGATGACCTAGGAGGACAACTCCTTGGGAGTATGTACAATGGGTCACATGTGGCCTAAGTGCTGTGGGTCTACACTTACCCCCCCTACTCAACAGATACAGATACAGAACGCCGGCCGCCACTGGTCACCATAAACCAAACGTGACGTAGCTGAGAGAGCGCGAATGTATGATGTTCTCCACCACTCTAGAAGCAGCGAGAATAATGCTATCGATTTCGACAGAGCTTCGGCGAAATTTCTAAGGCATTCGATTACGATATTTAAACGCTAGTCGCGAGCGTATCGACACACTCAACTGGACGTAACAGTGCGGTACGCGAACTGTTTGTTGTATTGAAGTGAAATTGATTATTCAGTGTAGTCAATTATTGGTCAACCCAGGGGGAAATACGTAACAATATCTTTACGTATTTAAATGAAAAAGAATCGATGCAGAAACAGCTCGAAAAATCAACCAGGCATTTGGCAATAATAGTGTTAATGAAGGCACTGTTTGAAATTGTTTTGCGAAATTTCATTCCAGAGATTTCAGCCTCGAAGATAAGCTACTGAGTGGTCGACCTACAGTGGTCCAGGACGAGAATTTGAGGATCCTGGTGGAGAATGACCAATCAGAAACGGTGTGTGAGATGGCGGAAGAACTGGAAGTTCTTCGATTTTTGGTTTTTGATGCTATGAAACGTATTGAAAAAGTCAAATACCTCGGTTATCCTACGATTTAAACGATCGAGAGAAATTGTCACATTCCGAGATCTATCCTTCTTTGCTTTTGCGCAACCAAAACGATTCTATTTTGTATCAGGTGTTTTTTCCAAACATGTTTTCGGGATGACTAATGGTCTTCCACTCTTCAGGGCTTATGGTTTTGGCCGTGAGTTTGTGTTAAAGGTGTACTTCGGTGTCATGTGGTCCGTGCACATTTTCAATAAGTGCTTCTCCACTTGTTTCGAAATTTCTGTTCGGTCCGATCTTTTGTAGTTCGGTGAGTTTTCCAGTCTGAATTGGCCCATCCTGGTCTCCCCCATTATCACAAAGTGTAAAGCCCAGCCTTGAATGAAGCGACCTCATCTACCGCCTGGCCAAACACTCGGCAACCCACCAAGCTGATAATAGCAATCAAATTTCTCCGGAAGAATTCCAAGTTTGCCACTTTCCATCTATAGAGGAAGCGATGGTTGGAAAATTGCGAGTATACAGCAAACGTGAGTCTCTGCCGCGTTTGATTTATGAATGGCCCACCTTCCGACCAACCGACGCGAATGCTCTCTCGCTCTGCCGTGATAAATGCGTCCCGTATCGCTTATATCGGGACAGAAACCGTTCAGCGTCTAGGTAATTACACGTCGCTGCGATAGGTCGGCTGATTGAACATGCTCGCGGGCAGAAGAATTGAACTTTATCCCGCCGTTCGACGTCTCAAAGACGTTCGGTCTAATTTAAAGATGGAGATGAGGGTGGAAATCGCAGAGGTTATCGGGAGCGCAATTTTTAAAAGTCAAACGACCCCTTGCACGTTGCCGAAGACCGCAGATCTAATCGAAAGCTTCTAAATGAGCGAGTGCACTAACAGAGAATGCCGAATCTTTTCGTCGAGTGGAAAATTCTAATTTTGGGACTATCAGAAGCGGGCGATAATGAGGATTATTAAAGAGATAACTCATGCTTTCATTGCCAGGATAGGTTAACAAATCTGGCCATATGGTAATAATTTGAAGTTAACTGATTTATTAAAAAGCGGCAAATTTGCTATTCAAGATGAAAACCAATCAATGTGGGTTAGTAGTGAAAATTAGGTTAGGTTAGGTTAGGTTAGGTTAGGTTAAGTTATGTTGAAGGGGTACTGAAGAAGAGTATGATGTAGTTTTCGAAAGTAACCGTTAAAACTATTCAATTGCTAAATTCTCCAGAAATTTATTGGTTGGAGAAAAAACAGGGAGAAATAGAAAAGAATATATACCAAATGTAGAATATTTCAAAAAAGTTTGATATGAAGTTGATAGATCAAATTGAAGATTATGGAAAAGGGAGAAATATTGTGGTAGACAAAAAGAAATCGTTGAAAAATGAGTTTCAAATACCGAAAAAGCAAAAAGAACAGAAAATAGATAATATATAATTTCAGTATGAAGTAAATGCAATAAATTGAAGACCAATTAGAAAGAAAAAAGGAAAAATTTGGAATGAAAATATTGATTAGATATGAGAAAGTGAGGCAAGCCACAAAAGAAAGGAATATGAGTTATGAACAGTATACAATCTATAGAACAATGCATAACTGGGAGAAGTATAAACAAAAAAGAAATATAGCAGTGAAAACAATTAGACAGGAGAAGAAGAACTATTAAGAGACAAAGATTGAATCAAATAAAAACAATTCTACTGAAATGTGGAATACACTGAAGACAATATTACCGAATAACAACAAAGAATGCAATCTTACATCTATTGATTTGGGCAATGGTGAAATAATTTCTGATAGGACTTTGATACGAAATGGCCTGAACACATTTTATATCAAAAGTATAACAAATATAACTGATGCAATTGACAACAAATTTGCTCATAGTTTTCCCATAACTGAAAGAAAAACTGATAATAAATTGTCCAACTTTAGTCTTATCAATATGGTAGATAATATAATAATATTTTATTCACCAAGATTTCAAATCAAGTTTACAATATATACATATATAAATATAACAATGGTGAATAAATGAAAGAAAAGAAGACCCACAAAAGTAAAACTTGTTCGTGGGCAGAATATTAAAATGTATAAAGTAAAACAATAATAATGATGATGCATATAGAGAACACTCCTAAGTTGGACACTATTATATTAACAATGTAATAGTAGTAATACTTATTGTTGTGAATATACGTTTCTGTATCATTCTGTGTACAATAATGAATATCAGTTTCTTCGATGATTTCCACGAATAAACAGACAGAAACCTAGGTTGTGCGTGGGGTTTTTCCTGTTTATTCATAAATTTTGTTGTTTGATGTAGAAGTATTTTATAATTTTTTCAATATTGTAGTCAACATTGGGGAAATAACCCTTTAATTTTCAACTGATTGTTCTGTACTCTTAATATATCGTGAATTACTTTTCTGTTCAGATTAAATGTGTACGATTTTAGTTTTAAAGTGATAGAGTTGATGTGAGTGATGAGATCCTTTAAACTTTTATGTAAGAAGTTGAAAAGCCGAGGTGCGAGGTAAGTATGACATCGTTGTCCTACCGCTTTTTTTGAGGATTTCGTACGAATATCAGAATTGCCTTTTTGTCTTGTTGTGTATTCATGTTCTATTGTTTTCAGTTCGCGTTTGTTTCTGTATAGGTTAACTAAAATGCTATAAAAAATGATTGTTTCAAATCGAAGCATTTCGATTCTTTGTATAATTCGTCTGTACTTATACGGTCTCTCGAATATTATTTTTAGGAATCTTTTTTGCAAAATTTCAATTTTTTTAGGTGGATATCTGCTATGCCTCCCCACCCTAATATCCTATTGTAATATCAATTCTACACTACAACACACTTTCAGAATCTAACTCGATTTTGCTTTTCAGGTTGTCCCATGAATCATCTTTGTATAACACAACTGTATCGTCAGCAAAGCTGTAAATTCCTCCTCCACACTTCAGGGTAAATAGTTCATTCATATAAATAGTGAAGAGAATGGGTCCTAAGACGGTACCTTGTGGTACTCCACATGTGAATGTTTGTTGAGTGCTTATTTTGTCTTCAATTTGTACTGACTGTTTCCTATTTTATAAGTTATTTCTGAATAATTTGAGCACGATACCCCTAAATTCTAATTCCTCCAAGGCACCTTAGAAGCAGTTCATGATTGACTGTATCGAATTGTCATTAATCCATCTTCCATACCCTCGTTAATTTTTTGATGTGATTTTCGCAATTGCATCCTGGGTGGATTTTTCCTGTCTGAACCTGATATTTAACCAGATATTGTGTCATTCTACCTTTGTTTATTTTTTCAAAAATTTTTGTTATATTCGTTATGAGTGACACGAGTCTAGAAAGAATTGTTGCTTCTTCGAAAGATAAAAGTAGTCACAATGAAATTTGTGTACAACTTCTGAAGTATTTCAGTGCCATTGTTTAACATTATTAATAGTTCTTTAGAGAAAGGGGAAGTACGAACTAAACTGAAATTATCTACTATTATACCTATACCAAAAGGACCAAACACAAACCGAGCTATTCAATTGAGACCAATAAACTTGATCAATGCTACAGCTGAAGTATTGGAAAGGGCTGTATATGAACAGATAGTGGATTATTTGGAGAGTACTAGGGTCCTTTGTGAGTATCAATCGGTTTTCAGAGCAAACATATAGTTGGGAAACTGCGTTACAATGTGTTTTAACAGATTGGAAGAAAAGTGCGGAAATGGATCAGTATACTATTCCAGTATTTCTTGACGTTCAAAGGGCATTTGAAACTGTAGATACATGCAAACTGATTGCAAAGATTGAAAGCGTAGGTATTGATGGAATAGCACTAAACTGGATCATGAATTATCTGAGCAATAGAAAGCAAAGGTTGAAACAAGAGGAAGTTTATTCGGATAAAATGCAAAATAATATAGGTGTATCCCAAGGGTATATTTTGGGACCATTGTTATTCCTCACATATTCCACACATACAGAAGAATGTAGAATTCACTTATTTGCCGACGATACCCTACTGTATTTCAGTAGTGAAGATATACATGAGTGTGTTGATACTATAAACGCTAGTCTTGAAAGGGTGTATAGATATTGCTCAGCAAGTCTGCTGAAGGTGAACGTAAATAAAACAAAGTGGATGTTATTAGGGGAATATAGAGATCATAATAATGAAATCCTACTTCTACGATTGAATGACAGTAATATAGACAGTAATATAGGTAAACAAATTCCTTTACTTGGATGTAACTATTGCCAGCAACTTGAAATTTAAGGAACATGCTAATCAAAACAATAGCTTACAAAATCAACTATTTAAGAAGATGTTTCCCATATATGAGCCAGTGGTCTAAATTATAAGTCTACAACTCCATAATCCTTCCACATTTAAATTATTGTTCTACCATTCTGTTTTTTCTCAATCAAAATGAAATAAACAGACTACAAAAGATGCAGAATCGTGCTATGCGAATAATCTTACAATATTCGAGGATAGCACCCATAGCAAATATGTTACAAACCCTTCAATGGCTACCAGTGAAGAAACTCTTCGAGTACCAAACACTAATTTTCATTTTTAAAATCAAAATTGGATATTCACCTGTATATCTATAGAATGAATCAACTTATGAGGCTGAAATACCTGGGTATAATACTAGAAACAGTTGCAATATAAAAGTTGAAAAATATTGAAAAAATAGTACACATAATTTTTTTTAATGACCTACCACAAGAAATTAAAGATAGTGGTTTGATAAATTTATTCAAATGACGACTGAAGGATTTCCTAATGAAAATATAGTATATCTCTATGCATGACTTCCTTATGTAACTTTTCATTGATACATATGTATTTTTTCATGGTGATATTATTTTATTTATAATGTGACAATGTATTTACTATTGTTAATGAATTAGTTTCTCAATTGAATAAAGAGAGATATATATAGACTGATGCAGAAGGAATGTGTGATTTGGTAATGACTATACCTGACCTAATTGAACTGATTGCTGTAGACCCATTTCAAGGACGTATATAGAAACTAGAATAAAATGTATAAATATTTATTAGCGATGGAAAGATATAGAAGGAATGATCAAGCTGTTAAACAAAATTATTCTTGACTGAACTGGAATCAATTGCTTAGGTTCCCTATAAATGACAGAGATGAATTGACAAAAAGAGTTTTGAATATTGGAATAATCTGAATAGTTGGCTATGGATACTCAAAGAAGTTTGGAAAATAAGGAAGCAGAAACGAATATTGAAGAAAAATTTAGAAAAAAATACAATAGACATAAATTACTATTGACCTATATCAAAGACAGATGGATATAGAGTGATAAAAATAAGAATTGAATGAGATAATTTCCAGAAAAATAAGAAATGATAGACCAATTTGAAGACTATTGACAGGAAAAATAGCAAATTGATCAGTGATAGAAAAATGTAGAAACAATGTTCAATTTGGAACGAAAGCAATGCTTGACTGAACTGAAACGAACTTTATCTATTAGAAATGGATATGAATAGACGACGAAGAAATAAAATACATCAAATCAAGTAGTAAATATTTTTATCGTCCTTATGTTCTGGAATGAAAAGGTCCATCAAATAATATCTTACTTTGATCATCCAGAATCACTAATAATTCCAGTTATATCGTACTAAAACTGAAAACTTCAGATGCAACATAAACCGATAATTGAAACACAAAGGCCTGCTTGTGCCACTTCATCACTTTGAATAACGATATTCTCGCTTCAAATTCCTGCTGCAGACTCCTGCAACAATGCAGTCGATGTGAAAAAAGACAAACCCATGTTCACGAACTATCCAACCGAATACTACAATTTCGCAGTTGATCAGTCACTTTAATAAATTTCACCCGATCATGCCGTATCATTTGCGTGATTCTCGAAAAAATTATATTCACTTTCCGAACATCAGCCTCGTCTGAATGCAAATATGAAGTGCTTTTATCGTTATATACATCCAATTACGGGAGTCTGTGTGAAATATATAATAATTCAACGTCTTAAATTGTTACTTAGCGTTGGAAATAATGCATTATTACATGATTTCGTTGTATCCGAGTGTGGATCTGCGGAACTACTGTAATTTCATTAATATTTTTCCGACTCATCGTCGTAAGTGGCATATAGCAGCGTCGCTGTAGCTCTAGGCTTGAATTGTGTCCGTTTTTTACGACCAAGTCGAATCCGAAATTAAAGTTGTTACGGACAAGGTTACTACTAGGTACTTCCAGAAAAATGCCGCTTCCGTGAGCCACTTATATTAATTATTATGTTTCAGAGAGAACGGGAATGTATAATATTCGGGTGTAATAATCATATGCTGATTTTCACCGGCGCACAACGACGTGTTGTGGAAGTGTTTAACAGCATCGATTTGGCTGCATCATATTTTATAAGAAAATCATGATGTCCGAATGTTCTCGAAACATGAACGACGAGGTTCACTTCAAGGCGTGAGATTTTTCGAGGGTAATGAAAAGGATCGACCCAAACAACACGCGATAATATCGCTCTCTTACAATATGAATTTGTCTGGAGTATATTTTCGACTGCGTCTCGAGGCTACTGAAACCTAATTCGAATACAGGATGAATAATACTGGAGTTTTTCCCAACACCAAACCGTTATTTCAACTCCTCGACGCGTGTTTCTATCACCACATTATCATCTTCAAGAGGAAGATCAAACTAATCATACTTACAAAGTTATCTTTATTTTTACCAAAGATACCTGTTCTAGTTCCCTGCGTCTAGAGTGTCTTAAATTGATTTCACATCATTGCCTTATCTACTAGTCTTAAATTATATCGTATTCCAGCACCTACATCGTATTTAGAAAAGAAACAAGCACGTACAGGTACATTCCAGCACAAACGTGCTGGGCTGAATTTTCTAGTGCATCGTCTTTTGACTTTTTTTCTCACACATGAGGGGTTCACAAAAGAAAAACGTACAATACAGAGAATAGCAACCACAAACGTCTTCTCGAGGGGTATTGTAGAAGTTTAGGTTGAGAATAAACGAATCCTAGACATTCAAAAAGGACAAAAACCCAGATAAATATATCTTAGCCCTCCTCCTTGGATGATCAATCCCCCTATATATGACTTCTCTTTATCATGTTTCACAAAAAATAATACTCTTCCCCAAATTCTACTGAACTTATTCAAACAAAAACTAACCCTTTATGAGAACCATGTAATTCTGTACACCGTACAGATCAGGGAGTTGGGTCAGCTGTTGTATCGCCAGACGAAACATTAAAATACAAGCTTCCCCAAGCCACATGTATATACACAGCTGAACTATTCGCAATACTACAAGCATTATTATTCCTGAAAAATCATCCTGCTGATAGATTTCTGATTGTAACAGACTCTTTGAGTGCTATTGAGGGTACGCAACAGTTATATACAGACAATCCCATAATATTACTAATAAAAAATGAACCATATAGAATCGAAGAGTAAGGGAAAAATTAATATAATTATGGGTCCCACCGCATATTGGAATCGCTGGTCTGATACGAAAAGATACATCAAGAATATGATAATAAACGAGTGCCAGAGGGAATGGCTCCAGAAGAATTCGAAACTAAACGAAATAAAGCCATCCGTTAAACCCTGGATACACCTACCAAAAACCAGAACACATCAGGTAATTCTCTGTCGACTTCGTATTGGACATACCAAATTTTCGCACGATTTTCTTTTATCACGCAAGGAACAAAGTATCTGTGACATGTGATACAGCAGTAACTGTGAAACACGTTCTTCAGATTTGTCCCTAGTATCAGGAAGCAAGAATAGAATTCGGAATACCGAAAGAACTACAAGAAACTCTCAGTGACACTTGTAATATTGAAAATCTCATGTCATTCTTGACAAATATCAATATGTATCATTTAATTTGAACACAATAATCATGTAATGTGAAATGTACCGTAGCGCTAATAACCCTAGTGGTTGTGCGCTTATCATGAAATGGAAAAATTATATATATCTTACTTCCTTACCACCGATACACGAAGAACTTTGGAAATATTTTCAAGGAACTATGTATGAAGGTGGTTTTTGAAACAAGTCATACACTACAGAGCCTTTTAAAAAGTCCAAATGACAAAGTCAAGAATCCGGAATAGTCTGAAATTGACGAAATCAATTGTAAGGACTGCGATGCAAAATGGACAAACAGAAAAATTTGGATGTAGATCTAGATGATCAAGATGTAAGGAACACTTAGCACACTTGAAATATGGAAGGTCTCCCATCATATTTTGCAACAAAACCGTTCCATAGACTTCAGTTCATTAAGATTAGTTAGACAAGTTAACAACAACAGGCAACTAGATGCCTATGAGAGTGTAGAAATAAGTAAACATAATAAAATTTTGAATAACGATGGTGGACCAATACCTAATAGTATACCTATATTATGATGTTCCTAATTCTAATACTATATAGCTTGTTAAAATAATATTTTATTGATCAGATTTCCCTGACTATTACATAAGGACACATTGTAAAATTAATTAGGACTAGTAGATGAGGCAATAATGTGAAATTAATTTAAGACACTTGAGACGCAGATACCTAGAATAGGTATTTATGGTATAAATAAGAATAACTTTGTAAGTATGATTAGTTTGATCTCCCTCTTGAAGATGATCACTTGGTGATCAAAACATGTGTCGAAGTGTCAAAATAAGATTCATTACTAAGCATCACAAGCAAATACAGGATATATATTTGGAAACTTTCAGTATTTACTTCCTTTCTTTCAATGGATAAGATAAAAAATGAAAGAGACATCTCAATTCAAAGGAATCACGACTTACGTTATCATCATTTCTTTCGTGGTAGGCGTCTGACTTGTTCATTCTTTCCAAGTCTTGGGTTAAGAGCTTCAAATGGCGTATGGCTTTCTATCTCTCCTTTTTTTATCACCCATTCCAACAATTTCGTTTCCTGTACTATTTGGTACATGAACTTAGTCAAATGTTTGTCAGATTATTCTTGACATGTGAACCATATTTGCAAGCTGATGGTTCAATTGCAACAACAGCCATTTGTGTGTATGGCTCTCCAATTTCCTAAACGAAGATCCATATTGCCTCCACCCCTCTTTTTATTGTATCTCGATGACTTGGAAAAAAACAAGAATCCAATATATAGCTTTGCTAACGACAGCCCACTTGTCTTGTCATTCCATTTGGATTCCAGGACATCGACTGCAGATGCACATCTTTCCCGGCAGCAGGAGCTTGCATATCTTAATGTTTTTCTTACATGGTTTTTTACAATACCAAACTGTCCTGGTTCGATACATCGATACAGGTATCATCAGTGATGCTATGTTGAACCACTGAACTGTCCTAAAAAGCATCAGTGGTTTAGACTAGCACCACTGATGAGACCTAATGGGTTCAAACAGCGCTATCTGGTGTTGATAACAAGTTCATCTCCTTGCAGGGAAAGCTGCAGTGAAAGATGATGAATCTCTTTCGTTGGTCGATGGCGAAACTTGGCTTTCCAACTGACCGCCTTGGAGAACCTCGTTAATTTTTGATATTCAAGGATTGTGTCTTCTGTCGATTTCATAGGGAGTTGTCATCACATTTGTTGTGGGTAGGTGGACTTGATTGTGGAGTCACTGTTATAGGTTTATGCATCTTCAGGAGCGTACTTACTTTACGAAAGTTTTTTGAAGTTTGCCTTAAAAATGTTTTGCTCATTCTACAGGGCTATTCAAATTCGTTTCTGTACATGGGGATCTCGTAAACGATAAGAGATATAGTGTCGGTTAAAGTATGGCAAAGTTGTGTATTTTAGAGACCTATTCACATTTTGCAATTGGCACTTGATGTGGGCTCTCGAAATGTATCCATGAATTTTTTATACAGGGTGTCATCTGACTTGGACTACCCCCATCTTTGAATTTTTAATACGGACCTGTATTTTTTGGTGTAGTTTTTATATCGTCGAGGTTCACTTCATACTGAGAAATTAAATTCAATTTTATATCTCGGTATGTTTCGGTAATTTTCGATTATACTTGTGTGAATTATTCCCTTTTAAATTACGGCCCTGGAAATTGGTTGACTGATTTGAATAAAAACACAATAGCAACTTCCACGTCTCCTTATATACCGTAGAGTTTTTCGAGAGTTTTTTCTTCATTTTTAGGTACCTATTCATATTTTTTCCATTGCTCTGAGCGTTTTCTACAATGAACTTCGAATAAGAAAACATTTTATAATTATTTGAAACATATCTACATCAAAAATATATCAAATGTGTTTTAGTAAGCAGAAAAAGAAATGATAGCAATAATAACATCCGAAACGAACACTATAATTGTAATGAAAATTGAAATGAAGTATTTTATATAGGTACCCAAAAAATTATTGGCGCAATAAATGTTCGAATTGGAGTCCTTCCATTTCGAGACATTTTTGAACTTGGTTTTTCATATTATTTATTGTCCTTAATACACTTATTTGCTGCATTGTTGCGAAATCATTCAAAATCCTCAATCTCGAGTCGTCCACATTTTCTATCTCTCTGCCAGCGTGAATCCCCATAGTAAGTAGTCCAAAATAGTAAGATCTGGTGATCTTGCAGACCATCTTATTGTACCGTTATTTTTCTCGAAATGGAAGGACTCCATTTCGAACATTTATTGCACAATTAATTTTTTTGTGTATATGAATTATTACTCCATTTCAATTTCCATTATAATTATAGTGTTCGTTTCGGATGTTATTATTGCTACCATTTTTTTCCGCTCATTAAAACAAATATAATATATTTTTGTTGTAGCTATGTTTCAGATAATCATAAAAGGTTTTCTTATTCGAAGTGCATTGTAGAAAACGCTCAGAGCAATGGAAAAATATGAATAGGTACCTAAAAATGAAAAAAAACTCTCGAAAAAGTCTACGGTACATAGGGAGACGTGGAAGTTGCTATTGTGTTTTTATTCAACTCAGTCAACCAATTTCCAGGGCCGTAATTTAAAAGGGAATAATTCACACAATTATAATCGAATATTACCGAAAAATCCAGAAATATAAAATTGAATTTAATTTCTCAGTATGAACTGAACGTCTACGATCCAAAAACTACAACAAAAAATACAGGTCCGTATTTAAAAATTCAAAGATGGGGGTGGTCCAAGTCAGATGACACCCTGTATAAAAGATTCATGGATATATTTCGAGAGCCCACATCAAGTACCAATAGCAAAATGTGGACAGATTTTCAATATGTCTGCGAATAAAGAAGATATAGGCAAAAAATAATTTGGGCATTTTTTGTTTTTCCTGGATATCTCCAGAACCAAAAGAGCTATATTCGATTTCTTTTCATCATTGAATAGGTCTCTAAAATATGCAACTTTGCCATAGTTTAACCGACACTCTATCTCTTATCGTTTACGAGATCCCCATGTACAGAAACGAATTTGAATAGCCCTTTTTGAATAGTACGTCTTGATATTTTCAGTACTCAGTTTTTAAAAGTTTAAACTTGTGACAATGCTCTTAATTCCAAGTAAGTTAGTGGGCTTCTTCTTGATCCTTGGGAGTGGTCCGAGTAAAATCGCGAGGTTTGGATTTCGACAGGATTTTGGTTCTGATGTGGATTTATGATGGTTTCCGGTCGATCCAATAGATGGCAGCTTCATATGAGGAGATGCCAATGCTCACTGTGAAGTTGCGCTTTTCAAATGCTTTCCAATAATCAATTTGAGAGAGCTTGTAAATTTACAATTCAAAAAGTTTGCTTTTATCAGAAATGAGTCGCTAACCGGTTCAAATCGTGCCAATTATGAACGATTATTCACAAATTCCCTACGGATACAAATATATTCACTGCATACAAACACATTATTACTTTTCACTGAAAAATTGTTTGTTTAACGCATCCACACGCCGCAATGTCGATGAAATCCAAACAATTTCCAAACTGAAAGTTAGTAAACTGGTTTTCCTCGTCGCTAAAATTCCTTGAAACATCCAGATTATTGTCGTGTTTATCGTCAAAGGCTTCGGGCTCAGTTTCGCGGTTTTGAAACTTTATCCGTAATATTTATCAAAGCCGTAATATTGCGATCCCATCGTTTGTAGCTATGTTTCGAATGATGTTTCAGAATTTAGGCAAGTGGCGAGAAATGTGAGTTGCGATGGATACTGTAAAAGATGAAAAAGTCTATATTAATACTCCACCTAAACAATTTGTGGAATTGGTGTTACTTAGAAACAGCTTCAATTGGGACTAATTGGCATGAATCTGAACTTCTACTGTATGACTCCAATTTGTGAAACAATGGTCATCAACGAGAAGATAAATATACAAAAAACGGGAAGATGTATCGGGTTTTTCAAAAATGCAGGTCCATGTGGGAACAAAGAATTCAAATGATGTCATCGAGGATATATATATAAACAATTACTGAGGAATCTTCAACTCCACATTTGGAAAAAGATCTTGCAGGTTTTTCTTCCTTGATAGACATTTTGAAAATGAAATAAATCTGAAGAAAAACTACAAGACTACAAGATGTTTACAGCTGATTCTCGGCCTCCCCCCACCACTATGACGTATTAATTGCTTATTTTTGTTGGTTTAGTGAAATCAAGGTGATGTGATCTTGAAGTGTCTGGTGCATGGACCATTCAGAATTTTTTCGAGATTTTGTGTGTGTGTGACGTAATGATGTAATTGCATTTGGTTGTTGGGGCATATTTCAAAGATCATCCAAATAATGAATGTTCCATCGGTGTGAGTCCACCAAGCGGTGTGACGTCACAGCAGGGAAGGTACAGGGTTTATCATGTGCATGTCTGTATACAAACATACGTCTGCATACTTCAAAGATCCTCCAAGTAATGAATGTTCCATAGGTGTGAGCCCACCAAGTTAGTGGTGTGACAGCTGCAACCGTTCAGCAGTAGGAGAGCGAGATGTGCACTCCACGGCGTATGGCTGAGTAATGCGTATTCATCGATATGTCCTCACCTCTGTCTTGATGCGGTGAAGGCTGTGACGTAATGCATCGCTCTACCCTCACGGTCGATGGTGACACGCAGGCGGCGAGGAATGTGTTAACGTCTACCCTCTTTCAGAGCGCAACGACCACGGCTTGTTCGTATCGACACATCTGCTATCGCATCCAGTGTTGAGACGTTGCGTTGGCGCATGTATCTGGGAGGTGGGGATAATGTATTTAAGAAGCGGACAAGTGTTGCTTATGTCAGTTCTGCAGCAGTTAGCAATTGGTAGAGTGTTATTCAGATTGTGGAAGGTGAAATAACCCAACAAAGTACATTGAAAATGATGATTCATTAGTGATTTCAGTTCTTTTTTCGATTTATGAAATTATCGGACAATGGAATTCCAAATTTCCATATGATTTAAAGTCTCTAAAAGAACAAATAGAGGCCATTAAGGAATCCTTGTTACAGAAAGGTCTAAACTTTGCTATTGCACCATCTGTGTCCACTTTGGAGATAATTACTGCAATGGAACCCACCAGTTCCTTTATTGATCAAGTAGAGGCAGAAGAATTCAGAAAACAGCTAGATCGACAACCAGTTCCAACATCCCTACTGCATCAATTGAACTAAAGTTGTACCAGACTTTGAAAAAACATCAAGTTCATTTTTTGGAAAAGGAGATATCATCGCTGACACCGCACCACAGTAAGCCTCCTCACCTATATGGACTACCCAAAATCAACAAGAAGAGTGTTCTGCTCAGGCCAATCATCAGTTCAGATTTTCACTTCCAAGCATAAAACAACTAAAAAGAAAAACTCCATATTTTGTAAAGAATTCGAGGCATTTTGTTGAATTACTAGCGGCAATCGAAGTCACGGAGCAAAATCAAATGAACAGTTTTGACGTGGTAAACCTTTACACCAACGATCCTGTCAAAGATGTACTTCAATTCGTACAAAGGAAGCTAACCGGAAGCAAGGATCTGGAAAATAGAACTAACTTACCTATAGATAATGTGTACATAACTGCTATTCACAACTGAAATGAGAAACCGCCAATGGAAACGCTACTTTTACCAGTTATAGCAACATATAACGTTGTTATAGCCAACATGCCCCTATAATAACGACGAAAATGAGTAAACTCAAAGCTCCCTGGTTGACTGACGTTTTAAAGATCATGATTAAGATAAAAGATTCAGCTTTCGCGAAATATAAACGGTACAAAACGAGTGATAATTGGAACACCTATAAGGGTTTGAGAAACATGGTGACAACTGCTACACGGAAAGAAAATAAGGCTTACTTGAATTTTATTAAAAATCAACAAAACTCTAAACATCTATGGGACACATTACACTTATTTAACATTGTCAATCGTAAAGACAGGAAAGATATTCCTGAACATCTTTCTAATCCTAATGAAATAAACAATCACTTCATTACTTCGGTCACTCAAATTGGCACTGAACCTCCGGATATTCTTCCTAAGTTCTACAAAACAACGCAATTTCAAAAAAATTTAACTTTTCAATTCCATCCAATCAATAAGAATGATATTAACATGATAGTCAACCCCATAAAAACGAATACTACCGGATCAGATAAGATGTCTATCAAAATGATCAAAATATGTATCCCTTATTTAACTCCAGTTCTAACATATTCAGTCAACAAATGCTTCGAAACTAGTATCTTCCCGGAACTATGGGAAAAATCTATTATTTTTCCTATAAACAAAATTTCTAAACCTTTGACACCAAATCATTTGAGGCCCATAAATATAGTACCGGCAATATCAAAAATTGTAGAAAAGGCAGCCTATAGTCAGATATACTCTAATGTCTCTGATAATAACATCCTGCCTGAACACCAATCTGGTTTTAAGAAAAATCACAGTACATCTAGTGCTCTGTTGAAAATGACCAACGATATTTTTTTAACCACTGATTCTATCTATGTTTAATTATTGCGATGTCGTCTATGCCCCTTGTATCGATTCCATAACTTCTGCAAGAATTCAGAAATTACAGAACGCCTGCATTAGACTAATATTCAGCTTGAATTATAGAGATCATGTGATCCCTTCCATCAATCAACTTAATTGGTTGAAAATGCAAAACAGAAGAGAATTGCATTTCGCCTGTTTCATTCACAAACTGATAAAAACACAACAACCCACTTATATGGTAAATAAACTCCTTCCCAGACATCAGATACACTCAAGAAACCTTAGATTTAACAATAATTTTGACATTCCGAATCATAACAGCACTATCTATGAACGATCCTTCACGTATCATGCTGTAACAATTATTATTCATGGTATTCAAAACTGAATTGCTTAGCCAACAGTGATCCAAACATAAACATTTGCATATCATTTTACTATTGTCTTGAAATTGCCATTTATTTTTTGTAATGTTTCTTTTTTTTCAAACATGGTTCAATGTAAGAATTGCGCTTTGCTAAACTCCGCCACGTAAAATTAAAACCATTTATTATTATTATTATTATATATGGAGTGGTTCAAAACTCTGATAATTGAAGAAGCCAACAAGAAGCCCCGACTCTAATTGAGATACATTGACGACACCTTCATAGCATAGAAACATGAGAATACTGAACTAGATACTGTTCTGAAGCACTTCAATAGCGTAAAACTCTCCATCTCCTCTAAAGTGATGGTAGAACAGATTTCGACCAGAAGACAGCAATAACATCACAAGGAAGAGAAGCCGTTACAACCAGTGTTTGTCTTTTCCTACATCAAAGGATTGAAGAAAGGGTTAAGAAGAGTTAGGGTCAAGTACAACATCAGATCACGCTTCAGATCCGGAAACACCATCTATAGCAGCCTCACGAAAAGCAGGCCACCAAACGCGGTTCTGAGAATTGAATCTACCGGATACCCTGTGAGTGCGACAAATCATATATCGGTTAAACTAAGAGGCCATTGAAATTTCGCATTGCCGAGTAGAAGAGAAACACACAGTGAGGAGAAACCAGCAAATCGGCAATAGCATGAGCATGTTTAGACTTATCAACATTTTCAACACTTTTTTATTTCATTGTTATTGTTTTCGGCTGTATTATATTTTATAACGCTCACTTGGAACTACTAAAAAACTCTTATAAAATTGTCTTCTGATTATTTTATAAGTATCCCTTAAATATGTTGCAAAAGTGCAGTGAGGGAAGTCTTTACAAAACTATTTTTTAAGAGTGCTAGACAAATTTTATAGTAACTGTCAAAATGTTTATAAAACTGTTTTGTAGTGTTTGTAAGAGGCCTTACAAAATATTGATAATAACTATAATGTTTTATAAAACGGTGCCAATTTCCTATTTATAGCAGTTTTATAAACACTTTCAAAACATTTCTGGGAGAAATGCAGTTTTATAATTTGTTTCTCCGAAACGTTTCCGCAACTATTATAAAATACGAAATTGCTAGTTGGGCAGAGCATGTTTGGACTCATCAACATAACATCAAGTGGTTTCAAGCTAAGATCATCAACACGGAGGTACACTAGTTTGGGAGAAGGGTAAAAAAGCTGCATATATGTTTTCCAACGACGCATTCAGCCAAGCTAGCGTAGAGATACGTAACATATAGAAACCTTTAATCAAGCGGAAAACCGGTCAACTCCAGCTAAACTGGTGAAGAGGAGAAAAGGATGACGGAATAGATGGAAGTTCGAATGACCTATAAATAATCATCTCTCAAAGGGAGAGTCTAGTCATTACCAAAAGACGATTGTGGATGCTAACAATCAAAACATTGTGAAATAACTCGGTTTTAAATCTATTTTAATTTTTTGATTTCATTTTTACCTGTTCAATTTTTTTTTGCTCATTCTTATTTTATTTTCATTTCACGTTTTATTGCTTAATTCAATTGATATTTTTATCTATTCATTATATTTATTTGTTCTTTCGGAAATTTTTAATCTTATTAGACAATGGAGTTTCGAACTAGTAAAATTCACAATGAAACATTGTCAATAACTTTCAAACAAACATATTAAGTATTTGTCTTTTACTGTTTTTCGGGTGACTGTAATGGGATAATAAATATTCTGGATACTGGTAAATGACACATTTAAAATCAGTAAGGTTGTATCCGTTGCGAAAAACAACCTTCAGAAGTTGTACTTGCAAAAGATTGAAGGTAGCCTCACCTTCAAAGTGCGATTCCTAGGAGAGATTGAACGAAACGCAGTGGAAATCAGAAATCTCACTTGTGATCGAATCAACGTTCATATGACGGGTACCGGACGACCATTGAATCAGCTGGTAAGCAAGTAACCCATCGATGAAATCAATCAAAGTACTTAGTTCATCTGAACTCCTAATTATAACCCTCATCTTCGAATCAAAATAATCACAAAAGACATTTCAGATCGTCAAATGGAACCGTCTTCTTGTAAGCACAAATATAATTCACATGAATAAGCGAAACATCAGGACCCACTGTGCGATATTTACCCATTTATCCTGTTCACGAACAAATGTTACCAAATTCAAGACCTTATTTGATCAGGTTCTTTTGTGTTCGGCCGCTAAAATGTTTGCTTTCCTGCTTAGCAGTAAAACTACCTAAGTAACATTCGTCAAACACTACCTTCGGTATTTACCTATAAACATCTGTCCGCTTTTATGAAGGTATGCATTTCAAAGTCTTTCCGTAAACATGAGTTATTGTTACTGAATCAATATTGGATTATTTTATTAAATATAGTTCGAATATATGTTCAAATGATAATGGAACAAGAATCGAATGCTTCAGCACAGGTATTTTCTTGCCTATGTACTACAAGTACCTCTGATTTTTTTTTATAAGTCCTAATTAAACCATACAAAAATATTGTATGTATTATTTCTTATATTTATATTTTTTGTTATCTTTCAATTCTCGTCCTTCAATTTCACATTTTTATCATGTTTCATTCCATTAACAAATTATAAAACTGTATTTCTCTCAGAAATGTTTCCAAAGTGTTTATAAAATAGCTATAAATAGGAAATTGGCACCGTTTTATAAAACGGTGCCAACACTACAAAACAGTTATATATATATATATATATATATATATATATATATATTTCGGCAGTGTAAAGAATCTCACAAAATAATTGAAACGCAATTTTATAGGAGTTTTTTTAGTAATTCCAAGTAAGCGTTATAAAATATAATGCAACCTAAAGCGAAAACGATACATTAAAAAAAGTGTTCAAAATGTTTACTTAAAGGCGCAAGAAGTAATTTTGTATTGAACACTAGGAAAATATGATAGATATGTCACCAACTAAAAACTAATAGAAAGGTTGGGGCCATTTTATTAATTTCACTTTTGTACGTATAAAACAGGTAAAGACATTGGTTGTGCTTCAAAGATTGATATTTTTACTGTGAATGACAAATATATAGCCTATTATCAGTAAAACATAAGCGCACCACTTTTTTGTTAAACTTTTTGGAAAAAATTATCAATTATACAAAAATTCACTCTGTCGAAGTATTAATTTTCTAGTTGCAAATTAACTCAGTTTGTACTAAATAATATAATCTTATAATGTATATGTACTTTTCACCTGCAAATATTATCATATAAGCAATATTTCATATTTTCAACTCATCTAATGTCAGTATTCCGAATTGCCATCATTTTAAAATATCTATCTATAAAATAATTTAGAATCAAAAGAAAGAGTTTTAAGGTATTTTAGCTTCTATGTTACCTCTATAAAATTGTTAAAGACGTGGGTCTTTGTCTAAAAATAAACACTTTTCTTATCACGACGTTATTAAGTCTATAATTATTGAGACGCTAGTCAAATAAAACTTGACAAATCATACTTCATTACACGACCTCTAAAATCAATATTGGCTGGTTCTTCTTAAGTGATACATTTTATTCTTGACGACAGCAAATATATATTAGCGGAAGCAAACCCAATGTGCATCACTACTGTCGCACAAGCACTACAGTTAGAGTGCCTTAAGAATTTTCCTGTAGTGCTTGTGTGGTCATAAAAAAAAATATCTTTTTCCATTTTTTTCAACCCGTGTTCCAACATACAAGTTCCCCTTATTTGGGGATATCTAAAATATCGAACAATAAGTCAGCCTTTCATTCGTCATGCAACAGTGATTTCGTATTTGTAAATAATCGGGTACTTTCAATAAATTGATGGATATAGCCCCGTGGTAGGGGATCATCATGAAAAATGAGAAATCAAACTTTCTACAAGTGAAAGTGGTGAAAAACAGAAAATTTTATGTCTCATTTTTCATATTGGGTACTTTTTTGAAATATTCCCCTCTAATTTGAAAAGAGTCTATATAAGACTGAAAAATGGATTGTTTGAAATTGGACCTGAGTCACTGTTTATGTTTTCAAGGCCACACCATTTAGAAATCTAGTGTCATGATGACACTGCTATCTACCAATCTCAACAAAATCAACAGCGATCATTTATTTTATGGCTGTTTTCCAAGGAATTTTGGACGACACTTTGCCGTTATATGCTCACTGTCAACAATATATGTTGACGGCACACTGAACCCTGAGTCATGCGAAGAGAGGCGACAGAATCGTTCGTTCGAAATACGGGTAGCACTGTGGGTTAGAGTGAGGAGAAAGGAAAGCCAGACATACTGGCGCCATTATGCGTTACGTTTACCCTCCCATTTGAAGTCATTACTTCAAAAAAGCAAGGTGTTTTATGAAACGGATGTCAATAGTTCGTGTGGTTTGACCAACAGGTAAATAGGTGGGCATAGTTGTGGTATTTAGGAAATGAATTCTTGTCGGATCAAAAAGTAACTTTTTGGTTTACTACACTTGCTTTGTTGGTCATGATTCATTCATTTTTTATGCTACAAAGGGTTGAAATACCGATAAAAATTCAGATGAATTTCTTTCAAAGAATTCTTGTCTGTCTGTTTAAAATCTGTTTTTCCGTTAATCAGCTCTTAGAAGTTGAGAAATTTGTGCGAACTAAGGACTAACGAGGTCGTACCTTTCAACGTGTGATTCCTAATATGGAACAAAGAATTTTATCAGATAGTATCCAAAATGATTTTCTTTTATACAAATTTCCTATTTTCTGTAGCATAATTCGAAATTACTTTCGTGAAACACTGTACATTCTACGTATATTTGCTCAACAGCCACGGATTCACTCGTGTACGGTTACTTTAATACCGCAATTATTGCGTAAGTGAAAGAGGTGCGTGAAGCAGTTATTTCTAATTGAAGTTATGCAAAAATATCGGTTATTATTATAATTTGAGGGCATTGGAGCGGTAATCGCTCGGTGAATGCCGATGCTACCGCCCTCTATCCACTCAGCTCACGTACTTCAATATGTATTTAAAACGTTAACGGATTATTAGTTGCGGAATCATGTTGAAAATAATAATATCTCTGGTGTTTCCTCTAGAAGAGGATTATTTGCATTATCAGTAATGACTTATCTTTAATACTAGGAGGTCTTATAAATGCAATGTACTAGAAAGTTCATCATTCCATTGTAATCCATCCAATATGAACTCGGATACTTGTGACTTGAAAGTTGGAGTTTCTCAAGGCTCAGTACTTTGACCAGTATTGAGACTACTTCAATAGCTCTTTTTGTTGATGATACTTGATTTCCTGAACTCATGATGAACTGAACATACTCGTAAGTCAAACTAATATCAAATAAATAGACTTATGGTCAATTAGAAAATATAGTCTCAGTTCAGTTCTCATTTTCAAGAAAATCCTTGGAACAACATATATACTTTTTCACAGAATATTGTTTTTAAAATAATAATAAAAAGGCATTTTCGCACGTACTGCATTAATTGTAGGTTGAATTGGTTTATAGATATTTCGTTTCATTGAAAATTTCATTATGAAGTTACTGAAAAGTGTGTTTGGGGAGAAAAATCTAAAAAAGAAATCAAGTGAGAAATCATTAGGTTTGAAATAAACTCTTTATAAATGAATGCAGATCATGCTCAGAAGTTTTCTTTAGGAATAAACTGGAAAAAATTCATTCGAAATAACTAGGTACTTTCGAACATATAAATATTCAATTATATATAATAGTTGAATTGTAATTGATAATGCTATAACAATCATCTTCTCTCATATGTTGATTCATAACATCGACGACCATTGTTAGTGTATTATAGAAAATGAGTAAAGAAATCATCGATAAGTTTGGTGGCAAAAGTGAGGCGGTTTCAAATGCTGTTTTGCGAGAACAATCGGAGTTGGTTTGAAATTGACATCCAATGGAAACTTTCATATGAAAAATAAACTTTTGAAAAATAAGCAAGGCCTGAGAAGATTACGGATTGTGTTAATCAATCGTGGATAGAGGATAATTAGATTCTTATATTGATGAGATTAATTTGGGATTAGATGAAGTAGAAAATCATTTTGCATCAGTCGGGACAGATCTCATTACTTTAGGACTGTAATTGGTAGAATTTGTAAGAAAGTGTGAGCACATGAAAAAGGATATCAGATCTATGCAATCTGATTCAGAAAAAACCCTCGATAAGCAGTCAAACAATTCAGCAAAAACGATGGTGAGCAATGATCAATTTCATATATGAAAAAATCAGTATAGAGCTGAATCTGATAAAATTGTAACTCAGTATTTATAACATCCTAATGCTGAGTATATGATAATCATTTTATTGATAAAGCTATAAACACCAGTGTTGTTACTGTAGTTGTACTACAATAGCCAGCATCAATTGAATCTGCGTAATGCATTTGCTGAGGACTATGATCATTGTGTATTTGAAGAAGACAAAATCTAAAAGTCGATTCATTTCACGTATGTCTACCAGACGGTCAAAATATAGAATGAGCGCTAGTAGCCTAAACTTTCTCACTGCCATTTGCTTGAAGGTGCGATATAAAATATGGTAATACCTGGGGACCATCAACACAAGTGATAAGTTGGAGTTATTCGAGGAGGCCATGTTCAATACTTATCACATTAACCTTCATGAGCATACATGTAAACCGTATGGTTCACCATATCACAAAAATTCAGATGAAATCGGAATTCCAATGAATGTTTAAGAACTCATACTCGATATTGCAGACAGTTCATATCGAGGGAAAGTTAACACCATCTGATGTCACAAAGCGATGCTACCTATCCAATAACGCCTACCCCTTCGTCTTCGACGAAATTCGCTATGAAATGGGTGGCGAGCAAGTGGCCATTGTTCAAAAACCCAGCAATGAAAACGATGATATTTTTTGGACAAACACATGCTAATTCACTTCTACCGACATGATTGGGTCTTGATGTGGATAAGTAAGAAATATGGGATTCCGTTAGCAATGTACTCAGCAGTAAATTACCCTCGAAGTTTCTCATGGGTTTTGCTGAATATTACAATAAGGCGATATTGAATGTGAAGTAGTTGCTTATTTTGATTATCGCATGCTTGCGTCGCTTGCAAGAAGCGATATGAAAAAAACACTTCCGGTATTGTGGAGAAACAATTCATAGCTTCTACATCACGATAATGCACTCGCTCACTCGTTATTGCTTTTTCGTAATTTTTTGGTCAAAAACAACACCGTAATCATGCCTCAGCCACCGTATTCACCAGATTTAACCCTTTGCGACTTTTTCCTGTTCCCAAGATGGATGAGATCCATGAAAGGACAGCGTTTTGCCACGATTGAGAAAGTGAAAACCAAATCTCTGAGAAAGCTCAAGGACATAAGAGAAATTGCGGTCAGAACTTCTTCAAGGATTGGAACAATACTTTTTTTTTGAGAAAATGAAAGTTCACCTTATTTTTTAAACAGTGATCTAATACTGAATTGTAAAATGAAAAAGCTATTTTCCATGCAGTCATTTCTCCGGTGATCATTAAAAAAAATGTGACAATTTTTGTCAATATATTACAGACATTAGTAGTAGTATTCAAACAATTGCTTTCCAATAAAATATATGAAGAAACAACAAGTATGGAATTAAGAACATTCTTGATAGGTCTACATTAAGTCCTAGTAATTGCATATGAAACTGTATCAGTTTTGTGACTTCCACGGAGTGCCTTGCTGTTTTTCCATTGTAGAAACAATTCTTCTGAAGGTTATTTTTTTGCGGGACTTATATAAAGTTTCATCATCTTTTCTTGTACTTTAAGTTCATATAATGGTCAAGTGTATTCATTACTTGTTATTATGATCACGAAATTACATCAAATTTTCTGGAAATAAGGGCCGAACAAGAATTATCTTATTAAAATTCCGATCTGAGTTGACTTCAAATGGACCATCCAGTTTCAGCATAATTCTTCGTGAAATATGCACGGAACATCAAATGGAATTGTATGCTGAAAGTTTAAATTAATATTTGAAACTATTTTAATTAAACAAATTGCTATGGACATACGACAGGAATTCTTGGAAGTTGTTGACTGCAGTTGCCTCCCTTGATCTCGAACGGATTTATTAACTTTATGCTTCTCGAGAGACATTTATTTCTTTTTCGTCGTCTGCTACAAAGATAAATTGTCACTAATGATTTTTTCAATTACTCCCAAACAGTGATGATAAATCTTTCGTGAATTTATACTTCGCCGATCCACGCTCAATAAATATTTTGTCAATGAAGAAATAGCTTTCTTGGACGTTTCAGTGAGGAAGCTGAGTATCCATCTGATATCCAAGGTATACCGAAAACCTTCTCACGTGAACCATTCTCTTTTCAAGAACAATGAATCGTTGGAACACTTGCAGAACGCGCTGATATTGGTGGGTCTTTGACCCACGCTGTTTCGAGAAATAATATAGAGGAAGCATACTTTTTCTTCCCTAAAGTAACAAACCGAAGAGGAAACATTCTGGGTAGACACAATTTAAAACTTAACTGAAATAAATAAAAAACATTTTTGTCTAAATACCGCTGGTACATTTTATTTATACAACCGGTTTCGGGTTTGACCCCATTATCAAGTATAAAACTGAAATCTGAAGTTTGAAATATCGGTTATACTTTTCAGGTATGCTGCAAGGACAGGTATTTGAGAGACAGGTAGTTGGGCGAACCAAGATGCCAACGCTGGAAATTCTAGGGGTGGGTAAATTTTTAAATCCAAAAGAGGAGACCTACATAAATCGAGTTGCTCGTTTAGGGGTATATGTTTCTGGTTTTTAATTTATTTGTTAATTTCCATGGCATCCAACAAATTTATTTTTCTCCCTTTATTACATATGTGTAGGATTTTGAGGTTATCTTCATTCATCTTGTAGTTTGATTCTTGAAGATGTTCGTACATTGCAGATTTTTTGTTCAAACAGACGTGTTCACACAGTCTTATGTAAAAATTTCTACCGGTTTGGCCTGTATATACTGCAGAGCATTCATGCCAGATTTTTTTTCATTCCATCCCGTTTGGGTTTTGCATTAAACAGGGTTCTACCTAAATTATTTTTACTTGTGAGAACTGTTGATATATTGTATTTAGAGAAATAATTTTGAATATTTTCTGAAAGCTTACCTGAGTAATTGATGCTACTGTACACTATATTATATTCTCGGCAGTTTGGGTATATTTTACTGCTAAGTGTTTTGTGAGTTTTACCTGATATGGTTTTTTCTATTTGGGAAATTGGTTCCTGATTGTTCACTGCAATTTGCCTAATTATTTTCATTTCATCTTGGAAATTCTTTTCCGGTAAAGGACCAAAACGCGGATAACTTATGTGAGAGCGGACTGAAAGAGTCAAATGGAATTGTACAGTCTGTGAAAATGTTTTTCCGGTAGATATTGAATTGAAAACCATTATTAACTCTTGAAATATTTGAATCTAAGAAGTTAAGCCCCTTGTTTTGTTCGATTTCTACTGTGAACTTAATTTTGTTATGCAGACTATTGAGAACGTTTAAAAATTGATCAATATGTCTGTTTGAACCATCAAAACCAACCAGTACGTCATCAACATATCTGAACTAAAACACAATATGTTTCTGTGAAAGGGGGTTATTGAGGATGCGGGTGTTTTCTAGTGTGTCCATGAAAATGTCTACCAGAAAGGGACTTAATGGTGAGCCCATAGGTAGACATGAGTTTTGCAGGTAAAAATTATTATTATATTTGAAGAAATATTGTTTTAGACATATGTATCAAGGAGGTTGCAAAATTCAGTCATTCGTCTGTTGGGATGTTAGGAAACATGTTTTTTACGTCGAACGATACTGAGGATACACTACAAAAACACACTTTTGTCTATTTTCCACTATATTTCTTTATTGTTGACCGGTTTCGGCTATTATACCATTTTCAAAACTAACTGATTACATTTAAATCCGAGTAATTTATACGAGTAATTTTATAAATGTAATCAGTTAGTTTTGAAAATGGTATAATAGCCGAAACCTGTCAACAATAAAGAAATATAGTGGAAAATAGACAAAAGTGTGTTTTTGTAGTGTATCCTCAGTGAACATGAATTTCCACAAAATAAACAAGTCGTCAATCGAAGAAGTCGAACGATACTAGTTTTCAATATTCAGATTTGATAGTTTGTCAGCTAGATCTATTGAATTCAGAACTGTATTTGAAGGATTACATTTTGTGAGGTCTCTGAATCTTGAATTTAAAAATTCATACAACTTACTGGTTCGGACATCTATATATAATATCACGGATCTGGCTGGATGCCCTTCTTTGTGGAGTTTGATTAGTCCATACAATTCTGGAGGCTGAGGGTTCATGCATATAATCTTTTTTATATCTCATGGTGTGGGAAACAGCATTGTTGAATCCTCCATGGCATTCTTAGCTTGCTGGGAATACATTTTGGTGGGATCATTTCTTGAAATGGTGACATCTCCACCACTTCTTGCATTTTCGAAAAGTACCCTTTTTCTTCTAGACAAACTATGCTGTTTCCTTCATCTTCTTTTCTGCTTTGGTGAAAATAAGTTTGTCGTGAGTTCCTTTTTCCGGTAAGTCCTTTACAGTGTATTTGATATTCCTGGGATAGCTTGGCGTTGTTTGAGAAAACTAGTTCAGCTTGTACCTCAATGATGTCTTTCATGTTCCTGTTGTCAGGGGGGAGGGGGGGGGTGGCGAATTCTGGCACTTTTCCTAGCAATTCCACTTCATTATTATTGACATTGGTATAAGTTAGGTTGACGAATCTTGGGTGAAAGCCATATTCAAAACAACAACTTAGATCGCAACGGGCCACTTTGAGCTGTTAAGGTATATCACATACCATGTTTATTTGGTCAATTATACATAGGAATCACAAAGAAGTTCATGGGTACCTGGATGGAGAAACATGGAATATATTGTAGATTGAGACAAATAGATAAATAAGCAGTAGCGGAACGCGCGCATAGAGAGGTAGATCATCAAATCTTTGGAGAAATTGAGTTTCTCGTGCCAGCCGGAGAATATTATATACTCGTAGGCTAGTGCCGATGCCATAGAAATCCACAAACACACAGATAATTTCAACAGAAAAAGAAGAAACACTAAAGCTTGACCCAATATACAGTGTGTCAATTTGAAAACTTCCCACCCTCAATATCTCCCTTCCAGTACATAATATGAAAAAATGGTCAGACAGGTCAACTTTATTTGCAAGGGGGACACTCTGAATGAATATTTTCAACCCTCGGGGTTCAACCCCCTAGGAGGGGTGGATGTTACCCTCAGAATTTCAAATGGAAAGGGGGGTCAAGTGGCACATCATTTTGAAGGGCATTCAATTCGCTTGCCGACGGTGCCCTCATTTATTATTTTCCGATCAGCAGTATCCGAAAATGTAGTTCTAAACTAATAGAAGTAATTAGAATTGGCCTATACTAAAATGCCTGGTTATCAAGTTAGTATGCAAAGAAATACAATTTATTGACTCTCTTATAAGTAAAACTTGTGATGACGGGTCAGCTTTTCAACTTTCCGTCAGGGGTAAAATTAGACAAGCCTCAAAAAATTTACATTAATTAGTTATCTGATTTCGGTGACTTTCATTTGGGTTTATTATCGGATTTAAAACTCTTATCCCTTTTTTGTTACTTCTGCTATAAAAAGTATCGTTTTTTGAGCAAAAAAGGTGTTCATCGCATTCAAGCCATTTGGTAGTACTATCATTTCAGTTTCATTTGTTGAGCTGATCAGCGATACCTTAGAAAGTGTATAAATTGTAAGAATGGTTTACACTATCCAAGACCGAATTGAAATAATTTTTATTTATGGAGAGGTGGGCAAGTGCGCACGAAGGGCGGCATCTCTTTTTAATGAAAGAAATCCAAATCTTAATATAAGTCACCGGTATGTGCTTGATTTGGTGACAAAGTTTTCCGAAACTGGTTCGGTGAAGAATAAAAAAAGGAATAACCCCAGAGTACTGAATGAGGATGCTCAAATTGAGGTGTTGGGAACATTTGCTGCAGAGCCGACTAGCTCCTTACGATCAGTAGCAGAACAGACGGGAATGTCACACGAGACTGTAAGGAAAGCACTGAAAATGCACAAATTTCATCCATATAAAATGCAGATTCTCCACGAGCTCCATGAGGATGATTATGACAGAAGAATAGAATTCTGTGAAATCATGACTCTTCGAATCAATGCTTTACCTAATCTTCTGTTCAATATCTGTTTCAGTGATGAATGTTCATTTTTCCTGAATGGCAATGTTAATAGGCAAAATTGTCGCTATTGGAGTGACGAAAACCCTCACAATTTTCGAGAAGGACATACACAACACCCACAAAAAGTTAATGTTTGGGCTGGTATTCTTGGAAATGCCATTATCGGACCTTTATTTTTTGAAGAAAACTTGAATGGTGATCTGTACCTAGATATGCTTCAAGCACCTATCGATCCACTTATAACTCACGAGCTCGAAACTCAAATTGATGCACACGGTAATATACTGTTGCAGGAAGATTTGTTACATTTCCAACAGGACGGTGCGCCACCTCATTATTTTCGCCCCGTCCGACAATGGTTGAACGAGCGATTCCGGGAGAGATGGATTGGCAGAAGGGGATCAATTAAGTGGCCACCGAGATCACCGGATTTGACTCCATTAGATTTTTTTCTTTGGGGATATCTCAAATCTGTCGTTTATAAAACACAGCCCACTGATATGGATGACCTCAAAGGACGAATTACAGCAGCATGCCGGTCAATTAGTGGTGAAGTTTTCCAAAATGTTCGAGAGGAGTTCGAAAACAGACTGTATTACTGTTTAGAGCAGAATGGACAACATTTTAAACATATTATCAGATAAAGCGTAACAAGATGGTTGAAATTTGTTTTTTGCAATTTAGTATTTTTTGTTTGCACTCGATGCGTATTTCGTTAACTAAGTAGTTCTACATTCCTCTCACATCCACGAATTCGAATATTACTCAAGGGTTGGAACGATGCTACCTAGTACGATGCTCACCTTTTCCAATAGTCCATTACAATCATTTGTTTTGAATACCAACCTGAATACCAAACATCTAGTGCGGGCGAGTTTTAATCATTTATTCTTATTCACTTCTAATCACCGTTCGTTTGGAACGTTATTGTTCAAAAACTGCTCATCAAAAACTAATGAAAAAGGTATCATTGGCAAGAGAATTGAATGCCCTTCAAAATGATGTGCCACTTGACCCCCCTTTCCATTTGAAATTCTGAGGGTAACATCCACCCCTCCTAGGGGGTTGAACCCCGAGGGTTGAAAATATTCATTCAGAGTGTCCCCCTTGCAAATAAAGTTGACCTGTCTGACCATTTTTTCATATTATGTACTGGAAGGGAGATATTGAGGGTGGGAAGTTTTCAAATTGGCACACTGTAGAACTACCATCACAACCTACTGCGTTGGCTTTCTCATCACTTTGTTCAGAATATGAATATACCCTTCGATCGAGGACAGGAACACTGTCTACAGGGTCTACAAGAACACCTGAGAGTCCGCTTCCAACATACGAGATGAAAAAACCTCTAAATAAGTTAGCTGTATGTGTTAGTGAGACGTTAGGAAGAAATTCCCAATTACGACGGACTCCAAATCCAACAAAATATACTCATATGAAACAGACTGTGCCTTGAATGCGTAACAACTTCCAAATATATCGTAACTTCAAAAATATTCTGTTTCCAGAAGTTTTCGCAGGTATTATTATACAGGTAAGACCTCGTTAATCCTTAGCTCGCACCAATTTCGACTTCTGAGGGTTGTCGTTCGTAGGGGTGCGACAGCTGGTTAACGGAAAAACAGATTTCAAACAGACAGAAACAGATCTCAATGTTGGTGGAGCTTAGAAGAACTTGAGGGTATAACTATGGGGCCTCTGAGGACTGAAAGCATGGTGTCAATGATTTGTTCTATTTTGGTGACCCCAACGACGATATTGGTGGTGGAGTTTTCATCTTGAAATGAAGCGAATATCGCCTGAAAATGTCATAAAAAATGTACGAAATGCAAGGATTTTCACTTTCAACCCCATAGATTGTACTCAGACCATGCTGAAATGTTTCTTCTGATTATTGAAGTTCTTGGTGGTATGTTACGCTCCCTAATCCCAAAATCATATTGATCTTCCCAGGGCAAACGATTATTAAACCCCGAAAATAAATACTCACCTTAGGATGTAGTAAGTGGCCATTGGTTATTGATGGCGGTGATTAGAAATCTATGCAAGAACAAATAAAATTAGAATAAATAGCTGAAACATCAATTATTTTAGGCAATAAAACGTGGAGTGAAAATACAATAGAACGAATAAAATAATGACAGATTGAAAAGAAATAAAAGAGAATGAAAATAAAAATAAAAGAAAGTTTTATTTGAATTGAAGGGGTTATATTTTTAGGAGTGATTAATTTTTGGGAAAGTTGTTTCGATTTTTAGTATTCACAATCGTCTTCGGATGATGAGTGGACTATTCCTCTGGTTATCTTGTTTTCAGGCGAGTTGGATTTGAATTCCTGACTCTTTCGTCATAATTCGTCTGTATATGTATGTTGTTGTATGTATGTTGTTGTTGTTGTTGTATGTATGTTGTATATTGATGTGGGGCGTGGCTGAGATTTCTCTCGCTGCCTGGGGTATCCCTCTTGATGGGATGATTTCCTGGTGAATGGCATTCATGTGGCCTCGAGATTATTATAATCTCAACCCGAAGCGTTCACTTTGTCTTGACTGTGAGGGTGTTAACCGTCGGCTTGGTTTGCAGAACGGGAAAGTTCATCAGCAGGGTCTGTAGCTGGTCGAAGGCCGTGCATAGACCGTCTACCAAGCTGGGATCAATGCTTTTTGTGGGTTTTACAACCCTCGCATATGAGACTCCATTTTTTATCGTATTTGTTCCTGTCGGCCTTTTTGGTTGGGATGGCAGGTCTCTGGGTTTGGTGTTGGCCTTTTTGTTTCTGGGATGTTCCGGGCATCCTTGATAATTAGTTGGGTGTTCCCCTTCACAGTTGAAGCATTTCGCTGGGGCTTGCTTCGGCTTTTTACATTCGGTCGTCAGATGACAGCCGGCACATCTTAAACACGCAGGGACTGCTTTGCAGTTTTTTTTGCGAGTGTCCAAACTTTTGGCAGTGGTAGCATTGCCCCACTGTTGTTCGTGTTCTTTGTGGTTCGCTTTTTACTCTCACATTTAAGATTTCCCTGACCTCATATACAGGGTGTAACTGAATAAGTGTAAAACATTTAAGGAGGTGATTCCTCATCGAAAAAAAGATTGGATCTTTCATATAAAGAAACTTCATTGGAGCATCCCTTGTTGAGATACAGCCCCTTAAAGGGAGTACATAAAATTTGTATAACCATTTCTTACACAAGCACTGAAAAAGTTACAATATTGAAATCAACCTGACGTTTTGTACTACCAATGAGACACTTAGCCAGTAATTCATTTGGTTTACCCCATGTTTGCAAGGGGTGGAAAACGCAACCCCTAAAATTTATTTCCAATGTAACTTGGAAGATCCCTTGTTAAGATACAGCCCCTTAAATGGGGCTGTATCTTAACAAGGGATGCTCCAAATGAAATTTCTTTATATGAAAGATGCTATCTTTTTTTAGATGAGGAATCATCTACTTAAATGTTTTACATTTATCCAGTTACACCCTGTATATGGCTCTGTTTTTTTGTAACGAGGACAAGTACAAGCGGGAGTGGCTTTTTGTTGCGTTTCTTCAGCCTGGTTACCGATATAATATCGAAGCCCTTGGCTTTCAGATCGTTTTTGATTTCATCGGTTGCGAGGAATTCAGGTACTCCTCGGAACACCACACTTAAGGGCTTGACTTCCTGCATTGTATATATACAATGCGGGATTTTTTCCTTGTCTAGGATTCTCACCATTTTTCTGAAATTGTCCGGGCTTGCAGGTTGGACTTTGAAGCCATCGTTTGTGTTTACCGCCTTCGTAAAGTTTACCTTCTCTCGTGCGACTATTTCATTGAATTTTACCCACTTATCTTTTTGTCTAATGGTGATAGATGGTGGTCTGATTGTTTTGGCCACGTGGCCTGTGCTGTTTTAGGCAACACAGCCTCCTTCTCGTGAGTTTCAGTTTCCATATCATCAGGTGTATGGTTTTCTTCTGGTTTTTGAGGTTTTGGGACCTCGTTGGTTGCTTGGGTGTCTTTGTTTCCAGGGTTATTAGCCCTGAGTTCATTAAGTTATCTAGACGACATTTCCGTCTTTTTTTTTCTTGGTACCTTGCTTTGTACCTGTGTTGTAGTCTTGTTATTTACTTCAGATTTTTGTAGTTTTTTGGGAATCTCTATCTCCGCTGGGCGTTTTTTATTATCCATCGTCTCTTCTTCGAGGCTTTCTTCGGAAGAGTAGCCTGAGATATCGTGTATCTGGTCCTCTGCATCAGGGTGTCCGTATCGACAGGTTCTTTCCTGCTCGATTTCTTGTCTTCTTTTTCGCATCAATATATGCGTAGACATAGTTCCTGAGGTGAAACTTCGTATAGGTCTAATAGCTTAGATATCATTGCTAGTACCATGTCTCTCTTCTCGTTACTAGCATTGAATACAAAAGTATCACTGATAGCGTCCACTTCGAAAGCTCGAGTACAATTGATGATGTTGATGACTGGACTATTCCTCCAAGAGATGACTATTTATAGGTCATTCGAGTGCATTTACCTATCCCCTCTTCCCTCTCTCCATTTCAACGGTTGAGCGGGAGTTGACCAATTTTCCGCTTGATTACAGTTTCCCATATGTTGCGTATGTCTACGCTAGCTTGGCTGAATGTTTTGTTGTAGCTTCTTTAATCAGTTTTCCTCCATATGGATGATCTCGATGTTATGTTGATGAGTCCAAACATATATTACCAGTTTCCTGATTTCTCCTCTTGTGGTGGACAATGCGGACTTTTACTCTTAGTTTCACCAATATAGAATTTGCCGTACTCACAGGTTATCTAGTGAATGCAATTCTTAGAATCGAAGTCCGCGTTTGGTGACCTGGTTTTCGTGAGTCTACTAGGAATGGTTTTTTTCCTGAAGCAGGTTCTGATGTTGTACTTTAATCCAACTCATCTTAACCTTTCCGACAATCTTCGAACGTAGGAAAGACCAGGTACTGGTTGGGACGGCTTCTCTTCCTTGCGAGGCTCTTGTTGTCTTCTAGTCAAAGTATATTCCAGCATCACTCTGGTTTTAACCATTCCATTGAAGATCTTTTCTGATGATGCTTAGTCTCGATAATTCTTCTATGGTGGTCGGATTCGTGATTCAGATACTGGCCCGTGTGAATAGTATACAGGTGTTTCCCACTTAGTGTAGGCCGTCTTCAGCAATACATTCATAGTCCAGTCATTATAGTAAGTTCACCTCGGAATTCGAGATACCCAGCTGTAAGTCTGTAAATACTTGTATATTGACACCCTGAAAGTTGTCTCAAAACCTACATATGGTAGGGTGTAAGCAACTATTAAATTTCAAGGTCAAAGGTCACAAAAATCGGTTTTTTGCGCTTTTTTTGGAAATATCTCATTTCCTATGGGTTTTTTGCTATTTGTATTTCATCAATATTGTAGAATACAAAATTCTCTACAAATTTTGTTTGGAAAAATTTTTTATACGTTGAACCGTTTTCGAGATAGAGGGCGGAGAGCACGCGGTCACAGCATCACTTCAGGTCAACCGGTGCCTCCGGTCGAAAACGCGCCATATATAGTTGATGAACTATCGATAAATCAATGATTATAAATATTTGTCAATTTTTATTAACTATTATATTATATTTCATCATTTTTTTCCTAACTTATCCACTTTTCATTCAGTATTAATTTATTTATCAACACTTACCTGTCCATGTAATTGCAGAATTGTTAATGAAAATATAGGAATTATATTTGAATTTTAACCTAATTAAAATTTATAACTTCTTACATGATGGAAAAAAAACAAATAAATTATGAATTAATCTTTTTATTAAAAAATATCATTGAATACATTTATTTTTATTGAAAGTAAAGGAATGGAATAAAGGGTACAAAAACTACAATTTGTAATTTTAATCATCTTCTTCCTCTTCATCGTCGTCTTCTGGCTGCTGGTAAATTTCAAACTGGTCTTCATTATCGTCTTCAACGACATTTGTCTCAAGTTCTTTCATGATGGTCAAAGGTTCCATCTTCGTTAATGTCGCTCTGATATGGTCGAGCATTGAGACAAGCTTGCCCATTACATTGGCCACAAGCTAAAGGCATTGCAAGCCCGCTTTCCTGCATCCGCATCGCGAACCACAACCACTCTTGCAGTTGCAGAAAATTGTATTTAGCAAATCTTCTGGAGCAGGTGGTAAAATTGTCGTGATAGGCTCCAGAAAATCGTTTCGCATTGCCCAATCCCATACCTGGGGTTCCAAATCATGTCCTAACCAAGTTTGAACTTGATAATATACACGGTTGAAATGTTGATGAGCAGCTGCACCTGTTGGTGGAATATTTGAAAGCTGCACAGGATTATTAAGTTTTGTTGACTTGACGTAATGCATATAACAAAGATGATCGAGACTTTTCACAGATTTCGGAGCATTATAGACTGCCAATAAGGTTTGAGTTCCACTCTCTAATAATCTCTGGGCCGAACAATTTTCTTCCTCAAATGCTGCAGCTAGTTCATCCAAATTTGTCAGTTTCTCAAAAACAGCCACTTAATGCGTGCAGAAATAAAATATGTTTTTTAGAATGAGGATAATTATCAAAACTTTCAGTCGAGTATATCTCCGTTTCTACATTACCTTTCCCAACTTTTTTAAAGAAAATTTCTTGTTCGTAAGACAGTGTACGCCCAATTAAAATGACAAGTAAATCAATATATTGTCCTATTATAACATCAGTTTCTTTAGACTTTGATTCTTCAATTGCAGTTTCAACAATAAGAACATCCGCATCATCTCTGGCTTGTTTAGTAGTAATATTTGCAGCTTGTAATTTTTCAATTAACATATTAATGAACTTATCTTTGTTATTTCGATTTGACGTAGTGGAAGAATTTTAAAATTTACAGATTTTAAAGAGGCACTAAATTATTTTCTATTTAAAATGTCATTAGTCTAAATGGGAATGTAATTATATTATGATTTAAGTTTTTCTCTTAATTATTTTTTAATTTTAAAAAACGGTTATCAGTATTATTGAATAGATATAGATTTAATGCATGAAGAAAATGATAAAATATAATATAATAGTTAATAAAAATTGACAAATATTTATAATCATTGATTTATCGATAGTTCATCAACTATATATGACACGTTTTCGACCGGAGGCACCGGTTGACCTGAAGTGATGCTGTGACCGCGCGCTCTCCGCCCTCTATCTCGAAAACGGTTCACCCTATAAAAAATTTTTTTAAACAAAATTTGTAGAGAATTTTGTATTCTACAATATTGACAAAATACAAATTGCAAAAAACCCATAGGAAATGAGATATTTCCAAAAAAGCGCAAAAAACCGATTTTTGTGACCTTTGACCTTGAAATTTAATAGTTGCTTACACCCTACCATATGTAGGTTTTGAGACAACTTTTAGGGTGTCAATATACAAGTATTTACAGACTTACAGCTGGGTATCTCGAATTCCGAGATTCTTACCTAATTTAGGCTTAAATGACTAGATTATCAAGATTGGAAATACGTTCAAGAATAGCAATTCATTGTGGACTACTATTCACTTGATTCAAATGAAACAAGAAACGTCCAATTCTTCAATGTGAATCACTGAAAAAAGTGGTTCAGTTTCATCTTCGAGTTTCACCCTGCCTCAGTTGAAAAGCGAATGAAATGGGAAAGTTCCGATATTCACCATTTTCACAATCCAAAGACTCATTGTAAGCAACAATATTGAGCAGTATTTTATTTCGGTCAATCCTGAGGGAGAAATTCTTCGTGAGATATTTCAACGATTCTGTTTACCCCTTCATAGAAGCGTTCAGAAATTATTTTGGCAAACTTGATTATCAAACCGGAGCAATCAGAAATCTGCGATCAGAGCGAGATACAATCCCTTCTTGCTGTTAGTAAATAATATTTCGGATTTCACTAATTTCTCCCAACATCTGTTTCCTGGAGCCGCTCAAAGCTAATATTGAGCAAAAGTTGGGCTCAAACGTAGCTCCCTCCATCCCGTTCGTCAAGTGAAATATGTGTGAACGCTAAATTTGCTTTTGTGCTGCTGATTTGGCTGAACAAACGTTGTATTACAGGTTAGGGGTAAAACGTAAACTCAATTTTCGTATTTTGCGTTATTAATTTTGTGAAACGCTGCGTGGAATAACAAAATACAAAGTGTAATTGAATTCGGTGTGCGGGAATGTCGGCTGAAATAATACGTTCTGATGGGGCGGCCGAGGCAGGTTTTGATGTTTTTCGTTTATCAACCAAATGCACACACGACACGAGGGATGCCTCCAAACAATAGCGGTGTGCAGGGATTATCTTCCACATAGCGCTGAAAGGATTGATGAGCCTAAATGAGTGCAGATGATTACTGAAAATTATCTTAAACTTTGTAAACTCGAATTATTGATAGTGAAAGTTTATTTATTTCAGCGGTTTCCAACGAGAACACTTTCATTTTTAGGTGTCTGAAAGTTTACTTCTCAACATGATCTGTACATCTTTGGTAATTGGGTTTATTTTGAAATTGATTGTTTTTTTCATTCCCTTGGAAGATTCTCACATTTTTGCATGAAGATGGAGAAGTGGAAAGCCAAAACCTTCCTTTCCCTGAATTTCACTAGTTCGGACTTCCATTGTGTGATATGATGTCTATATGAACTGCTATTTTCAACTGAAGGACGAATTCTCTACGCAAAATGAGGGACTGCCAATGGAATCGCCATTTTCACCAGTTATAACCAACATATATATGAAGTGGTTGTGGTATCTATTAGGTACCTCCTTTTTCGAATTTATTTACTATTTTCGTGGTAATGGTATTGTTTTGCAACCAGTTCATTTGTGATCTCAAGCATGTATTCATATCGAAATATTTTTTGTTCGGGATAATTCGGACTCTAAACATTTCTTTCGTACAACTTGAAAGAAGGGAAGTGAGGTTAGATGGTATATTCGCGCATAAATTCATATTTATAAGTTTTGTGTTAGAATTTGTTTTTGCAGGTGAGTGAAATTCGAGGATATACTTTGTGTTATCATAGTCTACTTACTATGATATGAGTGAATCGTAATCCACAATTCAGTCTATTTTTTGTGACCATCTAGAAAGTGGTACCTAAAGTTACCACTGCACCTAATTTGCCTATACCCATACCATATGATTGCTTTCGATATGTTCATCACGGAAAAGTTGGTTCTTTCTGAATGATACATTTTTTTTCTCGTTTTCAGAGTGAATCATAGTTAGCAATGAAAATTAGAAGAAATACTTTTTTATCTATCAATGATATTCAAGATTTTTCATATGATAAAATTATGGAAGGATTTGAATTACCTTCGGGTTCAGAGTCTGAGCTGTCAGATTTAGATTCAGATAGTAGTGAAGACCTGACTTACACAGAGTTGGCTCTGGTGAAATGTTTTCAGAGCAAAACTGGAATCGATCTGAAAGACGTACAAAAAATGAGCAAATCTCCATTACTTGAGACCAATGATCGATCTAGCATCTGTGATATTCCAACTTGTTCATTTCAAGCTAATGAAATGAATGTCGATGTAACGGAAAATGGCGATTGTTCCCTTTTGAATATTGGTAATATGAATAGGTCGAATGATGGTTCTGAGGAGGAACATGAGTTTGAACGACTCGAACGGGAAGATGATGGATCTTCAGAGTCAGACTCAAACGAACCATTATCAGAGATGAAAAAACGGTTGGATGGGATTTGGGAGGAAAAGAAAAAACAATCTGAGTTGAAAGATTTCACGGAAACTACTGGGCCAATATTGGATGATAATGTAGTGACACCATGTGAACATTTTCTCAGTGTTTTTCCAGATACTTTATTCGAACATTTAGTGTTTCAGACAAACTTATTTTCAACCCAAGCTGAAAAACCATTCCAGCCAACGAATATCACAGAAATGAAAAAATTCATAGCCGATAATATAATGATGGGTATCACGAAGAAACCTACATATAAAAATTATTGGAGTAGTAACATTCAATTGAGAGATGAATATATAAGTTCATTTCTTCCATTGAAACGTTTCAGCTGGCTGCTTTCCCATATTCATGCAAATGACAACCCTATGATGCCAAGACGGGGTGATGATAACTACGATAAATTGTATAAGATCAGACCTGTGCTGGATACGCTTTCCGAAACATTCAAATCAACATACAGACCTACGCGTCATCAAAGTATAGATGAAAGTATGGTCAAATTCAAAGGCCGATCTGTATTGAAACAATATGTTCCAGTGAAACCCATCAAACGAGGATTTAAAATTTGGGTCCGAGCTGACGAATATAGCTATGTGTGTCAATTCCAAGTGTACACAGGAAAAATTGGTAGTAATCCAGAACTAAATTTAGGTGAAGGAGTTGTAACCGACATGACTAGAGATTTAGTTGGAAAAAATTACTTCATCTATTTTGATAATTTTTTTTCTAGTATTCCATTGATGGTAAATCTTTTGAACGATGGAATATATGCTTGTGGTACCATCAAATCGCAAAGGTTAACCAAGAAAAATTCTGAATAATTCCGAAAGAGGATCTAGCGTAGCTCTTTCATCGTACAAGCACGAAGGTCTTTGTTTTGTGCTATGGCAAGACACAAAGCTTGTTCAACTGATTTCAAACTGTCACGATGGTACTGTTTCATCAACAGTCACAAGAAAGACGCGAACAGGAAAACAAATCGAAGTGGCATGCCCACAAATTGTCAAGGATTACAACAAATACATGGGTGCTGTAGATCTCAGTGATATGTTCAAATCTTATTATGCCATTGATAGAAAGAGTCGTAGATGGTGGTTACGGCTATTTTGGCATTTCGTCGATGTCAGCATAAGTAATGCATCTATATTATTCAATCAAAGGAATTCGATGGAAGGACCAAAGATGAAGATAAATGATTTCAGGCTAAGAGTGGTTGCAGGCCTGATTGGAGCAGAAATGGCCAATCCGCGCGGAAGGAAATTCCATCTGATACCAAGACGTTGCCATAAACCTTTCATTCCAATGGAGCTACGAACTGATAAAGCTGCACATATGCCAGTGAGAACAACTAAACGCCGATGTGCCCATTGCAGCTCCAAAGTCAAACAAAAACGTACCTATTGGATGTGTACCGTTTGCAAGCTACCATTGTGTCTGGGGGGAACAGAAGGGGAAAACTGCTTTATGCGTTACCATTCTTCCTAAAATTGATATATATGATTTCAATCTGAGCTTTTTGTGAAAATAAAACCTTATTTATTCACAAATTTAACATTTATTGCCAAGAGTGATAGTGGTATCCATGCTATACCACCATTTTTTTAGGGGTGGGGATTAATGAAAATTAAATTTTATTTGATGTTCCTCACATACTCATTTGAAAGGGTTACCAACCAATGAATTATGAAGAAATTGAAAATTACCAATTTGCCACTCAAAGGGTTAAAACTCTGGCCATTGAAGAAGCATACAAGAAGCCTTCAGTCTGATTGAGATACGTTGACGACACCTCCACAGTATGGAACCATGGGAACCTTTCTGAAACACATCAACAGCGTAAGACCTTCCATCACCTTTACATTGGAAAAGGAAGTCCACAATGAATTGCCATTCCTAGACGTATTGGTGAATAGGTCATATACTGAGTACAAAACATCTGTATACCGAAAACCCACTCACGCTGGACAGTATCTGAATCATAATTCCAATCACCATCAATCTACCAAAAGAAGAATAATCAAGACTAGTAGATCATGCTTTCGGGCTCTGTAATACTAGGCATTATCAAAAAAGATCTTCCACGGAATGGTTACTCCAAAGTGATGAGACTCGCAAGGAAGAGAAACCGTAACAACCATTGCTTCCCTACGTCAGAGGATTGTCGAAAATGATAAGAATATTTAAGTCCAAATACAACATCATAATCTGCTTCAAATCCGGAAACGCCATCCTTGGCAGCCTCACGAAAACCTGACCACCAAACGCTGACTGCGATTCCAAAAATTGCATTTACATTAAATCAAAATATCCTCACTCGACGCGTATATCGCAAAAGATAACACCATGAGATTACTAAGACTGAATCTTGCGAACATCTTAATGCTTACAATTATATCAATTCTTCGAAGCATTCATAAAACTCATTTCAACAATTTTATTCAGAAGCAAAACGCTTTCCTTAACCCAACGTAACAAACGTTGATGAAGGTGGTGTCACTGTAATTCTTCACAGAGTTCAATTTATGCAACTTCCTACAAATCCTATAGACATTGATAACAGATTTTGAAATGCTGTTCTTAAATGGCGTGAGAGCTATTTTTTGTTTGTTTTTGGCTGAGGACTGCAGGTTTTATGCCTGACGTTTCGTCGACTACTGCGGTAGACATAATCGAAGACGTTGTGGTAACGATCGAAGTGCCCGAGGTGGTACTAGAGTTGCCATTCCTGTTGTTTCCAACGCAGAAACCACGATGCTAGTATTTGACTCTGATTCTATATTGTTATTGGTGGACGTGGCTTAATTTCTCTTAATCGGATTACCTGACCTTGTTCGCGTACCCTTAAGGACAGGTAGCCAGATTGTATTAACGTTAATTGCTTCTTATTTTCTATTGAAATGATCCCTGTCTTTTTGAGTTTTTATTGCTTCTTTATATACTTTTGGACAACACAGCTGATTTGTCTGTTTGTCCGAGTCGAAAATTTATATCGTCTCCAGATAGACGGGTACCTATACATCTTTTCGTGGTTCCAAGGTAGACTCGCATCTACAAGGAATCCAGTATACCCCAGGTGTTGTTAAAGATCCTCTGGGGTCCTCTGCTAACCTTAGACTTTCTCTGATGGTTTTTGTTAGTTGATTTCACGTCGTGTTTCTCTGAGATTTTTCCGATTCCAGTCCCAGAGTGTCATGGCGTCACTTGTGACGTCATGTTCGAGTAGATTACATGTAAATACTACAAGCTCAAGATATCATGGCAGCTTGCCGTGTTTTGTAGTTTTCTTTTATCAAAACAGTATTAATCTTGCTCATGATAATGCAATGTGTTTCATAATGAATCAATGGGGTTTCATTGAATAAATACATTACAGTAATTTTTATTCCCGTCATCATGCCTATTGCAAATCTTTGGTCAACTCCACAAATAGAAAAGAATTGTAATGATCTAATAGAGTTTATTTGTCTATGTTCCACCAAGAAAAAACTTACTTCGTAAAATGGTTTATTGTCAAAATGTCATGCTTTACGCAATTCGTGAACCTGTTTTGTCGGTTTTATCTCAGTCTTTCGGACGATGTGTGAGTTCATGATTGAAGCCGCAGGCTGAACGCTCGATTTTCACTTGCTATCGTTCAACCCGTGTTGGGAATCATACGTTAAAAGATAAGACCTCGTTAGTCCTTAGCTCGCACAAGTTTCGACTGAAGGTTGTTGTTCGTAGGGGTGCGACAGCTGGTTAACGGAAAAAACATATTTTAAACATATATTCAAACTGTTTTTATCGGCACTTACACAAAAAAAGTTTCTGCTTTTATTACTGATATGTCAACTGAAGCTTATGATTTCGATAATGAATACTGCATCAAGAAATCTTTCGTTCTTCTAAAATTTTACTGATTTTTCATCAACAATAATCCACATTCTTGAATTGGATCTTCAACATGACAATCTGTCTTTGTATCTTTGTTAGGTGCCAGCAACCAAGGTCTCCGCTATCACAGCCCTATTAAGTTCGGGTGTCCTCTGAAAGGACCGTGTCTACTGAGTAACCCTTCCTTCTCTGTCGATTCCTTCTCTGTATTATTATTATTACTACTATCACATGATTTGCTGGAGAATTGTTTATCTGCCTCACTCGGTACAACTGCATCAGTTCCACCACGAAGACAATCAAGGATGATAGTATAATTGTAGACACTTTCGAACATTGAACGGCTGTTATTCCACGAGGATCATATACATAAATTCATAAGAAATGGCCGAGTGACGCCCCCTCTCGAACAAAGTCACGAGTTTATCGATTAAAACTTATTAATTCACCGGAGATCTAATTAGATGAGCGGTATTTAAACGTTTATCTTGTCATTAGCTCAACTGATTCCAAAGGACACGCCCCTGACTGTAATCAGAGCGAGAAGTACTCACAGATGAGCAGACAGAAAGCTTTTCACATACGCAGATATATTTTTCATGGGTTTTTATTATCGATTCATTTGCCTTGAAGTGATTCATGGTATAAATAATCAATAAAGAATGTTTGATATGAAACATAACGTTTAAAATTGAATTTTTCACCATCCTCATATTATTAGAATTACAGTCGAGGCTCAAATGTGGCATCTTCTATTTTTGTTTTGTAGTTGAACCAGCGAAACGTTTGTACCTACATTTTTTTTTATGAGGTAAACATTCTTCTAGGTTTTTGTTATTCAATGTTCATAAAAATGTATTAATTCAAGTGAGAGTGACTCCAGAAGTAGGTTAGGTTAGGTTAAGTCCAAAGTAACTGGGTCTATTCGACCCTCCACCGCAACCCGCAAGGGTTTATTGTGGCTCACACCTATTCACATTCGACCAAATAAACCCAGTTTCTTAACGAAGCCGATTAGTTTGTATGGTGAGTGGTCTTTCAGGACAGATGGTAAGAGTACGGCTCTGCCAAACTATACAAATCTGATTCGGTCCCCAGCGGGACAGGCACAAAGTATGACTCTGCAGTTTCATCATTTTCCAAACAGAGGCGACACACACTGTCTTCCGACAGCCCGAGTCTCTGCATATGATGATTCAAATGACAGTGACCTGTAAGAAAGCCTGTTAGACATCGTAGTTCATTCCTACTGTTTGGTATCAAGCTTCGACGGGTGAATAAACGCCTTGGAATGAGCCATTCCTGGAAGATTCTGCCAGAAGTCCATAAATCTTCTTGCCATCCAGGTGTTCAATCTTTGTTTGGCAAAGCCTAAAGCAATGCCAATGACAGGTCCTGGTTTGATGAAGCTATTTGAAGCACCTCCCTTGCAAGGTAGTCAGCAGCCTCATTGCCTTCCAGGCCAGTATGGCCAATAATCCAGGCCAGAGAAAGTCTTTTGAGTCTACATATCGAGGAGAGTCGTTTTTGTCAATTTGTAACCAATTTAGACGTTGCTTGGTAGAAGTCAAGAGCTACCAACGCCACTTGACTATCCGAGAATATTTTTTTATTGACTTGTGTATGAGATTGGATTCTTTCAATCTCATACACACACAATTCAACAGCGTAACTTTCCGCTTGAAATACAGTCGCATAGGTTCCTAGGCAGGTTGATATTTCTATCCTGGGTCTGCGACTGAAACCACCTGCACCAGAACCGGAATGTGTTTTTGATCCATCTGTAAACCAACCACTATGTGCTCCTAATATTTCCTTCTCCCGGAGGATCCAGCCCTTTCTACTCGGAAACAGTACTTTATAAGGCAGTTCATAGTTGACAGTTGGAGGCATAAAGTCATAGGCCATTTGCAAAATGCTGTGACTTCCATTGACAACCAACAGTCTGTTGCACTCTGCATTAAATTGATTTGTGCAAATGGCAATGTGCACAAGTCTATATACAGTCCATCTACCCTCTCTCTCCGGAAGAATGTGGAGAGGATGTAGATCTGGAAGGATCTTCATGGCCGCTGACGACTTGGTACTGATGGTACCACTGATGGCCAGACAATCCAGTATCTGTGAGATAGAGAGCTTCGCCTGTGCCGTTTTTTGTAAAGCCTTCGGCCACCAGGTAATTGCACCATTAGTAATCATTGGTCTGACAATCATCACATGAATCCAATAGATTTGTTTGGGACCTAAACCCCAAGTTTCACCACAAATCCTTCGACATGTCTATAGGAACAGTCTGGCTTTGTGTAAAACTTTTTCCAAGTGAGGGTTCCAGGTGATTTTTTATCAAGGACAATGCCAAGATATTTCACCTCCGTTCCGAATGGAATGACCTCACCATTTAGGGATAGTGACGTTAGATCATCCATTTCCTCCTCCTGGTGAAGGGGAGTGTCACAGTTTTGCTGGGGTTGACAGACATCTGCTCCCTCAGGCACCAACTGTGAACGACGTCCAATGGCAGTAAATTATGAAATATAAGTTCAAATTACGTCGACAACAATTGAATAAAATTACTGAAATTTGCGAATATCAAATCAAACGAATCAATGAAACAAAAAAGAAAAACTCCCGTATCATAAATATTATTTTGTTGCTATTTTAACAAGTTCACCAAAACTCTTCATCTCAAACTTCTATTTCACAAATGAAACACTTTGCGTCATTTGCATTCACTTTATTTCCTTCATGTTCTTGGATAATTCAGTTGTTTTGAGGTGATCTAGTAGGCTCTTTGGAGAGATCACGTCTGTATGTGAATCGTTTTGAACAGATAAACCAAATGAGTTCCCAACTGATAACATTTCAGCAAGATGAGGTGCGCACCTCTTCATTGTGACAGGCCGATTCGAAAGTGATCAGATGACCATTATCCATAACGGTTAATAGGCAAAAGTAGACCCCTGAAATTACCCGGTAGATTACCTGTTATGAAGCCCCTAGATTTTTTGTGAGGATTCATGAAATCTGAAGTATTCAATCCATACTTTACGGTAAGGTAGACATTTCAAGCATTTTATGGAATGATCTGGAGTTAGTTTCCAAAATCCATGAAAATGAATTAAATAAACAAATGAAATGAAACATATAAATACAGAGCTTAGATGAATGGGGGTAAATGAGTACGAATTAAAAAATACAATAGCAATGATAAAAATATAAATATAAATATACCTAGCGAACAAATATGAGTTCGTAAGTATATCAAGGGTTGAAAATATCATCAAAATACTCCAGAACTGTATAACAGGCCCGCATGGATCTATTGTGCGGAATGATTTCTTCAATTTGGACTGACAGGTGATTGAAAAGTTCAATACCATTGAAAATAATTGAGTCTCTAACTAAGGAGCTCGTGGGAATAGGCAGATCTATATTGCTATCGTGACAGCGGGTATTATAAGAATTGTAGATCACACAAGATAAATGATCTTTCTTCATTAAACAAATAGTTTCCGAAATGCATAAAGAGTCTACTTTCACGATACTGTTGGTATGTTTCTTCGCGAATAATTCCCATTAAACATAATTATCATTATTATTATTATCATTCATATGTATCTTCTTTCGCATTCCATTGCTCAAAAAATCATGGCATTGAGTGAGGATTTTTCTGAAGCAACCCGATTTCTTCAAAGAAAAAATTCAATACCGAATTATCCACCTGGCTTCCATAAATAGAACGCTTCAAACGGCCAAATCCCGAATATAAAATTTTCCTCGGATTAATCTGTCAATAACACTTAGAAAGAAGTTGACATCCCCTCGGAGAAGATACTTATCGCTCTTAAGCCTAAATTCTCGTATTAAAAATAAATATGCATTCACGGCTGTTACACTGGATTATGTTGGCGGCATCTGAAAGCTGTTGGACTCAAAATTATCGAAATCAATTACAGAATGCATTAATGCACCAACATAGCGCCTAATTCGAGGCACTTGAGCGTTATGAACCTATTTCGGCGTCTTTGAACTTGAAAAAGATACCTGGGCTAATTCGTTTATCCACTGTTCCGGTGCTATTGTGAAATACTGACGATGTAATTACACTGTTCGCTAAGAATAGCTGGAAAAGTGTGCTTGCCCAGATGAGGAACAGAAAATGTTTGTTTGGCTTATAGGTTTACTCGAAATTTATACATGAGTGTAAAAAATGACCACCCAAAATTTAGCAAAACTTTGTAGCTTCGAGACTTCTGAATTGACAGTCCGACATCATTCATCGGTATTTCAGATGCCCACAATGAAATTTTGGACATTATTTGATGAATTGAAGCAATATTTGCATACTGTAAAGATAATAAAACACCTAGTGAAGGTGAAATACGTTGAATTTTTCCATAATTCATCTGAAAACTGGCTTGTATATATATGCACTTCGTATGACAAAATTTTGGAATCCAAGTCACTGCTATCTTCATGGGAAAATATAATTTTGTCAATGTTAAACAAAACGGGTTTCACGCTGAAATCTTTCGAGTAGAACACCTATCATTATTACGAGGTATTACCGTTCATCAGTGCAGGAAATATTGGACATAAACTTCACTATACCTGGTAGTCATTAACCTGAAGAATATAAATTAACGGTGTAGTACCTAGTACTACAGAAAGACATTTTAAATCTAAGGGGCATATATTTTCAGCTTGTAAATTAAAATTGTTTAGCAAACAAAATATAACAACAGCTTCAGAGACAGCTCAAATAGAGGCCATAATTTCTTTTAATAATCAGGTTAGGGAAAATCGGCCGAATTTAAAAAGACTTATCGATATTACGATTAATTTGGGTTCCCAAGAATTAACTTTTAGTAGACACGATGAAACCGAAGATTCGATTGATCGCGGCAATAACAAGATACTTTAAATGTTATGGGGCTAATATGTTTCACAATTTGGCACTTTTTTAAACGGTAGCGTTTTTTCGGGCACCTCAAAAACCATCCAAAATGAGCTTATAGACAGTGTGGCAATAATCATGAAGGAAAATATAAGCAAGGAGATTGAAAGTGATTCTTTTTTTGCATGGGAAATTGATGAAAGTACTTATATTACCTGTACATCACAAAATCTTCTAAAACATGATGTGAAAATATCTCAGTACAGACAGCGTCAAAAAGATTTGCTTCCTTTTTTTGAGAAAAAAGAAAACCTCGTAGTTTGTTCTGATGTTAATGGTTTGATGGACTGCTTGAATTTGGATCACACTCCATCTGAATGGAGACTGTTTATAGACTCTTCAAAACTAAGCTTAAAAGCTGTACTTCTGCATAATGGAAATCAGCTACCATCTATTCCTATAGGTCATGCAGTTCACATGAAGGAAACGTATATAAATATGAAAACACTTCTCCAATCAATCAAATATGAACAACACAAGTGGCACATCTGTGGTGATCTGAAAGTCATTGCTATACTCCTAGGAATGCAATTAGGGTTCACCAAGTACTGTTGTTTTTTGTGTCTGTGGGACAGTCGGGATAGAAAATCTCACTATAAAAAAAAATTAACTGGCCTACACGAGACCTAAACCCTAATGAGAAAAATGTAGTTTACGAGCCTCTTGTAGATCCTAAGGATGTTCTCCTTCCCCCATTACATATTAAGTTGGGACTAATGAAAAACTTTGTGAAGGCCATGGACCAGGAAGGACAAGCTTTTAAGTACTTGAGAGCAAAGTTTCCCAGGTTGAGTGATGCTAAAGTCAAGGAAGGCATCTTTATTGGGCCTCAAATCCGTGAAATCGTAAATGATCCTGCTTTTGACATGATTTTAACAGGAAATGAAAAAAGAGCCTGGGAAGCCTTTAAGGGGGTTGTACATGGGTTTTTAGGTAACAAAAGAGATGATAACTTCACAGCATTGGTTAAAGAGCTTCTTCAAGCTTACCACCAACTTGGATGCAACGTGTCCTTAAAAATTCATTTTATTCACTCTCATCTTAATTTCTTCCCACAAAACTGTGGAGCTGTGAGTGACGAACATGGAGAAAGATTCCATCAAGACATTACCTTAATGGAACAGAGATATCAGGGCCGTTGGAATGAAGCAATGCTTGCAGACTACTGCTGGTCTGTGTGTAGGGATGCTCCAGAAGTGTTTTATAGAAGACAAGCTAAACGACAGCGATCTTACAATGAATCGGATGGACTTAATTGAAATTTGGTGGTACAAACTTCTTTTATTTGTCAAAACACTAAGAATAATGTTTTTTTTTATTAATTTTGTACTTTAAATATTCTAAAAGAAACATAACAATATTGTTTTATGTACTTTCACTTTTCACGTATAGTATAACTACTCTTTAAGATTAAGTACTGTGTATCTCAAAAACCAGAGCTAATAAAAATTTTTCATTGTTATTTTCGTTTTTATCATCCCAAAATTAGTAGAAATTGACTAATTTAGTGTAGGAAACATTCAAAAAATATTTTTTTGTTGTGTTGTGAATTTTAGGCAAAAGTTAATTGCGCAAACCTTTGATGGGGCTGCGGTCATGACCGGCCATTTAAATGGTTTTCAACCAAAAATAAAGTTCATAGCTCCTCGTGCACTTTTTACGCATTGTCATGCCCATGCTCTTACTTTAGTATAAAGCAAAGTGTGCAACAACATAAAAAATTTCGCGCCTCCGGCGGGCTTTTCTGTGTGTATATAGTCTCTATGACTTTAGCCTCCCCTGTTCTCCAATGCACGAGCCGTCACTGATCGCCAGTAATATTTTTTGATTATTTTTGTAAAAATACATGTGGCGATTCCATTCCTAAGTATTTAAGGTAATAAAATCGATTGACTCCTGCGGGTTTCAAAATGGTACCCCCCTATTTTATCTGAAACGTGGTATAGATGTGAATATTTATCGATGCTCATCAAACAGAAAATCCTTTCCATTCGCCGCGCCGTTCCCATCCTTGATCCACATTTATCTATCTATCTATATGAATATCATTCCCCACAATAAATTTCCATATCTTCGAACTTGGCATCGATAATAAAAAACCTTTCAAATTCACCCGTCCGTGTCTGCGTAATTACTCCTCAGATATCGCTATCGCATTCTATCTCCGTTATATGGAGTTTATATTTCATCTCATAAAGCTCTCAGCGTATGGGACACCCTCCGAGGAAAAATAAATTACTTTTTCGGATGGTTTTGGGTACCGAACGGCACATGTGCGGCCCGCTAAAGAGAACGCTTTTCTTATACAAACACAGTTTATTTAATGTTTACGTAAAACTAATATTACTCTCATCGGTTTTTATGTCTATACGCTGAGTCTGAACCGGAGTGGTTTTAATTTTTTTATTGCTGTTTGGATGGAGTTGAAAATTTGATGTATATCGCATATTGAGTTTACGAAATTAAGGAAAATCACATACAACTGACTATTGTAAAATGTGAATACATATGATTTTTAGTTGAACTTAACCTTCACAAGACGCGTGTACAAATTTCACAGCTGTCGGACTATTATTTTGTAGGATAGAATATTTTGAGTGGAGCAACTTTTGTTAGTTTGATGAAAATGGACAACAGAGAATTTCGTATGTCTATAAAGCATTGCTTTCTGGCGGAAAAAACTGTCGAAGCCTAAGCTTCGCTTGATAAACAAAATAATTTTGGATGATCGCAAAGTGGAGTCGATCAAAATAGCTCAGGCTCTAAGGATATCAAAGAAACGTGTTGGGACATATCGTGCATGAATATTTAACTATGTGAAAGCTCTCTTCGAAGTGGGTGCTGCGCAAGCTCATAATTGACCAAAAACAAAACCAAAAGTATGATTCTGAGCAGTGTGTGAAGCTATTCCACCATAAAAAACCAATTTATACATCGATATGTGACAATGGACAAAATATGGATCCATCATTCCACACCAGAATCAAAACGATCGTCAGCTGAGTGGATAGCACGTGGTGAACCAACTCCAAAGCGTGCAAAGACGCAACAGTCTGCTGGTAAGGTTATGGTATCAGTATTCTGGGTTGCTCATGGTACACTATTCATTGACCATCTTGAGAAAGAAAGGAAAAACCATCAACGACGACTATTGCATAGCGTTTGATGGAAGAAAAAGAAAGTGCTGTTTCATCAAGATAATGCATCGTGTGACAAATCAATGAAAACTCCGCCAAGATTGCATAAGTGGCTTAAGTAGGAGTTCAAATTGCTTTCGCATCCAGCTTATTCTCCAGGTCTGAACCCCAGCGACGTTTACTTGTTCTCAGCACAAAGCAATGTTCGCTGGAAAGAAATTTGGTGCCAATAAATAGGTATTCGTCGAAACTGCGGCCTATTCTGAGTCTATTTATTTTATTTATTTTCAGTGGAATACAAAACGGAACAAACCCAAAAAGAATATTCACAAACGATGAGGGGAAAATAACAATAAATGATTTGATGGTTATAAATAATATGCAATATCGAGTTATGAACAGTTAATAATCAAGTGCAGTGCAAATTACAATAGCTAGATATGAAAATGGTGGTTGTATGAACGTTTGAGAGACGTGGTGAAGGTTGCGAGGGAATTAGAAAAGATGTCAATTTCTATTGATTTGAATATAGAGTTGTAGGATTTATAACACGTATTTCGGGGAGAGTTCAAATAGTAATTAGTTTTACTTTGATTTGTTTGGAATGGTATTATAGAGAGGTACATTAATCAAAAGTTGTTTGAAGGTGACTGACAATGTTTCATAATGAATTTCACTAGTTCGGACTTCCATTGTCTACTATATAAAATGATTTGAAATCCCTGAAACAACTAAAAAAGAAGAATTGAAAATGAATGGCTGAAAATAACAATTATATTAACCAGAGGAGAGATTCCAAGTCACGTGTTCACGACGTTTCGATTGTTAGTATCTACAATCGTCTTCGGGTGATGACTGGACTGATTCCTCCGAGAGATGACTATTTATGGGTCGTTCGAGTACTTTCACTTATCCCCATTTTCCGCTTCACTGGTTCCGTGGGAGATGACCGTTTTGGCGGGAGTTGGCCATTTTTCGCTTGATGATGGGTTTCCATATGTTGCGTATTTCTACGCTGGCGTGGCTGAATACGTTGTTGAATAACATGTATACGGCTTCCTTGAATTTTTTCCTAAACCAATGTTCCTCTCTGTGCAAGATCTCAGCTTGGGACCACTCGATGTTGTGTTGATGAGTCCAAACATGGTCTGCTATTCCTGATTTGCTGGTTTCTCCTCGCTGTGTGTGTTTCTTGTGCTCGGCAATGCGAACATTCAATGGCCTCTTAGTTTCACCAATATAGGATTTTCCGCACTCACAGGGTATCCGGTAAATGCAATTCTTGGAATCGCAGTCCGCGTTTGGTGACCTGGTTTTCGTGAGGCTGCTACGGATAGAGTTTACGGATCTGAAACAGGTTCTGATGTTGTCCTTGGAACCACTTTTTCTTACCCACTACGATAATCCTCTGATGTAGGGAAGTGCAAGCACTGGTTGTGACGGCTTCTCTTCCTTGCGAGGCTCCTGCTGTCTTCTAAGCCAAAGTCTTTCCTACCATCGCTTTGGAGTAGCCATTCCGTTGAAGATCATTTTTGATGATGTCTAGTTCCTTCTCGAGACCTTCCTTCGTATTACAAAGCCCAAAAGTACGGTCTAATAGAGTCTTGATGATTCCTCTTTTAGTCTATTGATGATATGGTTGGATTCGTGGTTCAGATACTGTCTTGTATGAGTGGGTTTTCGGTATACAGATGTTTCCCACTTAGTGTCGGTCCTCTTCACCAAAACGTCTAAGAATGGCAATTCGTTGTGGATTTCCTTCTCCATTGTGAAATTGATGGAAGGTCTCACGCTGTTGATATGTTTCAGGAAGGCGTCTAGTTCAGTATTCACATGGTTCCATATTATAAAGGTGTCGTCAACATGTCTCAACCAGATTCGAGGTTTCTTGTGAGCTTCTTCAATGGCCAGAGTTTCAAACCACTCCATATATATGTTGGCTATGACTGGTGAAAGTGGCGATCCCATTGACAGTCCCTCATCTTGTGTAAAGAATTCGTCCTCCAGTTGGAAATAACAGTTTCGTACACAGCATCTTAGTAATTCCATGATTACTTATATAGGTAGATTCGTTCTCTCTTTCAGGTTCCCGTCTTCGGATAGCTTTCTCTGTATGATTTGGAGTGCTTCTTTGACCGAAACGTTGGTGTAAAGGCTTTCCACGTCGAAACTAATTAGTTGATCTTCCTGTGTGACCTCAATTGACCCTAGTAGTTCGACAAAATGCCTTGAATTCTTCACAAAAGACGATGTTTTTCCTTGTAATGGTTGTATTAAGGGTAGTAAAAATCTAGACAAGTTTTGAGTAGCCGAATCTCTGGAGCTGATGATCGGTCTAAGCGGAACGTCCTTCTTGTCGATTTTGGGATGTCCATACAAGTGAGGGGGCTTACTGTGGTGCGGTGTTAGCGATGATCTTTCCTTGTCCGAAAAATAGAATTGGTGTCACAACCGTCACAACCAGTGCTTGCACTTCCCTACATCAGAGGATTATCGAAGAGGATAAGAAGAATTGGTTCCAAGTCTAGATTGGACAAATCGCACGATATCGGTGCCCACTTCACATCACCTCCACGTGAGATAACCATGCCCTCAAATCGCACGTGCAGAATATCCAATATGGCACGTAGCGCCGTCCTATTGAAACCACATGTTGTTGTGTCTCGATTATCCAATTTAGTTCCAAAGAAGTTGATATTTATCGACCTATAGTGCTTGCCGTTGGTCTGGCCAACATCGTTCTCAAAGAAATATGGATCGATGACGCCGTCAGCCCCAAATCCACCCCAAACAGTGACTTTTTCGGGATGCAATGGACGCTCTTGGATCTCATTTGGATTGGTATCGTCCCAAATTCGACAAATTTGTTTGTTCACGTACCCATTCATCCAGAAATGGGACTCATTGTTAAAGATGATTTCTCGATGAAAATTAGGGTCAGTTGCCAACTACTCTGGAGTCCATTCAGCAAACACACGTCGTTGTCTATGGTCGTTCACCTTCAGTTCCTGGCTCAGCTGAATTTTGTATTGGTGCAGGCCCAAGTCAGGACGCAAAACTCGCCAAGTTGTGGTCTGTTAAAGTTCGCCACTGAAAAATTGTACATCAGGAGTGTTATGTCGTTTCAATTGATTCCAGAAACTAGTTGTTTTCTTGACATAATTGATGAATTGCTGAATTGATAATTGAAGTCCTAAAACTCCTGTGACTCGTTGATTGCAACAAACATTTTGGCAACGGGTTGGTCACAGTTTCTGCTATCGATCGAATGTGAATCGAATTCAAAGCGAACACAAACACTGACTGTCGATGCGTGTTTCGCTAAGCAAGTTAGTATCATTAGAAGATGATATTCTTTGGGAAAAGGAGATGGGTATGAGAATCTTTCAAAAAAAAAGGAAGCAATAATTTCGAAAGGACCTCTTTACAACGATGTGTAGATCATGCCAAGAAGTAAACGCAAACGTCAGATTTAGATTGTTATTGAACTTCAATGGCTTCAAGTGGCAGCATAGAACCATTTGGAGGACAGGCAGAATAATTTGAAACTGATGTGGAACATATTTTTTATTAATTCAAAATGAATACTGTATAAAATGAATTGAAAGCAAGCATGTTCATAACTATGGCACGGTAATAGAATGTATCAAACCCTGAAGAATCTGGCGGCACCCAAGAAGTCGGGAGGATTAAAATATGAAGTAGGTAATAGATTTCTTTAAAAAGTATTATTCATCAACAAATTCTGGAATCTATAAAAGTTTGATCTCAAATAAAATTAACCTGCAATTTCATTCAGTTTTTGGTGGAGGCGTCATGAGATAGATTTGTTTGAGGTTCTATCAGCTGGGGTAAGATTGGCCCAAATCTAAAGTTTTGTTATGGTTTTATCAGCTCCATACCTTTTGGTAACTTTGGCCCAGTCACCATCTTGGGCCAAAGCTACCCCAACTCTGGGCCAAAGATGTCATGAAATAGTGAAATCGAATTATTTTGTATTTAACAAAGTTAACAGCATTATTACATCAAAAATATTCGAAACAATTGAATATATTCACACAGTAAAGGTGGAGTAACACTGGAGGGGTGGTGAAATATGGAACTAAACTCCCACTTCATCAACAGGTGGGCCAGTAGTGCTACCTATCCAGTAATGGATAAACTAGGTCGATAACACATTATATGATTACAATACAGCACAACAAAACTTTTTCTGAGTTTAGGCCAATGTTACCCTTGAAGGGCCAATCTTACCCCAACAGACGGTATAAGACTAGAAAATAACGTCTATTAAATATTGCTGGAGTTTTTTCCCAACACCGTTATTTTAACACCTCGACACGTGTTTCGATCACCAAGTGATCATCTTCAAGAGGAAGATCAAACTGAGTAGCGATTCAAATCAAATGTGAATCTTCACGTTCGCACAGGCACCGCTCTAAGAGCGCTTTGAGGATTTTCCTGTAGTGCTTGTGTTTTATCCTGAATTTTAAAATAAGGCAGACAGTCATATGCTCAAATTTTTATATAAACCTCCAATTATTAATTTATTCATTTCTTACCCTATTCTACAGGATGAACCCAATTACAGAATAGGTAAAAACGGTGGCATTCACAAATATGTACTCACATAATATAATTCGTGAATCAATAAAAAACTAAAATTAAATGGAAATAAAAAAACTGTCAGTTAGCTGAGAAATATCTTTTGATTTGTATAATCTGACAGTTGAATATGTAATAATATTTATTGATTTCTTTAGGACATCCTAATATACATACATTGGTTTAAAAATATATAAATAAATGACATAAATAACAAAAATGTTGATATGATAAAAGAAAAAAAAAATAAAAACCATTTTTCAACATAAGGATACACATAATAAATATATTACCAAACAGAAAAAAGAAAATCAAGTATGATATTTTATATAGTTCATGAGTTTTTTTAATTGGAAAACATTTATTGAATATTTCAACGAAAGTGGGAGTTTGTTATACTCATTCAAACCTTTATAAAGTAAAGACTTCATCGTACTAGTCAAATTAGTTCAAGGAAGGTGGAATTTTTGGGAGCTACTCGCTCTTGTTTAGTGGTTATGGATTTGAGATTTATATATATATATATATATATATATATATATATATATATATATATATATATACAGAATTCTTCAAAATAAGTTGGAAGCTAGTTATGTGATAATTTGAAAATGAATATCATTGCTAACTCGTACAGTCTGGGAAACAGACAGCCACTGCAATGTACTTAACATGTTTGATATACTAGAATATCTATTCACTTGTAAAATAATCCTCATTCCACGATTCTGTAACTTTTGTAAAGCCGATACCTTATTTTGGTCAAATGAGTATAACAGACTAGCACAATCATCAAAATGGGGTTGGATTATACAATTATATAATGTAATTTTTGAGTACATCGAAAGCTGAGATGAAATTCTTGAGAAAAATTATATTTTTTAGTAATTTTTTTATATATGAATATAATCAAAATGACCATGAAGAGATAAACGATTATCCACCATGAAACCTAAGTATTTGAATTCACTCACGAATTCTATTACATCACCTGCAATTTGTAATCTTATGTTGAGATTGTTGATGAGTGATAGCTTATAACCAGTTGATAAAATCATATATTTTGTTTTGGAGTTTGTTGAATTTTAATTTATTGCTATTCATGTACTTGAAAACATTTCTTGGTTCATTATTCATTTGATCAGCTACTGTTTCTATATTATCTCCTGAAATTGATAACAAAGTGTCATCTGCAGAAAGGTTCATGAAATCACAACCATGGATGGTATCTATATCATTCAGGTAGATTAAAAATAATATAGGTCCCAAAACACTTCCCCTGAGGTACCCCGAAAATGGCATCGCGAGATGATGACACTGAACCCTTTATTTTGGTTACCTGTTTGCGTTGTGATAAATAATCAGTTTCCCTGATACCAATACTTTGCAGTTTATTTAGTAATATGTGGCGATCAATTGTCTCAAAAGCTCTTTCAAGATCTAAAAATACGGCTAATGATATAATGTCCCTTATCTATTGATTCTTTCCATTTTGATATTGTGACTTGTAATGCAGACTCACATGAATGATGTTTTCTGAAACCTGACTGATATTTTAGTAAAATATCATTATTTTCTAGATATTCAATGAGTTGATTATAAACTGCGAGTTCTAATATTTTTTCAATACAAGGCAAAGTGTTGATTGGTCTAAATTCCCAGGATTTATTTGTGTTGGGGACTTTCTGAATTGGCACAAGAGCACTGATCTTGAGCTCCTTCGGGAATCTGCCAGTTCTCAAAGATGTGTTTATAAAATTCAACAATGCATGTCCTATAACACCGAACGTTTTTTTAATAAGTTTGCCATTGAGTATTTCACTTCTGTATTTCATTTCTACTCCGTTGATCAATTCAGACAGATCTGCTAACTCCAACACTTTGAATTTCTCGAAGGAGTTGTTAATCGATATAACATTGTTCTGATGAAGTGAATCAGATTGATATCTAGGGCACGACTAACAGAATTACAAGTATCGCACATTGTATAAGTTGGGAATGTTTTCATTATATTTGTTCGCGGAATGTTGAGATAAAAGGTGCCACTATTCCTAGATGACCGTCTAGGAACCCAAAAATTCAACAAATGTAACAGTTGAGAGCAGGTAATGATATTGTTTATGACCTTGCATAAAACAAAGAAATGAAATTATCTAAGAACAATTTGTTCAGGCCAGTCTGAACTCCCTACACAGTAGGTTAATGGACTGACACCTATCATAAAACAACTACTCCCCTGGTTATTACCACGAAGGGCGTTGGATTATATCCGACAGGTTTCAGTGCAGGATTCTTCACAGAAGTTATTCCTGCATATACTGTTGGCGATACAACTGTAATTGACTATATGTGAAAAAAAAGAAATGACTATTATTTACGCCTCGCCTCGAGACGTGCCATAAAGTTCAAAAGAAATATATTTTAGGAGTCGCCTCTGTAGGGCTTCTAGTTGATTAATATGAACCTTGTATAAGGGACTCCACAAAACATATGCACAGTCTAGCCTAGATCGAACAAAAGTAAAATAAATTAATCTCAATGTTGAAGCTTTTTTAAAGTCTTTAGTATTTCTAACTGAGAATCCATACATGCGATTAGTAGCTGTCAGAGTAGTGTCAATATGTTTATTGAAAGCGAGGGGTGCATTGGAAGTAACACCTAGATCAGTGAGTGTGTTAGGACGGTCCAGAACTTGAATGTTTATGACCTAATTGTGTAATGTCTGATTCGTTTTCAATCAGTAAGACATTACATTACACTTGTTGAGAGATAGATCATTATTTCGACACCATATAGACGTTCGCAATCATTAAGGTGAGCATCCACGATGAAACTAAAATGTCATGAAAATTTTATTTCACGAAACACTTGTTTCATGGTGCGTATCCACGAGGACATCAAAATTTCTCCACACCTGAAGTGTGCTCGGCAATTTATAATATTTTAAAAGAAGAATACCTACACGTAAGTTCCATAATTCGTTTATTTCACAAAGTGGTATTTACAGATCAAAAAATGTAGATTCACAATTTTCATCATAGTTTGTAATAATCTCCATGCCGTTATTCTCACCATCAACAGTGTCTTCAGTTGAATCATTAACCGGCCATTGTGTCAATACCGGCAATGGAGAACCAATTTCACAACTAGTTCGAGTGGACAGCTGTGACTCCAAATAATTATTATCAAGCAAAATATCTGAATTTTTATTAACGGATATTTGCGATTGAGACAAAGCATCATTTTCTAGTAGTCTGGACTCATACTCATGTCTAAAATAAGTCGCTGAATTTCTCGTTTTGCATATCCTTGCAAATCAGGGGCTTTTAAGTGCATGTAACGCATTTCATCCGCCACATAATCTCCAAATATTTCGAAGGAATCTGCTATCTTCGACATAACTCCAACACATGGGTCCAGTAAGGCTTGTTGGTCATTTTTCTTGTTCTTTTTTTTAACCTTGACGGGGCTTGGGTTATGTCCTGGGACGTAGATGATGATGGTGTGAAATCACGTGATGTAGATGTAGAGGGCATTAGAGTGTTGCAACTCGAAGTATCTGTAGAGTCTTGTGAATGATTAGTTCCTTGATCTTCTGATAAATAACTCGATTCATTATCAGTCGTATCTTCTTCGTTGATCTAAAAAAAGATTGTGTTAGAAACATAAATCATTATTATAGCTGTTTATATTTTTATTAAGCATTTCTGCATTTTGTTTAACGTAGTTTTTCCTCATTTCCAGACACCAACCACTGAAGATGAATGGCTAAAAATTTCACAGCAATTTAATGAGAAATGGAACTTTCCGAACTGCTTAGGTGCCCTTGATGGTAAACAGGTACATATTAGAGCACCTAAACATAGTGGAAGCCTCTTTTATAATTATAAAGGCATGCATAGTATTGTTTTGATGGCACTGGCTGACGCAGATTATAAATTTTTATACATTAATATAGGAAGTATGGGGCGAATTTCTGATGGAGGAGTTTTTAACACGTGCTCCTTGGCAACAACACTTGAAAATAATAGTTTAAATATTCCAAAACCTAGGCCACTTGCAGGACGGAATAAGGCCATTCCATTTGTTATCGTAGCAGATGATGTTTTTGCCATGAAACTATATATTATGACACCTTACGCGTTTAGAAACTTGCGTGGTGGACAAAGGGTGTTTAACTACCGACTGTCTCGTGCAAGACGAATAATTGAAAATTGTTTTGGCATTGCTTCAGCTAGGTTCCGTGTTTTAAGAAAGCCTATTGAATTAGAACCAGAAAAAGTGTCCATTATAGTATCGGCAATATGCGTTTTACATAATTTTCTAACGACCCGTTTTCGGAAGCTTTACGCTCCTAATGGCACGTTTGATGTTGAAGATTACGAAAATGGTACTGTTCAACTTGGTGAATGGCGACAACACACTCAAGCATTACTGCCACTGCAAGTTAATCTAAATATTCCAGGAAATCTCTATACCAGAGAAGTACGATAAGAATTAACTAAGTACGTTGGTGAAGAATTTCACTAGTTCGGACTTCCATTGTCTATTATATAAAATGATTTGAAATCCTTGAAACAAGTAAAAAAGAATAATTAAAAAAGAATAGCTGAAAATAACAATTATATTAAGCAACAATAAACCTGAAATGAAATGATAGTGAAATAACCTACAAGTAAAAAATATAGTAATTGAATAAATAAAAAATTAAAGGAATGAAAAAAAGAAAATAATAAAAATAAAAAAGTGTAGAGATTCCAAGTCACGTTAGTTCACGACGTTTCGATTGTTGGTATCTACAATCGTCTTCGGGTGATGACTGGACTGATTCCTCTGAGAGATGACTATTTTATAGGTCGTTGAAATACTTTCACTTTCTCTGCTTTCTATTTTCCGCTTCACCGATTCCGTGAGAGATGACCGTTTTGGCGGGAGTTGGCCATTTTTCGTTTGATGATGGGTTTCCATATGTTTCGTATTTCTACGCTGGCCTGGCTGAATACGTTGTTGGACAACATGTATGCGGCTTCCTTAAATTTTTTCCTAAACCAATGTTCCTCTCTGTGCAAGATCTCAGCTTGGGACCACTCGATGTTGTGTTGATGGGTCCAAACATGGTCTGCTATTCCTGATTTGCTGGTTTCTTCTCGCTGTGTGTGCTTCTTGTGCTCGGCAATGCGAACATTCAATGGCCTCTTAGTTTCACCAATATAGGATTTTCCGCACTCACAGGGTATCCGGTAAATGCAATTCTTGGAATCGCAGTCTGCGTTTGGGGGCCTGGTTTTCGTGAGGCTGCTACGGATAGTGTTACCGGATCTGAAACAGGTTCTGATGTTGTACTTGGCACCAATTCTTCTTATCCTCTCCGATAATCCTCTGATGTAGGGAAGTGCAAGCACTGGTTGTGACGGCTTCTCTTCCTTGCGAGGCTCCTGCTGTCTTTTAGCCAAAGTCTTTTCTACCATCGCTTTGGAGTATCCATTCCGCTGAAGATCATTTTTGATGATGTCTAGTTCCTTCTCGAGACCTTCCTTTGTATTACAGAGCCCAAAAACACGGTCTAATAGAGTCTTGATGATTCCCCTTTTTGTCGATTGATAGTGATTGGATTCGTGGTTCAGATACGTGGTTCAGTTCAGAATATTTATTCAATTATTATATTTTTTACTTGTAGGTTATTTCACTATCATTTCATTTCAGGTTTATTGTTGCTTAATATAATTGTTATTTTCAGCTATTCTTTTTTAATTATTCTTTTTTACTTGTTTCAAGGATTTCAAATCATTTTATATAATAGACAATGGAAGTCCGAACTAGTGAAATTCATCACGAAACATTGTCAATCACCTTCAAACATACGTTGGTGAAGTTCCGTGGCAATATAAATATATATAAACTACTATGTTTGGTTCCTTTGCACAAGCATAGGGATCGGGCTGCGATTCTCTAGTGTTTAAGCAATGTATACATAAATACTAATAAAAATATACTTACCAATGAGTCTATTGTTGTTTCATTTAAACCACTTGTTGACTAGTCTATGAATTTTAGAGCTTCATAAAACTCCCATTTTGTCACAAAGTTATCCGCTGTAGCCTGAAAGCTTTTAGTTTTTTCTTCTTTCTATTGATACTTTGGAACTGGCATCGAAGACTATGGATTTTATCATTTACTTCTTGAACGGATATGACCATAACTTCCGATATAGCATCAATGGAGGTTTTTCTAGCCATACGATTTTTATACTGCTCTAAAGAGCAATTCCATAAATTGGAATGGGATTCGTAAAGTTCTATTAATTTCAGTGTCATTTGTCGTGACCAATTGACACTAGCTTTTCTTTTCTTACTTTTTTTCTCTACTTCACTCATTGTTCCAAATAAAAAAGTAAGCGACGAACGTTATTTTTTTATCTAAACACACTAGCGACTAGAGTATACCGATTTTATTTCACGAAGAACGCCAAAACTCATGTGCAGCAAGTGAAACAAATATTTCACATGAAACAAGACGCATATCGCGTATACAAGTTGAAACTTGCCCATGAAACAAATGTCTAGTGAAATATTGTGTCATGAAATTTTTAACAATATTTCGCGTAATTCGATAGTGTTTCCACTGTGAAACATGAAAGTTTCAACTCATGACACAAAAATTTCATGATAAACTTTCATCATGGATGCTCACCTTTAGAACATGCTATATTGTGATAGAGTTTCAAGTCATCTACGTATAGAAGGAAACCAACACAATCTCAGCTCCGATATCATTCATGAACATATTGAACAGTAGGTAAACAACACGAATGAAACCAAGAATTTACTCAGTATGAAGACAACCTGTATTTCATTTCTTGATTTAGCTATCATATTCAAAAACTGACTCCTCCTTCATAATTGAAATTATGAGCAATGTTTTCATTCGAATCGATTGTGTTATGATATAATATTGCTCAACCATACCAGTCTAAATTTAACAGAGCGACGGTATGTAAATTCTAGAACATTCAATGAACATAACTCTCTACCTACTCACAAAGAGATTTACCATTATCACTTTTTTATTCAGCATCTACATTGTGTATGTTGTTAGTCGATCGTGTAAAACATATGTTAAATAGAAATTTTCTCGGTAGAAATTTGCATTGAATTTGTTTTTAATTCTTTTAAGAGCTTTACTGCTCCGAAAAACAAAGTAAGACTTTAATATCTCTATTCGGCTTTGTTGGACGAAAAACATAAGTACTCCGAAGACAATAGTCGATAAGGCGTCGTTTGTTTGGAAGAAAGAACAGAAGAAACTCCTACGGGTAAACGTTTAATGGGAATTCGTTCATTACAGCAGCTTCTTTATGATCTCGCCGGGAAAGAAAGTAATAAGGCATTTCAAAGTTCCGCTGTGAAGTAAATAACGTTGGATCAAATTATTCAAAAAGTTTTCAGATTCATCCTTATAGAATATTCGTTATTTATAGGTTAAGTTTCTTTATAGGTGGATATCTTTGCATTATATTTCAAAACCCAAGTCGTCAGAAAAGTTTGAGCAATGGCAATATTGAAGTCGCCACAGTTCTTTTGTAAAATTCATTAATGTTGCTTTCCAGTGATAGTTTAGTTGTCAAACTTTTATTAATAATAATAATAATCATTATTCCTAATTCCAGTGAGACAATAAAATTGTGTAGGAAGTATCAATACAAAATACCAATTAAAAAATAAAAGAAAAGGGAAAGACAGGCTCATACTCCAAAACTAATATGAATATGAGTTATTCAAAGAATTTCTTCGAAGCATGAAAATATTTTTCTAATAAATAATTATCTAATGATTTTTTGAACACAGAGAAACTATTCAAGACTTCTATATGATCTGGAAGGTGGAAGGTGGTACATATTTTTGGATCAATGAATTCTGGTCCACATGACGTTACTTTGACGCTAGCTTAGGGCAAATGAAAATTATTCTTGGTTCTACTATCATGTTGATAAAGTTTCAGATTTGTTGTGAAAGTTGATTTATTTTTGATCAGATACATACACAGTTCAAGAATATGAACTGATGTTGTATAATTTGCTATGTACCTCAAAATTCCTTTTTGTGCTATGAAAACATTTCCTATCGTGGAAGATCTACCCAAGGAAAAGACACCATACCCAAGTCTAGATTCTACTTGAGCATAATATACAGGGTGTATCTGAATAAGTGTAAAACATTTGAGGAGGTGATTCCTCATCAAAAAAAAGATAGGATCTTTCATATAAAGAAATTTCATTGGAGCATCCCTTGTTAAGATACAGACCCTTGAAGGGGGTACATAAAATTTGTAAGTATAACAATTTTTTCACAAGCACTAAAAAAATGACAACATTGAAATTAACCTGACATTTTGTACTACCAAAAAGACACTTAGCCAGGAATTTATTTGGTTTACCCCATGGTTGTAAGGGGTGGAAAAAGCAACCTCTAAAACTTATTTCCAATGTAACTTTTTGTCTTATTATTTGTTTAACATTTAAAAATCCATTTCCGATAGCCTGTTTCATTCTAAACAAAAAATGTCTCCTGGGTTTTTTGCCCAAAATGAACAAGTTCGCAGCAAAAAATTATTTTAGGAACAACTACAGAGATACATCGTCATATGAAATACGAAAATACGAAACTAATCTATCTAGTAGGTCGCTATTAGCGATAGTGACAATTAAATTGATATGACGCTGTCAGTTTGTGAATTTTCGAAACTGAATTAATACTAATTGTGTGTTGTTGTTCTGTTCTTAATTTGTTACTTTAATAATTCACTTGTTATCAAAATGGCATACACAAATGAGGAAATGGCTGATATGCATTACGTTTACGGTCGCTCGCAGGGGAATGGGTTAGAAGCTTCTAGAAGATATGCTGAAATGTACCCTCAACAGCAGCATCCTTCACATAGAACATTTGCTCGACTTCATCAGCGATAACGAGAATATGGATCATTCGACAAAAGAACGCAGGATTGTGGTCACCATCGAGAAGTACGAACACCACAGCTTAAGGAAGCAGTACTTAATTTGATTGAAGAACAACCTACTACCAGTACTAGAAAGACTGCTTTCCAGCTAAATGTTGATCATATGACAGTATTTCGAATTTTAAAGGAACAACTCTCATACTCTTACCATCTGCAACGAGTACAGACACTGTTACCGCGAGACTTTCTGAACCGTCTTGAATTTTGCAATTGGATGATGGAAGAAATTGTGACTTTCTGAAGACGATAGAATTCACAGACGAATGTTTTTCTCGGGACAATTTTCATAATTACCACATATAGGCTGATGAAAACCCTCACGCTATTGTCGAAACTAACCATTAAGAACAGTTTTCTCTCAACGTGTGGCTTGTAGTTATTGGGGATGATTTGATTGGGCCTCATTTTTTACCTCCTCGATTGAATGGTGAGGCATATGTTCAATTTTTAAGAGGAGTGCATCAAGTACTGCTGGAGGAAGTTTCTTTGGGCGGCGTCAAAAGGGATATGTTTTTTACGCATAATGGGGCTCCCGCTCATTTTAGTCAAGTAACACGTCAGAATTCAACTGAAACATATGCAAATCAGTGGATACGTCGAGGAGGACCACAGAACTGGCACGCTCGATCCCCGGATCTCCATCCTCTCGATTTCTCTATTTGGGGCCATTTACAGCATTTGGTTTATCATACTCCTGTTCGCGATGTAGAGGACTTAAGAAACCGCATCATCGATGCGTGCAGGGTAATCAGAGAGACTCCAGAAATATTTGAGTGAATACGTGGCTCAATGCGCCGACGTCTAGATGCATGCGTAATGTCTGAAGGTAGACATAATGAACATTTTCTATGATTTCTACATGTTGTGTGTTTTGTTATTAGTAAATTAGTTTTGTTCATTACCCTTTAATCGTTTAATGCAGGTACTAACTACGAAATAACAATAAATCCAGTTCGCATTTATGACGATGTATCTCTGTAGTTGTTCGTAAAATAATTTTTTGCTGTGAACTGGTTCATTTTGGGCTAGAAACCCAAGAGACATTTTTTGTTAAGAATGAAACAGGCTATCGGAAATGAATTTTTAAATGGTGAATAAATGATAATAAAAAAAGTTACATTGGAAATAAATTTTAGGGGTTGCGTTTTCCACCCCTTACAACCATGGGGTAAACCAAATAAATTACTGACTAAGTGTCTTTTTGGTAGTACAAAACGTCATGTTATTTTCAATATTGTTACTTATTTAGTGCTTGTGAAAAAAATACAAATTTTATGTACCCCCTTTAAGGTACTGTACCTTAACAAGGGATGCTCAAATGAAGTTTCTTAATATGAAAGATCCTATCTTTTCTCGATGTGAAATCACCTCCTAGAATGTTTTACACTTATTCAGTTACACCCTGTATATTAAGTAAGTAACTCTCAGTTCAAACTGTTGATGGGCTATACAGTTGAAGAACTCATCTAGAATAATTTCCAAAAATCTCACATTGTGATCTATATTTGTTAGGGTCACATTGTTTACCATGAAATATATGCCTTACACTCTATTTTGCCAAATGTGAATACGAATAACTTCTGTTTTGTCTGCACTGAAGAATAAATAATTGTTATTGAAGTTGGCACAATCGTTTTCTAATATTTTTGTATCTGGTGCAGATATAACTAGCGAAAAGTATAATGACCTTCGATAACCACTGATTCGGTGTTTTTTACATAGAGTATAAACAGTAGAGGATCCATTATTGAACCTTGTGGCACACCCATAATTAGATGAGAACATTCAGAACTGACCCTATATATGTCATTTTTTCTATCATTTCCTGACACGAATTGTTTTGTGTTTTCAAGAAATGATGTCAACCTTCTGAGGGAAACCCCCTTTATACCATACATTTTTAACTATAAACTTTTGTGGTTATTGATTATCAAACAGTGGTATATTTCACCTATTTATGTATTTATGTTAACAAATAGGCACTCCTGAAAGTCCACAAAGCGTTATTGCAGCAGAAATTACTTCTGTGAAAGATCCTGCTCTAACTCCTGTCCAGTGTAGGTGAATTGAGTCTGACCTGAACGAATAATTGTTCTTTTAGAAAATTTTACCTCGTACCTGACAGACTATTAATGATTCATATTTATTTTGAGCTACTTCATAATAAGTAAAAGTTCCACCAGACATTGCATTAAAAAAATGACTCATGTAAGTGTTTCGAAATATTTCACCCTCATCAGTATGGCATCCAATCAACTGTGAGAATGGACATACTAGACACACAATTAATTCACAGATGCGAACCGCACATTTTTTATTTCGGTTAAATAAATTCATATGTCGAAATAACGAATACGAATATAATTCAAAGACTTCTTTTGGAATTAAGTAATGAAAATTAGATTAATTTTTTGTATACACTTCATAGGATGAAAATGTAAGAAAATTTATTTGATAACGAACAAGCTCTGCATGCATGTTTGAATGGCAAATAAGAGAAAGACGTCCAAATCAGTTCCTCCAAACAAAATTGTTTGCTTAACTTACTACTTCATTCATTGTTTGTATATATTAGCGAGCCTTTCAATAGTCTGGGAGGCAGCGAAGAGGCTGAAAATGCCTTCAGTCGACATTACATCGTTGAATTTTTTGGGACGTGCTAATGATGTTTTGGAACAATCGAATCATAATGTCTATATATATATATATATATATATATATATATATATATATATATATATATATATATATTATTATAATTGACCACATTGACTACATTTCTCTGAAATCGTTAGTTCTAGAAACCTTCTTCGATAAAATGGATTTGGGCTACTTCTTGAATAGAGAACTGAATTATTCTAGGGGAGTGAGGTATGTGAATCGTGCTGGCCAGTAAATGGGTCCATTTCCTGATGCAATGATTATACGAAAGAGATGTTTCGGAAAACATAGAGAGTGTAAATAAATTGATTCCACTATAACTTCTGAACCACCCGATATAAACTCAAACTTTTGAGAAGCACTCCGCCCATTCGAGTGAAACTACCTAGAGTATTCTATTTGAAAAAAAAGTTTGATCTGTCATTCATTGGACACCCTATATATAAGTTATAATTATTGGAACATAATCTCAACAACTTTTTTAGTGCAACTACCATGCATTATTACGAATGTCACAGCCATAGCTCAGTGGTCACAACGCAATACAGTTTTTGACAGATTTTCCAAAATAGAGAGGAAACCCAAAGTCTCAATGTGCAGATGGAGACAAGTATTTTTGCCTGAATTTCCGAAGCACACCTAGTTTTCCCTGTAAGTGAAGTTTGATATCAATGCTCTTTCATGTATTACGTTTTATAGCTTCTGTTTCAGTTCCACTACAAATGTTTGTAACTAGTTGTTTGCCCTCAGACTATATTAATTGTTTTTGTGCCATTGTCAAGAACGAAATACCGAACACGGTAAAAATGAAACACCATGCAGAAGCCAGTAATGGGCTCTGCGAAAGATTTCCATCGAAAATATCGTTTGAAATTGCCGCTATATTTATTGAATGTATTATTAATGCATATTTATTACGACATGAATATTTTCCTTATTCTAATGATAAAGGCTGACGTTTCAATGGGGAGTACAGTTTATTCAAATATTATTGAAAAGGTTCGATAAAGGCGAATTCAGAGAGGAATTTTTTTTCATCGCGTTGATTTATGGCTTCTACTGCAAATAAACACAAAGAGAGAATTGTTTTTATGATTTTACTAATCAATATTGTAACTTTAATAGCAGTGTCGTTCTCAGGACAGGACCGAAGTATAAATTTTTATCGAACAGAAAAATTTACGTCAAAATCATTCCTCGTAAAATCATTCTTCTCATATTAGGAAGTGAACAAGTTTGTTATAAACCGTATTGTCAATTGATGTTTCATTTGTTACTAATAAATACTGTATCCGATCACGAATTCTCTAGAGAAAATTTGTAATAATCTTGGAAAGAAAGTATTTTGGCTTTCTACATGTGTAGAAAACTTCCAAGGAAAAAAAACCCTACCTACAATAAATGCTCTTCATAAAGCCAAAATAAACTCGTAACAAAAATGTGCAGATTATGTACAGAAGTTTATTGCACATACAAACACTTTTCGAAACAATTTTTCATAAGAACAATTCATTCCAAAAAAAGTTCTTTGGAACAACTACCTTCACATTACAAAAATTTTCAGGCGTGTCTATACAGGATGGTCTAAATAAAGTTGGCACCATTGCCAATTCCGTTATTATCGAATTCAGCTGAACAGGAAAACTAATGGCATTTTCAAAGTCCTTCTCGATACCGAAAACAAAAAAAATTGACAGTTGCGTTTTCAAAATATATAACAAATGATATTTTTTTGAAAGAACAACTCATATTTTATCGTGCATTTCGATTCGTAAAAAAATTCCTAACAGCAAAGCTCGTATCATCTCTCTTCCTGAAGTTGAAAATGAGCGACTTATGTGGAAATATTTATGTATTTCACTAGTACAAAAATTTTCTTTGTTTTGTCATATAAAACCTCATGATTGTCTAAACACCCAATTTTGGTATTTATAATAATGACAATAGTTTGTTACCAACAGCAAAAAGAAAAAATTGCGTTGGGATTTGAACTCTTGAAACCCTTGATCATCATGTCGTACCACTCATTTGACACCACTAAGCTATTTGTTATCAATTTACAAAACGATAATTTCCTTCTTAAAGACATTCCACTAGCCGTATTTATTTTCTGAATCAAAATACGTCTATTTCATCAGTTCGGACTTCCATTGTCTAATATCATTATCATCATTAATTAATATAATTGCTAATATCAATTTTTAAAAAGATTAACCGAAAATAACAATTTTATTTGAACAAAAAAAAACTGAAATCACAAAGTAATAACATAAAACCAAACAACAACCAAAAACATAAAAATTGAAATATTAATAAAAGCTGAAAATTAAAAATTATCATTAACAAAAAATTAAAAATTAAAATTAAAATTAAAAGATTCCAAACCAAGTATTGTTGTATGTATGAGTAGTTATGTCACGATGTTTTGATTGTTAGTATCCACTAACAACACAACAATACTTGGTTTGGAATCCTTTAATTTTTATTTTTCATTTTTTGTTAATAATAATTTTTGATTTTTAGCTTTTATTAATATTTCAATTTTAATTTTTTTGGTTGTTGTTTGGTTTTATGTTATTTTTTTGTAATTTCATTTGTTTTTTGTTCAAATAAAATTGTTATTTTCGGTTAATCTTTTCAATAATTTTTCAGGAATTTCAAATCAATTTATATCATATTAGACAATGGAAGTCCGAACTGATGAAATACACCACGAAACATTGTCAACCACCTTCAAACAATATATTAATATTACTGGAGTTTTTTATCAACACCAAATCCCAAGATGATCACTTGGTGATCGAAACACGTGTCGAGGTGTTGAAAATAACGATTTGGTGTTGGAAAAAAACTCCAGTAATATTCATTACTACAACAAAGGTTCCAAACAGTGCATTTAAACAAACCTTCAAACAAACAAAATACGTCTGCTATAATGCTTCGAAGCAGTTTCTGTACGAAACAAAAAATCCAAACTCCAATAGAAATATTATATGGAGCGATGAGGCTAATTTTTCAAATTGAGGGATGTGTAATAGAAAGAATTTTCATTACTGGAGTGTACATATTTTATTTCTAGTCCGGACCCTGCTACAGTTTTTCGATGATCTTGATCTGGAGGCTCGTCATCTATTTGTAGCAGGATGGAACACCAACACATAATTGCAGAGCCGTAAAAAGAATATTGCGAGACTGTTTTGGAAACAGATGGATTACTACAAATGATCTTGTTTAGTGGCCTCCTCGTTCACCAGACATGACACCTCTAGATTTTTATTTTTGGGGATTTCTGAAAAGGTGTACAACATCAAACATAATAATGTAGACGAAATGAAAAATTATATTGAAACTATAATTAATAGAATTGATGGCCAAATTGTGTTGAAAGCAACACGTAGTGTCAGGAGAAGGGCCCAAATATGTGTTCAATAAGAAGGCGGTGATTTTGAATATTCACTCGATATTTTACAGCTCTTTATTTGCTAAAACAAAGAAACTTTTTGTACTAGTGAAAGAAAGAGATATTTTCACATAAGTCGCTCATTTTAAACTTCTGAAAGAAAAATTATATTAGCTTTGTTGTTGATAATGTTATTATGAATTGATTTGAATGATGAAATATAGGGTGTTCCATTTAAAAAATATCATTTCACGAAATATTTTGAAAACGCGACTGTTAATTTTTTTTTTGTTTTCGGCATCGAGAAGGCCATCAAAAATGCTAGTAGTTTGACCATTTAACCCAATTCATAGCATCAATAATAACGGAGTTGGCAATGGTGCCTACTTAATTTGGAGCACCCTGTATACACGCTTGAAATCTCACAATAAAGTGTTTCATGGACTGGTAATAAAGCTCAACATATCTATAAGTTTTTGAACAAACTTGATAACATTCTTTCCAGAGCGGTTTATCTAACTTTCCTTTCTTTTAATTTTCCATCATCACTCTAATGAATGATTACAAAAGTCAACTGCGAATGATCTCCTACAACGCATCTTTCAAAAATACCTTTCATGCACCCTGTGTATGTACTGCCTTCTCTAGTAATAGATTAAGATCTTTGAAAGCAAAGAAACCTTCTTAGCAAAGTGATCTCGGCTCCTAACTATATATATCTTCGAAGAATAAAATTGCTTTCCTATAAAAATTTTCACGACTGGAAGTAAATCTCTCTAAGCGTCCGGTTTAAATCCAAACTTTCACTATCGATTGGCAATCCGGTCCTTGGACAATATGATGACAAATCAAAACATCCGAATAAAGATTTCATTACTCGGATAGCCTGTATCGTGGGTCCATAAACGTGAAGGAACGCTGACAGGACAATTTCTTATAAAATGAAAAATCCCCAGGAAAGACGCAGGAAGATTGGGGTAGCCATCGAAGAACAACATAACTGAAAATTCAATTAGATTGGGCTTGAGGAAAAATGTTTCTGCACGGGTTCTGCCTTTCGAAATAGAGGCAGTGTTGGGTTTTTCATGTAACATTCTGTTATAAATGTATTAATGGCACAAAGTAATGAAAATAAAAATTATGTTACTGATTATACAGGACTTTTCATGATGAGCGTTAATTTGCTGTTTCTGACAAACTATTCAACGGATCAACCTGAAAATTTCACAGTATGCAGAAATCAATATGATCTACACGCCTAAAATATTTCAGACGAAGCGGCGTTGTCGCTTCTACTATAAAGTAGCGGCTTCTTTGATTTTTCAAATGGAACACCCCGTATATAATATCATATTATGATTCATTATCATTTTGTCAACAAATTCATATACTATTTTCCTATACCTATATATTACCGTTTAGAAGATATAAATTAATTTCGATATTTTTTTTACCAAACATTAACTTTTATAAATGCTGATAATCTTGAACTCTCTTGCACTAAAACGATCAAATTTGAAATGGAGTTGAGTGATACTATGAGAATCTTCACTCCGAGTCATATTTTCATTTGCCTCATACAGGGTCTTCAAAAAATGCAGATACTTTGATCTCATGAAAAAATGAGTGGAACTCAATTTTTTCAAATGGAACACCCTGTATATTTCAACATTTTTGAGCTCTACATCCAATTTTAGATTACCTTTGTTCAGATAATACTATTTCTATTTTGAACTGTTTTCGAGATAAACTGTTTCAAACGGAAACTGACGTGGTTTTTTTTCTTTTTTTTTTTTTGAATTCATCACTTATTTTGGATATTCAACATTTTTTTTATACTTAGTAATATTTCTTATTGATCCAGTTTTTTAACTGTCTCAGATCAGTCAATTTGAAATTGGTATGTACCTACCTTAGAAAAAGTTACAATTTGTATACATTGAGGTATTGGTCTCTAACGTACAACAGTACACATTAACATTTTTTAATAGTGTGCTTTGGAAAAATAAATGAACCAATTATTTAACGTCAGACTTTCGTTGATGGTTTTGACTGATTGTGATAGCTACCAATTATAATAGAATAATGTCAAGATTAGGTTACAGTAATGAAGATTTCTTGAATTTATTAATAATTTATGGTGAGTGCAATAGAATTGCAAGTAGAACATGCCGAGTATTTCATGAAAGATATCCACAACTTCCGAAGCCGAATAATAATGTGATAAATCGACTACTAAAAAACTGTATGTTGAATGGAACCTTCCGTCCAAAAATCATTCGTAAGAAGACTAAAGTGGATGATGATAACAATGGTATAACAGTTTTGGGATAGGTATACCCTACGTGACAATTTGTCGAATTCTTAATAAGCATAAATGGCATCCCTATAAGTTTTACTATGTCCAACATTTAAAAGAGACTGATTTACCTCGTAGAGTGGAATTCTTTGAATGGTTACTTGTCAAGACTCAAGAGGATGAACATTTCCTTGACAATATCATATGGACACATGAGGCCAAGTTCACAATAAATGGAGTTTTCAATAGACACAACAGACATTATTGGGCGCCAGAAAATCCCCATGTTGTCCGCCAAAGGGGTTTTCAAGAAAGATGGCAATTCAATGTATTTTGTGCCATAAAGAATGAGTCAATTTTTTATATCGAGTTTTATAATGATAATTTGAATGCATTAAAATATGAAGATTTACTGAGGAATGGAATTCAAATGATTTTAAATAATAGACCAGGAAGAGAACGTGCATGGTACCAAATGGATGGTGCTCCACCCCATAATTCTCATTCAGTCAGCGAAGCTTCAACCGAAATCTTTGAAGACAGATGGATTGGTAATAATGGACCTTTTCGTTGGCCTTCTTTAAAAATATGGTTTACTCTACTCCAATAACAACAATGGAAGATATGAAATCGAGAGTTACAACTGCTTTCAATAGTTTGACTCCAGACTTGATCAGAAGCGCTACACATGACAATCTTTTGAAGAGATTACATGTTTGTTTAAGTAGAGGTGGAGATGTGTTTGAACGTATTCTGAAATACACTGACGATTAAATTAACTCATTAATTTATGGGTTTATTATTTTCAGTTCGTGTTTCAGCGTTAATAAAACTATTGTTTGAAGAGAAGTTTCATTCGATGGTTGAGGAGTATTTTAATAATTATCTTTTCATTATATTTTCTGTGACTGATTGAGAAACATCAAACGAAATCTGTTTTACAAAAATTAGTGATGAACTGAGAAACCATGTCAATTTCCGTTTAAAACAGTTTATCTCGAAAACGGTTCAAAATAGAAATAGTATTATCTGAACAAAGTTAATCTAAAATTGGATGTAGAGCTCAAAAATGTTGAAATATACAGGGTGTTCCATTTGAAAAAAATGAGTTTCACTCATTTTTTCATGAGATCAAAGTATCTGCATTTTTTGAAGACCCTGTATGAGGCAAATGAGAATATGACTCGGAGTGAAGATCCTCATAGTATCACTCCACTCCATTTCAAATTTGATCGTTTTAGTGCAAGAGAGTTCAAGATTATCAGCATTTACAAAAGTTGATGTTTGGTAAAAAAAATATCGAAATTAATTTATATCCTCTAAACGGTAATAGATAGGTATAGGAAAATAGTATATGAATTTGTTGACAAAGTGATAATGAATCATAATAAAATATTATATACGGGGTGTTCCATTTGAAAAATCAAAGAAGCCACTACTTTATAGTAGAAGCGACAACGCCGCTTCGTCTAAAATATTTTAGGCATGTAGGTCATAAGGACTTATGCATACTGTAGAATATTCAGGTTGATCCGTTGAATAGTTTGCCAGAAACGGCTAATTAACGCTCATCATGAAAAGCCCTGTATATAGTTTCATAAACTAAACCTTACGATTTGTTCTCCACAAACTTTATTTTTAAAAATTATCACATTTTTCTCTAACACAGTAGCTGTTTAGCTGTTTCGTAGTAGATAACGTGCAATATCTATAGGGGTGGGGGGAGGTTAATTGGCATAATTACCACTGTGCATTGCTACATACGCATCACCCAATTTGCATTATTTGGTTCTGGTCTGAATATTGGTATGATTTCACCCCAATTACTTTCAAAAACTTATCCCAAATCTGCCCTTGGTCAGAATCTTGAACAAAATGCAAATATCTTGCACCTCTTTCCTTTTGCAAAGATAGACCTGGATATCTCTTTCATTTGCTTTTACAGTGCTTCTGTACAAGTTTGATTTCAGCAGTCTCCTTACTTGAACACCTTCTTCAGAGCTGAAAATATAGAATCACGTAGAATATGTTTCAAATAAAGCAGTTACTGAATCATTCAGTTTCTAAACATCATATAACAGTATATAACATCAATGTTCACTTTTATACCTGAAAACCAAATTATCAAATTATCGTCATGTACCAGTATTTACCGAAACCAAAGCCAGTGTTGAACATAATCTTTTTTCATTCACTAGAACCATGAAATAATAAAGATACTTAATTTATACGCTAATTCTATGAACTATTTGAATTAGAGGTGACCACAAGTGCCACTATTGGATGATAGTTGCCCCTCACATCAGAAGGATATACATCTTTCCAAACCTTTAATATACATTGCAATTCATTCTACCTGATATTCTTATATTTATACTTATGTATACCAATAAAGAAATATTTTTACTCAAATTACAACTTCAGTGATGTATATACGTGGCATACTTATGCATATAATAACGATTACAACTTTTACAACTTTTTGACTCGTCGTATCTCAGAAACGGTGGCTCTAAAAAAAAAGTGTTGCTACATTTTTCGTAGAGAATTTTATGATCTATAATTTATATCAGGAGTTATTTTATGATAAAACTTACCGTTTTCGCGAAAAAACAATTTTTTTCGAGATTTTTGACCTTTGACCTCGAATAAACGTTTTTCCAGGCATCTCAATTATTCGGAATTTTAAAATCTTATTTTTAACTATGTTTTGAACAATTACACGCAATTGCAGTTTGTTGTAAATTTATGTCCCTTCACTAATTTGACCGGACTAAAAATAAGCAATGGAAGAATGTATCAGCACACGCCCACCAGAAACTATAGAAGCGATAACCAAGACTACCGAGATAGAGGATCCAAAGCCCCTACCTTTCGTGTTGATCAGATAAAATTTCGGGATATAGTTGAATATCTAGGGATGGTACTAGATGACAAACTGACCTGGAACAACATTGAAAAGGATGGAAAAGAAGACGGAGGTATCATATGCACGTAGCCTGAAATCAAGTGATATATTAGTTATACCTAGTAATGGTTGAACTTGAGATAATATTCACATTTAGGATTTATGGCCAAAGATGTACAAAGCAAGTACTATCAACAGACATGGTACAAAGGCGTATTAATTCAACTCATAGAATATTGTTTGAAGTCCACATGCCGAATAGTTGTCTCATATTCAGTACCTGCGTGACGCTAAAAACACTGTCGCTTCGACTTTTTGGTGTCATATTCAAAATTCACCTTTGAATCGCAAAATTTACATATACCAACCTTTAACTCCTCTTTAGCCTTCATGAACCTGAGCGAGATATGATTTTTTCAAATGTCTAGATATATTTGAATAACCCAAGAATGATCGAGTAATGTCGTGGAGAAATGAAAGAACTGAAAAGCAGAAACGGATTGATTCTAGAATGGATACCAGGTATAAAGAGATTCTCTCTGCGGAAAACTGAAGATTTGGATCACTAAACTGAGGATCACTTCAGTATAATATCACAGTTGTAATGATCGTATACTGTCCAATTGATATATTGTTTTTCTGCTGTTTGCTAATCTCCCATCATGAAATTCATCATCTATGACCATACATTCGCATATCATAAAACGAGCCAATGAAACACTAGAACTTTCTCCGATATCCCCATCGTCGTTGATGAAACGGGATTGTAAATAGCGATGCCACTCGATTCCGGAGTTTTTGGCTAGATTACAGAAACTTCACTTTGTTCCACTGGCATTGCATCGCAAAAAGCAAGATGAAATATTAATAACGACTGACTGATATTCCCAGCACCGATATTAAAATCGATAGTCAAACAAGCATGATGAATGGAAAGCGGAGCTGGAGAAGGTAGGTTTTGATATAAAGAGAAGAGAGGGCGCATATGGAGCAATCACTTCACCTTTTGAACTCGACATATTTTCGTGGATTCTTCTCGGTGAATGCCGTCAGTGAAAAGTGATATTGCTGTTCCTCAAGAGTTGGTTGTTTGCGATGAAATTTCCTCAAAGGACTCGTGTGGATTAAATTGATAGTTATACGACGTATTTTTCACATTTTTTCAAGGTTTTTATGGTAACTCGATGCGATATATGTTTAGAAACAAGTGAGACTAGATGCCATAGTTGGCTCTTGAATTATCGCAAAGCAGTTTTTATTATAAGTATTGTCCATTTTTATGAGTCTACTTTAAACTGTAATATCTCAGTGAATACTTATTCAATTCAATCGAAATAGGTGCCATTTAGATCAGGTGACGATCCGATCCAAAAAGGATCAAAAAGTGACAATTTCTGTCAATCGTTTGCATCGAATGACACTTACTGTTCGAGCTTATTAGCCTTTCCAATACGTTTTGAATCATGAAGAACTGCTTGGGAGCCTGGTTAGTTTTTTAAGCTTTATCGGTACCGATATGGTACAATTTGATTTTGTAGAGAAAAATTGGGCAAAAATTGCTTTACGACGTCATCTAGTAATAACCTGCGAAGAGACAAAAAATTTAATATGGAAAAAACAATCAGCATCAATGTACAGAGTACAATATTATCAATTGAGTAGTATATACCACGACACAGTAGAAACTGCAGAAACTGCAGCTAGAAATGTCATCTTGGGAGTACCTCAGGGCTCAGTTCTGGCACCACTTTTTTTCACACTTTATACTAGCCAATTTCATAAACATGTTGAACATTGTAAAATACACATGTATGCTGATGACATACAACTATACCTCCCTCTTGAAGTTGATGACTTGAACAACGCTGCTAGAAAGTTGAACAATGACTTAGAAACCATATCAAATGTTGCCGAACTGCATTCCCTTGTGCTCAATCCAAAAAAATCAGTAGCACTAGTATTTGGAAGCAATGCTCATGTAGCATCAGTTAAAAATAACTTGAAACTGTATCTGAATAATGAAGTAATTAGATTTGAAAGTAATGCAAAAAATCTTGGTTTAATTTTAGATGAGTCTTTAAGATTTAGAGAACATATCAATCGAAATATTCAGAGAGCCTATGGTGCACTACGATTACTATATCCTCACAAAATGTACCTCAATGTACCTAGAAAGAAAATGTTATGCGAGTCTCTAGTTTTAGCACAATTCAATTATTGTTTTCCGGTCTATGGACCTTGTCTTGACTACGATACCTGGTCCAGAGTACAACGTGTTCAAAACTCATGTATTCGTTATATATGGAATTAGGAAGTATGAACATGTGTCCCACAAGCTTGCGGAACTGAACTGGTTTAACATGAAAGATAGGTTCAAATTTCATTCATTATGTTTATTTCATAAAATTATATTATTCAGAAATCCGCCTTATTTATATCGTAAAATAGCATTCAGGACAGACGTACACAACATAAATTTGAGAAACAAAAATGTAATCACCACAACACAAGACCGCAATTTTCCAGAGAAGTTTTTCGTATTCGATTTTTCATCTTTATAATTCTATTCCCGATTCGCTAAAACACCATAGTAATTTATATAAATTCAAAAAAGAGCTTAAAAGTTTCCTGCAAGTTAACACATTCTGATGCAGTTCCGTTTCGTATACCCCTTTTTTTCTATAATATGTGTTTCACAAGTAGTCATTTTTCGTTATCTCTCATACAACTTTCTTTTTTCCAACTTGGTTATTGGTGGTGAATATTAAGGTGACCCAACAAATGACAAATGTCAAATGTCAAATGCCAAAAAATTGTGAAATAAAAATTTAGGTTTTAGGATTAGTTAGGTTAGTTTTCAAGTTATAATATGCTTATTTAAAATAGCAAGGGTTGAGTGGTAGAGCACCCTCGGGTGAACTCCCCCTTGGGATTTTTGTGTAACAAGATGAATATCATGCATTTTATTTTTCATTGGAAATAAAGACATTATTATTATTATTATTATTATTAATAAATATTCAAGAGGATATGGAGCTACAAAAATACATGACATTGAAACGAATAAACGTTTGGAACAACCTAATAATAAAGAATTAAACAGGGCATTCCAACGAATACTTGACCCCTCCTTTAAGTCAGAAACGGACGTGTAATCGAAAATTTCTAAGGAAACGTCAATTTTTGTTTCTAGAGAGACTAATTATTATATGAAAATCATACCCGAAACTTCATCCCCTTGCAGTCAACAACTACCACCCCTATTTTTTTCAATGGCATGGGAGGGTACATTCTTTTAACGGTCTTATATCCGTCTATTACCTCTGTCATTTTTCTCAAAAATTTTTCATTCGTTATTGAGAAATTGAATGTTCAATGTTTTATTTAAAAAAAAACAGAAAATTCGCTGTCATTCATTTCAACTAGGAAGTCAACAACAAATAATATCACTGGAAACAAAATCAATGGATACATTGTTCGAAATGACCTCCACCTAGTTCCATATAATAAAACAGTCCACTCTCGAAAGCGTTCCGTACATTATTCAAGACGTCCGTAGTCAGCAATCGGCATTCCCGAAAAATTGTCTGTCGCAGATCTTCTAGATTTGTAGGCTTAGTAGAGTACACTTTCGACTTCATGTGTTCCCATAGAAAGAAGTCCATCGGTGTGAGATCAGGTGATCTAGCTGGCCACTTCACTGGACCTCTTCTGCCGATCCAATGCCTTGGAAAACGTTCGTCCAAAAATTGTCTCACCCGAACATCAAAATGTGGGGGTGCACCATCCTACTGAAATGTCATCATTTTCTAAAATTTGTGTAATCATAGGATCTACACAGTCTTGTAGTAGATTTAAGTATATGTCTCCATTGGGATTAACTTCAAAGAAGAATGGACCAACAATGTGTTCACCAAAAATGCCGGCCCAGACATTCAATTTTCTTGGAGTTTGTGAATGCGTTTCCATCACCAAATGAGGATTCACATCACTCCAGTAAAGACAATTATGTCTATTCACTTCACCATTCAACATGAAAAAACTTTCGTCTGAAAAACATGTATTGTATAATAGGTTTGGGTTATTGGACAATTTCTCGCTGAACACCTCACAAAACTGAAGTTTACGATGAGGATCATTATCGTTTGATTCCTGAACTAGCCTTATTTCGAAAGGATGGAATTTGTAGGCTTTCAAAATCCGAAAATTACTAGTAGCTGATACACCAGACGCTCTAGCTACTTGTCTGATAGATTGTCGACTATCCATTTGTACATGTCCTAAAACTGCAACTTCAATTCCGTCATTTCTGACAGGACGGGATACTTCATGTTTTGTGTTGTGAACAGAACCTGAAGTTCGAAACTTATCCATTAACTGTTTAAAGTATTGATGACTCACGTTGTGGACTGGATGATTCGTATTATAAATTCTTGCAGCAGCTTTAGCACAATCATTATTTCGATAATAGGTTGCAACAATTTCTATTCTTTATTCAGTAGAATAAACCATGTTGGAACACAATGAACAAGGATGGCTGGATAATAATTCGTGAAGAAGTGGCGGTGGCCAACTATCTACTTTTTGTTCTGCGACGACTAGACTCAACACAAACTTCCAGTGCAGAAATAATAATAAAAATAATAATAACTTGGTTAAGAGCTGTTTGCCATATTGGAGCTATAATTTAAAGCATCCCATGCTTTTTACAACAAAACTAATTTTTTATATATAGATTTACTTTGATTTCAGATTTATTGAATGTCATCAGTTACATCAAGCCATAGGACTTATCATCGATGCTGAAGACAGTCTTAAATCAGTTAACAATTATTTTTTTGTTTGTATTACTATGAAAGCGTGTTTTTTTTAGTTTCTTGAAACATTATTTATTTCTAAAGTTTCTTTTTCTTGTGATTATGGAAAAATAGAAAGCCAAAAACGTATTTCGAATGTTCCATAAGATAAGTAGACCAGTTTATATGCAATCGGTTTTCGAACTCAACAATATGGAGAAATTTCAACATTTTGCTTGGATCAAATACCTACATTTCACAGATGAACTGGTTTGATTCACGACTACAAAGTTACAACCATCATTGAAAAAAAGTGTGCACTCCAGTGAGCTCAACTTTGAGTTTTGCTTTGTTTTCCAACTACCATTCCTACCTCGTGAGACTGACAAAGAGATATCTCAATTTTGGTTGGAAAATCCTGGTAGTAGATCATCATCACCAATCAATCATGAAAACAACTTCGAAGCGAGACCAGACAATCTCATTTTTTCTAACCAGCGAATCTTCTATTGAACTTCCATGAATAATTGAAACGGTCTGTAATGAAAAGCTATCCTTCAGTCGAATCAAACTCCCGAACGCGGGAGAAAAAAGCATAAACTGAAATTGCGAATAAATCATTGATGCGGATCTCTCGCTCTACGATATTAGACGGGAAGTAATCACTGAAATGTTTTACTCTTTTTCAATTCTTCGTTACATTTCAGTTATGAATGCAGTTTTTATATGCAGCGTGCCTTTTAACGCGTCCGCGAAGGTTGGTGCAACGACCAGCAAGATACTTCGTCGATGCCGAAAATTTAAAATTTTTTTCATAGAAATATGTCACTTTATAGTTACAGTGATATAGGTAAGAAGTGAATTTATTTATATATACACGGCGAAGCCCAATTCAGATATGAGTAGTACAGTGCTATGTAGTACTTGATGCAATACAGTGGATTAAAAGTGAATTATAAGAATAATACAATTTCAAAGTAAAATAAGCAGAATATTCAAGAAAAATTAAGATGTATAACAATATGTACTAATAAAGGGTGTAATTAAATAAGTGTAAAACATTTGAGGATGCGATTCTTCTTCGAAAAAAAGATAGGATCTTTCATATAAAGAAATTTCATTGAAGTATCCTTTGTTAAGATACAGCCCCTTAAAGGGGGTACATCAAATTTGTATAACAATTTTTTTCACAAGCACTAAAAAAGTTACCATATTGAAATTAACCTGACGTTCTGTACTACCAAAAAGACACTCAGCCAGAAATTTAATTGGTTTACCCCATGGTTGTGAGGGGTGGAAAACGCAACCCCTAAAATTTATTTCCAATGTAACTTTATTTCCGATAGCCTGTTCTATTCTGAACAAATAATGTCTCGTAGGTTTTTTGCCCAAAATAAACCAGTTCGCAGCAAAAAATTATTTTATGAACAACTACAGAAATACATCGTCATCAATGCGAAAATACGAAACTAATCTATCTAGTAGGTCCCTATTAGCGATAGTGACAATTAAATTGGTATGACGCTATCAGTTTGTGAATTTTCGAAATTGAATTAATACTAATTGTGTGTTACACAAATGAGGAAATTGCTGCATTACGTTTACGGTTTGTCGCAGGGTAATGGGTTAGAAGCTTCTAAAAAATATGTTGAAATGTATCCTCAACGCCAGCATCCTTCACATAGAATATTTGCTCGACTTCATCAACGATTACGAGAATATGGTTCATTCGACAAAAGAACGCAGGATTGTGGTCGCCATCGAGAAGTACGAACACCACAGCTTGAGGAAGCAGTACTTAATTTGATTGAAGAACAACCCACTACCAGTACTAGGAAGATTGCTTTCCAGCTAATTGTTGATCTTATGACGGTATTTCGAATTTTAAAGGAACAACTCTTATACCCTTACCATCTGCAACGAACCGTCTTGAATTTTGCGAATGGATGCTGGAAATGATTAGAAGAAATTGTGACTTTCTGAAGACGACATAATTCACAGACGAATGTAGTTTTTCTCGGAACAAGATTAATAATTTTCATGATAACCACATATGGGCTGATGAAAACCCTCACGCTATTGTCGGAACTAACCATCAAGAACAGTTTTCTCTCAACGTCTGGCTCGGAGTTATTGGGAATAATTTAATTGGGCCTCATTTTCTACCGCCTCGATTAAATGGTGAGGCATACGTTCAATTTTTAGGAGAAGTGCATCCAGTACTGCTGGAGGAAGTTCCTTTGAGCGTCAGAAGGGATATGTTTTTTATGCATGCTGGGGCTCCCGCCCATTTTAGTCAAGTAGCACGTCAGCATTTAACTGAAACATATGCAAATCAGTAGATAGGTCGAGAATGATCACAGAACTGGCCCGCTTGATCCCCGGATCTCCATCCTCTCGATTTCTCTATTTGGGGCCATTTACAGCATTTGGTTTATCGTACTCCTGTTCGCGATGTAGAGGACTTAAGAAACCGCATCATCGATGCGTGCAGGGTAATCAGAGAGACTCCAGGAATATTTGAGCGAATACGTGGCTCAATGCGCCGACGTCTAGACGCATGCGTAATGTCTGAAGGTAGACATATTAAACATTTACTATGATTTCTACATGTTGTGTGTTTTATTATTAATAAATTAGTTTTGTTTATTATCCTTTAATCGTTTAATGCAGATACTAACTACAAAATAACAATAAATCCAGTTCGAATTTATGACAATGTATCTCTGTAGTTGTTCGTAAAATCATTTTTTGCTGCGAACTGGTTTATTTTGGGCAAAAAACCCAAGAGACATTATTTGTTTACAATGGAACAGGCCATCAAATCAAACAAATAATAAGACAAAAAGTTACATTGGAAATAAATTTTAGAGGTTGCGTTTTCCACCACTTACAACCATGGGGTAAACCAAATAAATTACTGGCTGAGTGTCTTTTCGGTAGTACAAAACGTCAGGTTACTTTCAATATTGTAACTTCTTCAGTGGTTGTGAAAAAAATTATTATACAAATTGTATATACCCCTTTTAAGGGGCTGTATCTTAAAAAGGGATGCTCCGATGAGGAATCACTCCCTTGAATGTTTTACATTTATTCAGTTATATCCTGTATAATTCTTACAGGCAAGTAACACTAAACACAATACAACAACACAAGCAGGTGAAGAATATGGTTTTTGAAGCGGGAAACTGATATATTAAAGATTTGAAGGTTGTTTAAAGAGTTAGCCAATCGAAGAGTTCTGGGTATGAAGCTGTTATATGAATAATTGAATCTTTGAAAAGAAACGTAAAATGTTTGCACCTGTCTAGTTGAACGACTGGGAACATGTAAATAAATTTTGGATAGAAGCTCGGGGCTGATACTCAGTCCGTTGATGATTTTGAATAGAAGTATTGAATCTTTATGTTTTCTGCGAGCCTCAAGAGAAGGAATGTTCAAAATGCATTCCAATGCAGAATAGTAATAGTATATTAGCATTTTGGAGACAATATATCGCAGGAATTGTGCGGTACGGCCTCGAGTTTCATTTTTTGTGCAACTTAGTGAGGAGACCAAAGTGTGGAACAATAATCGACATGAGATCTAACCAGGGAAAAGTGAAGAGATTTAATAGCAGTGATGTTGGTGAAATCACAAGTGGTTCTCTTTATAAAGCCAAGCATCTTCATAGATTTTCAAATTACGGCGAAAATGTGTGATTTATAGCTAAGTGTGGAGTCTAGAATCACACCCAGATCTTTGGTTTCAGTAGCAGAATGTGAGGTCCTATTATTTATACTATATTCGAAAGTGATTGGGTGATGTGTTCGATGAAAGCGATGAATTTGGCATTTGGATGTATTCAAACACATACCATTTTGTGAACACCAGTTAGATAGGCAATCTATATCGTTTTTTAGACACAATGTATCAGCTTCACTTTTAATTATTTTGAAACATTCCAAATCGTTGGCAAATGACAAAGCTTCGCTTTCATGGAAACAGCTGATTGGATCGTTTATATTGGTCCCAAATGTGAACCTTGTGGAACACATTATGTAACTGCGATTGTATGAGAATAGTAATGAATAAATCTAACAATCTACGTTCTTTCTGTAAGATAGCTCTTGAGTAACTGGAATATTTCCCCATCAGCACCAGATAGAATAAAATATGATATATAATATGTATGAAGTTAACAGATGGTAAAAATAACAATGAAATGAAAAAGAATAACGTAAGTAATCCAGGGCATCGTTCTGTTAGAAAACCTGCAGCATTATTTTGACAAGAAAATCTTCAATGTCTGTTATATTGTCCATTTGATCGTGATCAAAGAATAGCAGTGGGCCTAGGATTGACCCTTGTGACACTCCAGTTGGTGAAATCTATTCGGTTGAATATCCACTCTCTGTACGGACTTACATTTCAGTGACTGCTACTCCATCATCAGCGATATGTGGTGCAATTGTATAATGCAAACTCTGTCTGAAGCTACATTGAATTTGGAAAATCAACAGAAATTTGCCGAGGTGAGTCTTTCTAAATCCTTTCCCAAAACTTCAGAGAGAATAGGTTGAATGTTAAATACTAATAACCCACAGATCTTTACACTCTTTTGGATTGGATATTTTCGGAACTAAAACACTATTACATTGAATTTGAAATATGTTTTTGTTTGTTGAGCACGTAATTAATTTCCAAGAATGCAGAAAGAGGATTAATACGCATATTATATGATTTTTATCCTTATCAGGATAGTTGTACGTGCCTTTGGAGTGAACATCAATTGCATGACAATGAAAGAATTCCCAAATGACTCATTTTGAATCATGTAATGCATTTCCAAAATCATTTCATTTGGTTGGCACCGAACTAAATTGATTTTTCACCTCTAATAATTTCACTCCAGAGTAGGTAATTAAGTTCAAGTATAAACTCTTCATCATTACAGCTCTTTTGATATATCAAGCACCCGAAGGTCCTCTTCTGTAACTCACTTTAGTGTCATTCATTTCGCTAATTTATACATGAAACACGAGTAAACACAATAGGCCAGAGGCAGACACGATAATACTGTCAAGTTGAGTTGGACGCAATCACGTTTGAATATTCAAGAGTCTTCAATATTTGATATTGAAGATATTTGTTGAAAAAACTAATGAAAAATTTATAAATTGATATATGTAGCCGTTACTACGTGGTAAAAATAAAACTTTTCATGTTTCTTTACAAGATTTTTAACTAACGTTACTACACTCTCCTCCTATAAAGACATTTTCAAACCAATACATCAAACTGTTTATTGTATTGTATTGAAAATGTCCTCATAGGACAAAACTGCAGTAACGTTAGTTACAAATACAAGTGGTAAAAAAACATAGAAAGTTTTATTTCTCCCTTTTCATAAAAAAATAGGTCAAGTACGATAAGGATATCTTGAAAAGCAAGTAAACAGTCCTAAATCTTCAGTCAATCACTACATACAGTGTGACCTATTTTTAATGGAAACACCCCCCTAAAATTTGAAGTTGTAAACCGATTTTATTAAATTTTTTTTGAAATATCAAGTACTAAAAGGTCTATCTTGGGATAAAATTTGAAATGTTTATTAAAGTTTCAGGGCATACTACGATATTTTCTCTTAGTCAAAAATCGGGACTTTTCATTAGCGACTTTTTTATTGAAAAAATCACTACGCCACTGAATTCAGAGTGCCTCTAAACAGGTGTGACCAAAATTTCATGAAGAAATATTCATTATTAACAAAGTTATGACAACTCAAAAATTCGAAAACTCACACAGCTAACAGTCACAAAAAATACCCTATATCAACAGATATAGCCATGAGAATATTTTTTTATGATTTCAATTTGAATCTTATTTGCCATGGAAATGATATTACAGTTTGACACTGTGAAAGATTTAAGTGTTTTTCAAGATATCCTTATCAACAATATTCACCTTACAGTTTTTCGAATTATTTTGTGTCATGGCTGCAAGATTGAGCGTAAGAGAGAAAATTGAAATTGTACGCCTTTCGGGAGATGACGTTAGAAGTGCTAGAGAGGTTTTTAGAGTATTTAATGAGAGACATCCAGACCGTCATCGTATTAGCTGCGGTACGGTAAATGAAATAAATGAAATATTCAATGAAACTAGTGCAGTATCAAAAATGATGTTGAAAAGTAATCCTGTACAAAGACGAAACAGGACTGATCAAATCATTTTAGATTATTTCGGAAATAATCCTAATGCCAGTATGAGGAATGCCACTTTAGATTTGAATATTCCACGAGAAACTATTCGGAGATGTCTCAAGGCGAAGAATATTAAACCTTTCAAGCCAAAATTTTTACACACTCTTCAAGAAGGCGACGAAGCAAGACGTCTGGAATATTGTTTATGGGCCCAAGGGGAATATTTAAACAATAGAAATTTTCTAAAAAATATTTTATATACCGACGAAGCCACTTTCACTACAAATGGAGTAGTGTCATCACAGAACTGTCGCTATTGGGCAGCGGATAATCCTAACTGGGTAATAAACTGTAAAAGCCACTATTCCAAAAAAATCAACGTCTGGTGTGGGATATTGAACGAACGAATTATTGGTCCTTTCTTTTTTGAGGAAAACATCAATGCGCAGAGGTTTCTAGAATTTTTAACCACATAGTTTTGGGATGCTATTCACGAGCTGCCAATCAATGAACGGTCAAATGTAATTGTCCAGTTAGATGGGTGTTCAGTTCATTATGCCAAAGCTGTGAGGCAATGGCTTAACGAACATTTTCCAAACCGATGGATAGGCCGTGGTAGTCCGTTTATAGAGTGGCCACCCCTCCACACCTTGTGGAACACATTATGTAACTGCGATTGTATGAGAATAGTAATGAATAAATCTAACAATCTACGTTCTTTCTGTAAGATAGCTCTTGAGTAACTGGAATATTTCCCCATCAGCACCAGATAGAATAAAATATGATATATAATATGTATGAAGTTAACAGATGGTAAAAATAACAATGAAATGAAAAAGAATAACGTAAGTAATCCAGGGCATCGTTCTGTTAGAAAACCTGCAGCATTATTTTGACAAGAAAATCTTCAATGTCTGTTATATTGTCCATTTGATCGTGATCAAAGAATAGCAGTGGGCCTAGGATTGACCCTTGTGACACTCCAGTTGGTGAAATCTATTCGGTTGAATATCCACTCTCTGTACGGACTTACATTTCAGTGACTGCTACTCCATCATCAGCGATATGTGGTGCAATTGTATAATGCAAACTCTGTCTGAAGCTACATTGAATTTGGAAAATCAACAGAAATTTGCCGAGGTGAGTCTTTCTAAATCCTTTCCCAAAACTTCAGAGAGAATAGGTTGAATGTTAAATACTAATAACCCACAGATCTTTACACTCTTTTGGATTGGATATTTTCGGAACTAAAACACTATTACATTGAATTTGAAATATGTTTTTGTTTGTTGAGCACGTAATTAATTTCCAAGAATGCAGAAAGAGGATTAATACGCATATTATATGATTTTTATCCTTATCAGGATAGTTGTACGTGCCTTTGGAGTGAACATCAATTGCATGACAATGAAAGAATTCCCAAATGACTCATTTTGAATCATGTAATGCATTTCCAAAATCATTTCATTTGGTTGGCACCGAACTAAATTGATTTTTCACCTCTAATAATTTCACTCCAGAGTAGGTAATTAAGTTCAAGTATAAACTCTTCATCATTACAGCTCTTTTGATATATCAAGCACCCGAAGGTCCTCTTCTGTAACTCACTTTAGTGTCATTCATTTCGCTAATTTATACATGAAACACGAGTAAACACAATAGGCCAGAGGCAGACACGATAATACTGTCAAGTTGAGTTGGACGCAATCACGTTTGAATATTCAAGAGTCTTCAATATTTGATATTGAAGATATTTGTTGAAAAAACTAATGAAAAATTTATAAATTGATATATGTAGCCGTTACTACGTGGTAAAAATAAAACTTTTCATGTTTCTTTACAAGATTTTTAACTAACGTTACTACACTCTCCTCCTATAAAGACATTTTCAAACCAATACATCAAACTGTTTATTGTATTGTATTGAAAATGTCCTCATAGGACAAAACTGCAGTAACGTTAGTTACAAATACAAGTGGTAAAAAAACATAGAAAGTTTTATTTCTCCCTTTTCATAAAAAAATAGGTCAAGTACGATAAGGATATCTTGAAAAGCAAGTAAACAGTCCTAAATCTTCAGTCAATCACTACATACAGTGTGACCTATTTTTAATGGAAACACCCCCCTAAAATTTGAAGTTGTAAACCGATTTTATTAAATTTTTTTTGAAATATCAAGTACTAAAAGGTCTATCTTGGGATAAAATTTGAAATGTTTATTAAAGTTTCAGGGCATACTACGATATTTTCTCTTAGTCAAAAATCGGGACTTTTCATTAGCGACTTTTTTATTGAAAAAATCACTACGCCACTGAATTCAGAGTGCCTCTAAACAGGTGTGACCAAAATTTCATGAAGAAATATTCATTATTAACAAAGTTATGACAACTCAAAAATTCGAAAACTCACACAGCTAACAGTCACAAAAAATACCCTATATCAACAGATATAGCCATGAGAATATTTTTTTATGATTTCAATTTGAATCTTATTTGCCATGGAAATGATATTACAGTTTGACACTGTGAAAGATTTAAGTGTTTTTCAAGATATCCTTATCAACAATATTCACCTTACAGTTTTTCGAATTATTTTGTGTCATGGCTGCAAGATTGAGCGTAAGAGAGAAAATTGAAATTGTACGCCTTTCGGGAGATGACGTTAGAAGTGCTAGAGAGGTTTTTAGAGTATTTAATGAGAGACATCCAGACCGTCATCGTATTAGCTGCGGTACGGTAAATGAAATAAATGAAATATTCAATGAAACTAGTGCAGTATCAAAAATGATGTTGAAAAGTAATCCTGTACAAAGACGAAACAGGACTGATCAAATCATTTTAGATTATTTCGGAAATAATCCTAATGCCAGTATGAGGAATGCCACTTTAGATTTGAATATTCCACGAGAAACTATTCGGAGATGTCTCAAGGCGAAGAATATTAAACCTTTCAAGCCAAAATTTTTACACACTCTTCAAGAAGGCGACGAAGCAAGACGTCTGGAATATTGTTTATGGGCCCAAGGGGAATATTTAAACAATAGAAATTTTCTAAAAAATATTTTATATACCGACGAAGCCACTTTCACTACAAATGGAGTAGTGTCATCACAGAACTGTCGCTATTGGGCAGCGGATAATCCTAACTGGGTAATAAACTGTAAAAGCCACTATTCCAAAAAAATCAACGTCTGGTGTGGGATATTGAACGAACGAATTATTGGTCCTTTCTTTTTTGAGGAAAACATCAATGCGCAGAGGTTTCTAGAATTTTTAACCACATAGTTTTGGGATGCTATTCACGAGCTGCCAATCAATGAACGGTCAAATGTAATTGTCCAGTTAGATGGGTGTTCAGTTCATTATGCCAAAGCTGTGAGGCAATGGCTTAACGAACATTTTCCAAACCGATGGATAGGCCGTGGTAGTCCGTTTATAGAGTGGCCACCCCTCCAGACCTCACAGTTTTGGACTTTTTTCTCTGGGGACTTCTCACACAAAAGGTTTACAAAAACAGCTCAAGAGATAGAAATGAACTTTGTGCAAGAATTCGACAGGTATGTGCAGATATTAGCTCTCAAGAACTAAGGAACGTAATCAGAAACATTCGTAAGCGCTACGACACATGTATCGAAATACGTGGTGGATTAGTAGAGGCTACTAGAATATGAGTTAGAATTGATTGTGGCACTGAATCGAAACATTTCAAAAATTAGTTATTAGTTACATTTATTAAAATTTTTTGCTTCATTGTTAGTTGAATTGTGTGAATGTAATTCCGTTATTTTCATTAAAAATATTTACGCTATTTGTTTTTTTTTCATCTGGCGGCACTTCATTGTTGAAATCATAAAAAAATGATATATTGTGACTGTTAGCTGTGTGAGTTTTCGAATTTTTGAGTTGTCATAACTTTGTTAATAATGAATATCTTTTCATGAAATTTTGGTCACACCTATTTAGAGGCATTCTGAATCCAGTGGCATAGTGATTTTTTCAATATAAAAATCGCTAATAAAAAATCCCGATTTTCGACTAAGAAAAAATATCGTAGTATGCCCTGAAACTTTAATAAACATTTCAAATTCTCTCCCAAGGTAGACCTTTTAGTACTTGACATTAAAAAAAAATAATAAAATCGACTTACAACTTCAAATTTTAGGGGGGTGTTTCCATTAAAAATGGGTGACACTGTATATAGGGTTTCCCAACAGGGACTATCGAATTTTGACAACAGTTCTGGTGAAAGTTTTTTTCCCTACTATCATGGATGATTTAGAAGGAAAACAGTAGTGATGAACGTTTTTCTCCTTACTTCTATCGAAACTTCTGGACTATAATGGAAAGTAGAGAGCTATGCATACGATTTAGTCATTTTGATATACGACACATATAAAAATACAATGAGGGGCGTATCAAAGAAGAAGACGAAGGAGCTCACACTCATGCTACGGAAAGATATGGTAGCCAAAATCAGATCTGATTTGGAGGCCAAAGATCAAGGAAGGGAGGGCTACCAAAAACTAAGCAGAGTGAACGGATCCGAAACAAGCACTTTTTCCAATCACCAGACGTGCGTTTCTTCAACCAAGTTGTCGTCTTCAGGAGATGAAGTTTTCTGTATCTGACGGTTCGAAAGTCCATCACTTAATGACAATAAGAGAGTAATTGTCTTTTAAGGTTGCTTCTTGTGTTTATTATTATTTTTTAGTCAGAATTTACATATAGAAAAATATTTTGAATAATTATTGGCAATTATCGAGTTTTTTTCTAGTGAGAATTTGATTTTACGGAATATGATTGTGAATATTCAATAACGATTCCACATATGTGTATATTTATCAGTCTCCTATCAAGGTTAATTCGCAAGTGATTGATCCACCTTCTTCTTCAGTGCGATCAATGGACTTAGGTCACTCTTGCCCCCCAAATATGAGTTGCAGTCCTCGTAGTTCTGGTTTCCTTTCAGTGGAGGAGCTTTATGACGACAGAGCCGAATCGATCCCTATACGAAATCCTCCATCACTTGGAAGGATCGATTGCAGCTTGAGAAATGGTTCTGATGCAGTAGACAGTTGTCCTGAAAATATCGAGAAGAAATTTGGATTAGATGAGTTAGGAAACACTTGCTACATGAATATAATTTTACAAGTGGTGTTCATGACGAAGAATTTCAAGAACGAGGTTTTAACGATGAACGAGAACGAGAATGTTTCCTACTTATTCACCAAACTCAAACATTTGTTCATGCAGTTGCAGTTTCGTAAGAATGTATCAGCTTTCCCGCCAACCGATTTCCTGGAGTCTTCGAAGTCCACTAGGCACTCGTTAGGACAACAAGGGGATTATTCCGAATTCTAGGGGTTTATGTTGAATACTCTTCGTAAGCAGGAATATAGCAGAATCAATACTCCTGATCGTTCTGGATTGAATGATTCCGTTCAGTCTACCTCGTGTTGTGCTAACTAATGTTTCCTAATAAGACTAATAACCAGTCCGTCCAAAACTTATCATCTGAAAACAGAACTTTTAACGGGTGATGATCAACTTCATTCCCAAACATGCGCCAAACTAACTGACTATTATAAGAAAACAAGTATAGCTGAGGCACCAGTCAACGTAATACTAACACTAATGATCTTCAAATATGACTCAACCTCTGACGGAAGCACCAAACTCTTACGAAGGTTCGAAATAGATGAACACTTGAATCTAGCAGACCACTATTATAATATTCATGCAGTCATTGTACACTGTGGTTCTGGCGTTGAATCTGGTCATTATTACGCATTGATCAAAGACGAAACAGACTAGTTTAAGTTTGACGATAGTCGTGTCACTAAGTGTTCTGGCGATGTCTTGCAACTATTGGTATCTCTGGAAACACATTTTGTTTTATGAAAGAGAGGACATTGGCAGATCAAGATCTTCAGATGATATGGCGCTGCAGGTTGTTCCAGGTTATCCAGCAGCTTAAAAGGCAAATGCGTCACTGGAATCAATAAAGTCGCCCCGGAGCGCCAATTAATTTTTGTTGTTGTTTCATAATTTCATGATTTGTACAACTTTCTCGATGAGTTTATAAATAAACTAGTACTATGTTGCTGTATTGCTGCTGTTCCAATGTTTTGACAGAATCAGAATCAATGAACTCAGGCTCGCGCAGCGTTATAGAACAGTGCTTTTAAAAAAATTGTTCTACAACGCCATCTAGTGGCGAGTTACAGAAAAATTGATAGCCTAAAAACCTTCTCTATGAAAAATTACATATACATGTCAAGTTTCATCACGATCGGTTGAGCGATGCTGAAGTTTATCACTTACCAACCAACCAACCAACCAACCAGGATTTGTATTTTCAGATAATAATGGAAAATTGTAGGAGTTGAAGGAAGATGTGAGGGGGGGAATACATTTTTTCTCCATAGAATATCACCATTTTTGTCACCCATTTTTGTCCCATTTCATTATCCAATATCCAATTCACAATTATTACAGTCAGTGAATTAGATTTTCTTCCCTCAATTTCTTTTGACCAAAGAGAATGAAAATCATTTGAATCATAAATATCTGGTTAATTCTAAAGAAATATACTCGTATAACAAAATTTACTTCCCAAGTTTTTTACATCAAATTAAGGATGTGCTCCTGGCCTACTTTAACAGTCGGTTTCATTACCTGAACATTTCCAAACATCCTGGACTTTGTGTTGCAGAATCCGACCCTAATAAGCCGGGTATTTCAAACTCTGAGCACACAAAGACAGATGACAAACGACAATAATGACAATTTTTATACCTTCAATTTTTTGTCGCTTTCCATCGGGATGAAACTCTGCGTCATATCAAGAATTCTAAACTGACGGCTTGCTGAATAATAGACATCATGAGGGCAGTGCCGTGACTGGAATTAATAATAAGAAGTTTAAACTACTGTTTGAATACGGGGTGTTTTGGCTCAATATTTCATATAATTTGAAAAGTTCTGGAGTTCTGAATGTACCTAATATTCTACCTAAAATCAATATTAAATATTATAACTGAGTCAAAAAAAAAACAGATTGTTATCGAATTATTTTAAATAGCCATTTAAATGAAAAAATAATTATATATGCAGCATGCAAGAAAATACTCTTATGTCGCAAATGCCAATACATTTCAAAACTTTTTATACTATATGTACTAAAACTGTCAGAATTCCCAGATTCTCAAAATGATTTCTACATGAATATATTTATAATAATTTCCACTCACAAAACTTTCTGAGATTCAAAAGGTGCTAGTCTAGATACCTGCTTCAGTTGTCTGTACCAGAAGGTTTTTCTCTATATCATTGGACCATAGGAATAAACTATAGTCAGCTAACTTCTAGTTTCTGATACAGTTTGTCAAATGAATAAGAGAATATATGAAAACATTCCTTGGACCCTATTGCAAATTACAATACTGTGCAAAACCTCCCCAGGTTGGAAAAGTTTTTCATGCAAATAATTTTGTTGTACACTCGGTTTTTATAAGTAAATGTCTTCAGTTCTTCCTCAACTGAGGCAACCTCACCTATGGAAATATCTCGTATTTTGTTCATATATTTGAATGGGACTTTCTATAACTTCTTGGATGTGATGATTTCATCTCATATGACAGTATATATAATTTTATCTGTTTGCTTCACCCTAATAATTCGGTCCTCATTGTGTTTCATTGTAAATGTTGTTTTATATGCACTTGGAAGTATTTTCAAAGTTCACTGTAATTCACGATGTACCATTTGTTTATATCACGTGGGTAGGTTTCCTGTACTTTTATGAAAAGTAGGAAGACTACATGCACTATAAGTGCTATGCCTCATAGAACACCAAGTTTTTATGCTAGGTCAAATGCCTTTGCAAAATCATGGAACTCTTGCACAACTGACTCATTCATAATATGACAATTGTGAAAGCAGCATTACTATATCTATTAAAAAAAATCGAATCGACTTTTGAGAGCTTGTTCATTAACTTCAGTATGAGGAATAAGCCAAGTATTGTAACTTTATTTTTATTCAAATATCATTGAATAGAATTTTGGGAAGTGATTCAAAAATGTTGGTACCTATGAAATTAGCTGAAATTAGTGAAAGTTCACCACTTTTTTTGCGTAGTGGGTAGTTTTGTTTTGAATTTAGCAACACACCGGCCGGTTACAAAAACATGTACAAGAGGCTTAGACATTTCACTAGAAATAGCTTTATTTCGAGTATCAACTCTAATTACGAATTTTATGAGTATATATCATGCGAAGAATAAATTGGATAGAACTTCAATAGATGTAAGTCTTATTCAAGTTGAATGAAATTGAGTGAACCCCCAGTGTAAAACACTGCTTCTCCGCCATTGATGTTATTCAAAATATCAGCGAGAGTAATAAAAGGGCATTTGAGAAGTGATATATACAACTTCTTTATACATTAATGGTAATGGGTAAATTTGGGAATAACGGGCCACTAAATATTAGGGATTACCTGACGATAAGTTCAAATATATATCAGAATTAAAGGGATTATGGCATGGTGTTGTTACATTGATTTATTAATTGGGCAAGGGACTGTCAGGAAATAACCAGGTAGGATCTAATTGTGGGTAATTTGGTGAATAGCAAAAGGGGATTAGTGCTGAGTAGAGTTTATTGTTACATTTGGACCAGTGGTTGTGCGTTCCGTAGATAATTTCTTTTAATGGAATAGAAAAAAGAAAAGATATTTTTTGACAAAGGAGAAATGAAGTCAACTTCAATGTTTTGACCATACAAAGAAGGTTAAATAAAAAATCAATTCAACGTTTGATTTCCCAAGTTTTCACTCTAGCCAGTGTTCAAGAGGATATTTTTCTGTTTCGCTAAAATAGATTTTGATCAAAGCGATTTCGGAATTTGTGAAGCATTTCAGATGTAATATTTCGATATTCAGTGATAACCATATAGACTGATGAGGCAAAATCGGGAGGGTTTGCTGGTCACTTCTACGGCTCTCTTTGACCAATTCACCTACTAGAAAATATCTCATTCATATTCTGTCGGAAAGGAAGTAACCAAACTTATTGAAATATCAACTCATTTTCATCGTAGGTGTCAATATGATCAGAATGGTCTGTCATTGTCAATGTCAAGAATGTCATTAAATGGAATGTAAATAATTTCTGTCTTCTACTTTCAAAGAAAGATAGCAAAAACCCTGTGATTTTTCATCACAAGTACCAAGTTCCAAGTTCTACATTGTTAAGGAATCACTCTAACAACACAATGCGCAATTATATGTCTCAAAAGTGGAAAAATTAATACATTCGTTTTTTTTAAACCAATGACTTGGAGAAAGTTTAAAAGATTGGAGATGTTTTCTTTATTATTTCCATCAGAAATTCACATTTTTTATTTTTTGTAGGCTACATAAAGATTCATAACTTCACTGGTATTTTGTTTGCAAACTCGAATTCGAAAGAAACTTAGTTTTTCATAAATTGGAATGGTGTATAGATTTGATTTTGCCTAAAATGAATATAGAATTCAAGTTTTTTAAATAATTCTCAATTTCTGTCAAGTTTTCCATATTACTGTAAATTTAACATCAAAATAAAATGTTTTTGCGGATATTTCCACTCAATACAGCATTATCAAAACACAAAAAGCCAAATTTTCGCCAGATTTCGTAAAAAATCATGACTTTTGTACGGAAAAAAATGAAAAACTGGGTTTTTTCCAAGTTTTTCGAAAATGTTCAACTTATGTGTATGTAAAAATAGTTCATACAGTAGTTGTAGATCTAGATAACGTTTTCTACTTTTTCATTATATTTTTTCTCTTGCATTTCTATGAGTGTGAAAACTTTATGTATACAGGGCTTTTCATGATGAGCGTTAATTAGCCGTTTCTGACAAACTATTCAACGGATCAACCTGAAAATTTCACAGTATGCATAAGTCAATATGATTTTTGCATACTGATTTTTCAAATGGAACACCCCGTATATAATATCATATTATGATTCATTATCATTTTGTCAACAAATTCATATACTAGTTCCCCATACCTATCTATTTTAGAAGATATAAATGAATTTCGATATTTTTTTACCAAACATGAACTTTTATAAATGCTGATAATCTTGAACTCTCTTGCACTAAAACGATCAAATTTGAAATGGAGTGGAGTGATACTATGAGGATCTTCACTCCGAGTCATATTTTCATTTGCCTCATACAGGGTCTTCAAAAAATGCAGATACTTTGATCTCATGAAAAAATGAGTGGAACTCAATTTTTTCAAATGGAACACCCTGTATATTTCAACATGTTGTGGTTTTGTAAACTGTTCACTGTAAATCTCTATTTTCATCAAGTATCGACCAATTCCATCACATTCCTAAAGAATTTTATATTATTGCTGAAGAAAAAAAAGAAGACTCCGTCACTGAAGTTACAAAAGAAATATGAAAGTATTTCAAAGAATTATTCTATGGATGCTCAATTGATGGGTTAGTTGTTCAACTCTTGACGTATTAACTTGATTCTATATTCATCACTGATTATACGTAAAATGATAAACAAATATATTTTTCATACGGTTAGTTCCATTATATTTTTTACTTCATTTTACAATAATTTCTTCCTTAGTTGATTCAAAAAATTTTAATATACATGTTGTGAATACGAATTCCCAGTAAATGACTCATGGAAGAATATTTAAGTCCCTGGAACGACAAAAATAGCGCAAATCGTCCATATTCTGGGTGGCAGACATGATTTAGTCCAGTTGCATCAATTAAACGCAGCCTTTTTGTATTTACAGAAGTTCAGTTGTAAACAAGGGTGGTCCTCATCTAATATTTTAGGTCGACTGACAGATTGCACGGAGTGATAGCTGGCGAACATAAAAATAACCGAGGACAAAAACACCACAACAATAAGAACTTATTGAACTCGTAGTGTTTGAAATGTTCCTTCTTTGTGTTCCTTTGCCTTTTTGCAGTTACTGTTTTTGATTCATCTAGCCAGAAATGTCTCCCACTTCAAAAGATATCTCAACTCATCAAACATAAAAGGAAGTCTATTATGTTTTTTCATTTTGCGATACAGATATAATCAACTGATAAACTAATATGTGTTAATGCGGTTCTTTAAGCAACAATCATAAAATTTTGTTTGACCATACTGTTGGCATTTTGCATTTATAATCAGCATTTATTATTTTTACTATTAGAAAACATAGTATAAACCTATTTTGTGACCCAAACCTCACAATAGTTTCCGAATCATCCGGTATAATCTCAAATACCCTGTTGAAGAAAATCATTTGAGTAAAAATGTATATTTATTTTGTGTCATTTAAAAAACACATCAATAAATCGCACGTTTGATAAACGATTTGTACAGTGGTGTTTTTTTGAAAAATTACTTCTATTAACTACGTCGAATTAGGAGCGAATCTGGGAATTCATTGAGGGGGGGAGGCGCACTTGAGATCAATTTTTCACTATAAATAAATAAAAATAAGATGTTTAGTGAACATGGTAAGGGTTCCAATTGAAACCAACTACTGTATTTGACGTGATATATTCTGTTAATTATATGAAAGAAATATTAAACACCAATAACTCATGATTTTTGTAGAACTCGCAAACAAATTTTCTGCGTCCAAGGGGGGCGCCCCTTGACTGGATCCGCCACTGTCTCAAATATTGCTTTCCTATTCGAGATAGAAAAAATCGTCCGCGTATCGTTTATACACCCGATATGTTTCGAACACATTTTTTTTCGAAACAACTTTATTTTGATGGGATCAATTTTTTAAAAACCCACTCATCCGTAGCTAAATAAATTGGTACTTCCATATCATACATAAATAATAAAACGTAAAGAATAAATAACTTTCCAATCCCTTCTGGAAGCTGTGTTAATCCCTCCTCAAAGTTTATCTTACAAAAATTAATGAACACAAAAAGTTCGAAACTCAAATACAATACGCCTCCGCGAACTTGCAATAACGATTTTCATCTCTTTTTTGTGTAAACGTATTTCGTTTCTAAGACCCTTTAAGTAATATTAGGACCTTATGCCGTAACAAAGGAAAGTTCAATGTGTCGTGAAATTAGAACCGGCAAGAATAACCTATTTAATCTCCTTTTGGAAATTTTCGAAGCGCATTATCTAAGTATAACCTTTGCCATGGAATTGATTCCTGTGAACAGCTTAAAAGCAACAGGTAAAATGATTTCACATTTTGATGGGAAACTACGATTGGCGTATTGGGATGACGTTGCAAAATTCAATGCAGACTATATACAGGGCTTTTCATGATGAGCGTTAATTAGCCGTTTCTGGCAAATTGTTCAATGGATCAACCTGAAAATTCCACAGTATGCATAAGTCAATATGACTTACACGCCTAAAATATTTTAGACGAAGCGGCGTTGTCGCTTCTACTATAAAGTAGCGGCTTCTTTGATTTTTCAAATGAAACACCCCGTATATAATATCATATTATTATTCACTATCACTTTGTCAACAAATTCATATACTATATATATACTGTAACAGCTATACTGTAACAGCTTCCTCAGGCGTGTTCATATTTCAGAAATGGTTAGAAAAAGTAGAGAAACAAAATGTAAAATGGAAAAGAAATTATCATTTACAAATAGGTACTCAAGAAACACTCCATTATGAGATATCTACCACACAATTTCACAAAACCGCAACACATGTTTCGCAATACAATAGCTCCATCAGGCGTGTCTATACTGTACAAATACGTTTTCATCAAGTATCATCGATTCCATTATACATACATTGAGGTACATTGATGATATGAACAAGACATTTATCTATAAAAAACAATTTCAATTTCCTGTTGAGAACAGGAGACTTGGACATAGGTGCATACAGTTATTAACCAACCGCATATTCGAATGGCCCAAATCCTCATGTAAGGAAATAAATTCCACCTATAGTAAGTGGGCATACCTACTTGAAGTCGCCATGAATCAAATCATCCAAAGGAACAATTCGTTCAAGTCGTCTTCCCTTACCTACACAGTAGGTTACTGGACTGACACCTATCAGAAAACAACTACTCCCCTAGCTAATACTACGAAGGACGTTGGATTATATGCGAAAGGTGTCAGTGCAGGATGCTTCACAAAATAAATTCCTGCATATGCTTTTAGCGATACAACTGACGGAATCAATTTTCAATTATTGGAATGGGCACACTTGCAGACCAGTTTCAGGCTATTTGACCCTTCGTCTGTGCAGAGTAGTGTCTTAAATCAGCACGAAGTCGATGATTTTCCATAATTGAAAATGAAATTTTTTCAGAGTATGACACCTCGAATAAAGCTGAAGCGAACAACAAGCAACATATCTCTCATCGCCCTCTCTGCCTGTAGACGAGGTACTAATCAATCGCATATCCAAATGGCCCAAATCCTCGTATTAGGAAATAATTTTCACCTATAGTAAGTGTGTATACTTGAAGGAACAATTCGTTCAGGGTAATTCCCCTTTGCCTACACAGTAGGTTTAAGGACTGACACACACCAGAAAGCAACTACTCCCCTGGCTGATACCCCGAAGGGCATGGGATTATATTCGATAGGTGATCAAAAAAATAAAGGCTAGGGCACCAAAATAGAGTTTCACAGCCAATAAAACGCACTTTCCCAACAGCGATATGAAAAATATTAATACCTTAATCGAAACTTCCGGCATAATGTTCAAGATATTTGATGGAATCAGCCGATACTTGATGGAAATCCATTATGTTTTCAAGAAACACTTTGTTACGCAGGTTTCTTGAATAGGAAATTTTTAATTCGAATCGAATCTTCGATATCGAAGAGAATATCCGTTGATGCATCTAGTCGCATCACTCGGGTGCCGGCTCTGCGGTCTCATGTCAAACCAGCACTGGTCCTATGGACTTGTGCTTTTATAATACTGATTTCTCTAATAGTATTTTTGAATAACAGAGTTTTATTTAAAAAAAATCAAGTTCATCGATAAATATATAATTATATTCATTATGAATAACGCTGATTTCGCTATTTAATGTGATTCACGAAGTAGTGAAAAATATGTTATTCACAAATGAAAAAAATGACGTATATGAAGACCAACAAGTGTTGGCTGATATAAAAATGTTTTTCTCTTGTATGACAAATCAGTCTTTCTTTTTTATTGATCAACCGGTCTGTGCTGTCGATATAACAATAACAGTACAAGGGCATATATTCCATAATTAATCAATTTGATTAGTTCAAAAACAAGACTTTTTCCCAATCATCAGAAATACTCGTACAATAATCTACACGTGATTGGAAAAGTGCTTGTTTTTGGATATATTCTGAGCCACAGGTTTCAGTTCAACATTTAATTTTGTTAGTGTTTAATGACGTAAACTCTTTCAAATATCCTACAAAGATCTCAAAACACCCTAGTGGGAAACTCCTGCAACAATAAATCGAACAATATTTCATTAATAGCGATTGCATGGCAGTTATGGTGCTTCATATTCATTTTCAGAATTGTTAGTTATGTTTTGCAATAAGAAACATATAGATTTCACCCCATTTTCTATTGTCTTCAAAACGTGTTTGAATGCTCTTCAATAGTATAATTTTTTACCAAAAATACATCCGGTCAAGGTCTCATTCACATTCCGGTCAATGAGTCCACTTAAAGCATCCAATCTGGAAAACTCAACATCCCAGGAATGCAACATTTTCAACCGAAAAATTAATTACCTAGAGGTTTCACCTGCAGTGAACTTTTCTCGTTAACTAATTATGCAATTTGACTAATTGAGTTGTTCATGATTACTTATGGGTCAAAACTTGCTGAATTTGTTTGTTTGTGTTTATCTATGTGAAAGGTTAGCATGTACAATGGCGTAGAAACATTAATAATGGTCTACAGTGCTCCCGGAAACCTGCACTTGCCAATATTCTCACAGTTTTTTTCTGTAGTTTGAAAATTCTCATCGAACCAGGATAGTTTCCCCAAAGAACAACACCGTAGCTGATGTATGAGTGGAATAATGCAAAGTACTTTCACGTATAGTCAGTGGGCATACTTGAAGACTGACTAAACGAATTGTTCTTTTAGATGATTTAATGCAAAGTACGTAATTTTTAAAATATCACCGCTTGTGTTGTTTTGCAGCTGACGAAGGATAAATATTGCACTAGATAGTTTATTTGCGAGAAGATCTGTAGGTTGATGCCAAGATAAAGTACTGTCGAGAGTAATGTCAAGTAATTTTACACTTTTTTTTAGCTGAACCTACAGTGGTGAACTCAAGATTTTGAGTTTTGTCACTAGTCAACTTCATTTACCAGAACCTACTGTGTAGGTACCTACACAGGTCGAGGTCTCTGTTTAAAAAAAACAAATGATGAATATTTCAGTCCATTTCACACTTTCATTCATATCTGAAACATGAAACACTGATGATATATCCCTCAAGTTTTGAGAACTCAATCAGCTGGTTTTCACTAAAATATTTCTTTACATGCATACAATTAGAGCCCACTTCAACAGCCACGACCTAACCTGCCCTTGCCTCAGTAGTTAACAGTGATTCGCTAAAAAGGGAGTAAGATGCTATTTACTTTGGGCCCACTGTCTCGACCCAAATTCTAATAAAGCCTATTCTGCCATGTTTGCTCACTAAACTGGGACCGCACCGTTTTCCTTTACTAATTTTCAAGCCACACAACTTTCGAGAATTCTGTTAATTGCTTTTTGAGTGTAAATTGTTTGAGTACAGTTTGAGAGCCAAAGTTTTCATGTGTCTTTCGAATGTAGAAACAGCTAATTTGGGAAAATATTTGAGAAGCATGTACCACAGGGAAATATGATATTATAACAGAATGCAGAAGCCCTCGTTTCTGTAATGTTTTACGTCATGTATATTGAATTGTCGTTGTAAATTTACTTTCATATTCTGCGGCATTTAGGTATTGGTGTGTGGAGCCAACTTGGCTGTTTTGCTTGGTTTTACCAAGAAGCGTTATACAAAATACTCTCATCTGCAACATTGTTGATTTGCTGATAAAGTCATCTATGTGAATCAGAGTCGATATCGGAGAAAACCCTTAACCTACCATAATCTTAATTTTCTGAAAGAAGTATAACGTTTGTTTCTAGATAACAATATCGAAATTTGAAAATTACATCAGGGCGGAAAAAGAAGAACTGAGTAAAAAACAATTTGCGCCAGTTTGACAAAATAGTATTCACAGGGTATCGACAAGAATCTATTTCTTTATTCATTAATTTACACAATCACTCATTTATTCATTTTTTCTCGTTTATTCATTTATATATTCATTCCTTCATTTATTTTTTTTTCCATTCCAAATATCCGACACATCCGTTTTAAAAAAATAAGGTGAATTTTCATTTTTCTCAAAAAATATTCATTTATTCATCGATTTCTATACTATCCCTTTCGTAGTAGTCCCCTTCAGATATAACGGGCGATTTTTAAAGAGGTATAGGATTTTATTTTCAAAACAACACAAAAAAATTTGAAAAAATCGATGAAATCCTTATTGGAATCAATAGAACGATCAATATAACGTCAGTCGTTGCTGGTTTATCTCTGTAGACATGAGTCTTAACATGACCTCACAAGAAATAATCCAAAGGCGTTAAATCACACGATGTAGGCGGCCAATTGACGGGCCCTAAACTGTTCACCGAAGGCGGCTCTTAATTGGGCCATTGTTTTGCGTGCCGTGTGGCATGTGGCACCATCTTGTTGAAACCGCATGTCAGGCATGTCCAATTCTTCCATTTTGGGCAACAAAAAGTCGTCAGCCATCACACGGTAGCACTCGCCATTCACAGTACCGTTCCGGTCATTGTCGTCTTTAAAGAAGTACGGCCGATGATGCCTCCGACCCATAATCCACACCAAACAGTGACTTTTTCGGAATGAATCGGTAGCCCTTGCAATGCTTGTGGCTGGTCTCTACTCCAGATGCGGCAATTTTGCTTGTTAACGTATCCATTCAACCAGAAATGAGCCTCGTCGCTGAACACAACAAATGTTAGATGTTGTGGGAGGTCGTGTGGCATAAATTCTTCCACCAGCTGGAAGAATTTACCTTATAAAGTTTCACACCCAAATTCTTCCGCAAAATTTTCCACGTAGTGGAGTAACAGAGGCCCAATTGCTGCGAACGGCGGTGAATCGACATTTCACAGTCATCACGAACATTGGCGGATACATCCGCAATATTTTCTTAGGTCCTCACTCTACGTATGCGTGTTGGTGATTTAATGTCCAATAATGTAAACTGGGTTCGAAATTTAGTCACAAGCTTCCGAGTAGCTCCCTCAGTAGGCCAACGAAACTGCCCATAAATTGGAAGCATGAATTTTGATAATTCAATTCAATGATTGACAAGCGTTGTTCATTCGTAAGTCGATTCATGGTTAAATTATAGACCAAACTGAACAAGTTTGACAATGATACAAGACACGATTCACGCGTGATCTGTCAAAAACAGTGTTGCCAAAAGATACCAGCAGAAGAACCACTCATTAATACACCTGTGTCAGTGGTTTTTCCAATCTTGAAAGCAGTTCTGATGTGGCAAGAACTCTTGATGTTCTACGCGACGTTAATCGAAGAAAGCAGTGAGCAAAGCCTTGACATCAAACATCAACGTATCATCAAACTTGGCATGCTTTTTCTGGTCTTGGCTCCCCTGTGCTCTTCCATTGTGACGATTGGACTTTGGTTTTGAGGTCATAATGGTATACCTACCCATGATTCGTCACCACTTTTAAGTAAATCTGGATCGCCTTCGATGTTATTCAACAATTCCTGAGCGATGCTCATGCGACGTTGTTTTTTTTTGGTCAAAATTCAGCAATTTTGGAACAAAGTTCGCTGCCACACGCTTCATGTCCAAAAAGTGCATAGCATTAGCCAACTGATATGCCGTCATCCTCATGAGGTCCAGGTAGAGCGTCGTCATTCACAGCTTCTCAACCTTCTCTAAGTCAAAAAGTTGAGCTCAATAACAACCTAGCTGACGAACTCACACTTTCCAAAACTAGAAACATATTCGAACTCAGAAAGACATCAAAATGTGCATTTCCCCAGCAAGTTTTCATCATTGAGCCACAATTCATACTGTGAATACGTTCAGAATTCAATTCACATGTGGCCTTGCAAAGTTGCAATGAACATTCAATCTGTGACTCAATGAAATACATCTCTGAATTTCACAAATTGGGTCACAAGTATTGCCGAATGAAGAGAAATGGATTAGGATAGTCTGCAGAGCAGCAAAGAAACTACCTCGGAGAAACAAGTTCCACAACTGCAAACTTTAATGAGCAGAGACTTAACAATCCAATAAAAGTTAGTTTTTGCTAAAGTCATGATTTACGACAGTTTCTTGAACATGTTTTGTTAATTAGTGGATGTATAGCCGAAGTATATTTGAATATGAACAACCCATAAATACTGGGTTCCCAAATTGGACCAATAAACACATCGGTTTACTCTCAGCCTGGGAGGCAGACATGGAAGTAATTAAATGTTTTATGATTTTTTTGGATTGTCCCACGGAACTAACATAAGTCGACTGGGATTTTTAGGGACGTGTTCGTATAACAGTTTACAAATATTTGTACACTCTATTTTCGAACAATCCATAATAAAATTAGAGGAAACATAGGCAAGGAAATCACAGAAACGGGAAACAGCTTGTTACTGGTACAAGGAATATACTAAAATAATATCAATTAATAGACGCAGTAAATATATGTGTGATTCAGAAGTGAAGATGAATATGAACTTCTGATTTAAAATAGAGCTATAATATACAGAGAAATATAGAGGGTTGCCTTTTATATTTCGGGATTAGAGTACAAAAACAAATATTAATCATCGAAAATCACTGTTTTGTTTTTCAAAATATTCCCCATGAAGATCTATACACTTTTGCATGCGTTTGAACCAGTTGTGGAAGCACTTTTGTCTCTCTGATTGAGGTATCTCCAAAACATGCATTCTGACTGCGGCAACCGCTTCTTCAGGTGTCGAAAAACGTTGACCTCTCAGTTTATTTTCTACGTACGGGAATAAAAAAAGTCAATCGGTGCCAAGTCATGTTTTAGGTGTCAAAAATGCAGTTGTTTGAGACGATGTGTGAGAGCTCGCATTGTCGTGGTGAAGTGTGATCCGTCTTCAGCGGTTGGCTTTCCAGATTTCTTGAAATACAACTGGCAAACAAATGATTGTGTACCACTCAGAATTTACTGTTCTGCATTGTTCTAGTGGTACGGTTGCGACATGTTCAGTTTTTCCGAAAAAAACAGATGACCATCTGCTTGAAAGTGCTTCATACGCGAACAACTTTTGTTGGAAACACCCATACAGTCGACTGCTATTTACTTTCAGGCTCATATGCGTGAATCCACGATTCATCATCTGTCAAGACGTGTTTCGAAGCACTGCGATAGTATTTTTGGGCATTACCTTCGACCAATCGACACGAGCCTTTTTCAGGCGATTTTGACAAATTGTGTGGGATCCAACGCAAACAAATTTTTTCGACAGTCAAATGTTTATGCAATATTCAATGTATGCTGGTCCCACTAATGCCTAAGGTTGTCTCAATCTCACGATATGTCACAGGACGATCTTGTAATATCAGTTCGCGCACAGCACCAATGAATTTTGGATTTTGGACGACCTTCACGCAGGAAAATGTTCACGATTTGATTCCATTTTTGTGCCGAGATGAATCTTTAAAGTTACTGTAAAAAACACTAAAAGCACGCGTATGTTAAAACATTCTGAGTATGTATAGCTCAAAAATGTCCAACTTTACGATAGAGCTGTCAGTTGCCAGATTGCAACACTAGGGTTGCCAAATCCCGAAACATAAAAGGCAATCTATTATAACCCTTATCTGTTCTTTTAAAATCTCTTGTTATCTGTTTTTCCGATAACCAGCTGTCGACTCCTTATGGAAGACAACTTTCATAGGTCGAAACTTGTGCGAATTGAGGATTAACGAGGTCTCACCGTTGAACGTGCGATTCCTGACAGTCACACTCAATGTAAAACATTGTGCGAAGAAAACCAAAAGCTCTAGTCAAAATCTGGGTTATGAAGTGTCTGCTAGGAGAAAATCAGATATCAAGGAAATTCAACCACTACTTCAACTTCTAGCAGAGAACTATGGTTCGGAGACTAAAATTCACTGTTTCACTCCATTTTTTAATATATAACATTCCAATTTCGTCAAAGAATATTCTAAATTTTTTAAATGGTTACTTCACTCAGGTTTGTATTTGTATGAATTTAATCATTTTACAGATATGTCTTTGAACGAACAAATATATGGATGTATCCAGTGGTATCCATAAATGAGGATTTTCATAAACGAAAGATAAAGCAATATCGCCCTCAAGTGCCAAGTACGCCAATAAGACGCCACAATAAACGAGAGAAATAACGAAAGTGCCTTTTTCTTATTTTTGGGTTCAGTTATTTTCGTAGAAAAAAATATGTTTTTCGCTCAAAAACCATCTTCAGGTCAAATTTTTCAATACCGACCTGATATTCTTCACATTCTAGATATTTCAGACTTACAGAGACCTACCTATTCCTTAACATTATTTTCAGTACGGTTCTACTTCAATTCGATAATAGTCGAATGGGCCTCGACTCTATAAATCCTACATTACAGCTGAGATATGTCGTCTGGGCGTTTTGTAGACACTCCTAAGAGCTTGCGATAAGAAAATTCACTATTGTTTAATTTTGCGTCGTTATTATTATTATTATCATTTTTACCGTAGTGTGCGCTGGTCAGGCCCCATCCACCGAAGCCCCGATACATTCGGGAGGGCACAGTGTTGCCCTACGCTCCGGTGGATATTGAATCCGTTGTGAGGAACGGTGTTGCCCTACGCTATTATTGCTTCTCACATTCACATAAATAGAGCTGTACCTTTGTAGAATTGCCTGAAGCTAAAGTCCCCGTTTCACAGCCCTATTTTGTTCAGGTGTCCCCTCGGTAGACACTGTCCAATGAGTAACCTTTACTTATTCTGAACGTATCTTCGATGTCCGAAAGCAGTTTTACAGATGATCTCCACTTGAAGGCTTGGCATGTAGGTTCCCAGGTGAATTTTCCCAGTTTTCTCAATACAACTTGAGAGAAATTTCGAAATTAAGACCTCAAACTTGTGAAATAAAGTAATAATATATAATAATATGTTAAAGACACAAGGTTCGAATGTATGAGCAGAGTACTTGACGCTACTAGATGCTTTAACTGCACGTCGCGTATTCTTTTCGATTTCAATGAAACTGCTACTATATGATGTTTTTATTTGATTTAAAAATATCTAATTAAACCAATAGCTTAAGATGTTGAGATTTCTGAATATCATATATAAATTGTTGGTATTCAATGAGGGGTTTCAATTGGAGGGATTTTGTCTTATTTTCGTGAGATTATGGGAATCTGTTCGTTGTATTCGTCAGTTTCATTTGATTAACATATTCATTTGAGTTGTCTCCGTTGAGAATCCGTGCTAGGAATCACACTTTGAAAGGTAAGACCTCGTTAGTCCTTAGCTCGCACAAGTTTTGAAAGTTTTCGATCGTAGGGGACAATAGCTGGTTAACGGAAAAATAGATTTCAACAGATTTTTTCAACAGAGTTTGGGTTCAGGCACTGCCATAATCATAATATCAAATTAAACCTCTGGATTTCTGTAGACATTTATGCAAAATATTTTATCAGTTCGGACTTCCATTGTCTAATGTAATATGAATTGATTTGAAAACCCTGAAAAAACAATTAAAAAATCAATAAGATTGACCGAAAATAAAAATTTTAATAAAGAAAAAACTGAAATAACAAAGAAATAACATACAAGTAACAACCAAACAAATGAAAATAAAAAAAATTTAAGTAATAATAAAAGCTGATAAAAATTAAAAAATATTATTAACAAAAAATGAAAAATAAAAATTAAGGGATTTCAACCAAGTTATCTCACGACGTTTCGATTGTTAGTATCCACAATCGCCTTCGATATAGGTATAGGTCACTCGAGTGCTTTCATCTATCCCCTCTTCACTCTTTCCGCTTCATTCCGAAACATTGTCAACCACGTTTGTTTGAAGATTGACAATGTTTCGTGATGAATTTCACTAGTTCGGACTTCCATTGTCTACTATATACAATAATTTGAAATCCCTGAAACAACTAAAAAAGAAGAAGAATTGAAATTGAGTAGTTGAAAATAACAATTATGCAACAATAAACCTGAAATGAAATTTCAGGTTTATTGTTGCTTAATATAATTGTTATTTTCAACTATTTTTTTTTAATTATTCTTTTTTACTTGTTTCAGGGATTTCAAATCATTTTATATAGTAGACAATGGAAGTCCGAACTAGTGAAATTGTCAACCACCTTCAAATATTTATGCAAAATGTTAATATTCGTTCACAATCAAACTTGAATATTTGATTTCATTGGTTCAGTTTGATTAGGACAGTGACAATGATAGAATACTGAGTGAATATTGCATAACTAGGCTCCTAAGGTGAGATATAATTCAAGAATAATGACGCCTGAATGTTAATTTCATGGCCGTCAGTTTTATCGCTGGTGGGAAGAAGCGTTTTATCGCTGCAAAACTCTGTTTTGGTGGCCTTACCTTCAATTTTTTCATAATTCTATCGGTTTGGAAGAAATTTTTCGTCTAATTTTTTCATTCACCTCATAGAAAATATCGAAAAGTGAAAGCAAACAGCTGATAGTAGAAAAGTATTCCGTAAAAGTGGAATAAATATACTGTTATCACAAATAATAATACAGTCTTTCGAAAATGTAGAATATTTGAATATTTTCCGTCGGTAAAACACTATTTACTAGTTATTTCTCAACTGAACCATGAAAAAATGAAAATATGCTAATATTATTTGTGGAAGATAGTGATATAACATAATAATTATGTTTGCGTGTACCAAAAATAACATTTATTTGAAAAGTCGAGAATGAAAGTTTCCTTATTTTGACATAGTGAGTTCATATTTATAATAAAAAATGTCTTTATGAAGAAAACTCATGTGGAATTGAACACTTGTTTATGTTCAAATGTGATCATAACAATACATTTCTTGGTGAATATCAGAGATGTTGACTCTTATTTTAAAAAATGTGTTGTAGTGTTTGTAAAATTTCTGGATCTCCGTTTCCTAAATCTCCATTTGAAATTGATGCAGCGACAAAATGGACAGATGTCGCAGCCGAGTTGTTCAATCTGTCAAAGCCATCACTTCAAATGGAGATAATTGATTTGCAAGAAGATGTGTCTTTGCAAATGTATAGAACGGTATCCACTGAAGAATTTTGGGCCATACATGTCCCAGAAAAATATGAAAATTGAAAAAGACTAGCACTCAATTTGGCCACTATGTTTGGCTCGACGTACATATGTGAAACATCTTTCTCAAAGATGAATTTTTTTGAAAAATAAATATCGTTCGAGATTAACAGACGCTCACCTAGAAGACACACTTGGAATTTGCTGTTCCTCTCGAGAACCAAACTATAAAAAACGGGCTCAATACCGTCGGTGTAGTTTATATTTTATACTGATTCATGCTCTGCTTTTGTAATTGACAACTCTATCACAGATCATTTCTCCACCGTATTAACCAATATTATAAACCACACACTGATCAGAAAAACGTGTGATGATGCGTACTTTAGGAAATTCATTGATTATGAACAATTGAGAAGAACAATAATGACGCATAGCTGGTTAGAATTTCATGAAATTGAGGGAGTAGAAGAAGCAGCTGAATACTTTACTGATATAATAAAGAACATGATCGAAACACACACTAAAAGTATTAAATACAATAGTAAACACAAAAAAAGAAAACCTTGGATCACAATAGAATTAATGAATTCAATAAAACGCAAAGAAACTTTATACAAACATTATAAGCAAGATATGAGTAACGCAGAAAAGAAACGAGAATTTATCACATACAGAAATCAACTAAATGAATTGATTAAAACGACAAAATACAATTATTATAAAAATAAAATAAGTAAAAGCAAAGGTAACAGTAAACTTTTATGGGAAACAATCAAAGAAGTGAGCGGCGAAAACAAAAGCACAAATCAAATAAAATCAATTCTCAATGAAAAGGGAGAACTCATTGAAAATCAACCAGATATTACTAATATATTCAATGATTTTTTCACAAATATGGGTCCAAAACTCGCTGGCAAAATAATCAAACCTCTTTCTCCAGGCCCTCGCAGTTCTCACACAAGGGGCTCTATATTCTTGAAACCAACAGACCCCACAGAGATTCGCAATATAATCCACTCCCTAAAACCTCATAAATCTCCCGGAATAGATTCAATAAAAGCTGAGACATTGCAAAAGAACGCAAGAGAAATAGCTCTACTCTTATGTCACCTGATAAACAAAATAATAATAGAAGAAGTATGTCCGTCACAATTCAAAATTGCCAGTATAAAGCCCATTCATAAAAAGGGAGACAAAAATGTTCCATCAAATATCAATCAACCAATATCATTGATATCAAATTTTGCTAAGATATTAGAAAAAATATTGAAAACCAGTCTTGACCGTTACTTAGCGCAAAGTGATACTCTTTCTGCCAAACAATTTGGCTTCCGAATAATAAATCGACTCAGGATGCTATTTCCTTCCTAACCAGACAAATGTATGATGCACTTGATAAAGGAGGGGTGTCACTTTGTTTGTTTCTCGACCTTGCTAAGGCGTTCGACACTGTCGATCATTCCCAGTTGTTGGAAGCCTTAGACAGTTTTGGCATCCGAGGAAGTGCTTTAAAATTTTTTCAATCTTATTTGGACTCAAGAAAACAATTCGTGACTATAAACCGATGTATAAGTGAAGGAAGAACTGTACTTTGCGGACTTCCACAAGGAACAGTTCTAGGGCCAATCCTCTTCGTGATTTATATACTCACCTTGCAAACATGTGAAAATATCATCAGCTATGCTGACGATACGGCTATCTTTCATAGCGCAGACTCTTGGGACAACTTGAAACATATCGTTGAAGAAAATTTTAGCCACCTGATAGATTGGTTTAATCACAAACTACTCACCATCAATTTTGAAAAATCTATGTTTCTACCGCTGAGCTGTTATGCTTCCAACTTGCCTAATTATGAAAAGTTATCTTTCAACAATCACGGAACTACTTTTGAAATTAGCGCAACCGACCAAATCAAATACCTTGGTGTCACTGTTGACAGACACTTAAGATGGAATATACATGTCGACAACGTAACAAATTCCCTCAGAAAATTAATATATAAATTCAGAGTATTATCAAAGATGCTTGATATGCCTGAATTGATCACAACTTATTATGCACTCGTTGAATCTAGGCTCTCGTATGGCATAATGGGCTGGGGAGGTGTAGCTAGCACACATTTAAATAAATTACAAACTTTACAAAATATGTTGATCAAAATACTATTCAAAAAAGATCGATATTACTCCACAAATCTCCTATATAACGAAACAAAAGTTTTTTATATCAGACAGCTATTCTTTCATAAAATTTTGATACATCAATACAAAAATAAAGATAGCCTAGTTTTAGTATCGCATTCCTATCATACAAGAGCAAACGTAAACAAAAAGTCAACTATACCTATATCCTATAAAGCTATTGGGCAAAGATGTCACTCTCACCTTGGACCCAGACTTTTCAACACCTTGAATTCAGAACTCAGACAATCTCCTTTTTTTATATTAAAAAAAAGCTTAAAAAAATACATCACGGGCGTAGATCGAATGAAAATACATGATCCTATTGATATGAAAAATTCCCACCAATCATAACAGGAAATAACTATGTGTACACATGTATCATCTAGTTATTCAATTCTGGGAATAACAAATTGACTGTATTACCAATTTCAATGTATATATGTACCTACAATTTTGTCTCTGAATATATTTACAAAAAAAATGAAAAAAAAATATATTTTTTATATGAATTCTGAAATATACTAACTAACCATACATTATATATGTAAAATTATTGCTTATATACATTATATACTAACCACACTTTGAACATTGTAGAGTTTTCCACTAATAGCTTTCTATGAAAGCAAAGAAATCATGTTAATCTCACTTAGTCGAGAAACCGCACATAATAACCTCAAGATAAGTGAATAAAATCAACATTAATCCCTACGGACAAGATTATCTTTTGTAGGATTTTTGTTTATTTCTTGTAATTTCTTTATTCTTTGTAAATTTCCAATGTAACCATTGCCTTTCATGAAATAAATTGATTGATTGATTGATTGATATTCCTTTTATGATTCAGAATTTGATATAAAACCAAAATAATATGTTGCACTTTATTATTAATATTTTTTTTCTGGGCCCTGTTAAAATTTTCCCACAGTATCCGGACCCCACCTGAAGCTACTTTCCAACCTCTGATATATGTTCAAACAATATAATTTACAAAAATGTTGATCACATTGCTGATGACTCAGAGTTGATAATTGTTTTGATATTTATGATATCATTTTATTCCATTATTTCACCACGATCCGTTAGAAATGAAAATATTTGGACTACTGCCAGTCATCAATTCACCTTTTGGTACTTTTTCCACGTCCCTCCCTACTAAAATAAACACTCCGTCGCAGCTTAATTTAACAGTGCAGCTTTCGACTTTATAATTTATTATCATTAAACAAACATAAATAAATTTCAATAGAATAACAAGATGGCCCTCGTCCAAACAAAAACTTGATTCGATGCGGACGATGATCTCTCATCTGAATAAGATGGCGATTATCAACATCCCACTTGAGAAATCGAGAGAAAATATGATAGCGTGACCGAGCATGCGATCATTTAAATCATTTTCCACATAAATACATCGTTAATTGAGGTATCTGATGCTGGAGATTGGACGTTATATATTTTTAACAATGTGTGCCTGTTGATTTTAATCGTTACTATCGCATTCCGATTGATTCAGGAATTTTAGATATAGCTTTTTGAATAAAAAACATCCTAATCTTGAATATTTTGAACAAGATGTGTAGAAACCATCAACATACTAATTTTGATTCGTTTTGTGATCATCTTCGCTTGGTTGATTCGACGTCAATTGAATCTATTGATGATGTCAATCAGCAAGTTAATGATTTTCATCAGATCATCAAAATATTTTAGGTCATATCGATTTATGCATACTGTGAAATTTTCAGGTTGATCCGTTGAATAGTTTGTCAGAAACGGCTAATTAACGCTCATCATGAAAAGTCCTGTGTATGCAATAGATTGATAAAAATATAACAATAGGTTAGTATAAAAATAAGCTGATATCAATTCAACATTCACGTGATAAAAATCTAATATATTGTACTATTTCTCATTAAAACATTGACTTTCAGAAATAATGACTGGTTCTTGAGATCAGTTTACTTCATTAAACCTGGCCAGGCTCTCTGCAAAATCATACTTATAAAATTCTACAATGATTTAGAAAAAAAAATCATTTTAATTTGAAAGTTTTGTACTGGAAGATCTTTCAAATGCTCATTTCAAGGTCTAACGAAATTGTCTCTGATCTATTCAGTCTAAAACGTTGTCTTAACAGGTTAATGAGTCCCAATTTTTGCATAGGGAGTTTTTTATATCAAACTTAGGTATACACACAGATCTTTATCTCAGAGTTTCATAGTATTATCGTCGGCAAAGAGGATCCATTTGTTCAGTTGGCAAATATTTTGTCGTGTCGCCAGTATTTTATAAGTATCCATATTATTCACATAAACCACCACCTACGTAGCATTTTCTCTGCATGGTTCAGAAATTATTCCGAAATTCACGTTTGCGGTGATTTTTTGATGTTGGTGCAAGCGAAGGATTCAGTATTGGGTCGACTGAGATAAAACGCGGATATAAAAACCTGAATAAATATTGGAGCGAGTTGTATGATTAAATTTGTTTCCATTTCGCCCATGAATAAATGAAAATATGAAGAATGCGCATAATTTCCCTATTATCCGCTCGAGTGCTGTTACTTTTTAATGTTTTTCATTTACCAGTTATATTCGTTTTCATTAAAAATACAATAAAAATGTAAATTCCTCTAACAAGATACGCGAATTTACTACTCACCGGGTTCATTAATATTTTATGCGACAAGTCGCGATCCGTGAGATAATTCTCCGAGAAATTGGTTACCTAATAAAAATGTTTCTGGGACAATTTATACGAAATATTCAGTGGGAGGCTTCCATCTATAAATATGAAGTACTCGGTCCGATGAATATAATTGCAAATTTGATTTCAGTTCGAACATCTGATCATGGTTATTGATTTGCAAGAGTGTGTATTGCGTTTAACTCAATATCCGACCCTGAAAAGGTTGGTATCATCAGCATAGGTCTTCTTCGACCCTGAAGAGGTTGGTATCATCGGCATGATATGTCAATAATAGACATAGGTCCTCTTGGTCCCTGAAGAAGTTGATATCATCAGCATAATATGTCAATAATAGACATAGGTACTCTTCGACCCTGAAAAGGTTCGTATCATCAGCATAACATGTCAATAATAGACATAGGTCGTCTTCGACCCTGAAGAGGTTGGTATCATCAGCATAGCATGTCAATAATACACATAGGTACTCTTCGACGCTGAAAAGAGTGGTATCATCAGCATAACATGTCAATAACAGACATAGATCCTCTTCGACCAATAATACACTTATGTCTTTTTCGACCCTGAAAGGGTCGAATGCTTATCATCAGCATAGGTCCTCGTCGACCCTGAAGAGGTTGGTATCATCAGCATGATATGTCAATAATACACCTAGATCTTCTCCGACTATGAAAAGGTTGGTATCATCAGCATAGGTCCTCTTCGACCCTGAAGAGGTTGGTATCATCAGCATGATATGTAAATAATACACATAGGTCCTCCCCGACCATGAAAAGGTTGGTATCATCAGCATAACATATCAATAATAGACATAGGTCCTCTTCGACCATGAAAAGGTGTTAGGAATCACACGTTAAAAGGTAAGACCTCGTTAATCCTTAGCTTGCACAAGTTTCTACTTCTGAGGGTTGTCGTTCGTAGGGGTGCGACAGCTGGTTAACGGAAAAACAGATTTTAAACAGATTTTTTTAAACAGATCAGCATAACATATCAATAATACACTTAGGTCCTCTTCGACCCTGAATGGGTTGGTATCATCAGCATAACATGTCAATAATAGGCATAGAGGTCCTTTTCGACCCTGAAAAGGTTGACATCATCAGCATAACATATCAATAATACACTTATGTCCTCTTCGACCCTGAAGAGGTTGATATCATCAGCATAGTATGTCAATAATACACATAGGTACTCTTCGACGCTGAAAAGAGTGGAATCATCAGCATAACATGTTAATAATAGACATAGATCCTCTTCGACCATGAAGAGGTTGATATCATCAGCATAACATATCAATAATACACTTATGTCCTTTTCGACCCTGAAAAGGTTGACATCATCAGCATAATATATCAATAATACACTTAGGTCCTCTTCAACCCTGAATGGGTTGGTATCATCAGCATAGCATGTCAATAATAGGCATAGAGGTCCTTTTCGACCCTGAAAAGGTTGACATCATCAGCATAACATATCAATAATACACTTATGTCCTCTTCGACCCTGAAGAGGTTGATATCATCAGCATAGCATGTCAATAATACACATAGGTACTCTTCGACGCTGAAAAGAGTGGAATCATCAACATAACATGTCAATAATAGACATAGGTCCTCTTCGACCCTGAAAAGGTTGGTATCATCAGCATAGGTCGTCTTCGACCCTGAAAAGGTTGGTATCCTCAGCATGATATGTCAATAATACACCTAGGTCCTCTCCGACCATGAAAAAGTTGGTATCATCAGCATAACATATCAATAATAGACATAGGTTCTGTTCGACCATGAAAAGGTTGACATCATCAGCATAACATATTAATTATACACTTATGTCCTCTTCGACCCTGAAAGGGTTGGTATCATCAGTATAACATGTAAATAATAGACATAGATCCTCTTCGACCCTGAAATGGTTGATATCATCAGCATAACATATCAATAATACACTTAGGTCCTTTTCGACCCTGAAAAGGTTGGTATCATCAGCATAACATGTCAATAATACACTTAGGTCCTCTTCGACCCTGAAAAGGTTGGTTCTCTAAAATGAGTAACATAAGGATTTTCTTTTCAATTTCAACACTGAGATGGCTGCAACCACCTACTGGTGTTCAAAAATCAACCAAAAATCATAAAAATGCTTCTTCAAAAATACCATCTAGAATTGAAATCAAATTGTTGTGCACTAAATATTTCGAAGACACTGATATGTTTTGTATTATTGATCTCGTTTCTTACAATTTCACTTTCATGATAGTATTGGAAATAACAGAACTTATTTTGAATATATGTTTTTTCACTATCGATTTATCTGGAAAATATATTTCTTACAAATGAAAGGAATAGGGGAGACTGGGGCAAGATGAGATAGCTAAGACAAAACTCGTTATACAAGGAAAATTAAACACAAGCTTACTTCCCGTGCTGCCCCGAACTTCATCTTTCCCCGGTCTCCCCTACTCTCTGTGTACTTCAACAAGTAGATAATGGCAGAATATCCATCACATCTTACTTGAGTATTTGAATAAATTGAATGAAATCAACTCAGAATAAGGCCTCCTCGTATGTGTGCCCGCAAAAATTCCAAATTTCGCAGGACATCGAGTCACTCCTGCCACCAATTCAGCGCAACACATCACAAGTCATATCCTCTAAACAATGGTTTAGTATCGCTTACTCGTAACGAAGTGGAGCTTGCCGCAGTCTGCATAGTTAATGCTTATTACTTTCTTGTTTTACGTACCTTTACAGACCTTTGTTGGGGAAATTTAAGACTTCTTTGTGCTAGTTGAGAGTTTATTTAGTCTATGTTGAACGTTTTTACAACCCGAAAGGTGTTTGCATTCAGCTATATGCCTTGTTTCGAAAAACAAACAAGGTTATTAAATTTCAAAGGACACGGTTCTTTTGTTTATTGTTTTCGAACTGGAGCGGGTTAATTTACCACACGATTTGAACCTGAGCGATCACGGTTTCGAGGGTCTGAAGAAAAATAGGTCGGTGGAAATTGGGCCAAGTTTAATTCTGATGGTGAACTGTTTGATGGATGAATTGAGTTTCTTTATTATTCGGTTGAAAAACAACTGAATTATTAGTTGAAAATTACTTTTGCTGTGACAAAATTAGGGTGTATTTCCAAAATATTTATTCAAACTTTCTTCGTTTCGTTGAAAAGAATGTGATTTACCATTCAAAAACGACAATCAATTCCATTTGTGAGAACCGCGTCGAAAAAATGGTTATATAAATTGGATATGTAATATTTTTCCAAAAAATACCTCCCAATTTATGCGTAAAATCAAAAATTTAACACTGAATTATAACGATATTTTGGTGAACATTGATGTTGACAGTTGTTGTGACGAACGTACCTGTGACCATTTCAAGTGAACGAAATAGTTCAAACTTTTAAAATACAGTTAGAGAGCTAACTGATTTCGTTATTTAATAATCATTTTTGATTATATATATATATATATATATATATATATATATATATATTATATATATATATATATATATATATATATATATATATATATATATATATATATATATATATATATATATATATTATATATATATATATATATATATATATATATATATATATTATATATATATATATATATATATATATATATATATATATATATATATATATATATATATATATATATACACATCGGAAAAGTCTAGGGATATTTTTATAACATACTAAATATCATAAAAATAAATGCATGAGGTCGTTTAATTTCGATTAAATTGGTACACTCGACCACCTTGTAGATTTCTATGGGTTGAACAAAGCCTGCAAAAACGGTAACTAATCTTTTGTCAAGTTTTTTACAAACTGTAGGTTTTCGGCTAAAATGAATAATCTGAAAGTGTCGAGTTTGTACATTCTATGCAGTTCTTGCTCAGTAATTAAACTGGAAATATTGTGCTTTAACATGGAACGCCATCACTTACCTTCGGCTGAGATGAATAGAGCTGTAGGGCTTCTTCAAGGTGGCATGCGACAAAATGATGTAGCTCTTCGTTTGGGGGTCTCCCAAAGTGTTATCAGTCGATTGTGGCGGCGTTTCCGTGAAACTGGCAGTCCAGCCGAACAACATCCAGGGCGAGGACGCGCCACAACTGCAGTTCAAGACCGATTTTTGGTCTTAACCGCAAGAAGACAACCGACAATCACAGCACCTAAGTTGGTTAACATGTTGCAGCAGACGCACCAGGTAACCATTGGTCGTGATACTGTCAGAAATCGACTGCATGAAGCAGATCTCCACAACAGAAGGCCACTTAGATATCTACCTTTGTCGAGAGGCAATCGCGGTAGAAGATTAGAGTTGTGTCAAGAACATCAAAACTGGGATGCAAATGATTGGGCCACAGTTTTGTTTACAGACGAATCCAGATTTGGATTTCATCCAGATTCTCGTCGAGTAAGACTGTGGAGACGACCTGGAAATAATGAACGTTTGAGACACGTCCAGGAAGTCCACACATACAGAGGTGGTACAGTAATGCTATGGAGCGGAATCATGATCGGCGGCAGAACCGATCTCGTTTTTCCAAATCGCTCCCTCACAGCTCGACAGTACCTCGACACCATTCTTCTACCTATCGTCCGTCCGTTTGGTGGTGGTGTTGGTGAAAACTTCCACCTAATGCACGATAATGCTCGTCCACATGTCGCGCGTCTAGTGACTGACTGCCTCACCAACAAAGGAGTTGATGTATTGCCATGGCCAGCACAATCACCGGACCTGAATCCCATCGAACATGTGTGGGACATGCTTCAACGAAAATTTACTCCGCATATGGGGAACATTCACACAACGTTTCAATTGAGAGAGCTTTTAATCTCTGAATGGGCAAATGTACCTCAACAAGACATTGACAATCTCATTTTGTCGATGCACGATAGATGTAGGGCCGTAATAAACCAGCGTGGAGGCCATACTTTGTACTGATTCCAATTTTTTTTGTATCATGATTTTTTTTCGGGGTGCCAAAGAAGAGCCATATTTTTTTTTTAGTTTTGCTTATATGCGCACTCAGTATTTTTGACCATTTAATAAATTTTGTTGTAGGTTACATTCGTTTAATAATCACCCGTCAACTTTTCTTCCCTAAAGCGATCTAAAAAAAATTATTGCCATTTTTAAAAATATCCCTAGACTTTTCCGATGTGTGTATATATTCAAATTCGATTCTGTACATGGGAATCTCGTAAACAATAAGAGATAGAGTGTCGGTTAAATTGTGACAAAGTTGTGTATTTTAGAGACCTATTCAATGATGTAAAGAAATCGAATTCAGCTCTTTTGGTTCTGGAGATATAGAGGAAAAACAAAAAAATCGCAAATGAATTTTTTGCCTATATCTTCTTTATTCGCAGACATATTGAAAATCTGTCCACATTTTGCTATTGGCACTTGATGCGGGCCCTCAGAATATATCCATTAATCTTTTATACAGGGTGTCATCTGACTTGGGCCACCCTCATCTTTGAATTTTTAGATACGGACCTGTATTTTTTGTTGTAGTTTTTGGATCGTAGACGTTCACTTCATACTGGAAAATTCAATTCAATTTTATATTTCGGGATGTTTCGGTAATATTCGATTATAATTGTGTGAATTATTCCGTTTTAAATTACGGCCCTGGAAATTGGTTGACTGAGTTGAATAAAAACATAATAGCAACTTTCACGTCTCCCTATGTATCGTAGAGTTTTTTTTTCATTTTTAGGTACCTATTCATATTTTTTCCATTGCTCTGAGCGTTTTCTACAATGAACTTCGAGTAAGAAAACCTTTTATGATTATTTGAAGCATATCTACATCAAAAATATATTATATGTGTTTTAATAAGCAGAAAAAGAAATGATAGTAATAATAACATCCGAAACGAACACTATAATTGTAATGAAAATTGAAATGAAGTGATTTATATAGGTACCCAAAAAAACTATTGGCGCAATAAATGTTCGAATTGGAGTCCTTCCATTTCGAGACATTTTTAAACTCGGTTTTTCATACTATTTATTGCCCTTAATACACTTATTTGCTGCATTGTTGCGAAATCATTCAAAATCCTCAATCTCGAGTCTTCCACATTTTCTATCTCTCTGCCAGCGTAAATCCAATTTTTCAATGTCCCCCATAGAAAATAGTCCAAATTAGTAAGATCTGGTGATCTTGCAAACCATCTTATTCTCTCATTATTTGTCTCGAAATGGAAGGACTCCAATTCGAACATTTATTGCACATTTATTGTCTGTATATCTCCAGAACCAAGAGAGCTATATTCGATTTCTTTACATCATTGAATAGGTCTCTATAATAGGCAACTTTGCCATAATTTAACCGACACTCTATCTCTTATCATTTACGAGATCCCCATGTACAGAAACGAATTTGAATATCCCTGTATATAAATAGATCTAAACAAATAGTGGGGCTTGGCAGCAAATGAAAGAGTACTCTTTAAAGTTTGTCCAAGCTTTCGGAAATTTAATATATTGTTTCCATCATCAGGAGTGCTACAAAATTGTGGGTGTAAGTAATATTAAGATATGAATGAATGGTTAGACTAACAACTTTGTTGAGAATGTTTCATACGATGGTTATGTTAAATATTGGGCAAATAGTGTTCGATGAGCATTGATACAAAATATTTGATGAAAAACGTTACAGTTCAAAATTGTTTTGAAAGAGGATAATGTCACATGTCGAAATTTCACAAATCGTTTCTATTGGTTAGGATTAACAGACAGTTGACATGACATATGTCAGTGGTTATGGTGATAAAAGTTGTTGCCAATTTCGAATTGTAAAGAATTCTTTGGAAATTTCTACCTGTGGCTAGATTTTAAAAGTGAAGTTAGGATAATAACATTTGAATTAAATATATAAATACATCATTCTATTGATGCTAGACTTGATAGATTCATTGAAACATTGTTATATGGATTTTCATCCGACGTCAAAAGATAGAAATATATCTCACTGATAATGAATAATATCAGTTTTTTTATTAATGCAGTTTTTATTTTCAGCAATGAAGGCCATTTTGAGAAAGGACCTTTTTGTTAAATGTGTTTCACTAGCTAAGACCTTAGTGGCATCAAAATTCATATGGTGGTCAAACTTGTTGACATGTTCGGCTAGCGAACATCTGGATGGTGTCTACAATCACTTTTGTGAGATGTTATTCTAGATCCTAAAGTTCTTGACGTTTGACCAACATAGTTTTTGTTGCACGATTGACATGGAATACTATATACCACATTCGTTCGAGAAGTGAGGGGGGTTTATCTCTGTTATATAGAGTTCTAATTGTGAGAACTGCTTTGGTGAGTATTTTAATATTCGGTAATTCGTTGAAAATTCTAGAGAGTTTGGGAATAATCTGCCTAATGAAGGGTAAAATACTATGAAAAAATTGAGTTGGAGCAATATTATTTTCTTGAGTTTGGTGGAGAAGTTGTAGTAATGTCTGATGTGGATGAGGAATTAAACAAAATATTTTTCAACATACTTGAAGGGTATAAGTTATCAAGAAATAGTTTAAGTAAAATATCAAGATTTTTTTTGTGAAATTGGATGTCAGAGATTTTTTTCAACACTCTATTTTTCATTTGTTTCACTGGATTCACTTTCATCGAGTATTTATGATATGACCAGTAGTTAATATATCTTCCTGAGCTACAAGGTTTTCTGTACCAATCTATCAGAACATTGTTGTTGGTAGTTCGTATGAACCTTGGGTCAAGAAAGGGTACGGAGTGGTCAGTGTCTTCTGTTTCCATAGTGAATTGAATGTACGGATCATAGCTTTTGAGTGTGTCGAGAATCTCTTCAGTACAATTCATTGGCAGTGACACTATCGATCGCTTCAAAAACACTTCTGTAACTTTATTCGAAAGCTTCTGATAAAGTTTGCTGTTAGAAAGTCGTTTCATTGAAGAGGGAATAAATGCCACCATGGATGATAGAATAACTTCCGTAACTTCAGAAGCACAAGTTGGTGGATCTTTAGAGCTGTAACTAACATCTAGCCAGGGGAAATACCGGAAATGGTCTTGAAGATCCTCCCTTACGCTGATCTGTAATGCCAAACTGTGAGTGGCTTAGATTGTTCCCCAACATTTATCGGTAATTCACTCAACACAGAAATGAATGTTTGGTCATAAAATCCCAATGGAGACATAAGGGTGGGTGGCTGTGTAAATTTCTGGATTGGTTGTTAAGTATGGTCCAGAAGACTAGCATATTCTCCATCACGGTCAGGAATCTTGGTTGACACATTTATAATAACGCATATATAATTGCACAATGTTTATAGACTTGTGTTACGTTGGCAAAAGTGCATTAATTCAAATGACGCCTATTTTGATCAAATTGAATACGTATTCACTGAGATTACTAACTGTAACAAGTAGACTCATGAAAAGGGACAAAACTTTAAAAAAAACACCTATATATCTTGGTACTATCAACTTGAAAAATTGTGAGGCCATTTTAACATAAATATAATCAGCAATTCGAATTCAACTTCATTTGATACTTTCGAAAATACAACGCTCTCAAAGTTTTTCAGAGATTATCCTGAGTTTTCTCAAAAACATATATTCCTGGTCATTTTGTAGTTTCCTAAACCTGTTGACAGTTTCATATTCAACTTCACAAGATCCTAAGATTTAACCATCAATTTCGAAACTGTAATTCTATTTTTATATACCGCAGATAGATATCCAAGCAATGAAGTTTGTATCGAAATTTATTAGCGCCAGTTGCGAAAGGAATCAAATTTCCGTATTTTTTAAATAAAACATTTGGATAAAGAAGTGTTCCGGTTGCCATAAAGTAACTATTTTCGAAGAACTCAACACCGCATTCATTTTATGATTATGTTTACATAAGGAGACTGATTCAAATGTATATTAGGCTGCATTGCAGACATTGTAGGGGGTTATTTTTAGTAATTCGTAGTACCCCCGTAAACCATCTTATTTATATTCTGAAACATTACATGAAATAGCCCGATAAAGAAAAACAACCCGATAAAGATTGTGATAGCTATCTGATCCAGAAGTGGGTGCAAACAATTGTCACTACCAAAATTTTTCAGACTTATAAAATTTTTAAATAGCTCACCAAACAGTTTGAAACTCCCTCATTTTCAAAAACCAGATTGAGTAGTGCAAATTATCATGAATTCAGAGAGAAACTACAGGATTTATTGGTATGGAGAGATTTGATGTTCTACTAGGATGAATTTTCATTTTTCTCAAAAAATATTCATTTATTATTCTATTCCCTCCAGACCCTTATCACAACCCACCATAGCTGGAGCGCCATCGGTTGTCAAGCCTACCATTTTCGATATTAGAATTTTCTCGGAAGAAATGATATTTTTCAAATGAGAAAACAACTCATGTCCAGTAGTGTGTCCTTTCAGTGGAATGAACTTCAAAAGATCTTCTTTAACCCTAAAATCACTAAAAACCATCCTGACGAACACGGCCATCTGGGCAGTGTCAACGACATCTGTTGATTCATCCAGTTGAAGTGAAAAATAAACACAGTAATCTAAGTCAGTTCTTAACTGTGAAAAAATATCATTGCTCATTACTTCTACACGTCTCATCACTGTATTAGCAGAAAGTTGCATAGATTTTATAGCTGAAACTATTCCGTTTTTATTTCTAAAGTTGGCAAATAACAAATCAGCACCTTCTAAAAACGCTTTTATTTTCCCGTCTTCATAAGGTTTATTTTTTTGTGCAATTATCTGGGACACACGGTACGATGCTTCAGTTGCAGCCTTATTTTTGTCGATTGTTGTCCAATTAACTGCTTTTTTAACTGTTTCAGTTTCTCCTTTCTGGCGGCAGAATGTAGTGGGAATGATTTTTCAAAATTAGAATGTATAGTTTTATGATGTCTCTCAATATTTCCTTTTTTAGCAACGGAGACCAAGTATTACATAACAAACACACATTTTTATCTTTAACTTCTGTAAAAAAGTATTATTCTTCCCATTCCGAATGAAAGTGGTATGTCTTTACCTTCTTACAACTGCTTGCCATAATATTATTTTTGTTGTTCTCTACTAACCCAACCGCTGGACGTTGGTTACGCGTTCAGTTTTAAACTAAGCGCAATGTCGCCGCGCCATGCGTATTTATCCCGTTCTCCCGTTCAAAGCAATCCAGATCGTTCTCGAACACTAACGCGCTGGTCCGGCTGGTCGGTTCTAGCCGATTCTAGCTTGATGGCGTCAGCGGCAGATCGCTCACCGCAAAGTTGCGGCTGTTTATGTTTATTATCATGACAATTAAATTTTTTTGTGGAATTTTCCGAAACGTCTCTGATTTTTGCAGTTTGTATTTTTTAAATTAAAATCGTTGTGAGAGCTACCAGAATTGCCTCCGCGAGCTACCGGTAGCTCGCAATCGACAGGTTGGCGACCACTGATTTACATCAATGATCTGTTATTTCATTTATTTCCAAATAATATAGTGATGGTTGCTGATGATGCTATACTCATAAACGCGGATAGAAAAAAGGAAAACTTGGAGATTATTATTGAACAGGCAGAAAATCAAGCGGAGGTGTGGTATAATGCTAAAAATTTAAAATTAAATAAAGAAAAAAACTCAAAATCTGTTATTTCAACAAATCATAACGTTGCGGCAGGTAATGAGGTCACATTGCTTGGAATTATTTTGGATGATAAACTGAACTGGTCCAGGCACATAGTAAGTAAGTAAGAACTCAGTAAGAAAGTATCGAGCTAAATTTTTCCAATGCGACAACTAAAAAAGGTTGTTAACATTACCACTCTGCTCTCTACGTACTACTCATTGGTACATTCTCAAATCACTCATGGGATTCTTCTGTGGGGGAACTCAAGCTATGCTCTGAAAATATTCGTTCTACAGAAAAAAAACAATGAGTATAATCGTTGGTGCGGACCTCAATCAGTTCAAGATACCTAAATTACAGTTAAACAAAAAGTTACCAACTAGTTTGAAACAACTTCCTCTAGGACTATTCAAGAGAAAATGCAAAGTGCTATTATTAAAATATTGTTTTTATTCCATCAATTAATTTCCCAAAGCTCTTTGGAACGACAACTCCATCTGCTATTGAGGTTCAGTGTGATTTTTAACAATTTTTTACAATTGTATAGTAAATACTCTTATTTTTTTTATAAACTTGTAACATAGGTATTGTAACTATTTGTCGTGTAGGATGAGCCCATGGAGGTATATGTATATTCATGTATTTGTCATGTTCCCATTTACAGTGGTAGCATTGGTCTTACTATTTAAATTCTACATTACTTCAATTCTTGTTCCGAAAGGTGGAATACTGACTTACTACAAATGTATTGTATGGATATGTAACGTGGAAATGAAGTTTTATTCGATTCTATTCTATTCTATATTTTATCCAATTTCATGACAGAAATAACGTCAACCTAGAATTTCAATATATTTCAATATTATTATAATATTATTTCAATGAAATTATGTTTTCCCTCTGTTTAACGCCTGAAATTGTACGACTTATTCAATGGTGATCCCATTCGTGATTCCATTTGTCTTTAAACTTTTTTCTTCAACGGCTTCCTTCGACTAACGAACTGAAACTCCCAATCAACATTTTCGCGATAAGCGTAGTACGTAAAACATTTCATTACTCTAGTTGCCATTGCTGTGATACTATGTTTTCGGTGGTGTTAGTGCTTTTCGTTATACTCCTCACTGTTTTGTATTCGTCTCTATGTCTGTACAGATATAATACGTATTTGAGTACTGTGCCTAAGCCTTCCTGTAAATTGAGCTGGATTCTAGGACACACCGTAGCCTTATTCAATCCCAGAGGTATGAAAATTAAGAATAATAGGAAAAGCGTGTCGAATAATTTCCCTGGTAGAAATACGAACTTCACTGATGTAGTTAATCTTATTCGAATATCAGAAATTCGAAAACAAGAATGAAACAAGATATTCGATTAACATGATGTTTTTGATACAGGTAACGATGGGTCTACGAACTATACAAGTCAGATGAAACAAACGGTCTTTCCTATTTTATTCTCTCACTAAGAATATTTACACAGTACACTATGGAACGCCGTTTTACTTTTTATTGTCACAAATATTCATTCCTCAATTTATTCAACTAACAATTTATTTGTTTGAATTTAATTGACTCCTGCATTTGTTCGACACATTAAAAATGATTGTTCGCAAAATTTGTTCTATTTTAAATGACACTTGATTTAAAATGTTACATGAATAAAATTGTTATTTGAATAAAAAAGAGTAATGAAATAACTTGAAGCTTTTATTGATTCCGAAGAAAAATATTCTTTCACAGTATTGGAAAATGGAACGCCAATCTATTATATATTATGCTGAAAAATAATCTATATACATATAGTTCAACTCAGCAATAAACCAACATTTTAATTCAACAATCAATGGAATGTATTATTCGAGTAAATTCAACAAACGTTTCAATTCCGCATATAATTTTGACCTTTCAATAAAATGTTAGTTATTTATATGAGTGTTGAATTACAATGAAACTTTAAATTCACTTTCTAAAAGTAAGTTTGGGAATAAAATTTCAATGAATATATTTGAATGACTGACAAAGTTTTTCCATGAAACATTGTTGGTAATAAAAATAGACTTTCGTTTGTCTGAAAATATAGCAAATTAACTTTCCATACTAAATATTTTTCAATGAATAATGAAGATTGTTATATTTCAATTTTATTGAAAGTGTTCAATATTTGCAACATTCACTTTAATGCATTCAATTTAAAATTTGGTTACAACTTTTGTGCAAAACATTCTCAAGCAAGTATCATTTTATTTCATCAGTCTTTTTAAAGAGCTAATTTCTGACAAAAAATTAAATTTTTTGATGATTTAAAAAGTTTCTTGTATTTGAAAGATACATTTAAAACGATTGTTGATAATTTTAATTCGGCGCTGGTATCGAGCGGATTTATCAAGAACTTCAATTGTTACATATGGCAACATGCTAGTTCATTTATAGTACGACAACACGCCGTTCAACCGTGGCGCCGAATAAAAATTATCAACAATCAATTTAATTCATGTATCACTGAAATTCAACAAACAAAATAATTCAGATCATTTCAAAGGAATATTATTAAAAAGTAAAACGGCGTGGTACGCCGTTTTACTTTCTATTGGTATTTTGTGAAAATGAATTGTTTTGACTGTTGCATTTAGGAGATACATGAATTAAATTGATTGTTGATGATTTTTATTCGTCGCTGCGGTTTAACGGATTATTACCGTACTATGACCAACGCCATACATATATACAGTTGAGTAATTCCATAAAAATACGCCCGACGACAGCACCGAATAAAAATTATCAACAATCAATTTAATTCATGTATCACTGAAATTCGACAAATAAAATAATTCAGCTCATTTCAAATGAATATTAATAAAAAGCAAAACGGCGTGCCACGCCGTTTTACTTCTTATTATTATTCCTTTGGAAAGAATTGAATTAATTTTTTTGTTGCATTTCAGTGATACATGAATTAAATTGTTTGTTGATAATTTTTATTCGGCGCTGACGTCGGGCGTATTTTTGCGGCGGCATGGCACGCCGTTTTACTTTCTATTGGTATTTTGTAAAAATGAATTGTTTTGATTGTTGCTTTTAGGTGATACATGAATTAAATTGATTGTTGATAATTTTTATTCGGCGCTGCGGTCGGACGGAATATTGTGTTACTATCACTAAACTATCATGTTGCCAGATTTAAAAATTCAGTTTCTGCAAGAATCCGTTCGACGCTAGCGCCGAATTAAAATTATCAACAATCGTTTTAATTCATGTAACTATAATTATCAACAAACCATTTTATTCATGTTTCACAGAAATTGTAGTAAATTATTCGATAGTTACAAAAAAAGTGTATATGACAAACATTTACTTCCAAAAATTTCAAACAATGAATCTATTTTATAACTGTTCGCAACTTTTCATCAAACAAATTATTTCATGTAACATTTTAAATCAAGTGTCATTTAAAATAGAACAAATTTTGGGAACAATCGTTTTTAATGTGTCGAACAAATGCATGAATTAATTAAATTCAAACAAATACATTGTTAGTTGAATAAATTGAGAAATGAATATTTGTGACAATAAAAAGTAAAACGGCGTTCCATAGTACACTGCTAGTTATATGCAAACTGACTTCTCGATAAGGTAATGGATCTTCCCTTTCATACTATTTACAGATATCGGAAAATATATTCAAAAAAACATCCCCTTTCCAATAGTAGGTACTCTCATGTATTTATTTTTTCACTGGTAGTTTTCTAATAATATCATTTCAAAATTACAGATTCATTAATAAGTTGTATATACTAGAAATCTGGTTCTACCTCTCTCAATAAAGTAAAATTGAAAAATTGAGAAGAAGATGTAGTGACAATATTTCAAACTTTGAGTAACTGATAGAATTTTTTCATTGTTTCACTTCTACAAAAATATCTTTCAATTTTAGTTAAAAAAATTCGAAAATAGAACACATGGCATCTACTTACTCAATATCTGAGATTTTGTTGTAAATGTTTCTAAACATCATAAAAATATGTTTAATAATGATAGTATTAATAATAATTAACGTCTATATCGTGTCCACTCATTATACTATTATAATATTTCAATCTAAATATAATTCAATATAAATGAAATTAAAAGGCGGAGTTCACTTTTCGTTCACTTCACAATTGATTCTGAAGTAAATATTATACTCACTTCAGGTGGTTTTTGAAATGTGAAATGCTTTCGTGTTTTATCTTCTGGAAGATTTCATTCATTAATAATAATAATAATGATCGTCTTTATTGTTTTCCAGCTGTAGTTACATACAAATATTTAAATAAATTACAGAGCTAGTTGCTGACATAACAAAAGGCGAAGTTCAACTCAGTTAACACAAGTGCTACTGAGTTGTTCTGGTGATTTAAAATGAGAATGATCGTTTGAAGGTTTCTATTCTAAAGGCTGTAGATGTCAAGGTACCTTTGAACCTCACATTCAATTTGTGGATGTCGGAACGAAAATAATTTGTCCGTGTAGATACCTACCACGAGGTTTTGTTCGTGATAATCATATGAAAGGGATTTGCACTATGTAGATGTCTCCTATTAGCTATATTCAAGCATTCGATGTCTCATAATTTATGTGAAATTCTCTGACGTCTACGGATTCCAAAAATTAGTCTCAAACATGAACTTTATACCTTTCGAATTTTGTTTTGATAATGGCTTGTTAGTCAAGGACCATGAAAGGAATCACCATAATTGAACAATGACAGCACCAATGTTTCTCAAAGAATAGCTTTCACATACGGTGTTAGAGTTTTTCGACTACCGTATATCGTTTTCAAAACAGAATATAGATACTCGTTGTAATAGACCATTGGTTGACAATCACGTTGAGGTTTTTGACGAGTAGCGACTCAGACACTTATTTGCAATACGTTTTTGATGTATCAAAGCAGTCAGTTTCAAGAATTGTTCCAGAAGTATGCAAGGTGATAGTGTTGCCTCGCTAGCCTAGGAACGAAAATAGCTCATGCTCGTCTACATCTAAACGGGACTGTTGGAAGACAGTGTGTGTCGCCTTTGTTTTGAAAATGATGAAACAGCAGAGCACATACTTTGTGCCTGCCCCGCTGGGGACTGAATCAGGTTTTTATAGTTCGGCAGAGCCGTACTCTTACCATCTAACCTGAAAGACCACTCGCCATACAAACTAATCAGCTTCGTTGAAAAGCTGGGTTTATTTGGTCGAGTGTGAATAGGTGTGAGCCACAATGATCCCTTGCGGGTTGCGGTAGAGGGTCGAATAGACCCACTCACTTTGGACCTAACCTAACCTTACATCTAGACGTATTGTATGCGAATTATCTTTGAAGTAGCGACAATTACGGATAGCTTTTGACTATTTGTCGTCTACATCAAACGTTCGGCTTGTTTTCACATGCCTCATTCGTTTTCGCGTTCAGATGTAAACACACCTTAAAGATATAGCTTCGCACGGGTAGCAGAACATATGTCTACATTTTTTCCGTGATAGTTTAGCATCATCTTGTAATTGATAATAATGACCTGTGATCAAACTCACGCAAACAAAAGTATACTCATAAATTGCATAATAAAACCTCATTACGATTTTTGCGGGACTCTCTTATATCTCTTGAATCAGAACAAATTAAATCAATTACAAAAATCACAAAATCGTGGAATGCGAATAATATTACTCTGCAATAGAATGACACCTATATATAATATTGTAATGAATCTGAAGCCGGCCCTGACCGATGTCCCAGTCAGCAAACGTATGACGCATCACGAAATACCGCGAAAGGTCCGGATGGGTCCCGAAATCCGCAGAGGGATCCGGAACGTTCGTTGACGATATAAAAACGTCGCTCTCCGTCCCGAAGGGTAGTCTGTACCAAGAAAGCGAATCGAGCGGTTAACAAACGGTGAAGATGAATTAAGCGTTAGTTACTGAGTGGTGTAAATAAATTAGTTGTGATAGTGAAGTATTGTTAAAATAAATTTGTTTAAGACAGTTAATTCTTTAATTCGTTACAATATTTTCATTTCTTCGATTGACGACTTGTTTATTTTGTGGAAATTCATGTTCACTGAGAATACACTACAAAAACACACTTTTGTCTATTTTCCACTATATTTCTTTATTGTTGACCGGCTTCGGCTATTTGACCATTTTCATGACTAAATGATTACATTTAAATCTGAGTAATTTATACCTATGTTGCTTATTCTATCATAAATGATTTGATATACCTGATACCCGGTACCTGCGTTTCATATACCTGTAAAATCCATGAACATAACAAAGCTTTCAATATAATGTAGGTTTTGGGATCTGGATTATAGGTTCAGGAGAGGACTATTATTTAAATCAAGTTTTTCGTTGAGGACAATAGAATTGGGATTTTTCTTTGAACTGTTTATTTCCATAGATTCCAACAGATTCATCATTTTCCCTTTTTCGCATGTGTGTAGGATCTTTAAATTATCTTTATCTATTTTATGTTTCGAATTTTGAAGATGTTCGTACATTAATGATTTTTTATCCGAAATGACATGTTCGTGGTACCTTGTATCAAAATTTCTCCCAGTTTGGCCTGTATATATGGCGAGGCATTCACCACATTCTATTCGATATATACTTTCTCTCATTTATTTAATGCCAAACCTAAATTAGAGAAAGGGAAGAGATCTGATATATATCGAATAGAATGTGGTGAATGCCCCGCCATATATACAGGCCAAACTGGGAGAACTTTTGATACAAGGTACAACGAACATGTCATTTCGGATAAAAAATCATTATTGTACGAACATCTTCAAAATTCGAAACATAAAATAGATAAAGATAATTTAAAGATCCTACACACATGCGAAAAAGGGAAAATGATGAATCTGTTGGAATCTATGGAAATAAACAGGTCAAACAAAAATCCCAATTCTATTGTCCTCAACGAACAACTTGATTTAAATAATAGTCCTCTCCTGAACCTATAATCCAGATCCCAAAACCTACATTATATTGAAAGCTTTGTTATGTTCATGGATTTTACAGGTATATGAAACGCAGGTACCGGGTATCAGGTATATCAAATCATTTATGATAGAATAAGCAACATAGGTATAAATTACTCAGATTTAAATGTAATCAGTTAGTTTTGAAAATGGTGTAATAGCCGAAACCGGTCAACAATAAAGAAATATAGTGGAAAATAGACAAAAGTGTGTTTTTGTAGTGTATCCTCGGTATATATAATATGCTCTGTAGTTTGAGGTGGCTTAATGTCTCTCAACGATTGTATTATCAAACTATGATATGTATATTTAAAATAATAAATAAATTGCAACCAACATACTTAATAAACCTTTTATTCACAAATAGTGAAGTACATCTTCGTGGTACTAGATCGAACACCAATTTTCACATTCCAAGGACAAATTCATGTAGCAGTATGAAGTCGTTATTTTTCAAAGGTCTGGACAGTTTCAATAAACTACCAAATAACATAAAAAAATCTCCTTCTCTCCGTCTATTTAAGAGGGACTTGGTAACATTCATAACGAAAAACTGAAGTAAACCTAATTTATATTTAAAATATAATAATAACTAAGACTTTGTTTTGAATGAATATATAAGTAAATGTGTAAACGTGTATCCTATACATATAGAATATGTGCGATATAGTTTTTTTCTTTTTTGTGATTTTCTGTTATTTGGTTATAATAGACTAATTTATTTTTATTTTCATGTATTATATTTAGATGATGTACATTAATTATATTTATATTAGGCTTCCCTATCTGGAAATAAAGTTCTTCTTCTTCTCAATTATATCGGTTACAATTTCAAAATAGGTAAGACAACACATAATAAAAGTGCAACCTTAACCTTCAAAGTGATCCACTATGTCAAAGATAACCATTCGCAATTGCAACTTTTCTTTATTGATTAAAGTTCCCGAAATCTATAGGAATGAGCTTCGTTCTATCGATTTTGATAAGGTTATCTGAATTCTATGGAATTTGACAATACCTGAACAGACCAGACAACGTTTTGAGGAAATGACAGCTGGTTAAAATTCGATAATCATCTGTCATAACTCAAAAGTATCTATCAAGATATTTATACTAATTTTTTCCACTGAATACCAATCTATTGTTTTGAATATCGCGAAAAATGCTATCACATTTTTAATTATCTCATTAACTGTTTCAGATATCCTTCAAGTAGGAGTTGACGCAGCAATTAAATATGGCGGAGTTATTAGAGTACTTATACCACCAAGTGTAACTATCGCCATTACTGATAACGAAGTAATACAGCAATTTTTCAAAGACTCAATAGTTAAGGCAGGTGATTATGCTTTTTTCAAACCATGGCTGGGGACCGGTTTGTTGACAAACAACGGTAAGCCGATATTTCATTCAATTAATTTCATTTACAGCCCCAAATAGGAATTCCTACATTAAATGATGAACTAATCAGAAAAAATATTATGTCATCTTTATCTTCATTCAGTCACATTACAGAGTATTATTCTATTTGTGGTAGGGCCAGGACAGGTCCTGGCATAATGTCACCATCATGCTAGGACAAACATCAGACTTCTTTGGGTACTTTATCTCGTTATTTTTCTAATAGGGACACATTCTACAGGGTACTCAAATGAGATGTAAATAAAACTCCGTTTCAGTGTCACTATTCCGGGTGCAAAGGCCGCAGTGCAATTGTGCGAAAGAGAATCTGTTCTTTAAAGGAGATGTTGCCCAGAACAGTATAAACATAACTTTTTTTCATTGCCTGAATCAACTATTGCAAAGAATCTAATATAAATTCGGAACAAAGTTTTGGATAGGTTGCAGAGAGATTTCACCAATTTTATGTTTCTCGCATATTTGTCATATTCTCCTAAAAATAATTTGAGTTATCTATGAATTGCCTTGCTTTTGTGCATCACATTCGCATAAAATATGACGATCTGTCTTGATCCCTTCATTACAATGTCTCTGATCTACAGCCAAATGGTAAGTAATAAATATAGCTGTTACTATTTCAAGTCGATCAACGCTGCGGTAGTTCTACAGTTTTTTTCTTAAACGTTTCCTTGATGAAGATTTTTTCATGTGAGTTCCCAGGACTATTTCCCCAATACTTTTTATGACTCCTATCAAATCATTTCCTGATATTATCCCGTACATGTTTTTGGATACCGTGAAACAGCTATGATTCCCGAGTATCCTAGCACCCAGTGATGGCTCGTGCATTGGAGAACAGGGAAGGCTAAATTATACGTATAAAACTGACTATTAAAAAAACAAAAACAAGGAAGAAAGGTTGTCTTTGAGTTATTTAATATAAATCATTTTTAATTTTTCATTTTTGAACACAAAATTTAATAAATCTGTAGGAAACTTGCAATTTTGAAACATTTGAGGGTCGCTGTACATTACGATTTATTCATTTTTCAGTTGAATAACATTGAAAAATAGATACTGAGCTATTAAGTAGTTATAAAGTAGTCAAATCAAAGTAGTTTAATTTAAGTGAATATTCAAATCTAACTTTGATTTGCATTAGCAAGGTGTCCAATATTTCATTTGTTTATAATTTTGTCTCAAAGCGGGTAAGTCTGAATTGGTTTTTCTTTTTTTCGGCGCCGGCGGATCGAGAGTTAAATCAATTGATTCGAAAATATTATTAAAAAAATGTATCGTTATTTCTAAAATTCATCAACATTTCATGTTCATTCTCAGACCTAATGTTCCTTGGGAATCTGTTGCAAACTTTTCATTTCAAGTAGGGACAGGTGTGGTGGAGCATGAAATGACAATGGATTATCACCAAAAAACACTTCAATTTAATTTTTATTTCTAGGAGGATCAATTCCGATATGGGAATTATATCCGAAACTTCACCCCCCAACTACCCCCCTATTTTTCTCAATGGCAAGCTCTTTTGTCCTCTATTAATTTAAGAAACAACGAAATATTCGCTGTCGTTCATTTTAATGAGGAAATCAACAGTGGAAACAAAATCAAACGGAGTAATTCTTTAAAATGACCTCCACCTAGTTGCTGAGCACAAGAAACACGCACAGCGAGGAGAAACCAGCAAATCCGGAATAGCAGAGCATGTTTGGGCTCATCAACATAATATCAAGTGGGCTCAAGCTGAAATCATTCACAAAGAGGAACATTGATGTAAGAGAAAATTCAAAGAAGCCGCGTATATGTTGTCCAACAACGCATTTAGTCCAGCTAGCGTAAAGATACGTAACATATGGAAACCTCTAATCGAACGTAAAACGACCAACTCCTGCCAAACGGTCATCTCCCGCTAAAAACCAATGAAGCGGAGAGAGAAAAGAGGGGAAAGATGAAAGCACTCGAATGGCCTATAAATAGTCGGATCTCGGAGGAATAAGTCCAGTTATCACCCGAAGACGATTGTGGATACTAACAATCGAAACGTCGTGACATAACTTGGTTTGAAATCTTTTAATTTTTATTTTTATTTTCCATTTTTTGTCGATAATAATTTTTAATTTTCAGCTTTTATTAATATTTCAATTTTAATTTTTTTGGTTGTTGTTTGGTTTTATGTTATTTCTTTGTAATTTCAGTTTTTTGTTCAAATAAAATTGTGATTTTCGGTTGATCTTTTTAATATTTTTTCAGGAATTTCAAATCAATTTATATTATATTAGACAATGGAAGTCCGAACTGATGAAATAGGAATGAAAGACCTTACGAATGATGTATCACTCGACCCCCAATGCCATTGAAAAAAATAGGGGGGGTAGTTGCTGACCGCAGGAGGGTGAAGTTTCGGGTATGATTTCCATATCAGAATTAGTCCCCCTAGAAATAAAAATTGACATGTCCTTTGAAATTTTCGAATACACGTCCGTTTCTGACTTACAGGTGGGGTCAAATTTTCGTTGGAACGCCCTGTATATTAGTTTATGAGTATTGATACCAATATTGAATCAATCAATCGATACTGAAATATTTACTGAAAATATTTCTTTCATAAATTGAAAGGGTTATTTTTTCAGGAGTGATTGATTTTTGGAAAAGAAAGTTTATGGCTTTCTATTACTCCATCTCGATACAAAAAAAGTGATAATCTTCCAAAAAAAGGTAGGAAGAGTTCCTTTTTTGAAATTGATTGCTTCCTTTCTTTCTTCGGAAGATTCTCACAGTTTCAAGATGGAGTAGTAGAAAGCCAAAAACATTTTTTCCAAAAAATTTCTTTCATATTGTGATGAAGCAAAAAGTAATCAACATTTTCTTCTAGGTCAAAGTTGGAAATCGCGTAGAAAACTTTTGTCTCAATGTTTCGGAAGTTTAGGTCTCATGAAGGATTTCATCAAGGTTTTCGAAACAAGTGGACGACATTTCATGAACGAACTTGAGAGTAAGATAGATGATGAAAACCTGGATATTATTCCCATAATGAAGAAATATACGTTGAATGTTCTGTGTGGTGAGTAAAATTCATCATCGTAGTGAGAAGTTGAAACTGAGGGAGTTGAAACTGTTTGTGGTTTTCTTCCTGACGATTCGTCAGGAGAGAGTCCAATTTTGGGGTGCAACTCCCACCTTAGAAGCAGTAGTATACAGTTAGGTTAAAATGTTCGTAGGCTGACAGAATTTTTTATAAAATTTAGCTTCATAATTCAATATAGTTGCCTTTCAGGGCGATATAACAATCATAGTAGTCATACAATTTTTCGATATCATTTTTATAGTACGGGTTGCTTTAGCCTCAAAACGCAGGTCTCAGTTTTGACGATCACCTCATCATCGGAGCTATTTTTTTTTTCAAGTGAGCATTTTCATGAGGTCTGAAAACGGCTGGAGGCCGTATCTGGAAAATACAGCAATTCGACGCCCAATTCATTACAATTTTGTCATCGTTTTCATTGATGTGTTGGTGTCAAAATTGCTGTCAAAATTTACCACTTTCCCTTCGGTACTAGGTATACAACGCAGCACTTACTGATATAGCGGAGTTTCTTTCTCAAGTAACCCAAACACCTCAATTTTATCCAATTATATAACTCACCCATGAAAATATCTTCCAACTGTGTAAGACCTTAAAATCACAGCACACCAACGTTACTTTCGAACACATACTGGCGCGTATGCGAACACTGTTCTAATACCTATGTTCAAATAAAACAGTTTTTTTTTTCAAACTAAAATCAATGAAATACTTCTTTAAAAGAAATGCTGTCCATTCTATGCAAAATTCCTGTAATCTTCAGTCGAATATAATATAGTTTTGTATATAGATTCAAAAAACTCTTGTAATAAACGAATTGAGTTATTTGAAAAAATACAGTTTTGAATTCAAAGAAACAATGAGATCAAGTTGATATTGCTCTCCATTTGAACAGTTTATTTTTCTCTTCTTGATTCAAAATAGTTCATCATCGGAATAATATAATCAAACGGATGGTGTCGTTGAAAGACCAAGAAATTTGATTTCTTCGTTAATAAAAAAGTGTGATTCTCTTGTGGAACATGGCGCTTTTGGCATGAAGTAATAGTTTCTCCAATAGAGATAAAAATTTCAAAGCAACCTATGATCTCCTTTAAAAGAAATACACTTTTTGAAAGTACACCTGTAAATATACCTAACTATTTTTAAAAGTTATAGAACCTCAACCTACTTAGGCCAACCCACTGCAAATATTTCAGATTATCTGCACAGCAAAGATGTAAATACTGCTTTCAAAACCAAGAACAACTTAGGCATGCACTTTAAGAATAACAGAGAGAAAAGTTCAGTTTCAGAAAAATCAGGAGTGTAAAATTATTGTGTGGGTCATGTCCGATGTTTTATATAGGTTAAACAGGAAGAGCGTTCAAAGCCCGCATAAAGGAACACAAATATAGTTTCCAGAATAGGAAAATAAATTCCACATATGCCACTCATTCAATCTCAGAGGGACATGAGTTCTACTATGAATACAAGCCCCTCCATTTGCAGAAGAAAGGTTTGAAACTTAACATGTTGGAGGGTATGGAAATGAACAAATTTAAAAACTCCCACCATCTTATGAACGATCAAACTGAATTGAATAATTTGCCATTATTGAATATGTTCATTTGCAGGTGAAAATAGGGTATATTTACAGGTATACTTTCAAAAAATGTATTGATATAGTTGGTGAATTCATACCTGACCTTTTTAGATAGATTCATTCGTTAGGCAGACGAGTAGGTGATAGGTTAGAGTATAAAATAGTTTAGAAGTAAATTTCAGTTTATGCTTGAGGAAGCTATTATATAGCGAAACACGTGTCGCGGTTTTTGTAAAACCCTTTAGAGTGAAAATCATACAATGAACTGTATTACTCGTAATTAGTTTTTAAATACGGATTTTTATCAAGTATCGGCCAATACTATTCAATTATTGAACCAGAACATTATACACACCTCAGCCACAGTAAACTTACACAGTAATCCCACTTCGGGTGATTTTCGATTTGAATTTTCTACACGCAGACCCAAGAGTTGCAGTCTCAAGTCTGCACAAACGACGAGTTCAAGACAGGCACGCAACCCTTCCATAATTGTCGAATTTGGGTGAAAGCTTGAGAAAAATAAGGAGTCTTCTTTGTCCTAATACCAAAAATTCTGACTGCAACCCAACTAAAGCTTTTCCAGATACACTATAGGCTACATAGTTTAATTTTTTTCTTCTGTACTTATCAGTCAGGCCAGGAGGAAAAACGTTCTTCATCGGTAACAACCTCTTTGAGGCGTACACTGTTTGCACCGTTTTCAGAGCTTATTTCACCTCGTTTAAACTTAGCAAACCACTTCTCAACGGCAAAAAACAATGCTTCATTAACACACAAAATTCCTTCTTCAAACTAACAAAACTTTCTTGACTCAAAATGTTCTGTTCCACAAACTGATAGTCCGACAGCTGTGAAATTTCTACACATGTCTTTTGAAGCTTAGGGTTAACTGAAAATCATACGAATTCGATACTAGCAGCGCCACCTATGTGTTAGCCTACGAACTTGTAAGCCCGCCTAATAGACGTAGGTAAATGGCGACCACTAGAGCTGCCGAGATACCAGGAAGAAATTGCAGTAGACAACAGCCACAAACAGTCTCGAAAGATTTCTATAGAAACTCTTGAAATAAGCAAGCCTCAACCCTACTGAACATTTAGAGATACTGTATTGTTTTCTTTTCAGAAACAGCTATGGGCGTGTCTCTTTCCTCAAGAGGAACCCAAGGCGATTTGTACATACGAAACATCCAAAATATATGTAAAGTGATGATAAACAGATTCAAACTACCTTACGAGCGAATCCACTGGATTTTTTATTTCACAAATGATTATAGAACCCAGCAACGATCCATTAAAATGGTGAACTCCTTTTTTGATGATATTTTTGAGGAGAAACTAAGAAGGGTGGATGATGAAATGAAAATTGATGGCAAACGTGCTCTGTTAGACGTTCTGATACAGTTCCATAAAAGTTCCATTTTGACGAAGGAAAATATTCGAGATGAAGTCAACACGTTCATGTTTGGGGTGAGAGAATGTGTGATGGTTTCAAGTGAAGCTAGCTGATATTACATGATGAATCATTATAAAATCACCATTGATTGTGAACAAGATTTCGATTCATGCTTGTGATTGAACTTTTCAGTAGCAACTTTACCTCAAGATTAAGTTGAAAAACGCCTGTCAACTGGGCAGATATACAGTTTAGATCCCCCAAGAGTAGTTAGTCTGTTAGCATGTCACTCTTTACAAATTGAGCTCAAAGAACAGAATGAACATATTTTAGAATATTCTGAAGTGGGTAGGATTAGATAATTTAGGAAGTACTTTCTACATCAATAGCATTTCACAAATGTTGTTCATGACGAAGAATTTCAAGAAAAAGGTTTTAACGATGAACGAAAACGAGAATGTTTCTTACTTACTCATCAAACTCAAGCACCTGTTCATGCAGCTGCAGTTTCGTAAGAATCCACTAGATACTCGTTAGGATAACAAGAGGATTGCTCCGAATTTTTGGGGTTCTTGTTGAATACTCTTCGTAAGCAAAAAATAGCAGAATCAATAATCCGGACCGCTCTGGATTGAATGAGTCCGTACAGTATATCTCGTCTTGTGTTTGTGGATAATTTGCTGGAAGAATCCTCACTTGTTTACTTTGTAGCAAATGTTCAACGTGTGAACTTCTGAAACTTCAACTAGCGTTTCCTATTATGACTAATAACCAGTCCGTGCAAAACTTTTTGTTAAATCACCTGAGAATGGAAATTTTAACAGATGATGATCGACTGTATTGACAAACATGCGTCAAACTAACTAACTGTTATAAGAAAATAAGTATAGCTGAGGCACCAGTCAATCTAATAATAACACTGATGATCTTCAAACATGACTCAACCTCTGACAAAAAAACACCAAATTCTCACGAAGGTTCGAAATAAATTAACACTTCAATCTAGCAGATCACTATTATAATCTTCATGCTGTCATTGTTCACTGTGGTTCTGGCCTTAAGTCTGGTCATTATTACGCCTTGGTCAAAGACGACTGGTTTAAGTTTGACGATACTCGTGTCACTGGCGTGTTCTGGCGATGTATTGAATTTATTGAAGCCTCTGGAGACACCCTACATTTTGTTTTATGAAAGAGAGGACATTGGCAGATCAAGATCTTCAGATGATGTAGTGCTGCAAGTTTTTCCGGGTTTTCCTGCAGCTGAAAAAGCAAATGCGCAACTGGAATCAATGAAGTCACCCCGGAGCGTCAATTAATTTTTGTTGTTGTTTTATAATTTCCAAATTAATCAATTGGAAATATAAATAATTACATTTGAATGACACTATTTCAAGTAATTTTGTGTGTAACGATAGCTAGTTGAGAAGAAATCATTTTGATGACTTTGACTGTAACTGCAGTAGCATTTTGTAAAATGTCACATTTTCTGAAGAATCATGCTATTCAGAAATGTTATTGCGGAAAGAATCAGTAATGACCTGTCGGGGTATAATTTTCTTACTTTTTGTATGAATCAATCTACTTTGTGTGAAAAAAACTCCGTTGTTGATTTCCAAAGCGACCTCCGAAGCGAATGATGTTTTTGAATGGATGAAATGAGAAAACCAGGGCCTTGGAATACAGTGTGTCAATTTGAAAACTTCCCACCCTCAATATCTCCCTTCCAGTACATAATATGAAAAAATGGTCAGACAGGTCAACTTTATTTGCAAGGGGGACACTCTGAATGAATATTTTCAACCCTCGGGGTTCAACCCCCTAGGAGGGGTGGATGTTACCCTCAGAATTTCAAATGGAAAGGGGGGTCAAGTGGCACATCATTTTGAAGGGCATTCAATTCTCTTGCCAATGATACCTTTTTCATTAGTTTTTGATGAGCAGTTTTTGAACAATAACGTTCCAAACGAACGGTGATTAGAAGTGAATAAGAATAAATGATTAAAACTCGCCCGCACTAGATGTTTGGTATTCAGGTTGGTATTCAAAACAAATGATTGTAATGGACTATTGGAAAAGGTGAGCATCGTACTAGGTAGCATCGTTCCAACCCTTGAGTAATATTCGAATTCGTGGATGTGAGAGGAATGTAGAACTACTTAGTTAACGAAATACGCATCGAGTGCAAACAAAAAATACTAAATTGCAAAAAACAAATTTCAACCATCTTGTTACGCTTTATCTGATAATATGTTCAAAATGTTGTCCATTCTGCTCTAAACAGTAATACAGTCTGTTTTCGAACTCCTCTCGAACATTTTGGAAAACTTCACCACTAATTGACCGGCATGCTGCTGTAATTCGTCCTTTGAGGTCATCCATATCAGTGGGCTGTGTTTTATAAACGACAGATTTGAGATATCCCCAAAGAAAAAAATCTAATGGAGTCAAATCCGGTGATCTCGGTGGCCACTCAATTGATCCCCTTCTGCCAATCCATCTCTCCCGGAATCGCTCGTTCAACCATTGTCGGACGGGGCGAAAATAATGAGGTGGCGCACCGTCCTGTTGGAAATGTAACAAATCTTCCTGCAACAGTAAATTACCGTGTGCATCAATTTGAGTTTCGAGCTCGTGAGTTATAAGTGGATCGATAGGTGCTTGAAGCATATCTAGGTACAGATCACCATTCAAGTTTTCTTCAAAAAATAAAGGTCCGATAATGGCATTTCCAAGAATACCAGCCCAAACATTAACTTTTTGTGGGTGTTGTGTATGTCCTTCTCGAAAATTGTGAGGGTTTTCGTCACTCCAATAGCGACAATTTTGCCTATTAACATTGCCATTCAGGAAAAATGAACATTCATCACTGAAACAGATATTGAACAGAAGATTAGGTAAAGCATTGATTCGAAGAGTCATGATTTCACAGAATTCTATTCTTCTGTCATAATCATCCTCATGGAGCTCGTGGAGAATCTGCATTTTATATGGATGAAATTTGTGCATTTTCAGTGCTTTCCTTACAGTCTCGTGTGACATTCCCGTCTGTTCTGCTACTGATCGTAAGGAGCTAGTCGGCTCTGCAGCAAATGTTCCCAACACCTCAATTTGAGCATCCTCATTCAGTACTCTGGGGTTATTCCTTTTTTTATTCCTCACCGAACCAGTTTCGGAAAACTTTGTCACCAAATCAAGCACATACCGGTGACTTATATTAAGATTTGGATTTCTTTCATTAAAAAGAGATGCCGCCCTTCGTGCGCACTTGCCCACCTCTCCATAAATAAAAATTATTTCAATTCGGTCTTGGATAGTGTAAACCATTCTTAAAATTTATACACTTTCTAAGGTATCGCTGATCAGCTCAACAAATGAAACTGAAATGATAGTACTACCAAATGGCTTGAATGCGATGAACACCTTTTTTGCTCAAAAAACGATACTTTTTATAGCAGAAGTAACAAAAAAGGGATAAGAGTTTTAAATCCGATAATAAACCCAAATGAAAGTCACCGAAATCAGATAACTAATTAATGTAAATTTTTTGAGGCTTGTCTAATTTTACCCCTGATGGAAAGTTGAAAAGCTGACCCGTCATCACAAGTTTTACTTATAAGAGAGTCAATAAATTGTATTTCTTTGCATACTAACTTGATAACCAGGCATTTTAGTATAGGCCAATTCTAATTACTTCTATTAGTTTAGAACTACATTTTCGGATACTGCTGATCGGAAAATAATAAATGAGGGCACCGTCGGCAAGCGAATTGAATGCCCTTCAAAATGATGTGCCACTTGACCCCCCTTTCCATTTGAAATTCTGAGGGTAACATCCACCCCTCCTAGGGGGTTGAACCCCGAGGGTTGAAAATATTCATTCAGAGTGTCCCCCTTGCAAATAAAGTTGACCTGTCTGACCATTTTTTCATATTATGTACTGGAAGGGAGATATTGAGGGTGGGAAGTTTTCAAATTGACACACTGTATATAAAAATATTGCTAAGAGGGCTCTTCACTTTCCATTTATTAAAATTTATTTTTGCACCCTAACTGAAAGCCAAATTTTCGATCCGACCCTGCATTATTTTTAAATTCTTCTACAAATTGCACTTTTCCAACAGAAACCTTTGATTTCCTTACTGATGTTTACTCTTGGGATTTGGAATATCAGTGAAAATCCTTGATTTTATGAGTATTTCATTAACTTACGTCAATTGTATTCAATAACGAACTGAATATTTCCTCACTGTTGTTAGGAAAATGCTGGAAAATATTTTGAAATTTGTTTCCGGTAACCAACTATCGCTATCTTATGAACGACAACCCTCAGAAATCATGCCTTCATTACAACTACTGAGAAAAATGCTCTTTTGTTTTCAATTCATATTTCTTTATTTTTCCAATATCAACATATATTCTTCGGGAGTGCTAACTTGTTTATATTTACACTTTAGGGTTACGATACTACAGCCATCGCATTGTCTTTCGCCCTGTATGCATTAGCGTATCATCCAGATATTCAGGTGAAAATAGTTGATTTTATTGTTAGTGTATTTCCTATATATTTTAGTTTGTAGGAAAAAATAATAGAGGAACAAATAGAAATATTCGGAAGTTTAAATAGTGGCATTGAAACGACATATGGGCATCTGCAACAAATGAAGTATTTAGAATTGGTTATTCTCGAAACTTTGCGGTTATATCCTCCTATTCCTTATTGTGGAAGAAAAGTAATTGAGGAAACTGATATAGGTATGTTCTACACATCAGCAATGACTCTTTTTGTGAATAAACTAACAATATAACTGTTATAATATGGCGCAGTCAGTAGGATATGAGCAATACTTGTCAATAGCGAAAGCAATCTATTGCTGGTGTTCCCCAGGATCTATATTGTCTCCAACCCTCTTTTTATTATTTATCAACGACTTATTGGAAAACAACAAGAATCCAAAATATTGCTTTGCTGACGACAGCACACTTGTCTTATCATTCCATTTGGATTCCAGGACATCGGCTACGGAGGAACATCTTCACCGGCAGCAGGAGGTTGCATATCGTCGCTGCCGTGGAAAAATATTCTATGTGTTAAAATGTGAATTTTACAGGAGACCAAAAAAACATAATATTTTGAAGGGAAGACAAACGGCACTTCTTCACTTAATTTTATTATTATAGACAAATATGCCTCTATATATTTAAGAAAAGAAATAAAACAAAGGTTTGTGATTTTCAAACTACATGATTATTTCAGGTTTCAGTGAACACATGAGAGCTTTTGCAGTTTTTTAACATGACTCACATAAGCGATTTCAGCCCATCTGACTGCAAAAGAATATCAACTTAACATAAACAAATAAACTAAAAACTAGGTACAATGTTACAGAACATCAATAATATTATCTTTAATATTTAATTTTTGGTTTTAACTTTTCTATCAGATTGAAATGGAATATTATCGTAGAAACTACGATCTTTCTCGATGACACGCCTTAAATCTTGGAGGCATCTAGCCACTCAGAGCAATAGCTAATACTCTATTTCTATTTTGATAATTACATCCATCAGCTATGCTTATAACCACCCGGAATGTATCAGTTTGAAATGTAATAAAATCTATAACACAACTAGTAAACTCATTAGATGTTACGCCACCATTTGACACATGCGATAGGTATAACGTCACATCTTTATTATTAAGAACAAAAATAGTGAAGTTATGAAGCTGTAAGGTCCATGGTTAGTACTAAGTGATTCTCATCAGATTTATCCTTGGCCGCATTTTTAGCATCCCCAGCTTCATTTTTCCTCTCAATGTGTTTCTGGTACACATCTGGAGAGATCATTTTCACTCCATATCCACAACAGATGTCGCATTGGTCTTTGCGAGGTTGGTGTATTTTAATATTTTGGTCTTTTAGAACATCTAAGAAGAAGGTTCTTGAAACACTCTTCACTGAGTTTTGCCTACACCACTTTCGAAACACGTTATGCATTTGAGAAAGAGATCTAAATGTGAATTCTACATATGTATTGCTCCCACAGTAATGGCTTGGAACAGTTGGAAGTAATTTTAGCCATTTGACAACATTTTCCTTCATCTCTTCATGTGTTTTTTTTTATTCCATCGGTTTTGCTGTTTACTGTTGCTCCTCGTTTCACTTGTCTCCTCAGTATCTGGAATTTCGTCACACTCACTACGTTTATACCATCTTTCAAATGTATCTGCTTCTAAATTTAGGGTGTTGATAAAACAGTTCACACACTTCTACTCTCTCCCTATTAGAGAGTAGGAATATATAGTAACTTTATGTTTTTCTGAATACTTGTTTTGCACCAAATACTTGTGCTCACCAAACCCGTTGCCAACGCTTTCTTCTCAGACCAAGTGGAAAATCTCCAAAAATTTTTGAAAAGTACATTTCTTTCGTCATCAGTCATCACATTACACATAAGAGTTCTACAAGTCTTTTTAATTGTATTTATATGGGCACAACACTGCTTAACTGACCTTGATGATTTTTCGCAATTCTGGTCGATTTTCACATTTTCGAGCTTTGAATATCCCACATAGAATTGACCCAAAACTCGCATCTTCTTAGCTTTTAGTATGTTTTTACTTATTCGAGAAACTGACTTGTCCGGTGTGCTGGATGAATGCTCTTCTGAAATGCTTGAAGACCTTCTATTGCTCTTCCTATTTTCCTTATTGGTTTCCAAAATCTCTTTTTTCTTATTGGAGTTTTCTTCTTGTGAAAAATAACTTTCAGCTTCCATGGATTCACTTTCTATCAAGTGCAGTTCTTGAACATCTCAAGTATACATTTCCACTGGTACCTTCCCAACTTCTTTCTCTTCGTTTCTATTATTTTGTATTGAGTTTAATTCTTGCTTGCTCTTTCCATCCTCCTCTAGTATGTTCACTACTTCAATTTCCTTTTCCGTAGGACATATTGGCAGCAAAGTGGAAAGGAACAGTTTACTTTTGTCATACTGAAGCTGTTCATGTTCTACATTAGGATATGTGAATAGTCACATCTCCTAATGTTATTTGCTGGTGTTTCCATATCGTTTGGTTTTTTTCGAGCTGCAAATCCATGATCAGATATCACGGCCTAAAATACCCCAATTTTCGAACACAATGACCAATTCGGTTTGACGATACTTAATGAACAACCATGATCTTCCGTAATTGATATTTCAGATCTTATTCAGTAAAACAATCAAACCAATTTGGATTCAGACAACGTACAGTTATTTAATAAATTCAGTCCATGTTGACTTACCTTATTTTTATTAGTCACTGATATAAAAAATGTTCAAAAATAGTTTTTAAACTTCTAGACGAACGTTGAACTGAAATCAACTATGTGCCACTTCGTCACATAAGCGCGGTTTTGTCGCGTTTAAGATTACAGCAAAACATTCTATGTGTCCAGCCAATGATGAACCAAGCACCTAGAATATTTTACCACGTGCAGTTTCCGCTTGAGGCTACATAGGAGACTTTTTATTATAAAAATTAGAAATCACGATTTGAACTGACACATACGAGATTTTGCTACAAGTTAGGTATCCTAAAATGCCGTCAGGTGTTACCAAAACATAGTTTTCATAAAAATGTACACATAGGAGGTTTTTTCACGGCAGCGACGGTATCGTAATGAAGATCTAGAAGTGATTTCGAATTGGGCTAAAAGTAACCAGGTTCAATTCAATACCACAAGAACCTCAGTAACTTTTGATGCTTTATAAAGCTCAGATCATACCTTCTTTGGAATATTGTTCTCATGTATGGAACTCTGCCCCCAGACATACTGTGAAGTTGCTGAATTCCATCCAGAAAGGAGCCATCCACCTGATTGGAGACGCGAACATGTATAGAACTCTGCCCCCAGACATACTTTGACAGACATACTTTGAAGTTGCTGAATTCCATCTAGAAAGGAGCCATCCACCTGATTGGAGACGCGAATATCACGTGCAACCTTGATAGCCTAGAACATCGAAGAAAAGTTGGAGATTTGCTTCTCTTCTATATATATTTTCACGGGAGGTGTTCAAATGACTTGGCACATTTGATTCTACCAAGAGCGGTACAATATCAGATTACGCGACGGACTGTGGCTGTTCATCGTTTTGAGGTTCAACTCAGTACACCTCGAACTTCACTGTTCAAGAACCCTTTCTTCTAGAGAACTGTGTTTATGTGGAATAAACTTCCTGAGAACATTTTTCCAAATGGATTTATTCTCCAGCGATTCAAATCCAATGTGAATCGCTACTTTCGCACAGTCACCGCTCTGAGAGCGCATTAAGGATTTTTGGGTAGTGCTTGTGTTTTGTCTTTAAAAAAAACAAAAAAAATATTTATATTTCAATGGTATTATGCTTATTGACCCATTTCAGGTAAAGGTATGGTTCTTCCGACGAATCTTTCACTTGTGATTTCAATATATGGATGTCATCATCTTCCCAAACATTTTCGAGAACCCGAAAAATTCATACCGGAAAGATTCGAAACCGATGAGATATTACCCTACAGTTTTTTGCCATTTGGGTTCGGCCCAAGGATTTGCATAGGTTTGTATTGAAGTTCCAAAATTATGTCATTATACCATTAGAAAACCGTATTCTCTATTTGAATTTATTGGGTGATATCATATTACTGGTATATCATTAGCTTTAATTTTACTGATCGATGTGAAAATACTAAAATATTTTTCACATATATTTAGTTGGCATACTTGAAGACTGGCTATAATCAAATCAAATTTCGGATATGCGGTTGGTTACTTCGTTCACAGGCAGATGGGGCGATGACAAACCTGTTGTTTGTTGTCCGCTTCAGCCTAGTTCGGGGGATGATACTCTGAATTCGAGTTTCAATTATCGGAAATCATCGATTTTATGTTGATGATAGACACTACCTTGCACTGACGAGTGGCCAAACAGCCCGAAACCGGTCAGCAAGTGTGTTCCAATGATTGAAAATCTATTGCGGCAATTGTATCGCCAACAGCATATGCAGGAATAACTTCAGTGAAGAATCCTGCACTGACACCTGTCGGACATAATCCAACGCCCTTCGTGGTATTAGCCCGGGGAGTAGTTGTTTTCTGATAGGTGTCAGTCCATTAACCGACAGGGAGTTGAGACTGACCTGAACAAATTGTTCCTTTCGATAATTTTTTTCTACTGATCATGTTGATATTCTGAAAAAATGTGAAAATACTAATATAGCTTTGATTTATATTTCGCAGGAAAGAAGTTTGCAATGCTCGAAATGAAGACCACCCTATCGAAGATCGTTAGCAATTTCAGAATATCACCATCTAAACAGGAATTCAAACCACAGTTAGTACCGGAAATAACTTTGGCGTCCTTGAATGGGTTGAGAATATCCTTGGAGAAACGGTAGCACTCCACCAACTACTCCATGTGAACTGAAGTAACATTGTGTTTGTTGATTCAAAATTAAAATTTTAAGGCAAATCTGTATTTGATTTCTGATTGTCTTTATGTCTTCATGACTATTACTGGAGTTTTTTCCCAACACCAAATCGTTATTTTAACACCTCGACAGGAGTTTACTTTGATCTTCCTTTTGAAGATGATCACTTGGTGATCGAAACACGTGTCGAGGTGTTAAAATAAAGGTTTGGTGTTGGGGAAAAACTCCAGTAATATTTATTACTACACCAAAGGTTCCAAACAGTGCATCACAAGTTCATTTCTTTTTGGCTATATATTTCCAAACCACATGATATAGTCATTTTCCCTCCCAAATAACAAAATCTAGAATCAATCTAGAAAAATTTAAATCAGTTCGGAAGTAAACAGATTCAGGATTGAATATTGCTGGAGTTATTTTTCCAACACCAAATCGTTATTTTTAACAACTCGATAAAGTTTAATCTTCCTCTTTTCGAAATATGGCACGACCAACCTGTCGAGGTGGATCTGAAGCTGTTGCTTCGCCACCTCACTCGAGAACGAATGCGCGTATATCTCAGTGTCATCTTCGTATATAGGTACCAGATTCGTTATCAGGAAAGTGATGCGTATGCACCACAAATATACAAATGTTGAATACTGTGAGGGTAAGGTTGATATTAATACTGAATCAGACCATGATAATTTTCTACTTGCAGTACCTTCAGATAATGAACCTTCTGTTAATACAACAATTTATGCTAGGGAAACGAGTGAGGTAAATATTGATAATTTTATAACCTTATTAAAGCAGGAAAACTGGGAAGTGGTTTACTTGGTAAACAATACTGATTCAAAATTTAACGCCTTTCTTGACACATTGATTTACAACTTTGAAGCCACGTGTCCCATTAAAAACAAAAAAATTAAAAAAACCATTGGAAATGAATGGGTAACAAATGAAATAAAAAAATCATCTCAAGATTTAAAACAATTACATTACCTAAGAAAACAATTTCCAACACTTGATCTTGAGTATAAATTTGCCAAAAAACAACATAAAAACCTCTTGTTAAGTACGAAAAGTCAATTTTACATCAATAAAATTCAAAATTCATCAAACAAAAGTAAGTCTACTTGGCAGATTATAAATGAGCTCAGTGGAAAAAGAAAACCCAAAAACACGTCGCAATAAAATTACATAATGAAATTATTGAAAAACCATCAATTTTATCAAATATATTTAATGATTATTTTGTAAACATACCAAAGGAAACAATAGGAAATATACAACACCTAAATCATCAAATTAAATATCCACAAAATAATTTTCAGAGAGTATGTTTGTTCAATATGTTTCTGAGATAGATGTCCTCAATGTTATAAAATATAAAATTAAAAATAAGCCCTCCTGTGGTTATCATGGAATTTCAGCTGTAATATTAAAAAAAATTGCAGAATACATAGTTAAACCTCTAACTCACGTGATTAATAAGTCTCTTGAGGACGGGATATTCCCAACAAAATTGAAAACTTCATTAGTGTCTCCTATTTTAAAGAAAGGTAATCCATCTGACATATCTAATTATAGACCAATCACTATTCCATCAGTAATATCAAAAGTAATTGAATATGTGGTTCTAAATCAACTAGTATCGTTTTTAGAGAGGAACAAAGTTATTATGGATAATCATCATGGTTTTCGTAGCCAATACTCTACTACAACAGCAATTATCTCCTTCTATGAAAAAGTATTAATAGCTATTGAGAAGGGTGAAAATCCAACAGGAATATTTTGTGATTTAAGTCGAGCTTTCGATTGTGTTTAACACGAAACTCTGCTTGATAAGTTATATCAATTTGGTATAAGAGGTATAATTCATGACTGGTTTAGCTCGTATCTGAAAGGACGGAAACAAATTGTAAAAATCTCTCATTGTGGTAAAACATCTCGGTCATCTCCTCAAAGAAATGACATTGGGTACCTCAAGGCTCCATTCTGGGGCCAATACTATTCGTCTTATATATTAATGAGTTACCTCTGATCTTAACTGATGCATTCACTACATTGTATGCAGATGACTCAACGCTACTTTTTACAGGAGAAAACTCTGAAATTCTGAAAACAAAAATTAACACCACAATGCTCAACTTTTCAGTCTGGTCTTCTGATATGTCTCTTCTTTTTAATACAAACAAAACAAATTGTGTAACTTTTCATACTCATGAAAACAAAAACGTACCGCCATTAAATATCAACATTAATAACACATGCATTTATAGTACTTAAAGTGTTAAATTTCTTGGAATTTTTTTGGACGAAGACTTATCATTTCGAACTCACTGTCTACAGCTTTCTAAGACACTGAACTCAAAATGTTACCAAATCAGAAATCTTAGATATACATTGAATTTGAATCATCTCCGTTCATTCTATTTTGCAGAAGTTCAATCAAGAATTAACTATGGTATTGCAGTCTGGGGTGGATCAGCATATGCACAAAATGTTTTTCTGGCTCAAAAGCGCATTATTAGATGTATTGCTAGAGTCTCATTTAACCATAGTTGTCGTGACCTTTTCAAAAACATGAGGATTTTAACAGTTAGTGGTATTTTTATTTTAGAACTTTTGAAGAATATACACAAAGCTCGTGACGACCATATGTGTGTAGATGAACTACAGAATTATGATACTAGACAGAAAGGCAAATATTGCGTTCCCTTCAGACGCTTAAATATTAGCTTAAATTCACCTACTGTACTTGGCTTAAGACTCTATAATCGACTTCCACAAAGATATAGATCCTTTTCAAACCGGAAATTTCTTATTGAAGTGAAAAAGATACTAATTGATCTGTGTCCCTACTCCCTAGAAGATTATTATGATTTATTTCTTAAAGAACAACCTGCGGGACTCCTGCTTCAATTGGATAATTCGCAGATGTCATTTGGTCCACTCTGACGCGAAAAGTTCGGTAAGTCAATGCCTGCTGACCACATCTTGGCGACAAATCCCTCTATCCAAACTATATCAAAGCTTTGTGAATATCCAAACGACCATAACCAAATTAATTCCCTAGTTGAAGGATTCCTTCACTTCGTGAACAACCCGGATTGCTCGCGAAACCCGAATTGCACCTCGGGAATGAGCTTCATCCTATCTTCCAGGCGAAAAAGTGTGCTCAAGAGGATTTTATCGATGACCATCGCCATCGCACTGAGTAGCGAGATCGGCCTATAGATACCTATGAGAGATTCAAGTTTTCCAGACGGCGTGCTTCAGACAATCCGGATAATGTCAGTGTCAAATAATTACGTTTATGATGTGTACTAGTACAAAATCATTTCGCGGCAGGTTACGCAGGAGAACTGCCACAATTTCATCAATACCTGGGTCTATGTGCTTCCTTAGCAAATAATGAAATTCGCGAATCAATCCACTTTATATAAAGATGAAATCGCATGAGAGAAGCGCCTTTTTCAGTGTTGCCAGGTCTACTGTTCTGCAATATATCTCTTGTTTTTTGGCTCTGCAGCTATTTTTCCACTGTGTGAGAGTTAAAATCTACTGATGACTCAATTTCCTTTCCGTTATAAATGTTAAATTACTGTAAATAAGAAGAAACACCTCGTATGTTGTTTGTATCTATAGAATATATCTTCTTCTGTATCAATCTACTGATTCGCTGACACAAAAACTACTTCTTAACATGAAAATTACCTGGCAACGCTGGCCGTTTCAGTATGGCTCTACTTTGTGCTTCACAAACAGAATATTCGTAAGTTAAAATAACTCGACCAATATTTCAACACATGTATCAATAATAAGGCGGTACGATGTTAGCTGGGTCAGATAATAGCTTATAAATACCGGACTACCCGGACTACAAAATCCGTCAAACACGAAATTTGATGAGTCGTCAAGAGCTGAAATTTGACTGCGAAATTTAATGACCTCTACTAACCCTAAATCGGCAAATTCAATTATAATTAGTTATGTTGATTACAAAAAGGCCGTGGATGGCCTTTGGCTTTTGTTTCAGGACCGCAGGGCGACACTTTGAATTCAGGATTAACCAATTTGAACAAGGGATGGATGAAAGGGGTGAATGTGAGTCTGGAATCCGAATACTTCATCGTTGATGTATAATGTGATACCCAACTGGATTCTGTGAGAATGTGCATACATAAATAGGTGATTTGATCATCTCTCTCATAATGGTTCATGTACCGGAAAAATAATTTCAGGGAAACAGAGTGACACCGCGATAATGGGAAAATGTAGAATATCAAACAACATTGAATAGTTGACAAATCTTAAAAACAACCATTTGTGTGAAGCCACACAGTCTACAATTTTTCAATCAAATATTAATGTAGGTTTAACTTTATTCATAGGTCGTTCATATGTGCCAAAAAATGTATAATGCTGTTCCATCCCGTGAACAAAAAAACATTAAACAAAAATTGAAATTATTCCTAATTATGAAAACTCTATACTCTTCATTTGTCTTTTTAAAATCTGTTTTTCTGCTGTCACCCCCTTACAAACGGCAACCCTCAGAAATCGACATTTATGACAAGGTCTTACGTGTTTACGTTACATTTTCATCACTCCTGAAGTTCCTGAACAACTTATGAAATGTCGCAAAATAGGTAGAAAGACAAAGTCTGAATTTACGGGGAGGTCAGTTGGAGTCGACATCCATCTCCTTTGTAGACTCAGCGTCAGAAAGAATTTTTTAAGTTTATTCTGTCCATAAAAGTCCCACAAGTAGTTAGGGAAAGAAGGTCAATCACGGCAAAGCCCCACATTACCGTGGATACTACGACAAGTTGTTGAAGAACTTTAAAAGAAGGCTCTTTTTAAAGTACCGTTGGATTTAGGTTGGAGGTGGTTTCAACAGAAAGTTACCAATATTGAGAGGTTCAAAAAATAAAGTATTTGAACTGAAGAATTCAAAAATAAAGAAAAGTGAACAAGTTCACATGCCCAACTGGAACGCTGGCCACTACAGTAAGTACGACAGAGACGACCTATTTCCCGCATAACCCTCCACTTAGGTTACCTTGTGGATGTCTTACAGAAAAAATTATTACCTTAACTCCTGGAGCATTTAGAGCTTGCTTCCATTTTTTATTAGTGAACTGAGTTCCTTGATCACTCAATATAGCCTTAGGAAAGCAGTATTTAGCGAAGTAATCATTGGTTAAACGATTGATAATAGCCCGAGTCGTGGCTTTTTTCATAGCATAAAATGTTACAAATTTTGTGAACACATCTAAGACTACGCACAAAAATGAGGCGCCTCCTCTACTTCTTGGAAGTGGTCCGTACAATCAATAGCTATTAACTCATTCCTACTACTGGGCAGAATTGAATAAAGCAGGGTCTGTGCTTTAGGAGCACATTTTGCTTTCTGACATAAGTCGCAACTTAGAATACATTTTTTCACATCTCTATTCATATTATTACACCAAACTTCTCCTTGTAAAGCCTTACAAGTCTTAAATGAACCGGAATGATCAAGCGCCTCGTGAAAAACTTTAACAAATTCAGAAGTTAGTTTTTTCGGTATGCACAATCTACAAAACTCGTCATTCTTACGACGGGTATACAGGGTGATTCAAAAGTACTTTGACAAACTTCAGGAGGTGATTCCTCACAATATTCTAATATGAATTGTCCGAATAAAAAAACCTCCGGAAACGCTTCGTTTCCAAGATACAGAATGTTGAAGTTTTATTTTTATTTTCGTTTCTTTCAAATAACTTTTGGAATACTGAACTTCATTGAACGAAACTTGGTAATAGGAGGTTTTTGAGGTGTCGAATTCGAACCTGATGCTCTTACTCGTAGGGGGCGTCACCTACACGTCTTTTTCTTTTTTAAAGATTCATTACTTTTTTGGGCGTACTTCTAGCACATTTTTCAGTAAAAAAATCGATTCCTCTATCATATATACGTAAATAAGCTACCCTTGTTACTAGTCGCTGTAAGCAACCGTTTTCTAAATATTTGGACTTGAAAACTTCTTCAAGTTACTTTTAATTATACTTTTTATAGTTAACAAACGTGTGTAATTATTATTATTATTATTATAAACTTTTTCACAGTTTTCACCAGATTTCTTGCGAATTGCTAAAAAGAAAGGTCAAGTATGTGGTATTTTTGAAAAGGTAACTAAACGACACTCAACCCATCTTTACATTTATCCACTTTGGGGTGTTGTCGGTCTCCGCTGGATGGTTAATTAAGTAACGGGTCAGTCCATTCATAATTTGTGGCTGAATGGCAAACTAACCTACAAAATGGTCCCCTTAAGTACGTTTGATATGTTTTTGCATGTTTCCAGATTTTCAATAGAGGCTGAAATATAGAGAATACATTTCATATCAATTGCAGTTGCAGAATATATGAAAAGAGGTTTCTTTTGTTGAAATTTAATACATTGATACGCCCATGTCAATGTAACTATCTTATTTCGTCCCCGCAAATAAAGGACTGAATCCACCCCAGCAATAAGTAATACTCAGCATGAAATACGGATCACATTTTACGGCAATATGCGAGATATGTACAAAGAGAACCACAAATAGGAACAACACATGACTGGAATATTAATGTTGTAATATCATATTCAACAGTAGGTATACCGCAATGTTGAAGAGAAATGAATTATATGTAACTACATTAACGGTAATGGAGTTATTCAACAGAGAGTATATATGTTTGAGAAATCCCTCTATAGTAGTACTTTTTTATTACACGAAAGTTTATTTATGTGTGTGTAGTTTTCCTGAACCAGTTAATAATGATGATACCTTCTGTTTCAAGGAACTCGTCTTACTTTTTCCAAATTTTTTATATACTCAGATTCAAAAAAGTCTAGATAATATTTTTGGAGAATTTGAACGACGCAATTGCGGAAAAACGGCCCCATTTACAGAAAAAGAAGGTGCTATTGCACCGTATCACAAATCGATGAGAACGATGGAAAAATTGTATGAATTGGGCTTTAAATTGCTTCCGCATCCACCGTATTCTCCAGATCTAGCCCTCAGCGACATTTTCTTGTTCTCAGGCCTCGAAATAATCTTGTGGGAAATAAAGAGGTAGTCGTCGAAACTGAGGCCTATTTTGAGACTACAGACACAACAATCGTAGTATCGCTCTTGAAGGCAACAATTTTGAATAATCAAATCAAATCTATTCTTTCAGAATAGTATCAAGCAGTCAACCCCATTCTGGTACATTCTTTATATATTTTGATAGCACTTGTCATTCAGGTAAGTTAATTATAATAATATAATAATAATATTTATTTTCCATTAGACACAGATAACATGTAATTGGAATTGTCAAAGTACAACACCTTTGTTATGAAACAACAAAATTAAAATACAGCACAGATACACTTACATATTACGAATCGTAAAATTCTTGCAAATCATAAAAATACAGCACAGATACACTTACATATTACGAATCGTAAAATTCTTGCAAATCATAAAAACAATTCTCGATCAAATTTGGGAAGGTTACTAAATTTATTGAGGTTTGTTATATCTTTTGAACACCTAGGGAGGTTATTGAAACTAGTAAGACCTACGGCTTCTCGCAAGGAAGAGAAGCCGTCACAACCAGTGCTTGCACTTTCCTACATCAGAGGATTATCGGAGAGGATAAGAAGAATTGGTTCCAAGTACAACATCAGAACCTGCTTCAGATCCGATAACACTATCCGTAGCAGCCTCACGAAAACTAGGCCACCAAACGCGGACTGCGCTTCCACGAATTGCATTTTCCGGATACTCTGTGAGTGCGGAAAATCCTATATTGGTGAAACTAAGAGGCCATTGAATGTTCGCATTGCCGAGCACAAGAAACACACACAGCGAGGAGAAACCAGCAAATCAGGAATAGCAGACCATGTTTGGACCCATCAACACAACATCGAGTGGTCCCAAGCTAAGATCTTGCACAGAGAGGAACATTGGTTTAGGAGAAAATTCAAGGAAGCCGCATACATGTTGTCCAACAACGTATTCAGCCAAGCCAGCGTAGAAATACGCAACATATGGAAACCCATCATCAAGCGAAAAATGGCCAACTCCCGCCAAAACGGTCATCTCCCACGGAACCAGTGAAGCGGAAAATGGAAAGCGGGGATAAGTGAAAGTACTCGAACGACCTATAAATAGTCATCTCTCGGAGGAATCAGTCCAGTCATCACCCGAAGACGATTGTAGATACTAACAATCGAAACGTCGTGAACTAACGTGACTTGGAATCTCTTCACTTTTTATTTTCTTTTTTTTTCATTTCTTTATTTTTATTTATTCAATTGTTTTATTTTTACTCTTATTTTATTTCACTATTATTTCATTTCAGGTTTATTTTGGTTAATATAATTATTATTTTCAGCTATCTCATTTTTAATTCTTCTTTTTTAGTTGTTTCAGGGATTTCAAATCATTTTATGTAGTAGACAATGGAAGTCCGAACTAGTGAAATTCATGAAACATTGTCAATCATCTTCAAACAAAGATTAACAATATTATGTATCAACGATCACGTTTTTATCATTATTATTATTATTATACATATGTTCTTGTTTTATTTTACATTAATATGTGTATTCGTATGTGTAAATCAAATTGTGATATAATTGCATTTATAATGAATATGCAAGGAATATATATATATATATATATATATATATATATATTTCATCACACTTTGTCAATGAGAATTTATTCTTGTGCAATAAAGTATATTTATCTATCTATCAAAACCAATATAGTGAAGTTTGGGCACTTAGAAGCTCATGATTCGTGGTGTCGAATGCTTTACTATAATCAATTGATACAAAGAGAGTTAATTCATCGTTGTCAGAAGCCCGAAAGATGTCATTCGTCATTATCAGTAGGTCGCTAGTGGTACTATGGTTTCGTCTGAAGCCTGACTGATTTTCAGGTAAGATATTGTTTTCCATGGTCCACTCATATATTTGTTCATATGCTGCTTTCTCTAGAATTTTTGATGTAGTCGCAGTATGTTTATGGATCTCAGATCATTGTAGGATTTTGGCTTGGATATTTTGTTAAAAGAAGGTATCATAGATTTTTTCCAACTATCTGGATAACATAAGAACAATGCTCCAAAGGAGATCTGATCTGAACTTTATGAAGCATTGATAGTTGCTGAAGTGTGTACAGTTTTCTGGTTTGAAACAGTGTTTCTAGCTTTAAAGAAGCAGCCTTCGCAACTCTAGCGACATTATAATGCCAAAACATATTGGTGCCTATTTCAACCCCCAACAAACTTATCGATGCAGAAAGCGGAATTGTCTGACTTGGCATTATTATATCCGGTTCGAAGACATTTATCTTTTTGGAGAAAACCATGTCAGCAGCAGCCAACACTGGTCAACAGAAAATGTCCGATCCTACTTCACGATAACGACCACCGCCCAAAATATTGAGCGGGGTCCTGCCTCATCCACCACACTCTTCAGACTTCCCACCAACTGACTACCATCTTCTGATGACTCTTATGAACAAAACTTTTGAAACAACCTAACATATTTTACTCTCTAACCCGAAATGTAGCCCACTGTCACTTTGAAACTGCATATCAATAAAACAAAGTCGAAATCATTCAAACAAATCCAATCGCCTGGTCGTGCCTTCTAATTAAAGCCTAATTGAAAATACTCCGCCAACTCAACCCGTGAAATGTTTAATTACGAGAATCTAATTCTGTTCCGAAGAAGGCAACATAAAATAAGTCATTTATTATGAGGATTGGGGTGGGCTCTTGCAAAGCCTGTGCTTTCTCTCAGTAAATATTTTCGAGAAAAAAAAAGGCATTATTTTCATCCGATTCTGGCGAGCATTTTAATGAACAACATACCGAATTAGACTGTCGTATTTTTATAATTCCCCACTTTTTGCTCTGCGAGATGATACTCCAGCGCCTGGGATATTGAATCCGTGACAAATGACTATGAAAATAGCCTTTTCAACAACGATATAGCGCTGTATTAATCTTAACAGCCATTGCACCTATTTAGACTCAGGGCCGTAATTGAATTCAATCTACGTGACGCGATTTAAAAGCCCTCTTCATGTTTATAAAGTGTTCCAGAAAAGCTGAGAGAGAAATAACCTGAATGTTTCATTACAGTATAGGCAAGAAGGTGCTTCAGAAACAGTTGTTGAAAAATCTCTTGTCTATTATACTGAATAGCTTATTTTACTTGACCCCAGGACACTTTGAGTGTCTGGATAAAGTGGTCATTCACTTGTACTCGCTAAATACTAATTCCATCTGGCGATGAGGACGTGAACTAACGCATAGAGAAGCCATAGGTGTTCTGTTGAATTAAAGAGTACCTATTTTTTCTCTTACTAGAAAATGAACATTAGTCCAGTAACTTTATACATCACAGCATGCGTCAAATCCGTTGCTTTCACCACGCGTAGTCTTTCTGCTTAAGGATCTGAGCTTCTACTGTCATACCATGTAATGTTGAGAATTTTGTGATCTGTGTTTTTAAAACAAACAGTCATGTGTTTGAAGGATCTCTCAACGATCAAAATGTCCTCCCCACACTTTGCAAACAAGCCAGTTTTGACTGTTCGTAGTTAGGGTCGTTCTGGTTCATGAGTTCATCTAGAGAGAACTGACACTAATCAGCGTTCTCTTTCAGATATGAATAAATTTTTCCCATGGCCTTATCAACTGTGGGATGCTGACGATTTCCCCTGGACTTTCCTGTTAGTGGTGCTTCATAGAGCTTTGTTTGGCAAAACCGATGATATCTGGCATCAAGGGCTACCAAATCTGTGTTCTCAGATATACGCTCTTTTATCTTAAGAGCCTATTCATCACCACGTTTCTCAGCTGCTTTCCAGATTGTTGCACTGAGAGATAACTTTTCCACAGTAATGACATTGATTGTTCCGTTTTTTCTGGCTTCTTCTTCCTTTCTGCTACAAGGAACTCTTCCGTTATTTTGTCTCCACATAGACAACAGTATTCTCTGAAACTGAACTGCTCAGAGACTGATTTCGTAGCCCTTGATGGCGTAATATTTGATATTTTTTATTGCTATAGACTGCTTTGATCAACTTCGGATTTTTGTATTCCATCTGAGAACCAGTGTGCACATATATTTCATTTACGACCTTTGATAAACGCTGATTTTCTATGTTCTTAAGGGAAATACTTGACGCAAGAAGGGTTTTCACACCTCTTCCCTTCACTAGGCGCACTTGACCTTCACTCAAAGTCTCCTTACATATAAAACACAAACCCAGGCTGGGACTGGGATCAGACGTTCTGTAGATTTTGAGTTCAAACGCCTCACTCACGTTATGGGCAGCCGGCCAGTCAAAAACTGAAACGAAAAAAAAAATTGGATTATTTATTAGGCCAACATTACAAACAAGTCTGCAAAAATTCAGAACTACCGGATTTCAAAAACTAGTCCTTTAGGGTTATTATCGCCAAAATTGGAGAAAAACCCCAATTTTTCGGTTTTTTTTTTATTTTTGACAAAGTTGTGTTTGGCGCCCGAAACCACAAACTTGGATTATTCATTAGGCCAATATCACAAACAAGTCTGCAAAAAACCAGAACTACCGGATTTCAAAAACTAGTCCTTATCGCCAAAATTGGAGAATAAATCCGAATTTATGCGTTTTTTTTATTTTTGACAAAGTTGCCTTCAGCGCCCGAGGTCACAAACTGGGATTATTCATTAGGCCAACATCACAAACAAATCTGCAGTGAATCAGAACTACCGGATTTCAAAAACTATTCCTTTAGTGTTATTATCGCTAAAATTGATGGAAAACCCCGATTTTTCACGGTTTTTTTCATTTTTGACAAAGTTGCTTTTGGCGCCCGAGGTCACAAACTTGGATTATTCATTAGGCCAACATCACAAACAAATCTGCAAAATATTAAAACTACCGGATTTCAAAAACTAGTCCTTATCGCCAAAATTGGAGAAAAACCCCGAATTTACGCGGTTTTTTTTATTTTTGACAAAGTTGCGTTCAGCTCCCGAGGTCACAAACTTGGATTATTCATTAGGCCAACATCACAAACAAATCTGCAAAAAATCAAAACTACCGGATTTCAAAAACTAGTCCTTATCGCCAAAATTGGAGAAAAAACCCGAATTTACGCGGTTTTTTTTATTTTTGACAAAGTTGCGTTCAGCTCCCAAAGTCACAAAATTGGATTATTCATTAGGCCAACATCACAAACAAATCTACGGAAAATCAGAACTACCGGATTTCAAAAACTAGTCCTTCAGGGTTATTATCGCCAAAATAGGAGAAAAAACCCGAATTTACGCGGTTTTTTTTATTTTTGACAACGTTGCGTTCAGCTCCCAAAGTCACAAACTTGGATTATTCATTAGGCCAACAAACAAATCTACGGAAAATCAGAACTACCGGATTTCAAAAACTAGTCCTTCAGGGTTATTATCGCCAAAATTGGAGAAAAACCTCGATTATCACGGTTTTTTTATTTTTGACAAAGTTGTGTTTGGCGCCCGAAGTCACAAACTTGGATTATTCATTAGGCCAACATCACAAATGAATCTGAAAAAAACCAAAACTACCGGATTTCAAAAACTAGTCCTTATCGCCAAAATTGAAGAAAAAACCCGAATTTACACAGTTTTTTTTTCATTTTTGACAAAGTTGCGTTCAGCGTCCGAGATCACAAACTTGGATTATTCATTAGGCCAACATCACAAACAAATCTGCAAAAAATCAGAACTACCGGATTTCCAAAACTAGTCCTTATCGCCAAAATTGGAGGAAAAACCCGAATTTACGCGGTTTTTTTTATTTTTGACAAAGTTGCGTTCAGCTCCCAAAGTCACAAACTTGGATTATTCATTAGGCCAACATCACAAATAAATCTACAGAAAATCAGAACTACCGGATTTCAAAAACTAGTCCTTCAGGGTTATTATCGCCAAAATTGGAGAAAAACGCCGATTATCACGGTTTTTTTATTTTTGACAAAGTTGTGTTTGGCGCTCGAGGTCACAAACTTGGATTATTCATTAGGCCAACATCACAAATGAATCTGAAAAAAACCAAAACTACCGGATTTCAAAAACTAGTCCTTATCGCCAAAATTGGAGAAAAAACCCGAATTTACACAGTTTTTTTTTCATTTTTGACAAAGTTGCGTTCAGCGTCCGAGATCACAAACTTGGATTATTCATTAGGCCAACATCACAAACAAATCTGCAAAAAATCAGATCTACCGGATTTCCAAAACTAGTCCTTTAGGGTTATTATCGCCAAAATTGGAGGAAAACCCCGATTTTCACGGTTTTTTTATTTTTGACAAAGTTGTGTTTGGCGCCCGAGGCCACAAACTTGAATTATTCATTAGGACAACATCACAAACGAATCTGCAAAAAATCAAAACTACCGGATTTCAAAAACTAGTCCTTATCGCCAAAATTGGAGAAAAAACTCGAATTTACGCGGTTTTTTTTATTTATGACAGAGTTGCGTTCAGCGCCCGAGATCACAAACTTGGATTATTCATTAGGCCAACATCACAAACAAATCTGCAAATAATCAGAACTACCGGATTTCCAAAACTAGTCCTTTAGGGTTATTATCGCCAAAATTGGAGAAAAACCCCGATTTTCACGGTTTTTTTATTTTTGACAAAGTTGTGTTTGGCGCCCGAGGCCACAAACTTGGATTATTCATTAGGCCAACATCACAAACAAATCTGCAAAAAATCAAAACTACCGGATTTCAAAAACTAGTCCTTATCGCCAAAATTGAAGAAAAAACCCGAATTTACACAGTTTTTTTTTCATTTTTGACAAAGTTGCGTTCAGCGTCCGAGATCACAAACTTGGATTATTCATTAGGCCAACATCACAAACAAATCTGCAAAAAATCAGAACTACCGGATTTCCAAAACTAGTCCTTTAGGGTTATTATCGCCAAAATTGGAGAAAAACCCCGATTTCCACGGTTTTTTTATTTTTGACAAAGTTGTGTTGGCGCCCGAGGCCACAAACTTGGATTATTCATTAGGCCAACATCACAAATGAATCTGAAAAAAAACCAAAACTACCGGTTTTCAAAAACTAGTCCTTATCGCCAAAATTGGAGAAAAAACCCGAATTTACGCGGTTTTTTTATTTTTGACAAAGTTGCGTTCAGCTCCTAAAGTCACAAACTTGGATTATTCATTAGGCCAACATCACAAACAAATCTACGGAAAATCAGAACTACCGGATTTCAAAAACTAGTCCTTATCGCCAAAATTGAAGGAAAAACCCGAATTTACGCGGTTTTTTTTATTTTTGACAAAGTTGCGTTCAGCTCCCAAAGTCACAAACTTGGATTATTCATTAGGCCAACATCACAAATAAATCTACAGAAAATCAGAACTACCGGATTTCAAAAACTAGTCCTTCAGGGTTATTATCGCCAAAATTGGAGAAAAACGCCGATTATCACGGTTTTTTTATTTTTGACAAAGTTGTGTTTGGCGCCCGAGGTCACAAACTTGGATTATTCATTAGGCCAACATCACAAATGAATCTGAAAAAAACCAAAACTACCGGATTTCAAAAACTAGTCCTTATCGCCAAAATTGGAGAAAAAACCCGAATTTACACAGTTTTTTTTTCATTTTTGACAAAGTTGCGTTCAGCGTCCGAGATCACAAACTTGGATTATTCATTAGGCCAACATCACAAACAAATCTGCAAAAAATCAGATCTACCGGATTTCCAAAACTAGTCCTTTAGGGTTATTATCGCCAAAATTGGAGGAAAACCCCGATTTTCACGGTTTTTTTATTTTTGACAAAGTTGTGTTTGGCGCCCGAGGCCACAAACTTGAATTATTCATTAGGACAACATCACAAACGAATCTGCAAAAAATCAAAACTACCGGATTTCAAAAACTAGTCCTTATCGCCAAAATTGGAGAAAAAACTCGAATTTACGCGGTTTTTTTTATTTATGACAAAGTTGCGTTCAGCGCCCGAGATCACAAACTTGGATTATTCATTAGGCCAACATCACAAACAAATCTGCAAAAAATCAGAACTACCGGATTTCCAAAACTAGTCCTTTAGGGTTATTATCGCCAAAATTGGAGAAAAACCCCGATTTTCACGGTTTTTTTATTTTTGACAAAGTTGTGTTTGGCGCCCGAGGCCACAAACTTGGATTATTCATTAGGCCAACATCACAAACAAATCTGCAAAAAATCAAAACTACCGGATTTCAAAAACTAGTCCTTATCGCCAAAATTGGAGAAAAAACTCGAATTTACGCGGTTTTTTTTATTTATGACAAAGTTGCGTTCAGCGCCCGAGGACACAAACTTGGATTATACATTAGGACAACATCACAAACAAATTTGCAAAAAATCAGAACTACCGGATTTCAAAAACTAGTCCTTCAGGGTTATTATCGCCAAAATTGGAGAAAAACCCCGATTTTGCGCGTTTTTTTATATTTGACAAAGTTGCGTTCGGCGCCCGAAATCACAAACTTGGATTATTCATTAGGCCAACATCACAAAGAAGTCTGCGAAAAATCAGAACTACCGGATTTCAAAAACTAGTCCTTTAGGGTTATTATCGCCAAAAATTGAAGAAAAAACCCGGTTTTTTTTAATTTTTTACAAAGTTGCGTTCGGCGCCCGAGGTCACAAACTTGGTACAAAAAATCAGAACTGCCGGATTTGACGCATACTACCCCATTTTTTCAAGCGACAAAGTTGCATCCCTATTTTTGATTTTTTGACCCCGAGACTGTGAAATTGCATCCTAATTCAGACAAATTTTGGTGGTGTGTTATTCGATGATCTCTTCACCTTACCCCTTCACCATTTATTTCAGTGTCATCTGGAATCACGATAGATGATTACGTTGGTAGATAATCCTAGTTTGCATTGCATTTCCAGACAAATTTTTAAATATTGTCAATAGGTGTTCTCTTGAGGCAACTCTATTTGCTGATTAAATGCCAAAAGATCACAAGTAATCTTCATTACACAAGAAGTTGTTGTCAGAAGGCCCAGAAATAATCTTCAAGTTGCCTAGTCCCGACAGTAGATTGAAATGACTTAAGTAGAAATTTAGACTTCAGAGCCACAAAAATGAGTTTTCGGCAAAAATAAATAAACACAATGATGGCAAACAGCTGCCCTTTGGAATGACGTGCTGAAAAATGAACTTCGGCTCTGCACACTTTCTGCAGATGAAAACGTAGATAAGGTAATGTTGTGAATTAGTGACTGATGATCACCACAAGAGATTAATTATTTTATTCGGTGAAATATTCACGGACGTTTCAGGTCGAAAGATGGAATCTCGTTAAGATAAGGCTCGAAAGAAACATGTTCATCTGTTGTCGGTTTTAAAGCAGCCTTGTTTTTTCTGGTGGTATATTAATTTTCGAAAATTAACAGCAATATTCGTTCACGGTGTTTGTTTTCAGGAACTGGCACCATTTATAACGGCCGTCTGAATTATTATATCTCAGATAAGTTGGACCACGGACCCAGCAATAACATGTATGTGATTAATTGCCTGCTGCTGGGGTAAAACACCAAAATGATTTCATCTCGTAGCTTACTTTGGAATAGTAATGGGTTTTGGGGCGTTTGTCATCGGCGTTTTTCGATGACAGTGAAGAATTTGTAGGCTGAAAGGGGCGTCATTAAATACAGCCTCTGGCAACGAAATCAGAAAGAAATTTTCTGTACTAGTGAAAGAAATAAATATTTCCACATGAGTCGCTCATTTTCAACTTTAGGAAATGAGGTGATATGAGATTTATTGTTGAAAATGTTATCACGCCTCGAAATGCATGATGAAATATAGGGTGTTCCATTTAAAAAAATATCATTTTATGAAATATTTTGAAAACGCGACTTAATTCGGAGCACCCTGTATACTTATGATGCACTGTTTGGAACCTTTGGTGTAGTGATGAATATTATTGAAGTTTTTTCCAACACCAAATCGTTATTTTGGACACCTCGACACGTTTTTCAAGAGGTAGTTTAAACCTAGTATACTGGACTATTTTATATGTTCGGAAATACTGGAGTATCGTAAAATTTACGACGTTCAATAAAACACTGAATTTAGAAAAATATTTTATTACAAAAAAAATCCATATACCTAATTTTATAATATACTGTATTGTAAAAAAATATATTTAGGAAGTAAAATCTTAAACAGTTGCACATGCCGTACATATATATTTCCACGGTGTTCACCACATATAGCTTGTTCGCACTGGTTACAGTATGTAGTGGTCATGCGTCTTTTATTACTGGGGCAGTAAAAACAGATTTTCCGCTTTTCATTTTGACACTCTGGTTTCACATTTTCCACAGAAATATTTAGTATATTACCAACATATTGTCGAATATTGCGCAACAAAGTTTTATTATTGAGCCTCTCCTTCAGCCATGGTTCCGCAAGACATTGACTTACTTCAATCATATATTCATATCTGTTCAATGGTTTTTTGTTCAGTCTGAGTAATTTTGAGTTATAAAGTACGTAGGAATTTATACTTACAATATTTATCATGTCATAAAATATTACCATCGGCCACCTTCGAGTTTTGCGACCAGAATTCATATTCGAACACATCTGATTGAAAGTGTCTACTCCACCCTTTGTTTCATTATAATTTATTTATAATTGCAGGTTTTCCTGTGGCTGACATTTCAACCCCCTCGTGGAGAGCAGACAAAAGTAAAACAATTTTCTTCTTTTTTGGCATGTATGATACCATCGTTTTCATCTGATCGTGACAAAACATAGACGTGTTACGATTTCTACCTGTAACATCTAACATTTCCTTGGGAATTTCCTTTTTGTTTTACGGAGGGTCCCTATGAGAGTAAGTTTATAGGAATCTTTCAGTAAATCATCAGCCAAACTTACCGATGTAAACCAATTATCCATGGTAATGTTTCGATTACTACCATGGACAGATTTAGTTAGCTCTTGTACAAAATACGTTGCCAGTGGCAACCCATTTGTTTTTGTGTTTTTTCTCAATAGGGGCTGGCATCCAACATGTATTTCGAAGACGAATCGCAAACCATGATTATTTTTATTCCATATTTGGATGGTTTACTCGGTATATACATGCGAAAGGGACAACGTCCGCGAAATCCAACCAGCTGTTCGTCAATAGTCAAGTAAGACGAAGATGTATACGAGTCTCGACATGTCGAAATAAAAATCCCATATTTCACGAATAGGTGCAAACGAATCTTTATTTTTTCTTTTCTAAAGTTGAACAATCTTTAGCATTCCCTCTTTGGGACCAGGCAAAAAATGGATAATATTTCTTGCTTTGCTTTTACCATGCTTGGAAGGTAACACCGCTGACCATTTATGACCATTTTTTCCTTTCAAGCTGGTGTTCTTGGGCTGTATTATATATTTAGGTAAAAAAGGGCTATCTACTATATTTGTCTCCGAATCATCACTTCCAGCAGGTCGACAGTAGGCAGAAAGGGACTGAGTCGCGTTGGTTTGAAATTCTTTTTCGACGTTATCACCATTTCCTTCTTCTAAATGTTCTTGACGTTGGGCTGAGGCTCGAGTAAAAAAATATCTTCATCACTTGAACTTTCTGCTTCGAATTCTAGAAGGTCCTCTTCCCAATCACTACCACTATCTTCGAAAGGATCGGGCTCTGATTCTTCACCAACCATTATACGCTCTATTTCGGCCTCTATTTCCTTTTCTGTTAAGGGTTTAAGCGCCATCTAACGAAAAAAACTATTACCTAAGCATCAGAAAATTAAAAAAAGTACCTTACCTTACAAATAGATCAAAAATAGCCCAATTTATCGACGATCAAGTTACAATAAAAACTAACGTAAAGACTTAACTTTCATAAAATTTACGACGAGCCCGCGAAATATATCACCAAGCGGTAAAAAATACGACAAACAAACGAACCACTGGTGCATAACCCGGAAGTACTCGAACTTTAATGACTTTACGCGCGCGTCGAATATTTTACGAATGTCCAGTATACTAAGGTTATTCTTCCTCTTGAAGATGATCACTTGGTGATCGAAACACGTGTCGAGGTGTTAAAAATAACGATTTGGTGATGGGAAAAAACTCCAGCACCCTGTATATCTATATAGAAAATAAAGGAAAAAGAGAGGAAAGGAAAATAAAATAAATTCATTGGCCAAAAGATAAATCCATCCACAGGACAATAATCACATTAGAACAAATTGAAAGGGGTGTTTTTTTTTAATTGACAGCCTTCTTCCTTTCTTTGGAAGATTCATAGTGCTAACTATAAATTAGACACAATTTTATCATACCACGTCAGGTTTTTGGTAATATTAATATATTTCCATTTTTTTCAACAAAAACAAGTTAAATTATTAAGTTTCGACGCTCTTTTCTGGAAATGTGGCGACCTCTTGTGAGAAAATAGATTATTAATTTCAACAGCGACACACCCATTCGCAACACGTCACATGAGAATGAGCTGTTACAATAAATTTATTTGCAAAATTTTTGCTGAAACTATTTTAAAGAATTGTATACATTTTACTGTTGTTATTTATTGAATTTTATCAGTGATTTGTGAATGGAAGGAACTGTCAAAATAGTGCGGATACATTTTGTTACGTTTGCAGAAACTTTATGGCATCAAAGCAAAAACAAAAGGAAACTGAGTTTGTGGAAAATGCGTAAATCGTTCATTTTGGCTTCAAACTACAATTGAAATCGACTCCTCTGTTAAGGTGCGTATTCACCAAAAAAGCGAGCACGAGCGAACAAGAGCAAATATACACGAATGGTCGCTCATGCTCGTTCGTGCTTGCTTTTTTTTGAATACGCACCTTTAGATTTTAATGTTGTGAACTCCATTCTGGGAAGATATAGTGCGGAAAGCGTGAATTCAGTTTCATTTCAGTTGTTGAGTGGGAATTTAACTGGGTTGCTAATGATCAAAGAAGAATATTAAGCTGCGTATTCACCAAAAAAGCGAGCATGAGCGAGCATGAGCGAGCATTCGTGTATGTTTGCCCGTGTTCGCTCATGTTCGCTCATGTTCGCTCGTGCTTGCTTTTTTGATGAATACGCTGAACAATTGAGGCGGTGGACAAATCGCAAAAGACAATAATAATTACCTTTTGTTATGCCTATGAGGGAGCAAATTAATCATATTGATGACTGCTATTTCGGCTGTACTAATGTACAACAAAAAATTAAAATAATATAGTCTATGCAAACCTAACCTCAGTTACAGGTCCGATTTCACACGGTCCTGAAATTCAAGTACCCCTTTCATCGGACCGCAACCTGTCATTGGCATCACTTTAGGCTTTGCCAAACGAACATTGAACACCTGGATGGCTTCGTTAAGAAGCTGTTTTCATTTGGTCGAGTGTGAATAGGTGTGAGCCACAATAAACCCTTGCGGGTTGCGATGGAGGGTTGAATGAACCCACTCACTTTAGACCTAACCTTACCTAACCCCTTCCAAATTCAATATCTGATTTCAGTGCAACATCGTCAGAACCAAATATACAGCGTCAATTTTAAGTCAGCCACAGAAATTCACACAAGGTGAATTGAATGATTTGATCAGAGATTTAGGTCTTTTTGAAAAATCTACTCTTGGGTCTAGACTTCATCGAAAATTCTGTTAGCTCCTATTACACATTTTTCTCGTAATTACCTTTTCTCAGTCAGAAAAAGTCAATAATTTATTGCAAAAATATTCCTGGACTCATTGAAAAGTTAGGAGCACAATATGATCCTGCAGCATGTTCCTGCACAGTTGTAATCAGTACGCTTCTGTACTTGTTGTTCATTCTCTTCATTTGAAAGAGGCTTATGGAATTTGTAGACACTACTTGTTAAAACTGGATATGAAACACACGGTTTGCAGCTTTCTGGAGATCTGAATTAAAATTATGCTGTAAGGTCAACAGTCAGGATAAACACGATGTCCTTGTTTTTGTGCGAATGGGAGAATAGAGCACGACAAAAGTACTACGTACAAAGAAAATGGAATCCTCGTTGAAATCTTGGAACTGAAACCGAAAATGTTTTGAAAAAAATTGAAATGAACCTACAAAAATTATATTACCTCCGCTTCAAATTAAACTCGGTATGATGAAACAGTTCGTTAAAGTATTAGATGAAGATAATGATAGTTTTCAATATCTGAGTCAAAATTTCCTCGGAAAATCTGATACAAAATCAAAATAAGGGGTAATCGATGGACCACAAATTAGATCTCAAATCACAGATGGAAAATTTGATGCAACAATAAATACCACTGAATTAGCAGCTTGCCTGGCGTTTAAAGATCTGTAAAAAAATTGTTAAAAATCTGTTTTTTCGTTAACCAACTGTCGCTCACCTACAAACGATAACTCTCAAAAGTCGAAACTTATGCTAGCTAAGGACTAACGTGGTCTTACCTTTCACGTGCGATTCCTAACACGGGTTGGACGATAGGACTTGCGGTTCGAACCGCCGGTTCGCACATGTTTCGATTAAATGAGTAGAGCAAACCACCCACCATAGATATTGTCGAACAATTTTTTAGGGTATCACAAACACCTCGAGTATAAAAATACTGTGGCAAACTTATTAGATATATATATATATATATATATATATATATATATATATATATATATATATATATATATATATATATATATATATATATATATCAAAAATTGGGATATAATATAATTCACCTGTGGATTATTTTCCTGATAATGTGGGTGATTTTAGTGGAGAACAGAAAGAACGGACATCAAAACTATGGAAACAAGGAACCAATGTCGATAGAATGTAAATATGATAGCTGATTACTGCTGGTCAATGAAACGAGTAGTTACTCATGATATTCACAAAAAATCACTACCATACTTAATTTTATAACAAAACGTGAAAGGTGTCACTCAAAATAGTCCTATGGTGATGATTGTACTTGATATTTTCTCAATAAATGTTCAAATATATGTATTGGTAATACAACAATCGATTTGTTCTTAAAAAGTTTCCAAATAGACGTTTTATTGTATTTGTAAAAACCTGATGTGATACAGTGAAGATGTGGGTACTTCTGTGTACAACACACTCAAATTATTGGATGTAATGATAGTTACAACATTCTACATTCTTCAACAATTTCCTCAATTGTTGAAAGATTCAATCATTAATTTGATTCGATTTTTGATTTCTACTGACTTGACATCTTCGTGTATGTACTAACAACAACATTTCGACCGAAAAGAATCGAGAAAAAGTCTAACAAACAGAAATCGACAAGAGATCAAAGTCAATTTTTTTGGTAAAACTGGTATTCATCCAATGTTTCTACAGGTTTGTTTATTTATACCACATTAAAGTCATGTCAGGTTTTACTACGTCGTAATCCGGGTTCATCGTAAACAATTAACGATGTTAATATATTTCAAAACATAATAATATAATAACAATTTGTGAGAAATGACGCTAGGAGTCGGTATGGTTATTAAAACGAGCAGTTCGCTTCTCCATGTGGTATAGTGCAGGAATATTAAGATTTTTTGAATGGAAATAGGTACATAGTTGACAAACCCGAAATTTTATATTGACCAAACGGAAAGAACTTTTCCCAAAAAATAAAAGTACGCGAAAGTCGTTTCTCAAATGTGAAAACCAATTCCATATTCGCAACTGACGGATTCGACCCAAATTTGAAGAATGCATCCGCAAGCATTTGATATTGTTTTCTGAAAAGAAAGATTATATTCTCACCTCGAAATGCGCCAATGTTGTGGAAGCCATACCAGGTTGGTGTGGGTCCGATTATCTGTTCTTCAATAATTAAAATCAGAGATATATACTCAAAAAAACTAGGCAAACAAATAATTACTATGAGCCCATTTGTAAATAGAAAGTGAAAACCAATGCTCCCAATATTTTATTAGAAAAGTGATTTACTCACTAATTCAGTTTCACGATGAATACTCTAACAGTTATTGCTTATGTGCATGAGCTGTAGTTAATGTATCAAGGTTGTTTAAAAAAAATCTGTTTAAAATCTATTTTTCCGTTAACCAGCTGTCGCACCCCTACGAACGACAACCCTCAGAAGTCGAAACTTGTGCGAGCTAAGGATCAACGAGGTCTTACCTTTTAACGTGTGATTCCTAACACGGATGTTGTGTATGTAGGGTTGTGAATGTGTCAAAGAGAAAATATATCTTAATGCTACTACTATTACTATTACTACTACTACTGGAGGGATTGGACACATAAAGAAAGAATACCAAGCAGTGGAAAGATGTTATAATTGTGATGTGGATGGTCTCAAAGCGGACTCGATGAAATGTCCAGAATATAGAAAGCTTCAGGAGGCGCGGAAAATAGAGAAGAAGGGTGGGGAAACAAGCACATAATATGGATAATATTACTGTATTACAGGGCAATCTAGACAGGGGCAGAGCAGCCACAGACTTGATGTTTAAACATGCAGAAGAGAGAAAGGCGGATATGATCATCATGACAGAACCCAACAGAAAAAAAGTCGTGAACAGTGACTGGATAGTGGATAGAAACATGGACGTGGTAATATATATATATACGTAATAAAAAAATGTACGCAACGAACAAAGGGAGTGGATCAGGCTTCATCTGGATTGAAACCAAACGGTTTATAATATACGGATGCTACATATCCCCAAATATAGATATAAACACTTTTAATGAATTCCTGAAAGAGCTCAGACAAGATGTGCAAAAACATAAAAAAGAGATAATAGTAGAAGGAGATTTCAACTCCAAATCCTATATGTGGAATTCAGAAGACAGAAGACGGTGGAAGACAGAAGGGACCAAATTCTATCTGAATTTCTATGCGTGGAAAATCTCTTAGTACACAACGCGGGAAATGTGCCAAATTTCGTGAGGAGAGATAATACATCCTATATTGACCTGACTTTCAGCACCAACAAAATTGCAAAATGTGTGAGCGGTTGGAAGGTCATAGAAGAAGAGAGTCTGAGCTACCACCAACATATAGTCTACGAGATCATAGGAGAACAGAGCAGAGACACGATCAACGAATGCAAAGGATGGAAAATAGTGGAAGAAGACTTATAGAAAGTCTCTTAAGAAATTGGACGGTCACTCCTTACGAAAGGGATTGCGATCGAAGTGGCACTATAAAAGCTGCATGTAACAAAATTTTACCGAAAAAAAGAGTGAAAGGTAATAGAACTTCGGTATATTGATGGACTGAAAGAGGTTGCAGGAAAACGTAAGGCATGTGCTCAGGCTAGAAGAAATTTGGTAAGATCGAACAGAGGTTATGATGGACCTCAAAAAAGACTGAGGCAAGCTGAATACAAACAAAGCAAAAATGATCTGAAGAAAACAATAGTAGAAGCCAAACAGAAAGCGTGGAGAACACTGATAGAAGAAGTAGATGCGAATATCTGGGGAAAGAGCTACCAAATAGTAGCTAACAAGCTCAGAGTCAGACAGCCGATTGGACTTACTGAAGAAGAACAAATAAAATTTGCTAACACGTTGTTTCCATCTCATCAGACTACCAACAGCACCAGAGGAGATACCACCGTTCACAATGGATGAACTCATGGAAGCCAACAAAAAACTAAAAGAGAAAAAAGCCCCCGGTCCGAATGAACTCCCAGCGGAAGTCATCAAAGTTGTCGTTAAGGCACACCCGGAACAATGTCTGAGGATAATGAACCTATTATCAACAAAAGGGCAATTCCCCAAAGAATGGAAGATAGCCAGACTCGTTCTTATCGAGAAAGGTAAAAGTAAATCGTACAGGGCCATATGTATCCTGAACATCATGGGAAAACTCCTGGAGCATCTGATCAAGGCGAGACTCTTGAGAGAAATAGAAAATAAAGAAGATCTGAATGAAAATCAGGTCGCTTTCCGAAAAGGTACGTCAACAACAGATGCAGTTACGAAGGTACAAAACATCGCAGACCAAGCAAACGAAAGGACTGGCAGGAAAAGGTGCGCCATGAAAACGTTGGATGTACAAAACACTTTCAACTTCCCGCCGTGGGAAGGGATTTTGAACGAAATCAAAAGAAGAGATGTACCTGCATACCTGTACAATATGATTGCCAGCTACCTTGAAGAGAGGGAGTTAATAGTAGGACACAAGGGAAAAATAAACATCACCTGTGATGTTCCACAAGGCTCTGTAATTGGTCTCACATTGTGGAACATATACTATGATGGGGTACTGAATCTGAAGGTCCCTAGGGAAGTTAACCTAACAGGCTACGCAGATGACCTAGCCGTAGTGATGGTGGAGAAAAATGAAGAAAGTCTGGTAAGAACTTCCAATAGAACTGTGAAGGATATAGCCGAGTGGATGACAGCGAAACTACTCAAGCTTGCCCCTCAGAAGTCAGAGGTAGTACTGCTGGCAGCAGGCAGAAAACTGAAAAGTACTACAATTGAATTGGAGGAAACGAACATCTGTAGCCAAGAATCTATCAAATACCTGGGAATCCACATGGATCGAAATATGAAAATGGGAGCTCATGTTAGAAAAATAGCAGAAAAATTGGGAAAAGCCATAAGCAACATAAGCAGGATAATGCCCAACATTGGGGGTCCTCGAGAAGGTAGCAGAAGAATTCAATGCCCAGTCGCCCAGTCGATTATGCTATATGGCGCAACGATTTGGAAAAGAGCAATGGGAAAAAAGGTATAGAGGAATATATTACTTAGTTTTCAATGGAAAGCAGCCATAAAAATAGCGTGTGCATATAAAACAACATCAACTAAAGCTCTGCTGATGATTGCAAGAACCCCCCTAATTGATCTGCTGGCGGAAGAGAGAACAATGGTACAAAACAACGTATCAAAAGGGTCAGCAAGGTTACAAGATATGGAAAAATGGCAACAATCTTGGGAGATAGACGATGGAAAGGCCAACTGGACAAGAAGACTGATAAGAGACATAGAACCGTGGATGAACAGAAAATGGGGAGAAGTGAATTACTTTCTCACACAAGTACTAACGGGGCATGGGTGTTTTCAGGCGTATCTGTTCAGGTTCAAAGTGAGTGACACAGATGAGTGCAAGTATTGCGGGATAATGGATACGGTAGAACATACAATCTTTGAATGCATACGTTGGGAAGAACAGAGACGAAACGCAGAAATGACGACAGGGGAATTAACACCGGAAAACATAATAGGGAAGATGCTCAAAAGTATAGAAAACTGGGAAGCCGTTAGTAAACTCTCCAAGACCTTCCTGAACTAGATGAATGTTAATGAAGTACTGAAGGAGAAGGTAGAACCCTGAACCATCACTACAGTCAATAGAAGTGTAAAACTTCAGAATGCAATTAATGGAGATAAAATTTTCAAATCAAATAAGGTTATTTTGAAACGTTATGATATAACTTTCCACAATATTTTTGCACCACACTGTCGACCCTCAAAATTAGAAAGACAGCTATTTGTGATAATATCGGTTATGAATTGCTTTCCCATTTCAAGTACAATATGCCTGTACTAGAAATTGAAAATAGTTATAAAATGAAAACGTTTTTAATATGGATAATCAAGATCCTGGAACCCGACTATTAAGAAATTATGTTTAATTGCCGTCAAACGCTTGGGTTTTGATTAATTCATGAATAAAATCATTCGTTGATTTAGGAGACGAGCTGGTAGTTTTATTCGACGTTTCTCTTCTTGTGATGTTTTTACTGGCATCCAGTGTTTACTACAGTCATAAACATGCTCGTATACACACGGCAGTATCAAATTACCCTAATATTTTATTTTATTGTCATTTCATGTAAAAATATGTGGCAATTTTTTCATGAAAAAGTTTGAAATGCCTACTTCTCACGCTGACTAACACTGTTGTTACTGTTAAAAAAAATGTGAATTTTAATTTTTATTTTATCCTCTTCAAAGTAGCCCCCCTCAGATATTATACACTTGTGGATCGCCGTTGACGTCAGCAATTTTGAAACGAATTTGCTGCCACACGCTTCATTAAAATTGACAATATAAAATTTTCATAAAAATTACGTTCATAGTATCATAAGGAAGTAGAACTATCAACATAATAATATTCTGAAAAATCCTTAAATTCCAACAAAATAAATGAATGAATGGACTCACCTGTTACTTGATGAAAATCAATCATTATTCATGATAATAATTAATCAAAATAAACATGAACTGAGGAGATCCAACTCTAACATAAATCGCTACTTTCCCACGTGCACCACTATTAAACTGCTATCACACTATGCGTTTCAAACGTTGCGTGTGCGAACGCTGTGATTTGAAAGAATGGTAGCAACGTACTGAATTGAATGACCGCTGTCACAATATGCATTTTGTGTTTATGATCAAATGTTTGTGACTCGTTGATTCTACCAACTCACCCTCTGCTACCAATAGATATACTATTACATAATCTTTCGTTGAATTTTCTGGACACCAACGAAATAAAGAACATACAATTTTGTAGGATAGTGAGACAAATCAAGCCGATTCGAACAAAACGCATCATTTGCATTCGCACTGTTGAAAACGCGTAGTGTAACACTAGCCTTAATGTATTAAATATTTTTCTGCAGTTCTTGTTCACATGATAAGAATATAATCGATAGATTTATTAATTCAGAGATCTTTTTAATTATTGTTTGTTAATCTAATACATCATGAAACCTAGTCACATTATTATTTTAACGACCCCACCATTTGAAGATCAGCGAACAAAGGTTCGAGACCAACTCGTAATAACTCAATTTAAATTTCATTTTGATTAATGTTGTTGAATTATGTCCGTAAGCGATACCTTTCTTGATGAAATTTCAATATTGCATCGATAAATAATACGCCGAACTGCAATTTCAAAATGAAATTCTATTAAGGATAACCTGCTTTAAAAAAAAAGAAATACCTACAACTTCCATGTATATTAATTTCTTTCTTCATGGCCATGAATCCGTAATGAACCAGGGGCGTATCAAAATATACTGTAAATGAACTAAGTAACCCTGTTGAAATGTATTTCTATGTTGTTTTCTTATTTGCTTTGAACTATTCTAGCTTCATTTACTTGTATATCTATGTACCTAGTACCTATTACTACCTAAGGAAATATGTTTTGTGAAAAATGACGTACCTGACACAACGTATGTTACAACAGGCAATAAAACTAACTATCTATTTATATGACTGTTCATGATATTGCCTGCTATCCAGTTCCGTCGCCATGGAGGGGGATGGGGGAGGGTCCCCCCTGCTTTTTTGACTTGGGAAAAAGTTGGGAAATTTTGGGCAGTGAAGATAGAAAAAAATTATGGTAAAAAATGAATAAAAATTAAAAAAATAAAAATTAAAGAAAAGAAAGAGAGAGGTAATAAGAAAAGGGAAATAACCAGGAGAAGGTTTGGATTTCCCAACATGCATAACTTAGAGATCCCTTACTTTGAGATTCTGAGTTGTTTGAAAACTTCAAAAAAGTTTAATTTCTTCCAAGTAAGAGAACAGTCCACAAATTTTGAAGTGACAATTTTACAAAATTCCTAACTTTTCGCTGTTTTTTCGACTTGGAAAAGTTGGGAAATTTCGGGCAGGCGAGATAGAAAAAATAATAGTAGAAAACAATAAGCACAATAATATTTAAATGTTGTTTCCTTTCATTTGTATTGAATATTCCTATACATGGTGGATATGGTGGAAGACCAAGGACCTTGGTTCAAAGTAGAATAATTCCCATTATTATTTTTATAATTACTAAAATTTATTTTTGTTTGTGCATACCCTAACGGGCATAAGCATTCAGTCAATCTAAGTAAAAAAATTAATATATTATAGTAGTAACTAATCCCTCGACTTTCATTTTTTCGAAATTTGGGAAAGTTTGCTCCCTCCCCCCCTGGTTTTTATTTTCGCTACGGCACTGCTGCTATCATAAGAAAAACTGTTCTCAACTTTTAACACCATAACTTTCCAACGTGTGGAGTTTCTTTTTCACACTGATTTTTTTATAACTCATACACATTATAACACTGATTGTATTGTTCTCATTATTGTTTCTGTTTTTTTTTTCTATTATTCAACACTGTTTTAAAATCGTACTCGTTTTGTGTCTTTCGAATTTCATTTTTCGTTTCTGTAACCGTCTTGACTGTTGAATGGTGTACAATAAATAAAAAAGGGTAAATGAATTCATAATTTGATATTTATAGAATTCTCCTCGTTCCAACATGTTAAGGAAAATAATGAGCCTGAAGAGAATCACAGGAAAAAAATTCTGAATACTCAAAACATGCACTCCGACCAACGTTCTGAAATGAATTCCTCATCTCGTGGGTCCCCGATTCAACATTTTTTGATCTCACCAATTAACATGGACAAAAAATTGTAAAGGAATAATTCTCATGCAATAAATTTTTCCCGAACATAAATAAGACAAGGCTCATTTATCTCACACCAAGCGACAATTTGGGAATACAGAGTCTACGTCTCAGTTCATAACAAGGGCGTCTCCAAAGGGAAAATGCAACAATATCGAAAACTGACAAATATAACCTGCTCATTTCAGTAACTTATGAAAAAGTGTTTTTGCATATTTCATTATGAAACTGAACGCTCCTGAGGAAACTATTGTACAGCGAAACACGTGTAACGGTTTTGTAAACTGTTGTAAGCAGTGAAAGTCTCACAATAATGTAATACTTGAATACCAAAAGATATTATCAAATTAAAATGGGGAATGAAAGTTGTTTTGTATTAAAAAAATAAAACTGAACTACAAAATCAATTCATCCTAGCTTCACCGCAGAAAAGGCTCAATTCGTAAAATAAAGGAGAGTTTCCATACTTCATGATAGCACTACAGTTGGAACGACAAAAAAATACACGCAGTTGTTTATTAAAAGTTTCTACGTTTTCACATATTTTACTTTATATCAATAGTTGTTTCCACAACTAATTAAACTGTGTGAATGGGATGTTTCACCACAAATAAATTGTATACCATTATAATTAATTTTAACCTCGAATGGGGAATGCTCCTCAATTTGGGGTATTACAGCAATGCAAGTTTGAACAAAATAAAGTTGAGTTTAATTCCTGAGTTTTTCAAATTCACTTCGAAAAGTATTCAAACTGATGTTGCAAATGTTGAGTTTTAATTTTTAACAGGGATTTGTTTCTTATTCGCATATTGGCAACAGCGCCTATATCAAGCTGAAATAATGTATACGTACCTAGATATCCTACTTAAAAAAAGGAAAATTATCTTTATAAATCAACAATTAAGGCAAAATATAAATTATAGTTCAATACCACCTCCACAAGCCACATAAACAACAGTTGTTTTGTTATTTATTTATATAAAGGAAGATAGATTAGGTGCACAAAATGTCATACGTCACAGAATGTCTCGGAACTCGGAACAGAACAAAACAGAACAGAACATACAGGTAACAGATTCATTGTCCTTTATTAGATATAATCGATGTTGCCAAATGGTGAAATAGAAACGAATCCCTTTAAATGTTGAATGCATTATTTCATTCCTCTTTTTTAAGTATTCAAACAACTTTTCAAGGAAAAAGGTTAAAATGCGTTGTTTTAGCTCTTTTATGAAAACTACTTGATTTTCGTCAGGAGGAACATTCCCCATTGAAGATGGGTAGCATCATTGATGATAATTGTTTCCATAAACTTTATATCTTCTAGTTGTAAGTGGTGGTGAATAAATTACATTTTTTTCAAGGACAAAATACAAGCACTACAGAAAAATCCTTGTGGCGCTCTTAGAGCGGTGCCTATGTGAAAGTTTGTTAAATATATGTTATATATATGGGTGTTCCGCAAGGATCGGTATTGGGGCCTATATTGTTCCTTTTATATACAAATGATTTGGAATCACATATTAGGAATACTTCTTTAACAATGTATGCCAACGATACGTCTTTAATAGTAACTGACATGGATGAAAACTCAGTTTTAGACAAATGCTAACAAAACACAACTGGTTAGATTTCATAGTCGACAAAAACATTGCGTGCCTATTCAATTTCAAATTAAGAACATGTCAATTCTGAAAAAAGAAGAGACAAATTTTTTGGGAACTACCATTGATGCATGTTTGACATGGATAAAGCACTGTTCGAGTTTAACGAGTAAAACTAACTCATTAGGTTATCTCTTCAGAAACCTAACAGATATCTTGACAGATCGGCAATTTTTGGCACTATACCATGCTCAAGTAGCTTCCAGTCTGAGACATGACATATGTATGTGGGGTAATTCGACTTCGATATCAAATGTATTCGTTGAGCAGAAGTATATTTTGAAAATAATGGCCAAAGCCTCAAAAAGGGCCTCTTGCGGAAGTTTATTTAGACAATTTAACATTTTAACTCTTGTCAGCATGTATATATTCGAATTGTCAATTTCTGTCTTTAAAAACAAACATAGATTTTTCACCAATGAAATCATACATAGTAGGAATACTCGTCAAAAATATAACTTTCACATACTGTATTGTAAATATAAGGTTACTTCTAATTCACCTTATGTGATGGGCCCAAATATCTTTAATAAGTTACCAAAAGATATTGAGGAGCTCAATAAAATTAATGAATTTACCCGAAATCTGAAAAAGTATTCAATTGATAGTTGTTTTTATAACCTAGACGAATTTTTCATATCATAAAATAGTTTTCTTTTGTATTGTATTTTATATTATGTGTTAATTTTAGAGTGTTTTTATATTGATACGGACACTGCGTTTTCATGTGTTCTTCATTGCTGGACAAATCCTACACATACTTATATGTCAAACGGATAATCAATAAATCAATACATAAAAGTTGGGGGGGAAAGGCATTATATGGGGGAAAACAAAGTAATGTTTAAGAAGACACGCTGTGGTGAAATACGGCTTTTGGATGACACTCAAAACCATCCTGTATGCAAGCTTCGTATGCAAAAGTAGCAAACGGTTGAAATAGAAAACAATAAACCAATTTTTCGATATCGGGTATTTTTCCTTCAGCTTGAGCAATAGCTTCCATTCTCCGAGGCATTCCATGAATTTGCATTCGCATTATGCTGCCACATGTTAATCCACTTCTCTATAAGCGCAACACGAAGTTCTTATATACCTAGACAGTCACAAACATGCTCAGAAGGATTCATTTGCTTTCAGGGAGCATGCTTAACCGTTGTCTATTCGTAAAACTATAAATTTGAAACGAATCATGACTAAAAAAACAATGTATGAGGAATGAACCAAGCTTGCATACAAGATGGTTTTGAGTGTCATCCGAAAGCTATATTTCAATAAGGTGATGACCTAGACTAGATGATAGAAACTTTGTATTTCCTCGTATAATGTGTGTAAATCGGATCTCAGTAGAAAATCGGTTCGATGTTAATCAATCTGGGATAAATGACTAAGCATTTGAAAAAATAAGTATTGAAATCGGGTTGTAAATTAAAAAGTTATTTATGCTCAATTTTTTTACATTTCAAGGTAGCCGTTTTTTATGCGCCCGAGTTTATAATTCTGCGTCGATTAGCAACTATTTAATAAAAAAATATATCCCTCAGCGATTTCCGCTACATCTGGGACTTGATTAATTACCCAAAAGTGTATCATTACTAACGGACGATACATTTTCATAAAAAATCTCTCATGCTTCTATCGCTATGCTCAAGTGATTTTGATTATGGGAAACTAAACGTCGTGAGTTTTATTTGGTGATAAAATCAGAGAAACAATACTTGAAATTACGAAATCAAAACGTAGGTGGTAATTAACTGAAGATATCGGATTTCGGAGATTTCTTGGGCTTGGTATGATGTTGGAATCTCAGCAATTTCGACACTGTACTCTATAATGAATATTTCAACAGTTGAAATTTACGATGAACTGTAATATTCATTGATTTACAACAGTAAATAATTTCCTAAACAACCAGTTGAGTGATGTCTCCATTTTTCTTCAAAACATTTTTATAGAATGGCAGTTTTGTATGACAAATGGACTACTTGCATGTCTCATTATTTTCGTTCCAACTCTAATGAAATCCTTCTACTCATTATGACAAAAAGAGATGTTCACTTGCTCCTTCAAACAAAAATATATACAGGATGTTCACTGATTGCGGTGAAATGGGAGTTGATCGATTTTCCGCTTGAATAACGGTTCTTATATGTTGCGTATATCTACGCTAACTTGGCTAAATACGTCGTTGGACAACACGTATGCAGCTTCTTTGAACTTTCTCTTGAACCAGTGTTCCTCCCTGTGGATGATCTCAGCTTGGGACCACTTGATGTTATGTTGATGAGTCCAAACATGCTCTGCTTTTCCTGATTTGCTGATTTCTCCTCGCTGTGTGTGTTTTGTGTGCTCGGCAATGCGAACTTTCAATGGCCTCCTAGTGTCACCGATGTTGGACTTGCCGCACTCACAGGGTATGCGGTAAACGCAATTCTTGGAATCGTAGTTCGCGTTTCATTTCACGTTTTATTGCTCAATATAATTTTATATTTTAGCTATTCTTTTTTTTTATTTGTTCTTTCAGAGCTTTCAAATCAAAGTATATCGTATTAGACAATAGAAGTGTGAATTGGTGAAATTCATAACGAACATTATTGACCAAAAAATGACTACTGCAGCAGACATTATTAGTAGTATGTGTGTTGATTTCGAGAACTCTCGTTCTAGTAGTCAACGCATTTACCACTGGTAATGTCCGCTGTCTGCCGCAGTAGCGGCAGACAGCGGACCTAACCTAACCTAACCTAACCAATTACCATGCCATATTAAAGATGCTATTACTTTATATTCATTCGAGGCTCAGTTCAAAATCTATATTACATCACGTACTCTATGAATTTTCTGATTTTTTTTTAATTTTCATGTTTCACATCATCGAATTGTTTTATTAGTTCGAGCTTTTATGTGTTCTGTTCATTACCTACCCATTCGAATAATTGTTTTTATGCCCTAGTATAATTGTAATATGGAACTAACCATTGTGAATTACTTCTGATTTGTACTGAATTATGGGAAAATATTCTCAGGGAACACATTTCTATTTTAAGCTTTTTAGCTTCTTGTATATACAGGGTGTTCCTTAAACACATGCTATGGACGTATGTCCTAAACGCATTAACTTTTGAGATACAGGGTGGCAAAGTTTTCAAAAATAATCAGTTTTTTAATAGTAACTGAGATAATTTTGTAGACATATTTGGCATATTTGTTACATATGTTTCATGCCTCAAGGCGCATTCTCTGATGTACACAAATTTGCATCCCTACGGGTTTCGCATTGAATATTTTTGGGGAAAAAGTACTACGCCAATGCTTTCTTTTCAAAATAAAATAAAAATCGACAGAAAGCAAATTAAGAAATTAGATCAATTCTAAAATGAATGAGAATCTGAAAATTGCTTCATAACGCATTACCAATTCCCTAATAATATTTGAAAACATAATCTGCAAAAAAATAAATTTTTCACAGAAACGAGTTTTATTTCATTTTGTGACAGTAAGTCTAAACGAATAGCACAAATTTGTTAATTAGTAATAATAACAAAACTGAATATAAAAATTGTTGGAAGTGGCCACCTGCACTTAGTATGCATGCTTCCGCCCTTCTACGCATGGAATTACGCACCCGTTCAAATATTCCCGCCGTATTTCGTATAGTTTCACACGAGGCAACTATTCGCTCTCTTAAATCTTCTAAAGTATTAACGGGAGTTTCATACACAAGAGTTTTAAGGTGACCCCATAAAAAAAAATCTAAACTGTTGAGATCGGGGGATCTTGCTGGCTATTGCTGAGGTCCTCCGCGACCTATCCAACGATTACGATAAACTGTATTTAAATGGTTTCGGACAATTACACTGAAATGAGCAGGGGCGCCATCGTGCATGTACCATATTCGATTCCTTAAGGCAAGTGGCACATCTTCCAATAACCCAGGTAAGTCTTCTTCGAGAAAGTGTAAATAAGAACGATCATCAAGGCGTCCTGGTAGAAAAAATGGGCCTATTAGATGATCACCTATAATTCCTGCCCATACATTAACCGAAAATTGGTGTTGGAAATGGGTTTCGGTTATTGCATGGGGATTTTCTTCAGCCCACACATGATTGTTATGGAAATTTTGAATGGCATTCCGAGAAAAATTTGCTTCGTCTGTGAACAAAATTTGTGTCTCAAACTGCGGATTTAGTGCAATACTTTGTAGATACCACTGACTGAAGTTCACACGCTGTGGAAAATCTCTGGGGAGTAATGCCTGCACTCTTGAAATATGGTATGGGTATAACAAAAAATCAACCAAAATACGCCAAACAATTTGATGACAAATATCCAGAGTTCTAGCGATCTTCCTCGTACTCGTCTCAGGATGTTCCTCAATTTCTTGCAGCACCGCTTCCTCAATTTCAGGAGTTCTTACTACACGAGGTCTACCTTCCGGAGTCTCTTTCTTGAAACTACCAGTTTCCCCAAGTCGACGATGAATATTTGAAAAGGTTCGGCTATCTGGCAAGGCACGATTAGGATATCTTTCCTGATAAATGCGCCTGGCTTCTGTTGCATTACCATCGGCAAGGCCATATACGTAATGCATTTGCGCCATTTCCGCATTCGTATAATTTACCATATTTACTGATATTCAGAAAAACAGCGGACTACCAAAATAACTTCAATAACACTTCAAAATCAATCAAAACGCGCTGCGACAGTTTTTAACACCAACACCTTACTTTAAACCAACATCAATATTAGCTACTGACGTTTGTACATACAGAGAATTCGTTTTTTATTGCTATGGTGGGTACGCTGTTTTTTCTGCTTTTAATCTTTAAAAGAAATCACATATCGACAAACTCCATATTTCCAAGAGGTGCAGTAAATAAATTCTGCTACACGTCATTTATTCCAGGATAACTAAATTTATGTTTTCAAAAATTATTAAGCGGTGCTGACGTTATGACGTAATTTTAATTGAGAACAGTGCATCTGACAACAAACAAATACCTTTTAGATCCTCAATTATTTTGCAACAAATCTGATCTCTTAATTTGCTTTCAGTCGATGCACGATACCGCATCAGATTTTTAAGGAATTTATCCTTAAGTGAAGCGATTTTTAATTTTTTGAGCGATAACCATGCGTCGGACAAAGAAAACCCAGCAAATCAAATGTGCTCAAAAATATATGGAGATTTTAAAAATAATGTTTAATTCAAGATAAAGCAGTGGCGTAGTATTTTTTTCGCCAAAAATATACATTTCAAAACTCGTACGTACGCCACTGGCAGAGAAAATTAAGAAAATTGTACATCAGAAAATGCGCCTTGAGGCATAGAACATATGTACCAAATAGCCAAAGATGTCTACAAAATTATCTCAGTTATTATTGAAAAACTGATTATTTTTGAAAACTTTGCCACCCTGTATCTCAAAAGTTAAGGCGTTCAGGACATACGTCCATAGGACGTTTTTTCCTTAAAATGGGTCTAAGAATTACCTCCTTAAATATTAGCATGTGTTTAAGGAACACCCTGTATGTATTATTTGAACGTATTTTATTGTTAGAAGAATTTTTATACTACTTTTCAGCAATTCTCACTGTTCTGAAATATATTTGAAGGACTCAGAAGTATCGAAGGATATCAACTGAAGAGTTTGAATATGCCAAATCAGAATTTTCTTTCAGAACAGTTTGTCTATCGACTCTCGGTAACTTTTGAATCAGTGATGAATTATTCAAGACGATCAGTTTTAAGTATGGCCTGTCAGCGATAGCAAGCAAAATGAAACAAGTGAAACAGGTGAATTGATGTTGATTTTTTAATTTGTATAGTCTTTGAATAACGTTGTGGTTCCAAAAGTTTCGTAACCTCAAAAATATTTTTTTTAACAAGAGCATTCAAATTTTCCCTTGAATCCAAAGTCATTCCAGTAAACCCTGTACACTCACAGCTATCCAGATAACAGTAAGTTTTGTTGGTCGTTCAATGTGTCGGCCACCTAGAGAGTGGCGAAGTAGCCTTATTTGTCGCCAGACGTTAAAACTCTCTTTGTGTTTGCAGCAGTTTGCGGACGGTACCCCCAACTTCGGAGTTTCGCTGCTTTTTGCAATGGGATTGGAGTTGGCCTGATATTTCCTTTAAATTACAATGTCTAGACTTTCGGAGCGTGTCATAACACTAAAAGCTCTGACTTATTAGAAAAAACTCCTGTGAAAACGTGGTTTCACGACGACACAGAAATAGAGAAGCCCCATATTTCGAGGTATATACACAACATTGTAGAACATAACTGCTGCACTCTCCTGTTTGAATAATGTATGAATTGCCAAAGTTGCGATCTTATCTCTCTCAACGTTCTGATATCAGGCACTTAAGGTGTTGACAATACTACAGAACTGCAGGATCATTCCGTGAAAATAACCTATACAGGATGATGATTCTTCGTAAATCGGTACAAATTAGCCAAGTTGAGAAACTGCGAAGAATTGGAGCAGGTATTGAAGTCGGATACATGGAAAATGCTCTTTTCGAGACTTTATTGGCTCTTCTTCAAGAGCTCTATAGTACTATGAGATATAATAAACAATTGCAAAACGAATGAGAAAGTATTGTATTTCCAAAACCAATTGGAACAGCACAGAGAAGGAATTCCCGCCTCGACATAGGCGTCGGCATATTATTTTTCAGTTGTAGTTTTTCCGTTACTTACAATCATAGCAATTGATCACCCCATGAAAAAGTTGTCTCAACTAAATTTTTCCACCATGGGTGATTATGGAAAACTTCGAAATTCAAGGTAGTTGATTTCCGAGTCGAAAACAATGAAAACACAAATAATCACACCGAATTATCGGCAAACATATATTTACAAAATAATAGAAGCCAACAAAATTGCTAGAAAAATCAAAATTCTTTTTCGCTATATTCGGATGAGGTGGAATCATCATCGGGTTGAATAACGATCGGATTTATGGAACTTTGCACATAATATGTGTTTTCTTCTTTTATAACGTGGGCCACACAGTTCTTCCACACATCACTATTACCTACTTCATTCACCACTTGCCTTATATTGTCAAGCATTACAGCATTCAAAGTCAGTGACTGATTACATTTCCGCAAGCTTTCTTTCATTGTGGCCCAAACCATTTGGATTGAACACACAATAGTATGGAGGCAAACGTAAGAGAATATGACCACGTGTTCCACACATCGAATCAATAATATACTCTTTTTTGAAATTACGTTGTTTTATGGTCACCAGTAATACATTTTTCGTTGGAATCTTTTCGGGTATTTCCATGTCATGATTTCGCATGAAATCAACAATATCTGCTTTTTTTGTGTTATTGTTTGGTATTCTAGTCAATAACCGAGAATGTTACGGAGCGTTATCCATAACAATAACAGAGTTTGGGGGAATATTTGGGAGAAGCTGCTTACTGATCCAAGTTTCGAATAAAGCCGCAGCCACATCTTCGTGGTAATCAGCAGACGAATCTTTTATATTTTTGGCCGACAGAAGCAAAGCGTTAGGTACGAAACCACTTTCATTCCTGGCATGCAAAATTATAACACGTTTTCTCCTTGAAGAAGGTGTGTTCAAAGCACAATACTTGGTTTCGTCTACCCAGCCATATGTAAGTCCTTATTTCCAAATTTCCGATCCCTGTCGATTGACACAGATTCCTCACACGTAATGTTATCATTTGTTCCAAAAGGTCTCCAGAAAGCCATATTGATAAAAGTATCCAAAACACTAAGATTTTCACAAATATCGGTTCAAACGATGAGATTGGAACCTTTGGTGTGAAAGTTGAAAACTTTTTCTAGAGATCAATTACCCTAACACCAAACTGATATTTTTGCACTCGACGCGCGTTTCGCTAACAAGGTTAGCATCTTCAGGAGAAGCAAATCAATACTGAATCTAAAGACAAGGGTTAGCTGTTTATATACCTAAAGTTTTTTGGTCCGATGTGGACTTTGTTTGTTAAATGATGATTATCCTAATTGATTTTTCGGTAATCAACTAGTGGAACCACTACCTGCAAATTAATTGGTCAACAATAGATTAAAAATCGGACAAATTAATTTGCAGGTAGTGGTTCCACTAGTTAATTACCGAAAAATCAATTAGGATAATCATCATTCAACAAAACAAAGTCCACATCCGACCAAAAAACTTTAGGTAGGTATATAAACAGCTAATCTTCGTCTTTAGATTCAGTATCAATTTCCTCCTCCTGAAGATGCTAACCTTGTTAGCGAAACGCGCGTCGAGTGCAAAAATATTAGTTTGGTGTTAGGGTAATTGATCTCTAGAAAAAGTTTTCAAAAATCGGTTTGCAAAACCACTCACTACCTCACCTCACCCCACGAACACACGGCACTGATGAAGAAATATTGTGAAACGGACAAAAAATTAGTATACATTTGATCTTTCTGGTCATACATGACATATACCCCACAAAAGGACTAGCGTGGAGCCAGAAAATTTTTCAACAGAACGCTTAAGAGCATTCGTAAATTTCATGCGATTCCTGAAAACGGAACAGAATGTATAGTTATAGTCTGTTCAGAAATAAAAGAAACTACAGCAGTATAAGACGCACTCTAAGAAGCAGCGAGAATAATGCTGCCGATTTCGAAGGAACTTTGGCGAAATTTCTACGGCATGCGATTACGATATTTAAAGGCTAGCCACGAGATTATCGACACAGTCCAGTGGAAGTTATAGTGCGGTACGCGAAGCGATTTAGTAAGGCGATATACATTCAAATAATAGTTGAAGTTTTAGTTCAAGTGTTTGTTGTAATTAAAGTGAAATAAATTTTAGTTTGATTATTCAGTGTAGCCAATTATTGGTCAAATCACGGGTAAAAACGTAACTTTTGGTGTCCGATGTGGAATAATTGACTGAAAATTTACTGTTATATGATGAAAACAATGAGAGTCGATTACAACGGACTCAAGAAAATGTTAGAGGCTTTGCAAGCGAGCCTGACAGAGAATGAAAAACACAGAAGAGAGGAAGAACGATTGCGCCGAAACGAAGATCGTTACTACTAGATATTCTGAAAAACAAGAAAGAAACAGAGAGGAATATCGTAAATTATTGGTAAATATTCAGAAGAAACAAGAAAAAGACAATAATATGTACCTTCATTCATTTGAAGATTTGAAATCTTCCCAAGTGAGTACAGAAATTGATTCAGGAAGAATTTGAAAAAGTATTTCAGGAAACAAAGGAGAGATTGGAACAAATAGTCGATGAGAAGTTTGATGAGGTTGAAAGGAAACTTGAAGAAGGAGCTTGAAGGAGTCGGAAGGAAATTTGAAAAGATGCTTGAATGAGTGGAAAAAAATTGAAGAGGTTTTCCGGAAACTTCGGAAAGGTAGCGGGTAGCCTCTCAAGACGACCATGACTGACATCCGGTTGCAAATTTTGCCAACGCCAAGAGGAAAAGGATACCTAGGCTACGAGAAGAAGAACTTTCCACCGGACCTGATAAGGTAGCGGGCAGAGACTCCCTTATGGACAGCTCTGACAGGGAGATAAGCTCCCCTACCTCCCGCTGCTTCGGGTTCTCTCTGACCCGGAGGGTAGCAACTTGTAAGGGTCCTTTGTCCAGTAATACGGACAGACAATTTGAGGAATCATCTGATCATCGTCTGATCGTCTGATCTGATCGTTACCAGCTCTGAGGGTGACACTACTTTCCTGACGTAGCGCAGAAGGAGGATCCCATCTTAAAAACTGTACAAGAATGGACTGCCAAAGAAGCGAGACCGGAATGGCAAGAGATTTCCAAACACGGTCAGCAGGAAAAGGGTTACTGATGGCTCCAATGGGACTCCGTAAGCATTCGAGATGACCTATTCACTCGTAAATGGGAAAGCCCGAATGGAATAACCCACAAATTCCAGATGATCGTTCCCAAGACGTGTATCTTCGAACAGACGTGAAAAAGTGGTGTAAGTGATGTGACCTGTACTCTTTGTGAAAGGGTCAAAAAACAAATCAGAGAGGAAAGTTGAAGCAGTACCTCAGTAGGTGCTCTTTTTAGAGAATCGCAGTCGATATTTTGGGACCACTCCCTATGACCACATCCGGTAACAAGTGCCGTATGGTTATGAAGGACTACTTTTCCAAATGGCCTGAAGTGGTAGCCTTACCCAACCAAAAGGTTAAAACGGTGGCATGAGCCATGTTGCAGAACGTAATTGCCAGACAAGGAGTGCTACACTCGGATCAGGGCCACAACTTCGAATTGGATTTATGAAAAGAAATGATGACTCTGTTGGGAATAAAGAAGACAAGAATAACTGCTCTCTACCCACAATCCGATGGAATGGTCGAGAGGCATAATCGCACCATCAATAACTAGATCTCGATGTTTGTCTCCGAAAACCAAAGAGACTGGGATAAATTTGTCCCTCTTTTTCTGTTGGCATACAGGAGCTCCCAACATAACGCGACAGGTTTTACACCATCCATATTGTTAACTGGTAGGGAACTGAAGCTTCCGATAGATGTATTGTACGGCAGACCTTTTGATGAATCTCAAGAGGTACCTCTTCCAAAGTATGTGAATGACCTGAAGGAGAGACTGGAAATTGTACACGAATTTGTCAGGACCAAATAACAGCTTTTTGGAATTCTTAAGGAACTCAAGGAAAACAACAGTTTTTCGGAGCCGAAAGTATCCACTGGCAGAAAGTGTTTGGTTATCGACGAAGAAGTCAAGAATTCTATTACTCTTTTTATATAGAAAACGAAATACCTTAATTAAATGAAGTTTTGTCAGTTATTCGTGAAGACAATGTTATTCTTCTCTTGCAGTTTTTTTTTCCTGATATAAAAAACTAGATTATGGAAGATATTATGAAAGCCGAACTTTACTTTTGGAAAACAAGATAGAAAGAGCATGTTAATAGAAAAATCAGAGACTGAAGAATGCAGAAGAAACTACTTAAGAGAAACAAAGAGAGCCAGAACACTGCGGGTAAATCTGTTTTTAATTTGGATGAAACGTGGATCAATGAGGATCATACCGTCTGGAAGGTTTGGCAAGACCAGAAAATCAAAACCGTTAAAGAGTGACTCTCAGTACAGCCATACATTTCTACTTCTTGAAAATGGCTTCAAAGTCGAAGCTGAAAGATCGAACAATGCAAAACTTTGGCTATCAAGTTAACACAGGAACTGAACCTGCGTGTGATGCTTTTCAATCCCATTCGCTCCATCTCTGGCCAACATGTCAATTCGGTATATCTCTAAAATACTTCCACTAGCAAAATATTTCGTAATTTCTTCTAAAAATACCGCTTACCAATCAACTCTTGAAACAAATTGGACTCAGAACTAATTACCAACCTTACACATTAAATTGTTTTTTTATAGTACCTCCCGTCTTCTCGCTGCCTAATTAAGATCCAAACCGAGCATATCTGTTGATAATTAACACATGAGAAAAAATACATACAAATACTCGAACAGAGACTAAAATAATTGGAGTAATAAAACTTGTCAGTTTTAAGTTATACGATAAGGACGAAAGGAACCTTTTGATTTAGATGGTGTGTGGAATCGCCTATGAATAACCGAGCTTTCGTCGTAAATTATGAGTTTGTTCGAAATATGTGAAATTTGAGCCGTACAATGTGGTGGCAATATTTTATGACTGAATAGAATATGTTCCCACATAAAAGGAGGTATTCGATGTTATCGGGTGACGTTTATCCTTTGAGCTAACACTTTTTGAATAGATTTTCGGTCACCGCCATCGTTGAGAACAGGTTTCATATACGCTGTCTGTTCAAAAAATAAGGTGAATCTTCATTTTTCTCAAAAAATATTCATTCATTAATTAATTTCTGTTTTGTCTCATTCAAAGTTGCAAATACATTCAAGAAACGGGTAGAGTTCTTGCTGGCAAGATTCCGAACAACACAAATTTCGAAATCAAAAGAACATCGAGCTTAAATTATTTCCTGTTTGAATCAATTGACCCGACGGAACTTAAAAATACAATTTTCGAGCTTAAAAATAATGAGGCAGTGGGTTGTGATGATTTGAAAGCAGAAAATATAAAATCAATTGTTACTCCACTGTTTAAGAAAGGGGACACATCTATTATCACAAATTATCGTCCTATCTCATTAGTCAGTCATCTCTCGAAAATTTTTGAAAAGATTATCAAAAAAAGGCTCATCTCTTTCCTTGATAAATACAATCTGATTTCCAACAATCAATTCGGGTTTAGAGAAAAAATGTCAACCCAAGATGCTATACTCACTCTTGACTTCAAAAGTAACTGAGGCCTTAAATGAAAGCAAAACCAGTCTGTGTATCTTCATCGACCTTTCGAAAGCATTTGACACTGTCAGTCACCATCTACTTCTTCAGTCTTTAGAAGATATCGGAATACGGGGTAACTCATTGAAATTATTGGAAAGTTATTCAACAGGAAGGAGCCAAGGAGTAAGAATCGATGATATATTGAGCAGTGATAAGGTGATCGACTGTGGAGTACCTCAAGGTTCCGTGCTGGGACCAATACTATTCAATATATATTAACGGAATTTTCGCATTAGGCAACGGAAACATAGTCGGATTCGCAGATGACACCGCTATCTTTTACAAAGCAGATAACTGGAATTCCTTGAAAATAAAAGTTGAATCAGAATTCTCCCATATAAAATATTGGTTGGATAAGAAACTACTGACGGTGAATATTGACAAAACGCATTGCCTACCATTATGTTGTAATGCAGCTGGAGCACTGCCGTTCGACTAATTAACAATAAAACCTGATACTCCTTTCCACATCTTTCTGAAAAGAAAATAAAATACCTACTAATAATTCTAGACACCAATTTGAAATGGGACCTCCATAATCAATATACCGTCAATAAATTGAGAACCATTCTATTCAAATTTAGGAAACTTCAAGAACTCCTACCTCTAAAATATCTCATAACTTTATACTACTTACTTGTGGAAAGTCATATCCGCTATGGAATAGTAGTTTGAGGAGGAGCATTAAATAGTCATATTTCTCAAATTGAAATTATGCAAAGGCGTTTTCTTAAATTAATATTCTCTAAAAATGGTAGGTTTCCCTCTGATAAATTATACATCGAAACTCGTCTGTTTAGACATACGACCGTTGTATTTTTTATGCTCCAGCACTAAATATCATACAAATAGACATACGGCATCACTTCCTTCACATCAGTATCACACCCGCCAAAGAGATCGGTATACTACACCCCTAATGGTCAGGGTCGTTACACAAAGATCATTTACTTACTTTGCTCCTAAACTCTACAACCGAATTCCTGAAAATATAAAATCTATCTCAAATATCAATCGCTTCAAAAAAGAGTTGAAAGAGCATATTCTACGAAGTCAGAGACTTGAACTTCTACGTCTATTTGAGTAGATGGAAAAAACCATACGTAACTTTGCTATATTGTCCACTTACAATTCTGTAATTCATATGTGCTCATATATGTATGTATATATGTGTATATATCGGCACTATCGTTTTGTAAATATATATCAAATCCATTTTCATCAACATGTTTTTATACATATATTATAACTAGTACGCGTATTTTACAATTGTGATTTTATACTTGATTGTCAATTTAGTTTTATGTTTGTATGATTTTATATTCAAATAATATTATATATGTCAAAACTGACAACTTTTAATATTTATACTTATATTTGTGATTTTATATTACCTAAAGTGTTTTTAATTTCATATATTAAGTAGTTTATTTTCATATGCAAATCCCTTTTATAAATAATTCATTCTCATACTTTAATATTTATCATATATTTATATTTTTTCATCTGGATCTTCCTTTCACCACATACTAGCAACATCTGATGCTTCTGTGGTTTCTACAATGTTTATTCAACTGTATGTATTACTTTATTCTTTTTGTGATTTGAATCTGAATAAACATTATTATTATTATTATATTATTATTTTTTTGGTCAGGCCCTATCCTCCGAAGCCCCGATACATTCGGGAGGGCGCGCCAGCATTATCAACCAATGACCACACCCCACACCGCGGGGTAAGTGATCATTGGGTCCGAGAATCATGTGCCCTGAGCAAGCGCAGTGAGCCAAGAGTGACACCCTTCTGCATCTGTGCGGCAAGCCGATATCGTTTTAAGATTCGACAGTAGAGAGGACATCATTCCACCAAGGACTCCAATAATCAGAACAACCATCTTGACAGACTGATCTGGATAGAGTCTGCGGAGTTCGAAAAGAAAATATCGATATTTTATCCGTTTTTCCTCCTCTTTTCTGACGATATTCGTCTCGCCAGGAGCTGAAAACTTCACGACAAATATTGTTTTGGTCTGGTGGTCGAGAAGGACTACATCAGGCGTATTAGCTTGTATGAGCCTGAGGGTGGAGAACGAATAGTTCCAATAAATTCGGCACTTCTCGTTCCCCACAACGGATTCAATATCCCCCGGAGCGTAGGGCAACACCGGTGTCTCGTCAATACCGTAAGAGTGCCGTATATGGTAATATAGCCCTCTTAGGGCCGCGTTATGTCGATGGATATAGGCCGAGACCGCATATGCAGGACATGCTGATAGCAAGTGCATTAGAGTCTCGGACGCCTCGCGGCAGGCCCTGCACCTTGTGTCAGGAATCTCTATACCCATCACACAACTGCGGTAGACTAAGGTGTTGAAGACACCATCCTGTATTCATACATTAATTTCTTTATACTAAATTTCAATTTTTTGAGTTGACCCGTTCAAAAAATAAAAAGGTGGTGGGCATTAAAGAAATGCACTATATATTATTGCCTTGGAATGTGCCAATTCGGCAGATTTCACTAAAAGTCAAAAACTTTCTTGCATTCCAGGTACCCAGTCAGCAAAACTTGAAGCCAATGAGAGGTTCTTATCTTCTGGTCGAATGAAACTGCTGCAAGTGCAATGCCACTAATCATGTATAGGGCATATATAAGGCTCGTATAGGCCAATTGAGTAAACAGAGGGTTATTTTTGAATACAGGTATTGGCATCGTCCAAGTTTCACTCACACTGTTTTGAAGACGATAATTCAAATAGTATCTGTGTGAATTTTCACAGGGCAGTTTGATTTCGATACCCATTATGTACAGCAATCTATTATAGTTTGATATAACAAAATAAATAATGCCCAGTTACGAATAAAAGTCTCACCTGAAGCGTTCACTACAATAACTTTAATTTTCCATTCTTCTGCTATTTTCGAACTTTCTAGGAAAGTATGTATTTTCTGGAATAATTATTATACTGGCTCACAGAAGACTATTCAGTGTATCTGAATGTTTGTGTTTACAATTTCTTATAACAATAAACAATGCTTCCCTAGAGTTCGACGTTCGAATTAGTAATCCTAGATGCCGCTCACTCTTCCAATATGGAATTTTAGTTTATCTAGTGACATCTAGCATGGAGTAGTTAGACCAACTACTTTGAAGTTCGTCCCTTAATGTTACAGAAATGTTTTCAAACGTACGTCTGTTATTTCGTTATTAATTGGAAGATGTCACTGCAATCCAAAAGTGGAACATTCCGGGGAGGGTTCGTATATACAAACCCTGCATTTCTAGTTGGATATTTGATTTTATGTAAACTACCAGACAATTTATATTGAAATATTCGAAAGTCATCATTCTAAAATTCGAGTGAGTCGTACAGACTCACTCGAAGTATTTATAAGCCAGTCGAATTTCAAGCAGTGGCACAACAATTTAAAATTAAGGAAGGCAAACATCTTAAAATGAGGAACTGAGATCCCTTTTCACAACAAAATGTGTATATATCCTCAGGAAACCCAAAACTGTACTCACCTCATGATCTCAAATAAAATACTCGTGTCATCATCCCATTCTATAATCACCCATTCATTTTTTCAGTCAATATTTATGATAATAATAATAATCGTCTTCATTGTAGAAAAATTTGATATATAAATCACAATATAATGATGTAATCCTCTTATTCGATCAATAGAAGGCCATATTTAGCCTATGGCCACTTTTACATATAACCTTCTAATGATCAGCCATTAATAAAAGTAGGTACAACAGAGCCCACAGTTAGGAAAATAGACTAGAAAACACAATAACAAATTGAGAGGGTGTAGAGTAAGACGCAAACTAAAGACAGTTATTCACGCTAGCGTGAATATATTTCTTGAATATAAAATTATTTTTTTGACATGAAAGATAACTGTCGTGGAATGTGACATGATGAAATAATTTTTGTACCTGATATCAACACCATGCGTTTCAGATCTGGAAAGCAACTTATCTTTATTTCTATCAACGTTATAATAATACTTTGTAAATAAATAGAGACTTATGAAGTTTTCTAGTGTGTTCCATAGTAAGCCAATTCAACTCATCGAATAAAATGAATACAAAAATTGTGTATCTTCTAAATCTAATATATATAGGAATATAGGCATCATCAAGACAAGACCCATTTTTTTCCGTTGCCATCCCCTTACGGATTCGAACGATACGCCAATGTTGGTAGCAGTTGGTAATCTGTAATACCGGCAAACGTCTATGTCAACTGTCTGTATGTTATTGGTCACGTGACAGCGATCGACATTGGAGAGGTTTGTGGCCACGAGGTTTTATCGTCCTCAAAAAATTGTATATTTAATTTCACCGGTTGAAACGTCTACAGTTTTAGTGAAAATACAGAAATGCCCTCTAGTAATCCATTACCACCAAAAGAAAATGCCTTATTTAAGAGAATTTTGGTTAGTACTTGTGTCAGTAAAGTCAAATGATTTACAAAATATAGCATTATTTTCCTGTTGTAGGACTTTGTTAGGGTTTTTATCTATGTTTGGAAGTGATCTTTGTTTTGGATGATTGATGTTTATGGATATAGTTGGAATGTTATTTCTATTCATGATTATTTGCAGATATTGAAACGTTCTATTTATATACTCATATTAAGTAATTTTTTGTAAATATAGTTTTAGATTTGTTATTGAGAATCACTTTTCCTTCTTTTTCAGAGGTGTTATGAACAAAAGCAATACAAAAATGGGCTGAAATTCGCAAAGCAAATTCTGTCCAATCCTAAATACACAGAACATGGAGGTTAGTTCACCAAAATACCTCTAGATCAAACCCTTGATACAAATTTGTTTTCAGAAACTCTTGCTATGAAAGGACTTACTCTGAACTGCTTAGGACGAAAAGAAGAAGCCTACGAATACGTTCGTAGAGGTTTAAGAAATGACTTGCGTTCCCATGTTTGTTGGCATGTTTACGGACTTCTACAAAGATCTGACAAAAAGTATGACGAGGCAATCAAATGTTATAGAAATGCTCTCAAGTGGGAGAAGGATAATATTCAGATCTTGCGAGATTTGTCGCTCTTGCAAATTCAAATGCGGGATTTGGAGGGATACAGGGTGAGTGAGATAACATTTTGTATAAAGGGGAAGAGTCTTTGACTAGCGTAGAAAAATTCTAGCAAAGATCTTGAAACAAACATCATTTCTTCAAGTGGATGACTCAGCAATTCTTATCAGTTAAATTACCTCTCCAATGAAAAACTTTCGGTGAGAATATGTAGCCTCTTTGAAACCCTTGCTTCCTTCACAGAAACCTCTTATTCAACCAGTTGAATCTTTCAATAATGGTTCTTCTTTTCATTTATATTATATTTGTCTACTAGGCACATAGTTTCGAATATGAATAGAGAAGGCAGATAATTATTTCCCTTTGAAACATTCATCGTGAGATATTCTTTTATGATATATTTAAAAATTTATCAAATTGTACGTTTTTGAAGAACATAGATTGATGTTATGAGGTGTAACGTGTAGGTAAAATACACATCATTGCTATCTAACTTATATTTTCATCATTATTTCAGATAAATGAAATCAGAATGCAGCTAACAAATACAACTTTAAAAAAACATACAAAATTGTCTTGTTGGCAAAATTATCAACGTTTCCCAGAAAATTTTCTTCCAGGTGTGCTGCCATTTTTGTTTTCTTTTTCACCAACGTAGTTTTGGCAGCTTCCATTGTTTAAATTATTATTATTAATATTTCGGACAATGCTGGATGCCTTCTTGCGACCTAATCCTGGTCATGTTGTTTCTGAAAGATGCATATTGCCTTATATGTCTTCAAAAAAGTTTTTAAAATCTACCAGAACTATAAAACAAAAACCTATTAATCAAAATCAACAACAGAATCAAATCATCTCAGAAAAACCATTGTTTTCTTGTCCATTTTTTGAATTCAATTTACTTTTTTTTTAGGGCTCTGTAACAATGAATTTTATAAAGTGTACATGCCAGAAACTTCATAAATGTTGTCATTTCTAATGTAAGAAGTAATAATGAAATTATAATAAACTGACTCGGAGTTTTTTCCATATTCATACTATAACTAAATTTTAAAATCATCAGACATCTTAGATATATGTATATAAGAAAATAAAAATTACTATCTAACAAAATATTTGAGACCAGCAATGACATGAAACAAACCTGTCAATTTTGATAAGGTGTTACCTGTTTCCGTTAATGTAAGAAAGAATTTGAATAGAAAAAAGAATATTTTTGGTATTTTACTGATTGAATTGAAATTAGCAGTGTTGAGGCCATCAACATCCCTTCTAGTGTTGATACTATCGTGTTTGAGGATATTAATCATTTCGCACAAAGGTCTTATAGATAAACATGGTTGAATATCTAGAATTGTCGGATATTCGAAATGAAAAATGTGTCCATGCTCTTTCATGTTCAGCAAGGGCTGTGAGATTCTTGATATTTAATTTTTTAGTTTCTCTCATGTGTTCTGAAACTCACGTATTGAGTAATAATCTCCGGTTTGGCCAACATATCATTTGGAAATTTCCACAGTACATTTTGTGAACTATGAAAGATTTTATGTCTAGCGGTGTTTTAGTTTTGTGTTTTTTTGAGAAAAAATGGTTTCCAGTATTCTCATTTGAAAAATCACGTGATAATAAATTCATACATAATTAATTGTGTTGGGCCTAATCAATGAGTCACTGTCTAGTCTTTTCAAAATAAAGTAGAGATGCATAGCCTTGGAGTATTTTAACAAAATATTAGAATGATTTAGAATGACAGTATCATTATTTTGTAGATGCTTCAAATATGTGGCTAGCTACTAGGAGTTGATCAAGTTTAGAGTTTCAACTTATGAATAATTTAACTCAGAATCAGGCATCTAACTTAAATGGTAATTCATGCAAGTCATGCAATAAATTGGGAGGATATGTGTACATTCTCGACTTCGCTAGGACAAACAAAAATAGGCAAAAGCAAACATTTTTTTGTCCATTATATTCATACAATAATATAAAATTTTCACCCTTTTTCTACTTCTGCTGTTTCAACTTCTTTCACAAATAGATAATGCTCCCAAATAGAGAACTTGTACTCTATTCAGTTTATTCTTGTAACTTTTATAGTTGAGAAGATACCCAATTGGCCACTCTCCACTGTAACAAGTTTTTGCATTATTGTGTGGATTATGTTTTCATTACTCATTTTCTGATGAGTTGCAGAATGTATATTAATAAAACCATTTTTTTTCCTGTGATTTACATATATAGTTCTGGTTGATTTGTAAATAAAGAGATGGACCCGTGAATATAAATGAATTTTATGCAAACACCACAAATTCAAAAACCGAAAAAATGTTGAGAAACTTTGATACAGAAAATACCTACTGAATAATAGTTTTTTAGGGGTTTGTTAATGCTGTGACCTGTTGTTGGGGGACCTAATATTTTGTTTTCATTATTTTATCTTATTATTTTCATTTTAGGATACTCGATATCAACTACTTATGTTACGGCCAATACAAAGAGCTTCCTGGATTGGTTATGCAATGTCTTTCCATCTGTTGGAGGAATACAAAAATGCTCTCAGCATATTGGAGACCTTTTTGGAGCAGCAGGTATATAACATTTTTCTGAAAAATATTTCAAAATGTGACTTTGACGTTTGGATTTCAGAAGGGAGGCAATTTTGACTATGAACACAGTGAACTCATCCTTTACCAGAACCTCGTGATCCAAGAATCCGGCGACCTAAAAGAAGCCCTACAACATCTAGAAGATTCACAGGATCAAATCGTCGATAAACTAACTTTGAAAGAAAAGTTTGGCGAATTGCATTTAAGCCTGAAGCAGCATGACAAAGCTGCTGAATATTACGAACAGCTCATCCAAAGAAACCCAGAAAACACGATATACTACAAGAAACTGATAGAAGCGAAACAGTTGACTAAACCAGAAGAAATTGTTGATTTTTACGCAAAGTACACGGAAAAGTTTCCACGTGCTATGCCACCTAGAAGACTGCCACTGAACTATGCGACCGGAGAGCAGTTCAAACTCCTAGCTGATAAATACATGAGGAAAGCCCTCTCGAAAGGGGTCCCTCCACTGTTTGTCGACATCAGGAGTACTTACGCGGACCAAAGCAAAGTGGAACTGATAGAGAATTTACTGCTGCAATATGTTGAAGCTTTAAAGAAAGTAGGTAAATATAGCGAGACGGAGGTAAAGAATGGACCAAAGGAACCAGCAAGTGCATTACTGTGGGTGTATTATTATTTAGCGCAACATTATGACTACCTGAATCAGACTGAGAAAGCTTTGAGTTATATCGATGCTGCTATCGAACACACTCCTACGTTGATTGAGCTGTTTGTTGCCAAGGGACGGATATACAAGGTAAGTTGAAAGAAATCTTTTTTTGTCTTTATGTTTTCCTCCACATTTAATTCGTGAATGAAATAATTCTTGTGATTACAAATCTATATACATTTGTAAACAATTGATGACAATATATATGAAAATGGGACATCTCATAAAGATTGTATTGGTGGTAAAATAGTGAAAAATACCCCAAATACAAAGCAGATACCAGAATTTTATCAGGCTAGGCATGAAACATATAAAAGCTTAACAAAGATGTATAGATCATGTGAAGAAGTAACTTTCAGACACAAACTGTTACTCCAAAAGCTCAATAGATATGGTGTAGATAGGGTATTACTGGAATGGATTGGTAGTTATCTTACGAATAGGACACAAATGGTTAGAGCAAATTATCACTACTCCACGTTATTCAAAGTAACGTGGTGTTCCTCAGGGGTCACACTTCGGTCCCTTATTGTTCAATTTATTTATTAACGACATTATTCATTGCTTTCGGCACGCCAAAGCACTATTATTTGCAGATGATTTAAAACTTCTCCTAATTATTGAAACCTCTTTGGATGCCCATAGGCTTCAGTCTGACCTTGACAATCTATCAAACTGGTGCTCCTTAAATGGCATGGACTTGAATGCCACAAAGTGCCATGTCATGCGCTTTTATCGATCCCGTGTACCTTCTGCCACTATTGATATACTTTAAATGGTCATGTCTTGTAGTCTGTTGATTAAATAAAAGACCTTGGGGTTGTTCTTGATCTCACCTTGAGCTTCAATGTACATATACCCACGGCTATCCATGAAGCCATGAAAATGATATGGTTTATCAAACGGCTAACCCACGAATTAACTGACCCAACTGTTATTAAAGCCCTTTATTGTTCACTGGTCCATCCACACTTGGAGTATTGTTCTTCTGTCTGGTCCCCTCATTGTGAAACATTAAGAACATCAAAAATGTCCAACAACACTTCCTCAGATACATAGCATATAAATCGGGTGTTTGTTGTGAGTATAGTTGCTACTGCAATCTCTGAGTATGTCCTCCCTGGAAACTAGGAGGAAACAGAGAGTTCTGACACTATCTTTCAATATTATTAACGGCAAATTTATTTGTGCTGAACTCTTGGAAAAAATGTATCTACATGTTCAAAACCGCTCAACTAGACAGCAACAAACATTTTACGTACCACACACTCAAATGCTGCATTCCAAGAATCTTTTGATAAGCTAATAGTAACGTTAACCTTGATATGTTTACCATCTTGTTGCATTATTTTAAAACTCTATTGATGTTTTAGTGCATAGTTTATGGTAGTTATATGTTTTATTGTTACTCATTGTTTTTTGTAGCTTTATATTCCAAAATTAACAACTTTTTCAACTTCCAATTTACCCCTTTTAAGCTATTCTTAGTTGGAATTTGTAACTCAGTATCTTATTTGATTTTATTTTAATTATAATTCAACATTGTAATTTATACTTTAAATGGGCTTGCTCGTAAATAAATAAATAAATGACTAAAGAAGCTCTCTTGAAACAACTAATTTCATATAAACATTGAATTACACGATAGAAAAAATACTTTCAAAACAACTACATACTTTTATATGAACATTGACTGACACAAAAAACACTGTCTCCTATTCAGTTTATACTCCAAACAATCGTTATGGAATTGAATCAGATATTATTCACAAGATTGATGCACAATATCACAAATGATTTCACTCACATGGAACACTGTCATCCTCAATGTTGGGCATCTGATGTTTCTGAATAAGATAATTGTCTTATTGCCTCTGCAGCACCAATCTGGAAATCATTACAACATAAAGCACAATCAGTGGCATACGGAATCATAGTCTGGAGACAATTACTTTCTGCCAAACGTCTCTTCATTATACAGAAAAAGTGCATTTGTGCCATGTTATGCAAACCTCAGAAGAATCTAGTAGACCTCTCTTTAGAAAGCCACAAGTATTACCCTTCATTTCTCTTTTCATCAGAAACTGCTTGTTAAATTTACAAACGTAGAAATACTTTGTCTGTCGTAATGACATTCACGGTCGTTCTACCAGGAAGCAGCATTTGCCAAATACTCGTCTAAACAGATTGATCTTAGCGCAAGACGGTCCTCTGAGCATAGGAATTAGAATTTTTAATAAAATTTCCCAAAACATCACATACGAACCTATATATTTCAGATTCAAGAAATCACTGCAAAAAGTACTAATTGAGGGTGCATTCTGTACTTTAGAATTTTTTTAAATATTTTTTAGTGTCTGTACTCCAAATTTTTGACATGTCTTATACCACTTGTGGTCTTCAGATGAACAAATTTGATTGATTGATTGATTGATTGAAACCATTCATAAAATTACAACCTTATCGTCACAAATGAGTTGAATCTACTCATGTCATCGATGACATTCATTTGCTCACTTGATTCAATCCCAGCCATAGGAATCTTATTTAAATTGAAGGTGGTATAATTTTAGGAGAGACAATTTTTGGAAAAATGTTTTGGTTTTATTAAAAAAAATGTGAACGTTCCAAAATAAAAGAAAGCAATAGATTTCAAAATAAACATTTTACAAAGATGTTTATTATATTTTTCTGGCCATAATTTGGGTCTTCACTAAATTGCTTGCTTTCTGTGATAAATATTTCATACTGTACAGGAAGTTTTCTTAATGTTCCACATGTTCTTAAAACAGGTAAAGTCATTCCCATATATTAAAAAGGCGATCCAAATAACGTGACAAATTTTCGACCAATCACAGTGCCATCTGTTTTCTCTAAGATCTTTGAATATGCATATTGGAATAGACTGCACGTTTATTTGAATGAGAACAACATTATATCAAAAAACCAATATGGTTTTCAGAATTCAAAGTCATCAACCGATGCGATTCATTCTTTATATTCTAACGTCTTGAATTCAATTAGCAGGGGCGAGTGCCCTATCGGGGTCTTCTGTGACCTCAGTAAGGCATTCGACTGTGTTGATCACGAAAATCTTTACATAACACTCCATAATATTGGCATACAAGGAAATGCACTTAACTGGCTGAAAACGTTTGTGTCTCAACACGGAAGCAATATGTCAGTATCATCAATGATAATAATAATGTGAGAAAGTTATATACATCCAATTATGTGGATAATAATGTAGGTGTCCTACAGGGTTCAGTATTGAGCCCCATACTTTTTTTATTATATGTAAATAATATGGAATCCATCTCTACATATGCTCATTTTACACTATATGCAGATGACACATCACTGGTTATATCAGATAAAATAGATCAAAGTCTACAAACCAAAGGTAACTTAATCCTGCAAAAATTAAACACCTGATTCAAGGAAAATTGCCTACATTTGAATTATCAAGAAACATGTTTGATAAGATTTCATGCTAGACAAAAAGAAATAGCCAGATTCAACTTGCAAATTGAAGATGATGAAATTTCTCTGTGCTCTACGGTGAAATTTTTAGATGTACATTTGGATGAATTTCTCAGAATTTCTTATATCAAAATTGAACTCCATGAATTATCTTCTGAAAAACCTTCGTAATATTTTAGACCAGAAACAGGTTATTATGCTGTATCATGCTCAAGTTGAATCACGTCTTTTGTATGGTATTACTTTCTGGGGAGCATCCTCTTCATGCAAAGATGTTTTTGTCGCCCAGAAAAAGATTATAAGATGTATAGCAGAAGTCTCAAGAAATACAAGCTATAAAAGCATTTTTTAAATGTTGAAATACTAACATTGTCATGCCTATATATATATTCGAATTATGTGTTTTTATATATGATAACCGTAACTGTAACATAACTGTTTTATAAGAAATGAAAATGTGCATTCTATTGATACCAGGTACAAGACAGACTTCATATGCCATAGTGTAAAAATGCAATGACTTACAATTTCCCCAATGTAATAGGGCTCAGATTATTTAATCTGCTACCACTTGAACTGAAAAACTCTAGTACTATCTACAGCTTCAAAATTACACTTGAGTCTTTCCTACTAGAGAAAACATATTACTCCCTTCAGGAAATTATTGAATAATAAAATGAAAATTTCAATGAATGTATTACTCTTAGTAAATTGTCTTATTTTTAGTTTTACTTTTACGCTCTTTTCTGACCTACACCTGCCTGCAGCTAAGGTCTCTGTTATACAGCCCTATTTTCTTCAGGTGACCTCTAAATGGACAGTGATCAGCATCCATTACAATATGTTTGTTGTCATAAGTTGAGGCAAATTGTTTACATATCATAAAAGGGTAAAGACTAAAATATGATCCTGAGATATACCAAGTTTCATAGTATGAAAATAGGATTGAATTCGATTCCAAATTCATTATTAAGAGGCAAAATTTCCATTCATGATTGTTGCACCTCAAAAAATAAACTGTGTGTGGCTTGTGGCCTAACTGGCACTTGTGTTTCTTCAAATAATTAAAATTGAAAACTTTATGTGTACTGAAAGGTTTTTTTTTGTTTTTATAGCATGCTGGAGACCCTTATGAAGCTTATAAATGGTTGGACGAAGCCCAAGCACTAGACACCGCAGACCGTTACATCAATTCAAAGTGCGCCAAGTACATGCTGCGCGCGAATTTCGTCAAAGAAGCAGAAGACACTTGCGGCAAATTCACAAGAGAGGGCGTTTCTGCCATGGAGAATCTCAACGAGATGCAGTGCATGTGGTTCCAGACTGAATGTGCCCTGGCTTTCCAAAGACTCGGGAAGTACGGGGAATCCTTAAAGAAATGCCATGAAGTAGATAGGGTGAGTTGCAGTACAATAATTGGTGATTATTGAGTATCAAAGCTGACTGTTTATTGAATCTTATTGAGTAACATTTCAGAGTTTGCATTTATTGAAGGAAATGAAGGAATTGCGAAATCGTGTAACTTGTGATTTTGCAATTGGCACATGGAACTGTGGGGAAAATCAAACTTCCTCTTGAAGATGATCACTTGGTGGTCGAAACACGTCTCGAGGTGTTAAAATAGGGGTTTGGTGTTGGGAAAAAACTCCAGTAATAAAAAATAAAAATTAAATAAAAAAAAATAAAGATCTTTTCAATGCTTATGGTATTCATCAAAATGTGGAAACATATACTAGAATAACTAACACCAGTAACAGTTTAATAGACTATGTATTGATAAATCAGGGTAAGTTGGAAGATCACTGCCCAAGATCACTGATCACTCCATAATAACTAAAATGTTTTCAAAATGTGATACCTACTACATCAGGGAGGCGCACTAAAATGATTAGAAAGTTAACTGATGAAAACCTGCATACCATAAATTTAAATTTAATTAATAGTCAATTCCTACTGAATAGTATAGATGTTAACGACATTTACAACAATATTGAGGACATTGTAGGCAAAATTGTTAATAAGATTGCACCCGTTAAAACAATAATATATGGCGTAAACGACCTACCTTGGTATGACGATAATATAAAAAAATTAGGCAGAGAAAGGGATCGTACATATAAAATCATCAAAAGTATCTCTAATACAACCAACTGGAAAAATTATAAACAAAAACGTAACGCTGTTGTTAATTTGATAAAAGAGAAAAAAAATTGTTATTATAACCAAATTGACAGAAATATGCATAATCCACGTTTAATGTGTAAAACGCTCCAAAAATTAATAAACCCTAAACAAATTAATAATGATTTCTGCAATGGTGTGCAATTCGAAAACAATTGTCAGATTGTTTGTGTAAGAGAAAAAGGAGAAATTTCTGGGCATTTTAATGAGTTCTTTGTCAATAGTATTGATGATATGGTGTCTAGTATTGAAGATATTGAGTTTTCTTGTAATATACAGTGGAGTGAAGAAAAATTCAGTAATTTCAAATTAGTATCTATACATGAGTTGGGTATAATTATGAAAAATCTAGAAAATAAAGAAAGTCAAATGTATGAACTAAACAGTAAAGTTGTGAAAAATAGCTTTGATGTTATTGGTCATGTGTGGTGCCACTTTGTGAATGTATTATTGGAAAATGGCACATTTCCCGAGGAAATTAAAACCAGCACTGTTACACCTATTGAAGAGGTTGCAAATACTAGTAAAAGTGGTGAGTTTAGACCAATCAATTCTTTGCCATTTGAAGAAAAGCTATTAGATACAGTAGTTTATCAACAGTTATTAGAATATATCAACTCAAATAATTTGCTATTCACTAATCAGTCTGGCTTTAGATCAAAGCACTCATGTGAATCAGCTATACAACTCACTGTCACTGAATGGAAGGAAAAAATGAGTAATCATCTGTACACTATAGCAGTATCACTGGATCTAAAACAGGCTTTTGAAACAGTAAATAGAGATATATTATTAAAAAACTAAATAAATATGGTGTAGAGGGTAAAGTATTCAATTGGATCAGAGGATACATTGTAAATAGAAAACAGACAACAAAAATTTGTGAGGTAATGTCGTCATCTATTATAGTGAATCATGGAGTTCCTCAGGGTAGTATTTTGGGCCCTCTATTGTTTTTAATGTATATTAATGATATGGAAAAATATGTTGAATGTGACTACATTCATATATTCGCAGATGATAGTCTGATATCAGTAAGTGATGGGAATATCAATAGAGCAGTGATCAAAATAAATGATGTGCTGAAAAATATGGATAGATATTTGAAAATGAATAAATTGAAGTTAAATGTAAGTAAAAGTAAGGCAATTATAATTACTATACCTTAAAATATAAACAAATAAATAGTAGTAAGATTAACATAGAAATAAACAATGAAAAAATTGAAATAGTAAAGGAATTTAAACATCTGGAATTTATGTTGGATAATCATTTATTATTTAGTAGCCACTTTTAATATATAAAAAAAAATCTTGATAAAACTATATTTATTTTCTAGAGTGTCCCAAAGCTTGAGTCTGAATTTCAGTGTATAAGACTGTCATTCAACCTCATTTTGAATATTGTCCTACATTACTATACTGCTTTGATCTGAATAAAATATCCCAATTACAAAAGCTACAAAATCGAGCAATGAGAATAGTATTGCGATGTAGTAGGTCAACTCCTATATCATTGATGCTGGAAACTTTACAGTTATTTAACCGTACTTAACTATGATCTATATCTATAAAATGATACGTGAACTGACTCCAACTTACTTGGGTAAGTTTATTATAACTGTAAACCAAATCCACACATACAATACTAGAGGCCAGAATCATTTATATGTAAACTGGCAGAGTACCTCATATAGTGTAAAAAGTTTATTTTTTAAAGGATTCATTCAGTACAATAGTTTACCACAATATGTTAAAGAGTCAAGAAGTATACCAGAATTCAAACAAAATTTGATTTTGTATCATTGAAAAAAAAAATTCACCATTATTCTATACTGTATTTAACTTTATAGATAATATATATGTATATATATATATATATATATATATATATATATATATATATATATATATATATATATATATATATGAGTCTAAGATCATACGAGCCCAGGATTAAGGAGAGCTTACCTTTCAACGTGCAATTCCTAGCATGGGTTGGACGATAGACAGTAAAAATTGATCGTCTGGCCTCTAGACTCGAACCATCGATTCACAACAGCCAATTGAATGAGCGGAACAAAACTACTCACAAAAATCCAACCAGCTACTGTCCCACTCATCACTCTTTCTCTCTCACTCTTTCAATTGTTTGGAAAAATATTACTATTTTTATTATAGTATGTCATAGCTGATTTTTTGTTTCAGCATTTCTCGGAAATCATAGAAGATCAATTCGATTTTCACACCTACTGCATGAGGAAAATGACGCTGAGATCATACGTAGGTCTTCTCAGGTTGGAAGATGTTCTGCGTGGTCACCCGTTTTACTTCAAAGCAGCCAAATGTGCCATCGAAGTGTACCTGCATTTGTTCGATGAACCGCTGAAGGACGAGAACGCCGAGCAAGAACTCAATACAGGTGAGCGATTTTTGAGATTCCTGAATGATGTATATGAAACGTAACGTAGGTTTGATGGACTTGAATCGGAGAAAAGTTTCTGATCAAGGTGCTCTCTATGATTTTTGCAAGTGTTCTGTTTGGAACGTCGAAATTAAGGTCTTTGTATCGACGGGATTCGGAGATTTTTTTAGCAAATCGATTTATTTTTTGTTTTCTCGACCATTTTTAGATAACATATATATTCCTTATGAACTGTTCTTACACATACACAAAATTGGTTTCTCAACATCAATGCAATGCAATGAAAATAACAACTTATTAATAAATGAACAACTTGGATTTACACAAGGTAAATCCACAATACCAGCACTCAATCAGTTATGTGAATATATAATTGAGGGCTTTGAAAATGACCAGATCGTAGGATCTACCTTCTGCGATTTATCCAAGGCATTTGATTGTGTATCACATGAAATATTTTTAGGTAAACTCGATTACTATGGTCTTGATCATACAAGCTTAAATTTAATATCAAGTTACTTAGAAAGTCGTAGACAGATCACATTAAGCTGTGGTAGTTATTCAGAGGAGAAAGTAAACCGGCATGGAGTACCACAAGGTTCCAAATTGGGACCGTTACTATTCTTAATATATATAAACGACGTAAAAATATCTTTGCCACATACCTCTTTAGTACTCTATGCTGATGATACCACTTTAACAAATAGTAATGATACCATGGCCAATTTAAAAGCCGATATGACCAAAACAATGTCTGATGCAACAGATTGGTTTACTGCTGAAAAACTTAATTTAAATATTAGTAAGACTGACTTTTGTCGAAATAGAAATATTTATTACCTGATACTTTTATTGCCATTTGAAGCTTTACCAGACATCGTTATCTGGTACGACGGCTATAGCCTATAGAATGAGATGTTTGTTACCGGATATTGGCATTCGATTTGGATATATTCAAGAAACGTGGTGACTGAAGGTCATTATATGTGGGGGTGTTTACCGGACATAAATGTCTGGTACCGTCACAATGGAAACCTATGTACCGGACATATAGATCTGGTAATATGAGAATCGGCAGAACTTCAGAAATCACCAACGCAGTGAACGTGTTAATAAGAGTATTGAGATGGACATTTTCTATGTTATTCAATTTGAAAAAATGATACTGCTCACATGGAAGAATAGTTTAGTTGTTGAATTTATACAGGAACTGAACTAGACTTCGCCCTTTATTTTCAAAAATTTTTCGATGGTGTATTTTCTCAATCTTGTTTTCTTATATATTTTTTGAAAATAATAAAGACTACTCTAATAGTGATTTGACGATTCTCCATAACAAATAATAATAATAATAAATGTAATTTATTGGTGTATACCAAAGGGCCATAGACCAAATTCCTTCAGCCATTGTACAATTTTTTAAATATTTAGTGTGATTTTCACATATTAGATTTGAGGTACATTATATTTCTGCCAAAAAAATATATAAATTATGAGAGTGATTTGATGTTTTGTCAAATAGTTTTTTCCGGGTATTTGAATTTGGCTGGTTGTCCTTCAGCTCTTTCCCTACATAATGCCTGTAGGGTCTCCAAGTTAGTTTCATTTTTTGGCAAAACGGTTTCCTAGGTCTGATAGTCTCTCCTTTATAAGTTTCACTTTTGTAGTTCTATAAAGCAGTGCGTTTGAGGGATTGTGTAGTATGTTCTGAAGGTGACACGTTTTGGTAATACTCCTTAGTGTAGATGTTTCAGCTGCTTGCAAAATTTTCTTCACTTTCTCAACATTTTCATCGATTGCCGGAGCGTCTAAAGCGAGCGCCGTCATTCACATCTTCTTGACCTTCTATGAAAAGCTGGTATCACTTGTAAACATTTTTTTGGCTCAGAGTACAATCACCGTATACCACTGTCAAGACTTCAAGTGTTTTTGAGCACCTAATTCCATTTGATGCACACTCTGTGATCTATTTTTTTCGATAGCAGAAAATCGTCGAACACGCAAACTACTTCTGACTCTCCAAGAAACTGAACGTGCTAAACAGCTATGTACCAACATAAAAAAATAGCTAATCGAATGTGTGTAGCCTGCGAAATCTGAACATTCACCTTATTTATTGAACAATATTCTATTTCGAGAGGCGTTTAGAACTAATAGGTTGGAAGTTTGAAATATTGAGAAGGTAGTAAGGTTTGGAATGAAATGAACGACAATCATCGAAATTTATTAACAATTCTTCTTTGATATCATAGTAAACACAAAAATACCAACCCTTGTTATTCATTCTGTTTGTAAATGTACATTCAGAATTATTTGGTTCGAAACAACTTTAACATATAAACTGGACTGGAAATTGAGTTTTGTTATTGTTGATTTGAACATCAAACTTAGTGAATGTGAATGATGTTGCGATTGAGTGTGACATTTCCAGAGTTTCATCTTTTTTTGCTTTAAATACGCTTTTTCTGCTTAAAGTATAGATGTATTTAATCTTCATAGAAATCCAGACAGTCCTAATCGAAACAAATTAATAATCAATGTACAGAGATATCACAAGTTTTTAGTGAGGAGTTCTTTCCAAATTTTAAATTATATGTGCAATCTACCTTATATTTTACAGTCTTTTTACAATTTTCATGAAACAATTGTCAAAGGTGTCTTGCAAAATGGTTCAAAAATATATTGTTTTCCAATTAAGGCATTCTAAGAATGTTCCATATACGTTAATGCCTTTTATTATACCAAGTATCAAGTACATCAAGATGAGCTTATCATCCAATGGGTTTAAAGACATTTTAAGTTGATTGCTTTTCTGCAAAACTTTTTTTTTCACTTTCATAATGGTATCTTAAAGGGTTTTGTTGAAAACTGTTTTGACTATGGAACAAAAGATCTGAAACTGAAACTGAAACACTAAATTTAAAATTGATTTGAAGTATCGAATCTCCACTATTATCACTTGTCTAAGGAGGGCGACAGGTTTATGAATGAATGATACTAAAGAAAGTTGAGATGTTGGAATACTGGCATCTAGATAATATTTAATTCATGCAGTTCTCGAGTAAAAGTTATCTGAAAATAATATTGAAGAAAAAAATTTGTGAAAGGAATTTAAGTGTTTTCCAAATATTGCTAAGTTCTTCAGTAGTATCTACAAAAAATTGTTCTGGAGTGTTGAAGTATATTTTTCTTTAGGTTCAAAGTAATTGTTGTCAAAATGTTTGCTCACTGGGAATGGAGTAATGATTTTTCGAATTCATAGTTTTATGTTTGTCACTTGAATATGACAGTATTTAATGTTCGTATCCATTCAAAATTAATTTCAAGTCTTCTAATGAAGATTTCTAATGAGTTACTATATATTTCTCTTACTTTTTATCTGAAGTCATTACTTGGACAGTTAGTCGATGATTTGGTATCTGAAAAGGGTAGAGAATTGATAGGAAGCAGTACATCATTGACATCTATTTTGTAACTTGTTTCAGAAGATAGGTCAGTGTTGAAAATCACATCCGAATGTAGTCATTTTCATTTCTACAAAAATAGACTTCCATAAGTTTTTCTGAGTTAAAAAATTGATCAGTGAGTTGTATCATTTATACTATATATACATTTTCATATACATATATCAAAGCAATAAACTTGGACAAATTTCATGAGCAGAGTTGGACAAATTTAGCGTATTTGCTAATTGAAATAACGGTGATGGTTTTCGTAAAAAAAGAATTGAAACTTGTCAGTTCCTCTCTTTTAATTCACAATTCATTCATATTTGTTGATATTGAGTGTCTTTTGTATCAAGAACACAAATTTTCATCCTGAAAAGTCACCGTAAAAAATAAATTACTTCTTCACAATAAAAAAAGGTAATTTTTAGATCATTTCGAAACTTTGTGACATTGTAATGACATTCTTTGTCGAGTATTTTGTCGTCTTCTATCAAACACGGAGTATGCATTGTCAATTTTTGTAAGTAAAATTATCAGTTTAAGTTTTTGCACTTATAAGGATTCTTAGCTCAATTTTTGATTGATTTAAGTTGTAAAGACTTCTTGAAGAAATTTCACTATCAAATGGAGAAAGTATAGTATTGAAAACATCCCAAAACTGAGGCTTCAATAGTTACTTTGGTTAGTTTTTCTTAGGATACTATAATTAGTATTTCTATTTTTTATTTGGATAAAAAAGTGACAAATACGTTTCCTTAAGCTAAAAAGAAGTAGAATAAAATAAACGGGGCTAGGTTTCTAAACTATTTATCCATATGGAAATGATCAATCAAACTTAATATGAAGCATTTCTACTTGAATTTTTCGTTGTGAAGTGTCTCAACTGATTTTTCCAAATGAACTGTAGACAATGCAAATCAATTGTGAATTAACTTGAAATGATTTCATTTCCCAATTCTATCCAACTCTGTTCAAAATGCAAACAAAGATAAACTAACATCAATAAAATATTAAATAATTTCAAACTCTCCCTCACAACTTCTTTCTAACAGTCAGCATTTCACAGAGGACTGCAGGTACAGAAAAATAAAGGCGCACTAAATATAGTTCGTTATTCGCCGAAAAAAATCCTGCAATCTTTATCACTGAATCACATGATCACAGACCAATCAAAATAGGCACTAGCAAGTCGATAATTAGTAATGAACGTTCCTGCAGAGTACAACTCTCATCATTGTCGTCAAATTCATCTTTCCTTATCGATAGTTTTTTCGTTCCTGCGTATCCTGGATCTCTGAGGTCTAGAGGAATAGTAGAAACCAGCCCCTTGATCTCTGCTCTGGGCCAACTGTGGCGTGAGAAAGTAGAAGTGCGCTCCATTATCGCCAGGCAGCTGGTACGATATGAAAGAACCATCTTCTGATTTAGTCGATTCCACCTCGACCGGTATGGCTTTTATAATCTCAGGATTCGGCGAATTATCCTGCTGCCTAGCCGGGTATCTTACCACGTTAGGGTACCTAGGCGGTGCGTTGTCTATGGATATGATCTCCGCGTCCGGGTTTATTGTGGGCCGGGGATTGAGGTAGTTCACCAAAGTGTCTCCTTCCAGCGATATCGGTTTCTGCCGGTACTGCTGGTACTCTTCGCTCGGTATAGGTGTCGTGGACGGCAGTTTTCTGCCGAACATCGTGAAGTAGGTCTTTGTTCTATCGTCGACGTACCCCTCGTCCGGTTTCGTGTAAAATCCCCGGAAGATCGGGTTAGGTGTAACCTCAAAGTGGAATGGACTGACCGGCCTAGGGGTACCTACATATTTGGCTTGTTGGGTTACAGTTTCGTAGTTCACCTCCGGCCTGGAGGTCGTGTAGTAATTCCTGGGAGGTTCCGTCGTTGGCCGATACTCGTCCTCATAAAAGATCGGTCGCCGATCTTCGTAAGCAGGTCGCTGGGTAGGTGTTATCTCTATGGCCTGCTGGATTTCAACGCTGTATTTAGGCACGCCGGGTCCGAAATCCTCCTGCGGGGCAGGCTTGAAAACGTTCTGCCTAGGCGCTTGGTAGTTCTGCGATTGGAAGCTGAACTGGTACACCGGCTTCGGCGATGGTCTGAGCGTCGTCTTCTGCGTGCTGTAGTACCGTATCTGGTTCTGCAGCTTGGCGATGTGGATGTTGAACGTGTCCGGCTGCTTTACCGGCTGTTGGATGAACCTGAACCGCGGCTTTTGCGTGTTGTATGGCCTGGCTGTGACGTAGACGTACTGAGGCCTTCGCTGACGTACCGTCGGTACCGGTTTCGGCCGCAAGTAGTACTCCTTGGTGGTGTCCACGTAAATAGGTCTAGCGGGGCGTCTCGTCGTTGGTTTTTCAGTTTCTTCGTAGTAGAAGTACTGCGTCGGGGTAGGGCGCTGTTTCGCGGACTTGCCGTCACGAGTACCGGTGTACTCTCCGGATTCTTGCGTTACGGAATTGGTTCGTATGTCGTTTGATGTGGTAAAGTACTTGAGAGGTACCTGCGTGGTGGTTACGAAAGGAGCTCTGCTAGGAACTGTTGGTTTATACTGCTGGAAGGGTTTGTTGGAATACTGTTTCGGGGGATTCACTGGACGCAGTTTGGTGACTGTCGGTTTTCTAGGTACCGGCAAGTATCTGTTGTCTGGACGCGGAGGTAGTACCGTCATGGGGCTAGGTGGTTCCGTAGTCGTGGTCACGGTGGGTTTGATCTCGTTGTTGTAGTAGTTCGACGTTGGGTATATTCTGATGGGTTTCCGGGTAGTACCTGTAAGGAAATTGAAGATTTTTAATATGAAAGTATATAAGTATATGCAATGTTATTTTAGGATAGAGAATTTTAATTTTTTAAATATATCCAAGTGTTAGGCAAATATTACAGAGATGTTTTGGTAATGTTGCTTTCCTAGCTGCGACATATTTTTTTTTGAGGAACATTATTTTATTGTTTTGTTTCCAACCTTCAGGCATATATTAACCATAATGCTGATTTTTTATCTTCATTACGTTCACTGAAGAAGCGTATTCCGATTCATACTCGCACGGATCCTCCTTAGTCTGATATGCCGTTTATAAACATCTACAAATAGAAGAAGGCACAGTGTAGTTGGTGCTTTTTAATTCATGAAGAGAGCAAATGCTTCTATCGCGAAAGTGAAAAGCGACAGAGGACTGAATCCACGAATATTAAAGATAACCGAGTCTTCCAGTCATCCCAAGGCGGTCCCAACTTCTACCAACCGTTCTGCCATTCCAAAAAAGCACAAAATAAACACAGCATCAGGGATGTGTGTATTGCACTGCCAAATCTGCGGCATCCATTATAAATGAGCTGGGTCTACCCGCGGTCATCATAGAAAGTTGAGTGGTAAAATAAAACTGTAAGGCTGCTCTACACTGCAGTCGTCCAATAAAGACCATTATTATTATATAAGGGGTCAGCAGGGGTCCCAATAATGACGACCTTCTGCATTTGTCCAGCTAAGATTTTTAACGTTTTGAGGCAAGCCGGATTAGAGAATAGTGTAGGCATTGTTCTACTTAGTACTTCTATGATCAGAAAATCCATTTTAACAGAGTGCCTAATCTGAGTAAAGCTTGAAACTTCATCATCCATTTTTCCTCCTTTCGGATTCGCCCAGAAAGAGGACTACACCAGACTAATTAGCTTGTATTTTCCCGAAGGAGGGAAATGAGTAATTTCAATGAATTTGGCACCTCTCATGTTCTACAGCGATTCAAAATACCTCGGAGCATAAGTCAACACCGGTGTCTCGACAATATAGTAGGAGTGTAGAAAATGGTAGTAGAAAACTCTTAGTGCCGCGTTATGTTGGTGGATATAGGCTGAAACCCCATATAATGACAGCAAGTGAATTATTGTTATTATCATCATCAGCATCATCATCATTATTTATATTATTAACATACCTTCTGTTGTGGTAGTCGTCGTCATTGTCGTTGTCGGCAACGGAGTGGTAATCGTGGGTTTCCTGGTCCTCGATGGCTTCCTGGCCTTAGTAACAGGTTCCGTAGTGGTAGTTTCTTCTAGGGCGGCGAAAAAATTCGGAGGCGGCGGCAGAACGATCCCAGGCACTAATGGTCCTGCCGGCACCGCCGATGAATTATCCTTGGGGTAGTAAAAACTGTAGGGCGGCGGATAGTATATCGAGGGGTCGTCGTAGTCGTACAACTCGTCGGTCTGGTTTCTTGGGGGCGGCAACACCACCGCCCCTGGAGGCAAATAGCCTAAAGAAGGCGGCAAGGTACCGTTCAAAAGCTGTGGGGGGAACAATGGCTCCCCCGGTGCGTACTCCCCCGAAGGGTTGAAAGGTACTTGCACCGGAGCGGACCAGGGAGAAGGGTCGGACGAATTGGTATCGTAAGGGTAGAACGATGACGGGTCGTAACCTTCGGGGGGCGGTACGGCGAAAGCTTTCGATTGTTCTGTTTCATTAAGCGTTCTCGAAAAGTTTGTACCCAGGATCTGGAGTGGCCCGTCTTCGGTGAGCTGGACGGGAAAGGGCGGCGGCACTTTCGGGTGCTTCGGGATCTTGACCTGGTGCAGGGGCGCCTTGTAGTCGTCGAGCGTCGGCCAGGGGGACTCTGCGTTGATTTTCTTGTCGTCGTAGGGCGGAAACTTACCGCCCCTCAGCACCAGGAGGTGGTTCTCGGCCAGCCAAATTTCGTTCTTGTCCAGACCGCCGAGATTGTCGATGTTGTCGTTGGTCACTTCAGGGTTGTCCTCGTAACTGAGGATTCCGGGACGTTTCTGAGGTTTATTGGAGAAGAGCTCCTTCTGGATGAGACCGTATTTTCCATCAGCTATTTGTTGGGAGAGGGTTTTCGGTTTGTCGTCTTTGGTCGGTTTTCCAGATTTTTTGCCGCCGCCGCTGGATTCGATTCGGAGCTGTTCGCTGTCGTTCGGGTCGAGGTTTACCATTCGGAGGTTGTTTTCGACTTCCCGGCGTTGGTGGGATTGTTTTTGGTCGACCGCCGAGCTCAGTGCTGCTAGAGCGAGGAGGCAGGCGAATAGTCTATAGTACATCTGAAAAAAAACATAAGTAGGGTCAAGTTACAGTAATTCCACATATCTGCTCCATTTCTATGAACACACTTTCACGTTTTCAGTAAATAATACAGTTTGTGACGAGCTGTTTCTGTCTCTTTGTTGCATTGTCTGCTGAAGTTTCCGTTGTACAGGGCTGTTTTGTAGATGTTCTGTAAACTTATATAATTATTCTGAGCTGATCCCTAATGAGCTGAAGCAGTTTTACGGTTTTTTTAAATCTTATGTTCCTTATTGACTAGCTTTCTGATCTGACCCCGTACCATATTTTTGGTAATTCTAAAGTTGGTTCAGGGCCAATATATTCAGCTGATAGAGAGACAGAGTACCCCAAGGATAGATTCTTGGGGTACTCTGTCTATCCTGTCTCTCCTCTGTCAAGGATCTATCCTTGGTGTACCCCAAGGATCTATCCTTGGTGTACCCCAAGGATCTATCCTTGGGATACTCTGTGAGTGGCAGGTTTGAAATCTTTCAGTTCGATAACGATTTGAAATATGCTTCAATATAAATCAAACGACATTATGGCTAACTAATTCGCTAGAATTTAACATTTTGAAAGTTTATTGGAATGAACTGGAATGAGTTTCAAATAATTTTTTGTTTGCTTGTTTGCATATTCTTGAAAATAATATTTATCCAATTACTCGGAAACGGATGGTCCGATTTCCAAAAAGGTAAACCTTTGTTGAATAGATAATTGAAAGGACTGTGAAAACATCCCCTTTCTACTTGAAGAAGTTAATAGCGTCGAACAGAAGTGACTTTTTGTGGAGGAAATTAGAATTAGAATTTTTACACTTTTACAGATTGTGGAAGGTGAAAATTTTCAGAAAATTCAATGAAAGTTGTAAAAATGTTGTAAAAATGATGCCTTTTTACGTCAATTTTGTTCAACATTGTTCAATATCTTATAAATGTGATTCTCTAGAGGATGTTCAGCTTTACATCGTCGTTCAATATTCGATTCGCTAGTCACTGGAACGGTATTACGAAATGGTTGAAAATGCGTGTTATCGCCTAAGAATCAATTCCGCGGTTTCGAAATGGAATATTTTGCACTGTTTACGTCGAAGCAAAAGATAACAGTTGATCGTTCGGAATACTTGATTACTTCAATTATGGCAATCCTTATGTTATACATCGATTTTAATTACAAGCCGAACATAGAAAGTTTACGGAACTATCGTAATACTGGGAACTTGAGAAGGAGACGTTGACATTGGCTCGAAAATATATTGTTTTTCCATTTATTGAAGAGCGTGTTTCTGATCCGAAAAAAAGGGCTACTGATGTAGCTGCTCTGTCGAATTCTAAATCTATTCTGATACAGAGAAAAAATTTGATTTTTTTATATGTTTGTGTTGGAAAAACCCAAACTTCACTAGACCAATTCTGAGAATTCTTTCGTCTATAGAAAGTTGAATTATTAGCGAGTAATCGGGTTGTATTCTATTTTCAAAAAATTTAGAAATCCCAACGAAGACTGCAATATCACCAGTATCAAAAATGTGCGCAGGTGATACACAAAATAATGTATGTTCACACTAAATAAACTCCATTGCCACAGAAAGTTCGCGAGTTTGTAGATCTAACTGTTACAGTCCAGTCCTAAAAACCGCTTTCTGTCAATGGAAACACAGGTAGAACCGAAATATATTGACATTCGAATCAACTAAATAGTTTCATAATCAAGATTAATTATGTACATATATATAAAATTTTTCTTTCAGAAATTACGACGGGTATAAAAAGCCGTGGACCAAATTTAACGATAAAATTACAATTGCAAATTGCACCAATGCGAAGTGGAAACGAATTGCTAGAATCTATTGAAGAAATTAGAAAAATTAATTGAATTATATTTTTCTTGAGACTTGTTTCATACATTACATATGAATTATGAATGTTCAATGTATATTTTTGCAAATATAGCCAATTAATTTCTTTTTTCATTGGCAACAGCTTTGAAAATGTTGACATCGGTCCACGCTTTCTTCAATGGTGAATATTTTTGGACTCGACTTTGCTGTTCCAAAAATTCAATTTCATTTGTCACCAGCAATTTTATGATTATTATACAGCTCCACCTACATTTTTATCTATTCAGAAACTAACAAGGTGAAGACTAATGACATATTTCTCGATAATTCTGACTACAAGACTAAACTACAATTATTGAACTAAGGAATGTTTTGATATCAGAGAAATAACAGTTATACAGCGTGACTCGCGGTCGATGATAGGTTAGACGTTTCTGGAAAACTCAAAGCATGATTTTTCTGAAAATTTCACCTCTCACATTTCCTTACCTGTTCTATCGATCTAAAATATTTTCAGCATTGCGGCGTTGCCACTTCCATCAAAAAGTCCTAGCAACTTTATTTTTATAAATGGAACACCCCGTATATTAATACATTTTTGGAATCGCTCTGGTATTTTAATACTATTTTGTTAATAATGTCCTATACCTATCTCTATCTGTTTTCGAGATAAAAAATAAATTGTGCTAAATATGGTCCAAAACATAGCCTTAATTGAAATTAAGTACATCAGTACTCTCAATTCATGAAAAGTTGATATTTTGATGATAGTTTGGACAAACTCGAAATATTCAAATAACACCAAGAAATCGACTCCATTTCATACAGGGCGTGCTAAAATTATTATTATTTCCATTGTGCATAAAAGTAGTCAAAAGTTCATTTTTTCAAATGAAACCCCCTGTATATTACTCGGTAAATTGAAAGATGATGAAAAATGCTTCAAGATGATATACATGTCCCTATACCTAAATCGTCAAGTTTTTTTTATTAACAAAAAAGTATTAAAATACTAGAGCTATTCCAAAAATGTATTAATATACGGGGTGTTCCATTAAAAAAATATAATTGCTAGGACTTTTTGATAGAAGTGGCAACGCCGCAATGCTGAAAATATTTTGAGATCGATAGAACAGGTGAGAGGTGAAATTTTCAGAAAAATCATATATATAAATAAATAAATAAATAAATATAAATGAATATATCAGATAACTGTCATAAATGCATGATGTATAAGTCATTTGATAAAAAATCAATTATCAAAATATTTGAAATGATTTATTCAGTGTGAACTTAAAACAACGTTATTTTATGGTAATTATATCGAAACGAAATATTATTTTCTAATGTTTTCCATTCATCAACATCAACACTGATTGAATAAAGTTAAAAAAAAATTATACATATTCATCATGTTCAGTATTTTCCAAATTTTTCAATCACGAAAAATGTGTTTACAATATCTTGATAACAAACGTCATTGAGATGACGATCGTATATACATTTATTTTTGAATTATTTCTATGATCATCTCATTACAAACATAAATGTTCAGGTTTTAGTTCTGCAGACGTTTAAAAAAACAACTTTAGGCTGATGTTTTGAAAATACAAGTTTATTGAAAAGTTATTTTTATAGTTTTTTAAACTTCGTTTGTAATATTTTGAATATGTATTTTAGTTATAGGTCGCTTTAGAATAGGTCACCAAGGTCGCATATTTCGTAAACCCTCTCTAATATCTCGTGCATTGTGTAAACTGAATTAAGTGGATTTTTATTGTTGCTCAAAGTAATTAAATTTACATTTAGATATATCAAATGCACGGACAATAATTTAGTATATCCACTAGTAGCTCGCTGCTTGATACGTATCATTTTTTCTAGGTGTTCAAAGTAGCCATTTAGTTCGTTGAAGTATACAGCTAGTCCAACTTTTTTTTGGTGACATAATAAACCAGAAACCAAAAATTTCAGCTGTGTGATTTTTGGCATGGCTCGAAAAAATTGGGCCATAGAAATAATTGTTGCTGTTCGACTTGTTACTATCTAAAATATATTGAAATTGTGAAAGGTCTTGTCATAAAGAATCATTCGATTTCTTGAAGTATAACTTTGTCTTGTATTTCGTAATAAACATGAAAACTTCATTACTTGCAAAGGATCAACTCGATAAATTCCGACAGTAATTTCACAAGGCTAATTAGATAATTAGTAATTGCAAGAATGCGATAGTGATAATTGGTGTGTACATTCGACAGGTTTGTTTTAGTTATCAAACCGGACGGAAAAATTAGTTGTGTAAGCCACCTCAATACAGAAATTATTCTTTAGCCGTCATCAATGAGTACAGTAATTTTTTTCCTAAATAGACGACTGAGTGTCATATCATTATTAAGGCATTTCACTAAGGATTTTATTTGAAATCTGTCAAATCAGTGTTGCCTTTGTAGCAAAAGTAGAAGGAATTTTTGAATTGCTTTTCGTTAAGGTTAAGACATTGCTTGAAAATACTTACAGGGTAATCATCGAAAACTACCGAAAAAGAACTTTTCTCAAAAATCCAAAACCCCTACAGTTTCATAGGTAGAATTGGAACTTCTGGCTTACATGGAATCTATCAAAACACTTTTCCCACACCAGAACAAAAATACTGTCTTTCGACGAGCGTTTCGCTAACCAAGCTAGCTTCATCAGTAGACGGCTGTTATGATTCCTAATCTCTATTTGTTTTACCTATAATTATTACTCAAGAGGGTAAATAACGGACGGTATAAACTTTCGAAGGCTCGAAAAACCTCTTATCATGTACCGGTCTCTACAATTTCAAGGATTTTTCACTTATTCTGTGGCCCTTTTCTCTACTGGTATGTTTAGCGACACTAACTAGTCTTATCTGGTCTAGAAAACCGAATATGTGAAGCATGTTCTTCGAAAGGCGTGTTTATAGTTCACTTAGTTTGGCCAACATATGTTTTATCAATCTTCACGGCGTATTCCGTGAATCCCAGATTTTTCGTTTTCCGTTATCCTGTCCTCATTGTTATAAGTTGATTGGAAACCGGAAAGTTAAATAAAATACATGGTTTCATAGACCAGAAAAGTTTAGTGTGGCTCGACAAATACATAAGTCCTTTTTTTAATGTAAATGACAAGTGGAAATATTATAAATTGAAAATATATTGAAATTTTGATTTTTCCTCCGAAGAAACTCGATATATTTCACATTTCAAAACTCCTTTGACACCTGCCGAGGAAGTTCGAAAATAATCAGAATCAAAGAAAAGCTGTAAGTTATGATTCTTTTTTTTCAGTTCTGAAGAAGAACTTCTGTTACGGAGAATTAAAAAATACAAGCTACTGAAGGATAGTGCTAGTTCAGAAGTTCCTTTCAGTCCAAACGTTTTTCTCCGCCTCCGAAAAATTTGAACGAGGTGCCATTCGATTTGGAATACTCTGTAGATGATTTTTGAAAAAATCAAGTGACGCTTGCAAAAGTTATGAGCAATTAACTGAAAAAAATTGGCGCCTACTGGATAATGCGCGGTCAAAAAATTGTTATCGTGATTTTCCAGTTGACTATGCATTAGTTAATTAACAATTTATTTCTACTAAAACAGGAACATTGCAAGTGGGATAATTGTTGAATAACAAAGCTGAGATTTTTTTTGGAGACATTTTTGAAACGTCTCAAAATAGTTTCCCGTTGAAAAAATTAACGAATTGTTATTTTTTAATTTACTTAGGTTAAAAATTGGAAAGCTTCCTTAGTCATTGAAATAATTTTTTTATATTTCTATCGATCCGTTTTTATACACGCTTTATATTATTTTCACCTGTATGTATGTATGTTTATAACTCTCAAGCTGGGGATCTGTGTTTGACAGAATCATTGACATCATTTCATCAGTTCGGACTTCCATTGTCTAAGATAATATAAATTGATTTTAAAGTCCTGAAAAAATATTAAGAAGATTAACCAAAAAAAAAAATTTTAATGAAAAAAAAAACTGAAATTACAAAGAAATAACATAAAACCAAACAACAAGCAAAAAAATAGAAAATTTAAATATTAATAAAAGCTGAAAATTAAAAATTATTATTAACAAAAAATGAAAAATTAAAATATTCCAAACCAAGTTATGTCACGACGTTTCGATTGTTAGTATCCACAATCGTCTTCCGGTGATAACGGTAAAGACTAAATACATGCTTTTATAGCATACGAAACTAAAAAAGTAAAAGTAAATATAGTTTAAAAAAATAAGAAACCTGCTTTTAAAGAATATCGAACTAAAAAGTTTTTAAAAAAATTAAATAAGCTTAAAAAAATAACGAACGAAAAATACTAGTATTTTTCGTTCGTTATTGTTCAAAGCTTATTTTTAAAACATTATTTTTAATTTTTTAGCTCGATGTTCTTTAAAAGCGTGTTTTTAGTTTTTTAAACTGAATTTATTTTCATCATCAGAAGTTACATGAAAATTATTTTTAAAAATTTGTACCTGCTACTTAAAAAATTGTTGTAAACAAATGCGTAGTTTATAAGATAATTTAAAATTTTTTGGAAACAATCTTTTTTTTCAAAAAATAGATTTTGAGATATTTGCAAAAAACCAAACCAGATTTTTTTCGGTGATTGTTTCTAACTCTTTGCAATTTTTGCGAGCGACACTTTTCAAAAATCATCTAAACGTTATTTTTCGAAGGTGGAGAAAAAAGTTGGACATGAAATTAAGGCATTTGTGAACCGGACTATCAGTGAAAAATACATGGAATTTGTGAAAAAATACATTGAATATACAGAAATCCATGGAAAAACTCTTATTTCCTCTACAAAATCTGCCGAGATATATATTGAAATACCGATAAACCTAAATACCCAGATGAATATTTTAAGTACCGGTTAAATTGTGGTTAATATTTGAGGGGCTTTGTACCCTGCTCTGTTCACAATCTTCAACCAAAATGTCAATTCGATATATCTCTGAAAATACTACACAATCAATCGTATCAAACGATCGACAGTTTCTCGAGACCTCTCGCCTCGTAATTTCACCTTCGGCAAAAAGGTCAGATGAATGACTCTCCGCCGTAATAATGGCCATATTTTATGCTAAATGGTGCGGGAGCTATTATTCCGATTGCAGTGTGGCGCAACGCGGCAGGCAACGACAACCTTGCGGTATACTTTCTCTTCGGGGGGTTGGTTGGTTGCCGAAGAGACGATCCTAATCGCACCCACGTCTTTGAGTTTCGTACCTTTTGATTTGTCACGATACCTGGAAGGTGTTTTGTACAGGTGGTTGAGTGAACTGTTTTATATTTACATATTCAGAATATGTTTGTATCAAGATTCTGGACTGGATATTTGATTTGAGGCAGCTTTATTTAAGGCATTTCCGATAAAAGAATGAACTGCAAGACTCTCTAGTGTAGAATACTGGACTAGTCGCTCAATTTCATTGTCTTTGAAACCTCAAATGGATTGGATAGAGAAGTTATCATTATTTGGTTCCATGACTTTGCAATAACTCACCAAAGACCATTCATGAATGTACAAATAATTGATTTCTTCAAAAATGAACTGATTGAAACTAAGAAATTTTAAATTCGGGCAAACATCCGTCATTTGATGGACTAAAGAGAAATATATGTAACGTATTCTAAAAACACTTTATTGTGTGATTTTCACTAGATAGTTTTACAAAAACGCAACACGTGTTTCGCCATACACTGGCTTCCTCGGGCGTGTCTTAATAACCAATTCTACACATTAAATGCTATATATACCTTATTCTACAATTTGAGGTACCTGAATTTCAAGTACCTGTTTTTTTACCTAAGTTTGTAATGAATTTAATTACCTGAGCTTATGTTCCATTTTCCACATTTGAAAAAATATTCAGTAACGGAGAGTTATTTAATTCTAATTGATCATTCAGTATATTACCCGAATTCCTGAATCTATTGATTTCTAAACATTCTAGATTGACTTTCAAACTCTTCTCTTCTAAATGTAACATATCGTATTCCTGATTGAACTCATGTCCTTCTGCTAATAGGTGGTTTGCAAATGTGGAATTGGTCTTTCTATTTATAAAACTGCTCCTATGCTCTTTAATTCTTTGGGAAAGAATAATAATAAATTTACTTAGATTATTATTCGTTTTGTAAGCTACGTTTACGCCTTCTTTCTTCAAAAAACGAGTAATATTCCTGGTTGGTTCACCCAAATATGCCAATGTCCTATAACTGACGTTATCGCATCTTGAATATGGGTAGACCAAGTCCATGGCTTGCTTTTGAAGTTTTTTGGTAAGAATAGCGTTTATAATATCTACTTTGTAACCGTTATTAACCGCGATTTGTTTGATCAAATTCAGCTCTTTCTGGAACTCCCTATCAGACAGTGGAATATTCAATAATCTGTGAAGCATACTATTGAATGCAGCAACTTTATGCTGGTAAGTTGTGTTGTAAGTAAGTATGTGGTGTTCGCCGAAAAAAGCTACATACTGTACGAAAACAAGTTTTTGAGAAAAACACGCTTTGAGTTTCGTAGTGTACACGCCTTCAGTGGGGTGTAAGGTCTTGATATGATTGGTCTGGGTATCTGTGACGTCATTGCTTCAATCTGCGATGTTTATTCTCGTTGTAGTGTGACGGTAGCTTAAGTTATCGAGTCTGTGACTGGATTACGAAGCAGCAGATTAAACTAACCTTTTCGTTTCTGGGTTTTCTATCTTATCACCACAAATGTTTTCAGTTTCGTAATTTTCGTGAGAATTTCATCGAGAATTATTGATTTCCATAAATGTTATTTCATTCAAATGAAAACCAATAACGATTTTAAAAAAAAACAAGAGGTTTTCGATAAAGAGTTCGGAGCGGTTAATGGGGCATACGATGCGGTATGTAATGAAGAAGAATCTTCTGTAAAGTCTGGTTTGAATATTGTCCCAGTTTTCAGATTCGAATACTATGGCGGTATCATCTGCGAAACTGATGACTTCCCCAGACAGGTTAATACTGAAAAGATCATTTAAGTAAAGTACAAAGAGCACTGGGACTAAAACAGTACCTTGCGGTACGCCATAATCAACAGTGCACTCCGTACTCAGACTGCCATTGAGTGATACCTGCTGTTTTCTGTCACTCCACGGAAACCAAAATCATCTAAAATGTCTAATAGTTGTGAGTGGGGGACCGTATCAAATGCTTTAGCAAGATCTAAAAATACACAAGCAGATTTTTTCCCCATTGGTTCTGAACATAAGATTATCAAGTGAAGGCGTAAATTTTTTTTCCGCAAGTCTGACGAAGGTCGCGTGAAAGAGCATGCTTTCAAGTGTCCGAGACCATCGTTAAGTTGAAACTAATTTTTTGACATACTGTGCATCTTTTATCGGCGAACACTACTTATAGTGAAATCATTCATGTTCGTAGGAACATAGGAAAAATGTTTTGATAAAATTTGATTTTATTATTCAATATAGTTGCCTACGAGGCGACACAACCTGAGAATTGTCTGGCTGACAATTGTCAGGTCAGACAATTCCGCTTTCTGCTTCGTTAAGTATGTTATGTATGTTAAAATGGACATCAATATGTCTTGGCACAATCATGTCGCTGGAATTGCAAATGCTACTTCTCGAAAGCTTGGAACACTGTTAAGGAGGCCCTAGACGGTCGATCATTTTGATCAAAAGCTTGAGTCAATCGATTGACCCAAGCGTGATTGACCGTGTAGGAACCTGTTTGACGCTTGAAGAGAGGCTTGCTGGTAATTGATAGAAATTTTGAATGAGTCAAGCGGTTGAATGACGGGGTTGACCGTCTAGGGCAATTTTTGTCAAGCATTGCGTCAGTCATTAGGTAGAAACCATGGCGTCCGCTACGGAAAGCGAGCTTCCCGAAAACTCTGGGCGGGAATTCATTAGCCTGTTAATCTAATTATACCGCGTTTTACCGGAATTATGGAAAGTGAAGAGCAAGGACTATTACAACAGAAACAAGAAAAGAGTATCATTACCATGTACCACTCCTTCGACCACTGTCGTTTCTTTTTCTGTTGTTTTTTCTGCTTGAGGGCAACCAATGTGAGGAACAGGAAGGCCAAAACCATTGCTCACCAAAATGAACCACCAGCGTACGAACAACAAATGTGCACTGGTCCCATTTCTGGTGAGAAGAAGGTTTCGATCAAGAGATTGAAGGGCTGATCGCAGTTGATTGAAGCACGCTCAATCGATTGACTCAGTCGTTTGATCAAGCACATTGATCGTTTAGGGCCACCTTCACGAACTAGAAAACTATACACACCTCAGCAACTTTTGATGCTTCATAAAGCTCAGATCAGACCTTCTTCGGAGTATTTTTCTCATGTATGGAACTCTACCCCCAAACATACCCTGTAAAAATTGCTGGATCATGATCATTCAAATTCAATGTGAATTGCTATTTTCGCACCGCTCTGAAGAACGCCTTAAGGGTTTTCCTGATACCATAACATTGCCAACGACTGTTTCGTCTTTGCATGCTTCAACCACGTGCAGTCCACTCAGATGACTATCGTTTTGGTTCTGGTGTGAAATAATGGAGCCATGGTTCATCCATCGTCATACATCGACGCATATGTTCGGGTTTTTTTATGGTGGAACAGCTACGAACACTGCTCAGAATCATCAATTCGTTGTTGTTTTTGGTCGATTGTGAGGTCGCGCGGCACCCACTTTGAATAAAACTTTCGCATACCCAAGTTTTCAGCTACGATGTGTCCTACACGTTAATTTGATATCTACAGACGGCTCAAAAATCAAAGAAGGCTCAGGATGTGGAGTGTACTCCAGATCACTAAGCCTAAGGATTAACTGGGAAATGGGAAAAAATACCAACGTAGTCCAAACAAAACTGGCTGGTATCTCAATCGCCATAGGTAAGGAATTTCTGGCAAAAACATAACAATCTGCACTGACAGCAGACAGCCCTATTAGCCTTGATGAGACATCGTGTTACCTCAAGGCTAGTACTAGAGTGCCACCAAGATTTAGCCAGATAATAACGGTAGATAATAACATTGACGGGACACTGTAGACTCAACAAACACATGAACAACATCGGAGTGGCAGACACAGTCCTATGCAGGATTTGCCAAGAGGATGCTATTGCGAAGCACACACAATAGACCTGCAAAGGTCGCAGTGTAGTGGCTGTTCAACACAGAAGCCCCATATTAACATAATCTAATAACATTATCCTGAGGTGGCTTAAGGGCACGACAGGAGTAAAGGTAATCACATTGCCGAGTCTTCAGCCAAAGAAGCGGCTGCACTAAGAATTTTTGGGCCAAGTGGCACCCACGGTCTGATGATTTCGACAATTGCGGAACTAGCCAAATGTTACACCCATGCTCAATCCCTAAAGAGATGGTATGGACTCAAAGGATGCAGTTTTGCCAGGATTACCCTGGGTGACCCTGAGAAGCTGGCGCCGAAGAAATATCTGGCGATGACCAGGAAAAATCTACGCTTAACAGTAGGATTTCTGACTGGCCACTGTCAACTAAGGAAACACCTCCACAATATGGGGCTAGTGGACACATCTCTATGTAGGATGTGTGAACCGGAAGATGAGACTGTCAGGCATGTCCTCTGCGAGTGCCTGGAGTTATCGTCAATAAGAGAGTGTGTGTTCGGCGAGTCTTGGCCTACACCTGCCGATATAAAGGAGATGTCTCCTACTGACCTGTCCACCTTCCTGGAAAGGACAGGATGGACGATGACCTAGGAGGACAACTCCTCGGAAGGATGTACAATGGGTCACATGTGGCCTAAGTGCTGTGGGCTTACACTCACTCTCCCTACTCTACAGGGACAGATACAGATACTTTGATAACTCCAGAACCTCAGCTATCTCGATCAACTTCACTTCGAGGTCATTCAATCTACTGCTCATCGGTTAATTTTCTGGTGCAAACTCCGAACAATGTTTATCAAGCCAAGCCTTTGCTTCAACAGTATTTTTATTCACCAAAAACATTGTTTCATTAACACACGAAGTTACTTTTCATCATTTTCTTCAAACTAACGCAAGTTGCTTCACTCAAAATGTTCTATCTCAGAAACTAATAGTCCGACATCTGTGAAAGTTGTACGCATACCTTTTGAAGGTTTGGGTTGACTAAAAATCATAGAAAAAGAAAAATTCGCTAGTGGAATGTATGTAGCCCGTGAAATTTGAACATTCGCCTCATTTTTGGAACACACCTCGTACAGCATAGTACTCTTCTGGTGGAAACCAACAATTGTCGGATGTAAGGGAACATCAAATACATTCTGCGTGGTAGTTACGTTTTTACGGAATTATTTTGCTATGAGTATGCAGCAATATTCATGAATACATTCATGTTGTCTAATGAATCGAGCAAACATCGAGATAAATCATCTACATAATATATAATTTGCATCAAGTGGGACGACTAAAGGCGGGATACATATTGACGTCGGTTCTGGTTTATGAAAAAAATATCGAACATTAATAATTATTAAACGTGTCTTGACCCCAATTGATTCATTAGTATTTTAATCTTTGTGAAATTGTTCATTTTTCTTTATCAGTGTCGAGAAGTAATAGGTAATGAATTACCATATACTGGACGGCAAAAAATCTAAGGCGTGTTCAGAAGCACATTTTTCGAACAAATGTTTGGCTTGGGCGTCGAGCTTTTTTAATTTTTTTAAAAATTATTGTAATAATAATATCCCTTTTCCGATTCAACTTCGATTTAATTTAGCTCACATTATTCTCCAAAAAATATACGCCACTGACGATATTTGCAGCATTCAATGTTGTGTTGGATAAAACTTCTGAAAATAAAACTTAATTGATGTTCATCAACATATTTGTCGTTACATGTAACCATTTATTTATAAATTATTTTTACGTTCTCACTACGCAAATGCGGAACATTTATTTGTATTGCTAATTTTCCATTAAAAATCAGTGTTTCCTAGGCTATCAAAAGTTGGTGTCATTACTTTGATAATTCGTTACAAAATCGCGTTCTTATAGCCGAGTATCCATCCAATTTATAATCTTGTGAAGTCGCACCGTTATTGTTCGAAAAGCAAGGCCGTGGACGCCAAATGTAATAACGAAAGCATTATTTAGGTGTCTTGAATAGAGACGATGACGAGAAAGACAAACCAGGGTCTGATACGACATTGTTTATTTTTTTCAACACAATCCGAGATTGTGTTGCAAGGAGCGAACAATGGATGTTTGTGCTCTGCAATTTTTCTTGAGGGTGGACCAGAGTTGGTCAATTTCGATTGTTTGTGTATGTAATAACGATGATGACTATTTAGGTGCCTGACCTAAACTCAGGGGAAAACAGAAATATTGATGTCAGATAGATAAAATATTCTCTTAGATAGATGTTGAATAATTACAGTCATCGTTTCGTTGTTAAATTCCCCGCAGAACCTTATACAGGGGGGGCAAAAGGGCATATGTTATCACCCCCTACCCTAAAAATAAATAAAAATCGGTAAAGTAGATATCAAACATATTTTTGTTCGACTTGAAAGTTATTCAAAAAGGAAAAATTCATTATAATATAGGCCTTGATTGACGTATAACCTTGACGTCTAGCATCTCGCTGTTTTCATTTCATATGACGCACATCAATTGTTCATTGAAAAAAAATTTTGGCTTTTACTTGTCCATGTTTGTACAAAAAATTCTGAAACTATTTTTTATTAGTTTTTTTGGATGATATACTAAAGAAGTCAAACTTCACTGCTGATTCAAAAATAAAATAAGTTTTTTCGCAGCCGTTTGGAAAAATACCTTCAAAATGAAATCAATTATTTTTCTTTTCTGGTTTCGAGTTGTGTTTCAAATGAAAATATCTTGCTATGCAAGAATATCTTTTCCAGAATCAAGAATGAAATTTTCAGTGAAAAATCTAATCTATCTCCATTCATCACCGATCCATTATTGCTTTTTGAATATGGGAGCAGTGCGATCGCTAATTTTGATTGATGGTTAGAAATGTAACACATATAACTCTGTGGGGGGTCATTTCGTTGAAATAATTCATAATTATTCAGTATTCATCGTTTGGGTAGTGGGAGGCATCATGTGGGAGTGTTGATTATTTTTCCATGTTATTTACGGTCTCATTAAAATAAGTTTATAGATGGCATTCAGTAAAAAGAAACTAATCAGCTTAGAAATTTGTGGGTTGACAACCAAGTGTGATACTAATTGTTATAAATCATTGTCGATGATAAAACCTATAGTCACTTGTTCTTCTTCCCACGAAAAAAGCTTGTTAAGTCATTGTTCACATTTAGTAATGACCGTAGTAGCACGTACTTTACAGAGTATCGTAATGTACCTTTTAATGCTGTGGAACTCAGTTCATATGGCTACGTTTTGAAAGGTCTTTCATTCTCAACGAAGGTATTAATTTAATTGACACAATATTTAAACTACATTTCAAACACAAAATTAATAATCATCAGCAAGATATCAACTTGAACTAAATGGGTGGTAAAGTCTCACAAATAAATGAACATTTTTGCAGAATGGGTTGGGTTTTTTTTTCGGAAAAATTGTCTAGATGGTGTCAAATATGAAATAGTTGATCTTGTCCATTTTTTTATTTTCTCAATTGAACTTTACATTAGAATTGTCTAGGATATTGTTAATCCATTCCTTTTTTTTATGCTAGTCGGGCCATACTAACACGGTCAGTGTTGCTAGGTCATTTTCATGCTTACCAGTAGATTTTGTGTCATATAAGCCGAAGACTGATAAAAAAATATTTGAAAATATATTTTATAGATATATACTACATACGTGGTAATTTCCACTGTCTAGAGTTGTTCAATAATTATTTTGGAAAGTAAACTGATTCGTCAGTAGATTTCAACTCGTAAACCGTAGAACATTAGTCCGAGAGCCAAAACAGGAGATCTACTGCACAAACTGTAGACCTGGCAACACTGAATACGGCGCTCCTCTTGTGCGATTTCTTCTTTATCTGCAAATTCAAGTAATTGTTTTAATCGATTTTACCGATAGCTTTCTACCCCAGTGCTTGAGTTTTTCTGCTCGTTAAAGTCTCAAGAAAGGTTGTCAGCCAAACTCTGATCACTAATTGTACCCTAATTTGTAATATAAAAATAATAAAAACGGATCTACAATCGAAACGAGTTAGGTACCTGAAGACAATGTGTATTAGTTGAAGTTGTCTTCAAAACAATATTATTTTAATCTTTACGTAATCTCTAACTTTTACTTTCCTCATTGGTCTTAATGTAAGATTAATGAGATCGATAACCGTTAATGACAATTACTTTCCTTTTGCCGGGATGTTATGCATCGTTTAAACCGCGGAATCTGTAATGATGGTGTTGTTCACGTGTAGTTCAATGTGACAATATTCCCGAGAGCGAATGATTTTGATACTGGCACTTGGATGTTTCATTCACTGTTCCAGACGTGGTTACGTTCAGATTCGAATTTGCCGAATATTCATCATATTTTCATAATGTTTTTATTCACTACTATCATTTTTTTCACTAAATTTGCAAATCTAAGAAATTACAGAAAAAAAGACACCAAGGAAAAAACATTTTAAGAGAAAGAGAGAAAAAACTTGTATGAGAATGAAAGATCTAAAGATAATGATTACATGTAAAGAGAGGAAACCTAGAAAGAATAGATATCTAAATGAAGTACCAGTAAATCTGAACGGATGATAAGAGATCGAGGGACAGAGAGTTAGGTAGAGGATCTGGAAGTTTCAAAACTTGACAGAAGCGTGTAAAAAAAAACTCTTGATGTTGAACATATCTCGGATTACTTTTCTTAAAGATAGAAAATATTGAGATGATTAGAGAAAGTTAAAATTCGAAAAAGGGTATGGGAAGATAGACTTAGTCGGGAAGTCTAGAAAAAATTGAGAGAGAAGAATCGATAAACAGAAACACGTTTCCGGCATTTTTAATGACAATTATAATTTTTTTTTAAGTAATTTGATTGTATTTTTTTTCCAAAGAGATACCAACCAATTCGATTGAAATGTTTGGCTTGTGCAACGACTGCTGCACCTAACAGTGATTGCAATTGTTAATCCATGTTTACAATCGACAACTAACAATAATGCATTTTTCCATCTATTATATTCTCTAAACAATTGAAATTCCTTCGCAACAAATTTATCGGCAGTTTGATCACATCCTTTACAATTTTTATACTTGATTTGAAATTTGCAAATGGGTATAGACAAATAATGAACCACACGTGTTCACCATTAGAACTTCCAATATGAAGGGATCTGGAAATTAAGAGGTTTATGCTCATTCATTATTTATTTTTTTTTATATCTAGTTCCCTTCCTATCCTGAAGTCCCTAATTCTAAACTCAAACCCAAATGCAAGTTAAGTTGTAGAAGGGATGTAAGAAATTAAGGGTAGGTAGATTGAGATGGAACTCTCGTAAACGGTAAATTTTGAAACTTTTTTCTCGTTGTATTCTGGTATTACTTGTCAAGATTGAAATACTTTAGGCATCTACGGAAAAAGTCGTCAACAGTTGGTCGCATGAAAAATATCGCGCACAGTTGGACCAGTATCAAAAAGTCGCCAGCAAAAGACAAAAAGGCGCTGACGAAATAAGGTCGCGTGCAATTGATCGCGCGAGAAAAATATATGTATATTTTGTCGTTTTCATATATTGGACATCTTTCATCAACATATATACATTAATTCTAAGAATTGTAATGAAACGGATTTTCGTTCATGGGTCAATCAGTTTGTGATCAGTGTCATGGACTGAACTGATGCCAAACTGAGCGTGTAACATCCGTCTTAGACCAATTGTAAGCGATCTTATTTCGCCGGCGCGACTTTTTTTAGTGCGACCAATTGTTGACGAAATCTTTTCTAGGTACCACATTTAATGACCCTTAGAGAAGCGATGTTTGTTCTTTTTCTCATTTATTTCTCAATGTAGTCTCCTTGTTACTTTTCAGAAAGAATAAACTTTTCTGAATAGTAACTTTGCTAAAGTTTCTCATAGGAAGTTTCAGCCCTAATCTTATTGTTCTTCACGGAACGGGTTTTCCAGCAGCCCATTTTTTATATTGAAACCAATAAGAAGTCACAGGTGGCTAAATCTGGCGAATACGGTGGTCGATCAATTTGTAGCTCAATTGAACTCATTTTGCACGTGCCTTCTTTGTGTGCGGTTGTGTTGTCATGATAGAAAGGAAATAACTTTTCTGGGATCTTTTCCATAGTGTTTATTGTATTTGGTGTCGAAATGGTGACGTCATGGACTTTGTTCGTGGTTTCTAGTGCTAGCATTTGGTAACGACGAAAGAGTAGTAATCACTAAACTGTATTCGATTGCATGTTGCAAGCAACAATTGGTTCTTGTATATTTCTTCTCGTGTGCCTGTTCAAATTATCTATACGATTCATACGTGATTTCTACGACAATGAAATCGTTGTAATTCATAATGCTCAGTGGTCGTCATGCTGCACTAGCAATCAGATTTTCATATTTTTTCTTCGCATTAGTTACACTCTAGTGACTGCCTAAAAACGTTCTCGTTATTAAGAAACGTCGGTCGGTCTACCGCGTTTTTCCTTTTTATTTTCGCTTGAAATGCCGATGCGGTACGCCGAATCACCCAGGAAAGCGTCCGGTCATCGTGAGAAAGTGCGGTTGCTGCTCGAAATGAATTCGTTTCGTCAGTATCCAGTCGAGTTCTGCTTTCAATTTCAATCTGGGGCTAATACATCGCGATTTGGCGCTGTACGTTTTCTACTGGGAGTTTGTTGGACAGACTTTCTTATACGCAGAAACTGGAGTCGAAGAACACTGCCGGCAGGTATATTTCTGGATAAGTACTAGCATTTGATTCTGAACTAAAATAAAAATTATAAGTCGACTTTTAGACTTGAGAACGTCTTATCTTCAAGAGAATAAAAATAGGAACGTGAACTCTAATTCTTATATATGTCATTAAAAAATTCTAAAAATATCGTACTTACGTGGTTGCTTCAGTTCATAGTTTGTATTAAGAGTTACAATCGCTATTGATTTGCATACACAAGATTATTTGAAATATCCTTCAGCTATAACGGAAGTGATTAACGTTAACGTTTTTGGGAATATTGATTTGAGGATAGCTGAAATGAATAAATCAAATTGAAAGGGGTATATTTCTTAGTAGGGATTCATTTTTGGAAAAGAGGTTTTGGCTTTCTACTTCTTTCTGTTTAAAAAAAATGTTTTTCCGTTAACTTGCTGTCGCACCCCTACGAACGACAATCCTCAGAAGTCGAAACTTGTGCGAGCTAAGGATTAACGAGGTCTTACCTTTTAACGTGTGGTTCCATCTTGGTACAAGAAAATGTGGGAATTCAAGGAAAAAAAGCAATAAATTTTGAAAAAATTAACTCTGTATAAGATGTGTAGGTCATGAAAAGAAGTAACTTTCAGTTACATGTTACAAGTAGACGCTGTTGAAAAACATTTACGATAAAAGCTGTTTTGCTGGTTCGAAAACAATATAGTATGATAATTTCCTTGTAACAATTATTGAAAAGTGCAAATTTTCAACAACTCAGGAGACATGATGGCTTCCTTCCTTTCTTTGGAAGATTCCCACATTTTTTTGTATCAAAATGAAGAAGTAGAAAGTAAAAACATTTTTTTCACGAAAAGGATCAAATTGTGCTATAAAAATAACATTAGGTTATTTATATACCGAATGAACAAATGTAGGGTTTATAATACCATCTTGGCAAATTATAATGTAATATTCAACTTAGAATTCCGACGATTGCCTGAAAAATTCAACTTGAAAAGCCTTCAATATGTGTCATATTTCAGACTAAATAATTTCAATTTTTATTGGCAAAAGTTTCAATTTGAAGAACTGAAACTAGACAAAAATAACCAAGTGCTGTTATTACTACCTATACGATTTTGCATCATTATGTTTTATTACGTAAGCACTTGAGAGATATACCACAAATTGCAAAGCATTAAGAATGTGACTTTGTTGGTAATTTTTGAATGTTTTGAGGAGAATGAACAATTTTCATCTTGCCTGAATCAGTATTTTTTAATCGGGTTTAGTCGTATTTCAAGAAATCTCAACAAATCCAAACCTTATTATTGTCAATTAAGTTGACTACAAAATCTTTTTTTATCTCAACTATTTCAACCATTGTTGTTATCATTACCAACCTCGTTACCAGCGTCATTATTCAATTTTGTATTTTTTTTTCAATAGTAGCTAGTTAGGTAAGTACCTCTATTATTTTCGGTGGAAATTATTTTTCAAACGACATTGTCGCAACTTATAATTTTTGTTTCACCTCGCTTGAGAAAACCTGTGCACAATTTTCGATTCATACTTCACGTGTTGGCTTATTAAAATCGTTCTAATCAAAATTTTACGTAAGCCACATCCAATTATTACCTTTTGTTATAGAAATCAACAGGCGTGAATGAATACATTGTTTTAATAACAATTTCAGAATTGTACTCTACATACGCTTGAAAATGTCACAACTGCTTCAGCTCTTTCCTTATTGAAATGTTGTAACGAAGTACGAAAAAAATCATATGAGCGGTTTGCGCCTAAAGCAGAATTTGTTGTTTGGAAATATTTTATTCACGTCGTTGCTGCTGTTACAAATAACATAATTCGCACGTTTAGCATTCTGGTTGGGTTTTGCAACTGTTAATGCACCCAGAAACTCTTGAAAATTACCCCAGAAACACCGATTTCGATAGAGGTTAGGATTTCTATTGTCTGAATGGATTAGTAGATGTGAAACCTGAAGTTACAATGTATAGTGTATGTAAATATTCAAGAGGACGATTCTTTAGATCAGAAGTCTCCAAACTTCGGCCCGCGGGCCAAATCCGGCCCGCCAATGTCATCAATCCGGCCCGCGACAGCGACAGAATACACTAGCTAGAACCAGAACTTTCTCGAACCAACGCGGTAATTCCAAATATTTAATTACGCCTAATGCCACCTAGCGGGTAGCTGAAAAAGATAGTACATAGTACCACTACTCGCTACTAGATGTCATCAAGTGTCACAATACACAATAATAATTGAAATGCAAAAAAAGCGTAAGTTTGCTTAGGTCAAGCACTTTACGACTATCCTAGTCTAGAAATATAGTTAAGGGCAGAAATTGGCCCTTGGAACAAACTGAAAAAATCATTATGGCCCGAAGGCTTCAAAGTTTGGAGACCCCTGCTATAGATAATACAACCTTCTGTTATCAATGCTCATGAATCGGTTATGAAAAGTATTTAACTTTCCATTGAGTCCTGACTTGACCCTTCCGAATTTATTTTATGGCATAACTGACTATTTTTCCCATTCTGTGTTCAAAGATTCTTGTCTGTTGCCCGATTTTGATATTTTACATCTTTCAGATGTAAAAGATGTTTCAATAAACGTTGGGTGAAAAACCAAGTAAACGTTGATAAGAAACATTTACGATAAATGCTGTTTTTATTTCCCATTATTAATGAGAAATTCGAAAACAATATAATTGAATGATTTCCTTATAATGATTATTGAAAAGTGAAAATGTTCAACAATTTATGAGGCATAAAGATATAATAAACTACAAAAACAATTGAAAGTAATAACTTGCTTCTACGTTGATGGTTTTGCTATAAATACCAGAATTGGAGAGAAATTTCTTATATCGATGCCATGTGGCATAACACATTATAAATATCACGTAGTTAATTGTCAGCCAAGACCGTGCCCAGGAGGGTTCCAGGGGGCCGTATCCCCCCCTGAAAACTATAAAGTTTTGTGGTTAAGAACTGGCTTTGAGAGAAACAAACGATTCTTGTCCTGTTTCTGTGACTGATGAGGAGCCAGTCACAAATGACGGCAATTTCAGAGCCATCTTAAGAATGAGGATGAAATGTGGTGATACAAAATTGCTCAAACACAGCAAAAACATTGCTCTGAACGCGACATATATGAGCGCTAAGGTCCAAATTGATCTGGGGAAATAATTCAGTTGTAAATTGTAAAATGTTCAAATGAAGAGAAGGTATTCTTCGTTTTAGTAGACGAAACTGCTGATACGTGTATATCGGGATACGAACAACTTTCACTATGTGTTAGATACACAAAAAAGGTCGAACCTTGTGTGGTGAAAGAAGATTTTCTCGGATTTGTAAAGGTCCATAATACAACTGCATAACCATTGGCTAGCACGATCATAGCGTCCCTGAAAAACCTTGACATTGGCTGCAACAGTATGGTGGGACAGGGGCACGATGGTGCAGCTGTAAAAGGTGATTTTAATAGCGTTCAAGCAATAATACGGAAACCATATCCCCGAGCTCTGTTGGTCCATTGCACCTCTCATTCTTTGAATTTGGCCCTTTGTCATTCATTTTGTGTACTTCCTGTAAGAAATTGTATAGGACCTGTGAAAACAGTCGGAAAGTTTTTGAGAGCATCTCCAAAATGAACAAGCTTTCTTCAGGCACACATCAGGGCCAACTTTCCTGATGCTACGTGGTAGAAATTAACATCAATGTGTGAAACACGGTGAGTGGAAAATCACAACCGCTTGTTAAAATTTCAACAAAATTTTAAATCTATTGTTGAGCCTTTAGAGCAATTCACAGACCCAGATATGGAGACCTCAACCAAAGCTTCTTCTTTTCTGGGGCCCGCTCTTGCCAGCGAATTCGTGGTATCGCTATGTTTTTCGGCAAAGGTTTTTGCAGCAACATTAACAGTATATAGAGTTCTGCAGTCACCTCTTTGTGACTTAATAACAGCTGTCGACCATATTGAAAACGTAATATCCCACTTTCAAGATATTCGATCCGATATTGAAAAATGATTTTCAAATTCATTTACAGAAGCAAATGATTTATTTTCTGACGTCAATGAAGAGATCTAGCTTCCATGTTTGACATCAGTACAGAAGCATTGCGCTAATCCAAATATTAATAAACTATCGCATAACTATTGCAGTACTCGTTGTAGAAGACAACTTCCCAGCTCAAAATAAGATTTCCTGACCACAAGTAGGTGATCGCTGCTATGTACACTCTTATACCAACAGTTTGTCCCGTGAAGGAACCGACATTCCCAAGAGAGGACCTACTGATGTACGAGGACCTGGCGAAATAAGACGATGCACAAGGCGAATTTCAACTATGGAAATTGTTGTGGAACAGGCAATTGTATTCTAACATTTATATGTTGTTGAACATCTTTTCAGCTCTACCAGTAACCACGTGTACCCCGGAAAGGTTATTTTACACAGTTAGGCGCCTAAAAACCTACCTACCGAACTCTTGTGGGCAAGAGAGGGTTACCGGGTTGGGTCTTATGGCAATTCACAGAAATGTCATCATTACAACTGATGATGTTTTAACAACAGAATTTGACTATCACTGGAGTTTTTTTCCAACACCAAATCGTTATTTTTACACCTCGACACGTGTTTCGATCACCAAGTGATCACCTTCAAGAGGAAGATACACCAAAGGTTCCAAACAGTACATCATAAGAACAGAATTTGGCCATAAAAAGTCTAGAAAGCTTGATTTAGTATTGTGAATTCACTGAACTGGAAATTTGGGGTTTTTACTTTTAAAAACGAATATGTTAGTACAGTTTTTTCAGTGGAGTGCTTTTCCCGTGCCAATGTAATGGTAATTAATTAATTTTGAATTTGTAGTTCTATTTTATTGAGACCCCCCCCCCACCCCTGAAACAAAAATTTGACCTGTGTGGCAAATATATTGTTGAAAATGAATATTTTATATTCATTAGAGTTTCCAACTTCACTTTGGAGTGGTTGCATGGATATATAGAATTTTATGTGGTTCATCGGGTACTGTCTTAGGTTTCTGCGAGTTTAAAAATATGAGGTCTATCTGTTTGATTCATCAAAATAATATTTAATTTGAGTCTATTATCATCATTTGCAACTAACATGCTTATTTTCTTGAGTACCTGCCTATGTAACCGGCAAATCACCTGGTACCTTTGTTCCAATACTAACATCCTACACTTCGCAAAAGTCGTGAAATACTAAAATAATTTAGTAACGATCTCGGTCGCGGATTTGCAAAAGTCAATTCTGTACTGTGAATATCAAAATGTTCTCATACATCACATAATCGCAAGTAGGTCGAACGATCATAGAGAATTACAATTGAAGGGGTCTGAGACACCTTTAACATTATATCGAATATTTCTTTGTATTTTGTGCATGAATGAATATAATTTGCGTTCGTTTTTGAAATTGGTTCATACATTGGGTACGCAGGCAATATTAATGAGATTGTATGTCGATGCAGATTTTCGAGTGATGGATGACTGGGTGATTTTTAGTACGGTGAAATTAGGTTTGAACCTAGAAATCTAACTGAAAACGATATTTTTTATATTAAGGCGGATAAGAATATGTAGAGTAGTATTAGTATATTATCCAACGAGTTCAAATGATTGACGTCGGCAAACTTCATTCTCACGAGTAATTGTGATGCACTGTTTGGAATATTTGGTGTAATAGTGATGAATATTACTGGAGTTTTTCCCAACACCAAACCGTTATTTTAACACCTCGACACGTGTTCGATCGTTGGTGGTCGAAACACGCGTCGAGGTGTTGAAATAACGATAGTTTTTCTCAACACCACACCGTTATTTCAACACCTCGACACGTGTTTCAATCACCAAGTGTTTCGATCACCCAATGACCGAAACACGTGTCAGGTGTTAAAATAACGGTAGTTTTTCTCAACAGCAAATCATTATTTCAACACGTGTCGAGGTGTTAAAATAACGGTAGTTTTTCTCTACACCAAACCGTTATTTTAACACATCGACACGTGTTTCGATCACCAAGTGTTTCGATCACCCAGTGATCGAAACACGTGTTAGGTGTTAAAATAACGGTAGTTTTTCCCAACAACAAATCATTATTTTAACACCTCGACACGTGTTTCGATCACTTACTACCGTTATTTTAACACCTGACACCTGAGGTGTTAAAATAACGGTTTGGTGCTGGGAAAAAATTCCAGTAATACTCACGAGGAATTATCATTTCTCGCGAGTATGTACATTTCTTATGACTTATATCAGATATCTTTCAAAATGAGACTCATTTGTAAAGAGTATCCCGAATTATAATAGTATATCAAATTTCATAACAAAAAGCAATTTGCAAAAAGTATTATAAGATACTTTCAGTCTTGATTATTTCATTCAGTTTCATATAGTTTGGTAATTGAATGGTTAAAAAGTAAATTAAAAAAACTGCGGTGTGATTTGAATTCCGAATTTTGGATTACCAGTCCCAAATTTTTCCTACTGCAAAGAGCTGCCTTACAAATATAGTGTGACACAAGACTGTTTCAGTTTCTATCTACTCTCATTTTAATATTAAGTGAAAAATATTAATTTTATTGACACATTGGATATTACTGGTGGGTACACTTATTTTCTCATCAAGAGTTTGTGTTATTGATTAAATTTGTGATTACGACTGCCATCATAACAATGTTAGCAACTTTTTGTACATATTCAGGTGGTACCATACACCAAAACCACCTCTTTGGCACTAACAATTTTCCGACGATTTTATGGTGAATACGAGGCCTGTTGAAAGAATACGGTGAACTTCACTTTTTCTCAAAAGAATATTTATTTATTCATCAATTTCAATAGTGTTCCCTTCAAAGTAGCCCCCTCAGATATAATACACTTGTGCCAGCGTTTTTTTCCTATTTTCGAAGCAGTTCTGATATACACTTTTTGGTATGTCCATAAGCTCTCTCATCGTTTCAATCGTCACAAAACGCCGTACTTTCATGGGTCTTTTTAATCTTGGGAAGAGGAAAAAGTCGAAGGCGCCAAATCTGGTGAATACGATGGCCGAGGCATGATTATGGTGTTGTTTTTGGCCAAAAAACCTATGACATTTGATCGAACCTAGGCTCTTCCATTGGCACGATTCGACTTTGGTTTCGATATCATAACCATATACCCATGGTTATGACGCTACCAGTTATGCCGTCATACAATAACTTTCGAGAGATGATCATGCGACGATTTTTTGTGTCAAAATTCAGCAATTTTGGAACGAAATTTGCTGTCACACTCTTCGTACTGAAAAATTTCCAAAAAATTGCATTGCATGAGTCAGCCGATATGACGACACCCTCAACATATTCTCTTCATTTTCTCAACATTTTCACCAATTGTTAATGTGCTGGTGGGGAGTCCAGAGCGAGCGTCGTCATTCATATCTTCTCGGTCTTCTGTGAGAAGCCTGTATCACTCGTTAAACATTTTTCTGACTTTGAGCACAAGCACTGTATGCCACTGGCAACAATTGAAATATTTTGAGCGCTCGATTCCATTTTTTGTACGTAGCCCACAAAATTTGAACATTCATTTTGGTCGCTGATATTCACTCCCAAACTCAAATGTGATCTTCCTTGTCGTCACATGTGTATTTCCTATGTTTCTCTCCCGCTGGTTTTGCAAATTTGTTCTGTTTTTTTTATTGATGAACCAACTATGAAAAGTTGACAAAAATTGAAAAATAATACTGAATACCTCGAAAAAAAACCAGAGAATATAACCAAACGATTTTTGTCGTACTAATACCAAATTTCACAAAATATGACAGAACGAACGTGTTTCCGAAAAGTATCTATAGTCAAGTTCATTTGTACTTTTTTTGTAACATTTTTCAGCCCTGTCCAAAAATTACGACCAAGGTGTCATTCGATTCGTATTTTTGTCTAGAAAGTTTAAGGAAAGGTCCGAAAACGCGCCGATAAAAAAAAGTGTTTTCAAAACCTTAAAGAACAATAGAATTTATGATTTAAAAAAAAAACGGTTCCTTAATTTCAATATTTAGTTGCAAAAAACGATTGTTAATTAACAAACGCATTTTTTAGCAACAAAGGATTTTTTTAAAAAAACATTTTTTTTTAATCATGATTTTTTTCAATTAACTTAAGCATAAAAAAATTCGAATTGCTTATAAACAATGTATTTGTTTATAATAAATTTATTAACAATAGCTGTAAAAAATTTTAAAACAATATTATTAATTAGTTTTTAGCCATGAGACATTGAAAGAATAAAAAAAAATGTATTTTTTATAAAATTATAATTTTCTATTGTTAATAAAAAATAGAAAATAACAATTTTTTTATTTTGGCAATGGTAATCTATTTTTTTGCCTATTAAGGATAACTTCACCAAAGGAAAAAATGCCAGGGTTTTAGTTTAATAATTATAGGGATTTTTATATTAACTTTCAATTCAGAAAAAGTTATTAATTAACAAATTTGTAATTAACACTAAAATTGGGATAAAAATTTTTTTACTGCGGATTATTGTTTATTGATGTATCCCAACATTACATGAATTTTTTCATTCCTGAATATTTACATTTAATATGTTCTAATAATTTTTTTGTTTTTATGTCAGAGTGACGAAACGCGCGCGGAAGCCGCTTTTGGCTCTATTTTCAGGGCTCTGTAAAAATTATAAATAATCGAGATACAGTTTCGGGAGTCGGGACTTTTTTTACGCAAATTCATTGATCTTTTCAAATATTTTTTCAAATTTCCAAAATTTTGAAAATTTTCCGAGATATTAAGAAAAAACTAAAGCCCCATTTTTTTTTCACTTAATTGTTTATAACTTTTGTAATTTTTATCGGCGCGTTTTCTGACCTTTCCTTAAACTTTCTAGGCAAAAATACGAATCGAATGACACGTTAGTCGCAATTTTTGGACAGAGCTGAAAAATGTCACCAAAAAGAGCTAAATCCAGTACATGTGAACCAAACTACTAATCATTTGAATTGAATTGTTCAAACGGAACAAAAAGATTGTGAAAACTGTTGAGAACTGTTATGTTCAACAACAGGTTTGTTCAATCGTGTATGTTCAAATTAGATCATTAGCGATTCTTATAATTTCGGCGATTTGAACATTTTGCACAGTAAACTGTCGCCACCACGTGTAAAATTTGGGTGTTTTTTTTCTCATATAAGAAACATCGATACGTTTTTTTAAAAACACGACAATTTTTAGGAAATATACGCGCACGTTCGCCGTGTCCACAATTTTTTTGGAGGAACTATGCGTCGAAAAAAAGATTCCGTTGAGGTTTTCACTTCAGAATTGCAGGATTTGTTTCCATCTCAAATTGTAACTATGAAACCGTAATATGCTGTATAATTTTACATTTTGTATGATGTTGACTTTGAACTATTTTGATTCTTTTTTTATCAGTTGTTCTCAAACTAGTGTGGCCTAATGATCCAAATGATTCATTCAAATTGTCAAAAATGAAGGTATCTCTTGAATCCACTCGGTTTCGTTACTGTCTTCTATATTGGCTAGAAAACGTAGTACCAAAGCAAGGTTACCACTGCGTTAATCTAACCGATGAATAAATAGACCACAACAACTGGTCCGTTCACTGGGCTGAATGAAATATAAAAAGTAAATCACGTTGAAATGCACGCTCAGTTATTTATTTTCTTCCGTTTACCACACAAAATAAAAAATCGATAGATTCAATAGTCGACGGAAATACTCTACTGTTTTAGATGATAGAAAGGGGCCGCTCGTCGTTGTTATGCAAAATATTGAAAGTCTTCATTTCTACTTCATCCAGATCACCGAAGATCTATCAGTGGTAAAACACAAAAGTGTCACTCGTCTTTTACCTTTTGCCTCAGTACGTGTTTTACCTATTCATCACTTTCTTCCGTCTGCACCAGAAAGTACTCTTGTCACAATTACGCAATGAAACAGTTGAAAACACAGCATACTCCAAAACACTAAAGATAACCATTAGTTTCGCATTCAGCTGTTCGGAGCAGTTGTTTACCGTTTAATGTCACCACTGGCGCCCTCATCTAGATACTTTTTTCTCCATTTATAACATTAGATATACCCATTCTTCTTGAGAATAGTCATATTGAACAGTCTGATAAGGTAGAGTTAGTTGGGGTATGAGACTTGATCGATGTATGTTCTCAGTGTCTCAGGAAATAGTGTTTTGAATAGAGGTCCCCTCATCAAAATATCAATCGCACGAAATTGGTTCCGTGTAGAGAATCCTCAACTTGAGCATGAGTAGTAGACAGAGATCATTCAACAAAAAAATATATTTCTTCTTTGTGTGGCTTTTCGAAAACAGAAATGTTCCGATCTGAAAAAAGGATTCACAAATACATCATATTTCTCATGATCTATGAATTTCATATGTCTTGACACATGCAATAATGTGATAATAGGGATAAATTGAAAGGGATATTTTTTAGGAAGAGCTAAGGAAACTTTTTGGCTTTCAAGTCTCCATCTTTATATAAAAAACTCTGGAAAACTTTCAAAGGCAGAAAGAAAACAATCAGGTTCAAAATAAACTCTTTACAAATATGTGTAGATCATAAGTTCCTATGCGTCGTTAAGTTGTTGATATATATCGAGTAATACAAATTTCTTTCAAGTTGTCGAAAGTTCTTTCTCCTGTTCATCAAGTACCCGTATATGGTACATCTCCACTGCAAGGTCTCGATCCCAGCCTAAATTCTAATAGTATGATTTATCTTCAGCCTCACAATAGGCCCCAGTTCCAACGATTACCTCTTCATCGGCTCTTCATCCAGGGAGTATTCTCTTGAGGCCTAAAAACAGGAAAAAGTCGCTAGGGGCCTGATCTGGAGAATACGGTGGATGCGAAAGCAATTCAAAGCTCAATTCGTGCAATTTTGCCATCGTTTTCAATGATTTGTGACATGGTGCAATGTCTTGATGAAACAGCGCTTTCTTTTTTTCTCAACTGGGTCTGTTTTTCCGCGATTTCGTCTTTCAAACGCTCCATGAACGCTACGTAATAGTCGCTGTTGATGATGTTTCCCTTTTCAAGATAGTCGATGAATATTATGCTGTTTAGTCTTTGCACGCTTTTGAGCTAGTTCACCACGTGCAGTCCGCGTAGATGACGATCGTTTTTATTCTAGAGTGAAATTCGTTATTGTTTGAACAGAGCTTACAGAGCTTTCGCATAAACAAATATTCATGCACGATATGTCCAACACGTTCCTTTTATATCTTTAGAGCCTCAGCTATCTCTATCAACTTCACTTTGCGGTCAACCAAAATTATTTCCTACACTTTTTTAATTTCGTTTTCGTCGGTAACAGCTCGAAGTCCAAATAATGTTTATCAAGCTATGCCTTGGCTTCAACAGTATTTTTTCGCCAAAATTCCTTAACATTAACACAACAAATTCCTTTTTATCCAAACTAACAAAAGTTTCTTCACTCAAAATGTTCTAGCTCTCAAACTAATAGTCCGGCAGCTGTGAAATTTGTTCACGTGTCTTTTGAAGGTTATGTTCAACTAAACATCATATGGTTTCAATACTAGTATCGTAATAGGTAGATGTTACGGTATACACTTGTTTTCTTTTTATCATTCTCAAAGGATTTTTCAGTAGAGTTGCAGTTTTATGCAATAAAATTATAAATTTAAAATTGTTTAAATGTTATGTCGCCTGTTTGTGAAACTATATATACGATCAGTCTGAAACGTCAACTATTCAACCAGTTTTATGTATTTTCACAAAGTACCTTGACCTTCCGACGACTCTTTATAGGAATGCACATCATATGTTTTTCATAGATTTTTCTTCGCAAATACCAGTAATCGGTTGTTTGTGGTACATTACTTTTATGGTGTTATTGCAAGTCTAGATGGCGTCCATTAAAGTAAAGTGGTGAAAAGAAACTAGACAGTTTATCATTCTGGTAATTTGTTTTGTCTCAATCAACTGTAATTATGTGAATAGTCTTTATATGATTTAGAAGTTGTGTAACTTGAAACCATTTTGAAATGATCGTAAATTTGTTGAACTTGTTGACAGGTTCGAAAAGCAATATATTTGCAAATTATCAACTAGTTTCAGTGAATAGTTTAAATCAATAATGCATAGGTCGAGGACTAGATTACAAAAGCGTTATTTTTTGGAGCATGTCTTACAAACCAACGTAACATCGCTAATGGCATTACAGTAAAAACTATAACTACTGTTTAAAGTAAAAATTCACGTCGTGGTGTGAGTGAAATCGTTCAGTATAGTATATTTTCAAAAGGTTGCCAATGCAACTTGTAATAGTTCAAGCAAGTTATGTCTGATGTGGTAAAACTTTAGTTTATACGATCAGGTACAACCCCAAAAAAATAAACGATGTCTTTTATGCGAAAAAATGTTTAGAATTTTGCCATATGCTAATAACAATATCAACACCTGCAGCACCAAAAACTTGTGAAATCGTCTTTACAACAATCTTTTTTATGTTTCGCTGATAAATTTGATGCACAACGCCCTAAGTCCCAAAGTAATTAATAAATATAATTGCCTTACATACCTCTTTTATCTTGAACGTATCGATGTTCATCAATCACTGCCAATACCATAATTATGTGCGCCTTGCTCAGTTGTCGATAATTTAAACCAAAGATTACGGATTAGTCTAGTTTCTTGTGAATTTCAATAATCGGCGAACTTTTATAAATAGTGTATGATAACTTTGAGGTCGGTCAGTAGATTATTAATGATGGTGTACCCAGTGACCTAAATATTTATTCGATAAGTATCATATTTATCGAAACAAATAGTATATATTCTGTATACTTTGAAAATCCCGAAATCTGTAACAAGAGGCAATGGTATACTTGCCTCTAATATATGTTCAGTTTCAGCTGTTTAGCATTTTTTTTGTGTTTGTGAGGCATTAAAATTATAAGTGTTTTACGTGTTCGGCAATTTTCTGCTATCGAATAAAGTGAATTAAAGAATTTGCGTCAAATTTTGTGTGAAAGTTAGATTTAAATACTCAAAAACACTCGAAATGTTGACAGTGGCGTACGATGATTGTACTCTGAATCAGAAAAATGTTCACAAGTTGTATAAGCTTTCACAGAAGGTCGAAAAGATGTGAATGACGACACTCGCCCTGAACGCTCCAGCACATCAAAAACTGATTGAAATGTTAAGAAAGTGAAGAATATTGTTTTGGAGAATCGTCGAATCACTATTAGAGAATTTGCTGAGGATGTCGGCACATTGTCCGAAAACAACCCCGTAATCATACCTCAACCACCGTATTCACCAGATTTGGCCCTTTGCGACTTTTTTCTGTTCCCAAGATTGAAAAGACCCATGAAGAATGGCGTTTTGCGACGATTGAGGAGATAAAACCGAAGCCCTGAGAGAGAACAGACGTCGCATAAGTTGACTCGTGGTTCTTGCCTGAAATTCACATTGGCTAAACGGGGAGAACATTTTCCTAAAGAATAAAAGACAATAGGAGTAGTTTTTGGCAGAGAGACATGGGTCCCGAACATAACGTGTTACATTTGTAAAGTTTGAAACTCAATGTTTTGGAGTGCTTGAAAATTCTGAAACTTTACCGAATGACCGAACAGAATTGAATACTTTCCCTTTTTCGAATCTCTTTTCTAATGTGGAATTCGTCATTGATTGAAACTCTGCTAATTTTCGTTTACTACATGTTTATCTAAAATTAGTTTGTAATTTTTTTTTTCCAATAAGTGTTTAAATTTGTGATTGCCTACCTTGATATGGAGATACAGGAAAGCATAGAAATTGTTTTTCGGCCAGGAATCGGTCTCGGAAACGCACTATAAGGGAAATTATATCGGACGTGAAGGAAAGTTTGACAAATATGTTCAACTACTTATTGATTATTCATACACAAAAATACAAAGGCTGGTGGGGACGAAACACTGATTCTTCATCAACTTCGCTGTATAGTGAATACTATATTACTATCTAGACAAGTAGTAAGAGAGTAGTAGATTAATCATTTTGAAATGTATCTTAGTAATACAAAACAAGCACTTGAACATATAAATATTGTGCACTCTTTGTAAAACCTAGTTCCTTCATCATAAATGATTCATATATAAATGTGGAATCAGGAATGTTAAGTATGTTTAAGGATGTTTATACGAGCAATATAGGAACTAATGGGTTTTACCCAGAAAACTTAATAATCGATTTTAACGCCTATGAATAACAAATGATGTGCGAAAGTAAGTACTTTATTTTTAGTAACTCCATATTTGACGCTAAAGCATTGAAAGACAGATGACGCCTATGATTTATAGGAAGTTATATGAAAATGTGTACTGTCATCTGAAAAGCACGATAGGACAGGTCGTATCCGTATTTTTTTTTGAGTGAGAAACATGATCGAGGAAAACCTGAACTCCGTGAAATGAAGTTAAGTCCGGCAACTATCACATACAAATATCTTTCGGGAAAAAAAATGCTGGTCAGTAACCTGCAGGCACAAATGGAAGCTTTTCCGGTTCCGATTTGAGATATGGTGTATGCCTTGGATATATCTGAAAACACTGTCAAAAAATAGACATGCCTCATTAATATAGAGGTCAAAAAGGATTCATCTACCTGTTTTTGGAATTTGTTTAGTTTCGGGCACTGAAAAGGAGTATCTCTATAAATTGGATGTGAAATATTCACGTCCACAAGAACTTCAGTGTCATTGTTTTTCGAGTTTGAAAGCCGTGGATTTTTGGAATTTCTTCCTGACGTTTCGCTGGCGCGAGTGGCTAGCTTCTTCAGAGGCTTAACCTAGCCTCTGAAAACCTCAGCCGCGAAAGTCTAAACCATTTTGTCATCCACAAGAACTATTCATCATTTGTGCATTTCTAACAATTTGACCATACCACACAGCCCAATTTTGGGAAAATTCACCCGCATTGATCCCCATCACGTGAAGAGATGAAGAATAGTCTTTATCACTTCCCGATAGAATAGGTAGCTTTCTAAATGAGTAGACTGAGTTTAGGGCTGTTCGCTCATACCACGGCTTTTTTCTTACTTTCTGTATTTTTATACCTTTCGTGACATCTAACGTAACGATTCGATTCTAATAATTTTAAAATAAATTCACATACGTGATGAACTTTGAATTTATTTCTATTTACTTAGATAAGGATCATCATTTTTCGATGCTTTCTGTGTTTTGATTGACTAATTGAACAAAAGTTTGGGCTCAACGATGGATGATAAATAGCCTCGAGGACTTCTTGTGGGTAATGTTGAGAACTAGAAACTAGAACTAGTTATTACGTTTTATATTGATATTTTCGATTTAATTATAAATGTTAGAATTATGTTGTATATTTTTTCATTGAGTGCAGCTAAAAGGTACCAGAAACTTGTGGTGCATTATTTTATGCATGAGTGTTCACAACGCATGCTATATGATTACTTTTATAGGCGCATTTTTGATACCGTAGATAACAGACACATTGTAAGTTTCCTATACATCTCAAATCTTATTGAAAACGAAGTACAGTCGACTTTTTTCCTGACTATGTAGCTTTCTATAGATGGAAGAACCCAAAAAATGGTTTTGTAGTGTTCGAGTTTATCCATTACAGATGAACATGAATAAAGTTGAATATTTTTCTCTCCATCATATTCGTTTTAGTTTAGATTTGCATAATTTGTGATATGTGACATTTCGTAGTCTCGTGCGTTTAAAACGTAAGCACACCTTGAAGTACTTTATTTTTTCAATACATTAAATATAACTGTGTTAATAAGCCCATAATCAAATTATTTTTCTATTCAAATGAATAGAATGAACACCTTGAAAAATATGTCGAAATTCTTTTTTATGTTATTGTATCATTGAGAGGAATGTTATTTTATAAATATTTGCTATCTATTTGACTTACGACAAACTGTTAAAGCGCCAAGTTTTATAAATAGTTTGGAATGCTGAAAAAGCTGTTACCTTTTTATTTTCCAAACTGGGAATTAACTCTCTTTAGTCGACGACAGTCGATTCATTGCTCAACATAGTGTCATCTCATCTCATTAACGAATGCAAATAAATAATGGCTGACATCGGACTGCAGGTTGATCTTGACTAAACAATTACGGGTGATTATCAAGGTAGAAATTCGTCATGTGGCATTTTAGAAAATATTCGAAGATATTATGTCAGGGTATTAGGAGAACAGATTTGAATAGCTACTGGTTTTTAATAGTTTATTTGAAAATGACGAACGTATAATTTTTTCAACAATTCTAAAGTGTTGTTGAAATCTCAATGGGGAATGTTCCTCAATTTGGGTTATTACAGCAAATGCAAGTTTGAACAAAATAAAGTTGAGTTTAATTCATGAGTTTCTCAAATTCACTTCGAAAAGTATTCAAATTGATGTTTCAAATGTTGGGTTTTAATTTTTAAATGGATTTGTTTCTAATTCACATATTGGCAACAGCGCCTATATCAAGTTGATCTAATTTATACGTACCTACTTTATTTTATTCTACTTTAAAAAAGGAAACTTTTCTGTATAAATCAACAATTACGGCAAAATATAAATTATAGTTCAATACCACCTCCACAAGCCATATAAACAGCAGTTGTTTTGTTATTTATTTATATAGAGGAAGATAGGTTAGGTGCACAAAATGTCATATGTCACAGAATGTCTCGGAACTTGGAACATAAGTAAACAGAACAGCACGCCTCTGAAATATGTCATCTTTTGTTTGTCTCATACAGGTAACAGATTCATTGTCCTTCATTAGCTATAACCGATGTTGCCAAATGGTGAAATTGAAACGAATCCCATTAAATGTTGAATGCATTATTTCATTCCTCTTTTTTAAGTATTTAAATATTTTTTTAAAGAAAAAGGTTGAAATGATAAGTTTAAAAGGCGTTGTTTCAAGGCTCTTTTATGAAAACTACTTGATTATCGTCAAGAGGAGAATACTTTTTGTATTCTCCTCTTGACGAGGAGAATTGTTTTTCCTATTTTGGATAGAGGCTAGGGGAGAGTATGCAGTTCTTTCGAACGTAGCCTTAAAAGAACTGATGGGGTTTTCAACCACATATTTGTGAGAGAGGGCATTCTCCATTTTGGTATATTAAAAAAAAAGAATATAGAAATAGGATTTGTGTGGAAAGTGACCTGCGTGTAAAGCTTTCAACTTTCAACCCAGATATAGAATCTCTTGTAAATCGTGAGCACCAGCTTCACAGGTCACATTAATTACATAAGTCTCACTTTTCATTTTTTGTATTTGTTTAGTTTTGAAATTCTGAATTAAAAGTCTTCTTTCGTAAGAAAGTTTTTGGCTTTCTACTACTCCATCTGATACAAAAAAAGGGATGAGAGAATCTTCCAAAGAAAGGAAGGAAGTAATCAATTTAAAACTCTATACATGAATGTGTAGATCATGCAAAAAAGTAACTTTCAGACACAAACTGAAAGAAAGTCCTCCTGAAACAGGAGGAAAAATTATTCACTCCTAAAAATATAACCCCTTCAATTCTTCTTTCGTATTGTATTTTATCTTCAATTATATCATCTTGCTGTATTCCTCAATAGTGAATTTTCTCGATAATAATAATCAAAATATTATTAGCAATAGTAATTATACTTAATATTATTCAATATGTGAGTCGCGAAAAAAATTCCATAATGAAGGTGGGTCCCCAGGCGAAAAGTTTGGGAAACACTGGTATAAGTAAACATGGACTGTTCAAAAAATAAGGTCAATGTTCAAATTTCGCGGGCTACGCACATTCGATTAGCAATTGTTTTTTTAAATGTTGGTACACTCGTTTCGAATAAATGTTCACAGTTTCAGCTATTTAGCATGTTTTAGTTTGTTGGTGAGAAGTCTAAAAGTCAGAAGTGTTTGGCGAGTTCGGCAATTTTTTGCTATAGAAAACAATTAATCAAAGAATTTGCATCAAATTTCGTCTAAAAAATGAAATGAAGTGCTCAAATACATTTGAAATGTTGACAGTGGCATATGGTGAGTGTACATCGAAAACAAAGACCAATCATCCCTGTGGAAGAGTCCAGGATAGCTAAAACCAAAAAAGCACACCAAGTTCTATCAAATGCCAAGGTTTTGCTCACTGCTTTCTTCGATTAGCCATCAGTGGTGCCATCAGTACCATACCGTCAACGGCCATGGAGATCCTTCTAGATCTACCTCCTCTCCACATTCTTCTGGAGAGAGAGGCTACAGATGGACTGCATACAAACTTGTGCACATTGCCAATTGCACAAATCAATTTAATGCAGAGTGCAACAGACTGTTGCTTGACACTGGAAGTCACAGCATTCTGGAAATGACCTCTGACTTTATGCGCCTCCAACTGTCAACGACGAACTGCCTTATAAAAGTACTATTCCCGAGTAGAGAGGACTGGATCCTCCGGGAGAAGGAAATATTAAGAGCAGATAGTTGTTGGTTCACAGATGGATCAAAAACACCTTCCGTTTCTGGTGCAGCTGTTTTTAGTCGCAGACCCAGGACAGATATATCTATCTACCTGACTAGGAATTTGTGCGACTGTATTTCAAGCGAAAATGTACGCTATTGAATTGTGTGCGGACAGATTGGATAAATCCAACCTCACTCACAAGTCAATAAAAATATTCTCGGACAGTCAAGCGGCGTTGGAAACTCTTAGCTCCCATCGAGCAACATCTGCCAAAAAAGACTCTCCTCGATAGGAAGACTAAGCAGATTGTCTCTGGTCTGGATTCCTGGCCATACTGGCCTGGAAGGCAAAGAGGCTGCTGCCCTCCTTGCAAGGGTGCTGCAAGCAGCTTCATCGGACCAGAAACTGTCATTGGTATCGCTTTAGGCTTTGCCAAACAAAAATTGAACACCTGGATGTCATGAAGATTTATAAACTTCTGGCAGTATCTTCCAGGATTAGTCCACTACAAGGCGTTTATTCACGCTTCGAAGCTTGATACCAAACAGTTGTTGGACTACAGTAGGGATGAACTATAATGTCTAACAGGCCTTCTTGCAGGTCACTGTCAAACAGCAGAGCAGGCCGAATCAGATTTTTAGAGTTCGGCAGAGTCGTACTCTTACCATCTAACCTGAAAGACCACTCACCATTCAAACTAATCAGCTTCATTAAGAAGCTGGGTTTATATGGTCGAGTGTGAATAGGTGTGAGCCACAATAAACCCTTGCGGGTTGCGGTGGAAAGTCTAAAGACCTACTCACTTTAGACCCAACCTAACCTAGCGTGACGTAGTGCATTGGGGGTTCTTGCCGCATAGTCGTAGTGCATCAGGAGCAATACGGAAAAAAAGTGCCCGGTATTGTGGATGAACAATTCGTGGGTTCTGCATCACGATAATGCATCTTCTCATTCGTCATTTCTTTTTCTCCATTTTCAAAAGCAACACCTTAATCATTCTCAGCCACCGCATTTACCAGATTTGGCCCCCTGTGACTTTTTTGTTCTCAAAATTGGAGAGGCCCATGAAAGTACGGCCTTTTATGACGATTGTGGAGATGATAACTGAATCGCTGAGAGATCCCAAGAATATACCAAAAAGTGCATACCAGAACTGCTATGATGATCGAAAAAAACGCTGTCACAAGTTTATAATATCTAGGGGGGAGGGGGCTACTTCAACTGGGACAAAATGGAAATTGAAGAAAAATTTTTTTCAAATGACAGCGTACGTATAACGTGCAGATCAAAAGTTATTTAAAAAATAATGTTGAGAAATGGATTTATTCATCTGTTTGAACATTTTTTCGTTGTCAATATTTTTATCATCAAAAATAATTGTCCAAACATTTTTTTCAATGCTGGGTGAATCAAAACTCATAGACAACCTTTTCTTATTTTAATTATGGAACACCCTGTTACTTATTTCACATTTAATTTTCCGTGAAAAGCTCTTTCTAGAAATTTTATCATTTAACGAGCGATGCTAGTGAAAATTTGGATCCGAAATTTTTGTGGAACAAAATTCAAATTGAATTACATATCAAAAATAGGAAATATTTTTTATTGTTATGAAATTTTCTTGATTTGCTATCTAATATTTTTCCATTTTTTTCGTCTTAAGACTGGCTGAAAATTCCCACTCCAAAAGGATTAGTTTGTGATATGTTATGTTTGAAATATACTTGTACATACCTACGAGTATATCACAAAACAACATATTTTCATCTGTAAAACGTGTTCAATCACCTTGGATATCCTTGAACATTTTTTCAATCGTTCTTTGCTATTTCCAACCCAATAATTTACTGTCGGGTTCACGTTGAATATGGGTTTTTCCTTAATAGTAATTTGTTTTGGAGTCCGAACCACTCATCGTTTTCAATACAATCAATCATACCTCACTTTGTTCAGCTTTATTGGTGTGGGTATTTCAAATTACTATGATCAAACTTCTCAGAATTTATTTTCGTGAACCAGGAACCGATTGCTGATTCACTATTGTCAAGAAATTGTGGTCATGAGTGTCTAGAAAATATCGTTAAGATTATGGGAAGATGAATGTTGATTTTTCAGTACTGGAGTTTTTCCAAACTTTATTAATTGAATTATCACGTAAACACATGGAGTTTCAAATAGGTGTTTTGGTTAAACAGACTTCATATCCATGTAAAAGCGTCAATCCTCAAAAAACAAAACCTTGTGCGAGCTACGGATCAACGAGGTCTTGAATGTTATCGTGCGATTCTTAAAAATGGATTGATCATTCAAGAACATATCGCGCTCAGAGTTAGTTATTCAATTGTTCCACGTTTTAAACAGCAATTTTCAATGACAGTAAATTGATTTTTTTCTAGAATACCGTACCGATATGAACGATATGAAATTATTTCTCGGTTATTTTAGTTCATTTGAGACTTCCTAAGTTCATATTATGTATATGAAATGTGGGACCAATTTTGGATTATGAATAAAATTCAATTTTTTCTACTAATATGGATTTTACTGCGGTTTTGTAAACCTTTTACATACGTTAGTTTTGATAGTATAAATAAGTCAACGGCATTTTGTTGCCATTTTCTATTACTGTCATTCTGATGATATTTTTTCAGCGAACTTGCTTTATTATGGAGTCAGAGAGGCTTCTTCTAAGTTTCTCAAGAATTATCCAAGTCGGAGGTCCTAGTATGTAGTAGTAAGTAGAAAAAATGTGCACCATTTCTGGATGATACTACCTTTTTGACAACATGATTATTAATTAACTGTTGTAAACATAATCTACAATGGAAATGTCAAATGCGTGTCTTACTAATAATATGATCAAAACGAATTAATGTGAAAATCATCAACTTATAGTATAATTGTGATCGGTAAATTGAAACGGTCTAATTATATCAACCAGTTGAGAGGGACATTATCAATTATATTACTTATTGTGTTTTAGATCAACATTTTAGTTGATATGGAATTTGATTTTTGGGAACGTCCACTCAAGTGAATGATATATTGAATCTGCAGAAAAAAATTTCAGAATCATGGCGAGATTACAATTTGGAGACCATTGTCACTCTATTTTTCTGGAGCATGCTATTTTATGGTATTTCTTACACTTTTTATTTTCCAAACGCTTCTTTATATTCACTAATGTAAAGACGTTCAATGTAATACAAGATTGTGAATAGGAATACCCAACCTAAACGTCGTTTGACAAAGTCATAGAAAAATTTTCTCATAATTGATTCCTTCAGTGAATTGCCCAAGCATGTGGGAAACTTAAATTCAAGAACAAGATGAGGAAAATTTCACTGAAATATCGCTTTGAATATCTTGATGTTTTGAATAAGTGGTTATCTAAATTTTGTTTTCGATAAATACAAATTTTTTCTATAGAGATTCTCAAAATTATCGGGTGCTTTGCATTGAAATATTATACCTAACCAGTAGATCCGTCATTCGAAACTGATTTATCATTTTCAACATTTTTTTTTTCAAATAGAATAAGAATCCCACCATCACCAGTCAATTTTGATTTCAGTAGTCCAAAGTGAAGTTTATTTATTGATTTCGTTGTATATTTCATGAATTCAAAGAGATTCATTTCAATTGATTGTTTTTCCAAAGAAAGTTATGGTCACTGAAAATAAATGTACTTCAATCCTTACTTTCATTATGGCATGTAATCCTTAATATGCTAGAAACTTTGTAAAATTCCTGCCTTATCGACACTTTCACTGGTGCACACACCGAAACCTTATTACCACGACTCCTTTCAACCGTCCTGCATCATCCGATACTCGAGGTGATTTTTTTCGTCGATTTTTTCAAAATTCCTGCACTGTAAACTTCCTCAATCTCCTGCGAGATTGTCTTCGACCGGCATAGCTGCACTGACTCCGGTTGCATTTCGGTTTTCTTTGGCAACGTGCTTCTCTCCGTCGTGTTTGGTGGGGTATTCTCGGAGATGGTGTTTTTTTCTCTTTCTACTAGAGGCGGCTTGGAAACAGCGGTCGTTCGGCAAATGTTTGTTTATTCTATAGTCAATCGTCGGACTGGATGGTTGTTTTTTTGCTGTTTACTGTTAGTTGGCATCGCCGTCGTGGAATATAAATTCCTGCGGGTTATTCCAAAATTCCGTGATTCAGGCTCGCGAATGTATACATCCGTCTTGGATTGTTTATATAAGGCGGTAATGGATTTTCCGCAACTGAGTCTGCAGGTCCATAGTTCCTAATTCGTAGTAACCTATCCTCATACCGAATGTAGCTTTGGGGACTTGAAAACTGGTTGGGACCATCTTCATTCCGAAATCTGTGAAAGTCAGGCAGGATTCGGCAGAAAATTGAGGGCCAATCACTCCCATGTCAATTGCATTAAGATCTTCGAAAGGCATTTTAGGGAGTTATCACTGGCCAATATGTGGTCTCGATGGCTAGCAATAGTGGAGGTTGAAACCATGATGACGTTCCTAAGAAAACACACGGGAAACCTTTGCAAAGAAACCGTTGTTGAGATGAATTGGTACACTGCTTCAACAGAGTTAGGGATCGACTCGGAATAATTGCATAGTTACTCGCTGTATACACGTATTTAGAGGACACCAGCAGAGAATAGGTCTGTATGACGGGAACTTAGCTGTTGGGACATCTGTATCTTTAGAGTAGTAGTCTAGTTCACATGTACTTTTTTCTAACATTTTTCAGCCCTGTCCAAAAATTACGACCAAGGTGTCATTCGATTCGTATTTTTGCCTAGAAAGTTTAAGGAAAGGTCCGAAAACGCGCCGATAAAAATTACAAAAGATATAAACACTTAAGTGAAAAAAAATGGGGCTTTACTTTTTTCTTAATATCTCAGAAAATTTTGAAACTTTAGGAAATTTGAAAAAAGATTTGAAAAGATCAATTAATTTTCGTGAAAAAAGTCCCGACTCCCGAAACTGTATCTCGATTATTTATAATTTTTACAGAGCCCTGAAAATAGAGCCAAAAGCGGCTAGTCTGGCTTCTGCGCGCCTTTCGTCACTCTTGACATAAAAACAAAAAAAATATGTACACATATTAAATGTAGATATTAAGGAATGAAAAAATTCATGTAATGTTGGGATACATCAATAAACAATAATCCGCAGTCAAAAAATTTTTATCCCAATTTTAACGTTAATTATAAATTTGTTAATTAACAACTTTTTCTGAATTGAAAGTTAATATAAAAATCCCTATAATTATTAAACTAAAACCCTGGCATTTTTTTCCTTTGGTGAAGTTATCCTTATTAGGCAAATAAATAGATTACCGTTGCCGAAATAAAAAAAATGTTATTTTCTTTTTTTTTTATCAACAATTGAAAATTATAATTTTATAAAAAATATATTACAAATTTTTTTATTGTTTCAATGTCTCATGGCTAAAAACTAATTAATAATATTTTTTTAAATTTTTTACAGCTATTGTTAATAAATTGATTATAAGCAAATATATTGTTTATAAGCAATTCGAAATTTTTGTTTGCATTATGTTAAGGAAAAAAATCATGATTTTTAGAAAAAAAATGGTTCCTTAAAAAAATTTCTTTGTCGCTAAAAAATGCGTTTGTTGATTAACAATCGTTTTTTGCAACTAAATATTAAAATTAAGGAACCGTTTTTTCTTTAAAATCATAAATTCTATTGTTCTTTAAGAAGGTTTTGAAAAAACTTTTTTTTATTTCTTTTTTTAATTGTTCATTTAAAAAAAATTGTTATAAACAAATTTTTTTTTTATTTTATCTTTCAATACTTTGTTCTATAATAAAAGTAACTATGGGTTTTTTTAATATCACAATATTAAAAGTTTTATAAAAAATAAAATAAATTGAATGATATGATATGGTTTGAAATGTTGATAGATATACATAGTATGGGGTGTTCCCACCGGAACTTCTATTTTGGCAGTTGTCCTACCGACAGGACCATTCGTGCGTCAACGAAACGTAAAATCTACCGAAAACATTGCCGCTGTCTGTGAGAGTGTGCTGAAGAATCCGAGGCCGTCATTTTGCGTCGCTCACAGAGCGACGCTGCAGAGCTCATTTCTGGATAAATGGATACGTGAACAAACAAAATTGTTCCAATCCACATGAGATCAAAGAACATCCAATGCATCCCGAAAAGGTCACTGGTGTGGATTTTGGGCTGGCTACGTCATCGGTGCATAATTGTAAAGATAGAAAGCGCTTGATGAAAGACCATCCAGAAGGAAATTCTGAAAGTGTGAAAGCATATACATATCCAATTTTTATGTTTCATGGGAGATTTCTACTCATTGAATTCGTTAATAATTATGTTGTTTCCTTGCAAGTTATTATACTACCTTTCATTGCAGCAAACACCTATTATCGTATTCACTAGGCGACCTGGCTCATACATTATTGAAAATGTATTCGAAAAATCAGGTTATTACTATACTTCAATGACTTTACCATTATGTTTTGTAATATGCGAATGACCTCGCAATTTTTTCATTATTATAATATGATTCAGTATGATGACAATCATTTTTCCTCAGAATAGAAAGCAAACAGAAGGAAGAATGAGTATAGGGAAATGTATAAATCGTTCATCCTCATGAAAAAAAGTTTAATAGATCTCTTAGATAAAGGTATCCAAAAGTTCAGTGTACAGTTCAGTTATAATTAGAACTTTTAATTTTCATTATAATGGGTTTTTTGCAATCAAATCTTCTATTCTATCAGTATAATCTGTGAAACCTATTGAATATTTTCAAAAGTTTCAGATTATTAATGTTTTTTTTAATTTTAAAGCAATATTTCACAATTTCACAATATTTCACAACTTGTTTTCATTAATTCTGCGTTCAAAAATTGATATGATAGTTATTTTTATATCAAAATATTCTTCTCACGTGGGATTTTTTTAATATTTTGTTCTGACACGGTAGGAATAAGCATATAATATTCTCTAATATTCATAAAAATATAGATAAGGGGATATAAATTTTATTATTTCTTTGCCATTTTCGGTATAGCGAAATTGTCGCTAAAACTACTAACTACTATGTATGCCTATATTAAGAAAATCAATGATAAAATTACGAAACATGGTGAATATTTCCATTCTGATAGAAGCAATTGAAATCTAGCTTTTCAATATACTTATCCTCGATAAAAAAATAATTACCTAATGGTTCTCTAGCGGATAGAAATATTATATAAAACATTATATGATATGAAAATAAAGGCTATGCTCATGAACATTGTGCAAAAGTTATTGCTCTGATTATTAACAATTATTCTTCATAATTAATGCCGTTTAAGGCATTACTTCTATGACGCTTATGCAATTTTTTACTATTATGTGTAAAAAGAATTTAGACTTTCCGTTGTAATGTTGTTGTGTGTACGGTGCCGCCTTACGTAAGAAATTGCCCCTTTTATTCCGTTAAATTATTTGACGGAAAGGTGAACTACAAGAATATATATGTAATTAAAGTAAACAAAATGGTATTAAACGCGAGAACGTAATACGCCTCGGGTAATGAAGAATTGCAACTTGTTTTGGGCGGATATCCTGCCAAGAATAATTTTCTCGATGTTTTCTATTCAAGAATTCGTCGTGGATAGAACGGAGATGAATATTTTTTTTACTTGGGGTCTTTGATCTCGTTGATCGCACCCGCAAACTCATTAGTTATATTTTTGACTGATACTTCTAACTGTGTGTCTCTGAAGATTTGTTGTTTGAGCCCAGAATCTCGAAACGCTAATGTCTTGTGGTTCAAGATCATATTTTCTGAGAAAGAGAATTATTCTTTGCTTACTGAATTCTATTTCAAGATATATTACTCGTATTTGGGAAAGCAGTAGCCAAAAGTGTAGGTATTTTTAATTAACACGATTTTATCAGCTTCACCTGCATGTATGTATGTTTGTTTGTTTGTATAAAACCAGAATTATCGACTTCAATTAAACAATTCTAGATCTACATTGTATGTATTTGCAAGTCTCAAAATTCTACCTAAATATTCATTACGGCCATAGTTGGTGCGACAAAAGGGTACTTTGAAGATTTCCTAATTTCTTGTTCTCCTTGGAATCACATTTGAAATTATATGTTCGACAAGTTCCGGGGAATTGATTATTGATTATTTTATGATATATTTTAGATCTGACTCTAATCTTCTATGAGCCAGAGTATTCAAGTTAAGAATGTCCAATATAATTTTATAGTCATATTCACCAATATGATATCCCAGTTTATATGAAGAGTACCTTAAAAACTCATTTTGAACACCTTCAAACATATCAATATCCACATAATTAATTATTAATCTAACAATTGAACAATATATGATTTTTATTTGAGTGAGAGATAATTCATTTGAAGATCTAAGAATGAAACCTAACATTTTTAGTGCTTTAGAAGTAATATTTGTCATATGGAGTTTAAATGAAATTTTTGGGTCGAGAGTGATTAATTGTTGACATTTGTTTATATTTAATTGCAGTTAGTAATTGCAGTAAAAGTTAGATAAATCGTAATGTAATAATTCTGTATCAGTCATTTACAAATAGGTTGAAAAGCAATGGCCCTAAATGAGAACCCTGTGGTACACCTGATGAAACTGTGATTGAGGAAGATACTGAGTTACCATATTTTACAAATTGTACTCTGCAGGCTAGTTGATTTTCAATAAATTTCAGAATGTTTTCTTGAATACCCAAAGCGTTTAGTTTATGCAACAACAAATTGTGGTTTACTCGGTCAAATGCCTTTGAAAAATCTGTGTAAATAGAATCCACCTGGTGTGTATTTTCGAAGTCATTTATTATACAGTGTTGATAAATGAGCAGATTTGTGCTGGTAGATCTACCACGACTGTATCCATGTTGTTGATTATTGATTATATGTCTACAATCCTATGTTAGCTCTTTTGTAATTAGGCTGTCTAACAATTTGGGTAATTCTGATTGATTACAGACTGCTCGATAATTTTTTATATCATTATGTGATCCACTTTTATAAATAGGTTTAAAAAAAACTGTTTTTTCAATAATCTGGAAAAATGGACGATTTCAAGGAAATTATTAATATAATTCCAGGAGCTTCTAAGATTATTGTTGATCTCTATTTCATTTATGTATGCTTGATGGCAAGGGTTTCTCAAAGCTTTGCACTTATTTCTCAGATAACAAAATTCTTCATTTTTGTATTTTCTGTGAACCGATTTCATCCCGACAACTAATTTTTTAGCACAGAATTGAACCATACTGGGAAAGTAGAAGCTTTATATTTTTTTAGTGGAATATAGTACTCCAGAGCTGTATAGAGAATGTTGTAAAAATTTGTAACAACAATATTTAAATCCTCATCCTTCAGTATTTCGGTATCCCAATTGATACTTGCCAAGAAATCATTCATGCTTGACGTTTCGTCTAGTACTGCGGTAGACATTATCAAAGGCAATGGGGTTACTGTCGCAGTTCCCGAGTGCCGAGAAATAATACAAATGAGGAAAAATTATGATGAAATATATAGAATCACAATTTCAACAACAATCTTTTCGTTTCAGTCTAATAATTTTTCTGAGAATTTAATGCCTACTATTATGGAATTGTATCATAGTGTTGATTATTCTTTTCTACTTGAATGTCTATTAAAATGAAAAAGGTCTGTAGAAATTAAACATTTTTTTCTTTTGTTTCAGGTAAGCGCTTGTTATATTTCT